>NC_138982.1:58614036-60089982 GCF_964341445.2 Mesoplodon mirus
TTTTTTATGTGTACTACATAATCAAGCAGAAGAAACAGGATAACAAATTTTAAAAACATTTAAAAAGCAAACTGATTCAAAACGCCTTTGTATTGGGTTGACCAAAAAGTTCATTTGGTTTTTTCTGTAGGATGGCTCCAGTAGCTCTTAGTTGTCTTTAACTTCATCTGAAACAATTTTGTTAGATTGTATTGTGACAGCTGTCATATCAGCGTGCATTTTTAAAGAAAAACTTATCAATTGGTGAATTTTTGTGTAGCCATTTTAATACTGAAGATGGAAGAAAAAAAGCAACATTTTCGGCATATTATGTTTTATTATTTCAAGAAAGGTAAAAACACACAAAAAAGATTTGTGCAGCGTGTGGAGGAGGTGCTGTGACTGATCGAACGTGTCAAAAGTGGTTTGCGAAGTTTCGTGCTGGAGATTTCTCGCTGGATGATGCTCCACGGTTGGGTAGACCAGTTGAAGTTTATAGCGATCAAATCGAGACATTAACTGAGAACAATCAACGTTATAGCATGTGGGAGATAGCTGACATACTCAAAATATTCAAATCAAGTATTGAAAATCATTTGCACCACCTCGGTCATGTTAATCGCTTTGGGTTTGAGTTCCCCATAAGTTAAGTGGAAAAAAAACCCTTCTGGACCGTATTTCCATATGCTATTCTCTACGTAAATGTAATGAAAATGTAAACAAATTGTGATGGGTGATGAAAAGTGGACACTGTACAATAAAGTGGAACGGAAGAGATCGTGGGGCAAGCGAAATGAACCACCACCAACCACACCAAAGGCCAGTCTTCATCCAAAGAAGGGGATGTTGTGTATATGGTGGGATTGGAAAGGAGTCCTCTATTATGAGCTCCTTCCGGAAAACCAAACGATTAATTCCAACAAGTACTGCTCCCAATTAGACCAACTGAAAGCAGCACTGGATGAAAAGCGTCCGGAATTAGTCAACAGAAATCACATAATCTTCCATCAGGATAACGCAAGACTGCATGTTTCTTTGATGACCAGGCAAAAACAGTTACAGTTTGTCTGGGAAGTTCTGATTCATCCGCCATATTCACCAGATATTGCGCCTTCAGGTTTCCACTTATTTTGGTCTTTACAAAATTCTCTTAATAGAAAAAATTTCAGTTCCCAGGAAAGACTGTAAAAGGCACCTGGAAAAGTTCTTTGCTCAAAAAGATAAAACATTTTGGGAAGATGGAATTATTGCCTGAAAAATGACAGAAGTAGTGGAACAAAACAGTGAATGCATTGTTCAGTAAGGTTCTTGGTGTAAATGAAAGATGTGTCTTTTTACTTTAAAAACTGAAGGAACTTTTTGGCCAACCTTAGTTTTCCTCTTGCTTTTACTGATTACTTTTGGCCACTCTTTGTCGATCCCAAACTCTGGTCATGATGACTTTTTAGGGCCCTGAAATGTGTAATCCTATTTATTGGAAGCATTTCCAACTCTCCTCCTCTCCTGCCCCATAATATGCCATCCTGGATGAACAGTCCCAGGGGGACCCTAGGACGCGATTATGGACCTCAGTCATTGTGATGTCTGGAGGATGGAGGGGATGAGGCTTGGGAACAGAGTGGACCCAACCCTGCAGGGCTCTGGGAATTGCTCTGGGAATTGCTTTCTGGCACAAGTCCCTGATGTCAGCAAGGTTTGCTTCTTTTTCATACAAGTGGTGGAAGCAGATTTAAAATAAAAATGCCTGACCTCCTGGCCCTTCTGCAAACATCAACTAGTGAATGAATCAAACCTCAAAATAAGCCCCTTCCAAAGTGGTCTTCTGGCATGTTAGAGAACTGTTGTCTGCTTCCCTGAATCTTTAAAATGCCACTGACCTTGGCTGTTTTTGTGGGCCACAACTAAAGCTGCCAAATAAAATACAGGACACTCAGTTAAATTTAAATTTCAGAAAAACAAAAATAACATTTTAGTGTAAGTATGCCTCATAGCCAGTAAGTATGAAATATTTGAATGTGGACTACTTGAATATAGAATGTGTGAACATTTGAATTTTAGGTAAACAACTAGTTTTTTTCTAGTCTTAAGTATATTCCACATTGCATACTTAGTTATGGGACATACTTATACTAAGGAATTAATTTATCTGAAATTTAAATCTACCCAGGCATCCAGAAGTATTACTTGTTAAATATTTTTTATTAGCCACAACCCATGGCAAAGAAATACTTGGAGGCCACTAAGATGTCCAGGGCTTCTTACCAATCCCTAGACATAGCCCCAAGTCAGCAAAGGCATTTGGCCTTTGGACTCTTTGTTTATGAAGCCATTGTTACTTTATCACTGCCCCTGTGGTTTTGGGCAACCTCTCCTTTCTCCTCTCTTAGTGTTCAACTTCCTGGTCTCTGCCTTGTTTGCAGAGAAAGGCTGACCTATTAGAAACAGCACCAGCTAATCTGAGTTCTTCCCTTTAACCAACTAGTCTTGCCCTGAAAACTAGGTTAATCTTTCCATTTTGGAGCTAGGTACTATCTGGATAGTTGTGGGTCAAAAAACCTGGTGTTTCTGAAAGCTTAGCTAACTCCAGTTCATTTTTATGATTTTTATCTTTGGTAAATCACAGAACCTCTCTTAACTCTCAAACCAGGTCTTTGTGTAGGTGAAGGTGGCCATCTAATTACCACCAATTAGATGAATGGAACACCTGACCCCCACCAGCTCAGGTCCTAATGAGAGAACCCATGTAGATAGTGTCAGATACAAATTGCTGAATGGGACTGTCAGCCTTCTAAGTGAAAACAGAGACCTAGCAGCAGCCATGTAAAGTCATTTTGTTCTTTCTGTCCTAGATTTCAGTTGCTGCTTCTCTCCAGAGACTTTTTAGGCTTGCTTAGTTCTCTATCAAGTCAACAGGAACATAGGACACGAGGAAGCCTGGAAGAGTGAGAGACTCTGACCCAATTTGAATGTCCCCATAGTTCAGTTACTCAAAAGAATTCAAGCCTTAAAGGCACAGAACCTTGAAATCACTAGAGCTTCACCCAAAGTCCTCCCAACACAGGGATTGCAGAATACTGCTGAAATCATCATTTTCCTGTTCCTCTCCTTCCCTTTCACTTTGTGTGTATGGGAATTTCAAGTGTATAAAAACCATAATGTGGATTTATTTTATTTGGACACGGAGTCTTTGCTATCTGGGTGGAGTTCTGCTGACCAGCTGTCACTGCCAATGGCTGCTAGGATTGCCTTGTGGAATTATGCAGGGTGGTGTTTTGCTTTTAGTTTTAAATGCCATTGTATGGTTACTAGATGGGTAGTAGTCTCATTTCTGTTTTCCATGGAGGGGTCTTAGTTTTGGTTACACTAAAACCAAATTAGATTAGATACACTAAAAAAAGAGAAATTTGCACTCACAATCTGTTGATGGTGCCCAGCACTCACACTTTGACATTAGTCATAAACTGGATCGAGATCTCATCAGAGGCTCAAATGCTCCCTTTGCTCTAAATCACAGCTTATAAAGAACAGAGTGTGAGAACACAGAGATAGTGAGGTGGTGGCAGTTTTTCTCATTGCTGCTTGATTTTGGGGGTGGACAGCAACTACACACTGTTTTAAGAGTTTTCAACATGATGATACTGAAATTATTTCAAATCTTTTCTAATCCCACCCTACCCCTCAGACCGTGTTTAGTCCTCCAATCTATACTTTGGTAATTTCTTACAGTGGTAACGAATATATTGGACTGGGAATCCCTGAGGGCAGAGTTGATGTCCACCTGTTCACTTTGGAATCATCATTGCCCAGCACTGACCGGGAACACAGATGCTCAAAAGAAAGATGAATGAATTAGACTTTAGAGCAATGTAATCCATGGCACCCTGACTTCAATAGCAGATTGTAATGCGCAGTGTTTTAGGACTAATCAAGTTTTAGAATGTCACAAAAGAGAAGCTGGAACTTGGTCCACATGGAAATTACCTATTTCCTGGTTAAGAGACCATTTTCTACTCCTGCCTCCCTTCCAACTTCTGGTCATCTTTACCCACTGAAAGAGGGTCCACATGACATATAAAAAAATCTTTCATAAGTAAGATATTGGGAATATAAATCTCACATACTAAAAGAGAGGTTGGCAAGCTTTTTTTGTAAATAGCCAAATAGTCAATATTTCAGGCTTTGTGGAAATGGGGTTTTTGTCAAACCTACTCAATTACTGCCCTTGTAACATGAGAGCAGCTATAGACAATAGGCAGAGGAATGAGCATGGCTGCGTTGCAGTCAGACTGCATCTATGGACACTGAAATGTGAATTTTGTATAACTTTCACATGTCATGAAATGTTACTCTTTAAGAAAATTTTCCCCCAAACATTTAACAATGTGAGATCATTTTGAACTCACTGGCTATTACAAAAAACAGGTGGTAGATTGGATATGGCCTGCTGGCCAGAGTTCGGCGACCCCTGCACTAAAAACAAACAGTACCAAAGTCGAAGCTTTGCTGGGAAAAAGGGACATTTTTGCTCTACCTGCCATATAGCTTTCCTACATAGCTAATCGCTGAAATGAGACACAAAGGAGCTTTTTCCAACTGTCTTATTTTTGTATCACTTTTTGTTTAAGTATGCACGCATGCATGCTTGCCTCTGTGCCCATGTATGTGTGTGGTAGAAAGACCAAGTTTTCATATTGCATTCGATATATTTCCTGAGCCATTTGGGATGGTGAAAGGGAATTGTGGAAAATACAGTATGATCCCAGTTTTTTTTAAAAAGCACATTATGCAAAAAAATGATGTATTTTATATATGCTTGTAAAAAGTTCTGGAAGGTATTTACTAAATGATAACAGTGGTTACCTGTGAGAATTGAGAGCAGGATTGGTGAAGGGGTGGTACTTGACCTTTTTCTGAATTGTTTACATAAAAATGATCCTTGCATTGTTTGTGGAATTAAAATTAGGTGTTTAATTTAAAATATGTATTCATGAAAAAGTAAATGCTGCCTGCTTCTGTGACACTGTAGTCTTTTCATATTGATCCTTCTTGAAATATAACTTTTTGGAAGTCCCTTCATCTAGGAGAGATTTGATAAATAGAAGTGTTTAGATTTCGTAGGAGCAAGACTGTCTTCTCAAGGGATGCTAATAATTAAAATAACATGAAAGTACAATAAAATCCCACGATCTACTATACTGTGGATCCAGTGCGTATACTCAGAGTTTCAGAATGCATTTCTTACTAACACACAAAAGGCCTTTAAAGCAGGTGGTGTCTTTGTCCCCTGATACCAATGTGTTTTAATAAGCTTCCTCTAGATTTTCAAAGTCTTTGGTCAAATTGGAACTGACATTTATGCTAATTAGCTGGGTTTGGGAGCCGAAAACAGGTAAAATTGAATTACAGTGGGCTCCAAATTATGTTTATTTTCAAAATGATGGCTCTGAAGAATATTTGGTTCCATTTGTCAGTTATTTCCTATCTTGCTACTTCTACCATCCTTTCCCTGCCTCGTGTGTTAATCTGGGAATCTGAAATCTTTTTGTCTGCCTGTAATGTGATAGGCTGTTTTCCTGTGGTCCATCTGTCTCCTACAGGAGGTGAAAGTACTTTTCAGAAACGTCTTGGGTTGATGTTATTATTCTTTATAAGCAGAGAAATTCCCTGAATAATTTAATAGCCAAATGGCATGAGGGGGACTTGGTATGAAAATGAATTTTTCTGTCAGCTTTAAAAATCACAGCATGGCCAGCCTTTCATCCATGCAACTCAAATATCAAAACACTGGATGTTTATTCTCTTTTATGCAGGTTTTTCTATTTTGCAACACCTAAGCTGAGGAGGAAACATTTAGAAAATTTGAGTTTACTTTTTTTCTGTTAAAAAAAAGAACCACAACAAACTAACCAGCAAGAAGAAAGGCTTTCTTGTTCTCTGAAGCAACAGATGCTGCCTTTGACCTTGGGATTTAAGGGCAAATCTGTTCTGTTTACATGTCTTGAATTTCTTGGATTTGCCAGTATGAAGGCAGCAGTTGGGAATGAGTGCTTTTGAAAGTATATGAATGATTAAAAAAAAAATTAGTCTGCACAGCTGTTGTTAAAGGAATGGTTGTTCTCCCCTCTCCTTCTAGTTCACTAAGATACAATTTTAAAAATTATTGTTATTATTTTGTCTTCTTTTCTACTTTTAATTGGAATGATCCTACTTATAGGTGTCACAGCCTCTGGGTATCTGGTCTTGCATCTGACACCCTGCTTCCTAATGAAGGTGTCTATGGAGTCAGACACATGTGATTTACAGCGTCCCCTTGGTCCTCCATGTTGGATAAGGACATACAGCAGGAGTGGGAGTATTAATAACCAAATATGTTTTTTTCTCCCTGACACAGCCTCTTTAGAATGCCATTTGTTTGCCTTCTCTTTTGGAAAGTCATTTACAAAGGTGGCAAAAGCTTTAGAAAAAAATATGAGGACCAGGTAAAATTACTCTGCATGAGGTATGCCCACTTGGGATTAATATTATTTCATTAGAAGACCATTAGCAAGTTTGTTGTTGTAGTTGTTGTTTGAATCAAAACCAATAGATATGCATTAAATAGTTTTGCTTCATTTTTCATGAATCATATATTTGAGAAGGAAATCTTGATGATGAGAAACTCTTACTTTTGAACCACAAAGAATTAGTGTCTATTATGCTTTCAGATAGTACTGAGACCAGAAATACTTTTTCCCTCTAAGTGTCATAAAACTCAATCACATCTCTTTCCACATTACCTTTTCAACCTAAGGAAACTGACAGTGACATAGATAAATCAATTTCTTTGTTTCCCTTCATAGATAATTTTACTGAGTTTTTTTTTTAAATAATCTTCTAGATTTAACCTTTTATTTGTGGACCATTACAGTGAAGTCCCTAATAGCAGTTTATATAATTTTATTAGTCACTCTATAGACAGAAGACAAGACATATTAGAATGTCATCATGGATATTTAGCTAGCAAATTTAAATCAAAACATCTTTGTTCTATTAACTCTGCCTGCTAATTAAAGAACACGTAAGCTGCTCAGGTATAACAGGTCAATGTGGAAGAAGCCAGGGGGCTCATGGAAGGCCCCCTTTTCTCTGGCTTGATCAGTAGTAAGAGAGCAAATATACCAGGGAGGTCAACTTCCTCTGGGAATGAGGTTCTTTTGCAGGCACTGGGTGTCAAATACTTAGTGAGTAGCCACAGGATTGACTGTCCTTTCCGATGCTTTCAAAGTCATTTTATTCTTAAACTTCTCAGAATCCCTACAAATTTTGGTAAGAATAGATGTTTGAAATTTCAGTGTTTAGAATACTGATTGTCCTCATAAGGAGATACTTGACACCTTGCCTTCTCAAATTGATGCTTCTGGAAGGCAGCATCAGAATATCTATTAGGGTAGTTGGCATATATGTACAGCAAGGTGGTTATAACCTTCTGGAGAATTTCTTTTCTTTCTTTTTTAAAAGGTTTATTATTTATTTATTTATTTAATTTACGTTTGGTTGCGTCGGGTCTTAGTTGCGGCATGCGGGATCTTCGTTGTGGTGCACGGGCTTCTCTCTAGTTGTGGGGTGTGGGTTTTCTGTCTCTAGTTGAGGTGCAAGCTCAGTAGTTGTGGCATGCGAGCTGAGTTGCCCTGCGGCATGTGGGATCTTAGTTCCCTGACCAGGGATTGAACCCGCGTCCCCTGCATTGTAAGGCGGATTCTTTACCACTGGACCACCAGGGAAGTCCCTGGAGGATTTCTTAATGATCTTTTTAGGGCATTTTCCTTGTTAACTTCTGGTACCTTAAGAAGGTCCCAGTGCATTTCACTTAATGCCTTGAGAAACTGAAGCTATAAGGGAGCTTTAAGAAACTTGATTCTCTAATCAACTGTTCAGAATTCCATTTTATTGGTTCAGGAATCCAAGATGGATGCTTAAAATTTGTTTATCCAACCAACCAATTACCTAGTCAACCAGCCAACCAGCCAACCAACCAAGCTTACTGAATATCTTGCCTTGGAATTCTTTCCTAAAACCTTCCCAAATCTTTTCAACAGTTCCAAGAAAAGATGATAAATGTGTGTTTTACAAACCGTAACATTTAGACTTGTTAATTTATCAATAATGGGAAAAACAACCCTAACTGTCATTTTAACATGTCTTCATGCTTAATTTTTTCCAGACTGTGGTTAGAGATCAGCTGGGGAGAATTCTTGCCCAATAGTGAGATAACATTTTCTTAAAAATTATAGAATGTTGCCCATTCTATAAAACTCTAAAGTAAAAAGTATAAAGCATTCCTCAAGACAGAATTTATTTCCTCATGTTTTTTACATGTAATTTTTAACATTATGGGTCTAGTATAAATTTTCTTTTACACTCATATTATTGGGATATTTGTAGGTACAATGTTAATTTTTGGAGTCCACGAGAATGAAATATATTGCATAAGTTCCTAAACTAAGATGTCTTAATTTGAGAGTTTATAAAAGAAGGCTAGTGCATTTTAGAAGTTGCTTTTTTCAGTTAAAAATTATTTTGGTCTTTTGGCAAAAGGATAAAGTTCATAGGCCATGGGAGAAACTTCAGTTTAAAAATAATTAGCTTTGAAGATTTATTCTAATCTGTCTTTGTTTGAGTAAGAACATGGCTGGGAGTTTTAGGAGAATGGGTTAAAAGAGGAAACTTATAATATTTCCTAATAAGAACTAGATTATACATAAAATAGGAATTGACTTTAAAAATTTTTTGCTTTGGGGCTTCCCTGGTGGTGCAGTGGTTAAGAATCTGTCTGCCAGTGCAGGGGACACGGGTTCGAGCTCTGGTCTGGGAAGATCCCACATGCTGTGGAACAGCTAAGCCTGTGGGCCACAACTACTGAGCCTGCGCTCTAGAGCCCACAAGCCACAACTACTGAGCCCGCATGACACAACTACTGAAGCCCACGTGCCTAGAGCCCGTGCTCCGCAGCAAGAGGAGCCACTGCAATGAGAAGCCCGCACACCGCAACGAAGAGTAGCCCCCGCTCTCTGCAACGATAGAAAGCCCGCGCAGAGCAACGAAGACCCAACACAGCCAAAAACATAAATAACTAACTAAATAAAAAATTTTTTTTTGCTTTGAATTTCTCTAAAACTTTCTATATCCACCTAAACTTATGTGGTTTTTTTTTTTTTTTTTTTTTTTTTTTTTTTGCCACGCCGTGTGGCTTGCAAGATCTTAGTTCCCCGACCAGGGATTGAATCTGCGCCCCCTTCAGTGGAAGCACAGAGTCCTAACCACCGGACCACCAGGGAATTCCCTAAACTTATCCTTCTTAAACAGAAATTTAGGAACATTAGTACCTAAAAATCTATATCTTGGAAAATGATTTCTTGGACTCAGTGTTTGGGATGTATTTGTTTTTGCATATGTTTAAATTGTGCTATGCTTGTATTTTGACTAGACATTAAATAATTGAAATACTCATAGTAGATAATTATACAGATTGTCTTACCAGGTTGGAGTACAATGGCTAACCTGTTTCCAAAGATATCTTTTTTTTTTTTTTTTTTTTTTTTTTTTTGCGGTATGCGGGCCTCTCACTGTTGTGGCCTCTCCCGTTGTGGAGCACAGGCTCTGGACGCGCAGACTCAGCGGCCAAGGCTCACGGGCCCAGCCGCTCCGCGGCATGTGGGATCTTCCCGGACCGGGGCATGAACCCGTGTCCCCTGCATCGGCAGGCGGACTCTCAACCACTGCGCCACCAGGGAAGCCCTCCAAAAATATCTTAATCCTTTCGTGTGGCCAGGTTTAGGCCAAACAATGTAGTAGGGAAAAACATAGGTTTTAGGTGGAGACAGACCTAGCTCAAACCTAAGCCTCTTGTTAATTAGCTATTTAACTTCGTGTAAGTTATCTAAGCCCACTGAAGCTCAAGAATTATATACTTTCTAAATGTCAGACACTGTACTAGGAATAAGCAAGCACTTTTTCTTTTCTTTGGGAGGTTACTGTCCAGTGGGAGAGGTAGAATCATAGGCATAATTTTAATATATGTACTGGGTATGCGCAAGGTCAGAGAAATGTGCTCAGAGTACCATGGAGTTGGGACCCTCCTGCCTGACAGCTCACATTTATTGAACATCTAACTATGTGCTAGCATAGTGCTAAGACTTAAATACCAGCATGAGACAGATAAACACAGTCCTGACCCTGTCTTGGAGCCTAAATAACAAAGAGATGACTGTAAATTAGAAATTCTGGGGCGTACCTTGTAGGGTTTGAGGACGAAATGAGTTGTCTTTCTCCTTCGTGCCATCTCCATCCTGCTCACGAGACCCCCTGCATGCACCCGGTGCCCCATTTGCTTAAGCAGAACTTGCTGGCTGGGGCAGATTCTCTGTGGGTAGCTGTTTCTCTTGTTTAACAGTTCCATATCATGAATTCCTTTATAGGTGAATGGTTGAATACTTCTATCTAAGAATGTTTGCATTATTACCAAAGACCTTTGGAGGCAGCAAGACCATAAATAAATATCTCTTCATTTGGCAGAGTTTCAGCCGCTGAACAGATCTCCATGGGTAACTGGGGTGTCTCCTTCAGGTCCCACTGTAATGGTGCCTGGCTGCTCTCCAGATGTCACTGGTAAGATGTGGGGTCCCTGGTGCTTCGTGGAGAGAACAACAGATGGTAACCCCACTCCGTCTCAAAAATGTGAATGTTATTGGTCTGTGGGCTTGCCAAGCTCAAATGCAAACCAAAGGAAAAAAATCAGTCTTGATTCAGAAGTTGGAAAGCTTTGCTACAGGCGAAAGGTCTCCTTACTGCTTTGATAGAAAAATCCATCTTCACCTGGGCTTTCAATTCCAGGTTATTGTCCTGAGAAGAGGTTTAGGATCTGTGACATCACCCTATTTAAGTACTTCTCAGATATGATCTTTTGATTATAAAAGATATATAATTGTATAGTTTATATAATAAAATAATATAAATGATATAAGTAATTAATAACTATAAAATGTAATCACTTATGTATAACTCTTAGTTCTTTAGGCAAATAAATACATAGTAGATTCACAGTTAAATATAAAATACTCCTTGTAGTAATATAAGAACTATCACTTAGGCAGGAGGATAAAGAAAGAATATAAGCATGAATCATATCTATATATTTTTTCCTTTTGAAGCACAGGTAGGATTGCATCATTTCCTTTTTAACAAAGACCAGTGGCACCTTATTGCACTCAGAACAGCCTGTGCTCAGAGGCCTCTATGAGCTGCCTTTCATCTGCTTTTCATCCCAAGTACTTTCACATCCTTTAGGTACCCTTTGCTTCAGCTTATCTGGTCTATCAGCTGTTCCCCTGAAGACCATGCTTTATATCTCGAGGCCTTTGCTCATACTATTTGGTCAGTAGAGAATAAATTTTACTCCTTATCCATTTATGAGATTCTACTAATCCCACAAGACTGAGTTTAAATGCCTTCTCTTTCATGAAACCTTCTGCAGTCCTACTAATCAGAATCAATGATTTCTTCCTTTCTGTTCCTCATTGTGGGCCTATTGTGTGTCTCACTGTTACCTGTATAGGCTTCTGTCATTCCTGCTTGTATTTAATTAATTCATTCACCCATCCATCCATTCATTCAACAATTATTTCCTGAATGCTTACTGGAACTGTGCAAGGAGATGGGAATGTAATGGAGAGCAGAAAATAGACGTGGTGCCTGTGCTCTGGGAGCTTACGGTGTTAAGGCAGAGATGGGCAGTAAGGACACAGTGAAACTCACAGAGCTAAAACTGCACCTGTGATAAGAGCAAGGGAGATAGAGAGATTTGTATATCTCGGTCTCTCTAGACTGTAATCTCCTTAACCTCAGTGACAGCCTCTTGCTTGGTAGAGAAGGCAATAAGATAAGCCAGCTATGACCCTGTAGTGGGGTACACGCTCTCTGTTGTGGTTGAATTGTGTCTCCCCAAAAGATGCGTGGATGTTCTACCCCCCAGTACCTATGAATATGACTTTATTAGGAAATAGGGTCTTTGCAGATGTAATCAAGCTAAGTTTCGGTCATACCTGATAAGGTTGGGCCATAATCCAATATGATTGGTGTCCAATAAGAAGAGGAGAGGGCTTCCCTGGTGGAGCAGTGGTTGAGAGTCCGCCTGCCGATGCAGGGGACACGGGTTCGTGCCCCGGTCTGGGAAGATCCCACATGCCGCGGAGTGGCTGCGCCTGTGAGCCATGGCTGCTGAGCCTGCGTGTCCGGAGCCTGTGCTCTGCAACGGGAGAGGCCACAACAGTGAGAGGCCTGCGTACCGCAAAAAAAAAAAAAAAAAAAAAAAAAAGAAGAGGAGAAAAGACACAGATGCAGAGGAGAATACCATATGAAGACAGAGGCAGAGATTGGAGTGATGAGTTTACAAGCCAAGGAATGCCAAGGAGTGGTGGCAGCCACCTGAAGCTGCAAGAGGGGCAGGGAACAGATTCTCCTTCAGAAGCTCCAGCAGGAACCAGTTCTGGTGACACCTAGATTTTAGACTTCTAGCCTCTAGAACTGTGAGAGGATAAATTTCTGTTGTTTTAGGCCACCCAGTTTGTGTTAAGTTGTTATGGCAGCCCAAGAAAATGAATGTGCTCTCATAGAGGGAAGTTCATATGAACTAGGGCCCAATGCAGTCATGTTGGGTAAACGAATGAATTTGGATGAATGACTGAATGAATGAATAGAGTATTGTGTTTGCTCTGTTCAATGCTGAAAGACCAGGGTGAGTTCAGGATATTTTTTCTGTTCCACCTCTCTTTTAGGAGTAAAAAATGTGAATTCACAGTTAACAACATCATCATCAGTTGAGGAGGCTGAACTGAATTACTTAATTGCCCACAGGGCTCTGTCTTTAGAAATAAAGTTGTGTGTTTTGTCACTGTGGCTAGTGAGGGAATTTATTTATTTTATTATTTTTTTAATAAACTTTATTATTCAGAACAGTTTTATTTACTTATTTATTTATTTTTAATATTTATTTTATTTACTTTATTTATTTGGTTGTTCCGGGTCTTGGTTGTAGCAGGCATGCTCCTTAGTTGCGGCATGTGGGCTCCTTAGTTGTGGCATGCAAACTTTTAGTTGCGGCATGCATGTGGGATCTAGTTCCCTGACCAGGAATCGAACCTGGGCCCCCTGCGTTGGGAGTGTGGAATCTTAACCACTGCACCACGAGAGAAGTCCCTGGTGAGGGAATATAAAAAGCTAAAATCATTATATGTTGAAATAGTAACTCTACCCCTTCTCCCTCCAAAGTAGAATCTTAGTCCTTATGTCTCCATCCCCTGCTTCCTCAGGCAATTTGTGTTTGTCCCTCCAGTTGAATGGCTCACTTTAGGATAAAGCAGCAATTATACTTTTTTTTTTGGTTGTTATTAATGAGTTGTTCGAATTAGTGTTTCATTTTATATTTTCAGAGCATTTTACAGTTGTTGTTTAAATTCCATAGTCCTCAGGAATTCATGATATTTTAATTTTGTTTTATTTGTGAAGGAAGAACAATGAAAGGACCAAGATGTTCAGTGACAATTGAAAGCTATACTAATCAGATGTTCATTAATCTCAAGTACTATCCCACCTTCTTCTGCCTGGAGGCCCTTAAACTCCTTCTGCCTCCTGAATCCTTCTAACTCTTGATCCATCATAACGCCAAGTCTGTAAAGCTTCCATGACCTTCTCAAGTCTCACACATCTCCATTTTACTTTATTTATTTATTTATTTTTAATTTTGGCTGCATTGGGTCTTCATTGCTGCGCACGGGCTTTCTCTAGTTGCGGCGAGCGGGGGCTACTCTTCATTACGGAGCACGGGCTTCTTATTGCAGTGGCTTCTCTTGTTGTGAAGCATGGGCTCTAGGAGCATGGGCTTCAGTAGTTGTGGCACGCAGGCTCAGTAGTTGTGGCTCATGGGCTCTAGGGCGCAGGCTCAGTAGTTCTGGTGCACAGGCTTAGTTGCTCCTTGACATGTGGGATCTTCCCCGACCAGGGATCGAACCCGTGTCCCCTGCGTTGGCAGGCAGATTCTAACCACTGCGCCACCAGGGAAGTCCCTCCATTTCACTTTATTATATGAAATTTTGTCTGTGTATGTTTTCCCAAGTAGATTTTGAGTCCTGGGAGGACAGGTAACCAAACTCTCCCAGTGGGCATGCAGGAAACATCTCTTTCATGAGTGATCAAATAAATGAGTCAATGAATGAGTGAAATTCCTAGAAATTCCTGAGTTAGGCCAGGAATCCCCTGACTTTTAGCAGCCACTTCCCTTTTTATATATCTAGGACCATAAACATGGAACTCTGCGGTGAGTCCCCATGCAAGTCACACAGGGGCAGGAACAGGATGGCAGTGCCAGCCTGGAGAACTTCCAGGTCAGCCTTTAGCTCTACATGGATCTCCTAGTCTTGTTGTCCATGAAGAATTGAGTCAGATATTTTCATAGGCTCTTCTCTTGAGACCATTGCTCAGAGGTGCCAGCCGGAGGTCGCAGGGTCGTATCCAGATGGGGCAAGACTGGTCACCGTTGTGGTTCTTCGAACAGAGGGATAAGGCTGAAGTCGAGTCTCCTAATCTGGAAATCCCTGATGCCCGGAGCTTACAGGCTGCATCAAGGGGTAGGGTTGTCAGGTGACTCCAGCAACAGAGAACGCAGTGGTCCCTTACTCTGGAGAGTGTGGCTCATTTTCCTTATGTTCTTTACTTCTCATCTCCACATCTGCAAGATGATGAAAATACTGTGATATGACACGAAGCGTTCAGCATTTATTGAGCGCCTAAAACATTCAGGATAGGATGTTTAAGTTAACTTGCAGCCAGGTTCTCCCTCCACGTACCCCACTCCCACCCCAGCACCTCCTATGCAGCCTCCCACATGTCAGATGATAGTACACATATCAAATGAAGACCAGTTCTCGGGACCACGGTACAACACCAACAGAAAGGAATGGTCCTTGAGCAGTTAATTTCGTACAATAAATGATTTATCGGAGGGAATACATTTTCAAGAGAGAATTTCTATCACGTTTATTCTCAAGATTCGGGTGGTGGGATTGCAGCTCTCAAGGGGATGGATCTGCTCTTTGTGTATTTCCTCATTGTTTAAATGTTGGTACCCTTTCTCTCCCACTTCCCCCTGAAGCCAGAACCCTGCTTTGAGGAAGCATGGCTACATCTTTATTATTTCACAATACACTAATTCTGTTTGTTTGTTTTTTTCGGTACGTGGGCCTCTCACTGTTGTGGCCTCTCCCGTTGCGGAGCACAGGCTCCGGACGCGCAGGCCCAGCAGCCATGGCTCACGGGCCCAGCCGCTCTGTGGCATGTGGGGTCTTCCCGGACTGGGGCACGAACCCGTGTCCCCTGCATCGGCAGGCGGACTCTCAACCACTGCGCCACCAGGGAAGCCCCACAATACACTAATCTTTTATTATTATTAGTGAACATCATGCTGTTGGAATTATTTTTATGTGCAAGAATACTCTCTTATGGCATATCCCTCCAATGACAAAAGGAGCAATTATAGATTTTACTTTCTAGGATTGGTAGATAAGGAAAACAGCAGTAAGCTGTTTCTGGGACCCTCTCTGCCACTCAGTCTGTGTGTCCTTCATCAAGTCACCTAATCTCTCCACATTTTTTAATCCACAATTTTCCTAATCTTTAAAACAAGCCGGTTGAAGTTGAGGGTCTCTGAATTCCCTTCCAGCTCAACTGTTCTGTGATTTTTTAGCTATGTGTAATTCTACCCTTTTTCTTTTCTTTTTTTTTGGTGGGGGGGGGAAGCTAAAAGTTGGTAAACAGCACCACAAATAATGACAAAGATAAATTTCAAAATTG
The DNA here is from genome assembly GCF_964341445.2 of Mesoplodon mirus. Classification (NCBI taxonomy): domain Eukaryota; kingdom Metazoa; phylum Chordata; class Mammalia; order Artiodactyla; family Ziphiidae; genus Mesoplodon; species Mesoplodon mirus. The sequence goes on from NC_138982.1 coordinate 58,629,895, forward strand.
AACAAGCTGAAATCTTTAGAGGCAATATTCCTGGTTTTGAATTTATAAACTACCTGCTGGTAAAAATCTCTTGAGTAGTTTCTAAACATTTGTATTCTTACTTCCTTCATTTTCAAAACAGTCTCCATGATTGCAAAGTGAGTTTCCTGGAATGTAATCTCTTATTCTGTGTAGCATGCTGGGAGCATTCAGGATCCACTCGGAGAAGTTAAGCACACAAGATCTTGAAGGTCAGAAGTACATTTAATGACACACTGTGGTCCAATACCCTCGTCTTTAAGCATTAGTAATTGCCATGGATACTCAAGGAAGTGTCCCACATGGGAGCTGCTGGACTTTGGCCACAAACCAGAATTCAGGAATATGCATCTTGTGAAAGCCAAAGTAGTTTGTATTGTCAGAGACACATCAGTGATGCTGCAGAATGAATGAACTGGGCATTGCGCCATTCCTGCTGGAAAAAAAGTGGGGCAGTTTATTAAGTTTCAATACCATAGATGAAGGAAACTGGTAAGTTTACTCGATATATTTTAGAAATGTGAAAATTGACAGTGAAACAGAAAGGAGACCTCCAGTAAAGGAAGAGTCCTGGGACAAAAGGTTGAAAGCATTCAGTTAAGAAGATCTTCTGACCTATTGGATACCCACCAAGAAAAGTGCAGTTTGGGCAAACACATCCTAGGTGGTTTGTGTCTGTAGCAGTTAAATCCTCTGATTAACTTCAGTTTTCTGGGACCCATCACAGAGCAGCTGTTCTGGATAGTCAAGCTACCACCTTCTAGTTCCAGCGTTTTTTAAAATTTGAAAATAGAAATATTTAAAATGCTATACCACATATAGTTACATAGATTTTCCTTGTTATAAAAATAACATTTTCTGATAATTTTGGAAGAAGAAGAAAAATACAGAAGGAACTCACCATTGGTAATCCATATATCCTGGTATAACCTTTTGATGTATTTCCTTCTAGTCTTTTTTTTTTAACCCATACTTTAAACATAGCAGATATACAATTGTGCACACAGTTTAAAAATCATATATGCCAAGCATTATCTGGCCTTTTTTGATCAGGAGTGTCCTCTAGGGACAGCTGAGGACATGCAGGTCAGTGCCACAAAATGCCTCCCCTCCCTCTTCCTGTCCCCTCAGCCCAGTGGGTCGTATGTGGGCAGGTAGCTTCCAGAGGAAGGGCTGCACTCTCGGAGACACCCTGCCCACGGTGTGCGGGCACCTTCCCTCTCCATCCTCTGGGGGAAATCACATGTACTCTTGGGGGCTTTGGCACTTTCTGGACTTCCATGTAGGTTAGTTCCTGAAATTTTTCCTGCCCCTTCCAACCCAGCTATAAAAATCGAGGTGGCTAAGCTTTTGCTTATCTAATTGCAGCAGAGATGATGAGGAAAGAGCACAATATAAATGATGGGTTTTGTTCTCTAAATTCCTTTGTAAAGAAAAGGTATTATTTGATGTGTTGTTCCACTTAACAGAACTTGTTAAAATCACAGGGAAAGCCAGGGGGAAAATGCTTGGAGAACCTTTACATCTGGGTCAACTGGTGTCAAGGGACACATGTTTGGTTGTTGATGTCGACTGAAAAAAAAAACCGCCCAACATGATTGTTATGAATTAAGTTTTATTTGGGGCAAAATGAGGACTGTAGCCTGGGAGACAGCCTCTCAGATAGCTCTGAGGAACTGCTACAAAGAGATAATGTGGGAGGTCAGTATATATGTGATTTTAGTGAAGGGGATATATGTGCAATCAGGCACATATTTTGGCAGAAGCTTGCTCTAGTCACGAGGAGCAGATGTCTCCGTTAATGATTTTAGTGCTTTTCTAGATATGAGAAGATACAAGAAATTGGGCTCATAAAATCTTCTCCTGAAAATATCTATCTATCTGAAGTCCTCTTCTGCAAGTTTTTCCTAGAGCACAAAGTGCCTCATTCCTGATCTCCACCCTGAACTCCTTTCAGGGTGTGTTGAAGGTCAGAGACTACAGTGGCTAGTGACTTTATTCTTGTAGAACCAGATGGCCAGTGACAATTTTTAGTTGGGACTGGGAAGGTTCTTGATGTTAAGAGGTGGCTCCCAAGAAGCAGAGTAGTATGGAGGAACCAGCACGAGTCTTGGAATCAGATAGACCTGGAATTGAATGCTGGTTTCCCTTTACTTCTCTGTATGATCTTGAGCGTGTTATCTAACTATTATGACCATCATTTTCTTCATCTATGGACCACAGATGGTGAGGCATACTTCCCAGATGGTTAGGGAGCAGAAATGACAATATGTGTGGAGTCCCTAGCACATAGTAGTTACTTACTTAGGGAACTTGTTTCTTCTGTTTTCCCTGGAGGTTTCTGGGAAGTGTGCAGAAGGAATACATTTCATCTTCGAGGCAGTGAATGATGATAATAAAATGCCACATAAACACCTTGCACAAAATATTAATCAGCAGAAAGGTTCTCATCATATATTATGATATGAGTTTTCTTTTTCTCATATTACAAAGATTTGGGTGAGAAATTCACTGAATTGAAAAATATTTTTCTCTGCTGTCAGAACGTGCTTTTATATTTGTGAATAAAGCTTGCAGTGTACCTTTCTATTACATTCTCACCACTACCGTCCTTCCAAAATTTTCATGAGTGGGAGTGGTGAGTGGATATTGGGATTTGGGGGGTCACTTTGAGTAGAAAGATATACACATTTGGGGAAACATCATGATAGTTGGATGATATGGGTAGAACACGTGTTTCATAAGAGCTTGATATATTCCTGGAAGGAAATAAAAAGGTAAATATTTTTGCTTCGTGCTTGTAGCAACCATTCCGAAGAGCAGCATCAGCCTTTTTTCCCTCTGCTTATCAACATATAAGATGAGGGACTACCATACGACCCAGCAATCCCACTACTGGTCATATACCCTGAGAAAACCATAATTCCAGAAGAGTCATGTACCAAATTGTTCATTGCAGCTCTATTTACAGTAGCCAGGACATGGAAGCAACCTAAGTGTCCATCGACAGATGAATGGATAAAGAAGATGTGGTACATATATACAATGGAATATTACTCAGCCATAAAAGAAACGAAATTGAGTTATTTGTAGTGAGTTGGATGGACCTAGAGTCAGTCATACAGAGTGAAGTAAGTCAGAAAGAGAAAAACAAATACCGTATGCTAGCACATATATATGGAATCTTAAAAAAAAAAAAAAAAAAAAAGGTCATGAAGAACCTAGGGGCAAGACGGGAATAAAGACACAGACCTACTAGAGAATGGACTTGAGGATACAGGGAGGGGGAAGGGTAAGCTGGGACAAAGTGAGAGAGTGGCATGGACATATATACACTACCAAATGTAAAATAGATAGCTAGTGGGAAGCAGCCTCATAGCACAGGGAGATCAGCTTGGTGCTTTGTGACCACCTAGAGGGGTGGTATAGGGAGGGTGGGAGGGAGACGCAAGAGGGAGGAGAAATGTATACGTATAGCTGATTCACTTTGTTATACAGCAGAAATTAACACACCATTGTAAAGCAATTATACTCCAATAAAGATGTTAAAAAAAAGTGGGTACTTAACAATTACAATAAAATGGCAAGTCATGCTCATAAACAACAACAGAAAAGATGAAGGACTAGTAGATTTTTATCATAATCTTGAAAAGACAAGCTTTATTTAAGTAATAAATATTAATATGTTACCTGAGATTGCTTAATAATAGTGTATAACAGGAAAAGGAATTGAGAAAATTTCTCAGAAAAAAAGTTAAAGAAATTAAGCAAAATTCCTTATTTTCCATCCTAGCTATTTATCTCACTTTTCTAAGCTCGATGCATTTCCTCTCAGTAAACTTAAGTATGTCTCATTTTCCTTGGTGAAGTAACTTTATTTTTATCATTAAACTCATCCTGAAGGGAAAGACAGAAGTTGTAATACGGAAAGTCCAAAGTTCAATTCCGTCTTTAGAAATAGGTGACAGAGGTTCCTTCAGAAGTCCCACCTGCCCTGCGGAGCATCTTTAGTGATACTCAATATATCATTGAACAGAAAATTCAAATTTCGTCCCTTGAGAAGAGGCATCAGTTTACGAGGAGTAATTATTAAACGCCTATTCTACTAGATGGGGGAGTGGAACAGATAAAGTCAAATCCCTATTTTCTTTTCTCTCTTAGCCTTCAGGAAGGTCAGAACCAGATTTAATGCCGTATAAGTAGTAATTGTAGCTTTATTATTTTGCTCATTTGCTTCCCCTTTTCTCTCTCTCATCTTTTTAATTTCTAAATTTACAGTCCTATATTCATTAACTGATTCAGTCATCAAACGTATTTTCTGTGCTAATTATAAGGGAAAGAAGAAGACCTATAAATCTCAAAATCATGGTGGGTTGAAACCCTGTATGTAAACAAAAACTAAGTTCAGCAGAGTCTGTATTCCATCAAGCCCTGACCCACCATCTGTCGAGGGAGAAGAAGCATACCAGACCTAACACAGGGCTGCACAGGGGAACCTTTTAGTTTGCCAGGCAGAGAGCTATGGGAAAGACATTATAGGAGAGGCAGTAATGTGTATCTTTTGTGATAGATCACTTAACATTTTAAAAAGAGCAGATAAATTGTAAATAATCGTGAAAAATGAGTAAAGAAGTAAAGGTGATCATTACAATGGGGACAAGTTAAGTAATAGGCAAGGAGGTATGTGACTACGAGCTTCAGTGAATGACCATGTAGATAGCATTTCAGAAAAGAATTTATTTGTAAGAACAGAATGGAGGAACAGTGGACGGTGAATTAGATGAATGCCTTCTCCCCAAGAGGAGAAAAAGCAGTTCCAGGCAAGGAAAAAGCCAAATAGTGGTAAGAGCTAGAGATCGCTGGAATTCTACCACTTAAAGGAAAAAAGTTCAAGGATGTTTACGTTTTTTATTTTTAAACACCCAGCTGCTTGTGTGACACCATGTTACAAAGTTATTAGATTCTGAATGAAAGGGCTCTCTTAATAAGACTTTTACCCCTTATAAAATTTGGTTTCAGAATCCCTTTACATTCTTAAAAATTATTGAGGACTCCGAAAAGCTTTTGTTTATGTGGGTTATACCTGTCAATGTTTATTGTATTATCAAAAAATGGGAATTTATAAAATACAATGAGGAGTTTTAAAGTACAGGAATATGCAGGCAGCCATTTCAAACAAGGTCCTGTATAGCACAGGGAACTATATTCAATATCCTGTGATAAACCGTAATGGAAAAGAATATAAAAAAAAAGAATGTCTATATGTGTATAACTGAGTCTCTTTGCTGCACAGCAGAGATTGGCACATCATTGTAAACCAATTATACTTCAAAAAATTTTTTTAAATAATAAATCATTACTTGTTTTGAATTATTTATTATAGAGTGATGGTATCATCTGGAGGGATGTAGCCTCTGAAAAACTCCATTGTACAATCATGGAAGATGAGAGCGAAAAAGGCAAGTTACACCATAGATAGTTTGACTTCATGGACCCTCCTTCCCCCCTGCCGCTCCACCCCAGAAAGGAAAGGGTCTCAGAGACCCTCACAGGTCCCCAAACCACTTTGAGAACCGCTCTACACCATCGACATAATAGCCATTTATACTCAATTTGAGGTGATTGTACTAATTCAGTAAACTATCATTCACTTGTTTTTCCAAAATGAATAACTTTGTATGAAGCGTTAAAAATAAAGAAGGTTGAATTTCACAAATTGCTTTGTGGTCCGGCATTGGAACTGCTGGTAGTAAAAAAGGAAGAAAACTCTACAATAACAACAACAACAACAACAAAATTACATGGTTTCTGACTTTTCAATTGTTTTTAAACATGTTAAATTAGATTTATAAGCCAACTGAGTGGAGAGAATGTATTTTCGTCATATACCATAAGCAACTTCTTGACCCTGGGAGTAAGTGAACATGGAATGTGTGTGTGGTCCCCAGACTGGGGAGTATTTAAGAAGAGGCCTTCCCTCCAAGTCCTGGTTTATGTGGATGAGCCTGGAGGCAGGGTTTGGATTGATCACCGTGGCCTGCCAAGCTCTTCCAGCTTTCCAGGTTCTCCCCAGAGAGGTAGCGGGGAATAGTAAGTCTGTCCCCACTACGCCCTCGCCCCAGCACCACGCATAGACTTCTGTGTCTGAAGAGTTCAAAGGCCAAAAGAATGAATTAGGAAACGGGGTTTGGAGGCTTATGCAAAGGAAGGTTTGGCATTAGGGCAGATTTTTTTTTTAAGTATTTTAACATCTTTATTGCAGTATAATTGCTTTACAATGGTGTGTTAGTTTCTGCTTTATAACAAAGTGAATCAGCTAGCTATACATATATCCCCATATCTCCTCCCTCTTGCGTCTCCCTCCCACCCTCCCTATCCCGCCCCAAGGCAGGTGTTTTTTTTTTTTTTTTTTTTTTTTTTTTTTTTTCTTTTTGCTGTATGCGGGCCTCTCACCGCTGTGGCCTCTCCCGTTGCGGAGCACAGGCTCCGGACGCGCAGGCCCAGCGGCCATGGCTCACGGGACCAGCCGCTCCGCGGCATATGGGATCCTCCCAGACCGGGGCACGAACCCGTATCCCCTGCATCGGCAGGCGGACTCTCAACCACTGCGCCACCAGGGAGGCCCAAGGCAGGTGTTTTTGACACTAGCTGCCCTTTTTCTAGTCGACCTCTGACTGTGACCGTGAATCCCACTGTCAGTCTTTCTTCTGAAGATGCACAGATGAATCTCCCTAAAACATGAAGCACACTGTTGACTTCGTTCTTAGGGCCTGTGTCTGCTAAATCTGCCCAGTCAGTTCCCATTGCTGCTGGCCGAGATTTCCCCATCACCACGACAGCAGAGCACACATGCCTTCCCTCTTTAAAGAGTTTGTTATTTCAAGAAAAGCTGAGCATGGAATTGCTGGGAATCACTGCTGCTGGGTCTAACCACCGAGAGCAAATTTTCCCTACTGGTTGTTTTTCTTTCTAGTTTCCTGGGCTTTGGTGATATTTACATTTAGGCCCTGTCATTTCACTGTTTCATGAAAATCCACTTGAGCGAGACACTTGGCATCCAAAAATAAATTTTTTTTTTTTTTTGGTTCAAATTGAGTCCAAATGTCTAACAGTCTCACCATTGATCACTGAAATGGAAAGATTTTAAAAATTTCATCTGCTTATTTTTTCTGCTTTAAATCCGATAACAAGTCATTTAGCATGCCCTGAGGGGCACGGCTGGCATCTATAACCTGTCTTCTTAATTTAACGTTGCTTTCTACTCCACACTATCAGATCTGTGATGCAAAGCTATTGAAAGAGTTCCAGATGAATTTCCAAATTTCCACTCTGTGTGGCCTTTTTCTTCGTGGTCTGGTTGAACAGAAAGAAGGAAAACAAGAAAACCATATGTGCTGTATAATGGCCACACTAAAGCAAGGTCACGTTTAGCTCTCTAAGACCGCCGTTAACCTAAGTTGTCTTAACCTAAGTTAAGACGCTGTTAAGTGTTTGTTAACGTTGTTCCAAGCCCCTTTCTTACTTAAGCTTGCCCATGGCCCCATCCTTCTTAGCCCCAGTGTCGTGCATACTCCTTTGCTTTCCCAGTAGGGCTATCATATGGAGCAAGGATTTTTCTCCCACTCCTGCATGCTCATCCAACTGGGCTTGCCTCCTCCCTGTGGACATCCACGCTGTGTTCTTTCTGTCTCACCTTTTACATAATTCCTCTCACCTCGATTGCCCTCTGGATTTCCCTCCTGCAATGTCCAGCTTAGGCTCCACTTCCTCCTGGGGCTTCCTCAACTAAAATGTGAGTCCATATTGCTTGACTCTTCCAGGTCCTCTGCATAAATCCAGTCTACCCTCTACATTATCCTGCAAGTCCTGGTGCCTTCCTCCTGGGGACGAGACCACAGGCTAGCAATGACATTCTGCTTTACCAGACTCAGGTGGAGCCAGGAAACCACGCATAGAGTGTTTACTCACACATGCTAGCTTTTGAAGAGTTGGTCTTAGCAGAATAGTTCCATACACATGTTTGACAGACAGGAGACAGCAAAGGAAAAATGTGTGAGTTGGACCTTGGGGTGCCTAGTTCTAAGCTTTTTGTATGAAGTTTGTGCCATATAAAGCTCCAAATTTTTGATGGAAAGACAAGCATTTAGTCCTATAATCTGAATGTTTTGAAATGTTATATATTCTATATTTCTATATAGAAACATATTCTATTCACATATATATATATATAATGTATTTATGTATTTAGAAAAGTAAGGATATGTGTTGGGCTGTTGAAAAAATATTTTTCCTTATGTTGATTGAAAGGATACGTTCTAGTCCTACAGTGATATCAGATACTTTGATACCTGAAATGTGTTTCATAATGTTAAGTAAAACATCACAGATTATTCATTTAAAAAATGCCAAAGCCATACATTAGGCCAAATAGAGTCTGGAATTTTGGTGTGGGAAAATGAAGGAGGAGGGCTGACTGTCTCCAGTTTCACATTTTTTCCCAGTAGGAACTACCTTTTTCTTTTTATTATTGGACAATAAAAGATGAGGGAAGGGTCATTTTGATTCTGCTCAATTTTAATAGGAATATTCCTTTTGAGCTGTGTGATAAACAGAAACTTTGACTTTATGAATTTGGTGTTGATTGGTGTTAGCTCCACTACCTTTGTTATAAAGGCATTTTTTATAATGTTAGTACTAGACAATCTGTAAAGAAAAACAATCACTTCATAAGCTGAACCTGATTTTGCATTATGTAGCTGCAACTGGAAAGACTGGTTGATAATGAGAAGGAAACCAGGTGACCTGAACAAGAGAGGTTTGGGCCTGATGTGGAGCAGATGGTGGAGGAGATTGAGACCGTAGGGTAGAAATATCTCGGTGTCTTCTGCAGGTGTAAAGGGCTTTATGAAAGGGCAGAGAAAGGGTGGAAGGTGGGATCCTGAGTTGTCATTCCTTTATGTACACGTCACATCTTTCGATTTTTCTCTTTAGGTACCGAAAGATTATTTACAAAGAATTCATGACTTTCCTTTGAAACATATAATGTATTCATTCCTATGTGGACTTCTGCCAGCATTTCTTATTGACTATTCAGCAGAGAATTCATAATTGGAAAGAAATTTTTTTTTTTTTTTTTTGCGGTACGCGGGCCTCTCACTGTTGTGGCTCCTCCCGCTGCGGAGCACAGGCTCCGGACGCGCAGGCTCAGTGGCCATGGCTCACGGGCCCAGCCGCTCCGCGGCACGTGGGATCTTCCCGGACTGGGGCACGAACCCGTGTCCCCTGCTTCGGCAGGCAGACTCTCAACCACTGTGCAACCAGGGAAGCCCTTGAAAAGAAAATTTTAAAGTCTAATGTTTAGGTTCCTACCTCAGCCAGGGCTTGGTTGGGAGCATGTTTGAGGGCATAGGCACACTCACCCACATTGTCCCAAAGCTCAACCAACACTGTCCTCGAAGTGAGTTACTGAGCATTTCACACTATTTGGTTGGGGAATTTGTGCAACTTTTCATTGGCCTAGATAAGTGAGAAGTTGTCCATTTTCTGAAGCATACTTGTTTTAAGTCTGTAGGTATAGTGAAACAGATGACTCTCTTCAGGTATGGCACTTGAAGCATCTTTCAAAGTAGGAATGCACCTGGGGACTGTCCCATCGTTCAGGTGAGGCCCATGTGTCACAGAGGAGCTTGTGAGGCCAAGAGCACAGGCTTCATCCAATTGGCCCCTTAGCCTTTCTGATTTCTGTGACCCACAACTGTAACCCAAGCTCAGCAAGCTGCTGTTTTTTACATTTTTCTCCTACTTTATTTATTTATTTTAAAATACATATTTATTTATTTATTTTTATTTTTAGCTGCATTGGGTCTTTGTTGCTGTGCGCGAGCTTCTCATTGTGGTGGCTTCTCTTGCTGTGGAGCACGGGCTCTAGGTGCGCGGGCTTCAGTAGTTGTGGCATGCAGGCTCAGTAGTTGTGGCTCATGGGCTCTAGAGAGCAGGCTCAATAGTTGTAGCGCTCGGGCTTAGTTACTCTGCGGCACATGGGATCTTCCCGAACCAGGGCTCAAACCCATATCCCCTGCATTGGCAGGCAGATTCTTAACCACTGTGCCGCCAGGGAAGCCCCCTACTTTATTTTTAATGGAAACTTTCAAATTAAGCAGAAGAACTGTGAACATAGTACAACGCACACCCACATAATTTTCATTTTAATTTATCAATTTTGCTTTGTGTCTCTTCTCACATATAATTATGTATATTCACACTTTTTTTTTTCCTGAACCATTTGAAAGTAAGTTGTAGACACCATGCTCCTTTACCCCCTCAGTACTTCAGCATTATCATCGAAGAACAAGGACCTATCCCTGTGTAATCACGAAACCATCAAGTGCCAAGGAATTTGACACCAATATATATCACCATTTAATACACAGTCCTTATTTAGATTTCCCAAGTGGTTCAAATAATTATCTGTACAACTGTTTGGTTTGCTCAAGGATCGTGCATTGCCTGTAGTTGTTCTCTTGCTTTAGTCTTCTTTAATCTGGAATAGTTCTCCACTTTTTTTGTCTTTTATATCACTGCAGTGCAGTGTTGAAAAAGTTTTCACCAGTTGTTTGGTGCAATGTCCCACAATCTGGATTTATCTGCTTTCTTCCTTATGATTAGATTCAAGTTAATTAATTTTGTGAGAGTAACATGTAGACAATATTTTGTCCTTCCTGTTGCATCATATCAGGAGCCACATAATGCTTGTCCCATTACTGGTGGTGCTGAGTTTGATCCCTTGGCTAAACTGGTACCCACTAGATTTCCCCATTGCAGAGATTTTTCCTTTTCCTTTTTGTAATTAATAAGTAACCTGTGGGGTAATACTTTGAGAACCGTGCGACTCACTTGTTCCCTTCCAAACTTTGACCCAATGGTTTTGACATCCATTAAGAATCCTTGCCTGAATCAATTATTATTTCAATGGCTGCTGAAGTCCAGAACCTTTTAACTAAGCACTGCTGGTTACTGTAAGAATCAAGGAAGCTCCAAGGAAATAGAGCTTTAAGGCATTAAAAGCGCCAAGGCACTGATTGACCAAACATATACCTATTCGTCCTCATACGCTTTCTGCCTAGCATCATGCATGGCACAGAGACAGACCTAGCTGAACCTTCGTGGTTGAGAGAATAATAAGAAGGATGGCACTTTACTATTTCTTTCTTTATTATTTTTTTTTTGCGGTACGCGGGCCTCTCACTGTTGTGGCCTCTCCCGTTGCGGAGCACAGGCTCCAGACGCGCAGGCTCAGCGGCCACGGTTCACGGGCCCAGCCGCTCTGCGGCATGTGGGATCTTCCCGGACCGGGGCATGAACCCATGTCCCCTGCATTGGCAGGCGGACTCTCAACCACTGCGCCACCAGGGAAGCCCCTACTATTTCTTTTTAATTAAATATAACATTTTCTGCTTAGAACACTAGTTATTTCTTTCAGAAAAACATGGATATTTGAGTGCTTTGTCAATGTGCTCTGTGGTTTTTACCAGCCTGCAGCATTTCTTCCACCACCATCATTTTCACTAAAAGTACAGATTTCTCCTCACCATTCTTCTCCCAGGATCATCTTTAAAGCAACATATTTCCAAGTCCCATAAGGAAATAATGTGTCTCTTCCAGAAATAATGTGAGATATTTCCCCCCTTTCTCTTCCTGAGAAAATCTCTCCCTTACAACCATCAAAATATGTCATGTTGAGTTTTACTCCCAATAGGATATTTGTAAACTCGAGAGGAGCAGAACTATACTACCATTTTCTGTGGTACCACAGGGCATGGCTATACTGTGTAATTGCCAACAGAGAATGCTGTGCATGGTTGCACCATTTTAATAAGTACAATAGGTTTACCAGTCACAAAGTTACTATAAATCTCCTCATATCCAAGGGCTCAAGCCAGGGTGTGTTTTTGGATCTCACTGCCAAGTCAGAAATATTGCCTGTCTTGTAGACCTTTTGGTTTACATCTAAAGATGGAATCCTGTTTCTCTTTGTAGACCCTCTTTCTCACGCAGTTCCTGTTGCTTAGTAGTTAATAAAAGAATTTGTGTTCTATTCAGGTTATTAATATTCAGGAAATTTAGTGTTATCTGATTGTTTAATTTGAAAGAAATGATTCATCCTTGTGATATATGTTTCTGGCTCATCAGAATGGTAAAAATATGAAATACCACAAATTGTCCCTTTGCCCATGAGGTAGTGTACTGACTTTCTTTTATGGACTTTTCACCAAAGTCTGTGGCCACCACTCAGCACACTTCAGACTCTGTCACCTTGTGTTGCCACCAAACATCTGAAGCTGGACCTGGGTTGTTGGAGCTTTCTAACTTTTGTAAATCTTATGCTAACTTTATTAAAATGTTGAAGAGGGGCTTCCCTGGTGGCGCAGTGGTTGAGAGTCCGCCTGCCGATGCAGGGGACACGGGTTCGTGCCCCTATCCCGGAAGATCCCACATGCCGCGCAGCGGCTGGGCCCGCGAGCCATGGCCGCGGAGCCTGTGTGTCCGGAGCCTGTGCTCTGCAACGGGAGAGGCCACAGCAATGAGAGGCCCGCGTACAGCAAAAAAAAAAAAAAAAAAAAAAAAAAAAAAAAAAATGTTGAAGAGGCTAAAGTGATGGGAAATCAACCTGGCTCATTTGTTCTCTAACTTCAAGTTGGAAAGCTGTTTTATAGTTCTGCGTGGAGCCCCCTTTCATTCTTTCAAACAGGAGAGAGATGTCCCCCAGCACACAACTGTCTGAAGCTGAGCAGCAACTAGTTATCATAAAAGCTACCTTTAAGTGTGTTAAGTGGTCAAGCAGCCCCCAGGCAGCAGTGTCGCGGCTAGTAGGGCAGTTACTGCACTGGATCACCACACCTCCATAGCTTTGGCTCCTAAGGACACAAGGAGCTCAAATGGCTTCAGACGTGTATCCCTTAGACAGTGAAAGTGAGATCAGCATGGTGTCAGCGCCCTGCCTCCCTGGTCCCATACACAGGATGACACTGAACTGGAGGGAACAGATGACAGGTGGCACGGGCAGTGGGTCGTTCTGTCCTAGAGGAGCCATCTCTAAATTACAGCCAAGTAGTGTTACAGACACGGAAGCCTGCAGCTGTGCCCTCCCTGCAGGGTAGGGGCATGAGGTGGAAAGTCCTGTATTCAATTGAAATGAGGGAGAGGGTTGGGAGACGGCCTTGTGGCAGGCTCCCACCCGACTGGGAGGTGGATGAGGACCTGCCGTGTGACAGCCCCCCACAAGGCTGCTTATCTCCCTTCACTTCAGCAGGAATTGCAGGGCATCCTACCAAGGCTTGGGTCAGACAGCAGATAAGCTTTGCCCCCCGTGGCCGGTTGGAGACGTGCTCGATTGCCAGGGTGCCGTGATGGAGCCATTCCCTACACATTGCCCTCCTTCTTATCTCTCGGTGTGGGAGGAAGTTGCAGAAGTAAAGCATCTGGAGTTCTGTGAAGCTGGTTAGTTGAACATTTTAAGGTTTTTGGATTTGAAACATTATTTTATTCAGGATAGGAGAGATGGGCTGCAGGAACAAATAATCCCATCTTCCCGTGGCTTAACACACAAAGATTTGGTTTTTGTTCACTTTACACATCCAGCAAGAGTTGGCGGTGGTGTCGTACCCCATACAGTCATTCAGGGGTCGCTGCTGGTGGCAGCAGCTGTACCACCTTGTACCTCTAGTGTCTCAAACCTTCAGTCCCCACAACAAGAAGAGGGCACAGTCAGAAAATCTCGTACCAGCTCTTCTACGCTTTGGCCTAAAAGTGACACAAGTCACTTCTGCCCACAGCTTATAGGTCAGAAGTATCACATGGCCCAACCTAACCGCAAAGAGCCTGGGAAGCGTGGGGACAGACAGATGGAGAATTTGGTGAGCACACTGTCTTTACCACAGGCACCCATCTCCCCAGAGGCAACCCACCAGCCTGGCTTAGAGCTTTAACAGGTAGATATTGACCCATAGATGTTCCGTGAGTGTATGCTTTACATTTTACAAAGTGTTTTCACAATAAATGCCCAAAGAAAGAGGCAAAGAATCAGAGATTCAGAGAAAGGGGCTTGCCCAAGACCCGGACAGTGAATGATGGTGTTCCTGCCCTCAGAAAATACCCTTGGTCCATGCGTACTGCTTGGATGGAAACCAACACACACTTTAGCCTGTACCGATTTTGGTAGAGGCTAGGAAGTTAATTCTGTACTTGTTCATATTGAATGGAAATTAAGGGGTAGATGAACACCATCCTGAATCATCAGAGACACTGCTACTGTTGAAACAGTTTGCATTCACCAGGCTGACCCTGGTCTAAAGTATAAGGAGGTAAACCTCTCTCTGTAGGTGAAGGAAATGAAACGGTATCTGTATGGCAGGTGCAGAACACTTTCTTCTCCACGTAAGTCTAAGTAGAGAATTAACTGCTGCTCTTCAGAAGTGCAAAACAAGAGAATGTAATCATTAGAACTGTCATTATATACTTTCTCTTCTTCTGATGCTGATATTAGCTGGTTTAAATGTATTTTTAACCTTTACTTCAGTGATCATTATTAAATTTTTAACATAAAATTCAAACTGATTTCTTTTTTTTTTTTTTTTTTTTTTTTGCGGTATGCGGGCCTCTCACTGCTGTGGCCTCTCCCATTGCGGAGCACAGACTCTGGACACGCAGGCTCAGCGGCCATGGCTCACGGGCCCAGCTGCTCCGCGGCATGCGGGATCTTCCCGGACCGGGACACGAACCCGCGTCCCCTGCATTGGCAGGCGGACTCTCAACCACTGCGCCACCAGGGAAGCCCCTGATTTCATTTTTTTACACTTAAAATAATTTTTTTTTTAAAATATATTTATTTATTTTGGCTGTGTTGGGTCTTCGTTTCTGTGCAAGGGCTATCTCTATTTGCGGCGAGCGGGGGCCCCTCTTCATCGCGGTGCGTGGGCCTTTCACTATCATGACCTCTCTTGTTGCGGAGCACAGGCTCCAGACGCGCAGGCTCAGTAGCTGTGGCTCACGGGCCCAGTTGCTCCGTGGCATGTGGGATCTTGCCAGACCAGGGCTCGAACCCATGTCCCCTGCATTGGCAGGCAGATTCTCAACCACTGCACCATCAGGGAAGCCCTACACTTAAAATAATTTAAAAGAACAAATCCAGGTTAATTTAGCTGATTAAGACATATGAAACAAGTAATAAAATTATATTCAGAGTTCATTTTTTCTCAAAGACATGATGGAAGACAGTCTGAATTTTATATGATCTGTCAGTAATAAAAGAGATGTCCAGATTTTGTTGGGATACAAGTAAAAATGATAATTTGGGGAAAGTGTTTCAAATAGCCTTTCCCTGATATACACAATTTTGACATTATCATATTCAGCCCTGACAGAGATCACCCGTGAGTCAGTTATATTAATATAACTCGGGGGGAACCAGCAGTTTATGTTGGCACTCTTGGAGCTCCAGTGGGAAACCATCTTTTTTTCTCAGTGCATTACTTACATGTGAAAGTTGAGGTGAGGATGAAAAAGAAAAGTATATGCTGAACCAACACATCACCTTCCTAGTCTCCTCTCTCTGTGGGCGTGGCATCTGTGTTTTGATCACTCCAGATGTTGAAGAGTCAACGGGAGAAAAACACAGCTGTGTGTTGGTGCTTGAAATGGAATGCGGTACATCCCTTCCCTTGTCCTCTCCTCCTCCAGCCTCCAATCGCTCCCCTTTTGGAAAGAGGAGGTATCGAGGGGCTGGCATCTCAGAGCAAACACTGAGAATGACACCAAATTATAGCTATGTCCAGACACCTAGGACCTCGACTGGCCTGTAAGAGGCGAGGACTGCAGTGAAATACACGTCAGGGAATTTGATTTCTTCCTAGGTCTGAACAGCTGAACGGTAGAAGGGAAAAAAGGTAAAGTCCTTCTTGTTATATTACTAACATCTGAGAACAGGGAAGCTGAAAAGAAATTGTGCTGCAAAATAAGGACAGAATTCCCAATGTGTCCTCTACCATTTATCTCTGGAATAGAAGAGAAAATTGTTCTGTAAAAGGACTTGGAAAATTATTTATGCTCTAGATAATAAACAGTGTCCTTTGAAAATTAGTTTTAAAAATTTCAAACAGGGCTTCCCTGGTGGCGCAGTGGTTGGGAGTCCGCCTGCTGATGCAGGGGACGCGGGTTCGTGCCCTGGTCCGGGAGGATCCCACATGCCGCGGAGTGGCTGGGCCCGTGAGCCATGGCCCCTGGGCCTGCACGTCCGGAGCATGTGCTTCGCAACGGGAGAGGCCACAGCAGTGAGAGGCCCGCGTTCAGACAAAAAAAAAAAAAAAAAAAATCAGACAAATATGAAAGTAGATAGAATGAATTACTTATATCTTAACCATCTTCAATAAATCATCAATATTTTGGCCATCCTGTTTCACCTACTCTGTCACCACTCCTGCTTCCCTTTTATTCTTTGGGTAGAGAATTTTAAAGCAAATTCTAGATATTATGTAAAGTGACTTACTCCAAATCTCATAGCTAGAAAGTGGTGAATCCAGGACTCAAACCTCTGGCTCCAGCACCTCGATCGTGCTCTGCAGGAATAGACAAGGCAGCTGAGAAGACCACTTAGATGGCGTTGTTCTTAAAATCAATGTAACAAACAAATAAACAAACAAAGCGTTGTGGGGAACCTCCAAACTGTCTGAATCTAGGTGCTCCACATATTTTCTTAAAAGGGTGTGAGTGTGTGGAGCGTGGATTTAAGATTCAGTATCAGAAGGCCACTGGATAGCATTTTATTGATACACTCATGAAAGACTTGTTTATTGCAGGGGCTGCTTCTCTTCTGAAGCATATTTATAGAAATTAATGCCTGCTGATGCACTCTGCCAACAGTTCGCGAGTTTAAGATAGCGGGTGTCAAGCATCGGTCACGTGCGAGTGAAGGCCAGCGCCCATGGGTGCCTTCCACTGTGCTCTGAGAAGTGTGAGGAGTTGACTGTTTAATTACAGCATTTTGGGAATGAACAAAGCTTTGACACTTATTATTCTTGATTGTTTAAAAATATACTGTTTTTAAGGAAGATGTAGGACACAATTTAAATCACTGCTAATGTCTCAGTGGTGATGAATCAGTCATTTGAATTTGATTCAGTTACATTTACTGAGCCCAAGCAGACAAGTCAGACCCTGAATTAAGTCCTCTGTGATCTGTGGATGTCAAAGAAAAATCCTGGAGAGGGGTATGTCCTGCTTTTAAAAAGCTGGCACCCTTTCTTGCATGAGGGAGTAGCCAAATCAGAACAGGCCAGATACCCAAGAAGAGGGGTTGGTGTAGCGACAGCCATCCCATCAGGAAGGTCCCACCCTCCCTGTTGGTCTCCCTCCCTCCCTGGTTGGAGGTGGTCCAGGCAGGAGCCACAGTTGTAGCATCTTACTAGGCCACAATGGAAACAACATCGTGAGCTCCAGGAAGCCACTGTGTAAAATGTTCTTAATTTCCCTGGAGGGAAGGGAGGAAGAGCTTTCAATTACCTTGAACACTGGTTACTTTCTCAGGTTAGCTAATTGGACTCTTCAATAGCAAAGACTTTGTGGAGAGGGTGAGAGGCAGGATTGGTAAATGGTGATTACCAAACTGCTAGGAAGGAAATGGGGGGACGTGAGCCTTGAGCACTGTGGAGCTGGAGTGAGCACCCCAGGTTCCTGTGTGGGGAGAAGTCTGCTGAAGTGGAGAGAACAGTTCTCAGGATGGCCTGTCTGTCTCTGCATTTCTTGGGTGGAAGCCTAATACTGGGGGCTAGAAGGTGAACAGGAAGCAGAGACACTAATATCCAGAGTCATCCTTACAAAAGGGAGGTTTCTGAGACAGGATGGCTCCTTCCTCCCCTCTGCTTTGAAGGAACATAACCTAGTACAGAGCTTCCCAGATTTTAGTGCAGTTTCCCGAACTTTATGCTCACCAAAACCCCAGACTCTCTTTCTCCTGGGCATAGAATTAGACCCATTTCCTGGCTTCTGAGAGTTAAGTGTGGTCATAGTCTGAGTTCTAGCCAGTGTAATGTGGGCAGATGGATCTACATTTTTTCTAAGCCTGGCCAATAAAAACCTGCCATACTCTGACATGTGTGTTCTCTCTCTTCCCTGACTGCTGGCCAGACATGCTCAAAGTGATCTTAGAATTCATGTGTTGAACTTGGTAGAGACTTTGTCATTCCTAGTCTCTGAATGAACATGTGGACAACTACGATAGATCAGAACATCCAGTTGGAATTTTCATGAGCAAGAATTAAGTTCTGTTGTGTTGAGCTACAGAGATTTGGGAAATGGGGGGATATCTCTTATAGCAACTAGAATTATCCAGTCTACTACAAATCTTTTTCCTATTCTTATCTGTATATGACCAATACTGTCATTTCTTATTTTATAATCAATTCACTTTTTGTGAATTTGACTTGTAAATTAAACTTCATATGATTATCACAAATGGAAAACAGTTATCACTACAAATAGAAGGTAACTCTAAACAAAATAATGTTAGTCATTTCTAGCTAGATGCTGTTGCCTGGAGAAGGTTCTTCACATGAGACCTGCTGTCTCTAGGTTTGAAAAGGGGGAAATTAGCCACTATTCGAGGTGTTAAAGGCATATTAGCACCAAACTGAGATTTATTCCTTGACAGAATCAGAAGAGTTGTGATTCAGTGTTATTTAATGTTGTGTCTCAGCCACCTGATGTCATCTGGTTTACCAGCAATGCACACCCTGCTCTTAGGAAACAAAGGCCTACTAAGCAGAGATCAGATATAAATGAAGGCTTGAGGGTGAGCTGAAATGCACAATAGAAAATGCTCATTGGCCATCATAAGTAGACCCAACACGATGTGACTCTTGTAAAGGGTTGGGTAAAATGAGATTGAAGTGGGTAAAGAAAGACTTGGCAGCCTGTGGTTCACCATTTAAAGTTTGATTATATACGTATATTGTTTTTTGAGATTTTTAAAAAATTGAGATATTTGTGGTTTCCACTCCTTGTATGATAGAATGAGCTTTGAACTAACCTTCCACAGATAACAACTATGACTCAGGACAAAATATTACAAAGTAGCTCCCTGAAAGTTCTTGGGAGTGAAAAAAGGCAAGCAGGTTTTGTAGAGCAGTGGGGCATCTGAAAGAAGGGCATATGAGTTGTCTGTTTTTGTAGCTTTGACTTCAAAGCATTCTTCGGTTGTTGCCTGGCCCAGAACAGCTGAAGCTCTGATGAAACCTGCTATCTTTCTTGCCTGGGTTACAAAAGGACGGAGGCTGGAGTGACCATAGCTACCTGAAAGTAAGGGGGGTGGGTACCAGAAAGAAGAGAGTCAGACAAGGAAAGCCCCAGTTGTATGTGACTTTGCCCAGGTCTCTGGTTGACAAGCATTGGACAGACACGAAGCAGCACAGTGAAAGTAAAAGAACTTAACTGAGATTTGATCTGTTACCTACAGCAGGCAAGACAAAGTTTGCAGTTTAACAAAGTTAATTACCATTAACATAAACATCAATACTGTTCACAGGAATATAACAAAATGAAGAGTCTTCACAAAGTAGTATTCACAGTGTTCAGTATACAATCCAGAATTACTTGGCCTACAAAGAAGCAGGAAACTATGACCCATTCTCAAGAGAAAATGGTCAGAAGCCAACCCTGAGATGATCTGGTTGTTGGAATTATCAGACAGTGATTTTAAAGCAACTATTTTAATTGAGATAAAGGAAAATATTCTTGTAACAAATGAATGGAAGTATAGGGAATGTCAGCAAGAAAGTAGGAAACATAGAAAAGCACAAATGGGAAATTTCAGAACAAAAAAATACAATATCTGAAACAAAAATATCCTCCATATGGACTTAATAGCAGAATGGAAGTAAAAGGGGAAAGATTCAGTAAACTTAAAGATAAATCAGTAGAAACTATCCCTGAAGAAAAAAAGAAAAAAGGGATTAAAGAGTGAACAGAACCCTAAGGGACAATATTAAAGTCTAAAATATGTTTAATATCCCAGAAGGAAAGGAGAAAGAGAATAGGGCCAAAAAAAGGTTGAAGAGATAATAGCCAAATTTTTTTCAAATTTCATGGAAGACATAAATTTATAGATTCAAAAAGCTCAGTGAAACCCAAACAAGATAAATACAAAAAAAAAAAAAGTACACCAAAGCACACTATAGTCAAGTTGCTGAAAACTAAATATAAGAAGAAAATCTTGAGGGCAGTCAGAGGAAAATGGCACACTACGTACAGGATAACTGATTCAAATGACTGTGGACTTCCCGTCCAAAGCTGTGAAGGCTGAACGAGAGTGGAACAGTGTATCTTTAAAGTTCTAGAGAGGGGAAAAAAACCCTGTCAAACCAGAAATCTACGTCTAGTGAAAATATTCTTTGAGAATAGAGGCAAAGATATTTTTAAATAAACAGAAACATAAGAGACTTCATTGCCAGCAGATCTGTATTATAAGAAATGCTGAAGAAAGTTCTTTAATCGGTAGAGAAATATTATGAGAAGGAAACTTGAATTTTACAGGAAGTAATGTAAAACATCAGAAATGGTAGATACCTGTATAAATAAAAAAGACTATGTTTCTTCTCAATTTGATTAAAATACATAAGACTATTTACAGCAAAAATTGTATCATTATCTTGTGGGCTTTTTAATATATGTAGATGTAATACATTTGACAACCATAGCATGAAGTACAGTGCATTGGGGGAGGGGACTTTAAATGGAATATATGGTTGCAGGGTTTCTGTATTTTCTGTGAAATTGGTACTGTATTAACCCTAAATAGATGGTGAAAGTTTAAGGATTATATTCTCTAGAGCAACACTGAAAAAAAATAGTGCAGAGAGCATAGCTAAAACCCCCCCAATGGGTATATTAAAAAGGAATTCAAAAAATTAATTGAAGTGTTTGTTTTATGGATAGACTAACATGGTTAGAGAGCAGGTCTTTTTTGGTTCTGTGGGCTTGTCATAGAATCATCATATTTGATTTACCGTTCCTTCCTTCTGCTTCTGTGGCTGCTTTCATTGAATTAACTCTTCCCATAGAGGTACTGCACTTTGTCACCGTGTTTCCCCATTCCCTACTAATGTGTGAGCTTCAGAGTTACAGTGCTGTTCCTTCAACAATTAAGGTGATGAGGATTAGGAAGTTTCAGATGAAGAAAAATATTTAACACATGTCTTCTGTAGCATACAGATTGTCCTCTCTTAAAGATAACCTGCTGGCAAGTTACAAGCCAAAGATTACTATGGGGGGCTGAGAGGTAGCTCATAATATTATTAGTAGTGGATAACTGAGATCTGAAGTCCAGAATATTTGAGTTTTCTTAATTAAGTCGATTTTGTTACATAATAATCACTGCCATTTATCACGTACCGGTTATGTGCCAGGTACTATACGGGACTTTTTACCTGTCATATATCATTTAACGTTCAAAATAATGCCAATGAGAAAAAATTATAATTGCACTATTTTACAGATGGGAGAATAGATGTAGGGAGGTCAGGTAACTTGTCTTAGACCATGTAGTTAATGATGATTGGCTGGGATTTAAACTTACCCTTCACACACGTCGCATTTCCTCCCATTTGAAGTTTTCAGATTTAAATGCTGACATCTGCTTTGTCATCATCATTCATCCACAGATATTTTTGAGGACTTGAGAATAACAAGTTGCAACAAGTTACATGATCCCGTGGTGATGGTAGATGGTACATGCCTTCCCAAGAGCCCAAGATGCTGGAAGCTCTTTTTCCCATATTCCTCTACTTCTATCTTAAAATATTAGCCTACTTAAATCTCATAGCATTTGTAAAATTACTTGTTATTTTCTACTATACAGAGGAATAAACTGAGGCCCAAACGAATGGTGATGTAAGAGCTAGGTGTGAAATCATATATCTGGGCTCAAATCTAAACTGAAGCCTTCTCTTACACTTTAATTTTGAATCCCTATTCTAGAACTTCAGTGGTAAGGATATGTTTTTTTGAAGTGTTCCAGGATTGAGCTGGCTCCTGGCAAAGTCAGGGTAGTGAGAGGATGGGAATAGCATTTATATAAGCCTGTCACATTTTCTCCTGTCTCATGTCTGGACTGCCATGGCAGGATATCAGACCGGTAGTGACATTTATAGGAGATGGCACATTTTTAATTGGAAAGACGAAGAGTTTTTAAGACCTTACTAAAACCAAATTCCAAGTTTACTTAGAAGTCTAGTCTTTTAAAGGTGTGAAGTAATCTTAGAGAAAGCCATTCTCATACTCTCTTTGTACAGGTGCTTTCAAGACCAAGAGAGGTTTAATGTCCACTTCAGAGGGAGGGACAATTAGTCATCCTAGAACCAGAGCTACCATTCAGATGTCCTAACTCCCAATTTAGGGCAATCCTAACCACATTTTATTTCCACTTCCCCTTAACCATTCTTGAAGTAATGAGCTCTTCGAGAGGTTTCCCTTTATTCTTCTTGAACTACCTCTGAAAGGGCACTTATAATGAAAATGTACATGTTACAACTTAAATTTTTTAACCCACCTTGGAACAAGTTATCATTTGAAGGAGATTCATAAGTTTAAAGAGGGGAAGAACTGTAAAGGAGGAAGTTCACTGACTTTGGTAATCTTGAATGTTTTTATCAGTACTGGCAACACTAACCTTGAATGAAATACTCAACAACATTTAAGACCTTATTTGACCTGCTGTTGCCTTAGATTTGATTAGAATCAAAACTTGTAATCTTTTAAAGCCATATCACTGTGAAATATAGTAAAATTTCTAGTAAGTTTCCAAAATACATCGTTTTCACTTAAGTGGAAATTTTTACAAGAGATGGTTGTCACCAAGCCAATCGTTAAAGCCAATAGGCACATAATCCTGTTAGATTCAGGTTCTGTACAACTGGGGTGACCTTCTTAGAGTTTGCGTTAAAACCAAAGGAAAATTCATAAAATGAATTGATTAGATATACTAAGGCTAAATTTTAGATATAATGAATTTAAAGTTTAGCTATATTGAATTTGAAAAACGTCAATGATAAAAATAGGATTTGACATTATATACTAAGGTAATAGAGTTGAAAACTTTCTCAACAATTAAAATGAGAATTTTAATTTAGTTTTTGCTAGGAAAAAAGAAAGATTTGCAACAACATATAATATCCGGGATTATCCTGATTTGGCTTGAGGACCATAGAGGATGCCCCTACATCTGCCTTAACATATTCCTAGAAACAATAGCACTGAGTGATTTATCCTAAAGCAGATATGTTTTTCTGTGAGAACAATATTATGAAGAGGAGCAGCTTTTCTGAATAAAGACTTGGCATCGTATAAACCATCTTACCAACAATAAGCTATAAAAACAGATATGAAATATAGAGTACAACTCTAGTGTCATAAAGCTTCTACAGTAATTGATTATTACAAGAGATCTCCCTGTACTAGAAAATGGTGCACAGCCCTACAAATGACAGCATTGTGTCATAAGTGAGACTGTGTAAATGGAAGTACTTTGCATGGCTGTGGCTTGTATTTGGTATCAGGTAATGTTCCTTGAGTCAGAACACATATTAAAACATCTGTTTGCTTTCCAAGGTGATGTTTCTGCCTTTAAAATTTTATGTCTCAATTTACAATGTATACTTTGTTGTTGTTGTTGTTTTGCGGTACGCGGGCCTCTCACTGTTGCGGCCTCTCCCGTTGCGGGGCAGAGGCTCCGGACGCGCAGGCTCAGCGGCCATGGCTCACGGGCCCAGCTGCTCCGCGGCATGTGGTATCTTCCCAGACGGGGACACGAACCAGTGTCCCCTGCATCGGCAGGCGGACTCTCAACCACTGCGCCACCAGGGAAGCCCATACAATGTATACTTTTGATATGAAAGATTATAGAAGAATTACATATGATTATGAAAGAATGACATAGACTTTCTGGAAGACGTAGGCTTCTTCCAGAGATGTCGGAATAGGTTCCCCACCTCTCTTTAATTTCCAGGTAATGAGTCAAGGCAGTCGTGAGTTACCTCTTACTCTCAGTTTGTGTTCTAAGTACTTACTACAGGAGGGCCTCCTTAGGTATCGGTTATGGTGCTGATGATTGTGATGATGGAGAAGGAAGAACATTTCTGAGAATAACAGATAACTCGGATCTCCGACCTTCCCTTTACCATCTTAGTTAATCCAGATGCGCTATTTCAATGGCTCACCGTCAGCATATTCCCCTCTCCTCCCACCAAAGGGTAACCAGGAAATATTGAATTAAGTGTTTTTTTCTCCTTCCTAACCATAGGGTATATTTGACATCTCCCAGGAAACCTAAGGCGAATAAGACTATGTCCTATTCCTGATTCTTTGGGAATGGAGTGGACCAATCCACTCAATGACCAAGTCCCCAAATAGCCAATTTGTCTCAAACTGATTTTCATAAAGAATTCTCCTAGAGCAGTGTTTGTCAAGCCTCATGAAGCACCAGAGCCACCAATACCCAGGCCTCATCCCCAGACATTGTGGTCCAGTTGTTCTGTGGTGGGGATGGCAGGGTTTTTTTTAAAGCTCTCCAGGAGAGTCTAATGTACAGCCAGGGCTGAGAACTGCTGCGATATGCCTTCTTGTCTGCCAAATGGAAGAATAAGGATTAATTTTATTAACATCTGACAAATAGATTGAAAATGAAAATGGGTGCTTCTTAATAATTATTATTATTTATTCATCACCTACTCTATTACATTATCTCTACACTCTTGCTTTCTCATCAACTTTTTTCTTTGAGTAAATGCAGTTAAAATTAGGCAGCTAGGACTTCCCTGGTGGCGCAGTGGTTAAGAATCCGCCTGCCAATGCAGGGCATATGGGTTCGAGCCCTGGTCCGGGAAGATCCCACATGCCGCGGAGCAACTAAGCCCGTGCACCACAACTACTGAGCCTGCACTCTACAGCCTGCATGCCACAACTACTGAACCCATGTGCCTAGAGCCCGTGTTCCGCAACAAGAGAAGCCACCACAGTGAGAAGCCCGGGCACTGCGACGACGGGTAGCCCCCGCTCGCCACAACTAGAGGAAGCCCGCGTGCAGCAATGAAGACCTAACGCAGCCAAAATAAATAAATTTATTAAAAAAAAAATCAGGCAGGCTAGTATATTAGCTACTGCTAACAAATCCAGCAGCCTGAATATTGCTGAGGAATTTCAATGGCTGATGTGTTTGTCCCAGCCTTGGATATAAATGATACATTATTAACAGCTTATAAAGATAACAGTTTTATCAAAAATTTATCTGCTTGAATTTTATCATTGAAGACAGGTAATTCCTGTCTATAGAAGATAAATAGTCTGTATCCTTTAAATAATTTAAGACATATTTCATGCTAATATTCTGTGTTTGCTGAACGTTTTTTCAATGAAAAAGTGTTTACCTAATATCTTAAAGCAGGGCTATTATTAACTTAGTTCTCAAGGAAAGAAGGTTTTAAAAATACTTTTCCCTACTCTACATTTTTCTTACTGTAAGCGTGTGACAAAACCTTGGCATCTATTCAGAATAACTTTTCTGCTTCCTTTCTGCCTCTTAGTCAATGCGTATTTTATCTGAATTCGCCCCCTTCCACCTCCTCACCCTTTGGTAATCTATAGGAAACCAGACCTTACTAATTTGAGTGTTTGCTCCCCAAATTACTTATTATTTTATTAGTTCATATTAGCTAGAGCTTGTGGAAGATTTGTATGACTCTATGGGTTATAAAAAATGTGTAAAAGACAGGCCTCTTAAATAATGTGCAATTTTGAGAGAAACTGCAAAGATAGGGGAATTTTTTAAAGACTGGCTATTGGCAATAGATTGCTCATTATAAAAGGCTGCATGTGAGGGGACATTTTTGGCAAAGGGGAACAATTAAGTAAAATAATTCGGGAATGGAAACCAACTGTGGACAGAGAGGGTTTCTTCTATTCATGTACCTATCTATTGCCCAACATCCATCCAGATGTTGTTTTCAAAGCTAAGTTTTGTGATGCTCTAGGATGCTCAGGGGCTCTGAAACTTCAGTGTGCATCGGAATCTCTTGGAGAACTTGTTAGTACAGAAATTGCTGGGCCCCTTCCAGAAAGTCTCAGTCATAGGTCCGGTATGGGGCCAAGACTTTGCATTCATGAACGAGTTCCCAGGTGATGCTGATATTTCTGATTGAATAATGAGCAAATATTAGTGAAACCCCGAAAGTTTGGGTCTGAGAGATGAGATATTGATACCATTCCATTGAATGAAGTTGTGCCACAACTCTGTCCTGCAAGTAACCCAAATTATGTCCACCTAATTTGGGGGTTGTGGGAGACCCGAAGATGGCGGAGAGGCAGTTCCCATGTTAATTCTGGGGAGATGGGTCTCCTTGCGTCCCCATGCAGCGCCATATCTGCCTGGCTTCCTCTAGTCCCTGTCATTTGAGGAACTTCTGGGAACCAATTACTGGTGTTTCGGTGCCTGGCAGTTTACCAAGCCTTCCAGAACCCTATTTGGGTGGTGGGAATTCCTGTTCCTCAGCTGCCGTCCCCATGGCCCTGTATCTATAACGTTTCTTCCCAGCTACACAGAATTCTACTTCCTCCTCTCCTTGGTTTACAGAGGACAAGAGTTATGGTTTCTCCTGAATGTCCAGCTTTGTCTGGCTGCCAAAAGCCTCTCTTTTTCAGAGTCTTCAATTGGTAGTCAGCAAGACTGGACTCCTCAGCAACTTGGTGAGAGAGAGCATTCAGTGATGGTGATGGTTATTATTTTGAAGCATTAGCACCAAAGTTTGAAATTCTCCTAAGTGAATAATTTTGGGGGATCTACTTCCTGTAGTTATACAATTGGCTTTCTCATATGTGCATTGAGGTTGCCAAATCTCATATATAATCCTCATCTCCCATCAAAAAAGAAAAAAGGGTAGTTCTATTTTTGTGGAAAAAGAGGAAAGAATCCAGGAAACATTTCAGAAGACTGTTTTCTTAGCTCCTTTTCCTGGTACATATGAAATTCAAGGAGAATTTGGTCAGTTGCTAACATTACATGAGATTTTTAAAAAGTATAAAATTTAGCTTCCCTCCACTCCTCCACAAGACGCTAAAAAACTTCCAGTTTACACAGTTTAGATAAAATTATTCTTCTATAAAGGCCTCTATTTTCTTATTCATAAGAGTTTCCATAAGAAGGTAGTGTGGAAGGGGACCTGTGTGTGCTAGGGTCCCACTCTCGTTGTGCAGTTGACATAAGCTGGGTCCCAGTGTCTGAGGAGCCCACCTACACCATTCCCCTGGAATAATTAAGAACAGCATTTGTCCAAGTCTGTTAGAAGATGGGGGTTCTATTCACCTCCAGGTGCTGTCTCTCCTCTTCCCTCTCTTTCATGGAGTTTGACATTCTAAGTTTCTGCTTTGAATCTTACAGAAAGAAAGTAGTTTGTCTTCTTCCTGAGATTTTTACATCATTTGTCATGAGCTTCAGAGAATAGTTTGGTATAGCTGTTTTGATATCTCTATTTTTCTTTTCAGTTTCATTTGTTATTTTAAAAAGCTTCAAGATACCATTAGGAGAATCCACAGATAGTTCCTTTGGCAGAGATGGTGGTTAAAAAAATACTTTTGGCCCTGTCTCAAGTCAGTGACCTATAAATACTCCTGCTGGCTCTTCTTTCTCTTCTTTGTGACTCACTGGGATGGAGATCTTGGCCTGATGCTGTGAGCAAAATGTTATTTTGACGATAACCAAAGATTGTAATATGTACCAGAATTGAAGACACTGATTGTGGCCTGGATGATTTCTTTTTTTTTTTTTTTTTTTTTTTTAAGGCTATTTATTCTTCTTTTTTTTTTTAAGACCATACTTCATTCAGATTTCTTTTCCTATTTTTTTAAATTTTATTTATTTATTTATGGCTTTGTTGGGTCTTCGTTTCTGTGCGAGGGCTTTCTCTAGTTGCGGCAAGTGGGGGCCACTCCTCATCGCGGTGCGCAGGCCTCTCATTATCGCGGCCTCTCTTGTTGCGGAGCACAGGCTCCAGACGCGCAGGCTCAGTAATTGTGGCTCACGGGGCTAGCTGCTCCGCGGCATGTGGGATCTTCCCAGACCAGGGCTCGAACCCATGTCCCCTGCATCGGCAGGCAGACTCCCAACCACTGCACCACCAGGGAAGCCCTGGATGATTTC
This sequence comes from Mesoplodon mirus, assembly GCF_964341445.2. Lineage (NCBI taxonomy): Eukaryota > Metazoa > Chordata > Mammalia > Artiodactyla > Ziphiidae > Mesoplodon > Mesoplodon mirus. Next base: position 58,658,144 of record NC_138982.1, read on the forward strand.
TTGTAGCCCAGACACTCATTGTCTAGATCACATCTCAAGCCTGTGCTATGAGTGGGGCACAGCATGATAGTTCACATAATCACAGTTTTTTAATTGTACTGTACAATGGTGGTGAACATTGCCCTTACTGACCTTCAGGTATGGAAGATCCAGAGGGCTGTCTGAGATGTATATAAATGTGTATATGTATGTGTGAGAGAGCAAAGTAATGTATAGTTTGTACAGTTTTAGAGTTAACTGTTGAGATATCAGAAATATTAATGATATTTAAAGTGAATTGTTTGCTCATTTGGACTAGGCACTGTGTTAAGCACTTTATGTGTATTAACTTATTTAATCCTCACAACAGGCCTATGAGGTAGATTCTGTTACTATCCCCATTTGCAGATTAAGAAACTGAGGCTGAAAGAAGATAAAGAACTTTTTCATTATTTCACAGAGGGTAAATAGCAACATCAGAATGTGAACCCGTATCTATCTGGCTTGAAAGCAAAGTTCTTCTGCACTTTGCTACCCTGAGGAAATTTCTGTTTGTGGTCTAACATGATCAAAGCTTGTTGACTGTGTAATGCCATTCCTCTTCCTCGCCAACTTTGGATTTTTCATATGAGAAAGGGCATGGGAGGCTGCTTCCTGCCTTTTTTCCCTCTGTTCTAATGTTTCACCTTCAGAGTACTTTTATTTTTTTAAGGCATAAGAGAAATAGAAAGTAGCTCCCATCCAAGCAAAATTGGGGGACTAGATCTCATCCTTCTCAGTTTAACCAGAATATTATATTTCCCAATAATAGATAGGAACTATTTGTATTTAATGCTATGCATTCTATGAAAGTATTATTAATCCCTTGCTTCTTCATAGGGATACTTCCTGGAAGTGTGACTGAGACTGTTTATTCAGTAGGTTCCCAGCACCATCTGTTTTACTGACTGTTCTAGATGTCATCAGGTATTTCTGTAGAGCTGTAGTCAGCATTATAGTAACATGAAATATCTATCTCTCTATTGTTATTACAGTAATTATTGTATGTGATTACATTAATATTAATTATTATAATTAGTTGACTGCACTAATATTAATACATAGTATATTAATGTTGATACTTCATATTTATTGGGTAACAAGTATTAAAATATTAGCCCTAATTTATAGTAACAGCATTTAAGCTGAAGTTTATAGATACTTGATATTAAGAAAATTTTATATAATATTATGCATTAATATTGATTTCTTTTAAGGTGAAGAATGCTTTTATTTCATCTTTTGATACATCTCTGAAGAATTGTTCTTTTGGAGGCAGTTTTAATTTAGAGACAATTTGGACTATATAGCATCATGATAATTCTCAAGGTGGGATCAAAAGGAATAACAAAAAGGAGCTAACATTTGAAATGTCTGGAAATAACAATAATTGCTATTTATCAAGAATTTACTGTGTGTCAGGCATAGTGCTAAACATTTTATAAACCTCTTTTCATATAAACTCTATGAGCTATAATTATTTTTATCCTTACTTACAGAAAATTGGCATTCAGAGATTAAGCATCTGGTCCGAGGGCACAAGGGCACACAGCTTCTAAGTGGTGGACCCTGGAAGCTGGGACCTTGTACATGATGCTCAATTGCTTCTTAAAACCCAAGAGTCTGCTACCCTGTACAAAAGTCTCATCTACAGTGATCAGATAGAACCACAGCAGTTGTAAGAGCTCTTGAGGCTCAGTTGATGCTTCATGTGATTATCTGGATATTGGGCAGGGGCAAGACCATCCAAGAGGTGCAAGGCTGAGGGATGTGACCCACTGGTGCGAACGATATGGAGAGTTAGTGCCTTTCTATTCGTGAGGGTCCTGTATCCAGGCGGGAACAGGCAGGCCATAGGTTCTGATTTAAAAGGGAAGAGAATCCAGATGGGAAGGTACTTGGCTAGTTGTATTTAAGTAAGCTCACATCTGTAAAACTGTAGAAACTGTAACTGTTTTCCCAAAGGTAGGAATGGATGGTGATCTCTCTAGTTTCGTGAATCTTTTTCCATGTGGTGGATGGGTTATAAGCAGGTATGTATTAATACCTGGAAAGGCAAGGTTGATTCTCAAGGACTCTAGCACCAGAGTGCATGGGCATGAATCCAAATTCTACCTCTTATTAGCTTTGTGGGCTTGGGCAATCTATATCATCTCTCTGTGCCTTAGTTTCCTCATCTGTAAAATGGAGAGGATAATAATAGTATCCCATCAAAAAGTTGTTTGTTGTATCAATTAAGTTAGATAACATGTGAAATGCTTAGAACAAAGCTATTGTTCTAAATGTTAGTGGCTGTTATCACCACCACCACCATCATCATTGTTGCTGATGAGAAAGATGTTAAGTGCTTGGATAAAGCAGCTCAGACAAAGCCCTGACCAAATTATGAACCACTTTGAGAGTCATGAAAACAGCAGTTATGGAAATGAATGCCAGTAGCTAGAATTGGCAAAAGGGTGACTGTCTGGCACAGTCGTATACTGGTAGTGGGAGGGCAAATTGATATAATTCTTGGGAAGTCAGGAAATCTGTTATCAAAGGTTCTAAAAAGGCGCAAGCCCTTCAACCTAGTTTTGCTTCTAGAAATAATTTGACATGTGTCTAAACTGAGTACAAGGATATTAATTGAAGATATTAAAGATAGAGATTTATGTTTATGGACATGGAAAGATGTAATAATAATAAAGTGAAGAAAAGCAAGGTACAAATACTATATATAGGAGTCTCCTATTAAAAACATATGTCTTAGTAGATACCTTCAAATGAGTTTGTTTTTTAGTTTATTTAAAGCCAGAGGTAATAAGTTAACATCCTATTCTCAGAATTGGCTTACCCATTTTTTTTTTGCTAGTTATACACAGTTTTGTCCATAAATGTCTACATATAAACTTTTCATCCAAATACTAAGAATGATGAGATCCTGCTTTTTTTTATGAGTCATTTTTTCTCCTGTGGAGGAGAATTATGTAGTAATATCTTTTTCATCGACATTCCTGAGGGATGCTGCCAATTCTAATCAATACAGTAATATTTCTCACTAACTTGGGGAAGTGCAATTTTAAAAGACTCCTCCTACCCTGAAATTTTGATGCAATTCTAAGGGAATGAATCCTACATATTCTATCATCGCACATCCATTGAGAATCGCTGATATGGAATAAAGATTTTTGTCACAAATGTAAGTTCTTTTGAAGGTCAAATGAGTTCTATGCAGAAAGACCTATAATACTGAAGAGGTATGACTGTTTGATGTTCACTTTAAATACACAATTTAGGTAAAGTCAGCCCTTGTCATTTAGAAGGAATACTGCTATTTTTTTAAAATGTTTTTATTAGCAGACCATTACTTTATTTCCTATTTTCTCTTCTGATAATTTGGATTTATGTCCATGCAATATGGCAACTTAATGATGAAATGATGAAATGATGAAAAATTCCAAGGACATGGCATTCAGACCACTGTATCTTTAAAAAAAAAAATCTATGGTATGTATTTTGATGCCCAGCTGCTGCGTCTTTGATCTAGAATGCTGACTGCTTGTGTTAGTTGATGTTGATAGGCTTCATTCTAATACCTACTTTGAGATACAGGCAGAAATTCATTTTTATGTGTGCATGTAAAGGTTGCTGTTTTTTTGACAGGTAATGTCCAGCATGTAGCAATAAAAATGCAAGAGCCAGGTTCTTACTGTTATCTGAAAGGTCAGGAGAATTACAATGTGATGACAGACTCTTCCCATTGCTGTATAATGGAGACAGGGATCTTTAACATGCCCCAAATGAGAAAACATTGGTCATCAAGTCTTGGGACATGATTTCTATTAGGTGAGCTATGCTCATAAGAGAGGCAGCCCCTAACTTAGAAACTGACTCTTCTCTAAAAATCGAGTTGACTGTAGATAGCATTTTCCCAGAAAATCGGTGTTACAAGTCAGGGATCAGTGAAAGTTTTCTGTAAAGGGCCAGATTGTAAATAGTTTAGGTTTTGTGGGCTATGCAGTCTCTGTTGCAACTACTTACCTCTGCTGTGGTAGCAGAAAGCAGCTCTAGACAATGTGTAAATAAATGGGTGTGTGATTGTGTTCCAGTAAAACTTTATTTATAAACACAGGCAATGAACCAGATTTAGTTTGTCAACACTTGTTATAAATGACCATTCATTTCCCAGACCAGATCACAGAAATTTATTTATCTTGTAAGTTGTCAATACGTTGTACATATACAACAATACTATTTTTTTAAATTATTTTTTTAGTTATAATAATGCTAGTACACTCACAACAAACAAAAGTTCAGGACCAGATGGCTTCACTGGTGAATTCTACCAAACATTTAAAGAAGAATTGATACTAATCCTTCTCAAACTCTTTCCAAAAATTAAAGAGGAGGGAATACTTCCAAACTCATTTTACGAGGCCAATATTACCCTGCAACCAAAATCAGACAAGGACAGCACAAGAAAGGAAAATTACAAGCCAGCATTTGTGATGAAGAGAGTTGCAAAAATCCTCAACAAAATATTAGCCAACCAAATTCAGCACTATCATACACAATGATCAAGAGTGATTTATTCCAGGGATGCAAGGATGGTTCAACATCTGCAAATCAATTAATGTGATACTTACATTAAAAAAATGAAGGATTAAAATCATATGATCATCTCAATAGATGCAGAACACACTTTTGACAAAATTCAACATCCATTTGAGATTAAAAATCTCAACAAAGTGGGTATAGAGGGAACATAGCGTAACATAATAAAGGCAATATATGACAAGCCCACAGTTGACATCATTCATACTCAATGGTGAAAAGCTAAAAGCTAACCCTCTAAGATCAGGAACAAAACAGGATTCCTTATCCTGCCACTTGTTTTCATCATAGTATTGGAAGTCCTAACCAGAAAAATAAATAAAAGGCATCCAAGTTGGAAAGGAAGGGAAACAGTCACTATTTGTGGATGACATTGATTTTATATATAGAAAACCCTAAAGACTTCACTAAAAAACTATTAGAACTAATAAATGAATTCAGTAAAGTTGTAGGGCACAAAATCAGTATGTGGAAATCTGTCGTGTTTCTATACACTAATACTGAACTATCAGAAACAGAAATTAAGAAAATAATCCCATTTACAATTGCATGAAAAAGAATGAAATACCAAGGAATAAATTTAACCAAGAGGTGAAAGACTTGTACACTGAAAACTATAAGACACTGATGAAAGAAATTGAAGAAGACATAAATAAATGAAAAGATATTCTGTGCTTATGGATTGGAAGAATTAATATTATTAAAATGTCCATATGACACAGAACAATCTACAGATTCAATGCAATCCCTATGAAAATTCCAATGGAACTTTTCACAGACATAGAACAAGTAATTTTAAAATTTGCGTGGAACCACAAAAGACCTTGAATAGCCAAAGCAATCTTGAATAAAAAGAACAAAGCTGGAGGCATTATGCTCTCTGATGTCAAAATATATTACAAACCTATAGTAATCAAGACAGCATAGTATTGACATAAAACCAGACACACAGATCAGAGGAACAGAACTGAGAGCCCAGAAATAACTCCATACATATAGTCAATTAATTTATGACAAAGGAGCCAAGAATATACAATGGGGAAAGACAGTCTCTTCAATAAATGGTGATGGAGAAACTGGACTTTAACATAATAAAGGCCTTATATGACAAGCCCACTCAATGGTGAAAAGCTGAAAGCTTTTCCTCTAAGATCTGGAACAAGACAAGGATGGCCACTCTCACCACTTTTATATGCCCAGTCTTGCCACATGCAAAAGAATGAAACCAGACCACTATCTTACACCATACACAACAATTAAATTAAAATGGATTAAAGGCTTGACTATAAGACCTGAAAGTATAAAACTTCTAGAAGAAAGCATAGGCAGTAAGCTCCTTGACATCATTCTTGGTTTTGATTTTTTGGATTTGACCCCAAAAGGAAAGGCAAGGAAAGCAAAAGTAAGCAACTGGAACTACATCAGGCTAAAAAAATTCTGCACAGTAAAGGAAACCATCAACAAAATGAAAAGACAACTTGCTGAATGGGAGAAAATATTTGTAAATCATATATCTGGTAAGGGGTTAATATCCAAAATATATAAATATCTCATATAACTCAACAACAAAAAACCACAAACTACCCCATTTAAAAATGGGCAGAGGACCTGAATTGACATTTTTCCTAAGAAGATGTTCAGATGGCCAATAGGTACATGAAAAGATGCTCAAAATGACTAATCATCAGGTAAATGAAAATCAAAACCACAATGACATATCACCTCACAACTGTTAAAATAGCTAATATCAAAAATACAAGAAATAACCAGTGTTGCTGAGGATGTGGCAAAAAGGGAACCCTGTGCACTGTTGAGGGCAATGTATTGATAAATTGGTGCAGCCACCATAGAAAACAGTATGGAAGCTCTTTAAAAAATGAAAAATAGAACTACCATATGATCCAGTATTTCCACTTCTGAATATTAATCCGAAGAAAAGGAAACCACTAACTCAAAAAGATAGATGCACTTCCATGTACATTGTAGCATTATTTACAACTGCCAAGATATGGAAACAACCTAAGTGGCCATCAATGGATGAATGGATAAAGATGTTGTACACGTATACAATGGAAAACTATTCAGTCACAAAAAAAAAAAAAGAAAGAAAATTGCCATCCATCAATATGGATGGACCTAGAGGGCATTATACTAAGTGAAATAAGTCAGACAGAGAAAGATAAATACCATATGATCTCACTTATATGTGGAATCTGAAAAAAAAAGAAAAAAGGAAAAAGAAAAAAACCAAGATCATAGATACAGAGAAAGACCGGTGGTTGCCAAGGATAGGGGGCTTGGGTAGGCAAAATGGGTGAAAGGGGTCTAAAGGTACAAACTTTAGTTATAAAATAAATATGTCATGGGGATGTAATGTACAACATGGCAACTATAGTTAATAATACTGTATGGGATTTTTTTTTTTTTTTTTTTTTTTTTTTTTTGCGGTACGCGGGCCTCTCACTGTGGTGGCCTCTCCCATTGCGGAGCACAGGCTCCGGACACGCAGGCCCAGCGACCATGGCCCACAGGCCCAGCCGCTCCGTGGGCATGTGGGATCCTCCCGGATCGGGGCACGAACCCGTGTCCCCTGCATCGGCAGGCGGACTCTCAACCACTGCGCCACCAGGGAAGCCCTGTATGGGATATTTGAAAGTTGCTAAGAAAGTAGATCTTAAAATTCTCATCACAAGTAAAAAATTCTGTAATTATGTATGGTGATGAATGTTAACTAGACTTATTGCGGTGATCATTTCACAATATATACAAACGTTAAATCATTATGTTGTATACCTGAAACTAATATAATGTTTTATGTCATTTATACCTGAAAAAATGCCAGTATGCATCTAAAAGCAACGAACTTCTACTTACTACTTCCTAGACTTGTACCCTAATATAACTGCTTATTTCTCCTTTAGATATTTTTTCTGCATATTGCCTTCAAATCTCAACGTCACGGCTTTTATTGTTGTTTCCTAATTTATTAGTTTTAGACATCCATTGCCTTTCTGCTAAGATAGGTGAGAATTTAGTTCAGTGATATTCTCATGTGCCCATTCTTCCATACACACAATGTAATTGTTATTTTTTGTTTCTCTACTTGTTACTGAAATAAATATTCAACCAAGAAGTTCACTTCTTAAGTACACAGCTTGATGACTTTTCACTAACAGAATCTTTTAGATTCCCTATTTTGTAAAATTAGGACTTTAACTCACCTGCATTCCCCACCTCTTTTTATTTTTGTGTAACAAGGCTCATAGAATTTCATTTCTGTAGCTTTCTATTTTCATGGAATTTCCAAATGCTGTTTTTTCTCCTGCCCTTTCGCCCTTTAATCACAACTTCTGTTTTGTGATTCCCACAACAGGGTTTACTTCTGTGTAAAGTAAACTGTGCCCTTTTTCCCCAGGTCCTCCTCCCCAGGGTCCTTCGTCCCTCTGCTCTTTAGGCTTGCTGCTCACCTGTCCTTTGGGTGTTTCCTGCTTCATATCTACTGGTTCAACAAAATCATCCTGTCTTCATTCAATGGCCACTCCGTTGTTCTGGTTGTACATATCTTCACTTACCTTTCTATAAAAAGGTGTCAAGGGCCTAACTTCGTGTTCGAAGATGTTTTTATTCTATTCTTATACTGGATTGATTATCAGGATGAATATAGAATTCTAAGATGAATGTCATTTTCCTTTGGCTCCATTCTTAGGGATTGGGAGGGTGACTGGTAAGAATGGGGTAGAGGGAAAGAGTGACTTTTCAGTGGGAATGTGATTTTTCTTCAGTCTTCCAGCCTCCCGAAAAGTCTAATTCTTACTCCTCTGTGATTTCTGTTCCCCTTAGAGGACCAGTTTTCCTCTTTTCTTCTTTTTATATGAAGGCACATTTTGTGATGACTTCAAATTCTGAAATTACATCATGATTTTATGAGAAATGAGAATATTTTCTGATTCATCCTCTGTTTAATTTTTAATTTAAAAAGTAATTTTTAATTAACAGGATTTTTTCTTGCTTGCTCATTCTCTTTCTGTAGCATTCTTTTCTTATTTTATGGATATATTTTCTTGACTCTCATTGGGATATTTGAGGTTCTTTTCTATTGCCTGTTTTATTTGTATTTTCTTTAAGACCATTTTTCTCCCATTTATTTATCTTGTTTGTGTTCTTCTGTGTTGGAGGTTTGCCTCATTTATCATGTTTATCCATTCATATTGAAGAGTGACGCCATTATCCAGTGGCTTTGTGATTCTCTATGTGCGCTTTATGTGGAGTCTTTTTCTCTGAGGCATTCCAATTTCTTCACTGAAGATTGCTATGAATTTCTTTTTTGGGCAGGGATGGGGTGGGGAGCAGGGGCAAGGTCTGGCATGAGGGAAAGAGAATGTTAGCTGGCAGGATGGAGGGGCCACATGGTTGGGGTAAGTGATTGGCTGTTGCATATACAGGCTTTCAAATAATTTCTTTTTCCTGCCCGTCATCTCACTCTCATCCTTTGTCCTACAAGGAATCTCAGGTGTTGCCAAGTTCTGCAAGGTCAGTTGGGTCCTTTCCATGGATTTCCTCATTGTGGACTATTCTGCCATATTTCATTATCACTCTTCCATCTTTTTTCTGACTTCTAGGCTTGTTTGGATCTCTTACCTTTGCAGGGCCCTTTGCATTTAAAAAAAATGTTGTGGATTTATGTGATTTTTAATCTTTTAACTCTCATTCTAGTGGGGTTGATTGAGAGAGAGACAACCAACTTGTGTGGTCAATCAGAAGTCACAATATTGTTTTCTACACCTGTAGTTTGAATTGCTTTTAGACAATATTTTATTCTACTGTCCATTTAATATCCGTATATGGATTGGCCTGCCAACTTGGCCTTCATCCGTGTGAGAATTAATTGGAACTCAGGATTCTAGGACCATATTTCTAGACTACATTATAATGCTCCCCCTTCTACTTCCCTCTTCTTAATCCCTCCTCTTACCTCGTGTGATGCTTGGCAGAAACTCAGGGGGGTGGAGGAGGTCGCTCCTTATTCATTAGTCAGCCAAAAGCTGTCGGTCGCTTCTGAGATGATTTCTACTCCTTCCTTGGCCCCTATCCCTACACTCAAGCTGAGAGAGAGAATGGGTTTATCCATAGCTTTGATAATAAATTGTATTTTGATACATTAGAGTGGCCTACACATGATTGTGTCTTGCTTTTTGGTCCTGAAAATTCCAAACACCCCAAATTAACTGGAGAAGTACAGAAAATTAGAATGAGGATGTTCATGTGTCTTCTGTGCTTTTCCCTCTGCTAAGGCTTTTCCCTGAATGCTAAAGAATGTTCGCTGGCTGGTCTCCCTGTGGGATATAGGACTTTGGGCTGCTTATTTCACCTTAAACACAGAGTGCGGCATTGCTGATACAGAGCCTGCTAACTCACTTCCTCTCTCCCATTTTCTATCGGGCCGTTATGAATATACATGTCTATGTTTTGCAAGAGGATGGAGAGAAATCGGGGGTCTGGGGTGTCAGTGCTCAGCTCCTTAGGAAGACTTATGTCTTATTGATGTTCCAGGCTTCTTCATGAAAGTTTAAAGTAAATCAAGCTGTTAATTCACAGATTTTCTTACTCCAGTTTCCCTCCTGAGAAAACTAAACATTACAAATGGTTTCTGTGGTTCATTGTCAGTTGTCAGAAAGTCTCTATCATTCCCATGCCAATTTCTTTAGGCTCTAGTCACATTTTTTATTACATCAAATCACATTAAATAACAAGTTTTTTGTTTGTTTGTTTTTTTAAGTAACACATACCCAAGTGGTAAATTTTGAGCTTCCAGGGTAAAAAAGTTATTAAAAAGCTGTAGACTTTTGCTTTTTTAACTGAAGGTAATTTTCTAAGGCTTTTTACAAACTCAGAAATTGTCAGACCCAAGGTTCCCATGAGGCTTCTCAGATGTAGTCCTGGTGGTGGCCTGTCACATGGAATTTGAGGCTCCATCTAATTCCACTTGAACCCTTTACTCCCTGTGTGGGTATGGGCTGGTCTTCATACTTCACTACATCCACATCCCTTATTTGGATAAGTGTCCATGTGAGCACTGCACATCATCCCCTTCTAAGTGCTTGTGGATTTTCCAGGAAGCTTGTCCAGACTCATCTTCAGAAACCTGGAACATATTTGCTGTTACGGGAAAGCATCTAAGTGGTGACCCATGTCCAGACTGTGATGGTCTTTCCAGTCCATCCCTCTGGACAGAACACTTCTGTCTGAAATGGGAGAATCTCTTTGAGCACAAAGTAGGCTACTGTGTATATTAAACCAAAATGTAATGAGAACTGCATGGTTGAACTTCATGGTTTTAACCTTGGGGAATGGTTAAAAGGGAGGCAGAGGCTATCAAGTCGAAATACGCATAATTCTGTTGACTAGGCTACTCTTGTCCCATGATCTAGCACTCAAATTTGACCTCCGTAAATAGATGCTGGGGACTCCTCTTGGAGATGGCTTCCTATGGCAGCCCTGGCCTTAGCAGGTCCCAACTGTGTGCATTCAGGACCACTTGTGTGGATTTAAAAGGGAAGAGGGACTCATCAGACATTTAAAAAGGGATTACTGCTAGTGAAAATCCAAACGAGTCCCTGGAAAATTACTTTTCCTGTGTATTTACTCATGCATCCCACACTGTTGTGCCCACCATAGAATGGCACTGTGTGAGATGCAGTGGGTAGCTTAGATATGGGTCACAATCCCTGCCCATTAGGGCACTGACGAGCTAGGGCTGACAGCAAGGCAGGTTTTGAAAATAACTAAATAGATTTAAAGTGCAAATATAATATATTCGAATATAATATGGTATAATATGTTAAGTATATTATAGTATTTATTATATTATGATTTTATATTAAGGTTAGGTTGTCAGACCAACCCCTATGCAAATATAATAAAATATTTAATATACTCTAAATATATAATAACTTTAATTTAGTGCAAAAGGGGACACATTTAAATTGAGTGAGTAGACTCGTGTTACCACTGCTTTCTCATAATTATGTAAACAAATACAAACTGATTTTTGGATGAGGTTTGGCAGCATTCAAAATACAACTTTTAAAAATCTTTAATAGGCTTCCCTGGTGGCGCAGTGGTTGGGAGTGCGCCTGCTGATGCAGGGGACACGGGTTCGTGCCCCGGTCCGGGAGGATCCCACATGCCGCGGAGCGGCTGGGCCCGTGGGCCATGGCCGCTGGGCCTGTGCGTCCAGAGTCTGTGCTCTGCAACGGGAGAGGCCACGGCAGTGAGAGGCCCATGTACCGGGGGAAAAACAAAAAATCTTTAATAGACATTTCCAGCTTGTGAAAATGACATAGGCATAGTTTAAAATATGTTGTTATTTTATTCACTTTTAACTATCACTTATTATCTGAGTATATGTGCATGTGTTTAAATGCAAACAAATTGTAGAGAAGGTACAGTGTAATCAGCGAGGCATGGAACATTGCTCTGATTCACTTGACCTTCTCAAAATCTTTTCTGATTTCTTCTTCCTATCCTCATGTAGAGTAGTTAGTGTGAAAGTCAATCTTTAAAAGAAACAAACAAAATATCAACAATAAAAATCTCTCAGCAAGGGCTCAAATTGTAGCCAAGTCAAAATGAACAGAGTGCATTTTGTGAATCAAGAGTCTTGGACTCTTTTAAATTCTTCTTTAGCTGTGCCTGGAAATTTTTTTCCCAGAGTATTCATGGTCCCCAGTAGGGACACAGGATCATGGCAGGTATTGCCACATGTACTGGTTAACATTAGCTGCTAAGCAAACAAACCCTTAGATGGCTCATATATAATAGAAGCTTATTTCTTGCTTAAGAAAGGTCAAAAACAGGTGCTCCTTGGAAGAAGAGCAGCTATTTTTCCAAAGGTGATTCAGGGACCCGGACTCCTTCCATTTTGTGATTCTGCCACTTAAAAAATATATCTTGCAGTGTTTGTCTGCTACAAGCCAGTGGAAGAGAAAATACTTGGGTGGGGAGAAAGAGACTATATTGGTAGGATATTACAGCCAAACCTGGAAAGATTGTACATCACTTTTGTTCACATTTGATTGGTTAGAAATATGTGTCTAGGCTTAACAGCAAGGACACAGGGTATTGTAGCCAGCTATGCTTCCGAGTTTGGAACACCTAACCAATCTCTGTCTCACCAAGTTTTGTGTGTTTTCAGGCTGTGTACACAAAAGTGGATGGCTCTGAAGCCTTTGGTATTAATTCACAGCTGGCTCTTACCTCAAATTTCCTCTTCCCTTGGAATGTGAGTATGTGTGGTAAATGTATACTGCCCTCCATAATAAAAATAGAGCTTAGTACCAGCAAAGTTTGTGCTGAAGGAGAATCTTTTGCTGATATAGGTCCTTCACTGACTTTGATACTGCTGTGGGGAAGAGGTGAAGAGTGTTCTAGCCAGGTGGTACTGCCTGGAGCTGATGGTGTGTGTCTCCTCCGGAGCAACTCTGAGTTTATTGACAGCACATTGGTTGTTTGAAATTGGCCATGGCAATAGCATTTACACCACAGAAACTGGCAAGCACTAGGGGTGTTTCCCCTAGAGAGCTGGTTGTAAACGTTTACCATCACACCACTGTTCATGCTTTAAGACGGCTGGAATGGCTAAAGGACACTTTACTGAAGACTGGAAGGGAGCATCAATCAACACAAGATTAAACAAATTAGGTAAACTCAAGGTAAAAGCAAGAGAATTGTCTGGCTTCTCCCTCCTCAGCCTGAGAGCAGCCTCTTCAAGAACTGTTTCTTCTTGGCTCCCCAGCTGTCTCCATGTGTAGGGTGCCATCTTAGGAGAGGCCCCTTAGCGACTCGTAGCTAAGGAACTCTAACCCATGATTGAGATGTGGAAATCCTTTTCCCATTTGCTAAAGGCCTGGCTTCTGGGTCCTGGACTTCCTCAGAGGTTGACACTACAATTACCTTCTCTGTCAGTGAAGCCCTTGGTGCTCACATCTTGCCTACAGACCCTCAACAGGAGGACTTTGGCAATCCCAACACTAGTCATGGCTCCAGTAGGGTGGAATGAGGGAAAGTAATGGGCAGTTCTTTAAGTCATGCATGTGCTTGCATGGCAACCAGGGACCAGCAAAGGGAGCTAGTTTGTCTTTTCTTTCCTCTTGATGTCATCACGCAGCACCCTTACCATAACTAGATGGCGGCTGTAATCTTGTGGACTCCTTCTTTTGACACATTTGCCTGAATTTTCCAGGGAGAAACAATTCAACAATTAAATTCAACACATGTTTTGAGTGCCAGTTTTGTACAAGCTGCTTCAGAGCATACAAAGGAGACTTTGAGTCTTATAATTGAATAGTGGGGTTCAGGCAAGTATCTAACACTCAAGGGTAATTCTGAGAATGAAACTTAATTGGAACTTAATTAAAAAATTTAAATTTGCTTGTAAGCAGATGTGAGTATTAGCATCCCAGGCATCAATTACATTTTTTCCTTTTTAATTCAATTTAAAAACTATATACAGTAGGTTGTGGAACACTGTTCTAGGCACATTCCTGGATACAAACATGATTAAGACATGGTCTCAGTTTTCTAAGAACTTAATATATACATAAATAACTAAAGTCAAAACAGTCACAAGCACTTTAATAAAAACAGCCTTCCTGTAAAGAGTGCTTTGAAACTATATGGGAAGTAGAGATTAATTTTGGAAAGAATTTTTATGGAGGAATTGTTATTTGGTTTTGATCGTGAAGAATAATATTTTAACAGATGGACATGAGTGTTTCCAGAATGAAGGTCGAGTTTGAGCTCAGGCTTAGAGACAGGAAATGGAAGGTGAGTTAGGGGGTGTATATAGGGCAGGTCGTGGGAAATGACCTTGAAAAGCTAAGTCAGGGTCTTATTGTAAAGGAGTCTTAGTGCCAGGCAAGGGAACTTAAACTTGATGTTCATGATCTGAATGAAGCCAGTAACCATTTTCTTTTTTAAAATAATAACCAGATTGGCTTTTACAAAGATTAGTCAGATGACAGGGTAAGAGGATGAAGAAGGCAAATGATAAGAATAATGCAAACATGCAAGTGATGTGTAAATGCCAAAACTATTAGAGTAGGCAACACAGTGGGAAGGGAACACATTTAGAAGCAGAGTCATTACAGGACTTGAAGACAGGCTTTGAAACCAGACACGGTGAGGATAAGATTGTCCTTAGGGGAAGCTAGAACCCAACCTGTCCCTGCTACATGTAGTGTGTCTTGATCTTGTATCAGGAGCCATGCTCAGAGGATGCAGGGGAAGTGACAAATAGTCTCTGAATTCATCTTAGTAGAGGAGGCAGAAAGGTGAACGAATGAGTGTTGTATTAAGAACATTTACAGGGTCCAGCTGTGGAATGAAATAACAGAAAAATGAGGACCATCACTCCAAATCCACCTATGAATGTGCCATTGTCTATTGAAATCATTTTATACCTATTAACTCAATTAACCTTCCTGATAGCCCTATGAAGCAGGAACTTTTATCACCTCTATTACGTAGATGAAGAAACTGAGGCACTGAGCATGAAAAAACTTCCCCAGGATCACCCAACGAGGTGATGGTAGAGACAGGGTTCAAATCCAACTCCATGCTCTTGGGTTCAAACCCAAGAAGCAGGATTCAAACCCAGGTGTAACCACTGCACCCTGTCAGGAGTTTGTGTGGTGGGCAGCTGTAAGAGGAGCCAGCAAAGTTGGGGAAGGGTATTTCAGGAAGTGAAATTAACATGTGAAAAGGCATAGAGAGAGTTCAAGGATGAGGTTGAAGATTAGAGATGAGTTTTATTTGGGGCATCTTTTGACTGCCATTGTGATATTTAGATGGGATGCTCTCACTAAGGAGATGGGTGGTTTTGGAGAAGTTACCAGGCGTCTTCCCTTTGGCCTCTCTCCTGTCCGTGTTGGCAGACGTTCTCTAGTGCGTTCCATATATGTTTCATCTCTATGTGGGCAGGGAAGTAGATCTCAAGGAGGAAGATGTAGTACACCTGCTAGCTCTTTCCTAAGGGGTTCAATTGTTCAGTGAGAATCCACTCCAATTTAATAATTGCACAGTATTTTCAATAACAGTGGATGCTGTGGGAGTGCTGCCATGACCCACTTGCCCCCAACCCTTGAGGAACTCACAATTTGGTGGGTGTCCAGCCCAACTGTGGCAGTACCTGAGTAGCTCCTTCCAAACTTGGAAAGGTAGGGTTAACTAAGAAAAAAAACCTTATCTTCTCAGTTTCCAGGACAGAATTGAACTGCTTAAAATGAGTGTGAATGTGAGTGTGTGCCTGTGTGTGTGGTTGTGAGTGTACTTCCTATTGAGGTATAGGAATCAGCATAGATGATTGATCTCATAGGTGAAGAAGTGAAGATCCTTCTAGATGTTCATTATTTTCGAAGTTCTCTGAAACATACAAAACACATGGAACTCTTTGTGGCCCCTGTCTTAGAACAGTTGCTTTATCTGCCCCTCCTTTAAAATGTTTTCACTCTGATCTTAATACAGGAGTGAGAAAAAACCATTTCAGTGGTGGTTGTCATACACACCACCTTCTTGCTGAAGATGAAAGAAAGTGGAACTCCAGTCTCTCCAGCATAGGTCATTCAGTGGTCTTCATGTAGGAAGTAATAAAAGAACACCAGCCATGGCTGTGGTTTGTGGAGTGACTATCCCCTAATAAGAGAGAAATCATATTTTGAGACAACCAAAAAAAAAAAAATTGCCATTGTACCCATGGTTTTGTTCTAAGTGCTACCACTGAATTAAAGCTCTCCAAGAAAATTAAGTATTGAGGCGGAGAGGGGGCATTGTGTGATGTATGTTAGCTAAAATACTAAACACTCCAATATAACATCAATATATAATTTGTATGGTTACAAATATTACTGGCATAAATAATTCATGCTGTTGCTTGTTATTCACTTGATTCACAGCGTCTTTGTCATTTTTATCAGTCATGATCCATTGCAATCTTGCACATTGTGTTTAAAGAATACTTGGGGAAATGTTTCAACTGTGTGTCTGGATGGTGCAATGTATTTATTCATTTAGTCAGATGAAATGAAATAGTGTTTAATATGCATGTCTGCATTACACTAGGTACTCTAAATAAATTACAGACAGTATTACTTTCATTGTAAGAAAAATTATAGTTTGATTTTTTTCAAGAAGCCAAATGCAGCCATTTTGTACTTTTTTATTTTTATTTTTTTATTTCTTGCTTTATAACAAATTTAATCAGTTATACATATACATATGTTTCCATATCCCCTCCCTTTTGCGCCTCCCTCCCACCCTCCCTATCCCACCCCTCCAGGCGGCCACAAAGCACCGAGCTGATCTCCCTGTGCTATGCGGCTGCTTCCCACTAGCTATCTACCTTACGTTTGGTAGTGTATATATGTCCATGCCGCTCTTTCACTTTGTCACAGCTTACCCATCCCCGTCCCCATATCCTCAAGTCCATTCTCTAGTAGGTCTGTGTCTTTATTCCTGTCTTACCCCTATGCTCTTCATGACATTTTTTTTTCTTTTCTTAAATTCCATATATATGTGTTAGCATACAGTATTTGTCTTTCTCTTTCTGCATTTTGTACTTTTAATTACAATTTTTTGAAGCTTTTCAAATAAGCATTGAGTAATCCTGAAAAGTTTTGTACTGAGTTGTCAATACGAAAACTTTGGTACCTTGAGTGAGCTATATCAAATGAGTTGAATTAGTCTGAAAAAATAGAAAAGTTTTTTATGCATGGGGTTAATATGCTGGAAAGTGGAAATTGCTGTGACATAGGCGTGCCTTTGTGTTTGCAGTGCTCCTTGTAGCAGCTGTTATTCTGGCCACAGAAGCATTCCTGAGAGCTGCCAGCTCTCGTCACTGGCACAGTGCATTTGGTCCCCTTCCTGCTTTCCTCTTCCAGTCCTCTCTACAGCTCTCTGGAGCTCTGGTCTTCAGCCTGTCCAGTTTCTCCTCTTATGACACGCCACCCAGGTCTTCTCACTACAATTACCTTCCCCCTCACCTTCGCCCAAAAGAAAACTCCAGTTCTTTCCCACAGCTGGTCTCTGCCTAAGCTTATATCTCGGGGTGATTGAAGTAATTTATGTTCAGGTTTGGGTGACTGGTGTCAGAGAAAACCAGAACTGGACAATAGTGAAAGCAGTAAAAACAGATTATATTCAGGACTATGGCAGTAAGGGAAAAGAGCCCTCAGTATAGAACTGGGCTCCCCTCCAAGTACCACAAAAATAAGTGGCGATTTATAGTCGAGGAGCAAAGTAGTGAGTCTTTGGATGGAAAATTACTCAAAGGGTAGGGTGATTCTCGCTAACTGACCTAACAGGATTCTTGCAGACTGCAGTTCAGGGTCATCAGTTATTAGCTGGGGGACGGTGGTGGGTGAGGAAGGTGATCATATATCAAGGGTAGGGGATTCTGGCTAAATCACTGATAGAATTCTTGCTAAAACTGGGCAAAGATGGACATGAAAGTCCGAAAGTTGAGATCTAGTTGGAAAAAGGATATAGAAGAGCTGGACTAAACTTTAGTCAAGGAGATACTCATTGTCACTGGTAAGCATATTATTCTTAAAAGAGGGGTTGTATATTAAATGAGGAGCAAATCAACTTGACGTCAGGCTCAAGTTTGAGACAGTCTTCTGAGAGGACTCTTCCGAGTGCAGTCCTGACTGTAATGCCGTGCAATGGGAGAGTTATGTTAGGCTTCTTCTGATGAAGAGGGAAAGGGGAGATGAGGGTTCAGGGCCATTGTCAAGGTTTGGAATTGGCAGAGACTGGCTGTGCAGTCTATGTCTATCTTGCATATTGTGGAATCCTCAGCCCCCAGGGACAAATAGGGAGAGCTCAGTAAATTTGTTGAATGAATTAATTTTACAGGGCAGGAAACTGGCACATAGAGAGGTTGGAAAACCTTGCTCTGTTCTCTTACACATTTCAGTTCTATGAAAAATTACCTTTATTTTTCCTGCCCTCTCCAAAGGTTATGGTCATTAGATAATTGTCAGCACCTTTCTCATGGGTGGCACTGTATGTAATTCCTCCATACGAGGAGGTAGGTTGATTGTCATGTATTTAGTCTCTGGAATCAGAAGGATGAAGACAAAGCATTTCACTGTCATATTAATTTATTGTAGCCCAGAGAGCTGCCTTGAGAGGAAGATTTTTTGAACTCATGACCATCTCCCATGACTGGAACATTCAGGCTGTAAACATTTAGCCAGCGGAGGAGGGATAAATTAGACCTGGGATTATCTGACTCTGATTTCAGGCTCCTGTCTGCCCTGCCACACTTCTTTTCTAAATTAAGTGTACTCCCTTTACCGGATCTTATTTCACTTCGGAAGAGCTTGGCCCCTCATCTTCTGTTGGAATCTGCTGAGCCAGGAATCCTTTGGTACTGTATTGAACCAAGCCAGGTGAAGAGAGTGCCCCGCCCCGGCAGCCTTGGCTGCCTTTCTGAGAACCTTCTGGCTCCTCTAAGCAAGATGTCAATTCTGTATTTACCGACTCTCACATGGTGACTCATCCCTGCCGCAGAGAGTGAATACCACTGTAACACCAAGATGGATTGATCCCAAACTCTCCTTTAATATACACCCTGAATAATATTTTTCCCTTTTAACCCTTAAAAATGAAAAAAATAAAATTAAGTTGCATCCCAAGAAATATAACATGGATTTATCTGTGCCAGCTTCTTATCACTAGAAAAAGTCTAGTAAAGCTGAAAATGCCGTTTGCCGTGTCTAGGCTTGCCATTCGAAGAGAGGCATTTTAAACAGCAATCTGAGAGTGAAATGTTTTTGGATTTTGCACTGGCCAGGCTGTTCTGAACAGACTCTGGGTGAGAATAGTCAAATATGACAATCATCTGCTTTGGAGAACAGAACGAAGCCCGTTTCACTTAAGCTGCAAGTGAGTTTTCAACTTGGAAGCCAGTGGTTTCTGGTTTCTCAAAGGCCAGGGGAAGGAAGTGTTTTCAAGGCATTCTCTAAATTTTTTCAGGTTTTTTCCAAATTTCTATTCAGTTCCCTTTGTGTAAAATGTACCCTTTTCCAGCTAAGATCCAGATTTTCCCATGTAACCATCCAGATTTCACAACTCGGTTGGATTAGACTCTTGGCAAATCTCAGTGTGGTAGAGCAGGGCTGCATTCCCAATTAGCAGGAGGACAGAATAATGAGCGCTGAGAACCCCAGACAGGGATTTCAGATAAAGAGGAGTCCAGCCCTTGTTCCGTGAGCTTAGGTGACGGCTTTGGGGGTGACCTTAGCAAAACCCATTCCTCCTTTCTGTGGGAGAAGATGGAAGGACACGAGAGGGGGAGATGCTCCCAGAAGCTTGGTAGTGGTTGTTGTTCTTTAATGCTCCCAAGTATTAGACCCTAATGTAGGCTTTAATAGAATTTCAAAATATTTATGAATCCTCTACCTCCTGAGCAGGTACGCCCTGAGAAGGGTGGTGAAATGACAATTCCTAGAAACGTGAGCAGCTTACATTATTTTTGTGTTCACTTGGTAAAATTCATGTCCATGGTCCTTTGTCAACAATGGTCAGATGTGTGGAATAGGAAGCCCCTTCTTTGCCTCCTTCCTTCCTTCCCCTTTCCTTTTCTCCATCCTCTTATCCTCTCTCCATCCTTTCTTCCTCCTTCCTGCTCTCTTTCCCCTTCTTGCCTTCCTCGCTTTCTTTTTCTCTCTCAACTCTGATAGCTCTCTGGGATCCTGTCCCATTTGCACCTGCCCCCTCTTGATTCTAGACTGCATTTGGAGGTATGCTAAACCAGGAAGTATGTTAAATTCAAGCTGCCAGGACAAGCTGGCTGCCTCTGGAGGCCCCCGGGAGTTGCAGGGTTACTGAACAGGCAACTGTAGCGCCTTATCTGATAGTTCTTGCCCTTTTCCAGACTTTACAAAGGAAAAATGCTTCTTTACAACAAACACCTAGTGATTCAGGCCAATCTTTCATAAGACTCAACCACTGCCCAGTCTCTTTTTTAAAGTCCCCCTTTCCTCCTGTTTTCTAATTAACCTTGATTAAATTAACATTGGCTTGTTGAGTCAGTGGTAGCATATTCACAAATGAATCACCTTATGAGGATGATTTTAATTACCATTTTCCTGCAACCTTTAGCCATTCTTGCATATGTGTTGGTTGGGAGCATGTGCTGGAATTGAAAACGCAAAGAAATTAAACACTTGAAGAGTGGCACTCTTCCAATTTTTTTTTTTTTTTCACAAGACAGTTTTGAAATGTGTGTTTCTACCAAGAATGAATGCGGATCTGAGACCGCACAGTTCTCGGAAATACCTGTTGTGTCATTAAAAACAAAAGCATCGAGTTCGACTAAGGAAGCTCTTCTAGCCTGTGGCTTTTCTGAAAAGAAGTCAGTGTAGGTTTTGAAAATGAGCATCCACACATCTGAGCATTCACTGCTTAAAAATTCTATCCAAATTGGTCCTAAGTCACAATTCCTCCAGATTTTCTTTTATTATTTGAAATATTTTCAGTATTTGATTCTTCAAATGGCAAGCAGCTGTCCAATTTCCTTGGATTCTGTCATTTGCCAGCTTTCTCTTTCAAAAATACACTTCGTGCACCATATTCTGCTTCTTGGTGCCCGCATTTTGGGAGAACCGGGGTTCACTTGCACGTTCTCACGTTACGTGAGGAACAGCAGCAGGGACCTCCCTTCCTCTAGGAAATGTTTAACGGGCACATATTTTGTATGCCCTGCCATAGTAGGCACTGACAAGGTTCCTGGCCTCACAGAGCTTGTGGCCCAGGTGTTTAGGAAGGTAAGAGCGGCTGTTCTCAGTAGTTGGCAGCCCCTAGGGCCTCAGTCCACAGCCTCTGAAGGGAACCCCGCCACCACCACCCAAAAGCATCTCCGCTGTCTCATGGCAGAGCTCTGAATGCTGTGGGTGAGCCTGGGGACCATTCCACAGCATTTCTGCCCCTGTTTCCTCACCTGTAAATTGAGTTGACCTAAACTTACCTCTAAGATAGATCTCTGCAATCTCTAAAATGTAGCTTCATTCCTCTGTGTATGCAATTGTACTTTAAGCTGCACTCATTCATTTATCCCACAGTGTAAGCTAGTTTTTAGGGTCTCCTTCCAATTTGAGAGCCTCCTGAGGTGAGATTTGCGTAAGGAATGGGGGTTGGGGGGCTTGGGCATAGGGGAGGGAGAACACTATTGCAGACAAACTGCCTTTTGTTTCACAGTCTTCCCAAGTGCTAATAAGAGCTCCCACACTCCTTAACATGTCTCATGTGATCTGGCCCTAGCTTTCACCTCCACCTTCACAGCTCTCTGCCTCACACCCAACATCCAGCCTCACTTAAACACTGTGTTCCCACATGCACCAGGCTTCCTCTCACCCCTCACATCAGGCCCTTCTACTTCAAGTCTCAGCTTCAGGGTTGCTTCCATCAGGAAGCCCTCCCTGTACCACTTGCTCCAGGCCAGGGTAACAGCCCCATATCTGCCCTCTCTTAATCCTTCGGGCTTTCTCCTAATAATGGCTCGTCAGAAATGTTGTAATATCTTTTTACTTCTCTGTGACCTTCACTGTACTGTTTACTCCCTGAGGAAAAGAACTGTGCTTTACTACATCATTGCATATAGGCAATGCCTGCCAAACACCAGGTACTCCATACATGTTTATTGAACAGGTAAATGAGTAAGTGGAGGTTTTAAAAAAATGAACATTTTTGAAATTAGTTGTTTCTGAAATTAGTTTTAAGTCATTGAAATACGAAAGCCATACTCTTTATTTTCTCCTCAAAAGTGTTTTGCTCTATTAACAGAAATGCAATCTGGCACGGTCAGTACTTGTATTTGTCCTAACTAAGGCCCTTTCTCTTAAACCCCTCTAGTTTTTGATTCATTCCAGAAATTAGATTTTGAAAGCTTTCAGGCATACAAATCTCAATTTGCATCCCCCAATGAACAAAAACCTCTCTGGTCACCTGGCAGAGTTTTTGCAGGGAGCGTCACATGCATCATGGCTCTACTACCTAAAACAGTGCTTCATGTGCCTTCCTGAGAATGCCACACTTCTTTGAGCTAGAAAGGACTTTAAGACTTATGTGACACAACTCACTTGTTTTCGAGTCTGGGAGTAGCATGGTGACTTTTCAAGGTGACAGAGCTTATGAATTGGAAGGCTTTCAGCTTGTCTGTAGGCTGGTTTACTTGGAGGCTCAGCATGGCTGTTCAAGTTCAGTGTGTCACATGTAGTTGCGATGACGTCCACAACCTAAGAGGGGCTGTTTCTTTCTATGGGTGTTTCATCAGCAAGGCATCTTTTCCCAGAAAACCTTCAGCAGATTTTGCCTCCTTTCTCATTGGCCAGAAGCGGTCACACCCACTCCTAAGCCAGTCAGTTGCAAGAGGGCTAGGATTATCAAGATAGGTCAGGATTCATACCTTTACTTGGAATAGTGCCGTTTCACTGAGGGGTAGATACTAGAACAAAATTGGGGTTCCCTTATCCAGAAAGTAAGGGAGAATAATTTGGTTTTGGTAGACAAGCAACTGCTTAGCAGCAGACCTGGAGCTTGAATTCGTTTGTAATTCTCCATAGATGTATTCGTATAACTGCTTTCCACAGTGCTTCAACCACAGGGCTTGGCAAATGCTACTCCCCTTGGAATGCCGGGTAGAATAACTTCAAGGCTAGGAATGGGTGACTTCCATTCTTACTTGTCAATTCTGCCTGGAGCTTGAGAGAAGCTGCCTCCAGACATTGATCTTTCATCTTCCGGAGTATTTTTAAGAGTTGGGTTAGAATTTTTTGTTTTACTTATGGGCTCTGGGGGGCAAGCAGATAAATTGAGATGTGGAATGCCAGCTTTTGTTCTTTCTGTCAGTGTCCAGATGCATGTGATGAAGAATGGCATTCAGGCTCATCTCAGACAGGAGGTGGAGTGAGGTGGGGTGGGGTGTGATGGGGGGGTACATGAGGAAGACAGGCAGAAGCTGAACCTGCTTGTTTTATTAAAAGGTCAGTGAAATCAAACAGAGCAGACAGTTTTTACAAGCAGAACTAAGGAAATGGAAACCTCTGGGTCAGTCTGCTCTTGCTCTAGGATGGTTAATCAGCAGCGTGGTGACACATCCCTTCGAGAGGTCTATGGTGAGCAGAGTTAGGCCATGCTCCCGCTGTCTCCAGGATGGTCTACCACGGACCCCACTGCTGCATTAGGATCGAAAAGGTTACAAACAGGAATACTCATGTTTTATCCCAGTTATTCATACTGTGTTACCCAGGAATCAGCTCAAATGTTACCTCTTCAGAGAGACTTTTTGTACCCAAACCAATCTAAAGTTGTGTGTCCCCTCCCTCCAAACCATCTTGCCTCTGTGTTTTGACTCCAATTTTATTTTCTGAATACCACGTATGTTGATCTGGAATGATCTTCATTTATGTAGTTACTTGTGTAACTTCATTAGAACGAGGACCTTGTCTGTCTCACCTGCTGCTCCTGGAACAATGACCCGTAGGATAAGTGCTCAGTTGTTGAATAGACGGGTCATGCTTTATACAAGGAGGTCATACTTCATCCAATGAAGGCAGGAAATTAAAATAGATTTCTTTACCTTTGGTATTATAACATGGCCATTTTCCTTGATATTTGCAAAAATGATATTCGTTTACCCATCCACCTAACAAACGTTTCTTGACTACTAACCGGGAACTCTCATTGGTGCTGGGGCTCTTGTTCGAAAGTAGACTGACATTTAGTAGGGAAGACAGACATTTACATGTAAATATGAAGATATCATGATTAAAATTATATGCAAGGAAAGGAGGAAACAACTGATTGTCCCTGGGAGGAAGTGTGAGGAAGACACCAAAAATAATACTTGGGCTGGGTCATGAAATATATATGACTGTTTACCAAACAAAAGTAGGGAGAGCAATCCTGGCAGGGAAATCAGCACGAGCTAAGGTGGCATGGCCTGGAAGGATGGGAGAAATGCTATAGCCCTAAATGGCCAGAGAGGAGCCTTGCAAGTGTGAAGGTTGTGGGGAGGGGACATGGTACCAAAGCTGAGATTTGAGAGCCTGACAAAGGCCCTATGGGGATAGCTTTGTATATTACACTAAGGATTTTGACTCTGATTTGTAAAATACATAAGAATAGAATATGAAGAGCTATCAAAAAATTTTAAACTATGCAATGTACTTATCAGTGTTGTGTCTTGAGACATCATTTATGAAAATATACTGGTTAGATAAGAGTAGAGCTGGCTTGACTTATGACTTCTCACACAGGCCTGTGCTGATTTATGGGCCATCATCTATCTGGTAGGAGGTTTCTAATGGCAGCCATCCTCTCCCCTCCTCTTCTCCCCTCCCCTCCCTTCCCCTCCTCTCTTTGCTCCTTTGCTTTCCTTTTTAAAATCAGTGCCTTTAATAAAGACATTGGAAGCCTAAATATGGAATTTATAGATAAGACAAAGGTGGTGAGGATCACTAATCTAGGGGTTGATAAAACCAAAATGATCTAATTGGGCGGAGGTACTGTGAAGCAAGGTGACATTGTATAGGGCCAAATGCAACACCCTGAAATAAACCTGAGCAAGTCAGGAGGAGGAGAAGGGGCAGCCTTACAACTAAATCTTCTTAGAACTGCCTGGGTGCCCTTCATCTCAGGAGAATGAAGAGCCCTGCTTGTCTCTGCCCAGCACTAAGGTTGTGTTTGGGTCTCCAAATCTTAGCAGGGATATTGACCATTTGGGGGTACTTCCAGTGAAGGAAAACAGCCAAAATAGTGAAGAGTCTGGGATTCATATGATATATAATAATAGTTACAGAAACTAGGGATCATTATTTGGGGAAAATATCATCTGAAACATGAGATCAATCTCTGAAATGTTTGAAAGACTGTCATGTGTGAGAGGGCTTGGAAAAGCGTTAGGATGACTTAGCAAGTCAGTAAAAAGGCACCGAGTGTCTGCTATGTGTCAGGTGTTCTGCTATGGAGACTGGTAAGAATCATTCCCTGGTGTTAAGGTACCCCACATCTCTTGGTGTTTGTTGGGTGTTTGTAAGTGTGTTTCGGTGTGCCTGTTGAATGAAGGAAGTAAGAGAAGAGGAGAGTGGACAAATTTGGGGGCAATGTTGTAAAAGATCCCTCATGCCATGGTTGGGACCTAATCCCAAATGCCTCAGCTCTGCTGGGTTTAATGAACTAAGTTTCCTTTGTATGTTTACTTTGGAATATAGGGAACATAGTCCTAATTCTGAGTCTCTATATAACGTTGGAAATGGTGATGAAGGAAATATTATTTATGGTGTAAGATCTTATTAGCATTTGCTACAGAGATAAGATTGTATGTTGGATATATATCAAGTCCTATATTGTATGTATGCAAGAGATTATATGAAAATCTTTGTTAGTTTTGAGTATTGCCTTGAGAAGAGCTGCATTTATGCAGTACAGAAATGTTGAATACCTCCAGTATGGGTATGATTATTTGCATGTGATGACAGAAAAAAAGAAGAATTCATTTACTTTAAAGTAATTGGGCCATGTAAATAATATATTTTCATGTTTGCTTGGAGTAACTATGCTCCCCTCATCACACCTAAAACTTTAAAACGAAAATACCACAATAAAAACACATATATGACCATTGGTGGAATTGGTACGCAAGAATAAGTAAGTTAACTTCTTTAACATCTCCTTAAAATGTACCTGTCACTATTCTGGGTCCTTTATATGTGCTACTCATTTCATGAACATAGAAGCCCTAAGAAATAAGTACAGGTGAGGGTCTGATGCTCATGGAAGTGGAGTATCTTTCCAGAGTCACATGGCTTAGTGCCTAGCAGACCAGGAACTTCAGAGCCTTTGTATTTTCCATTGCAATCAGGAGAGCTTTAGGGATGCAACTGGGATGACCAAGGCTGCACCTGGACCTACTGGAAACTCTTGAGGTATACAATGTTAGTGAAAACAGTCAGCAGAATTATAGTCCAGAATTTTTTCCGTTATGTGTCTAGCTATCTTTTGCATTAGCACCCTTTCAAAGAGGTAAAAAGATTAATAGATAGACAGATAGATGACAGGCAAATGGATGGGTTTATGTGTGGCTGGACAGATTGGCAGAAAGTTGTAAGTATCAGTAGTCGTGGGATGTTAGGTTAAAGTTAAAACTATATATGCTAACTTCCCAAGCTTATTGCCACCTTTGCTTCTCTTCAGCATTGTGTAGAAGGCAATTTGTGAAACGGACATGTAATCTTTCTTGTATATCATATATTCTTCTGTGAAACTGTATTATAAAGATGTTTTGATTTAAATCCATCAGTCCCCTCCCTATCCCTTTATGAAATATAGTAGGTTAAAGGGCAATCTGGTCTATTCCTTTATGAAATATGTTAAGTTAAAAGGCAGGCTGGTCTATTCCTTTATGAAATATGGGAAGTTAAAAGGCAGGCCGGTCATCTCCAAGCAGTTTCATTCAAAATAGCAGTGTTGAGGAAAATAGTGATAAATACTACTGATATTCTTTTTTTTTTTTTTAATTATTTATTTATTTATTTTTGGCTGCGTTGGGTCTTCGTTGCTGCACACGGGCTTTCTCTAGTTGCGGTGAGCGGGGGCTACTCTTTCTTGTGGTGCGCAGGCTTCTCATTGCAGTGGCTTCTCTTGTTGCAGAGCATGGGCTCTAGGTGCATGGGCTTCAGTAGTTGTGGCACACGGGCTCAGTAGTTGTGACGCCCGGGCTTAGTTGCTCCGCGGCATGTGGGTTCTTCCTGGACTGGGGCTCAAAGCCATGTCCCCTGCGTTGGCAGGTGGATTCTTAACTACTGCGCCACCAGGGAAGTCCCACTACTGATACTCTTATTCCTACCATTACCTGTCCCACCCACACTAGAGAAAGGGCTTTTGCATCAATCCTTATTTATCTCACAAAAACCAAAAGTGGCCAGGTTTACCTTTGGTTTGCAAAAATTAAGCAGGCTGCTCAAGGACTTGCACTGGGGGCAGAGCAGACCTTAGACAGAGGCTCTGAGGTCCAGGGCTCTGCTTGCCTCTCCACTCCACAACACTAAAGTGGACTGACCGTGTCTTTCTATCTGGTGAGTCTCCATCACTTAACATTGTGTCTTGTGCGCAGTAGGCCTTTGATGGTGGAAGAAAGGAAAGCAGACAAAATCTCTATAAAATATGATTCATATGCTTTAAAATAATCTAGTATTAGTGGTCCTAGATTTTTATTAAACACTTAATGTAAAATAAACCCTTAGTCTAGGAAAAGATTTAAAAGTAAGAATCTGCAATATTTCAGTAGTAACCCTAGTTATACTTAAAGCAGTTGGTTTTGGAAAAACACCTCAATTGACCCAAAGGGATTTTGTAAAGCATTTTAGCCATTAAAGGAAAGGAAAGTTCTACTGAGTTTTTTAAATGCTGTGTGAGCCCATTTGTTTAAACTAAACCCTGAAGTGTCTTAGATTTTAATGAAACTAGCTGAACATTTAGCTAAAAACAACTCATTGGGAACCAGATGGTGCAGCTGCCATTGTGAGCCAAGCTCAACTCTCTTGTTTTCTGAAGTGCATGTCAATTTAGCTGCACAGAACTCACAGGACAAAGATACTATTAATTCTGGGAGCCTCTGTACCCTAGTCACCCTCTCTACCCCATCCCTTCCAAATCAACACATCCTTCCCCTCTTGGAAAGAGCATTGGGTGAAGGGCGAGGGGAATGAAACAGGCAATGACAGAGTTCAGAACGATGACTCCATGATATGATAAAGAGTGCCTGGCTAAAAAGTACAAGGAGTGGAGTGCTATTCAGTTGTGGCTGCCACTTTTCAGTGTTTGACTCAATTTCTGCAAATTCTTGACCTTTAGCCATTTGGTTAGACAGGTGGTTTGTTTTCTTTCCACTCTTTCTATACAGTAATCTACTGGGTTCTTCCTTTATATTTATGGGTACTTGGGTCTTCCCAGCACTTGAGGGGAGCAAACTGCAAAGCACAAGAATTATTTCAACCCTCTTTGTTCAGGGGCTTAGTGTTAGAGACTCATCACATCTTCGATGGTCATGGCTAGACTCCTGTGAGGGTCAGCTTCTAGGCCACCAGGCAGAGCTTTCAGAGGTGGTTATCAACTGCCATATGACAACTACCAATTCTTCCTTCATCCTAAAACCTAAGGCTTCTTCCATCATCCATGAGATAAGTCCCTAATGGTGGCCCGTAAAAGCACAACATGACCGAGTCCTGCTTAAAGGTGTCAGCACTGTGCCTGAATGTTAGGCCTTGTCTAAACTTTATTCCCTAAATATTTCTTAAGCACCCACACTATGTGCCAGGTACACACATACACACTTAAAGCACATAGTCATTTGCAAGACATAAGCTGTGCTCGTGGAAATCACAAACACAGGTCATTACAAGGCTGACAGACTCATGGACATTTGTAGGGAGAAATCAAACTTCAGTGGTGTGTGTGTGTGTGTGTGTGTGTGTGTGTGTGTGTGTGTGAGAGAGAGAGAGAGAGAGAGAGAGAGAGAGAGAGAGAGAGAGAGAAAGTGAACTGAGCAGTCCAAGGAGTAGGCAAGGATCATTGGTTACTGCATTTGTAAGGAGACCACCATCAAAGAAATGGTCTCTGCTTATACTTCACAGGGAAGATAAACACCACTCCCACAGTTTCTGAGAGGACCAGGTGAACAGAAAGTAAAAATCCTGGGAACTAGGCTGAAAGGGCAGAGAAGGGGCAGGACAAGGCATGGTGTCCCTGGAAGAAATGGAGAGAAGCCCTAAATGGGGTTGGTGTGAAAGAACTTCCCTTTCATCTGTTGTAAGTTGGAACTTGGCTGACCTTCACCAAGAGGAGCCTGAGCGGTGCTTTCCTTTCCCAGCTCCACGGGCAGCTGGTGCCGTGGCTGCAGGCAGTTGTTTTGAGCCCTGGCTCCCCATTGGCTCTCCTTTCTTTGACTGACAGGGGGCCCTGGAAATAGGTGAGGGGAATTAGAAAACAGCTAGAGGGAGAAATAAATGAGTCATCTTCGCCTCTCCAAGGCCTTTATTATTTGCATTTTCTCCCTGAAAGTTGATTTGGGTCAGCTGGGAAATCACGAGCGGCATAGTGTGGCTCTTCAAGGGTTCCATATTTATCGATGCCAAGGGCTCTTTGGAATGTGCCTTTCCTTTGTTCTGTTCCTCCATAGTGGTGGGAGTTCTAGATAAAATATTAACCTTAAAGGTTTTTTTTTTTTAATCATTTCCAGTTACACAGAAATATTAAGAGTTATGGCCACGAAGCCTTGGTACAGCTATATTTTACTGCCCACGTGTCTTCCCTGAGGTGACACATATGCTTTTCACTTTGCTGCCATTATTCCTCATGAGATCTTGGGGGCATCGGTCATCTCTGTGGTGGAAAAATGAAGACGAGGGAAAAAAGCACCGGTCCGTAAGCACGGATGATGTGTTTGTCTGCATTGGTAAGGGACAATCTCCGAATGCAAAAACCAGAAGAGGCTCTGACCTGTACCTCTGGAATGAGATTCATCAGCAATGAAACCAGAACCCTGACCAGCAGTTGGTGCTGCAGAGGTGTTTGGAGACGCCGTGCTGCTGGCAGCACACGCAGAATTCAATCCCCAGGGGCGGTGTAGTGCGATCACAGAGTCTGGGCTGCGATGAAAGAGTAGGGATGCCTGCCCTCCAGAGCATCACATGAAGTGCGGCTTAGTTTATGGCAAAGGTGAATGGGGTGTTAATGTTCCCAGAGAAGACGCTCTGGGCAAATGGCCTCCCTGGCTCTCTTGGGTACCCATGAGAACCCAGGCTGGGCTTTACAGGCGGCATGGGTTCTCAAGTACCTGAGATGCCCAGCTTGCTTTCATTGTCATCAAAGTGTTATTTTCCATTCTGAGAAGCCAGATCACAAGGACAGGGTGCTGTGATGAGCATACATACAATTAAATTAGGTCTATGGTAATAACAATTGTCATCATATCTTGAGGATCTGCTTTGTATTTTACATGGACCATCTCCAAGCGCCTATCTGAGATGGGAGATGCTATTATTCTGAGAAGAGGAGACTGAGGGTCACATGACTGGTAGAGGTAGAACTGGGATTTGCATGCCTGCAATGCTGAATAAATTCACTTGCTGCCATAATGTGGACAGGTATATGTAATGGCTTAAATTCCTTTGTTGTTGAGCATGTGGAAGGTGAACTGCCAGTCCTACAGCAGCATGTGCCCTGGTCCTCCCCACACACAATTCCCTGATTCTTCAAACACTCGAGACCTCCACAGAGTGCCACACAGCGGTGAGCAGCATCTTCATTTGAGACGAAACAGGTCTAGAGCTGCCTCTTTCATGGCTTCATTCTCCTCCTGACCATTTCAAGGCAGCCGTTCATTATGTCCTCCCCACTTTAGAGCTAGAATAAATAGTTTCTTGTGGGTGCTGTTCAAGTTTAAAGAAAGATGGAAAGGATGTTCAGACCTGGGGAAGTGGAAGTATCTCTCAGCGGCAGAGTTATTATTATTTAAAAAAAAATTTTTTGTGTGTGGTACGTGGACCTCTCACTGTTGTGGCCTCTCCCGTTGCGGAGCACAGGCTCCGGATGCGCAGGCTCAACGGCCATGGCTCACGGGCCCAGCCGCTCCACGGCATGTGGGATCCTCCCGGACCGGGGCACGAACCCGTGTCCCCTGCATCGGCAGGCGGACTCTCAACCACTGCGCCACCAGGGAAGCCCGGTAGAGTTATTTTTTTCCTGATTTTTCACACCAAATTGGAAACATGCACTGTCATATACCCATTCCTTGGTGAAGTGCAGCGGACTCACTCTGCATGAAGGAGGCCAAAGGTATTGTACTGTCCTGCATAAGCATTTAGTTTATTTTGATCCTTGGCCTCAAACTCCAGTCTTCATCCCAGCTAGCCTTCTTCCAAATGCCCTTCTGGTGTCATACAGAAGCCCAGGCATCAAAATGGGATGGGTTCCGAATCCATCCATCCCCACTAGTAGAAATAAATGGCTTCTCTTTTGTATCAGTAGGAAGTAAATCAGATGGCCCTTCAGCTCTCCACCCTCTTTAAAGTGGTATCTGACCTTGAAGCTTAGAGGAAGTCAGCTAGAGGTGAATATAGTATTTCCTGAGGTTTCATGGACTAGCTCCCCAGGAGCCCTTTGTCCTTCCCGTCTGTGGCTTTGGTTTCTGAGTGTTTGTGAAGTATCGCAGAGAGGAGCTCCCCAAGCATCTCACTTAGTTAAGAAACTAGAGTCTCCCCAGGGGGATGCCCTGGCTGTTTCCCAGCAAAATGCTCCGCCTCCCTGGACTGTAGTACATAAGCTAATCAACCTCTTTATAGATTTTTTTCCTTCTCCTTATTTTAATTCTCAGCTGGTATTTCTCTAGGCCCTGGGCCTTGGGAATTGTAGAGCCATTTATTGAATTTCTGGCAGTGTGAGAATTTCTAATAGTCAGCTTTTGGTTCTCATGCATGGTGAAGTAGAGAAAATAACTGAGGAAGGAAACAAGACTTGGAAACATCCTGAAACAACAACCATGCTTCAAACAGGCAAGGTGGTGAGGCTGTGGACACTTTTCCTTTTTTTGCCTTGTGGGGTTTGTTTTCCTTCTTTTTTCCCTGCATGGCAATGTAGTGAATATCTGTCTTACGGGCTGCTCAGAATACTTTGTTGTCTACTCCTATCTGTGGTTCTACAGAACCACCTTCCTTCTTGTTCCACCTGGGGAACTAGATAACCCTGTATCCACTCTAAATATGAACCCAAGGAGATGTGACAGATTTCAAACCATCGAGGGCTCAGAAAAGACAGAGCAAACTCTTGTGGTGTTTATGACTTTTCAGTGTCCTTTTAACAGAAGGACATTTCTGAAGCACTAAGCCGCAGCCCCACCTGTGGTGTCTAAAGGTACCCGGGGATGTGAGCCACGACACCTAAGGATATACAACAAAATCAGCTTTGTTCCTTTGGGCCTGTGACACAAACTATTCCTTTGCCCATATTCAGGCTCCTCAGCTTGAATTCATCTCATCGTCTGACTTATCAGACAACTTTGTATTTCCTCTCTGCTGCTTTTGAAGAGTCAGTAGAGTGGATAAGTGGTTAGGCTACCTGTGAACACCTTCTTTGGAAATTTGCCACTGCAAGGTATCTTACAGTCTGTTGATGAGCAGGTGATGTCTAGGTAGTGAATAGGAAAATAGCTAAAGCTTGTATCTGGAGCTTGCGAAACAGGGAACTTTCAAAATGATTTGTAGTTTGTTTCTGAAACTGCCTTGGCTCTACCTAAGCTGGGGGGAGCATTGCTTATCACCAGACAGCATTTGTCACCCAGATTGCTTTAGAAAAATCTACTGTTTCTTCATGGAGAGTTAGGGGATAGAAGTTGAGGGATCTTTTAGGTTTATTTGAACCTGGGATTTTCCATAAGCCAAAGGAGTGATTAATAGCATCTCCATCAGTATCACAGGTGTTGTTGGCCAGATGTTTCTTTCAAGAACTTCACTCCTTTATTTTCTAAATTGAATTGGCAATAAATAAAACACATTGCAACTTCAAAATCAGCTCCAGCCCGGCAGAATAAGATGTAGTTACAAACCAAAATTAGGGGATGAGGCTGAGGTGGGATGGGTGTTGCAAATTCAAAGTGATCTTTAGATACATTAAAATGGCTTTCTCATTTTGAATCTTTGGAAAAGCCATATCATTAATCTACATACTAAATCCCTTTTCATTTTGCTTCTTAGAACACAATTGTTAAAGCCATTACCATACTTCAAACGAGAAAGTACTTATCTTGCTTATTTGAAAACAGTGAAGAATCATAAATATTTTCCATAAATAACATTTCTGTGCTTATATTTTGCATATCACATTCTGATTCTGAAATAGAATTAAAACAATGGGTCTCTTTGGTGTGTTATCTGCCCACAAACTTTATCACAAAATGATGGATTAATGTTATAAAACTAAGATTTTCATTTAGCCCTTAAATCTTAGTTGGAAAGGGATGGATAGATTATGTGTCTCTATTGGTTAGCAGTTGAGAGTCTTCATCCAGTAATAGAAATTTGATTCGTAATAATATTGTTTGTTTCCACCAAAAAGAGAGGCTTGTGGGTTTATTAATATCAACACAGTGTGAAACTTCTGGGTGATGCTTGTATCTAACTTAATTTATTTTGGTGCTGTATATCCAGAAACTGAATTTACAGTTGCAGGGAGTCTGGGTTTATAAGAGGAAGTTGTGAGCAAATGTTAAAACCCTAAGAACTGAGTTCTCCGGTAGTCTGGGTAAAGCCTGAAATTCTGTAAATTGATTAATCACCCCTTCATCTTGTGGCAGCCTGATAGGGGAAGAGTGTGGGTAGTTTTTGGGGTCAGAAGAATTGGAGAATGGACTTTAAGAAAGTCAGTTCATCTTTCAAAGACTATTTGGGGATTTTATTCTATAAAATGCCTTTAATAATGGATAGCCTACATTAAGAAGATCAGTGTTAATGAGCTACAGAATGTCTTTGTTGTGTTGTTATACAAGTGCTAGAAGTTACTATCATTTCTTGCTAAAATGAACGTATCCTTATGAAAGAGGATACTTAACGTAGTTACTAGTCATTTGTATTTTGGTGTGAATTGAGGATTTAAGAGCAGATTTTTTTTTTTAAGTGAAATATAAAGAGAGATTGAGATGGCTGGCTGTCTGAGCCATGTCCAGATCCTGAAAGTTAAGAAGCATTTCATAATTTTGCCAGTTGTGTGTTTTTATTTTTTTTTAATTTTTAAAATTATTATTATATTTTGGCTGTGTTGGGTCTTCATTGCTGTGCACGGGCTTTCTGTAGTTGCGGCGGGCAGGGGCTACTCTTCGTTGTGATGTGCAGGCTTCTCATTGCGGTGGCTTGTCTTGTTGCGGAGCACGAGCTCTAGGTGTGCGGGCTTCAGTAGTTGCAGCATGCGGGCTCAGTAGTTGCAGCACACGGGCCCTAGAGCACGCGGGCTTCAGTAGTTGCAGCGTGTGGGCTCAGTAGTTGCAGCGAACAGGCACTAGGGTGCGCGGGCTTCAGTAGTTGTGACACACAGGCTCAGTTGTGGCTCGCGGGCTCTAGAGCACGGGCTCAGTAGTTGTGGCGCACGGGCTTAGTTGCTCCACAGCATGTAGGATCTTCCCAGACCAGGGATCAAACCTGTGTCCCCTGTGTTGGCAGATGGATTCTTAACCACTGCACCACCAGGGAAGTTCCCAGTTGTGTTTTTTTATAAAGAGGTTATTTAAACAATGGAAGGCCAGCTAGTTACATCTTTTGTTCTGTTGAATTCTCCGGAAGTACTTATTAGTAGAATAAAGACATTTCCTGCCATTTTCCAATCTTTGGTAACTAGTTTTAAACTTAATTTTGTGGATTTTGTTCTTTAAGGGAGAAGGTGGCTGGATTCATTGATCAGATTTCCCTGTGGGGAGGATGGTGGAGAAGGTTTGTCACTCGCCTTTACTCTAGGGTTTTGGTGGCCCTGCCAGCCTACATTTCTTCCTAGTTGTGACATTTGACAGAATTTTAAAAAATAACTGCCCTTTGGTATCTTATATTCTTGAAATCAGATCTAAAAGAAGGAGGATTAAAACACCCATATGGTCCCAAGCTCGAGCTCAAGGTTGGGGTAACAGAGAAGCATGCCGAGGCTTCGTGGCAGATTTTGCTTTTAGCTTGATTTACCAGACAAACCAAATCCGAAGGTGGAAGAATGGAGCCTGAGTGAGGGACCTGGAATGAGAGGCCTTCGCAGCCTCCTACAGGCTGCCAGAAGGGCTGCTCTGAAGTCCTGGCTTAATATTCCCAGATACTTTTGTTAATTCAAAAAGTGAAGGAGAGTGGCTTACTTCTGCCCTGGTAAAACCATGCATTCTAAAGTATGAAATGCTTCACTACCCCCTCCTTCCATTTAAATTTTCTTTAAATGCCCATTTTCTCTCTCTGACTTGGTAAAATCCCAGCTGTTGATTTTCACGTTCTAAGGGAACTGGATGGTGTCACTTGGACCTAGTGTTCCTCCCAACCCACCACCCTTATCCCTTTTTCACTTTCTTACAAAACCCAGATTTGTTTTCTCTCTCCTAAAGAGATAAACTAACCAAACTGCTTTCTTACATCAAAGTTACATTATGAATGTCAAAGAACCAATTCTACGCAATGATAGACAATATTGCTCTGATTGAATTCACACTGGCAGGCCACACGCTGGCTTTAGTACTTTCCCTTCTAAGTGGGGAGAGCAATGCAGTGCTACCACCATGATATTTTAATATGCAGGTTATCTACCTTGAATTATCAGAAGACAAATGGAAATTTATGACACTTTCAGGGACAATATAGTACAAGATGCTGGTTCTTTTCATGAGTTTGTTTCCATCTTCTCCTCTTCCCCCGCCCCCATTGTTTAATGTCATCTGTTCATATAAATGAATGCGTAAATTTTCTACCAGCTGTGCAAATCCCTTTGGTTTTCTAGTTCTTATGTTCAGAGTATTTATGTAGAGTTAAAATTTGAAGCCTATTCAGTCATTTCTTCAATACCTACCGTATGCCCGGCACTAGGCTGGAGCCAGGTGGCGAGCATAGGAAAGGTATAGAGGCATTCTCTCTCCCTATACTGCTTACAGTGAAGAAATTTATGTAAACAAACATACACGCAAACTAGAGAGTAACACAAAAGGTTTTACAGGTGACCAATTAAGTAAAGAGAAGACATGCAGACCCCAAAATTTAACTGTGCAAATCAATGTCCTCCCTTCAGAGTAGAGGACTATACCTTTTTCTTTCAAAAATAACGCAATTGCCTTATGTATTTGAGGGCTACCTTCTTTTGGAGATGAGGTGCACAAACTACCAAGTAGCTTTTTGGTCACTTAACATATTAGCTTTACAGTGCTTTTTTTTTTTGGCGGTACGCGGGCCTCTCACTGTTGTGGCCTCTCCCGTTGCGGAGCACAGGCTCCGGACGCGCAGGCTCAGCGGCCATGGCTCACGGGCCCAGCCGCTCCGCAGCATGTGGGACCCTCCCTGACCAGGGCACGAACCCGCGTCCCCTGCATCAGCAGGCAGACACCCAACCACTGCGCCACCAGGGAAACCCTACAGTGCCTTTATTCAACATGATCCTTCTCCTTCTTTACCTGTTTGGAAAGATATCAAACTCTTTTAAAAAATCAAATATGCTCTCTAACAAATATAGATGGGTCATAATTCTTTTTCAATATTCAGAGGAATGTGGTGAAGGCAGTTTTAAAATGATTTAAACATCAATGGTATTAATGCCTAGGGACAAAATCCATTTTCAGTGCAAGTCCCAGTAGTTTTGTTAAATAAAATTGGACACAATATTTGTATTAAATATCAAGTAGTCTAATAGGAAATTAGAGTTCTTGGTAATTTAGGCCCCAGCTAAGCACATATATTCTGTGGGTCTGAGTTAGATGAAAAATCTCATAATGAGTATCATGCAATGCCCTTGCACCTTGCTTCCACCCCAGCCCTAGGTTGCTAACCTGCCTAGGCCAGAGGAAATTACCCCAAAACAGTGGAAGGAAGGTTGATAACTATTATGGCATTTCCTACTTTTCACTTCTGGGCCCAGCTATCAGTACAGATCATCAAAATCATGCCCCAAACACGTTCAGACATCATCTCAGACCTCCAGCAGCAAGAGTGACAAGCCTCATGCTGGAACAGACCAAAGCAGTTGACACTCTTGAAATCATCATCTTTTAAAAGTGTCAAGAAATTATCACTTCTCCCTCCTACAGTAAGCCCTTACATCTGTGTCCTGGCCTCTACTATTTGTCCAGGTCTGCCCAGGAAAACCATGAAGGTTACAACATGTGCTCTGGTTTATCTTCAATACCCCATTACCCACCTTTAAGTTGTCTGGCAGTCGATATATATAGGTGATACCTTTTGTTGGGTTTACTGGTTTTCCCGCTGCAGTTTAGATGAGCTTCAGCTATTCCATGGTCAGACAGACATTTTCAGATGCATCATAACACATTATGCTTGTGGTCTTTTGCTAGTTGGTGCCTTTGAATAAGATACACTGTATTTGACAGTGGTCTTGAACACCATCAGTGGATGATTGCTGCAACAGAGAATTGTAAGGAAAAGAAAAAGTTTCCAACACAAGCATCTGATATCCCAAATGTAAAGAATAATGGAAAATTGTAGCATTTTCAGAGCATCATACATTTTACAAACTTTCTTCTGCCAGCTCATTTAGTTCTTACAACAGCCTTAGGTATCATTACTCTTGTTTCACTGGTGGAAACTGAGGCCCAGAGAGATCGTAGTGATTTGCTGGTGGTCACGCAGCTGGTGGGTGACAGTGCCTGGTGCAGAACTAAGATTCTCCGAACACCAGGGCAGTGTTCTTCCTTCCTCCCACAGCTGAAGGAGTTGGAGTCCTTGCTGTTCTCTAAGTTGCCTGCGTGGCCTTGGAGGAGTAGGCTGGAAGGGGTTAATATCATTGCGCACAAATGTCTCTAACAGCTCTAACATTCATTTTTGCTAGTCTTTCAAGTCTACCGGGTTTGAGCACATGAGATTAAAGAAAAGACATAATTCAGATTTGCAGGAATCCCTATCCCTGAACACTTTGAGGAACCAGGGCTTGGATTACATCTTAGAATTTTTAAAGTGCTGATGCTATTTAACCCAGCCTCATTTCTGTAAAGACACTGTCTCACCTGTCAACACCAGTTTCCCAGCAAACAGGGCCAGCTGGTCTCCCCAAGGTCCTCCCCATGAACGTTAGAGGGTGCTGATGCTGGCACAAAGCAAGGCTTCTATCCGGGCATGAAGAAGCTTCCTCTGAGAAGGGAGTGATCAGTGTGGACCCAAGTAAGTGGGGAGTTTTCCCAAACATGTGACCTCTGAGAT
This sequence comes from Mesoplodon mirus, assembly GCF_964341445.2. Classification (NCBI taxonomy): domain Eukaryota; kingdom Metazoa; phylum Chordata; class Mammalia; order Artiodactyla; family Ziphiidae; genus Mesoplodon; species Mesoplodon mirus. The sequence continues at coordinate 58,696,741 of NC_138982.1, forward strand.
GTAGAGCAGAAGTTGGGTGAAATCTGGATGGGGAGGTAGTAAAGGCTGAGGCATGGAGAGGGTATGTGGGAGTGGCTAAGAGCCAGGCCTTAGCACCTGTGTGATCTTGTCATGGTGCCCCACTCTCCTCATCTGTAGAATGGGGATGGGGGATGGTAACAGTACCTACTTCACGTGGGTGATGTGTGGATTAAATAGCAGTCCAGGTAAAGTCCTAACCGGGCAAATAATTACTCAGGAAAAGCAAGCTAGTAGCTACTAATAGTGAGAATAGGAATCCCAGGAACAGTTGGAGAATCTTGATAAGCTGGGTTGGATGGGCCTTGGCTGACAGAGGAAAACCCTGCTGCTTCAAGAGTGGGTGAAATAAATAGCTATGGTATAACTGTATGTGAGAATGGGTGAAGAATATGTTTTCCTGCAGGCTCCTCCCTTTAATATATAGTAAAGGGCAGTAATAGCTAATGTCATAGGTAGCAAATCTGACATTTTTTCATTTGCCTTTTGTAATGAATTATTCCAGATTGAATTATGTTTACCACTATAGTTCCATTTGAATATGCCTGTTAATGTATAATATCCTAAGGGCTGCCCAGGATGGCGTTAGCAGTAACTAACTGCAGTAGGGCTCTAATTTGCCCTTTATGTCCACCGCCAGCTTCCTTAGCTTCCTTGGATTTTCTGGGCTCGAGTGATTCTTCTTAAAGAAAATGGCAGCCCCATTTACATTTGAACAAATCAGGCGTTCACTTTTGGGTATATACCTAAATATACCTGGATTGGAAATATGTGATGTTATATCTCCTTATCTTCCTAAATCATCCTAAAGCAACCTGGTACTTGATAGCTAGTGGGGTATAGTGTACTGAAATAATGGCCGACCTGCCACTTCAGGCTGGATTTATGTTTCATAAGCTAAAATGGTTCTTAGCTATTTTTGTTGCCATGTTAGATAGCTATTTATATTTAATGCTTTTATAATAAGAAAACACTGTGTAAAAAGGTACATTTTAACAGAATTTCATAAGCTTCTACACTAGAGGTAATAACCAGAATACTGAAAATAATACTGTCACTTTCACTTGCATTTTAAGTCAGATTTATAGCTTTCTTTTATTTATAACTTGGTTCTAGACTGAAAGCAAAATCATCATCTTATTATTTCTTATTCAAAGGTTGGAAGAAAAGAGTACCAAGTGAAATGATTTTGTATGAAAAGATCACAGGATTTGGCAGCAAGGGTCTGGATTAAAACCTTGGCCTTGCCGTTAATTAGCTGTGACTTTGAATAAGTCACCTAATCTTTGGCTCACTAGTGAAATGGGATAATATTGATACTATAATTGTATTACTATGACCTGTAACAATGCCCCGCTCTTGTGACTCACAGCCTGGACTTATCATGACCCAGGTCTGTTCTGCTTTTAAAATCTTAAATATGCAGCATCCCAATCTGAGAACACAGTCTTTGACGCTCCCGTTTATACTCCCTCACACCCTGCACACCTCCTCTTTATGAATAAACCCTCTGGTCCCTTCTGTCAGTCTTGAAACTTTAATAACTTGTCTATCCAGCCTTGGGCCCCATGATTCCTTATTTTAATCATTGTAAGCCAACATGTGCTATCTCCTGTGCCCTTTGTCTTCCCGAATATCCACCTTGCAGACACCTTACCTTAGATCAGTCCAACCATTTGCTTCCTTTTTCTGTATTTGGGCTGCATGACACAACTCAGGGAAAAGCACAAAACCCAACCCCAGTGGCACTCGGTACTACTTAATCATCTTTGGTACTTACCTACTCAGTTCTTTCTTCTGTTCCTGGAAGAATTACTCCAAAACTTTTCCTCTCCTCCCTTCTACTGCCCCTGGCTTCAGTACTCTCTGCAGGTGTCCTTCCTTCCTGCCTCTTGGAGAAAGAAGAGCCAGTGGACAGGTATCCCACAATGCTTCTCTCTCCCTCCACCAGCTCATCTTTGCCCACCCACATTCTTACCTTCTTCCATTCTGTCTTGGTGCAAGACCTTTCCCTTCTTCTGTTCAAGACTGGTCCTCCTGCATGGGTGTAGGCTCCCTTCTCCTGTTTCTGGGGCCTCGCTCCTCTCTCCCTGTGTTGCCTCTTTCCTCTCAGCACAGACTTCTTCAGTGAGACCTCAGTGTCAGTGTCTATCTCTTTCCAAACTGAGCCAATGTTTTTCTACCTTCTTTGTCTCCCCTCGGTCACCTCCCATTTTTTCCCTTCCCTATGTTTAATCTGGCTTCTGTCTCTGCCTTATAATTCCTGCTTTTACCCCAGAGGCCTCATCATTGCCAGGTTGAATGAGCCCTTTTCAGTCCTTATTTCACTCGGTCTCCTGTAGCATCCAGTTCTGACTATACCCTCCTTTTTGAAACTCACCACACCCCCCTTTCTGAAATTTTCTCGTTCCTTAACTTCCTTTGACATTGCAACTTTCTCTTTTCTCAGCCTCTGGTTATTTTTTCTTTGTGTCCTTTGTGAGTTCTTCTGTCTCAGTAAGATCAGCTCAACCCCCTGAAGCTTAGCCTCCTCTCTGGCTGCCTAGTGGGCACACGAGTCTGGTGTTCATCAAGCCCCTGAAACCTTGTATGTTTCAGACTGAAGTCACCACCTCCCCCTTCATGTTTTCCTGTGAGTCTTCTGTCTCAGGGAATGGTACCCTGACCCACCCAGATTCACACGCCAGAAATGTCAGCTCCTTCCTGTATAAAAGTCCCGTTGATTCCACTTCTTATTTATCCCTTGGATCCATTCTCTTCTCTCTGCCACAGACTTTGTTTCAGATCCTGACTGGTTTAATAGTCTCCAAATCATGGTAGAGGATGGATGAACTGAGTCCTGGAGCTGATGGTGGTGTGTGAGGAGGTGAGGATGGGGTATGGAAAACAGTGACAGTGTGTCCTTTCTGGAATCCAATCTGATCCTGTGACTCCCAGCATAAACCCTTTAATGTCATACTCTTTAGTATGGCATGGGAAGTTCTTCTTGATTGGGACCCTGTCTATTTCTCTAACCGTATTTCCTGCTGTTTTCCATACACAAATGTTGTCACAGCCATACACAGATTCTGGCTCTTCCTAATACTTTGACTAATACCTGTGTTCAGTGCCTTAAATGTCCTTCCCTGTCTTTCTCCTGATCTAGTCCCTTTGATCATTTAGGACTGAATTAAAGTCTTAACTTTGCTACCATTCCTGTCCAGCCCAATCTGGGTTGGCTGCTCTGGCTCCGATTCTGTGAAATATATGGGCATCTGTCTATCATAGTATCAGTTTCTCAAGCTGAGAGTTTCTGAAAACTCCATTTTGAGAAATCATAGCTGAAAACCCCAAATCTTGAGAGAGTAACTAGTGCTAGAAAGACTAAGTTTGCAAGCAAACTCCTGAAAGCCCTGTGAAATATTTTTTGGTTATTAAATGAAGCAATAAAGAAAATGTAGTAAGTGAAATGACCATCAATGAGAAGCTATATATCTTAAATAATAGATACGTTGGACAAGGTGTGTAACTGCTTTGTATCTTAGTTTCCTCGTCTGTAAAATGAGGATAATACTAATACCTACCTCATAGTTGGTCATGATGAGTTAAGATATGTAAAAGGCTTAAAACAGTGCCTGACATAGTAAGCACTAAGTAGGTATTAGCTATGAATGATACTTTTCACTTACTATCTATGATGACCACATACTGTTTATTATTTCCAGCCCCCGTATTTTTACTGATGTAATTAGAATCTGTCTTGTTTTGAAGTGTGAATATGAAGACACATTTTCTTTTTTGTTGTTTTGGTTTTTTTAATTTAATTTAATTAATTTATTTTTTATACAGCAGATTCTTATTAGTTATCTATTTTATTATACATTTAGTGTATATATGTCAATCCCAATCTCCCAATTCATCCCACCACCACCACCCACGCCCCCCTGTGCTTTCCCCCTTGGTGTCCATACGTTTGTTCTCTACATCTGTGTCTCTATTTCCACCTTGCAAACTGGTTCATCTGTACCATTTTTCTTGATTCCACATATATGTGTTAATACACGCTATTTGTTTTTCTCTTTCTGACTTACTTCACTCTGTATGACAGTCTCTAGGTCCATCCATGTCTCTACAAATGACCCAATTTCGTTCCTTTTTAATGGCTGAGTAATATTCCATTGTATATATTTACCACATCTTCTTTATCCATTCATCTGTCGATGGGCATTTAGGTTGCTTCCATGACCTGGCTTTTGTAAATAGTGCTGCAATGAATATTGGGGTGCATATGTCTTTTTGAATTATGGCTTTTTTCTGGATATATGCCCAGTAGTGGGATTGCTGGATCATATGGTAATTCTATTTCTAGTTTTTTAAGGAACCTCCATACTGTCCTCCATAGTGGCTGTATCAATTTACATTCCCACCAACAGTGCAAGAGGGTTCCCTTTTCTCCACACCCTCACCAGCATTTGTTGTTTGTAGATTTGCTGATGATGCCCATTCTAACTGGTGTGAGGTGATACCTCATTGTAGTTTTGATTTGCATTTCTCTAATAATTAGTGATGTTGAACAGCTCTTCATGCGCTTCTTGGCCATCTGTATGTCTTCTTTGGAGAAATGTCTATTTAGGTCTTCTGCCCATTTTTGGATTGGGTTGGTTTTTTTTTTTTTAATATTGAGCTGCATGAGCTGTTTATATATTTTGGAGATTAATCCTTTGTCTGTTGATTGGTTTGCAATATTTTCTCCCCTTCTGAGGGTTGTCTTTTCGTCTTGTTTATAGTTTGCTGTGCAAAAGCTTTTAAGTTTCATTAGGTCCCATTTGTTTGTTTTTGTTTTTATTTCCATTACTCTAGGAGGTGGGTCAAAAAAGATCTTTCTGTGATTTATGTCAAAGAGTGTTCTTATGTTTTCCTCTAAGAGTTTTATAGTGTCTGGTCTTAATTTAGGGAAGATACATTTTCTTTGACTGCTTCTCCAATCCAAGTGTTCAGTGGCATCTAATTTATTACTCACAGTTGTGGAGCCATCTTAGTTTCCACTGTTGTCTCAAACAAGTACCTTTTTATTTGACTTGGGAAGAGTTTGGATCATGTTTATCTAAGCAAGTCCAGCTCAGAGTATCGTAGTACGCATTTCTCATCTCCCTCAGGGCTCAGGATTTGCTCTGTCCCGTGACATCCAGAATGTGGCAGAATAGGCTGATCTGGGTTCATTACCCTCTTCTGCAACATTTTCTCTCTTTCCCTGCCTCCCTCCCTCCCTCTCCCTTTCCCTCGCCTTCTCTCTCTCATTCACACTCTTTGCCATCTGCCTGAAGTTCCACTCTCCCGTTTTCCTTGCCTTTACTTCCTTTATGGTTTCAAGACAGCCCTATAGAAACACCTACTTCTGCTTCTTTTCTACTTCCCACCTCCAATTCTCTTTTTCTTACCATTTCCCACAGGACTTGATGTTCGTTTCCTTAAATTAAAATATTCACAATATTAAAAACGTATAATGTAGGAAAGCTGTGACTTAAGTTCCATGAGGGCAAGAAATAGCGTTTTATTCATATTTGTATTAGTAGGTATTCAGAGGAAAGTTATCAATAGCAAATGAGATGATCTATGGGAAAGAAATGTGTAAATTGTAAAAAAACAAATCACTGTACAGATTTTTAACACCTAATCTGGGTTTCCCCTTTTCCATTATGGAGTACTATAACACCCTCATCATACTAAAATCCTGAGTATCTAATTCTGTTTTTGTAAAAATATCTTAAAAAGATGTCCCAATCTCCCTAGGTAACTCTGACCCTTTCATCAAGTCTACTTTATAAGAAAATTTAAAATTTTAAATTATGAGTTAAATTTATTGTTTCTTTTATTTTTCATATAAAAGGTGATCCACTGTTCTAGTGACATTCATATAGTTGACGCCTGTTACTATATATTTTTCTCATCCTGTTTCTTAGCCTGTGATATCATGAAATGTGTTGACACCTTCCTCCAAATCATTCAGATCACTCTCACAGGAACTTCTAACTTCTCTAACTTCAATTTAGGTTGTGGAGTTAGTATTTTTTTTTTTTTGCCATATGCGGGCCTCTCCCTGTTGTGGCCTCTCCCGTTTCGGAGCACAGGCTCCGGACGCGCAGGCTCAGTGGCCATAGCTCACGGGCCCAGTCGCTCCGCGGCATGTGGGATCTTCCCAGACCGGAGCACGAACCCGAGTCCCCTGCATCGGCAGGCGGACTCTCAACCACTGCGCCACCAGGGAAGCCCCTAAGGTCTTTTTTTATAGAACCCAAATCCCTACACAGCTGGCTCCTTTGTACACAGTGGAGGTTGACGTTTCAACAGATCTGAATTCCTGTTTCCTCTTATTCCAACTTCTTTTTTCCAAATCGTTTGCTTTAATACTGTATTTCCTAAGAGTATCTGAGAATATTGGTAATCCAGAAAGAAATTGTTCATAAATAATTAATGGTGCAGTTAAATGCAAAATAGTTAACAAACTTATACAAATCTTTCTAGGTAGCTTCCTTGCTCCTTTTTCATAATCTCATAGTACTTTCAGGTCTCTTGTTGAAGTCTAGTCAAGTTCCTATGATATATAGAGAGAGAACCAGTAAGTTGTTGTTATCTTACTGCCATTGAATTAATTTTTCAAGTAATTAATCAAATTTCAATTTGATTGAAATATATCAAATAGAGGTGTATCGATTAATAACATACAATCATAAAGTTCATTTCCATCTGACCTTTGTAACACAGGCCAGTAGATTAAATTTCAAATTGAAAAACATGATATTTTCTTAATAGCATCTTCCTCTAAAACTGTGGCAGAAATAATATGTGACCAGACTGGAGAGTGATTCTGTACTGGCAAATATAAACTGAAATGCAGGAAGTTCCTTGCTGTCATTTATCAAACTGTTTGAGAAAAGTTTTGTTCTTTCAGGATAAGTGAATATATTTGAGAATGTATTATAATGTTGATTATTTGAGTAAAAAAAAATCTTTGATGAGAATAGTAAGCACTAAGCACAAGGTTAAAATTGTATTATGGCCTTTAAAAGACAGCCTCTCTTGTGCTTCCCTGGTGGCACAGTGGTTAATAGTCTGCCTGCCAATGCAGGGGACATGGGTTTGAGCCCTGGTCCGGGAAGATCCCACATGCCGCAGAGCAAGTGGGCCCGTGTGTCACAAGTACTGAGCCCCTAGAGCCTGTGCTTCCCAACAAGAGAAGTCACCTCAGTGAGAAGCCCACACGCAGCAACAAAGACCCAACTCAGCCAAAAAAAAAAAAAAAAACCCTCTCTAAAATCTCAATCCTCTTCAATTTTTTTCTGCAGTAGGGTTGTCCTTGGAGGACCTTGCAAAATAAATTAGAAAAGAATATTCTGGATCTAATAAAAACAGTTCTCTCTCAATGAGATAAGGTGGATTTCTTTCTTGCTAGTTTTCTTTAAGGTAATTATTGTGTCTTGTAAGGACCACATATATTAGAGATTTTCTTTTTAATGGTGTCTTCACCAAAATAAGATGGCATGACTTGAGGAAGCCTCTGAAAGTGAAACAAACAGGAAGCAAAACCGTATTTTTATAAATCTTCTTTTAGGAGTAAACTCTATTAAAATGAACTTAAATTAGCACAAGAAATTTTAATAATTTTAATAATTATGATTATTATGACTCAGACACTCAGAGACTGACACAGCACTTTATATATATAACAGGTGCTCAGTAAGTAGTCTGTGAATTTAAATTTTAATTACAGGCTGCCATGTTGTTCAAGTCCAGGAAATTTCCATTTATATAGAAAAAAATGGGATTGGTGTTTCTTGGAGTTGTGTAACAATGTGGCTTGTGACTAGGGTAAGAAGGGTTTTTTAAAACTTATTATAATTATTATGCCCATTTTATGTGAAATTAGATTTCCTTTATAAGACCTTTCTTTGTAAAAACTTGACCACATTCCAACGTGTCTGAAATCCATTTCCATTTATAGAAATGAGGTCTTTTTGGAAAGTTTTTTATGGTCTTATTTTGCTTAATAAGGGAATCTTGTACTGATTGTATTTGTGATATATCGTGAACCCCTGAACAGAAATTGTCAAGGTTAGACAACTCTATTGGACGTTATCATGAACAACACAATGAAATGTTGACTCAGTCAGTTGAGTCATAAGAACTCACTCTATCTGGTTGCTCTTGTTTGCATTTTTGTCCTATAAAATAGGCATAGCAAGTATTTATCTTTCCCTTCTTTATAAAATGCATGAAAAGGTAAAAGAGATTTGCCTAGAGCCTTATTGAAAAATTGGAAACTGATCAAATTCTGAATATAATGTATGTACTGTTACCCTTCAGCTCCACTGCATTTACTATCTTCCGAGGATTTTTCGTTGATTTTGAGTTTGTTTTCTAAAAGGTATTTTTCTCAAAGAGAAAAAGTAAATATTAAAACATGTAGAAACAGAAATACAATGTTTTAAAAAGTGTAATTCAAGCTTTTTAAGCATAGTATGTACAGTTCTTATGTAGTTTTCAATGGTCACATCTGTAAATTGTTGAATGTCCATCAGTGATTAATAAATTAATACATTGTATTATTACTGGCATTAAAATACTATCATTTAATGGTTTGCTAAATCTAAGACAGATTTTTCTGGTTAGGAGATTTTGAGATATCATAAGTCACACTTTAATAATAAAAACTATCAGTTCAGTTATTTGCTTAAATGAGCACCATTTTGATTTTCTGACCATCCTTACTAAAGACAGAAGCCGTGGATGAAATAAATCATTAATGTTGCAAATGCAAGACTGCTGGGCTAAATACCAAAGAAATGCAGATGGATACTGATATTTTGGCTAGTAGGCAAGTACCTAAGGCCCAAGGTGACAGAAATCAGGTCCTGGCGACTAGGTTTACGTTAGATTTGATATTTGAATCTTTGGCCATATGCCTACACCTATTCCACAACTGGAAATGAGAAAGAGGAGGAAGGAAAGGCAATTCTTCATTCTTTTGTGCAGGTGACCTTAGCTGATTGAGGTCTTACAGGTTTAGGTGAATGTACTAGCTCCATCTTTCCACATTTGTGTCAAGGAAAGTTTATCCAGTGTTCTCTTTGGTTCAAAAAGCACAAACAACCTCATCCTTAATTTCTACCTGTAAGGTTGATCTGTTGGCTGCTGCTAGCAAGAATATAATTTGAAGATGCAGTCACCTCCACTTATATACTTTGTAATGTTTCCATACTCTTATATTATATAACTTTTCAATCCATGTTGCTAATATTTAAATAGAATAATTATACATGTTTACACAAATATATCTTCCTAGACAAAATATACTCTGATTGTCAGGCATTTTATTTTATAGCTCTATTCTTTACCCTTTAGCGTTAGGGAGAATTTTAAATAGCATTAAAAAGGAGGAATGCATTTTTGCTTGGTTTACTTTTATGCAAGGCCAATCTGAATGGAAAATATGACCTGCAAAAAATTTGCTTCTCTGAGCCTCAGTTTTCTCATTTGATGACAGTACTTGATCTATCAGTTGTATGCCTCCGAATAAGAGATGATGAGATTTTTTTATGAGAACAGAGGGACCTGGACAAGTGTTGCCACCAAGGTTGGGGATTCATTCTTACAGCCTGTATTGATTGAGTGCAGGTACTGATCTGCCACTGAAGACAGAGAGTGAACAAGACAAAGAGAAGTGTCTGCCCTCCATTCTAGAGTGAGAGCTGCCCAATGTACAAAATAAATAAAACTTATCATTTGTTCGATGACAATAAAGCAGGGGAGGAGGATAGTAAGAGCTAGGGTGGAGCTGAATTTTCAGATAGGATGGCCAGGAAAGGACTCCCGAGGAAAGGTGACTTTTGAATCAAAATCTGAAGCAAGTAGAGCAAGAAGGAAATGTAAAGTTCCAGGGCTGGGTCGGGGGTCGGGGGGAGGCGGACAGCAGGAGGGCAAAACAGAACCTTTTAAGTAACACTGAAAACACTGAAATATCATCATCATTTACCCAGGCACTATACCATGACTGTATATATATATATATTAATTGAATCCTCACAACAAGCTAGCAAGCAAATAATTTTTTACCCAATTCACAGATAAGGAAACTATCCACCAAAAGTAATTCTAGACCCAGGAAGTCGTACAAGGGCTCCTCACACCTCCTCCAAAGCTTTTCCTCTTAATTTCCATACTCATCTCTCAGGTGCTCCAAAGCTTCTGCTCAGTTTGGTGATTTTCTCTGAGACTAGGTGAAATCCCTGCTTGAGATGAGAAGGTTGGTCGAAAAGTCAGCCAGATGCTCTCCTTGTCCTTCACACAATCCCTGATCAGTCAGTCTAGGCTGGAAGCATGAAACTGTGGTGAAAGAGAAGAATTTCACTGGAGTGAGGGGAACCTCACCCTGCTTGAGAGGAAGCTACCTGACAGGTCACAGTTAGATCACAGCTAAATTTAGCTGCAAATCAATGCACTTATTAACTAGTCAGCAACCTGCCCAGATCCTAGGGCACATCATATTTACTTAAGAGCCCTCTTTCTTTCTCAGGTGTCAACACCTTTCGCCCAGCATTATTGCTCTGGAGGGAGGGTGGAGGCTTCTGAGAGGCACATGAGCAATTCCTCCCAGCAGCTTGCGTCACAGGGATGGATGTGTTTGCTGACAAATTGCTGTAGTCCGTGTTGACCACCACTTTGAAAGATTATAAGTATGTAAGAGCCTTCCTGCACTTATAAAATGCTTTCAGTTTTCAAATGTCATTTTTGTCCTCTTGCCCTCCTACCTAAAAAATGATTTGCCTTCGCTTGGAAAGCATAGCTGCTAATGCAATCTGTGTTGCTGACACAGAAGACCTCCGTTGGCAGGAGAGAGGTTTTAGCCTTTGCAGAGATCTGGGTCCTCTGCTGTTGCATGTGGAACCATGACAATGACATAATCATTTCATACACTGTGCTGGATCCATATTTGGGATGTTTTTCTTTGGCCACTTTCAAGAAACTTGAGCTCTTTAATCCTCAATTGCCTAAAATGGGTGAATGGTGTCATTAATAGAGAATAATGTTGGTCATCTTATTCTTTCTTTTAAAAAAAAGAAATCCGCTTTCCGTATATCTTGGAAACAGATCACTTACAACAGCTGCAAGATTCCTACATCCCTTCATTTGAAGAACCTATGTTGGATAAAGGCAGATATCTTTATTCTTATATAGTTGACCTTTATATGTAAGCATAAAGTTTCATCATGAATTCTATTTTAATCAAACAAAATAATGTATTCCTGAATTGAGCTGCCGATAGCTAAAAACTGTAACTAAACATTGGAGAAGGGGGAAAGAACACACACACACTATGGAGAGTTGAGAAGATCTAACAGTTGTTGAGAAATGAAAATAGGATATTCTTCCCAAAATTAATGTAATTAGCAAAAATTATACTTCTGTGCCCAAATTTTAAATATAAGCCAAATTTTATTTAGCCCCAATATTACTTTATCAGTTGTTTTTTGAAATTTGGAAAATGCTGCTTCACTGGGAGACAGTGAAGATTTTAGAATTGGCCTCCTAACACACACAAAAGCCAGACGGAGAGTGGCTTCACAGGCTATTGGGTATTACCTGTGTTCTAAAAGGCCATGGATGTTGGAATTTGAGAAATATGCCCCTCATTTGTAAGTACTGCTAACTAAGCAAAGAAAGAACAGTGACACCTCCACTCCTCCCCACCTCCACTGGAGATCCCAGAGGGCAGGGCCTTATCTTTTGATCTTTGTAACCTTAGTGCCTCTGGGGACTATGACATTTACCAGAATTCAGCATTCATTGGGCACCTATTAAATGTCAAATTCTTTTAAATCGGGGTTTGTCAGTCTTGGCCCGGTTGACAATGGGAGCCCAATAATTCTTTGTTGGGGGTGGGAAATGTCCTGTACATTGTAGAAGGTTACCATCTCTGGCCTCTACCCACTAGATATAGGTAGCAGCACTGAACACTGGTGACCATCAAAAAATGTCTCCAGGCATCCACACATGTCACCTGGGGTGGAGCTAAAACTGGCCCTTAAAAGGTGTGAGGTAAAGAGGGTTTTTTTTTCTTTTAGGCTAAAGCATAGATAACTATTCAAAATCCCCACCCTCGCCCCCCATCTATATCTACATACACACACGCGGGCACACACACACATATTCTTGCAGAGTTCTTACAGAGGAGGCACTTGGTTGAGAGCACTCATCGCAGCCTTTCTTTCATGGAAATCATTTAGACTCCAGTGAATTGCTCACTAAATTTCATCTGTCGCCTGCGTTCCTGCTCAGATACAACTAAAGCCTATTGAAATTGATTTTTGTGTCAGCAACAGAGCAGGGATTCAGTAAGAACGTGAAAGCTTCCCTCTCATTACTAGTCTTTTTTTCCCCATATTACTTTAGATTTGGTGGGCCCTAATTATATTCCAGTGCTTCTTCTGCTGACACTTCTTTTGTTTTAATTAAAACTTCTGGAGGTTTGAGGACACTGCGGGAGAGGGTTTATGCATCAATAGCCCTGATGAAGAGTCAAATGGGCCCCTATTTGTGCTCCTGCCGCCCCAAGAATGATGTCTGGGAACGCTGTGGTCCTTTGCCTTTGTTTTTCTCTCCACCTCGGTGCGGTCCTTTCTCTTCCTGCACAGCTCTGAGCTTCCAGACCCGCTCTTGCTGCTGCACAGACGTTCTAAGTGACCCAGATGGCGCTGTGGGTGGACTGGTTTCCTATTAAAGCCATAAATTAGGTGAAATGAAATGCAGTACTGTCTTTTTATTATTATTATTTATCTCTGCCCCCGTGCCTGTTGGTGCCTCGTGGTGCAACGCCAGCCCTGCCCACTCCCGACCGGTGGTTGTAAATCTGACCACAGGGGCGGGTACTGTAATTGACAAACCTATGCAAGGCCTGGAAGGAAGACATCATATATCTTCTTAATCTGCAGCTGGGAGGTGGGATCTACCAGAGGTCCTCAGGGAAAGACAGAGTTGCCTCGTAAAATAGTCCGTAGAGAGGGAGCTATTGATTGGAAATCTAAAAAAATGAGCTACCCTTCCCCAAGAGGTTGGATCTGTCCTGCCTAGGGTTAGTACTCTTTCAGGAAAAGTGGGGGCAGAGATGGAGGAACTGTAGCAGGGCAGCATCTGGGCCTTGCTACTCTCCTGTCATACCTTTCTCTTCCTCAGGTAAACTGTGAGATTCTGAAATGCAGAATGCTAAGGTCTCCTCAGGTCTCCAGGATTACTCCACGGCCCGGTGTGGGTGTTCACACTTGGGAAAGAACAAAAGCGAAAACTTCTTGAGCAAAATACTCACATCGGACCAAGTGGCTTCTTCCTCCAGTCCCCATACCGCGAGCCATTCTTACAGTCTCTCTTCCTGCCCCTCTTAAGTAGGCATTTGCCCCAGTTCTATCAAGCTTCTCCCAGATTAAGCCATGATGGGTCACTGGAGTCTCTCTTCTCTGTGGTTAGAGGCAGCTTACAGGGTCCACTAGTCCTAGAAACTTCACGTTTCCCAGCGTGATTTAGCACCTACTCTTTGTGAGATGCTGTCCTTGACGATGTCAGAGGATTAAACAGACACAAGGCAGAGTGCTCTGAGGAGCTTTCACTTTCGGTTCTACCGTGTAGAAGCCATGCCTGATGGACTTAAGGTCCAATGGCCTTAGAGACTAAGGAGGAAAGAGAGATTGGTCCCCATAGCATTCACATGGGTTATTTATTGTACGCTGTTGAGCACTGTATACATTGTTACATTTAACCTTTTAGGGACAGCCTCAAGAACAGCCCATCTTTGTATCTTAAGGGGATTCCTAGTGTTTCTACCATACTGTCCCCATGTGTTCTAAAACACCTGTGCCTGACTCTCAGATTTCATAGGGCACTAAAATCTCACCCTGCCACCCCAATGAAAAACAAAAATAACTATTGGGAACCAACGTAGGGTTGTTTACTTTTACTTTTAAAAAATTGAGAACATGTAATTAATGGACATTTTAATGCCCCAAATCCTAAGAAGGCTGCTTAAGTTGAATACTTGTGGCTTTCTGGAAAACTTTATCATGAAGTTCTTATTTTTCTCCTTTTACTGAAATTGGGTAAAGACTTCATCCTAGACTGGTGTCCAGGAACCAAGGCTTTTAAATGCCATGCATATCCCCGCGTGTCACCTGGACTTGGGGGACAGGGAAGGCTGTCAAGCTGGGTGGGGAGAGGTAGAATATTGGGGAGGCCAGGGAGCTGGCCGCATGCAAATATTCTATCCCCAGCCTTTGAACCCTCATAGCTAGGGGGCTTTATCCTCCCAGAAGTTAATGTACAAAAGCCACAAATGATTGTGGTAATTCTGTGGTGTAAATTAGATGAGAGCCAGTAAGATCTTCTGTTCTGTGCTCATTTGGGGGGTTGAGAGAGGAGATTATTGGGCAATGTGTTCTTGGCTTATGGCCATAACCAAGAGCCTGGTTCTGCTACTTTTTTGAGCTCTCATCACCCCACAGCCTGTCTGCTCGTCACTGCTGTCACTTCAGCTGTGTACGCCTGTCCTCGGTACAGGCATCAGGCTCCCTGCCACGGAATCTGCATACATTAACTATTGTCTGCTAAAAATTGTGACTGTTTGATTTTTTTCTTTTAATCATCCATTTTGATTTTTATAAACTGGGCCAAACTGGCAGCCATGAAGACAGAGGAATGCTAGTTTCTAACAAAGAAAAATGAGACACAGTCTTTTCTTCCCAGCCCTGTGTCTGTGAGCAAGCCTCAATTCTCAGTTGGCCCAGCCCCGAACAATCTTGAAAACAATCCATTTTCTGCTTCTCAGAGGTGCCAAGCAGAGGAATTCACAGTGAGTGGTGTTGAGATGGAGAGCTGTTGCTTGGGAACTGTCCTGTATCGCTACCTTGCTTCATCTTTGCCACAGTCTGGGAGCAGTGAGGGCTGGATCACAGCTCTGTCTGTGTGGGCAGGAGGATTTTTGAAGCCTCAGATGAATGGCACATGCAGGCCAAGGAAAAGTAGAGGCCCCGTTAACCTGGGGAAACTCTAGAAGCAGACACCATGCCAAGCATATTCTTGAACATTCTTGTTCCTTGATCATAAGGATTTACAAAGTCTTTTCATAAAGTTGCCTTGTCTACCTCTTTGCCTCAAGACATGTTGTACCAAAGAATGGTAGCATTCCTGAAGATGTTCAGATAGATATCTTAACTATGCTTTAATCTTAACTGTGAGTGGAAAATCAGAGTTCATCTTCACTCTCAGAGGGAAAGCTAAGACCAATTTCTAGTTTCTCTGTGATCTCTGCAGAGGGGAAGTAAATTGGCCTCTCTATAGAGTTTAAGGGAACTTCATCCACTAAAGTCATCTTCTAATTTATTTAAGGGTGAAATGATTGTAATCCCTACTTACAACCCCACCTCATCTGCTCCTGTACACTTTGTGGCTGGATAAAAATGTGTGTGTGTGTGTGTGTGTGTGTGTATTGGCGGGGGGAGGGGAGGGGAACGGAAGAAACTGATGTGGACATATGGATGGTATTGACCAATACGACCCTCAAAGGTCACTACTTCATGCAGTCCATTGTTTTTCAAATGTTTATTGAATCCCTGCTGTGTCAAGCACTCTGGAAAACATGGGGGTAAATATATATCCCATCCATCCCCAAGTCTTGTTGATTTGACCTCCTGAATAGCTCTGGACTCTCTCTACCTCTCACCTTCTCCATTATTTCCATCCTAGTCCAAGTTGCCATTAGCTCTCAAATGAATTACCAAGCAATACTGTGTTATTCTTCCATTATCTTTTCCAGTTTCCTCTATTCCCTGTCCTGCATCCAAAGTGATTTTTTCAAAATGAAAACTTGATGACCCTACATTCTTTCTTCAAACCCTTCAGTGGCTGCCCATTGGTCTTAAGGTAAAGACAGAACTCCTCAGAGTGGCCTGTGAGGCCCTGCATGGACTCACTAGACATGTACTGTCTACTCCAGCCATACTGACCTGCTTTCAGTTACTCAAATGCTCAAGCAACTACACCACAGGACTTTTGAACATGCTGTTCCCTTTATCTGGAATATATTTCCCAATGCTTGACCTAGTTTTTTCTATTCATCCTTTAGGTCAGAGCTTTTCTAAAAACTTCCACCCCATAGTAAGAAATATTATTTTACATTAACGCTGAGAATACAGATAGGTAGGTAGGTAGGTAGGAAGATATAAGGATGATAGGTAAATAGATGGATGAGTCTTTGAGTTCCCTAGGAAACAGATTCTCAGGGCAGAGATGTGTTTGTAGGAAGTGTTTTGGGAGGTACTCTCAGGATCAACACCAATAAGAGAGTGAAGACAGATTTGGGCAGAGGAATGTGTTGATGGCAGTTTCAAAGCCCCAGGCAATCCCCCCAAAAAGGAGCTCTGGAGCTGGGATGGCCCTGCAAAGTTTTCCACTTTGACATAAATGATGTAGGCTTTTGTATTCCTATATCAACCAATCATTGAATGTTTGCTGCCTCCGGGTCAGGGGTATTACCTTAGGCAAGGAGCATGACCTTGGGTCCAACTGCTCTCTTTGACTAAGGGTATTTCCTGAAGAAAGACTCAGAGTAGCCCAGTCCTGAAGGAGGGAGCTGGGGAGCACACCACAGCATCCACTACAGTCAATTCCTTAAGATGCTTGGATCCATCTGCTTTGCATAATAAGTTCTGGAAACACTTCCTCTGGAATTCTGGCTGGTCTCTTTTCCCAGGCAAAGTTGTGGGAAGAAAGCCCCCGCCATTACATATTGTCTAATGGTTGTACCTGTTGCTCATCATATCCCTCCTCTGCTACCCATTTTAATCTCCCCCACCTTGTTTAGCATCTTTGCTGGTCTATATGGCAATCTTGTTGGGGTGACACACATATTTATTCCTGAGAAGTCCAAGCTCCTGCTCAACACGCCTGTCTCAGGCTTGACTGCTGCTGTTGTCCATTTACCAAAAAAAAAAAAAAAAAAAAAAAAATGTGTAGAATATAAAAAGACTCTTATCTTCTGCAGCCTGAGGGTAGAAAAAGCTGAGGACCAAATCCAGGAATTAATTATTAGGGTAAAGCAAAAGTTGAATCCTCAATTCAAGCCTGATTGGGAAGGAATGATTTCTGAAACTTGGAATGGAGACGTCCAGGTTGATGCACTTAAAAGCTTGAAACCTCTCATCCCTGGCATCCTCTGCATCTACAGAAGTGATGTTCCCATCCTTTTTTTTTTCTTTTGGCCATGCCGTGAGGCATGCAGGATCTTAGTTCCCTGACCAGGGATTGAACCTGTGCCCCCTGCATTGGGAGCACAGAGTCTTAACCAGTGGACCACCAGGGAAGTCCCGATGTTCCCATCTTGACTGAAGATACTGCACAGACCTTGGAATTTAACCTGATTTCCCTTATGATTTTCACACATTGCCTTCAGCTGATCAATAACTGTAGCTTTCCACTGTCTTTCGCTAGTAGTCTCAGCAAAAGCCATCTGATTCTACTTTTTTAAACTACTGTTTCCTCAGGACATCGCAAAAGTCTGAAATATTGGACTCACCAGTGTGTTCCCTGGCACCTGTATCCTACTTCAGTTCCCCACTAGTGACCATGTTGACAGTGACACTGCTACAGCATGCCAGGGGCTATCAGTGAGCCACCTGCCACCAGTGATGGGAGTCTTATTGACAGCTACTCTGAGAGCCTGTCTCCTCAGGCCATTCCTGGTACCAATTGTCTTAGATGGAGTTTCCCCAGGAACAGATCCTGAGATGATTTATATGTAGGAATTTTACTGGGGAGTGTAGGATCTACACCTGTGAAGAAAGTAGCATTGTGTAGAGGAAGAAGTTTAACTGTAATACAGTCTCAACAAAGACCTCACCCATCCCAAGGAGAGGTCAGGAGCTAAGCGGACTCTTCAGAATTGCCCAACTCTAAGACTAAAGGCCTGAGCCTTTATACTTCTGTATGAACCAGAAATTGGATTTCGCTGTCTCCGGGATGGAACATGACCTTGGGCTGAGGGCAATTCCCAGAGAGGGCCTTGGTTGAGACCTCTCAGATAGATACTTCAGTCTTGAAAGGAGAATCGGGTGGTAGTCTACAGTATCAGTGATAGATAGGTGATCGATGTAACCGTAACAGTTAATCCGTGAAACAACAGCTGCCATTATTACATGTTCTACACTGTGACTTTTTTTTCTATTTCATTTGATTTATTTTCATGGTTCTTATGGTGCACATTTTGAAAATCACAGTATTGGATTACGATCAGTAGGTTAGTGTCGGATGCTGTGAAAACACACAGGTAAGGGCATTTCCTTGCAATCAGGAAATTGAAGAACTCTTACTCAATAAACATGAGATCAAATCTAAGCTAAGCACGAAGAGCTAGAAACACTCTACCTCTGTGAGTCCTTGGATAAGGAGGAATGGAGATGGTGGGTGGAGTGTCTGCATTTTCCACAACCCTGGTTTGCTCATGTGCTCCGCTGGAAACAAATGTATTTTGGTGACCTAGAAATGAAAGGATTCTCTCTTCCAGACTTGCCTCAAGCTAGCAGTTCTAAAGCCATCTTGCTGTTCCTTAGAAAATAACAGCAATAGCAGAGCCCAGGCTTGCATGGCTATTTCAGACAAAACCATTATTTTTCTCTTGTACTTATTTTAGGGAGTAGGTAAAGGGGCAACATAGTCCCTTGGTATCTGTGGTGAAGTGGAGGTCAGGGCTGGGTATTGGTTCCAGGACCCCACTTGGATACCAAGATCTGTGGATGCTCAAGTCCTTTATATAAAATAGCATAGTATTTGCATATAACCTATACACATTCTCTCGTATAGTTTAAATCATCTCTAGATTACTTATAATACCGAATACAATGTAAATGCTATGTAAATAGTTGCTGGCATGCAAAAGTTTTGCTTTTTGGAAATTTCCAGAATTTTTTTCCCTGAGTATTTTCTGTCTGAGTTGGGTTGAATGTATGAATGTGGAACCTGTGGATACAGAGGGCTAAAGGTACTATAATCCTTGAAGGTACTATAATCCTCAAACGTGAGGTAGAAGAAAAAGAAGAAGGGGAGCAGAGTGTGTGTGTAAATCTGTCTAAGCACTGGAATGGAGTGCGCCCGCCTGTTGTCCAACCCCAGTTCATGTGCCTGATGCACAGTGAGACCAAACAGATCAAAATGTCAAGAGTTTGGAGCAGAGAAGGGTTTATTGCAGGGGCCAACAAGGAGAACGGGTGGTTTGTGTTCAAAAGACCCAAACTCCCCGATGACTTTCAGGCAAGTGTTTTTAAAGACAGTGTTAAAGGAGAGGGTCATAGGATATGTGACCAGCTTGTGGACCTTATTCTGTTGAGTTCCTGGTGAGGTTACAGGGTGGTGTTTCTGAAACTTAACCTTCTGGTTCCAACCAGTCTGGGGTCTGCATGCTTGTGGTCAGCATGTAGTCACCATCCTCCACTTGGGTGGGGGTCTTAGTTTCCAGAGAACAACTCAAAGGTATGCATGAGATTGTTATCTATCCTCCTCTGGGAGGAACTAGGTGTGCCATGACACTATTGTCCTAATCATTAACTTCTTGACCCTGCTCTTTGGAACTCAGGGAAGGCCTGGGAGGAAAAAGCCTTTTTCTACAAACAAGAAACGGGAGACATGAAGGGGCTTTTGTACCCAGGAGGGCCCCACAGGGTTCTGCTTAGTTTCAATTCCCTCTTTTCTTTGATACTCTTCAGTCTTGAGGGGAACAGGTGTAACTAGAAAGGGAATAAAGTTTTGGATAGAGAGCTTAATCATAAACTCGGCAGAGGAACTCTGGTTTAGCGACACTCAACTTCACGCCAGCCGAGTGACCCCACAGCCTCTGCTTTCCCTGATTTGATTTGACGGGTTTTTTTCTTCCTTTCTTTCAGAGGGCCTTTTTATGCTTGAAGTCTTGATTGAGGCTTTGGGTCCCACTGGAATACCAATTTTGTTTTTCTAGATTTAGTCTGTTATTTTTGTTATTGTTGGTTATTTCAGTAGAAAAAAAATCTTACTTCATTCTTTTATTAAGAAATGACTCAGCAATTGCAATGTGATGAGATATTTTTCCATAATTTTCGTGGATAAAAAATTTTAACTCTTTGTCTCCTTTAAAGTTTCTTTTCCCCCAGAATTTCATTTTTATTCCTTGGTTGACTATGTAGTTTAGATCCAAACTAGGGTCTATGATTATATTTTTAATTTCTCTTTAAGTGGAAATAAGTTAAAATTAGGAGTAGTATTGAATTTTCACCTCAAAATTCTCTTGTAATAATAACATCCTCCCCATTGCCCTCAAATAAAAAAAAAATTAAATCCTACATGAAACAGAGATGAATGGTTCATGTTTAATTCAATTTAAGTGAAGTTTGAAAAGGTTTGTTTAAAAAAATTGTTTAAATTTTAGTGATAAGAATTTCTAATTCATGGGCGATTGGGATTGACATGTATACACTGATGTGTATAAAATTGATGACAAATAAGAACCTGCTATATAAAAATATAAATAAAATAAAATAAAATAAAATAAGAATTTCTAATTCAGGAGCTGGAAGGTAGAACTGGAACAGGTGAGAAAGTGTCCTGGGTTTAGGTCCCCATTAGTTGTGAGATATTGGCCTCATCTCTAAAAGAAGGATTAGATTAGGCACCTTAGGGGCTACTCCTACTCAATTTATTTGTGACTTTATGGAGTTGTCACTTTAAACACTGTCTGAACAATGATGTGCCTCAGGTTTCTAGTGATCTTTAGGTCAGCTGATTCCTAGCCATTCCCTCAAAGTCTGCCTTCATCTGGATCCTAATTTGGTTTGGCATTCTCTAGTGATGGAAAAGGCAACTCACTCTGGGCAGCCTCCTTTGTGGCTCCCCCATCAAAGGCTGACAGCTCAGCAGCCTTCCTGTTCCAGAGCACAGGACGCCTTTGCTTGGGACTGAGCTGAGGCTGCTAATTGTTCCACCTCCAGGATCTCATTTAAGCCCAAACTGCCATCCCAAAGGTGTATTATTCAGTCATCTGTCAGACCCATTGAGAATGGTTATTTCAGCTTGGAAGGGAAATTTTTAAATGGAGGAGAAGTAGGTGGTTTTCTTTTCTAGTGTTATGTTATAAGCAGTTGCTAAAACAAAAGCAAAAACAACCCTGTGTCTTAAGTTCAAAAACATCACAGCTATTTAATTTATTTATTTCAAACCAAGAGCTGCTCAATGCCCAATGCCATTTATATTTGAAATGTAAAGTGGATTGTATCCTGTCCATTCCCTCCCTGACTGCTGATGGAAAGAACTAGGTGTTGACATGTCCTTGTAACAAATTATTCGCTCGAAGAAGATTCCCTGTCACTTAAGGAGTTAAAAATAGAGTGTAACATTTCTCAAACTGTGTTGGCTGAGGTGACTTCAGGAGCTCCCCGGGGCAGTTAGGAGGCTGCTCAAACCCCTGCTTGAACAAGGAAGTTGGATGCCTTTCAAGATTTTTGGTGAGAAAAGGTTCTGCTGCAAATGGAACCAGAGAGGAAGCACAGGAGAGAGGGAAGCAGACCAGCTGGGAGAGGGTGCAGATTAATGGTCCTTTGGGCTCAGTGCTGTAGTAGAAACATGGAATGTTCATTACTAGCACAGAGGCCAGGGGTGAATCTACAAAGTGAGTAAGCTTACTGGGGAGTTGGGAGTGAAGGGCATTCCAGGCCAAGAAAACACACCATCGGGGAGACAAGAAACAATGCAATACCTTTAGAGAGCGCAGTTTAGTGTCGGGGACCACAGCGTCAGAGCAGGTGGGAGCCCACCAAGGTGGCGTGGCAGACAGGGGGTCAGTTCTTAGAGGTCCCCGCAAGACATACCCAGGTGTTCCCCTTTCCTGGCTGCACGGCACCATTAAAAGAATTTCAGGGTGAATCAGCTGTGTGACATCAGCCAGACCCTCTGTATTTGTCTGCAGTCCCTTACACTCCTTTAGTACTTTAGTAGAGAAATAACCATTGTTTAAGGTATGATTTGTGGCCCTTACTTTAAAGACTTTCTATTCTCGGAAGAGAAGCTAATGACTCCTTTGTTAAGGTCACCATTACAACATAACAGACTTAACTGGGACCTGGACAACCCTGGAGGTCATTCAGTGTCTTATCAACAGAGGGCACTGTTGCTACTTCCCCTTTGTGGGAGATTGACCCAGGCTCTGCAGGAAGTTAGTATTGCTGGCTGGCCCCTGGGTACTAAGTGACAGTAATACTACTCTCCCCACTCAGTCATTGTGAAAACTAAATTTCCAACTAATTTTCCTAAATTTCCTTGGGGTGGAAAGGGGGGATGTTAACAGTGACACCTACTCCCCCCCACCTCCGACCACTGAGCCCAGGCTCCCCACATTTTGCAGATGAGGAAACCAGGGTCCAGATGGGTTACATAACTTGCTCCCAGTGAACCAGCTGGTCATGGGCAGAACCAGGCGTCTGGAATTCCGGTCCAGGGCTCTTGGTGTGGTAATGCTTCAGCCCCCTTCCTCAATTTCTTGAAAGTTGAAGTACACCTGTGACCCTATTAGGTTACTGATTTAATGTCTTCTTCTTTGTGCTCTTTTCTGAGTGAGGAGGAAAGGGAGGGAGCAGAATGGAGGTTGAAAGGTGAAGGAAACACTATCAGAATCAGGTAGATCCATACACAAAGCTGAGATATATGAGAAGGAAAGGGGCAGGCAGCACCAAAGCTACCTCCTCCAGCTTCAAGTGGACATGACTCCACTACCTGTTGTTCATCCATAAACAGGCCACCCCATCTATGGGCTAGGCACCCACTATTCCAGGCACTGGAAATACAATGATGAGACACGGTCCCTTCCTTCATGAAACATAGAACTTAAGAGGGAAGACAACACTTAAAATTAATCACAAGACAGGACTATAAATAATTATAGCCAGAATCTGCTGACAGCTATTCTGTGCCAGGTACTGTCAAGCACTTTATATACATTATCTCATTCAATCCTCCTTGCAATACTATGAGTTAGGTACTCTCATTATTTCCATTTTTCAGATGTGGAAACTGAGGCCTAGAAGGTTAAGGGATTTGCCTAAGCTGGGATTTGAATCCAGCTGATCTTGGAAGGTATATTATACTGCATAATAGCAATGGTAGGTAAAATGTATTGTAGAAGCCACATAGAAAATGCATTTAGAAGTAATGGATATTGACCCTCTTTGCTACTGTCTGAGAGTCAGATGTAGACTTTATGTTTCTCGAGGAGCAAGTGCAGAGAAAGCTCCTCTTTGGGATTGCCCCCTCACTGCACCCTGTTCTCTTCCAGTTCCTTGTGGCTGATGCTTCCCTGTGGTTGCAAAGACCAGGGATACCTACTCTGGGGAAGCAGTTCCTTATGCTCAGTACTGTCTCTTTGGTCACAAATTCAGATTGATTGCTATCTGTTTTGTTTTAGGCCCCCTTTTAAGATGAAGAGAAATTAATAGTCTGAGGTGAAGAGTAGCAGAATCATATCCATTTGAGACTGTTACAAGATATTTTAATAATCAAGGAAACTAAAGTTTCTGCACATACCAAGTGTTTTCCAACCGAGGAGATGCTTATGTCTCCTCCACCCAGATCTAGCTCCCCTTCCATGTAAATCCTCCTCTCACCCAACCCCTTATCTAACACCTTGAAGAGGAGGTAAAACCAAATTATTCGACATTGTCTCTTTTATTTAACTTGACAACCACTGTGAAAACAAACCCAACAGACAAAGTGATGGAGATGTTTTACAAAATAAACATTAAATAGAGATTGATCTTCAAAGCATTTAAGATTTCTCTGTGTGTGTGTGTGTGTGTGTGTCTGTCTGTCTGTCTTCCCCATTGGCACTCTGTAACATTGATCTATGTAATTGTTCTTTACAGTTGAAATCTAATGCTAATATTGCTCATCAGAACTGAAATATTTTAAAAAAATTTTTTACAGGGTCGTCATGTCAAAACGGGCCAACTTGCAGCCATCAAGGTTATGGATGTCACAGGGGTAATGTATCATTATCTTGCCGTCTCAAAGTTATATATTTGTAATAGAGAAGTTGGTGATAGAGAAAAATCATTTTTTGGAAATAGAATTTTTTTAGACATCCAAGACCTTTCCCCACTTGTGCTTAACATAAAAATGAAGAGTATTTAGCAGCTGACAGAGATGACCATGGGTAAATCACTCTAATTAAATTAGATACCTACACACTGCCTTATGTAGTCAGAATGAAGAACATGTGTGCCAATAATTTACATAAACACAGCCAAGGACATTTGCAGATGAAGACAGAACAAGGATTTGAAGGTATTAAGAGAATAATACTGAGATTACACAAAAGAGGTGGGTCTTAACAGTTTTCCCCAAAGTCCACCTAACACTGGAGTAGACAAGAGTTTGGATAACTCTAAAATCCTAGTAGGATGTGTAACATGAATATTTTCCTCCCCAAAATGTTATAGACCAAATAATCACAATAACTACAAATACTTATTATTATAGAGCAACACTGAAACAAAATTTCTGCCTGGATGATCAAAAGCAATCTGATGAATAGACTTTATTTTAAATACAATCTTACGCTTTCAATCCTTTTTGCTAGGTCTATTTAAAATATTTTAATGCCTTTTCTAGAGTACAGAGCAAAAATCAGACTTGAAAGGACTTATTGGAAATCAAAAGCATGTTAATGATTTTCTATTGTCCCCAGGGATTTTTCTAAGATGTCTGTCAGCTGTACACAAAAGCTAAAAGACCAAAGTCTTCCGTTTGGCCCAGAAGTGGATTATTTAATGTAAAGAGATGTAGAATGAATGGGTCACACAAAGGTATCAAGAACCAGTATACAAATAAGAAAAACACACAGTATGTCCGTAGGTCAGACTTCGGTCCATACCTTCTCTGGTCCAGTTTGCTACCTTTGATAAGTATACATTATATGCTACACTATTAACCATGACACTAATTTCACTAATTTTCATTTATACCACACATTGTACTGTCTTCCTTTCCTTACTTATTATTTATCTGAATTCCTTTTTAAGTTCTATGCATTTTAAAAATTATATGCATTTTTAACAAGAAAAAATTTTGTTCCCATATGTTTAGAAGAACTTAGATAAAGTAATCCTTCCTTTTATTTGTCCTAAATGCATTATTCAAATTTCAGAGCTTGCAAACCAGTTCAAATATTTCATCCCAATTAGTTTATGAATTCACCTGGCCTTTACTGAGTAAGAAAATACATGTAGATTATATTAATACGGTTTAGGTTCTGCCACTTGCAAGAGAAAACTCAAAATAACAGGCTTAAGTATGATGGAAGTGTCATGCTCTCTCATGTTAAAGGAGTCTAGGGGCGACAGTCCAGGGATGTGTAACAGCAATGTGATAGAGTAGTCGGGTGTTTTTATCTTTCTGCTCCATCATTCTGACACATGGCTTCCACACTTAAGGTTAGTTCTGTGATTTAAGGTAACCGTTGGATTTCCATTGATCACATTCTTTGGCAGGCAAAAAAAAAAGGCAGTGCGGGGAAGCGGGGGGAGTGGGTGAGAGCAGAGGGTACAGAAGACAGCCCCTTCCAGTGAAATTTTTTCTACTCGCATACAACGTTTCTATTTACTTCTGCAGTCATTGGCTACCTAGCTGCAAGGAAGCTGGGAAATGTGGTCTTTCATTCTACCAACCTGTCCAGTTAATTTGGGTTCTAGTATTAGTCAGGAATGAAGAGAGAATGGATACTTGTATTGTTAATTAGCAGGGTCTGACACAAAAATCAAGATCAGATACTATCAGTCTCTACATAGAAACCTATTAGAAATGTGCAAATCTTTTACAAAGCTCCCAGCACAAAACAAATCAGAATTTTTTTTTGCAATTCTGCTAAAGTCATACTACTGTATTTTCCTTGAATTGAATAGGATCTCCACATAATGTGATGTACTTGGCAGTTGAACAACTAATGGATGTGGATGGAGCCCAAGACATTAATTCTGTAAAGTTCTGTTGTGTGGGTCTGCAGACTACAGTTGAGTTCCACTGACGTCATTAATCTCAGTGTACAAAGCTGTATATTGATGCACAAAGTATGACCTGAGAGCATTGAATATCACTTTCTCTGGTTCTGTTTGTGAGATTTTAAATTGTTCAAAGAATCATTTACTATTTCTAGACCACCTTGCTTGGAATCAAAAAAGTTACACAGCAATTTATCCCAGAGTATGTATTTTCAGTTTAAGCAGTGTCAGTTAGCCTCTCTAAACTGGGTTTCACAAGGCAACTGAGACCTACAGAAAATGATTTAGAGTCTGTTTTCTCAATTCTCCCCAACATGGTACAGAGCTAGCACCATTTTCAATGCATAGGAGAGTCAGTCTATTGCTTACAATGGATGCTTTATAGTATTTAGGCTTAATTCTCTCGGGGGAACCTCTGTTGAAAGGGCTGGATAGTTCCTTGATTTAGGCACATCATTGACCATTATGTAACCACTGACCCCTAACAAAGGCAAACATGGATACACATCAGGAAATGGTTTTCTTATTTCCCATGGTGTATGATCCAGCATCAAATGACTTTTGTATCACCCCCTTACACATCACAGTCAACATAAAATTTCCTTTGTGAAACTCATGTGGTGTCCTCAGAAAACAATCTATTTCATTTTGTCATGTTGTCTTTTGTGCATTATGGAACGCTGCAAAAGCTTCTTACCAATTATTATAATTGTGCTCATTATAGCTGCTCTGAGATGAATTCTCAAAGGTCATCTTTGTTAATTGTTTGCAGTGATCTACTGCGAAGTTACTATAGTTTATCGTAATGAATTTGATAAAACTATAAGCTTGAAATCAATTTTTAAATTATTGTTTTCTTTCTATACCATTTCCGTTTTTAAAAGAAAATAACCATAAAGAAAACTGGATATAATGCTTATGTTCTTCTGTTTTACTGCTGAGACACTTCCAAATTTGCTAATATTTGCTTCAGAATTAGGGCTTAAACTCAGACTCAGTCTTCGAAGTTCTTTTAGTTTCTGAAATAATTATGAGAATTTCTGCATTTTGTCGCTTTCTGGGGATTTCTTCCCAGCTGGACTTGTGTACTTTAATCATCTAAACAAAATTGGGCCCTCTCGGGTAGTGTTCCTCAAGGTGGACAACCAGCATTTACGGACCGTCAGCACCCCTGGGGTGTTCATCAGAAAGGCAGATTCGTGGGCTTGCTGCAGAATTTCTGGGTGGAAGAACCTGCCTTTTCTACAAGCTCCTCAAGGAGCTTCATGCACACCAAAGTCAGAGGAACACTTTTCTAGGGACTTGTATTTACTGCTTTCTGGCTACCAAGTATGAAGAGACCATGATTCTTTGATAATCCTGCAAATAATACCCATCTTCATTTGAACCAAAATTCCTGATGTAAACTAGTCCCTTTACAATGATACCTTGAAGCCCATGTAGGAATTAATAAGATAATAACTTACTGTCATAGGCTTTCATCTTTACAATGACTGGTTGTGATCATTACTCAGGACACTTTGGGTTGTAGTACCAAAGCCCCACTCAGACTAGATGAAGCTGAAAACAGAATTTATTGTCTTGTGTATATTTTATTTTATTTTATTTTATTTATTTATTTATTTTGCTGTACGTGGGCCTCTCACTGTTGTGGCCTCTCCCGTTGTGGAGCACAGGCTCCGGACGCGCAGGCTCACCTGCCATGGCTCACGGGCCTAGCTGCTCTGTAGCATGTGGGATCTTCCCAGACCGGGGCACGAACCCGTGTCCCCTGCATCGGCAGGCAGACTCTCAACCACTGCGCCACCAGGGAAGCCCTGTCTTGTGTATATTTTTTAAAAAAAGAAAAAAAAAAAGAAAAGGCTCAGCAAGATCTAGGAAGTCACATGACTGATTAGGAATTTTGTATCTCTCCATCTCTGGGCTCTCCTTTCTTTCTACCAGCAGCTCCAGGCTCATGTTCTAATTACTTCATTACCCTTAGTCCCAGCAAGAGTGCCAGTGTGAACATCAGTGGCCCAGCTTGGGTCACCTCACTATCCAACAACCAAACCCTGTTTCTCTCCAGCCACATCTGGGTTGGGTGCCTGGCCCTGGAACCTACCACAGGGACTGAGAGTTGGAAAGGATTCCTCAAACAAAAACCTAAGAACTGTTAAAGCAAAGGGTAGGATAGATGCTGGGCAGGGAAAAACAAGAGAATTCAATGTATTACTGTAAGATCAAATCATTTTAGTAGATGTATTTAAAACTGACTTAGTCCTTAAGTAAAGTGCCCCTGTAGTTACGTTTTTTATATTTCAGCCTGAAATAATAATAATGGTAGCTAACATTGATGGAGTGATTATTATGTGCCAGAACTCTTTACAATATTTTCTATATATTGATTCACTGAATGCCCTTAACAACCACCAGACTCCATTATTAGTTCCATTATAGAGATGAGAAAACCAGGCATATTAAGTATCTTGCTCAATGTAACATGTAAATGGTGGAGTGAATATTTCAACCTGAGTATTTTAACTCTACTTTTTAAGTCCACCCTGTTTCTCACACTGCCATAGGTCTTCATTTAACATAGAAGGATATTTAGTGTTTAATTAAATTAATTTATTTAATAAACATTTACTAAACACCTACTTTATGACACACACTTGAAATTCAAAAATGACAAAGTGGTTCTTTGCCTGAAGGGGAGCTGACAATAATACAACCTTGCTCTAAATCTTTGTAAGTAAAGCTAATCCATTTTATAATAAAGTCGTACAAGTCATAAATAAAGTTACATATAAAGTTTGATGTGACAGTGAGGGGTAGTAATTAAGCCCAGGAGGACAATCAGACGAGAACGTTCCTGGCCAAGAAAACGATCTGTGCCAAGGCATGGAGGCTGAGAGAGGTGGAACATGTTCTGGAAACTATCACATAGTTTAGTTTTAGTATAAGAAATGTGCTGAGGAGAGAGTGATACAAGGGGAATCTGGACAAGTTAGGGTCAGGTCATGAGGGAATTGAATGCTGTGGCAAGGACATTACAAGGTTTTCAAACTTTTTAATTTTCCCAATAGAACCCTGAGAGCAAAGAGTCTTAAGCAAAAACCCATTAGATAGAAGAGATACAAGGCGGGTTGTTTTTTACAAGGGGCGGGGGGCTGTCAGTCCTGGCCCCGTCCTCACACCACTGCTAGAGCCAGTGTGGAAGCCAGAAGTTTAATAGCAAAGTAACAGGATGGGATTTGCCTACTAGAAGGCTCCATCTTAAGCCCTGCTTGATTGAGTTTCTATTTCTGTCTCACTTACTGAATTCCTGTAGGTGAAGCTTTCAGCCAGTCTCCATCCCTCTTTGAAGAGTAAGGAAGCAGCCTTCTCCCAGTAGTTTCTGGTAGAGTGCTTTGCCCAGAGTTAACGGGCTCATTGAATGTTTGCTGAAATTGGACCAAAGAAAAAAAAAGAAAAATCTTTTCATCTTCGGTTACTGGGAGAAATCAGGGGACATGCTGCTCCAGGCATATTTGATTCCTCCTTCCCAAAGGGAGGGCAATTCAGTGGAATGATTGGTAGCATAGAAGGTAATATTAGTAACAGTAATGACAACAACAACGGCCAGAGTCATAAATAAAGATGGCTTGTATGTGCCAAGCAGTGTTCTTAGTACTTAATACAATATACACTAACTCATTTAATCCTTGAAACAATTCCCGTTAGAGCAGCAGTGCTAATAATATCCATTTTACAAATGAGGAATTAACTGAAAGCAAAAAATCCTGAATGGGGCTTCCCTGGTGGCGCAGTGGTTGAGAGTCTGCCTGCCGATGCAGGGGAAACGGGTTCGTGCCCCGGTCTGGGAAGATCCCACATGTCGCGGAGCGGCTGGGCCCGTGAGCCATGGCCGCTGGGCCTGTGCGTCCGGAGCCTGTGCTCCGCAACGGGAGAGGCCACAACAGTGAGAGGCCCACATACCGCAAAAAAAAAAAAAAAAAAAAAAAAAAAAATCCTGAATAACTTGCCCAAGCGCCACAGACGGTAAATGGTAGAGTTGGAATTCGAATCCAGCCAGTCAGGGTGTGCCCACCTTCCCCACGGCCCTGTTATAAGAATGAGAGATGGGAGTTGGGAGTTGGGGGCATCACCAGAGCATGGCCTTCAGATTCAGATAGAGCTGGGTTCACACCCACTCCTCTCCTTACTGCCCTTGGGCAAATTTTTTAACTTTTCTGAATCTCATTTTTCTTATCTGTTAGATGGGAATACAAACATTGCAAACTTGTTTTGAGACTAAAATCATATAATGTCTAGTGCTTGGTACATAACAGTTCCTCACTACATATTAGTCCTAAGAGACAGTGAATGGGGCAGGCAATAAGAGTGAGGAGAGGATGTTATAATGTGCATTGGACTTCTGTAGCTGGGGATGGTAGCCTGTGCTATGAACCACATGCCATACATGCCATATGTGGGTTAGTTCATTGTCAATATATGTAAATAGTTTGACTCAGCCCTGTCTTCACTACCTCAGTTATAAAGTTATTAGTCTTACCCTGAACAACAGGTAACTGTCAAAATGACTTAGTGTAGAGCAGGATCCAGGGCAGAAAGTGGGGCTGGATTCCAGAAGCTGAAGACTGAAATCACAATAATTCATTTATTCATTCACTTAAGAATGAGTGAATGTGCTATGCTCTGGGGTGATAGGTGTGAATAAGACAGACACAGGCGCTATCTTCTGGAATCTTACATTCCAGTGTGAGTGAAAGACGTTTAACAAACAGTTGAACAGTTATTTGACAGTTCTGATGAACTTTCAAGGACTGTACAGAGAGTATTATTAAGGGAGAATTTAAGAAGGAAACTGACCTATCTAGGTGGCAGTACGTTCGTTCCCTGATTAAGTAACAACTACATGAGATCAGAGGATGGGTAGATATTGGTGAGGTTGGTAGGGCCCGAGAGGGGCGTTCCCAGCTGTGGAAGCTTGACTCTCAGCAAAGCCTGGGAATCCCCACCCCAGGATCTTCTGCTGCAGAGACCCTTCTAGACACCTCTTTGGGACTTTTCAAGTAGATAAAGTTAGCAGAAAGACCGGTCAGATAAAGCACATGATGAGAACTTTTTTTTTTTTTTTTTTTGCGATACGCGGGCCTCTCACTGTTGTGGCCTCTCCCGCTGCGGAGCACAGGCTCCGGGCGCGCAGGCTCAGCGGCCATGGCTCACGGGCCCAGCTGCTCCGCGGCATGTGGGATCTTCCCGGACCGGGGCACGAACCCGCGTCCCCTGCCTCGGCAGGCGGACTCTCAACCACTGCGCCACCAGGGAAGCCCTGAGAACTTTTAACAGAGAAAAGATAAACAGATTTTTTTTTTGTCTCCATAATACCCTCCACCTTTGGGGCTATTTCCAGGGTCTCAATTCTGTGTGTTGTATAGCACGTAGAACTTGGAAAGCTTCTAAGCTCTAAAAATGGACAAGCTGAGCTGCTTACTCCATGCACACTTCAGCATTTCTCCTTACATACTGATTACACCCCTTTTGGTGGCTTATGCGTGTCTGGGTCTCTGCACGTGTGCATGCGTGCTGAGTTGGTGGCCTTGTAGTATGTGTATGCATGCATGCTCCAGAGATTGCTTAAGAGCAAAAAATGGGCCTGGGGACTCCTGTCTATACCCCACACTAATGAAGGTGAACACTTAGGTGCACTAGTTGTTACAAGTGTTTTTCCATTGTGACGGTTTGTGTTTAGTAGTGCCTTTCATTTGTGTACCTCAAAGTATTTGATCAAAACTACAATTTGTTCTTTTATCCCCCTAGTGGAATCGAGATGCATGAAGGTAAGGAGATTGACCCACAGAGGTTGGGGTGCCTGGAATCATTAAGCAGGCCATTCAAATCCAGATTTGTTACCAAGTTCCTCAATCGTGGACAGTGGGGGTCTCCTTTTCGTAGATCCGTGCTCTCCTTTGCATGCCAGCACATCTTTCCCATCTCACATTTAGGTTCCTCTTTTGACTTTACTTGGTTCCCTCTTGTTGAGCTCTTTTGAGGCTTGACCTCCTCATCAATACATTGGCTTTCTGAATGATGTGAAGCTCACCTTTAGTTTTCCTTTTATGAAGAGTCCTCTCTTTCTCGTTTAAAGCCTGCTGACTTTAATGAGCCCAGAACAGGAACTGTGCATTATCCATCTTGGTACCTCCTGCAGAGCCTGCTGACCTAGGACCTGTCACGTAGCAGATGCTATACAAAATGATATTATATTTGTAAAAACAAGAGACCAGAGAAAATATAAAGACTAGAAAGCCAGATGAAGAAAAAACAGATCCAAATTACAAGGCACAGGGAATTTGATAGTTATTTTTTCCGGTAACCAAAGACAAAAGGGAACACATTATCATTTACACTGTTTTTTTTTTTTTTTTAATTTAATTTATTTTTTTGCTTTATAACAAATTTAATCAGTTATACATATACATATGTTTCCATATCCCCTCCCTTTTGCGTCTCCCTCCCACCCTCCCTATCCCACCCCTCCAGGCGGTCACAAAGTACCGAGCTGATCTCCCTGTGCTATGCGGCTGCTTCCCACTAGCTATCTACCTCACGCTAGGTAGTGTATATATGTCCATGCCGCTCTTTCACTTTGTCACAGCTTACCCTTCCCCCTCCCCATATCCTCAAGTCCATTCTCTAGTAGGTCTGTGTCTTTGTTCCTGTCTTACCCCTCTGTTCTTCATGACATTTTTTTTTCTTAAATTCCATATATATGTGTCAGCATACAGTATTTGTCTTTCTCTTTCTGACTTACTTCACTCTGTATGACAGACTCTAGGTCTATCCACCTCATTACAAATAGCTCAATTTTGTTTCTTTTTATGGCTGAGTAATATTCCATTGTATATATGTGCCACATCTTCTTTATCCATTCATCCGATGATGGACACTTAGGTTGTTTCCATCTCCGGGCTATTGTAAATAGGGCTGCTATGAACATTTTGGTACATGTCTCTTTTTGAATTATGGTTTTCTCAGGGTATATGCCCAGTAGTGGGATTGCTGGGTCATATGGTAGTTCTATTTGTAGTTTTTTAAGGAACCTCCATACCGTTCTCCATAGCGGCTGTACCAATTCACATTCCCACCAGCAGTGCAAGAGTGTTCCCTTTTCTCCACACCCTCTCCAGCATTTATTGTTTCTAGATTTTTTGATGATGGCCATTCTGACTGGTGTGAGATGATATCTCATTGTAGTTTTGATTTGCATTTCTCTAATGAGTAAAGATGTTGAGCATCCTTTCATGTGTTTGTTGGCAGTCTGTATATCTTCTGTGGAGAAATGTCTATTTAGGTCTTCTGCCCATTTTTGGATTGGGTTGTTTGTTTTTTTGTTATTGAGCTGCATGAGCTGCTTATAAATTTTGGAGGTTAATCCTTTGTCAGTTGCTTCATTTGCAAATATTTTCTCCCATTCTGAGGGTTGTCTTTTGGTCTTGTTTATGGTTTCCTTTGCTGTGCAAAAGCTTTTAAGTTTCATTAGGTCCCATGTGTTTATTTTTGTCTTTATTTCCATTTCTCTAGGAGGTGGGTCAAAAAGGATCTTGCTGTGATTTATGTCATAGAGTGTTCTGCCTATGTTTTCCTCTAAGAGTTTGATAGTGTCTGGCCTTACATTTAGGTCTTTAATCCATTTTGAGCTTATTTTTGTGTATGGTGTTAGGGAGTGATCTAATCTCATACTTTTACATGTCCCTATCCAGTTTTCCCAGCACCACTTATTGAAGAGACTGTCCTTTCTCCACTGTACATTCCTGCCTCCTTTATCAAAGATAAGGTGACCATATGTCCGTGGGTTTAACTCTGGGCTTTCTATCCTGTTCCATTGATCTATCTTTCTGTTTTTGTGCCAGTACCATACTGTCTTGATTACTGTAGCTTTGTAGTATAGTCTGAAGTCAGGGAGCCTGATTCCTCCAGCTCCATTTTTCGTTCTCAAGATTGCTTTGGCTATTCGGGGTCTTTTGTGTTTCCATACAAATTGTGAAATTTTTTGTTCTAGTTCTGTGAAAAATGCCAGTGGTAGTTTGATAGGGATTGCATTGAACCTGTAGATTGCTTTGGGTAGTAGAGTCATTTTCACAATGTTGATTCTTCCAATCCAAGAACATGGTACATCTCTCCATCTATTTGTATCATCTTTAATTTCTTTCATCAGTGTCTTATAATTTTCTGCATACAGGTCTTTTGTCTCCTTAGGTAGGTTTATTCCTAGATATTTTATTCTTTTTGTTGCAGTGGTAAATGGGAGTGTTTCCTTGATTTCACTTTCAGATTTTTCATCATCAGTATATAGGAATGCCAGAGATTTCTGTGCATTAATTTTGTATCCTGCAACTTTACCAAATTCATTGATTAACTCTAGTAGTTTTCTGGTAGCATCTTTAGGATTCTCTATGTAGAGTATCATGTCATCTGCAAACAGTGACAGCTTTACTTCTTCTTTTCCAATTTGGATTCCTTTTATTTCCTTTTCTTCTCTGATTGCTGTGGCTAAAACTTCCAAAACTAGGTTGAATAAGAGTGGTGAAAGTGGGCAACCTTGTCTAGTTCCTGATCTTAGTGGAAATGGTTTCAGTTTTTCACCATTGAGGACGATGCTGGCTGTGGGTTTGTCATATATGGCCTTTATTATGTTGAGGAAAGTTCCCTCTATGCCTACTTTCTGCAGGGTTTTTATCATAAATGGGTGTTGAATTTTGTCGAAAGCTTTCTCTGCATCTATTGAGATGATCATATGGTTTTTCTCCTTCAATTTGTTAATATGGTGTATCACGTTGATTGATTTGCGTATATTGAAGAATCCTTGCATTCCTGGAATAAACCCCACTTGATCATGGTGTATGATCCTTTTAATGTGCTGTTGGATTCTGTTTGCTAGTATTTTGTGGAGGATTTTTGCATCTATGTTCATCAGTGATATTGGCCTGTAGTTTTCTTTCTTTGTGACATCCTTGCGTGGTTTTGGTATCAAGGTGATGGTGGCCTCGTAGAATGAGTTTGGGAGTGTTCCTCCCTCTGCTATATTTTGGAAGAGTTTCAGAAGGATAGGTGTTAGCTCTTCTCTAAATGCTTGATAGAATTCACCTGTGAAGCCATCTGGTCCTGGGCTTTTGTTTGTTGGAAGATTTTTTATCACAGTTTCAATTTCAGTGCTTGTGATTGGTCTGTTCATATTTTCTATTTCTTCCTGATTCAGTCTTGGCAGGTTGTGCATTTCTAAGAATTTTTCCATTTCTTCCAGGTTGTCCATTTTATTGGCATAGAGTTGCTTATAGTAATCTCTCATGATCTTTTGTATTTCTGTAGTGTCAGTTGTTACTTCTCCTTTTTCATTTCTAATTCTATTGATTTGAGTCTTCTCCCTTTTTTTCTTGATGAGTCTGGCTAATGGTTTATCAATTTTGTTTATCTTCTCAAAGAACCAGCTTTTAGTTTTATTGATCTTTGCTATCGTTTCCTTCATTTCTTTTTCATTTATTTCTGATCTGATTTTTATGATCTCTTTCCTTCTGCTAACTTTTGTGTTTTTTTGTTCTTCTTTCTCTAATTGCTTTAGGTGCAAGGTCAGGTTGTTTATTCGAGATGTTTCCTGTTTCTTAAGGTGGGATTGTATTGCTATAAACTTCCCTCTTAGAACTGCTTTTGCTGCATCCCATAGGTTTTGGGTCGTCGTGTCTCCATTGTCATTTGTTTCTAGGTATTTTTTAATTTCCTCTTTGATTTCTTCAGTGATCACTTCGTTATTAAGTAGTGTATTGTTTAGCCTCCATGTGTTTGTATTTTTTACAGCTCTTTTCCTGTAATTGATATCTAGTCTCATAGCATTGTGGTCGGAAAAGATACTTGATACAATTTCAATTTTCTTAAATTTACCAAGGCTTGATTTGTGACCCAAGATATGATCTATCCTGGAGAATGTTCCATGAGCACTTGAGAAAAATGTGTATTCTGTTGTTTTTGGATGGAATGTCCTATAAATATCAATTAAGTCCATCTTGTTTAATGTATCATTTAAAGCTTGTGTTTCCTTATTTATTTTCATTTTGGATGATCTGTCCATTGGTGAAAGTGGGGTGTTAAAGTCCCCTACTATGAGTGTGTTACTGTCGATTTCTCCTTTTATGGCTGTTAGTATTTGCCTTATGTATTGAGGTGCTCCTATGTTTGGTGCATAAATATTTACAATTGTTATATCTTCTTCTTGGATCGATCCCTTGATCATTATGTAGTGTCCTTCTTTGTCTCTTCTAGTAGTCCTTATTTTAAAGTCTATTTTGTCTGATATGAGAATTGCTACTCCAGCTTTCTTTTGGTTTCCATTTGCATGGAATATCTTTTTCCATCCCCTTACTTTCAGTCTGTATGTGTCTCTAGGTCTGAAATGGGTCTCTTGTAGACAGCATATAGATGAGTCTTGTTTTTGTATCCATTCAGCCACTCTGTGTCTTTTGGTGGGATCATTTAGTCCATTTACATTTAAGGTAATTATCGATATGTATGTTCCTATTCCCATTTTCTTAATTGTTTTGTGTTCATTATTGTAGGTCTTTTACTTCTGTTGTGTTTCTTGCCTAGAGAAGTTCCTTTAGCATTTGTTGTAAAGCTGGTTTGGTGGTGCTGAACTCTCTCAGCTTTTGCTTGTCTGTAAACGTTTTAATTTCTCCATCAAATCTGAATGAGATCCTTGCTGGGTAGAGTAATCTTGGTTGCAGGTTTTTCTCCTTCATCACTTTAATTATGTCCTGCCACTCCCTTCTGGCTTGTAGAGTTTCTGCTGAGAGATCAGCTGTTATCCTGATGGGGATTCCCTTGTGTGTTATTTGTTGTTTTTGCCTTGCTGCTTTTAATATGATTTCTTTGTGTTTAATTTTTGACAATTTGATTAATATGTGTCTTGGTGTATTTCTCCTTGGATTTATTCTGTATGGGACTCTCTGTGCCTCCTGGACTTGATTAACTATTTCCTTTCCCATATTAGGGAAGTTTTCAACTATAATCTCTTCAAATATTTTCTCAGTCCCTTTCTTTTTCTCTTCTTCTTCTGGAGCCCCTATAATTCGAATGTTGGTGCATTTAATGTTGTCCCAGAGGTCTCTGAGACTGTCCTCTGTTCTTTTCATTCTTTTTTCTTTATTTTGCTCTGCAGCAGTTATTTCCACTATTTTATCTTCCACCTCACTTATCCGTTCTTCTGCCTCAGTTATTCTGCTATTGATCCCATCTAGAGTATTTTTTATTTCATTTATTGTGTTTTTAATCGATGCTTGATTCATCTTTAGTTCTTCTAGGTCCTTGTTAACTGTTTCTTGCATTTTGTCTATTCTATTTCCAAGATTTTGGATCTGGGAAATAGAATCTTGGATCATCTTTACCATCATTATTCTGAATTCTTTTTCAGGTAGAGTGCCTATTACCTCTTCATTTGTTAGGTCTGGTGGGTTTTTATCTTGCTCCTTCTCCTGCTGTGTGTTTTTCTGTCTTCTCATTTTGCTTATGTTACTGTGTTTTGGGTCTCCTTTTTGCAGGCTGCAGGTTCGTAGTTCCTGTTGTTTTTGGTGTCTGTCCCCAGTGGCTAAGGTTGGTTTAGTGGGTTGTGTAGGCTTCCTGGTGGAGGGGACTAGTGCCTGTGTTCTGGTGGATGAGGCTGGATCTTGTCTTTCTGGTGGGCAGGTCCACGTCTGGTGGTGTGTTTTGGGGTGTCTGTGGACTTTTTATGATTTTAGGCCACCTCTCTGCTAATGAGTGGCGTTGTGTTCCTGTCTTGCTAGTTGTTTGGCTTAGGGTGTCCAGCACTGTAGCCTGCTGGTCGTTGAGTGAAGCTGGGTGCTGGTGTTGAGATGGAGATCTCTGGAAGATTTTCGCCGTTTGATATTATGTGGAGCTGGGAGGTCTCTTGTGGACCAGTGTCCTGAAGTTGGCTCTCCCACCTCAGAGGCACAGCACTGACTCCGGGCTCCTCAATTTGGGATGATGTGTTATCTATTCATGTATTCCACAGATGCAGGGTACATCAAGTTGATTGTGGAGCTTTAATCCGCTGCTTCTGAGGCTGCTGGGAGAGGTTTCCCTTTCTCTTCTTTGTTCTCACAGCTCCTGGTTCTCAGCTTTGGATTTGGCCCCGCCTCTGCGTGTAGGTCGCCGGAGGGCGTCTGTTCTTCGCTCAGATAGGACAGGGTTAAAGGAGCAGCCTCTTCGGGGACTCTGGCTCACTCAGGCCGGGCGGGAGGGAGGGGCACGGAGTGCGGGGCGAGCCTGCAGCGGCAGAGGTCGGCGTGACGTTGCACCAGCCCGAGGCGCACCGTGCGTTCTCCCAGGGAAGCCGCCCCTGGATCCCGGGACCCCGGCAGTGGCGGGCTGCACAGGCTCCCGGAAGGGCGGTGTGGACAGTGACCTGCGCTCGCACACAGGCTTCTTGGCGGCGGCAGCAGCAGCCCCAGCGTCCCACGCCTGTCACTGGGCTCCGCGCTTTCAGTCGCGACTCGCGCCCGTCCGTGGAGCCCCTTTAAGCAGCGCTCTTAATCCCCTCTCCTCGCGCACCAGGAAACCGAGAGGGAGGAAAAAGTCTCTTGCCTCTTCGGCAGCTCCAGAGTTTTCCCGGACTCCCTCCCGGCTAGCTGTGGCACATTAGCCCCCTTCAGGCTGAGTTCTCGCCGCCAGCCCCAGTCCTCTCCCTGCGCTCTGACCGAAGCCCGAGCCTCAGCTTCCAGCGCTGCGCACCCCGGCGGGCGAGCAGACAAGCCTCTCGGGCTGGTGAGTGCCGCTCGGCACCGATCCTCTGTGTGGGGATCTCTCCGCTTTGCCCTACCCAGGCATGTGGGGAGTTTCTTGCCTTTTGGGGGGTCTGGGGTCTTCTGCCAGCGTTCAGTAGGTGTTCTGTAGGAGTTGTTCCAAGTGTAGCTGTATTTCTGGTGTATCCGTGGGGAGGAAGGTGATCTCCGCGTCTTACTCTTCCGCCATCTTACCCGGAAGTCTCCATTTACACTGTTAATACCATCAGAAAAGAAGACCCATTCTGATTCCTGTGGGCTGTTACCTGAATTGTAGGTGGAGGATTCTTGAAGATATAAGCCATCTCATTTATTTATTTATTTTAATTTTATTGAAGTACAGTTGATTTACAATATTGTGTTAATTTCTGCTGTTCTGGCAAGTGATTCAGTTATATATATATATATATATATATATATACACACACACACACACACACACACGTATTATATATTGTTTCATGTTCTTTTCCATTTTGGTTTATCACAGGATATTGAATACAGTTCCTTGCGCAAGTAGGACAAGTAGGACCTTGTTGTTTATCCATCCTATATATAATAGTTGGCAGCTGCTAATTCCAGACTCCCCAAACTCCCAACCCTCCCCCACCCCCCTGACCCTAGCAACCACAGGTCTGTTCTCTGTGTCCGTGATTGTTTCTGTTTCTTAGATAGGTTCATTTGTATCATATTTTAGATTCCACATATAAGCAATATTTGTCTTTCTCTTTCTGACTTCACTTAGTATGATAATCTCTAGGTCCATCCATGTTGCTGCAAAAGCTATCTCATTTATCATAGATTTTAAATGAATGACAACATTCCTAGGGTTAAAACCTGTTTTTAAAATTCATAGTCCTCTTGGGAGTCATACATCAATGCAGGCTTGGGTGTGAGAAGGATGCATGTCACCCTCGTGTTGTCTGCTTCTCTAAGGGATACTACTTCCTACTAAAGAGAGAGCAGGTTAGCCTAGTGGTTAAAAAGAGCACTGCAAACTGTCACTCATCTGGGTTTACCCTA
This sequence comes from Mesoplodon mirus, assembly GCF_964341445.2. Lineage (NCBI taxonomy): Eukaryota > Metazoa > Chordata > Mammalia > Artiodactyla > Ziphiidae > Mesoplodon > Mesoplodon mirus. The sequence goes on from NC_138982.1 coordinate 58,736,678, forward strand.
GTTTTGACACTTCCTGTCTCTCTTACCCCAGGCATGTTGCTTAACCTCCCCTTATTCCACATGTATAAATATGGATAATATTACTTCTCTCATACATGTAGTGTGAGAAGGAAATATAGTTATTTATAAAGCATTTGAGGGACTTCCCTGGTGGTGCAGTGGTTAAGAATTCTCCTGCCAATGCAGGGGACTTGGGTTCCATCCCTGGTCCGGGAAGATCCCACATGCTGAGGAGCAACTAAGCCTGTACTCCACAGTTACTGAGCCTGCGCCTCTACAGCCCTCAAGGCACAGCTACTAAGCCTGCACACCACAGCTACTGAAGCCTGTGTGCCTAGAGCCCGAGCTTTGCAACAAGAGAAGCCACCACAATGAGAAGCCCGTGCACCGCAACAAAGAGTAGCCCCCGCTCGCTGCAACTAGAGAAAAGCCCGCCGGCAGCAATGAAGACCCAACACAGCCATAAATAAATAAATAAATAAATAAATAAATAAATAAATAAATAAAGTATTTGAGAGCAATATGTAGAACACAGTGTTTAGTGCACATTGTTACTACTACGACATCTCTTGTAGACATTTTTCATTTTCTCTCCATAGCACCAACGATTCCCATAGGAGACAATATGCCCTACCCTGTCCAGCTACAGGGCCTTGGTAATCACTGTTTCTCTGCCAGGAAACCAGTCCCTCCTCAGTCACATCATATTATACTTTTTCTTTCCCCTAACTGGGTAACCTCCCGCATGGCTTTTAAAATTCAGCTCACACGTGGATTTTTCGTCTCTCTCCCCTCATGCCCCTAATTACATCAGCTACCCATACCTCTCAAGTTAGTAATTTTGCATGTATCTGTATCATTCTTTGATTTCCATTTGTGTTCCCCACGAGACTATAGTAAGTTTCATTGTGGAAGGGCTTGAATGTTTTATGTCCATTGTTGTATTACACTCGGCCCTCTGTATTCGCAGTGTTAGTTGAATCTGAGGATGTGTAACCCACGGATATGGCAGGCCGACTGTGCTATGCTACTTTACATAAGGGACTTAAACATCTGTGGATTTTGGTATCCATGGAGGATCCTGGAACCAATCCCTTATGGATACTGAGGGATGACTGTATTATATTATTATTATTATTATTATTATTTAGCATTGTGCCTGGGATAGAGTAGTAGATAAATATTTATTGAATGAATCCATTTAGTTTAGGGTTAACATATACAACAAATCCAAGTGCTGCTTGCAGTATGCTGTGGCAAAGACCCAGGTTCTATCAGTGCTGCAATGAAGAAATATGGGCTTGAGCAACTCGTTGAATCATGCTAGACCAGTTTCCTTAGATCTGTAAATATATAGTTTGCAGGTGCTTACCCACCTTGAGATAATTTTAGAGGATCCATACATGCTTAAGTCTCATTTAATGTTTCATATATTTTAATATTTAATAAACTGATTTTTTTTAAAAACCCTCAAACTCAATGCTATATACCAACTTTGAACACACTAGAAAATTGCAACTTCTCAAGGGGGAGGGAGGGTGGGGGAGGGATGGATTGGGAGTTTGGGATTAGCAGATGCAAACTATTATATATAGGAAGGATAAACAACAAGGTCCTACTGTATAGCACAGGGAACTCTATTCAATATCCAGTGATAAACCATAATGGAAAAGAATATGAAAAAGAATATGTGCATGTATGTATAACTGAATCACTTTGCTGTACAGCAGAAATTAACACAACATTAAAGTCAACTGTATTTCAATAAAATAAATTTAAAAATAAAAGAAAACAGCAACTTTTCAATTTGTAATCTGGGTTACTCCATTCGTGTGCAGAATGTCATTCAGTATGAATTTTCCACTGAAATTTTAAGGCATGCTTTTTAAGAGTAATTGTTACCACTTACAATTACCTATCTGAGGAAATGTAGATTTTCTCTATCCTTTGGAACCAAAACAAAACTGAAAATTAATAAGATATTGAATTTGATATGTGACTTTTTCTTTCAAAAATTCTAAATTTGTCTTCACTAAAATAGCCCCTTTGTTGTCATTGATTAACTTTATATCTAGATATTACATAGTTTAATTTTTTTAAGAGTTTAGTCATCCTTTGTTTCTTTTCTTTTTTTTTTTTTTGCGGTATGTGGGCCTCTCATTGTTGTGGCCTCTCCCGTTGCGGAGCACAGGCTCCGAACGCGCAGGCTCAGCGGCCATGGCTCACGGGCCCAGCCGCTCCGCGGCATGTGGGATCTTCCTGGACCGGGGCACGAACCCGCGTCCCCTGCATCGACAGGCGGACTCTCAACCACTGCGCCACCAGGGAAGCCCTGTTTCTTTTTTTTTAACTATTTATTTTATATTGGAGTATAGTTGATTAACAATGTTGTGTTAGTTTTGAGTGTACAGCAAAGTGATACAGTTATAAATATACACGTATCTATTCGTTTTCAAATTCTTTTCCCATTTAGGTTGTTACATAATATTGAGTAGAGTTCCCTGTGCCCTACAGTAGGTCCTTGTTGGTTATCCATTTTAAATATAGCTGTGTGTACTACATATAATAGTTTAATTTATAAAAATAAATGTTTACTGATTTTAAAAGTCTAGTTTTTGTTGAGGCTGTATATTGGCATCCTGAATAAAATTTCTGTTGGAGAAAGGGATTTTAGTGCTACAAATTATTAAATTTTTTTTAAAATCACATTTTAGAAGATGTTAGTAATCCCTACAAATTCTAATAGTCTATGATTCTTTAACAATAACTTGTCTTCAATTTTTTGTCACATTCAGTCAGCGACGAAGGTGAAAATGGTAGACATGTTAACACAAAAACCTGCCTAATGCCAGCAACCACTGTGGAGAGCAGGACAGATGAGCAGGAACAGAAGTGGTTCTAGCCAGTGTCCGAACGTCAGGGTGTAGTCGCATTTATGAGTCTGTACACCTCATACTTCCTTGAGAGCTCGAGCTGACCAGTGCCTTGGATTGTTGTAAGAATTACACAGGTTTATTTCTCTACCATGGGTTGAGAGCTGAACGTTGGGCAAAACCCTTTGTTATAGAGCACACTAATATGAAGTGTCTCATTAATTCCATTTTTAAATCCTACTATATTATAGGTGCTTAAAGTATATTCCCCTGTGTAATAAATATGCAACTTAAAGTCCCTCCATTATCCCCTGGAATCATTCATAAGCAAATATTAGTGTGTGCTAACAAGCTCCTTTAATTGGAGGACGAAAGGCAGGTTTCTCTTCAGCCCTGGCTTAAGGTGCTCCTAAACTCTTCTTTCATGATTTAGCGGCTTTGGTTTTATCACCGTAGGTAATTGCCTTTCTTCTGTCTAGGAGTTTTCAGTTTAGAATTAAGACCACTGACTTTGAAGTCAGACGAATCTTGGCTTTGGATCTTAGCTCTAACATTTAAAATAGGAATAAACTCTCTGAAACTCATTTTCCTTATTTGTTCAATGGGATCATTAAAAACATGTATTTCCTAGAGCTGTTTTGAATATTAAATGAGATAATACACATACAACCTCTGGGACAAAACATTATGTAAGGTTGGCTTTGGCTATATTTTATGACCACGGTTGTGGTCATCATATAGTCATCAGAGGTGGTCGGTGGCTTGAAAACATTGTCTGGGATCATCCGTTTCCTTGCATTTGAAAAGCACTGTCTCTTCACCTGTTTTATCATCTTCCAGGTGGCTGGTTCTCGTTTTTCATATAGAAGTGTTCTCTGCAAGCAGTAAGAGAAGTCCACCCCTACACACAAATACTTTTCAAGTCTCTGCTGAGTCGCATTTCCTAATGTCCCATTGGCCAAAGCAAATCACATGGCCAAGCCCAGAGACAAGCAGAGGAAATGGACTCCACCTCTTCAGGTGGGAGGCTGCCACATATCGGGCCATTTTTCCTTTTAGTCTACCACAAATAGTAAGCAATAAATAGATTCTCGTCATCTTGAGAAAAAACAATCTTCTTTATGTTGATAATAAAGCTGTGCTTACATAAGCACTTAATCATTTCTAAACCTTAGGAGGTGACTTTGATAGGTATTCTTTTTCCCATTTACAGCGGAAAATATCTGGCATTCGGAGAGTTTAAATGGCCGTGCCTGACTTTACATAATAAGTCAGCTTGGACAAGATTTTTTTTTTTTTTTTTTTTTTTTGTGGTACGCGGGCCTCTCCCGCCGCGGAGCACAGGCTCCGGACGCGCAGGCTCAGTGGCCACGGCTCAAGGGCCCAGCCGCTCCGCGGCACACGGGATCCTCCCGTACTGGGGCACGAACCCGCGTCCCCTGCATCGGCAGGCGGACCCTCAGCCACTGCGCCACCAGAGAAGCCCTGGACAAGATTTTGAAGTCTTCTGATTGAAATAATGGTTATTCCTAGAGTATTGGACTTAGCTTATTAAAATTACTCCCTTTTAACATTTGTGACAATTTGGTACCATTACTTTGTTTTTCACTATGACCCAGTGGTCATTAGTTTCCCAGTGAGCTTGATCCCTGTGCTCAATTCTCAGGACATAAGAATAATCCATTTACAAAATAGAAGATAAGCTTCTTATAACTTTGTAATCTAATTCTAACCTCAGTTGTTGTTTTGTCCTTTTGAAAGCATCGTAACCCATCTCCTTCAATGAGCCGTATTGTAAGAGGTTATGCTTATGAAGGGGTTAAATGTGTTCTTATGGTCATAATAAGTGCCTCCCTTTCAGTTTCACTGAGTAACTTAGGACCATCATTGCACTAGTCTTGAAATCTGGATAAACAGTAGCCCTGAAGGCCTGATAAATTTCACGCTCACTTACAAGGCCATATAAGATCAAGATCAAGGTTATATATTAGAGCTACGTAACCATGATCCACAGTGGTTCCATAACTGTGTTTGGAGTGTAAACAATTTAAACCTAAAACTCAAGTTACTTATATTCCTGCCCTCTCCTACCTTTGTTATTTATTTATTGGTTGAGAAGATTAATAATAATGTTTAGTTTGTATTATATTTTATAACTTTCACATACTTCATTTAATTTTCACAGAAGATTGGGACATATAATAATATTGATACTATTATAAAATCTGTATCTCCTTATAGATGAGAAAAATTAGGCTCCAAAAGGTAGGCTGCCTTCCTGAGATCATGCGGCCAGAAAGGAGTGGAGCTCAAACTGAACATGCACCCCACCTGCCACCCCTCATTTTCCTGACTTAACGCATATGCTTTCTTCATTACCATGTTGCCTCAGTTTACCTTTGCAAAGCCATGGAGAACATGCTGACTTCATTCTGGTCTCCAGTACTATTTATTTTGGATTTAATTATATACTAAATCACACTGTTGTTTAACTGTTTCATAAGTTCTTGTTTCCTTAATGATATGGTGAGCTTTTTTAGGCACTTTTTCCTCCGCTCTTTCTCCCGCATCAGCCACCATTCCCTTGAGAACCTGAGGCAGGCAGCACATACTTGTAGAACCAGCCCCGCTTCTCACTAAGAATGACCCAAGCTGAGTCTGTCCGGCGGCCGCTGGAAAATGACGGGTGTTTTACTGTCTCATGTGCTTGCCTCTTTAATCGAAAGCAGATGCCAGACTGCCCCAGAAACCCTCAGGTTTGTTTTCTCCGCTTTTATCTAGGCTTCCCTAACGTACATCTGCTCACATCCTATATTCATCCATGATTATCAGGCCCCGCGTGGTGGGTTTAAAATAGCTAACATGCACAGTCGTCAGACATTTGGAGGCCTGCTGCAGGACCCTGCAACAAGTTGAAGGACTGTGAAGGTCATTCTCTCCTAAGGCTTGCAATGAAGGCGTAGGCAGTTTCTGATAGCCGCAGGGAAGATTTCTTTGGTCAGCATGTGCCATCCCCTGCCCCCATCCCAGCCCCTCACTCCTTTACTCCCCTCCTTTGTTAAGGCCACGTGCTGCTTCTTAGCATCCCAAGCATACATTCTATTTTGAGACTACCTAGTCTTTGACTTAGTTAAGCCACGTCATATGTAACATACTGCATTCTTCTAGGTTTGCAAACCTCCATTGCTTTTTACTAAAACTTATTTTTGTGTGGTCAGCAAATGTCAGCGTTTCACCACTCTCCTCCTCTTGTTTTTACCAGTTCCTTTCAAGCTGTAAAGAATGCTGCTGTAAGTGGTTGGAACTTTTGTAGGTATTCATTCTTTTATTCATATTTATTCACAGGCAGTTTGCTTGATGCTAGGATGTTATTTATAAAGAGCAAAAGCAGGCAGGATCCCTGCGTTGATAGCTTTTATGGATTGACAGGGAAGAGAGGCTTCAATCAAATGTTTAGATAGATAAATGTGGATTGCCATTCTGGTAGGTGCTGCAAAGGAAGAGACACGTGACGATCCTTGGGGCTAGAACCACAGGCAGGCAGATCAGAGAACTTTGCTGGGGAAGGGATCCTGGAACTGAGATCTGAAGGCAGAAGGGAGCTTACAAGCCATGGAGAAGGGAGTCAAGTAAAAGGGCAATTATGACACAGTATGACCCATACCTCTGTTCTAGTACCAACAAATGTGTGTGCAGGTTTGGGGGTGGACAGGATATAGTGGGGAGACTTGACATTACCCGAGAGAATTAGGGAAAACATCCCTCAAGAGTGTCCATTAAACTCAGTCAGGAAGAATGAGTAGAAATGATGTGAAGAAGAGGAAGGGGAAAGAAGACACTCATGGGAGACCACAGAAGGACCCAGCAATGTAGAGACCAAGTAGCTGGAGGAGGTGAGGGTACAGACAGGGACACGCCATGAATGGTCTTTCAGGGAATGGCCATGTAACATCTTACATGCAGAGATTCTTACTGCTGCATCTAAAACAGTTTTCTGGGCTAGAAATTTTTTCCACCAACCTCAAGAATAAAATACTATGTAAAAGTCCAATTGATGTGTACACTTCAAAGTAAAATTATGAGGGACTTCCCTGGTGGTCCAGTGGTTAAGACTCCACACTCCCAGTGCAGGGGACCTGGGTTCAATCCCTAATCAGGGAACTAGATCCCGCGTGCTGCAACTAAGGCCTGGCACAGCCAAATAAATAAATAAATATTTTTTAAAAAAATTATGGGAGGACACACACTCTTCACCAGTGATGTCAGGTTCTCTTAAAAAGGTCCAAGTTAGTGGACTCCAAATTGAAACTGGGAATGAGTGAAATCTGAATTAGGAAACTTACTCTGTAGGAGGGTTCTTTCTTTTCACATTCGTGGCACTACCACATGTCCCCTTTCTTTTCATGTGTACTTTCCTGGAGGTGAGATGGGTACTCCTGCTTTGTGAACATCCTCAGATGGAGGGAACTTACCCTTGCTCCCTTCCCCATCTGACTTTCATCATCTTCCATCAGGGACTTCAATAAAAGGAGACTTCAAAGAAAATGAACCTAACAAATTTTAAATCGAAGAGCCTGTATTTTTTTTCTTTTCACTTTTCTTAACCTTCCCTATACCAGGTATGATCAGTGATAGGTACTTGATGGACATAGTACCCAGAGGCCTAGAGTGAGTTTTATCTTAATAGCTTGTCTACCTTAATCTCTTCCAGGTGAAAGGATGAGGAATTTTTTTTTTCCTAGCAGGTTGCCTGCTATATTGGTTTGCTGTACAAACAGAAGACCCCCTTGGACTGCCAATGTGTTATCTTGTAAATTTTTTCTTTGTAGTCAAGGAAGAAAGTCAAGTTATTTGGTAATTATGCTTGTTTGTTACCACAGAAGAAAAAACTTAAGAAAGAAATTATTGCACAGTTGATATAGATGGTGATGAAAAACAGAATCCTACTAAAGACACTGGATTTTCATGACAATATTTATTGTTCTAATATAGGATGAAGAGGAAGAAATCAAACAAGAAATTAACATGTTGAAGAAATATTCTCATCACCGGAATATTGCTACATACTATGGTGCTTTTATCAAAAAGAACCCACCAGGCATGGATGACCAACTTTGGGTATGTAGTGCTGCCCAAATTTGCTTTTCTTACATAGAAAACACCCAGGACTGAATAGTGCATTTCTCTATCCTCATTACTAAGTTCAGTTGTTCTTTGAAATCCTTTACTCCATGATATCCATAAATTGTGTTTTCGACGTTTTCTTCCATTTCCTTGAATAACTCTCTATCTTCTATCCCTTAATGTGGACCATCCCTAAAGCTAGTTGTTAGGTTCTCTGTTTTTTTTCCCACTAATGACTACCTTTATTGAGTTTTTATCATACTTTAGGTACCATGCTGTTTGCTTTTTATGAATCTTATCATTTATTCCAGCTCTTTGAGGTAGACATTATTATTATCTTCATTCTTTTGGATGACAAAACTAAGGTTTACAGAGAAGTAAACTCATGTCCTGTATTTTGGCTTAAACATCTTTGCTGCAGGTAGTTTCACCACAAGCAGTTTCAACACACAACTAATTGGCCATAGACAATTTTTCTGTAAAAGATAAAATAATGAATATAAAATAAAGGACAAAAGGAAACGAAAAACTGGGCTTCCCTGGTGGCGCAGTGGTTGAGAGTCCGCCTGCCGAGGCAGGGGACACGGGTTCGTGCCCCAGTCCTGGAAGATCCCTCATGCCGTGGAGCGGCTGGGCCCATGAGCCATGGCCGCTGAGCCTGCATGTCCGGAGCCTGTGCTCCGCAACGGGAGAGGCCACAACAGTGAGAGGCCCGCGTACCGCAAAAAAAAAAAAAAAAAAAAAAAAAGGAAACGAAAAACTAATAACAATTTTTACAAGATTTTACTGTGAAAAATGAAAATTCAAAAAATATTTGAATACATTTAAAATGTGTATAGATCTATGGTTATAGTTGTATTCAGGTATATTTTAGAGAAAGCTGGTATTGAATTCAGGTATGTTTTAAAGACTTTTGATGTCCGTCATTAAAGATTCAGGATCTAATATTGAATGTAAGTTCTTTACAATATATAAAATACAAAAAAATGAAATAATCAAAGTAAAAAATGCAAATAGCTAATTTAAGAAATATATGATGAGAAGGAATTTGGTAGCCTTTAGAGATGAAGAGTTTTTATAAATCAATAAGAAAATATGTGAAATGATTAATAGAAAGATTGAGTTAAGACAAGGCAGCAATTAACAAAGTAATAAATATCAATTACCAATAAAGATGTTTTTAAAGTGTAATCTTACTGGCAATATAAATGCAAAAGAAAACAAGAATTAGATACCACTTCTTACCCAGGAGATTGGCAAAGATTATTTTTAATGATATACTCAGAGTGGACATTCACGCCCCCTGCTTGTAGAAATGAATGTTGGTACAACTTTACACAAGGACAGTTGGAACACACACACACACACACACACACACACACAGAGAGAGAGATATATCTATATCTATATTTAATCTCCCAAAGAAAATGCCTTACTTTTGACCCAGTATTTTCACACACAGGAATGTATCCTAAATGAATATTTGGGTAACTACATAAAAATATATGTAGATGCTAACTAATAGGGAATCACTTAAGTAAATCCATTAAGGGACAATATTCAGCCAGTTAAAATGATGTAGATCTATGTTTACAAATGGATGAACATGAGCAATTATAGTAAGGGTTTTTAAAAGCTTTTTTAGAGGCTATGATTAGATATAGTACATTTTCTTTTTTTGTCAAAAAAAGAAAGAAAAAGGAAACAATATATATACATATATTAACATGACGGGGATGTCTAGAATAATGTACGCCAATAATGTTGAAGATATTTGTTTCTGGGTAGTAATTTCAGTAATTTAATTTTGGAGACTTTTTTTCATGTCTTTCTTAATTGCTTCCCATTGGGCTATCTTTGCTCCTCATATAGACAGGCTCTGAGGACAAGGAATGTGTCTTCTGCATCTCAGTGTCTTCCTCAACACTAGGAAGGGGCTGGGCATTTGATGCTGACAAAATAGTTGTTTTGTTTATGAAAGTGATATTATTGGTACAAACTTAGTTGCTGTTATGATGATGATGATGAGTATTATTACTACTACTATTGCTACAGGTACTTGTGAGGGTTCGGTTTCCCTGTGGCCTGCATGTTCAGCAGGATATGATGAGATGGCACAAGTTTAAATAGCTCCGTGTTCCCAAAGGACTTTTATACTGCCAGGAATCTAACATTTTAGCAATGACCCCTGCCTTGCTTCAAGCTGCAGCAGATGACAAGAGGAGAATGATAGCTATCTTGATACTGTCTGCAGAAGCATTTTTTGGTTTGGTCAGAGCTATGGCTCCAGATTAAAAGAAAGCATTAATACAGCTTTGGAATCACCTCTGGCTTATCACCTGAGGTAGTACAACTATTTCCAGATGAGTCACACATAACTATTAATATCATTCCTTTTGTGAGATGGGCCAGACAGGATAGTTTTCTTATTAGGCTGAACTATTAAAATTTGGGTATATATATTACAAATCATTGGTTGAGGAAGGAGAGGAGTGGTCAAGCAGGGCTTGACTTGTTTTCGCCTTTTTCCTAATGCTGAGATTTTTTTAAGCTGGAAAGAAAACTAGTTGTCATTTATTTTACTGGATCCCAGTGAAGCTAATTGTCTTTCTCAGAGCCTCCGAGCTCATTAATGGATGGACACAGGACAAGAATGCAGATGTCTTGAAATGTGACAGTTTAGCTTGGCCTGAAGTTCTGCGAAAGACACTGGAAGTTTTGGGGTTTTTAAATTTTTTTTTTTTTTAATGAGCAAAATCTGCAGTCCATTTTCAGACTGGCACTGGAAGAAAGAAGCAAGCCTGTTTGCATCTGCATGGCACAAACAGGAGGTTTTATGCTCTGGAAACAAGTCACTGCCCACCATTTCGCACCCTGGCCAGTTGCTCTTCCCATGGAGATGGCTGTGGTTGCTGGGAGCTAGGAGCCTGCATGAGTATGTGTTCATTTATTCATCCATTCATTCATTCATCCAACAAATACATATCAAGCACTTGCTAGACGCAAGGCATTCTTACGGACACTTATGATATATCAATGAACAAAAGTGATAAAAGCCCCTACTTGCATGCAGCTTACATTCTTGCTACAGACCACAAACAATAAACATAATAAGTCAGAAAGCTACTCAGCATGCTGGAAGAGGATAAATGCCTGGAAGAGCAGGGAAAGACGAATGAGGATTGCAGGTAGGTGCTGCAGTGGCCAGGGGAAGCTCCATTGTAGATAACTCGAGGAAGGGCATTCCAGGCCCGGTGTTTTCCAGGAATAACAATGAGGCCAGTGTGACTGGAAGATGTGGGAATGAGACCTGGGGCCAGATCAGGCAGGGCCTTACAGGACATTGGTAGGATGTCAGGTTTTACTCTGAGTGAGCTGGGGGCCACTGGAGGGTTTTGAAGATGAAGGGATGGAATCTGACCCATAGAGTGAAGGGGTCCCTCTGGTTGCTGGGTTGAGACTAGACCAGATGGGGGCCAGAGGAGGAGCAGGAAGGCCAATGAGGAGACTGTTTGAGCAAGCTGATCCGCTTCCTGATTTTCACAAAGGGGCATCTACAAGTAGTGATCACTTCCAAATCTGCGCCATGGCGGGAGGAACTCTGCCTTCACATTCCATTTTCCCCACCTGCAATCAAATGCTGGTGGCAAAATGCAGCAATTATATGCCCCACATTCTTCTTGGTAGACAGAGAGCCTCCCTTTTGTCAGATTTGTGCCCATGCAGAGGACTCTTCTGACTGTCCCCACTAGAAATGGTCCATTAGCTTCTGTGTCCCTGGGGATAAAAATACAAAGCTATGAAATGCCTCATGGGTACAGGAGCATCATTTCTTTTTCTAGTTGTTCTTCTTCTATTTGATGGCAAACTAAGGAGGAACTTAGAAAATTAAAGGCAGAACGGAAACATAATAGTTGGTAAATTAACACCAGATCACAATATTGATGGGAACTTGGCTATAGAATATAATAGTGTGTACTTGTTCCAAGACCTCTGACTCACTAAATTTGGGCCATTCTGTGTTAATAACAATGGCAAGTAATATTTATCACCTACTTACCATGTGCCAAGTACTGTATTTTTTTGCATTGTCATATTATTTCATTAGATCTTCACAATCCCTCTACAAATTAGATATTCTCATTATCCCCACTTTACAGATGAGGAAATTAGCCTCAGAGCAGTTAAGAAGTTTGCTTAAGGATTCACAACTAGTGAGTGATGAAGCCAGTATATTAGCTAACCCCAAGCTGCCTCATGCTAGAATCAAGCCCCTGAACCCTACATTCTTCTCCTTTTTGTTGTGAAAAATAGTTCCAATAGTTGGGAAAATAGTTTCAGAGGTTGGTGTTCCAAATAGGACTAAAGCTTTGCGTTTACACAAATTTATTTTGAGTTCACCGTTCATCTTCATTTGTCAGTTTCCCCAGCTTCCAAAGAGGACAGCAAGACCTGCTAGCTGCTACGAAGACAGTATTTCTTAAGTATAAGAAATATACTTTGAAAAGTACATTAAACCTTTTGGGAGTGTTTTAGCAAATAATTGCAAAGGTCACAGATAGTTGACTCTTTGGGCTAATGGCATTCTGTTAGGATTACATTTATATAAAAATATTATTATGGATTGTATAGAGACGGAGCCTGTAGCAACCAAGAGCAGCACTCTAACATTTATTCCCAGTTTTCAGGTGACAGGAGCTATTCCCCAGGTATTTCTTTTGCAGTGGCTGGAGGACAGAGGTTTGCACATAGGCCACCAACCAATATATGTGCTGTTTCAGGTGTCTGATTGAATTATAATCTGTGTGAATTCTATCAGTCTTGTCGTAGAGATAAACTGTTGTTTAGTACCAGCTCTTTGTGGAAATACAACTACTTCTGATAACGGCCAAGTAATTCTCCCTTATCAACTGCTCAGGGCCTGATCCGGAAATCAAAAAAGGGAGCTCTTTCAATAAAGATTCCGATCTCTCAGAAACAAGGCGAACCCTGACACACAGCATGGCCATCTCATTCTGCTGCATCTCAGCAAAGAGAGGCTCTCCACTTTGCTGCGTGCCATTCAGACACCAGGAGTGAGAAGGCCTGTGTATTAAAATGGGTTAATTTCCTAAAGTTAGAAAGCGAAATCACACATATTTTGCTACCTTTTTTTGATACCACCTCAACAATCACAGGGCTAGACTATCTTATAAAAGGAAAAACATTTCTGATTAGCTTCCAAAATGTAGGTTGGTCAAGTGGCATAGCAGATTATTATACTGAGATGACTCAATAAGCCATTTATTAGACTGTATCCCTGAAGACTTGCAGAGCTAAGCATTAAGAAATTATATTGTGGGGCTTCCCTGGTGGCGCAGTGGTTGAGAGTCCGCCTGCCGAGGCAGGGGACACGGGTTCGTGCCCCGGTCCGGGAAGATCCCACATGCCGCGGAGCGGCTGGGCCCGTGAGCCATGGCCGCTGAGCCTGCGTGTCCGGAGCCTGTGCTCCGCAACGGGAGAGGCCACAAGAGTGAGAGGCCCACGTACCGCAAAAAAAAAAAAAAAAAAAAGAAGAAATTATATTGTGTACATTTAGGGGAAACATGCTAGCAGCTGCCTGAGACCTGGCCTGGAGTCCTGAGACCTGGCCTGGAGTCCAGAGACCTGGTCTGGAGTCCTGAGACCTGGCCTGGAGTCCAGAGACCTGGAGTCTCACCTTGAGCAGAGGCAGCATCACTGTCATTGGTTTCTTTCTCTTAAAAACGATAAATTTGGACGAGGTCTGAGTTTTCAGATTGGCGACCCGGAGACTAATTGCTGCCCAGGTAAATGGGTTTAGTTTGGCCCACGTAAGGTGTTGGTGCTTTAATGATGCCAACGTTAGAAAAAAAATACAGCAGTTCCACACAAAAGTCTGGATTCCTTGAAAGGTTTTGAAAAATCAGATGATCTGGAACTCTTGGGCCTGAATATCAGCAGCATGTTAGAGCAGTAGCTTGGCTGTCTAGAGGGCACGCGCCCACTCCAATTGCACAAGAGGCCCGTCACTGCCTGCTGTCTTCCATGCACGCTCCACTTCATGCACTGACATTGCTTGTCCACACCCCATGTAAGATCATCTGGGAATGAGATACTGGGATGAACCAAGATGTCTTTCAATCACCAATGGGGGATCCTTTCTAGAATCTGCAGTGATGTTAGCCACAGCCCCCGAAATCCAAGTTTCTTATAGTTTGGATTTACATTGCTGTAGCATCTTGGTTTGGCAAAAAGCATGCCTACTAACATTTTTGGTTGTCTTAAGATTGAAATGTAAGGTGCTGCAGATAGCACCATTAAAAATCCAACCACCTGTAGCTGAGTCTCCTGAACAGTTCATTGAAATTTACTCTTTTCTTAGTTCCATGCATCAGAAATGAGGCTTTCATAGGGCAGAGGGGGTTAATTAGTGTTTGATAATTTTATTACTAAAGAATTCTCTTCCTTCATATATACAGCCTAGGTCACTTGTCTGGAGAAGTGATTGAATCTTACTATTTGTGAGTAGAAATTTGTAAAGGCTGAATTTGGTAAATATAGAAGCGTGCCTGAAATAGTAGGAGGAGGGATTGTAAACAGGCTCCCAGTCTTGGAGCTGCCCCATTGCATGACCCATAGAGACAATGTAAGTTGCTTACATACAAACACAGAGCTAAAGCTACACCTGATTTAATAGTTTGCAACTGGGCTTGAGTTCAGCTTTTATGGAGTCATTTTTATGAATGAATGGGTGATTAATTCTTGTCACAGGACAAGAATGTGAAAATGATTTCTTCTTTTATCCCAATAAATTTCATTTGAACTGTGCTTAAACTGCTTTTCACCTTAGCAGAAGGAAGACTTTATATATGCTTACAGTTACTCTGCTAATGGTCTATACAACCCTCTGGTTCCTATTCTAGATTAATTTTGAGCCAAAGCCAATATGCCTGTTTGTGTTGCACTTCTCAAACTTCTCAACTACCAAGTTTCTTAGTCCTAAGTCCTCTAAAGCCAGTGTTGCTTTTACTTTTCCTATTTTTAACTTTCCTGAAAACTTGCTCCCCTATCCCCACCCCAAATTCTTCTAAAACTAGCCTTTAAGGTTAGTTTCTATGATTGAGTCCATGACTCAAGTGGACATGTGGTGATTTATCCCTAACAGGAAATACCCTCCAGAAGATCTTGCATGCATACTGAGAAATTGGAGCACCAGGTACCAAATCCAAGAGGCAGCTAACTTCTCTTTCTTTGAATGCTGTCATGCTGACTCTAAGATGGCTCTCTCCTTAGACATGGGCGACTACCGAGTATTTCTAGTTGTCCTTTGAGCAGGCTTCTTGTTGCTAAAAATACCAGCTGGCTTAGTAGATTCAAACTGTGATTGTCATTCTCAACATATAAAGTTGTTCATATCCAGAAACTTTATTGACAAACCCTGAGACTTCACATCCTTGGGGCTCATCTTTTTATGTTTGGAAGACTTAGAATTTGTGGGACTTAGAATTTGTGGTTATAAGCATTCTGTTTTCAAGTCCAAGAATATAATTCAGAAGCCAAAGGAGTTTTTGTTTCCCCAAATACATGCTAGTTTAAAAATGAATGCAAGGGACTTCCCTGGTGGTGCAGTGGTTAAGAATCTGCCTGCCAATGCAGGGGACACAGGTTCGATCCCTGGTCTAGGAAGATCCCACATGCCGTGGAGCAACTAAGCCCGTGCGCAACAAATACTGAGCCTGCACTTTAGAGCCCGCGAGCCACAACTACTGAGCCCGCGTGCCACAACTACTGAAACCCGTTCACCGAGAGCCCGTGCTCCGCAACAAGAGAAGCCACTGCAATGAGAAGCCCACACACGGCAAGGAAGAGTAACCCCTGCTCACCGCAACTAGAGAAAGCCCGCCTGCAGCAACAAAGACCTAACTCAGCCAAAAATAAATAAATAAAAATAAACAAATAAATAAAAATTTTAAAAATTAATAAAAATGAATGTAAAAGCCAGTATAGGTTGCTTTTCCAAATTTGAAATTCCCCACAGTTTTGCTTTACCTTTGCATCAGTTAACTGAAATGATAAATGTATACCCACCAATTTTTGTACTTCCATACACACATTTTATATTGTGCAACTTAAACTACCTTTGGCAAATGAAGCAGCATTCTGTAACAAAGTACTGAGTTTGGGTTTTGTTACCACCTTCATAAATCATGCAGATGGGATCTTTGGCTATTCCCAGCTACACATGATAAAAATATCCTGTGCCTTGCTGATGTTTCTGGACCTTCAAGGTCAATAGGCTGATCCTTTGCAGACTTGTGAATTCTTGGAAGTTAATCTTTCCTCTCCTTTTCTTAGATTGCCCCTGCAATTGCTTGGTGGAGACTTCTTTCATCTTAGGTCGACCTTCATCCTCCCTCTCCCTCCTCTTCCTCACCCCTGTCCCCCACTCCTCCTTTTACTATAAAAGAGAAGGAATCTGTTAGTAGTCATTTTTCCTGTGGGTGACTGACTAGTGATATTTGGGGGGAATATGTTCTTGTCAAGATATTCTAGGCTAGTCCTGCAGTTTTAAAATACCTTAAAGCTTTGTTTCTTGTTATAGGAACTTAAAACCAATTAACTAACAAGTGAGTGAATACTATAGGGACCCCAGAAATCATCCTAAGCCTCTTAGGCTGGCTCTGCGAATAAACCTTTTAAAATTCTTTCAGAGGTGACTCGCGTTGGAAAAAGCAAGTTAGAAGTGACCACATCTGCTGATTCCAAACCCATGCCCCTCCCGGTTAGGGGGTAACCTCAGGGAAGACTCACCTAGTGCTTCTGGGACTCCTTCTGGGATCAGCTGAGGCCAGAGACTTTTCTTTTCTTTTTTTTATTAATTTTTATTGGAGTATAGTTGCTTTACAATGTTGTGTTGGTTTCTATTGTGCAGCAAAGTGAATCACGTATACATAAACATAGATCCCCTCTTTTTTTGGATGTCCTTCCCATTTAGGTCACCACAGAGCACTGAGTAGAGTTCCCTGTGCTATACAGGAGGTTCTCATTAGTTAGCTCTTTTAGACATAGTAGTGTATATATGTCAATCCCAATTTCCCAATCAAAGACCCTTTTCTTAAATACCCTCCTGAAGGAGGGGGAAAGCACAGGAGGGCATAATAAGTACCCCCTTACCCCACAACCTCTAAGAGAAAACATCCTGCTCATCAGACAAAAGTATGTGATAAACAACCATGCAAATTGTGAAATATGTTAGAAGCCTTTGTTTTTAAAAATTAACCATTTTAATTTAGGTAGAAATAACTACCCACATTCAACAATCCAGGCGACCTTTTCCCTAACAGTTGGGTTGCACTACACACTGTGCTGCCTTTTAAATATTTCCACCTTGACAAGGTTCCAGGTCCAGCCCAGGCCCAGCCCGCATCGTGCCTGAGCGCAGTTCTGTCCTCACTTTAACTTAACCTGCCTCCTTTCTTCCCAAGGGACATGCATGTGTATTTTCATTTTCTGACCCAGCTATGTAGGTGATATGGAATGAGAATTTCAAATATAAGACTCTCTTTAAACCTCTTACACCCTCTTCCAGCCCTCCAAATAAAAAGATCCAGTGTTTGAGGATGCACTGCTGTGTCTTCTTGCTGTGTGATACAAGCTTGAGAAAAAGACATGTGTCCTTGGTACTCTTTCATTAACAGAAGTTTTAGAAACACATGTGCACCGTGCCCTTTATAGGTGCTCTTTCAGCCATCTCCTCACCATCCAAGTGAAGTGGACCTTGGGGAGCTATTAATGCTATCTTCCAAGTTGGAAACTTTTTTTTTTAATAAATGCAAACAGGCCAAAGAATGGATAAGTAATAGAGTTTGAAATTTCTGGCTACCAGAAGCATTCCATTCTGTAGAACACAGTGTTCACATCACACATATAAGGCTGATGCTTTTATTTTGTTTTAATAGTGATGGTGGCGGGGTGCTGAGCCCAGCGGAGTGAGGGAGCGTGCCCAAGTTCATACAGCTAGTACTCGAGAAAGAATGATGCTTTCAACCCTACCCTAGTTACTTAACGAATATATATACCATGGATAAGGCTGCAGACCATAACTAACCTTCATTTCCAAATAAATAAAGAAAAGGGAATTGAGGAGAAGGAGAATGAATGAAACGATAAGTGCAAATCACTCAGCCCAGTGCCTGGCACACGGTAACTTCTCAGTAAATGTTAGCAAGCATTGTTGCCCCAGTGTCAACTCTTTGAGGACTTTCTTTCAGGAAGAATATTAATGATGCATTATTTCTTGCTTGTGAGAAGTGAAGTTATTGACTTATCACTGCTGGGCTTGGCATGTTGAGCCCTGTTTCTGTTTATTAATGTGATGAGGTAACTCGTGGTGAGGGAGTGTCCCCGCTGTGTGGTGGCAGTAATTATCAGTGTTGCTGTAAGACTGCAGGAACCGATTGCTGGCAAAGGCTGGTTTCTTTCTTTCTTTTTCTTTAAAAAAAAAACCCATTACATAATTTAACAATCATTTTGTTCCGTAGTGAGATGAAAAGAACTTAGCAGCCTTCAGCTGGAGCTGAATGGAGAAGCAAATTATAGAAACCACTGACATTAGTGCCTGGCTAGAGCAGGATTGTTTCCTACTGAATATTTGAAAGTATTTTGTCCAATCTAATTTTGAAAGACTGGAGTCACTGGGCTTCCACTGCTTTCCTTGGGAACTATAATTATGTGGCTAATAGAGCTCAATGGTGGGACATTTTCTTCAGCTGATACAGGAGCAATGGATGCACTTGTAGGTCTGGTCGCTGTGTTTTTCAAGATAGGATTTGGAGAAGGAGCACAAACATGTTTTGCTCACTTGAGAAAATGTTCTTTTCTTTCTACCCAAAGTTGTTTCTTTGGTCCATCCTGCTGCTGTTAAACCACAATTTACATAACTGAGATTTTCTTTAACTTTGTATTTATATATCGAGAATCCCCAAAATACACAAAAGTAGACAGAAGAGTATAATGTGCCCAAAACTATCCCCAACAGTCATCAAACCAGTAGTCAATCCTGCCCCATCTACACAGCCATCTACTTCCTCCCTTCTATTATTTTGAAACAAATCTCATCATCTTTAAAAACAAAAATTCTGGTAAAATACACATAGCTTGAAATTTACCATTTTAATAATTTTAAAGTGTATAATTCAGTGGGATTAAGTATACAGTGTTGTGCAAAATCACCTCTGTCTAGTTCTAGAACTTTTTCATCACCCCAAAAGGAAACTCTGTACCCGTTAAGCTGGAACTCCCATTCTTCCCTCCACCTGGAAACCACTAATCTGCTTTCTGTCTCTGTGTATTTGCCTATTCTGGATATTTCATATAAATGGATTCATACAATATTTAGCATTTTTCCTCTGGCTTATTTCAGTTAGCATAATGTTTTCAAGGTTCATCCAATGTTGTATCATGCATCAGTACTTCATTCCTTTTCACAGCTGATAATACTCTATTGTATGGCTATACCACATTTTATTTATTCATCTGATAATAGACAGTTTGATTAATTCCACCTTTTGTCTGTTGTGAACAGTGCTGCTTTGAACATTCATATGCAAGTTTTTGTCTGGACACCTGTTTTCAATTTTGGGGGGTATATACCTAGAAGTGGAATTGCTAGGTCATGTGGTATTTCTATGTTTTAACTTATTGAGGAACCATCAGTTTGTCTCAGTTTACATTCCCTCCAGCAATATAGGAGGGTTCCAATTTCTCCACATTTTGCCAGCATATTATTTTCTGCTTTTCTTTTTTTTTAAATTACAGTCATCCTAGAAGGTGTGGAGTGATATCTCATTCTGCTTTTGACTCACGTTTTCCTAACGACTATTGATGTGGAACATTGTTAGCTATTTGTATATATTCTTCGGAGAAATGTCTATTCAAGTGTTTTGCCTGTTTTTAAATTGTGTTGTTTATATTTTTGTTGTTGAGTTGTAAGTGTTCTTTATACAATCTGGATACTAGACCCTTATTAGATATGTGATTTGCACATACTTTTCCCATTCTATGGGTTGTCATTTCACTCTCTTGATAGTATCCTTCAATGCACAAAATTTTTAATGTTGATGAAATCCAATTTATCTCTTTCTTTTGTTGTTTGTGCTTTTGCTGTCTTAGTTAAGAAACCATTGCCAAGTCCAAGGTCATGAAAATTTACCCCATGTTCTCTCCTAAGAGTTTTACAGTTGTAGCTCTTATAGTTAGGTCTTTGATCCATTTTGAGATATTTTTTGTATGTGGCATGAGGTAAGGGTTCAACACCATTCTTTCACATGTGGATATCCAGTTGACCCAGCACTATTTGTAGAAGAAACTATCATCATATCGTTTTATCCATAGTACTCCAGTATGTTTGTCTAAAATATAGGACTATTTTTTTCACATATCCACAGTAGTATTATCACACTTAAAAAATGTCAACCACATTTCCTTAGTGTCAGCAAATATCTAGACTGTAGACTGTCTCAAAAATTTTAGCAACATTAAAAAAAAAATCAGTATCCAGATAAGTTGCATCCATTGCAATTTGTCGATATATCTTTTTAAATGTTTTAAAATCTACAGATTTCCCCTCCATCTCTCTTTATCTTTCTTGATATATATTTGTTGAAGCAAATGGGCCGTTTACGCTGTGGAGTTTTTTATTCTACGTTTTGTTGATTATATCCCCATGATGTAACATGTTCCTCAGTTCTCTGAATTTCCTGTAAATTGGTAACTGGAAGTAGAGGCTTGATCAGATTTAGTTTTGGGTTTTTGTTCTGTTTAGTTTTATTGTTTTTGGCAAGACTACTCCTGAGGTGATGTTGTATTATTCTAATCAAGAAGCAAATCATAACTGGTTATTTCTTTTTTTTTTTTTTTAATGTTAGCAGCCACTGATCATCAGTGCCTAAATCCACTAGTTTATTAGAGGTTGTGAAATAATGATATTCTAATTCTATTATGTCTTCTTCAGTTTTTAGATGGAATATTTGTTTTTTGTGAAGAGAAGTTTTACCTCTTTTATTATTTAATCACTGTGGTAAAACTTGTATAAGAAAGGCAGTGTAAATTCTTCATTCTCTCCCTTTATCTACCAGTCTCAATATAAGAAGTTGGTTCTTCGTTTTCTTCAAACAGTGCCAATTATATTCTTTTTAAGGGGTATCTTTATTAATGCATTTAGTTCAGCATATTTAATGTGTTTCAAGATATTGCAGTTTTTATTCTTACTGATGCTCAAATTATCCCATCTTTGGCCAGTGAGACCTCTTAAAGTTGATTCCTCAGTCCTAACATGATATTGTAGTCTTTGATAGCTTCCTGGCTCTCATATATGGTAATTTTACAACTCTTACTGGGTTGGAACGAGGTCTATTGTGACATTTTCAAATTTCCTTACAAAAGCTCTTGATCAGTCTCCAGCGGTACTCTGGAGAAGATTGGAGGGTTTCATTACCCTTTGTAAAATCATAAGAAGATAAATCAGAACAGACATTAGAAACTCATTCAGGAAACTCATTTCATGAGTTTTTATTGTTTCAGCCAGACATGCAGAAAAAAAAGGGAACATTATTTCTGCCCAAAGATTTTACAGCCTGATGGGGTATCTTTTAGGACCTGGTGACATGGTGCTGAGGTTAGGAATGTAGGTTTGGACAAAGCCAAAACCATCAATGTGATTTCATTATGGCTCCATTTTAGTTCTGTTTCTAGTGTCAAATCAGAGATTGATTGCTAGTCATTCTAAGTTATTGTCACAAAAAGATGACTTTTGTGGCAGACTTTTTGAAGAAGAGGGAGAATGTATGGAAATGGATGTGTTTCTCTAAACCTAGAAAATGAATGTAAAAGCAAATGGATAGCTTTTCCTCTTCTAGTCTCTACTCCTCCATTAACTAAGGGAGATGTTCATTTTCTGCCTATTTTATAAAGTTGCTGAGTACTGTCATGAGTTTATATTTATAGAGAACTTGGAGCTTTGGGGATGAAAAGTGCTAAATTAGGGCTTATTGTTTATTGAATTTATTTGATATGTCCAGCCTCCTGGGAACATTTGCTGAAGTTAATTAAAAGCAGATAGTCCTCACTCTGACAGCTTACAGTGCCACTTACAAGCCAATAACATAAACAGTGTGCACTTGAATTGTTCTGACTTGGGATTGCCTAGACAACCACAACTCTTTCAGACAGGGGAATGATGCTACTTTTATAGGAAAGATGAGTTTGACCATTGGATAAAAACACAGGGATATTCTCAACTACATTTGTACCACCTAATTGCCCTCATTTAAAACAAATACTTAGAATATGAAGATTTTCCTAGTTTTCCAGCTATAATTTTCAGGTTGGAAAATTAAAAATAATCTTTCCTTTCTTTCATTTTGGGAAAAAAATAAGATAAAAATTTATGTTTTATATATCATTTTATGGTCACTTTTTCTTTGCAGGAAAGGCATTCCAAAGCATCCAGGTGGGACACCTTATGCTTTCTTAACTCATTGGAAGCCGTGAAGTGTAATGATAACAATGGCATGTTTGCTTCCTTTGCCAGTTGGTGATGGAGTTTTGTGGTGCTGGCTCTGTCACTGACCTGATCAAGAACACGAAAGGTAACACGTTGAAGGAAGAGTGGATCGCGTACATCTGCAGGGAGATCTTACGAGTAAGTGACAACACGGGATACCTTGGGAGGTGTTGAACTTTGCACTGACCTTCCACTAATTTGTAAACGTGTTGGAAACGTCCTTAGAGCTTTATTCTGACAGCGTTGGTGGCAGTGGTAGTGTGTTGTGGTCTGCTATAATGGAAGTGAGAGCCATTCTGAATAGGCGTGTGCACTCTCATTTGGAGGGTTAATTGGGTGATTTCTCTTAACCTGGGATTCATTTCCTATGGGGCTTCCAATTGGAAATCTGATTTTAGATGACAGAGATAGTGTCCCACTTAAGAAATGGATTGTTTAGGGATATTTTGATCACTCATTTGAGTTTTCCATTTGTGAAAGTTTATAACTAATTTAAGGCTCGTGTGACTTTAGCCATTTTAGTACATATAACCTAGTTTAATTGATTTTACCTTAAAAAAATTCTTTGAGACAATATCTAAAACCAGTCAAGACAGTGGACAAGAATGTGCCCATTTGCCCAGTTTTGCCCACAAATCCCACAATCAGACAATCTAGACAATAGTGTCACATATTTTCTGAGTTCACTTCAGGGAGAAAGGAGGTAATTGGTCATATTTTAGTTTGTTCAGATTAGTTTAATTATCTCTTGCTACTAATAAGGAGGCTATTATATGTCCACTGAGCATTCTTACTAGATCTGCTTGGCAGCTATTTATTTATTTATTTATTTACTCTGCCTTCTTAGTATAAGGGAACAAAAGGTAAAACAGTTTGCATGATGTGTCCAAGATATGCCTTTGAGAGACAGATTATGTGCTGGGGAAGAAAGGAAAGGAGGGAGGGAGGGAGGAAGGCATTAAAAAATTATGTTTATCCCTTTAATTCAACCCACATTAGGAAAAAAACCAAATAGAAAATGAAATTTTAAAATGATAACACTTGTATTAGCATAAAAATTCAAACACTTAAAAATAAATGTACAGAAACATGTGAGTGATTTCTACACTGGAAACTACAAAACATTACAGACAAATTAAAGAAGACATTAACAAATAGAGGTATATATACTGTTTCATGAATTAGAATGCTCAATATTATAATGATGTTATTTCTCCCTCATCTGATCCTTGGTATCATTAAACTGCCTATCAACATCCTTCTAGGTACATTTGTCGATCTTGACAAGCTGATTTTTAAAACATTGTATGGAAATACAAAAGGCCAAGAATAGCCAAGGCAATTTTGAGGAACAAAGCTGAAGTATTTATGCTGCCAGTTACCAGGACTTATTATAAAGCTGCTAAGTAATTTAAACAGAGTGGTATTGTCACAAGAATAGACAATGGCCAATGAAACAGAATGGAGAGTGCATGAACAGACCCACTCATACGGACACCTGATTTGTGACAAAAGCAAGTGCTGCAACACTTGGGGAAAGGGTCTTTTAATCAGTAAATAGTGCTTGATCAATTGAATATCCATATAAAAACATGAAGCTTATACCTGCTTTGTATCATATTTAAAAATTAATTCCAGGTGGATTATGGTTATAAGTACAAAAGATATAAAAAATAAAGCTCTTAAGAGAAAATATAGGATAATACCTCCATGGTTTGGAATAGGCAAAAAAGATTTCTCAGAGCACAAAACAAAATTTGAGGGAAAAATAATGAGGTATGCTTGCTGAACTCCTTCAAGTCTGACATGTATCTCCAAGTATTGATGTGCCATTGTGTAAAGTTAATTTGGATTTCTGATGTAGAATTTTACTCATTCAGGAAAGCATGATAGATTATTTAGTCATCCAGACCACCCCATGGGTGCCAAGAATCTACTGAGTCTCCAGGGCTGGTTCTGCCCACTCTGGCTTTCTGCACTCCTGGGTAACCCTACTGGGGATCAGTCATGTGATCTCCAGGGTTCTAAAAACAGCAAGGATGTTTCACCCCATGAGTATCTCTCAATAGCTGGTTTTAAAACGTGTGAAAACATGGTTTTCTTCCTTCCTCCAATATGTTCTCCCAAATGATAATACTGGTATTTGAGATATAGTGACTCATTGGAAGGGACATTTGATCACCCAAAGGTCCCTAGCCGCAAGAAGTTTTAGAGAAGACCCTCCATGCATTTTATGATCTCATTAAATACAACCTTTGGCTCACTTACGTGCTGTGGTATCTGCTTCCAGCCACTTTGATGGTAAAAGAAGGAAATGGATCTTCAGTCCCTATTTTAAGGATTCATGGAGTGGTCATATACTGTGAAAACTATACATTTTAATCTATTTGATGCCTACCTCAAGCCAAATCGACTAGATAAAAAAGGTGATTTTATAAGACCCAAACTAGTGCCTCAAACTGTCCTGTCTTATGGTTTATGTTTACTGATATTCCTAAACACAAACATGGATCTTTTGGGGCATTCATATTCTCATGCTGAATTTTCTCAACAAAAGGGGATTCAGATACCTAGTTTTTTTTTTTTCTTTTTGTTTCAACTTCATCTTTCATACCATGGTTTTGTTATTGTGGAGAAAAAATTAAAACTACAGAAAATCATAAAGAAAAAACAACAACACTTGGGTATCCAATACCTTGAATTAACAAGTGTTAGCATAACATGATTTACTTCAGTACTACATTTTTAGATTCTTTTAGGTTACAGTTTATCTGAGAAACATGAGACCACCTTAGAACAAGTCTGTAGGTTTTCGAGCCCACACCACAAGAAAAACCCCCAAATCAGACTAATACATGGAGAAATGGAACACAATCAGGTTGAGATGTCACTGAATAATTATTTCACATGAGCACAAAGTCACAAATATAAAGCACTAAAAATGGCAGTGATGAACATTAACAAAGGAAATAGAAGTTGGCTGTTTTCCTTTTTCAATGTGAGATATTGGCTAAAGCCAATGGGAAATTTCTTGGCTGGTCTGAGTAATATTTTATTGTGCTTAATTCGAATTGTATAATAACTTTTAAATTCAAAAATTGCACAAAAAAAGTGGAGGGCAACTTTTAACTTTTAAATTCAAAAACTGCACAAAAAAGTGGAGGCTTCAGTTAAATCAGATTTCTGTATAGACTCTGTAGATATTACTGTTACCAACTGGCAAATATAGGTGGTCCTTCACAGTACTGTTAGCTGAAACATGTGCATGTTGAAACCGTGTCATGGCCTCTGTGGTCTCTTGTTACCTGAGATAAAAGCTGATATGCAAGCATTTCATTTAACACCGTACCAGGCATTGCAATGACCACCTGTATATTTCAGTTTATATTGATCATTGCCTGAAGTTTAGAACAAACATTGTGCTCCATTTAGAATTATGACCACATGAAAGATATAAATAAAATAATGAAAGTATCTCTGGGTGAGTTTAAATTTTTTTGATCATTAACATCCAAAATAATTTTTTACCTCTGGATTTATATTCCTATTAACCCTTCTCAACTCTCCTTCATTCCAGGGGCTGAGTCACCTGCACCAGCATAAAGTGATTCATCGAGATATTAAAGGGCAAAATGTCTTGCTGACTGAAAATGCAGAAGTTAAACTAGGTAAGAACAGAATCCAGTGAGCCTAGGAATTGCAGAAAATGATAGGATTGTTTCAGCTGTTTTTTTTTTTTTTTTAAATAATGAATGTAAAGCTGTCACTGTGGATTTGGAGGTCATTGTACCTAGAATAGAAAGGAAAATGTTTCTTTGCTATTAAAAAAGAAAACATTTTCTAGGGCTTCCCTGGTGGCGCAGTGGTTGAGGGTCCGCCTGCCGATATAGGGGACGCGGGTTCGTGCCCC
Organism: Mesoplodon mirus; assembly: GCF_964341445.2. Lineage (NCBI taxonomy): Eukaryota > Metazoa > Chordata > Mammalia > Artiodactyla > Ziphiidae > Mesoplodon > Mesoplodon mirus. The sequence goes on from NC_138982.1 coordinate 58,763,148, forward strand.
GGTCCGGGAAGATCCCACATGCCATGGAGCGGCTGGGCCCGTGAGTCATGGCCACTGAGCCTGCGCGTCCGGAGCCTGTGCTCTGCGGCAGGAGAGGCCGCGACAGTGAGAGGCCCGCGTACCGCAAAAAAAAAAAAAAACATTTTCTAAAAGCACTTTGAGGAGTGAATTGGTATACAATATGGTAAGCAGATCCATGTGCTTAATCGGTGTGTAGAAACAACTGAGTTTGTTTTTTTAAGCAAAGACCCTTTAGATTAGAAGTGACTGACCTTGGAATGGTTTCCCCTATCTTACAGTTTGTTTATATTGTTGCTGCTATAACAGACAATGATGAAATTTTTTTAATTAAAAATATCCACAGTTAGACATTCATTATTTAGAAAAATGAATTCCTGCTATATTCCCATATGTTTTAAGTTATATTTACATCGATTTCATTATTATCTAGGGCACCTGTACAAAATGGATGCTCAATATTCTACTTCACCTGCATACTAATTATCCCACTTCCATCTGTAGAGTTATCAGTGAGGGAACCCTTTTCTCTGGTCTATTAGAGCCCTTCCCACAATAAGTCTGGGATTATCCAGATAAGGTAGAGAATCCCCACACGCGTTTGACTACTTGATGTATGTGAGTAAGAGCATAGATTGACAAATACTCTATAGGATATACAATTTGTTTCCTACAAAAGAATCACTGTCCATATTATAGTTCATTTTCAAAGAGATTTAAATGTCTCCTATGGTTATATCCCAAACACTTGCTCTTGCCTTTTTTGTTAAAATATACAATTTCTGTTTTTTTCTTAGTTAGAATTTGGGGCCAAAATTTCATCTCATGAATATTCCCTTTTAAAACAAAAGCATACATTAGATAGGGAAAGCAGTTATATATGTACTGACTACATAAGCTATCCTCAGAATATTCACTCATCACTAATTAACAGTTACTTGTTGAGAGAATATTATATGCCAGGTCCTGTACAAAATGCTTTTAGGTAGATTATTTCACTTAAACATCAGAATAACACCATGTGAATCTCATCATCCTCATTTCATGGATTCGGAAAATGAAGCTCAAAGAGGTTGATCTAGTAGCCCTAGGTTGCATCACTAATAAGTGTCAGAAATGAGATGCAAATTTAGGCAGTCTGACTCCAGAAACTTAGCTGTTAACTACTTTCTTTGCATCCTCTAAATACTATCCTTTATGGCCCAAGCTTGACTTTTATTTAACACCTCTTTTTGGCCCCCCATGTAGCCCTGATGTAACCATATATAACCCCCTGTGCTTTTCTCATTGGTACGCTTTATCCATTTATACATGAAGTTTAAAAGTATACATTCACTAGAGATTATCATACTAATGAAGTAAGTCAGACAGAGAAGGACAAATATCGTATGATATCACTTATATGTGGAATCTAAAAACATGATACAAATGAACTTATTTGCAAAACAGAAACAGACTCACAGACATAGAAAAAAACTTATGGTTATCAAAGGGGAAAGGTTGGGGGGAGGGATAAATTAGGAGGTTGGGATTAACATATACACACTACTACATATAAAATAGATAATCAGCAAGGACCTACTGTATAGCACAAGGAACTCTAGTCAGTACTCTGTGATAACCTATATGGGAAAAGAATCTGAAAAAGAATAGATATATGTATATGTATAACTGAATCACTTTGCGGTACACCTGAAACTAACACAACACTGTAAATCAACTATACTCCAATATAAAATAAAAATTTTTTTAAAATATATACATTCACAATAGTGAAAAGGAAGAAGCAACCTGAGTGTCCAACAGATGAATGGATAAACACATTGTGGCACCTACATACAATAGACTATTATTCGGTCTTCAAAAATTCAGAAGGAAATTCTGATGCGTGCTGCAACATGCATTAACCTTGAGGATATTATGTTAGGTGAAATAATCTAGTCTTCAAAAGACTAATACTGTATGATTCCACTTATATGATGTATCTGTAGTAGTCAGATCCATAGAGACATAAAGTAGAATGGTGCTTTCCTGGGCCTGGAGGCCCGGTGGGGTGGGGAGGTGGGGAGAAAGAGAAGTTAATGTTTAATGGCTACAGAGTTTCAGTTGAGGAAGATGAAAAAGTTCTGGAATTGGATGGTGGTTATAGTTGCACAACAATGTGAATGTACTTAATACCACAAAACTGTCCACTAGAAAGTTCTTAAAATAGTAAATTTTATGTTATGTATATTTTACCACAGTAAAAAAAATACACATTCATTTTATCACTGTGTAAGACCTTAGATGATAGACTTTATTCATTTGTCTTCCCTTAACTAGTGGACTTTGGAGTCAGTGCCCAGCTCGATCGAACAGTGGGCAGGAGGAATACCTTCATCGGGACGCCCTACTGGATGGCTCCAGAAGTTATTGCCTGTGACGAAAACCCAGATGCCACATATGATTTCAAGGTATGACTTCTTACTTCTTCATTACGTTTCAAAGTGTGCCTAAATCTCACCCTAAGACTGGTAGAGAATTCTCTCATGGCTTTGGGCTTGTGATTTATATAATCCAACGGGAAAACTAAAAAACATTACTTGAGTTTAAAATTAGAAGACATCCAAGTGAGAATCTTTGTAATGAACTCATCCATCATATCTGATTGCCTATTGGTAAAAAATGTTTAAACCATTTTCTATATTCTTTTGAACTTCTCTTGCTTCTTATTAGAAAACAGATTTCTATTTTGGTTATAGTTTAGATTTTTGGCAAAGTATTTATATTTTGAGAGCTTTTCATGTTAAAAAAAAACAAGATATGAGTTTGTTTTGGGGGGTCATCTTTTTCTGATTAAAAATAATCATATTTACTCATTTCTACATTGCTCAAAGTTTAATTATTAGAGTTTCTTTTCAATGAGAGAGAACCAGATGGGATGTTGGTAGCTACTTCATGGTGTTTCTGTAGCCTGTTGCAGTGTTTCATAGAAATATGATTTGTGGCTTGATACTTTGTACCATAAACAAGAAATTTGCTAATAAATTCAAAGCAGTGTTTAAGTAGAGAGGTGGAAGTTGTCCCCTTCTCCAAGAATCCCTCCTCTTTTCCATTCTGTTAGGCAATAATCAAACATAATTTGTGTTTACTATCCCATCGATAGCTGCAATGTCAGGTGACATTGTTGTCGTGAATTACAGGCTGAAAGTTGGAGGTAAATGCGATGTAGGAACTGTGGGTGTTCAGATTATCCAGTAGACAGAGAGACACCCTGTGGTCTCTGTGTAGATCACAGGACAACCTTGGGGAAAACCTGATAGTCATTTCATAGGTGAATGGACCTTTTTTTCAATTATTTGAGGTAACATTGGTTTATAACATAAGTTTCATGTATACAACATTATAATTCAACTTCTGTATACCCTACAGCGTGCTCACCACCAGAAGTCTTGTTTCCCTCCATCACCATACAATTGATCCCTTTTCCCCATTTTGTGCCCCCTTTCCGCTATGGTAACCACCAATCTGTTCTCTGTAACCATGTGTTCGTTTTTGTTTTGTTTGTTCATTTCTTTTTTTCTTAAATTTTTTTTATTGAAGTATAGTTGATTTACAATGCCATGCCAATCTCTACTGTACAGCAAAGAGACTCAGTTATACATACATACATATTCTTTTTTATATTCTTTTCCATTATGGTTTATCACAGGTTATGGAATATAGTTCCCTGTGCTATACAGTAGGACCTTATTGTTTATCCATTCTAAATGTAATAGTTTGCATCTACCACCCCCAAACTCCCAGTCCATCCCTCTCCCTCCCCTCTCCCCCCACCTTGGCAACCACAAGTCTGTTCTCTATGTCTAGGAGTCTGTTTCTGTTTTGTAGATAGGTGCATTTGTGCCTTATTTTAGGTTCCACATATAAGTGATATCATATGATATTTGTCTTTCTCTTTCTGACTTCACTTAGTATGATAATCTCATGTTGCATCCATGTTGCTGCAAATGGCCTTATTTTGTTCTTTTTTATGACTGAGTAGTATTCCATTGCATATATGTACCATGTCTTTATCCATTCATCTGTTGATGGACATTTAGGTTGTTTCTGTGTCTTGGCTATTGTGAACAGTGCTGCTATCAACATAGGGGTACATGTATCTTTTTGGTTTTTAACATCTTTATTGGAGTATAATTGTTTTACAATGGTGTGTTAGTTTCTGCTGTATAACAAAGTGAACCAGAAGCTGGGATGAAGTGAGAGAGTGGCATGGACATATATACACTACCAAATATAAAATAGATAGCTACTGGGAAGCAGCCACATAGCACAGAGAGATCAGCTCGGTGCTTTGTGTCCACCTAGAGGGGTGGGAGGGAGACGCAAGAGGGAGGAGATATGGGGATATAAGTTTATGTCCATTTATTTCTTATATTCCACATATGGGTGAAATCATACAGTATTTGTCTTTCTCCATTTGACTTATTTCACTTACCATAATAGCCTCAAGGTCCATCCATGTTGTCACAAATGGCAAGAGTTCATCTTTTTATGGCTGAGTAGTATTCCATTGTGTGTGTGTGTGTATGTGTGTGTGTGTGTCTATATATATATATATATATATATATCACATTTTCTTTATCCATTTATCCATTGATGGGCACTTAGGTTATTTCCATACCTTGGCTATTGTAAATATTACTGCAGTGCATATATCTTTTCAAATTAGTGTTTTCATATTCTTTGGATAGATACCCAGAAGTGGAATAGCTGGATCATATGGTAGTTCTAGTCTTAATTTTTTAAGGATCTCCCTACTGTTTTCCATAGTTACTGCACCAGTTTACATTCTCACCAACAGTGTACAAGGGTTCCCTTTTCTCCTCATACTCTCCAACTCTTTGTTATTTCTTGTTTTTGTTTTTTATAATAGCTGTTCTAACAAGTGTGAGGTGATATCTCATTGTGGTTTTGATTTGCAATTCCCTAATAATTAGTGATGTTGAACATCTTTTCATGTGTCCGTTGGTCATCTGTATGTCTTCCTTGGAAAAAATATCTATCATCTCCTCTGCCCATTTGTTCAATTAGATTGTTTGGGGTTTTTTTGTTGTTGAGTCGTATGAGTTTTTAATATTTTGGATATTAACCTTTCGTAGGATATATGACTTACAAATATCTTCTTCTATTCAGTAGGTTGCCTTTTTGATTTGTTGATCGTTTCCTTTGCTGTGCAGAAGCTTTTTAGTGTGATGTGGTCCCACTTGTTTATTTTTGCTTTTGTTGCCCTTGCCTGAGGAGACGTATTCAAAAAGATATTGATAAGGCTGATGTCAAAGAGTGTACCACCTATGTTTTCTTCTAGGAGTTTTATGGTTTCAGGTCTTATATTCAAATCTTTAATCCATTTTAAGTTAATTTTTCTGTACCATGTAAGATGGCAGTCTAGTTTCATTCTTTTGCATGTGGCTGTCCAGTTTTCCCACCACATTTATTGATAAAACTTTCCTTTATCCACTGTATGTTCTTGGCTCCTTTGTCTTAATTAGTTGTCTGTATGTGTGGAGGGCTCTCCATTCTGTTCCATTGATCTGTGTGTCTGTTTTTATGCCAATACTCTGCAGTTTTGATCACTATAGCTTTGTAGTATAATTTAAAACCAGGGAAATGATAACCCCAGCTTTGTTCTTTTTTTCCTCAGGATTGCTTTGGCTTTTCAGGATCTTTTGTGGTTCCATACAAATTTTAGAATTTTTTATTCTGTTTCTGTAAAAAATGTCATTGGGATTTTGACAAGGATTATATTGAATCTGTAGATTACTTTAGGTCTATGGACATTTTAACAATGTTAATACCTCCAATCCATGAGCACAGAATAGTTTTCTATTTCTTTGTGTCTTCTTCAATTTCTTGAAACAATGTCTTATGGTTTTCAGTAACAGTTTCACCTCCTTGGTTAAATTTATGCCTAGATATTTTATTCTTTTTGTTGCAATTGTAAATGAGATTTTCTTAATTTCTCTTTCTGCTAGTTTGTTAGTGTATAAAAACACAATAGATTTTTGTATATTTATTTTGCAACTTCACTGTATTTGTTTATTATTTCTAACAGTTCCTTTAGTAGTGTCTTTAGGATTTTCTATGTGTAAAATCAATAGAAAACCAATGTCATCTGCACATAGTGCCAGTTTTACTTCTTCCTTTCCAATTTGGATGCATTTTATTTCTTTTTCTTGCCTATCTGCTCTGGCTAGGACTTCCAATACTACGCTGACTAAGAGTGTAAGAGTGGTGAGCGGGCATCCTTGTCTTGTTCCTGATTTTAGAAGGCTAGCTTTCAGGTCTTGACCACTGAGTATATTAGCTGTGGGTTTGTCATAGATGGCCTTTGTTATGTTGAGGTACGTTCCTTCTATATCCATTTTATTGAGAGTTATTTTTTTTAACCCAAATGGATGTTGAATCTTGTCAAATGTTTTTCCTGCATCTATTGAGATGATCATATGATTTTTATCCTTCAGTTTGTTAATATGGTGTATCACATTGATTCCAGAGGTTGAACCTTCCTTGCATCCCTGGAATAAATCCCACTTGATCCTTTTAATGTGTTGTTGTTTTGGTTTGTTAATACTTTGTTGAGGATTCTTGCATCTATGTTCATCAGAGATATTAGCCTGTAGTTTTCTCTTTTTGTCTGGTTTTGGTATCAGGGTAATGTTGCCTTCGTCAAATGAATTAGGAAGTGTTCTAGCCTCTTCAGTTTTTTGGAAGAGTTTGAGAAGTTTAGGTATGACATCTTCTTTGAATGCTTCATCAGTGAAGCCTCTTGGTCCTGAATTTTTGTTTAGGGAGATGTTTTTGATTACTGTTTCAGTCTCCTTACTAGTGATTGGTCTACTCAGATTTTTTATTTCTTCATGATTCAGTCTTGGAAGGGTGTATGCTTCTAAGAATTTATCTATTTCTTCTAGACTGTCCAATTTGTTGGCGTATAGCTGTACATAGTAGTCTCATGATTCTTTGTATTTCTATGGTATCTGTTGTAAGAGAAATGAACTTCTCTTTCATTTCTGATTTTATTTATTTGAGCCTTCTCTCTTAATTTCTTCGTGAATCTAGCTAAAGGTTTGTCAATTTTATCTTTTCAAGAACATAGGCGCATAGACTTTTCTTTCTTTCCTTTTTTTTTTTAACGTTTTTATTGGAGTATAATTGCTTTACAATCGTGTGTTAGTTTCTGCTTTATAACGAAGTGCATCGGTTATACATATACATATATCCCCATATCTCCTCCCTCTTGCGTCTCCCTCCCACCCTCCCTATCCCACCCCTCTAGGTGGTCACAGAGCACCAAGCTGATCTCCCTGTGCTATGCGGCTGCTTCCCACTAGCTATCTATTTTACATTTGGTAGTATATATAAGTCCATGCCACTTTCTCACTTCATCCCAGCTTACCCTTCCCCCTCCCTGTGTCCTCAAGTCCATTCTCTAGTAGGTCTGCGTCTTTATTTCCATCTTGCCCCTAGGTTCTTCATGACCTTTTTTTTTTTTTTCCTTAAGTTTCCATATATATGTGTTAGCATACAGTATTTGTTTTCCTCTTTCTGACTTACTTCTCTCTGTAGATGCATGGACTTTTCACCAAAGTACTTTAATGATCACCTTGAAACACCCTCATCTTACAGCTGTGGAAACTGAGGTCCGAGACCTTCGCAAGTGCACACCCCGTTAGTGATCTTGTCAGAGACTTGATCCCACATCTCCCACTCTCTGTTTAGAGCTCTTTCCAATATATTACCCTGCCTCACTCAGATGCAATCCTATATAAATATCCAATTTACCAACAAAACAGCCTCTGAAGAGTATATTTAAAGAATTCCTCTATTAAAGAACATTTTTAGTTCTCCACATGTGGGGTTATTATGGAAATCAGGTCACAAAGATGCAGACATTGCAATGTCTTTGGGACCCAGTGTCTCAGGGCATTGACAAAATTATTGCTTCTTTGGAGAAATGCAAGCTTGAAGGTCTGAAAACAAAATAATCTCCTGTAAATGTCCTCCTTCTTTCAGAGTTAGTCACTGTAATAACCTGACACCAATCTGTCTGGAAACAGCTGCCAAGTTAAAAATTAATCTCCTGCCAAAATAAATGTCATTTATTTAAACTGCTAATGATAAGCACATTTAAATAATTTGATTTGCAAATCCCTTCAGAGGAGCCACTACAAATATATGTCACAGACCAGATACGTGTATCATAATTGGCTATAAGCAATTCTTCAAACTATAGTTATACCTAACAAGTGCTAACTAGTCTACATCTGGGTCACAGATATTTTAGACTGCTTTATAACATACCGTGGAGAATCAGAGTGTTTCAAACTTTCAACCTTAGCTTAGCCTTTTAAGTACTTTGGCTGGCTGTAGTATATATGGGACTTTTGTTCTGTGGCATAAAATTGATCCCTGTGGGACTTCCCTGGCAGTCCAGTGGTTAAGACTCTGCACTTCAAATGCAGGGGGCGTGGATTCGATCCCTGGTTGGGGAACTAAGATCCCACATGCCATGCGGCACGGCCAAAAACATATATATATATATATATATATATATATATATATATATATATCCCTGTGATGTAGTTGTTTTCAGTAGAGTAACTAGAAGAAGACTTCCTCTGGTGAAGCCAAAACTTGGAATTAAACTGGTGTCTTAAACCTCTTTGTTCAGATTAGGACTAAGAAATACAGTTTGGGGTCAGTGAAAAAATTTTTGAGCCTAATGCATAACCCTAGGTGTGGACAAAGCCTGATGTATGAATAACCACAGGGGACATCATGTTGCACAGGGTGATTTCAGAGGTGCTGGAAGTCCTTGTGACTATGAAAGTATCCTGAGACATTAATAAGTTGAAGATTAATTTCTGTGCCTTTTATTAAAAAATAAAGAATCCTGATGAGAGAACAGATTCAACTCTATCAGCCATTTTCGACCTTAGTACAAATTAGTTTTTTAGGATTGTCATAAATGTAGGTTGTACAAGAGGAAGAAGAAGTCATGGCAAAAATATGAGCTTCACTGATCACTTGTCCTGGGAGCATGACAAAAGGGTAGATTAGGAAGACCAAGCAGAAGGGAAGATTTGGGGGCTCTTTGAAGATTCATTTTAACTACTTTGTAGTTTTACTGTGGATCAGAGAAGAAGCTATACTTTAATCTTTCTACTTCTTCTTTGGCATCAGATCCTATACTTTTTTCTGTTCACTATTCTTAGGAATGTAGCCTGTCACCAGGAGACAGCTTGACAATATACTGACTTTCAAAACCCTTTATTCATTCACTCAGCGTGTATTTATTGAATAACCACTATGCAAAAGGAATTAGCCAAGCTCTATCTGTATGTGCAGTTTTCATCTAGAAAGTCCATTTGCGACCCCGTCAAAGTTAAATGGTTTGTTACTGTGTGTTTGGTTGTCCATTTGAGCCAGAGTGTATCCCAGCCTCAAACTGATGTCAGCATTTTGGGGTCTCATGTGCTGTAGATACTTTCAGCCTAGAGGGCATGTTTAGAATAAAAGATGACTTGAAGGCCACTGGGCTTTGTTAGGTTTTCTATCACAAAAGCTCTTTCTTTAAAATAAAGGCAAAATGCAAAAGAGTATAGTTTGGTTTTATTGCAAATATTTGATTATTTCTTAATTATTTATTACTTTATTTGTCTACAATGTCTTTAGAAACTGCTATAAATATTTTTTTTAACTGGAGAAATTCAATAAAATAAGAGCCTCTGTGGAAAGTAGTCTGAAGAGCTCATGCTTTTTTTTGCAATCTGGTTTTGTCTGATAATCTACTGGGCACAGTAAGTAACTGACTGAAAATAACCCCTATCCTAAGGAGGAGTGCCGGAATCTCATTTGCCTGGTGTGTTCACTTTCCCCTAGAGGCCCTTCCTTTCTTGTTTTCAGAAAATCTGTCAAAACACTTCAAGCAAAAGGAAAGGTTTCATTCTCCTGATAAGTATGTGGGGCAATAATGAAAGCTTTCTCATTTAATAATAAGCATTTAAAAGACTTGAAATTAATAAAACTGTTCAAAATTCCTAGGCTGTTTAAATTGTTATTTTTTTTAACTTGAATTTCATTTCAGTTGGATGGGATTTGCCAAGTATTTTATAGTCCTATGTATTTATTGCTTTAACAGAACCACTCACTAAAGAAAGTTCTCTGTGGCCAAAAGCCCATTCATAGGGAATTGGCTGAATAAAGACTGGCACATCTGTCCACTGGAATATTACGCAGCCATTTGAACAATGAGGTAGTGTATATGTTGAAGTTGGGCAGATCCCAAGATACAGTGTTAGGTACACAAAGCAACTTACAGTATAGTACACATAATAGACTCTTATTCTTCCCTACCCCATGGATAAATGGCGTGTGGATGGAGAACTTAAACTTTTTATTTTATGTATCTTTCTGTCCTGTTCTAATTTTTTACACCATAAATGGTCATGCTTTCATAGTGGTTTAGTCAAGTAAAGAAAGTACAGTGAAATGGCATATCCCCTCAACCCCACCACCCATCCTCTGGCCTGATGTGTGCTAATGTCATTTGTTATTCACCTAAACTCTGTTTATGAGACTGTGCACACAGGTGCTGTGGACCATTTAAAGTCATCGGTGTCTCCTGCAGGGTTTGGGTCAGTATTGTGCTCTGGCTGTAGAGGAAATACTCATTCTCCTGTGTTATGGGTAATTGGCTTTATTCAGGCAGAATGAAAAGAACCCCTGTAGGTAAGAGGCTCGACTGGAGATAAAGTGAGCAACCTGACTAGTCAGGGGAGCACCACCAAGATGTATGCGGGGTGTCACGTAAGAGGATGATATTCACATCGCAGAATGAGGTTTACCTCTCAAATGAGACCTGGCCTCTGTCTACTGAAATTTCAACAAAGGTCTCTTGCCCATGCGGTAAGAAGGAAGGATGATACACACACCGTTATTATTACGAGCGGAAACAAACTTCTATTAAACATATTTCTCATGCTCCATGTTCACACCCACCTACACAGCATTCCTTAGTCAGACATATCACCACCTCCTCTGGGCTCCAGGCTGATCCCCAGGTGAAGAGAATAAGCTATTCTTCCAGCATTTTCCCTCTGGTCAGATAACAAATGTAGTTGAACAAGGGACTCTGTGGGAAATGGGATTATGAATAACTACCTGTGCTTGATTATCCTCAGTCACCCTGAACTCACCACCCTGGTTCTGTTTATGTATAATGTAGTATATAAGTATATGGCATAGGGAATATGTCAGTGTTCTGAAGTTGGACAGGACTGGTTTAAAATGTAGACTTCATCTCCTTGCACTCTATTCCTTCAGGGAAGTTATTTAAATTTTCTGAGTCTCTGTGGGAATAACGATTGTATATTACAACGTTATATTAGAGTAAAATGAGCTAACATATGTAAAGGGATTAATTCAATGCCTATTTGGTAAGTACTCAATATACGATAGTTAATATTTGTGTTTATGTGTCATGTGAAGGTACTGCCATTTGGAGCCATTTTGACCTAAAAGAAACCCCAGCAATATCATAGGATTTGAACTGCTTGTTTGCATTATACACCTCTAATTGTCTGCTTACATTGAGCCAGAATCTGTTTCTCTATAAATTCTATCTCTAGATTAAGGTGCTGCCCTTAGGGACCCATACAATCAATTCAATTTCCTTTTTCCAGCTGGAACATTTCCAAAAACTGAATAAAGAATAAATTACATGACAAAAGACTAATTTCTGGTCTTGGTAAAATGGCTGATTTCTTGGTCTTGGTAAGCTAAAACTTGGTAGAATCCACTGCACCAGGTATGCCTGGTATGAAGCTATTGTCTGTCAACTCTAGACCACCTTGCTACCCTCTGCTGTGGGATGATGGGGCCAGGATTCCGCTAACCCCATTTCTGCCTGTCCCTCTGGGTAGACTGCAAGGCTGGAGAAGGAAGGACACGCCCTTTCCTCTTTGCTTCCCCTAAGCTTCCTGTTTGCTCCTGCATCATCCCAGCAACTTCTTTGAGTACCAGGGCTCCTTGTCAGCTTACCTGACTCAAGTTTGCTGGTTGAACTGCCGGTCAGTGATAACTGGACCTCAGGATTTGTTAAATACCCACTATAGACACTGCGTTGTGTTGTGAACTTTGCAGATATTATCTTACTGAATTCGCGATCAACCCTGCAAGATGGGTGTTCTCTTTGGGCTACAGGTGAGGAGATGGGTTAAGAGGGGTCGAGGGGCTCGCCCCAGCTCTGCTGGCTGCACAGCATGTGTTCTTTCTGCCTCTTGGCGCACGCTGGGGCTCTGCTCCTGGGCCCCCTTGCCTCTCCTTCCTTGTGTGGCTGAGCACAAGGAAGTGTTCTTTTCTTCAAAAAGTGAAGTGTTCTTTTCTTCACTTGTTGAGCAGCCTAGCCCCAAGAGGAATGCTCTATCATTACGTTCAAGCTGCCTTCGTGCCAGCTGGCCCCTCACCAGCCAGAAGTTGTGTGCTTGCCTCTGCCTTCTCGGAGGCACTAGAATTTGTCTCTGTTCTGTTTGTAATGCACACAGGACTGGGCTATTAATCATGCCACAGGCCAGGCTGCACAGCACCTCTAGAATAATGAATTACCCAGCTCCTGCCAAAATGAGTCCCACCACGGCCACGAAGGAAACTTATCTCTCCCCGACTCTCTCCTCATCTTGTTCCTCCCACTTCCCTCTCTCGTCTCCTGTGATCTGTCTTGACAGTTGTAATTGGAACATTTTCTCCCATATTTAAGTTCTGAAGTGTCTCTGGGACTTGCTAATGTATCCAAAGGCTTAAACAAGGCCCGTCAAGGACGTTTATTGCTTTCTAGCATGGGCAGTTAAGCGTAGCTTACAAGCAGCTCTGGGTATATAGGGCCAGCAATATAAATGTTCCTTTTGGAAAACAAGAGAATCCCAGGGGGAAAAATTATCTTAATGATGATATCAAATGAAGGCTTAAAGAAGAAGTAATATCTAGCTTGGTCACGTGACAAAGGATGCACAGGAGTTGGGATGCTGTGACCTTTGGTTTGAAGGGGTTGTTTGGGAGGTTTGGGGAAAGCAGCCTAAGAGAGGATCTGACATGCTGTGTACTGAATAAAGGAAACACCTCTCTTCACTAACCCTTCCCTCTTCCTATGGGATAAATCCAGGATCACCTAGCAACTGGGACCTCTCTTTTTCCTTACTGTCGAAATACACTTTCTCAAATTATTGCTCTATACATATTATCACTAAGAAATGCTTTTAGCCGTACTTATGTTTCTTATGTCACTGGAATTCTGGAGGCAGGCAGTCCAGGGTTGGTGTGGTGGCTCACTGATGTCTTCAAAACCCAGGCTCCTACCTTTCTGCCCTGTCATCATTAATTTGTTGACTTATTGCCTCATGGTTGCAAGATGGTTGCTGTAGCTCCAGGTAGCATGTTTTTATTCAAGGCAATAAGAAGTAGGGAAGAGTTGTCAAGACACCAGCTATATTTGTCACTTATTTCAGGAAAAGCAAAAGCTCTTACAGAAGCTCCCAGAAGATGTTTGCCTGAGTCTCATGAGGTCACATCCTTAACTGCCATCCTTAGCTGCAGGGAAATCTGGATAAACAAGTTTAGCTTTCCTATACTCTGAAATGGAGGCAGAAAGGGCAGTGGGGGCTGAAATGCCTGTTGGGTTAGCCAACAAACAGTACTGGCCACAACCAAGTAGAGGGAAATCGAAGAAGACTAAACTGGGCAGGCAAAGGCAGGCTCACCTGACAGTAGAGGAGAAGAAAATGATTAATATTCTTGAGCCCACTGTATGCCAGGTTTTGTGCTAGGCAGCATACCTACATGCATACATGCCACAGTTGAAAGCTAAGCTCTGAGCAGTCTTCTGGATGCGGTTCAATTGGGAACCTGGACTTGAATCCAGGGCTGTCTGACTTGAAAGCCTATTCATGCTGCCTCTAGAAAAAGCTGAGCACTGGTTTGGGGTGTGCCTCATGGAATCTCAGCACGTTCATTTGAGTTGCCACACCTTCAATTACCTGTAGACAAAGTAGGAATCTGAAGCAATTATTTTATGGGCCCCAAAAGGTTTGTTTAAGTGAATTCTCAGGTCCTTACAGTGTGATGATAGTTAAAAAAAGAACTAGCCTGGGAGGCAGGAGACCAAGCTCTGATTAAAACTTGGTGCTGAGTTGCTCTGTGATCTTGGGTAAGTCATTTTTTTCTCATCTGGGAAATGAAAGGTTGGACTAGATGATCTACAAAAGGTCTAACAGCCTTAAGACACTTAGGTTTTGCTCCTTTCTCTCATGCATCTTTCATGTGTTCATTATTTCAACAAGTATTTATTAAGTGCCTACTATGTGCCAGGCACTGTTCTGGTACTGTGGACCAGTCAACAAAGCAAAGATCCCTGCCCTTGTGGACTTCATGTTCTAGTGTGTATGTGTGTTGGGGACAGGGACATAAACAATGAACAAAAAACGTAATAAATTTGTGACAAGTCAGTTACACAGTTGTCAGAAGATGACCAGTTCTCTGGGGAATAAAAGTGGGAAAGGGGAAGGGATCTGGCAGTGCTGGGAGAGAGGTTCGGTGGTCCTCACTGAGAACACAGCATTTGAACAAAGACTTTATGGAGGGGAGGGAGTCAGCCAGCTCATAATTGGGCTTGGTCCCTCAGGCAGAGTGAGTACCAGGAGTTTGCCTGAGTTTCCTGGGCATTTTCTTCCCCTTTCTGAGGACTGGCCTGGAGCCTTTCTCATCCCAGTTCCATCATTTCCTTTCAGCTGTGTTGGCTTTCAAACCAGCTCAAGCTTCCTAGACTTAAAGGCCATTTAAATTTGACTTTGCCATGGCAAGTAGGTCCATAGAGCCTGGCCACCACCTTCATAATTTGCACCTCGGTTCACACTGCAGAAACACTCGGTTCCTCGAGATGTTGGGAAGGTGGTGGGAGAACTACCAAGGCCTGGAGTCTTATCAAAACAGCTCAACCCACCAGTTGCAGACTGTTCTTGCTGCATTTCCTGTTGAATGCTTCCTGCACACTAGTGACTCAGGGTTTTCATCATGTTCCCCAATGATTGTCTGTGTCAGTCAACCATAACGTTCCAGGTACAAGAGAGCTGTGTGGTCATCTTTACCAGTTACTGCTCCTGAGCCAGCCTGTGAAGGGTGGCCTGGGCTTTCCCCATTAGCTGCAGAAGGAAGCGCAGTGAGCAAGGCCAGCAGCCTGTGGGAAGACTCAGCCATTTGCTGGGCTGTGCCGACTGTGTGTGTGTGCGTGTGTGTGTGTGTTCAGTGACAACTTTGAATACACTTGAAATGGAAGAAAGAGAAAGGACAACAGTTGACTCCTTGAGTTGCGTTCTATTCAGAGAAGTTACTTAGAATCTGTGGACAGTGGTTTTGCACAGGTGCATTGTTATCCCCATTTGGACTGAGAACCTTTATGAACTGTAATATTTATGTGGACAGGTTGATGGCTTGTGAATTAAAGAATCCCCCCTTGGTCCTAGTGTGGGGTTAGCGTGTGCCCCAGCCACCTGCTCTAAGGTAGATCGCACTTTAGGCAAGAGTCTAGACCCCATAGAAAGCCCCCTCTAGGTTGTATGGGCCTCGGTCCAAATACTGAACAAGGCTGGGTATCACCCACTGGATATTGAGAAGTTTGGTCCTAGGGAATGTCTCAGGGTGGATTTCATAGTACTCTTCCAGTTACATATCCTTTCTGTGTGGGCTTGACATTTGTTTGATGGGAATAGCAAGGGAACTGAACTTTGATCTCTGAAATCCGAGTGAGGTTATCGGTGAGAGTTTGGAATTATGTACGAAATGCAGGATACATTTAAAATGAAAGGAGGGTGAAAGTCTTCCTCAGGACTGTGGGCCACTGAACTGAATTTTACATGTGTTTTCTTATGGTTTTCCCATCTTTTGATTTGTTTCCCTCCTATGCACTATTTAGAAACTACTGAGCCATGGACACAGAGTAGGGGAGAAGCATAGTGCTAGAGATGGAGATTGCACAGGTTGAGGTGGAGACATTAGCCTAGAAAATTCTGATAAGAGCATAAAAGTCAGTCTGAGAATAAGAAAGATGATAAGGGTATAGGATTTCTATTTTACATATTTGTCTACTTACAAGATAAAAGATATTGTTCATCCATTCAACAAATATATCAAACACCTACTACTACTGTGGCCGGCTCTATTCGAAGCACTGAGATACAGCAGTAAACACCACCATCCAAAAGCTTCCCTGTCCGCATCTTGCTTGGTTAAATTATATGAAATTGCTGTTTCTGTAGGTTAAAAACAATTGATTATAAATACAATATGATCTAGCATTTACTCTATGATCCAGCCATTCCACTCCTAGGTTTTTACTCAAAAGAAGTAAGAGCATACATCCAAACAAAGACTTGTACATGAGTATTTGTAGCAGATTTATTTTTAATGGCCTTGACTGGAAGCAACCCAAATGTCCATCAACAAGTGAATGGATAAACAAATTGTAGTATATCCATACAATGGAACACTACTGGGCAGTAAAAGGACTGAAGTACTGATACACGCGGCAACATGGATGGACCTTAAATACATTGTGCTAAGTGAAAGAAACCAGAGGATTTCATTTTATACAAAACTTCAGAAGATGCAAACTAATCCATAGTAACAGAAAGCAGATCAATGGTTGCCTTGGAACAGGAACTGGGGTTGGGGACAGGAAGGGCAGGAGGGAGAGACTACAAAGGGGCAGGTGGGACCATTTGGGGTGATGGATGTGTTTGCTGTCTTGATTGTGGTGATGGTTTCACAGGTGTATACACACATCAAACCCTTTCAAATAGTACACTTTGAATATGCACAATTAATTACATGACAGTTATACCTCAATGAAGGTGTTAAAAACAGTTGAACAGCAGCAATTTCATATGTTTCCATCAATAGATAAATGTTAGTGATAAATTTATGTTTGAAACCTTATATTCATTTTTCATACCTGGATTGAAAACTCACCATGTGTCAGGCACCGTGAAAGTTATTGTCAGTGGAAAGCGAATGAGCTGTTCCTGCTTTTAAGCTTAGTGGGCAAAATCAGTTTGTAAAGAGACAGCTGGACAGCTTTCCCACAGGCAGTTCTGAAGCAATTACCAGGTTTAACCAAGTTATCCTCTGTTGACTGCATTTACGCATGTGTCTGTGCCTTCCTTCTTTTTCAGAGTGACTTGTGGTCTTTGGGAATCACCGCCATCGAGATGGCAGAAGGTGCTCCCCGTAAGTACCTTCCTCTGGGTGAAATCTGTTACTGGTCTGCCCTGCAGGTACTGACGCTTCCTTGCCAGGAGCTGCAGTAGCTTTATTTCTGCTACACCAAGCCCTGCATGGACTCAAGCTGGCATATTGAGAAAGCAGAGTCATCTTAAATCAACCAGGAATCCATTCATTTCAGAGGGGTGTGAGGATCTTGTGTTTATGAGGGGAAACAAGAAAGCAAAGGGAAGCAAACTTTGAGAGTCTAATCTATTTACAGATCTGGTGTGTGGTTTATTCTTGAACTACTCTTCGCCTGTAGTAAAACTGCGACCAAGCCACAGAGGCTGTAAATGCCAACATAACAAAAATTCACAGCCGATTTTCAGTGCATGGGTTATGTGAACACTTGCACTCCATTTCTCTCACTCCTATTAAAATACCACTGTTTAGAGTTTTAGATTTCCCTGCTTATTGGAGGCAGAGTGGCCAGGGTTCTGCCTATCTGGAGAACCTCTCCAATTCCTGGAGATCTTGAGCACAGACCCCACAGAGAATCTCCCCAGCCCCATGGTCACCACGAGCATGCACCTCAGAGACTCCACGCAGGAAGTGCAACTGACCAGGGGCAGCTGCTGCCATGACACCGAGGCTGCACCTCCTGAGGGCCACTCCGCACCAGTGACCGAGCGTGGCAGGGATATAAGGCAGACCCTTTCCTGGAAGACAGGGATTCCTTAGAAGGCAGCTTTCACTCCTTAGTTTCCCTCCTTGGTTTTCTTAGAGTGTGGGACAGCCTAGCACACTCCACCCACTTTTTCTCCCTCCCAGCACACTTCATAACAATCTGACAACTGTCCCAGCCTTCCCTCGCTCCCTCTCTGTTCAGACAAAAATTTCCCCCAGTAATATCCTCTCATGTTTAATACCACCTTGGTGTCTGCTTTCCAGAGGACCCGGACCAAAGCAGGCCCCCTGTTTGTATGACGGGTCATTGTGCTCATATGACTTTTTACCCTCAAGTTATCATAGTTTTCGTATTTCTCATTCCAGAGTTGGTAGAATTCATCTGTAGCATGACTGGAGTGTTTATTGACAAAATCCCCTCATCCACAATGCTAATAGGCATTTATGAATCAGAAAAATAATATTGGCAGTCTTGAAACCATATCATCATTCTTAATGAGTAGCAGAGAGGGCTAAAAATAAATTTCCACCCACCGAATCCTTTAGCTTTGGGGGAGAATATGTTCTTATTCTAGGCACAAAGGAAAAGATACTCCCAGATGAAAAGTAAACTAGTGAAATATTCTGATTAAGATAAGAATGTATGAGTGTTTTCACTAAATGTCATCTTCACAATTTGAGATATTTTTATCTCTTCTGCCAAACTTCCTTTGCCTTAATCCTCTGGTCTTCCTGGGGCCATTGAACAAAACAAAACCCCAGAAAAAACCCATCATGAAAAGCCATTCAAAGTGTTTGGAAATACAGATAGAAAGGTGTTCTGATCTAGTGCTTTATACTCCAAAAATCCATTAAGGTAACATTGCATTTCCAGCATCTAAGAAATAGACAGTGGATTATCAAATATCTTTTATTTTATGATTTTGGATTTTACTAATTAAAAATAACTTACTATCTCCATTGTAGTTGTTATCTTGATGTTGTTTACTTAGAGTCTTAGATGGTTATTTATAGTAAAGCAAAGGTTGTTGAGCCTTTAACTTGTTGTCCTTAAAAATGAAGTGAAAAGTAGACATGTTAACAACCTCTAATTGAAATGTGTTGGATTATATGAGACTCCTATAATCAGCTCATTTAACTGCTCACCAAACGGAAGCTTTATGATCTTCTGACGCCACTCACTGGTCATGCCTGGACTCCGGGAGCCATTTGGCAGCATTAGCAGCAAAACTAGGACGGGCTTGGCCTGGGTTTGGCCTCCTAACCAGAGCTGGCCCTTGTTTTGGTCTCTTGCAGCTCTGTGTGACATGCACCCCATGAGAGCCCTCTTTCTCATCCCCCGGAACCCAGCGCCTCGGCTGAAGTCTAAGAAGTGGTGAGTTTGGTCTTCAGTGTTTTACAGGTCTAAGAGCAGGGTTTTCTGTGATTCTCTTTTGGATGAGCTCAAATCCTTAGGTCCTGCTGACAAGATTAGACTAATATGTACTAAGACTTGGTGAGTGATTATAATGTTATTCATCTTAAAGGACATATTGAGGACCTACTATTTGCACAGTAAGTCCTCATCTTCACACCTTCAAGGTAAGGAGGTATTAGCTAAAATGGGTAGCAGAACCCAAGTAATAACATGGAAGCACTTTGATTTATTACTCCGAGTAATATCTTTCCTGGTAGCACAGAACATCTCATCAGAAAGGGTGATAGTTCGGAGTCAGCCCATTAGATTGGCTGACGTTCTTCTGTTCCTTAAGACATTAACTCCCTAAATGTGTATACACGCTCGGTGGTATGCGAGATGATTTTACTGCTCTGTGCATGAGCATTTATAATTTTTATCTTTGCTGTTGCTTTCTCTTTATGGCAGGTGATACTGGCTTCTTATTTGGGGCAGTGATATAACTTTTCCATCTAATAAACTAATTCACATAAAAAGTGACTTAATTTAAAGAAAAATGCTAAGTGAATACTTGTATGGGTGGTGAAGTGTAGGGTAAAAATTGTGTTGGTAGTGTATGATTGACTAGAGTTTGGGAACAGAGTTCTACAGGTTAGGCCAGGAGCTGGACTTTTGACTATTTTGTGCACTTACACCAGGGTCTTTGTATCTTGTCATTCTGTGGCAAAAATTCATTCCTCCTCCCCTTCCCCCTGTGGATATGGTATATCCTCCTTGGTACATTCTCAATTCTGATTCCCTTTGCCCTGGGCCCAATTCCTGGACCATTTATGACCTCCTACCCTTTTCTAGAGACATATTCTAGGCAGCTTGAGCCTGAAGGGACAAGATTCTTCTGCCCCTTTTCTTTTTTCTTTTTTTTAAATAAATTTATTTATGTTTATTTTTAGCTGCGTTGGATCTTCCTTGCTATGTGTGGGCTTCCTCTAGTTGTGGCAAGTGGGGGCTACTCTTCGTTGCGATGTGTGGGCTTCTCATTGCGGTGGCTTCTCTTGTTGTGGAGCACGGGCTCTAGGCACGCGGGCTTCGGTAGTTGTAGCATGCGGGCTCAGTAGTTGTGGTTCTCGGGCACTAGAGCACAGGCTCAGTAGTTGTGGCGCACAGGCTTAGTTGCTCCGCAGCATGTGGGATCCTCCCGGACCAGGGCTCGAACCCGTGTCCCCTGCATTGGCAGGTGGATTCCTAACCACTGCACCACCAGGGAAGCCCCTCTTCTGCCCCTTTTCATACCACTTCGTGATCAGGTCCTTGACCGAGGCCCTCATGTTTCTCATGCACCCACCCACAGTTTCACCCTCCACTATATGAGAGCAATCTTAATTAATACCATCATCCAGGAATGACATAGCGACCCTGGTCGAACAAGAGAAAGGCGTACTGCACAGAGGGAGGGAAAGGAAACAGCCAGAAGAGACGACAGCCTCGGAGTTAGTTGCCGAGGGCTGCACAGGAAGAGAGTGAGAGTTGCTATTGGTAACGAGGAGGCAGAGCATCCCTCCTCCCCTCTCCGGAGGGTCACTGTGGTGTGAGACAATCCCTCTCTCCCCAGCAACAGCCTTCCATTGGGCACCACACAGCACGTGATCCACAGGCGCCCAGAGGCACTGCTTCCTCCCTTCTCTCTGGAACAGACTCCTGGGGAGGAGTTGGCTCGGTTCTGTTCCTTGGAAGTGTCAGTGGCACTGTGAAGCCCTCCTCTAGCTTTCTGCTTGTGTTTCATGCCAAGCCTCCCAGGAAGGGGGGTGGGAGGGCTGCTGAGTCCAGTGGGCTTCACCTGGCCTGTCCCCTCCCTTCCTCCTCTACCTTCACTGCTGCTGGACAAAATGACCATCCACACGTCTGCCGTTTGCCTGGCACGGTGTGGCCACACACCTCGTTTCAGAAATATTTGTGTTGATTGCCAACTTTAAAAAATCTGGCAGTGGAGCAGTCCATGGAGATTTCTGACCTTTTTTGACAAAGGTGCAGCGATACTGTCCTGCCCAGTGGTTCCTGCTCCCTTTGAAGGTGAGAGCTTGTGCTTCTGCCCCAGTCACTGCTTCTCCCAACCCAGAAGCTGGTATCTGTTGGTCACCCCACTTGTCCTGTTTCCTTTTTACCCCTGGTCTGCACCGCCCTTTGTGTGACCCGTCTGGCCCCCAGAGAAGTGAGTGACTGGCCCGGGCACTACAGTTTCTGTTGACCTTGCTCCAAAAAGGGCAAACCCTGCACTGGCCTTGTCTGAGAAATACAGACCTGGGGAGGAACACAGGCTAACTTCTCTGCTGTAAACCCTTGGCAATGAGAGCTCATTGTGATAATGCTGTAGGGAGCTGCATCCGTCCAGGAACAGTGAGGAAGGAGAGCAGGCCACCTTCATCTCACCAGTCTCCTTGCACGCCCTTGCCTGGCTTGGAAGGAAAGCCAGTTACAAGCAGGAGTCCCACACTGCCAGGCAGGGGATGGGAAAATGACTTGACTGTTGGAGAACAAGTGGGAAAAACAAAAGCCCTGGTAAAAATAGACTTTTTCACTCAGAACCCAGCCTTTATAAAGATGGCTGTGCAGCCTCGGGCCACAGGACACTTGGTGTGGCTCGAATTTCTCTGCCATAGAATTCCAGTGTTTAAGTGAAAATACTTAGGCACTTCAGAGTACTTGTCTTGAATGACCAGGTCCAAAGTGATTTCAAATAGAATCGGGTTTGAGAGGAAGTGAAATATTTCTGTCTGTTTTCCTTTTCCTTCTTTCTCTCCTCCCCCATCAAAAGAAACAAAACTCTAAAATGTTCTTTTATATCCAGCTCTTCTCTACTTAAATGAGTTATCAGATGAAGTACACTGTTCCTAGTGTGTATTCCAGCATATGACCAAAGGGGGCGCCATTGTGGCAGAGACGGCAGTGAACTCTTCATTATAAGCATTCATTCAGCTGAGGGTCATTTCCAAGGAATGTGACTGAGTCTACAACATACAAGGCATATGTATGTTGTAGACTCAGCAACTTATATGTATGTATGTGTATTTAAGATATATATATAAATTTAAACTATATATGTAATATATATTTAATCTTTTTTATATATTTTTTATTGAATGAAGGAGTCTTTAAATTCTGTAGTGCTTTACGATTTTCAAAAGTTTCACACACATGATTTCGTATAGTCCCATAATAACCCTTTTTATTCTTAACCACAGCCATGCCAGACAGATGCTCTGAGTCCTCATTTTATGAGTGAGAGTCTGAGGCTTAGGTAGGTTACGCTCCTTGCACTAGGCTGTACAGTCTTCGTTTGCCAAGTTTGTAACCCATAGTCTTTCTACTGTACCATTTGACCTCTTAAAGTTCAAGGTTAAAGTGGTAGAGAAGGAGCTGTACTCGTCCCTAAGTGTGAGCACTTGTTCCTTGAGCCTTAACATTAGGGAAACAAAGGCAGTCACACTGCTGTTTTCCCCTTTTGTTATGGGAGGAAAGGAGCGCATCCCTGCAGCAGGAGCCGGGCCCTTCCTCCCCCATCAGTGTAGTGAGGAGAGGCCTCGGGCTAAGGAAGTCCTGTGATCAGGGCTCCAGTCAATGTTCATGTGGCTCAGACCTTTGATTAGGCCTCCAGGGGGGTTACAACCGGAGTTGAATCAGAGGAGAAGGATGCTCTCACCATCTGTCTCCATGTCAACAAATGACCAGTGCGGTGCGATTCCCATGTTCCCCTCCTGTCTCTACTCCTGCTCTGTGTGTAGTTGGATTCAACCCACATGGGTAACCATCCCCTTCAAAAGATTTCCTCTCCCTTCTCTTCCCACCGTGCTCACCCCGGCTCCCCTGCCCTCACACATATACTCCATGCCGTAGCTTCCCTCCAGGGATCTCTGGAGAAGGATGGAAATGACTCTGTTCCTGTGAAAGATGGTCAGTCTTGTCCTTTTCACATGCCCTTTAAATGTGAAGATTCCACACAGGCAAAGCAGCACTCGATTGAGCTCATCAGAAAAGTCCTAACTGCTTATCACTGGAAAGAGGTATAAGATTCCTGGTCCAAGCCACTCATGCTCCAGATGGAGACTGGAGGCCTGGTATGGTTAACTGGCTTATCCTGAGTCCCAGGTTCATGGCAGCCTGGAACCTCAGCCTTCTGCTTTTACTCCAGAGCTTACAACCATTTCTGTTATTTTATGAAACACCAGTTCTGATTCTTGCTGGGTTATCAAGCACTTCTGTTTTTGAAATGACAATGCTCTTGGGTGAGGAGGGGACTGGAAATAAAATAATGATAATAGAAAGGAAATATCAGAAAATACTTCAAATAGACTGAATTTACTACTAGTAATGTGACTTTGGACTTTATTAAAATCAAAACAAAAGTTATTACACAAACTTTTAAAAAATTAACCGTTTTTTGCAGTCTCCTTAGAGATAATGATCCTGGTGACTTTTCCTGCTAATGCATCTAATCCTAGTATATGTAAAATAATTCCCTTAAGGAACTCTATACTATTTGCTTCAACCCAAGTGGGGAAAATCACCTTCCAATTTCTTCTCGTAGCCCTCAAGGCAGATCCTCCTGTTCTTGAAGCCTGGTAGTGGTCAGAGACGCTGGGACATTGTCCTCATAGTAATAGTAATAATAATAACAATCATAACAAACACACATACAGCATTTATGATGTAACAGGCCCGGTTCTAACTCGTTTAATCATCACAACAGTCTTTTGAGATAAGTACTGACAGTATCCCCATTTGCGACCAGGGAAACTGAGGCACAGAAAAGTTAGGGGATCTGCCTAGAATCGCACAGTTAGTAAATGATGGAAACTGCAAGAGAGAAAAAGAGTAGTTCTGGGCAAGTGCAAATTTTAAAGATCAAGTTGCATGTAGGGAGTCTGAAGATTACCAAAAACTTTTAGCCCAGCTCATGAAAACATTATAGTGATTAATGTCATAATCGTTCAGGCATTTTTAATTCGTCTAACACAGTTTAATACATAAACAGGACAAATCTGGGAGGATAAAGTGTTCAGTGACACTGGTATTAGAAGAACTAGTATCTCAGACTGTAAGTACCGGCCACTACCATTTATATCTCGGTGCCAACCCTTGGGAAATTAGTATTACTAATCTTGAGCTTTTGTTTTTAAAGTGACAGAACTAAATTACCAGCAGCCAAGACTGAAACAATCAAGTTATAGAAATGTACTTTAAACCCATTCGGCCTCTCGGCAAAGCATCAGGTGATGCTTAATGTAGGTGAAGTTTTTTTTTTTTTTTTTCGCGGTACGCGGGCCTCTCACTGTTGTGGCCTCTCCAGTTGCGGAGCACAGGCTCCGGGCGCGCAGGCTCAGCGGCCGTGGCTCACGGGCCCAGCCGCTCCGCGTCATGTGGGATCTTCCCCGACCGGGGCACGAACCCGTGTCCCCTGCATCGGCAGGCGGACTCTCGACCACTGCGCCACCAGGGAAGCCCTAGGTGAAGTATTTTTACTTTTAATTAAACATGCAATTAAGCATATTGATTCTTTGGTCACACTAACTTAAATGGAGACAATGAATCTTTCTTTGAAGATTTGTTTTAAGTAGCATTATTTTCTCTTCACTGAGAACCATTTGCAGATGACATGGGATAGACTGCCAGCTTTGTAGTTCTACACGTCTTGGCCCATCCTTTGGGCCCCAAAATATTCTCTTGAATATCTCTTGAGGTTCCTTCTCACCAGGAGAGATAATGGAAAAAAGACTCTGCTATAGCTGTTCCCATTAAACTGCCTGAACACTCTCTCATCCCGGAGATGTCTCTGACTTTTGTGAGGTGTCAGTATCGGGGAAGGGAATGTTCAGTCTATTGAGTCTGGATCTCTTTTTAAATTGGTTATGATTTCTTTTATTTATCATCCCCTAATGAATAGTTGCCCTCTATAAAGAACAAACTTTTTCTTCCAAGTTGCAAGCAGAAAAAAAAGAACTGCCATTTGCATTCCTCGTGAATATTTAATAGCTTTCTGTCTTCATTTGTTTTTGTTTTCACCTTGTTAATGCTGATTTTCTACCTAGAAGAGTACTGTGTGGAGTTTGTCTATTTCTTTATGCAGGTTAACCTTATTCTTTTCATTTTATTCCTTAGGACAGTCCATTATTTCATTATGGTTTTTTTGTGTTTTTTTGTTTATTTTTTTTGCAGAGTCCCTCCTTAGATGATATCACATTAGTGCCTCCACAGATTAATCCAATGGATAGAAAGAAAGTGTATCAAGTGATATCTTCTCTCTAAGCCTTCATCTCTGTCCCTCAGAAGCACGCATTTGAAGCCACATTACAGCTCTCGTCCAGAATTCTCACCCGATAACCATCCACGCATTCATCTGTTTGTCAGACACGTAGTGTGCTCGTGACAGGAAGGTGACTCAGGCAGCTCCCAACTCTGGGGAGAATTTCCAGTGTCAGGGAGGCAGGGGTATGAGCTGAAGGACTTAAAGGGAGGTGCTTAGAATGTCCGTCCTACTGTTCCTATGTCTAGTCCTCAGTGTTTCCAATCCTGATTCATCCTGAGCTGACCTTCAGGTGACCTTTACTTCTATGTAAAATAATTTAAAAGCTTGAACATAGCCTGGAAATTTAAGGAGGAAAAAATACCAGTAGTTCAGTACTACTTTAAAAACATGGAGTAAGGTGAAAAACTGCTTTGACTGGGGCAGAAATGGAGAGTGGTACGTATAGCAGTGCCCTCTCCCATTTGAATCTTGAAGAACACGCTCACCATTGTGTTCTGTGTGGTGAAGACACCTTTCAGGCCTGAAGGATATATATACAGGGCCCGCTGGGAAGTTTGGGGAAGCTTGCGCAAGCTTGCGGAAGCTTGCGTCGGGGATCTGCTCCTGTAACTCCCCAGTGCTCCACAGGAGGGCAACAGAGAGCGCAAAATGGATTCGTTCCTGAGCAGGGTTGGGCCACGGGGAGGGCGAGCAGGGTTCCCCCAAGGTCTCCAAGGGTGATGTGCCCTGCTGACAGCGGGGCGCCTCGGAAAGGCATGCTGTAGAGTCATGAGCTTAATTATTTATGATGCTGGACAATTTCTTGGAACTTTCAGACAGAACATGCATGCCCAACTCATGAATCATAGCTGAAGTCATCATTAGTATCTACCACGCTATGGACTTGTGCCCTATTCGCGGGTATCTCTCACAGCTTTCCCCTGCCCCTGTGCGTCTCTGACACAGGGTTTATCTCTGAGGAAATGGTGCCTTTCTAGAAAGAGATAAATTTGCTTCTGGGTATGAACTTAGTCCCTATAAGTTAAGTTTCCAAGTCCGTGGATTGATAGCAAACATACACATACACCCTGTTCTTATTCATTGGAAAACAAAGTTCAAAAGTGATTCAAAACTGCCAGTTAAAAAATTTGCCTAATGTTCATTTTACCATATAAGAATCTTGCTCATTCCTACATAATGTACTCCCCCTTACCTGTCCAACCCTGGTTTTACTTTTCCCAGCTTGTATTTTCTGCCACATTTAGAGAACTCACCTCAATGTCCCCTGACATATTATGCTCAATCCCAGCCTTAGTTTTTCACTGATTTTCTACTTCCCTGAACTATCCTTTCCCAAGAGTGATTTTTCTCCTAATTCTTTTTTTTTTTTTTTTTTTTTTGCGGTACGCGGGCGTCTCACTGTTGTGGCCTCTCCCATTGCGGAGCACAGGCTCCGGACGCGCAGGCTCAGCGGCCATGACTCACGGGCCCAGCCGCTCCACGGCATGTGGGATCTTCCCGGACCGGGGCACGAACCCATGTCCCCTGCATCGGCAGGCGGACTCTCAACCACTGCACCACCAGGGAAGCTTCCCAAGAGTGATTTTTCTCCTAATTCTTTAAGGCCCAGCTCTGGTTCCCTCATTCCAATAGACCTTCCAGGTGTGATTCTTATCGGGGTCTTTCTCTTCTCTGGTGCCTGTTGGTCTTCTGTGTGATATTATGGATAAACTGTGCAAAAATGCTTTCGTGCTATAACTACCATACACTGCCTGAGTTGTGTGTTGATGGCAATGATGCCTTTGTACCCCGCTGTGCCAAAAAAGAGCTAGACCGACTTTGTGATTGGTTGATCCCTAAAGTTTGCTTTTCTTTGGATTGTCTTTTAATCTATGGGTTCATCTCTTCTGTTTGGCAGGTCAAAAAAATTCCAGTCCTTTATTGAGAGCTGTTTGGTAAAGAATCACAGCCAGCGACCAGCAACAGAACAACTGATGAAGCATCCATTTATACGAGACCAACCTAATGAACGACAGGTCCGCATTCAGCTCAAGGACCATATTGACAGAACAAAGAAGAAGCGAGGAGAGAAAGGTGAGACACACATTTGTATTTCAGCAAGGGAAACAAAAGACCAAGTGAGTCATGGGCTCTTGAGGTATTGGAGGTACGGTGGGGATTTCAAATAGGACTGCATTGTTCTTTAGTGTGAAGGGCTGCCTCTGAGATCACAGCCTGCGGGCATCACTAAGAGGGAGGCTGCTGAAATGGAATCTTTCATGAAAGAATAGGACCTCGGGAAATATTACCTTTTCCAGGCACTGAACAAAAAGTCATGTTGAGTGATACTATAAAGTGGTTTAATACGACAAGTGATTTTCTTAATTCAAATGAATATTCATGTTTCAAAGACTCAACATCTACAGAAGACAGGCAACCTTAAAAAAAAAAACCATCTAGTTGACATTTTTCAGTACTGGCACTCTTCACCATTTAAGTTTTCGTGCTCTGAGACTCATTTCTAATTTAGTTATTTGGAAGTCAGAATGACTTTTATTATAGTCAAAGCGATATAAAGAAGTTGCCAAGCTGCTATATGGAACATCACATTTTCTTCTTTATAGATTCAAAAACTCTTTTCTCTTATGGCTCTAGCTGTTAGACCATACTATCTTTTCACTGCATCACTGGAAAAGACATGAGTCCAAACTTGGGGCCCTGGGACTGTGCCCAAGTTGTTTGAATAGAGACTCAAAATTCCTTAACTAGCATCCTGACCAAGGTGAAAACTCACGTGGTCTGGGGCAGGTTTTATGACTTAGTTGGGTAGGGAGGTAGGGAAGGTTGAGGATGGGAAGGAAAGGTGGGGATGCAGAGAACAGACAAGGTGAGAGCTCCCTGGTGGGAGGAGGAGGGGGCAGCTGGCCCGGCTGACAGTGAGGGGGCGATAGAGGGCTGGCCAGGTGAGCACTGAGCATGCGGGTGGGGGGTGGGCAGGTAGAGAGCAGAGGGGGAGGCCAGGGACCAAGGGTGGAAGGTACATGGTGGTGTGCTTGGCTCCACTTCTGTACTCTCCATCTTTCTCCTCTGTTCTTCACGATCCAGATGGAGCAGGGAGGGTGGTGGGCAGCACAGAAGAGAGGGTGCTCTCCTTTTGTTTGAACTTCCCCTCTTCTTTGCCTCTGCAGTTAATATCTTCAGGTGGCAAGGTATGAGCAGGGTCCTAGGAGTGGGGTGGTGAGCCGTGTAGGGGTCAGGACTGGGCAGAGGTAAGCTCAGCAGAAGCTAAGGGAGGAGAAATCCTCGGTGAAGCTTCAAGGGAAGAGTTCCTTCTTTGCAGCCGGCCTCGGGGATGCAGGAAAATGTGTGATCAGGTTAGACTCAGGAACGGGAGGTTATGAAGCTAATCCAAAAAGGAGGCTCATCTTCAGTCGTTAGTGGATGGAGAGGGATGAGGTATCAATCAGGGCCCAAGGAGTTGGGAGGGCAGCCCAAGCTGGAGGAACTAAGCTGGAGAGAAATAGATGAATCAGGTCAAAAAGTGCCGGGATTGATTTTTCAACGGCTACTTATTAATAGTGGTCTTGGGCCACTCCATGAAGTCAGGCTTTTAACGGGAAGAGTTTAGTGTTAATCAACTATACTCCAATATGAAATAAAAAGTTAAAAAAATAAAAAATTTAAAAATAAAGATAAAGGGAATAGTTTAGGGCAGTGTGTCAGACATGCAGCCCATTAAAGGCCAACTTTTCTAAAAAGAAAATTTATTTTCCTATAGGTATATAGAATAGGTTAAGTACTCGGACTCTTCTTTTCAGACTCGAATTCTGAGTTCAAATTCTACTTCTACCCCTTAATGGTTATGTGAACTTCACCCCAGTTTTCTCATCTTTAAAATAGGAATGGGGGTATAATAATAATTAGTATTGTCTGGCATTTTTGCAAAGATTAAATGAGATGATGCATGTAAAATGCTTAATACAATGTCTGGCACATAGATGTACTGAATAAATGTAAGCTATCCTTATTTAGACAATTCTTACTGACCTACAATTTTTCAGCACTGTTCAGGGTTACTTTCTGAGATCATGTGACCTCTGCCTCTGCCCTGTAAGAGTGGGTAAAGCTTGTGCCTTGGATTGTTTTCACATTTTGGGGGCACAAACTCTAAAATGTGACTTAGAACTCACCACCCCATGAAAACAGACTATTTTTAATGTGTTCCCTCTCTGCAGGGTAAAGAGTAAGATCCTTGGGAGTAGGCAGGCTTACTCGAGAGTTGCATGATGATTTAAGGAACCTCATTCTGTTTAGGCTTCGAGCCACCAGCACCCTTCTTTTTTATCTGCTCCCCAAGAAGGAGTGTTGCTCAAAATGAGACTTCATTCCAGTTGCTCGGTTTGATTAAATGACTTAACTTGCTCCTTCTAATATTTTTTCATTCTCTTAAGTAGTTCTAAGACCAGCTTCTGGTAGAATCAAAAATTTTTAATGTGCATTGCTTTGTGATTTTTTTAACCTGATATTATTTTTTCCTTCAGATATGTTGATACATGCTCATTTAAGCCACTAATATAAAAGCAATCCCGCTGGATTCTGGTGAAGTATTATAGTTGAGGAGATTGACAAATGAAATTTTTACCCTAGAGAGGAGAAATAATTAGATTAATTGTGTGCTTCTTTTCCTTGCTATAATTTACTTTACTAGATAAAATTCTGCATTTTACTTTGAACTCTCTGTTGATTCATTTAAGGAAAGTTTGCAATATTAAACTTTCAATGTGGAACACTGAAACACTTTATGAAGGTTCTTTACATTTTCATAAAATAATACTTTTTAAAAAGTAGCCTGAAAACTTCATACTTATTTAAACATGTGAAGCTAATTTTTACATGATTTTTAAAAATACTCTTGAAGTCATTGTGCTATGGCTCCCTTTCATCATCCCTTTAATGGCTAAATAGTATGGAAAGCAAAATGTGTTTATGGTCAAATTCCATAGTTCTCATCACGTGACTGCTGTCTCCTGGTGGTAACATAACCAAATTGCAATTTCAGTTTCTTTTCAGGGGTGTACAAATGTCTTCAAAGTTGTATTTACTAACACATAGCTATCAAGGGATGATAGCCCTGTGACAACCTCCCTGCTTAAAATGAAAATCTCCTTCAAAGTCTCCCCATTGCCTACGGAAAAGTCCTCAGCATGGTATATATAAAGATCATTAAGCTACATCAGACCTGCTGGGCTTTCTCACTCCATCTGCTTTCTCACACCAGCCATTCACAACTCAGTATTTCCTGAACATTCATGCACTATAATACTGTTAGCCTTACTCAGGTGGTTATGTTGCTTAGAATGCCCCTTTCCCAGCACTTTCAGCTGCCATCTGCCTAGAAAAGGGCTACTGATCTTCCAAGGTCCAGCTCATTTCTTCTTCAAAGACTTCACTGTTCCCTTCCCCCATTATGACCCATGGACTTAGCCGCTTTTTTCTCTGATATCTCATTGCTCTTTTTATGTAATTCTATTTAGTATATAATGTGTTGGAAAGAATGCTAATTATAAAGCTGGAGAAATTCTGGATTGAATTCTGAATCCAAATCTCAGATTTATTGGTAATATTACTAAACTGCTTATAATCTCAGTATCTTTGCTTGCAAAATGGGTATTATGTTAAAGGATTGTTATGAGAAGTACATGAGAGAACATAAGTATCTAGCATAGTGACCAGCATGGGCGATACCCAATAAAGATTAGTTCTCTTTCTTCATAATCATGGAGGCTCTGATTATTTACTTATCTATCTTGACCATTAGATTCTAATCTCCTCCGAAGCAAAGACTCGATCTTGTTCATTATGGCATGTTAACTTGCTTAATATATTAGGGAATTAAATGAATGTCCCCAGTGGGTCAATCAAAACACATTTAACTCTATTTTTTTTTTTTTTTTTTTTTTTGCGGTATGCGGGCCTCTCACTGTTGTGGCCTCCCCCGTTGCGGAGCACAGGCTCCGGATGCGCAGGCCCAGCGGCCATGGCTCACGGGCCCAGCCGCTCCGCGGCATATGGGATCCTCCCAGACCGGGGCACGAACCCGTATCCCCTGCATCGGCAGGCGGACTCTCAACCACTGCGCCACCAGGGAGGCCCAACTCTATATTTTTAATAGCACACGTTGTCAAAAGTTTCTGTCTGGTATTAAGATATCTAAAGGCAATTTGTGAGTCTATGTAAGTCATAATAAAATTCCTACGTAAAAAATGATTACTCCTGTCAGTAAGTTAACAGTGGCCCAATAAAAGATTGGGTTAGGTGGTCCTATAATGGGAGTTAACAAACTGAAAAGTTACGTTTCAGCTCCTTGTCTTCACTTTCATGTGAATGCCACGCATTAGGGAGAGAATCTAGAGTCGGCTGGGGCAGTCTTGGATGTTAATTCCATGTGCTTGAATCTAGCTGGTGGGCACTGTTGGATCACAAGTCAGGAGGCCTGGAGCCTGTCCCAGGTCAGCATTAAGGGCAACTCTTTGGGCCTCCGTTTACTTATACATAAAATGAGGGCATGAGCTTTACCGAGCTGTAGCATCTTTTTGCACACTAATATTCTGTGGATCTCTCTTTAGATGAGACGGAGTATGAGTACAGCGGGAGTGAGGAAGAAGAGGAGGAGAATGACTCAGGAGAGCCCAGGTAGGCGAGCAAGAGCTATCTTCTCAGTTTCACATTTTGCACTGTGGTTGTGTGAAATTCACATCCTTTTGATTTATAGGTTCATTTTTAAGAGTCCAGCAGGGTGGTCTTATTTAATTTATTGCCCACAAATGTGCTCATTAATTTGGGAAAATTTCCCTAGGCAGACTCTTACAAGAACATGGAAATCAGGATATACTTTATCTTGTCTTTCAAGATTTATTTCCTTGTTTCCTCACATGTGTAACATGTAGAATGGGTAGGAGGCAATTATCTGGGTAATACAGGTCTAAAAGTGCCTAAAACTGCAACTTTCTGGAGACCAAAGTGGTATTTTTGGACTTGAGTTATCCAGTCCATTACTTCATACCTTTGAGACATGTAGGTGGCCACTGTCGTCGTCACATGGCGTGTGTTTTCAACACAGCCTAATCCAAGAGGAAACAGTTTCCAGGAAATCAAATTACACTCTAGAGGTGAACCCTAAATAGAAACTTTCACTCCCATTCCTGTTGTCATACGTTGGCCCCCAGAATCAAGTGCTTCTTTATTATCATCATCCCTACGTTTTGAATTTCACTTGACTTTGTTTCTGACTTTCTTCTAGTCTGTGTTCATAAGTAATTAATGCCCGTGTGCTCACACTGCCAGGATTTCTCTTTTGTAAGAGAATTCAGCTGATGGCAGTTTGGTGAATCAAGGGGCATGGGCATGCACACCAGGGCGGATGCACTGTACATGTGAAGTGAGATTACTGGGGGAAGTGCACAAAGCAGAAGGGTCACTGGGGTATATGGGTCCCCATCCTCTAGCCATCCAAGGGAGGGACCCAGTACTCAGTAAGGAGCGGTTCTTGTATGACTGAGGCAGAACTTCTGAACCAGGGAAGGGGCCAGTTCAGCCACTGCTGCTAGAATAAGCTAGTGCACTCCTTTTTCTGAGCTAATTCAGACCTACCAAGCTGGATTATTGCTAAAACTACTGGAAGAGGATGTGATTGAGGTTACAGGGCCATCAGTTTTTCTCTCTTCACCTGTTACGGGAATTTTCAAGGTCAAAGACTGAAAGAGAAGTCTTTCCTTCCATCTGGACACTTAATATGTTTTCTGCCCCTAGTTTAGCTGCATAAATATGGTGACTGCCAAGTAGTGACATGGAAAATGAACATTCTTGTAAAGCAAAGGGCCAAATGCCTTGCTTTCAGAGTCGTACGCTATTTTTCCAAAGCTCACCCAGACAGACCTGTCAGCCCTTCTGATCACTCTCCATGGATCTGAGAACCTCACCTTAACTAACACTTGCTAAACCGCATGTTTGGAGTCACTTAGTGGATGACCTAGCCATCTCTTAACGTTTCCATAATTGTCACATGTCTTTATATCACATCGAAGATTATGTTCCAAGTCCTATTTTCTGGACGCATCTAATTAATTTTCATGAAATCCTGTAAAATAGAAAGGGATAGTGGTTATCTCATTATAGAAATGAGGTAACAGCCCAACGGTAGCAATCAGCTCACACACGGAGTTAATGATTCAGTCAGTAATACATCTCGGGTCGCCTGACATTGATTCAACATCGGTTAATATTAATGGTTCGTCCTCATGTGCATGGGAGGCTGGGTTCCCTAATCCCCACCACCTTTGCACAGACCATGTGGCCTGAGTAGATAAGCCCCTCCTTTGGGGGGTTGTTTAAAGTTCTACACAAAGGCTGTTGGTTTTAAAGGAGGCTTATTAGTAGAATCCAAGCACTGTCTGTGAACCACGCCTTTGATGTCATTTTACGGCAGTATCTCACATAGCACGCTACCCACTCTCCAAGACAGAATGATCCCCTTGTCAACCACCAAACCTGCTCCTCCCCTTCCATTCCCCATCCCAGTTTGCATCACCACCACAGCCCAGACGCCAAGAGAAAACCTGCAAGTCATCCCTCACTCCACACATTAGATCCATCAACAGGTTTCATTAACTCTCTCCCCAGATGCCTCCTCCATCCCCACCTCCCCTACCTGGTTAGTCTCTACCCCAGAGCCACTGTAGCAGCAGCCCGACTGGTGACCCTGCTTGCCCTTGTACCCACTGCAGAACATCATCTATTCAGCAGCCAAACAAATCTGATCATGTTACGCTCCTGTTAACAAGCTTTCCACGTGTGGCTTCCACAGCCTCAGGCTTTACCCTCTCTGCTCTCTGACTTCCTCTTGTACCGCTCCCCCTCTCATTTGCTCTGCTCTGGGAAGACTGCCTGGGCTTCAGACCCTCAAAAAGGCCACCCCTGTTGCCACGACAAGCCTCTAAACTTGCTTTTCCTTCTGCCTGAAAGGTTCTTCCCCTACCTCCTCGTGTGACTGACTCTTCATCATTTGGGGCCTATCTCCACTATCAGCTTCTGGGAGAGGTCTTCCCTGATCACCCCATCTCAAGCAGAGCCCTCATCCTAGCCCCAGTGCCTTGGCACTGTCCGTTTTAAACTCTTACACTTTTTTTTGCCTTCTATAGAGCCTATTAATATCTGAAATTCTGTTATTTGTAATAATTTGTCTGCCTGTCTAATTATTTGCCTGTCTCTCTTCCCCACAAGAAAATAACTAGAGGGAGAATTTGTTTA
Source organism: Mesoplodon mirus (assembly GCF_964341445.2). Classification (NCBI taxonomy): domain Eukaryota; kingdom Metazoa; phylum Chordata; class Mammalia; order Artiodactyla; family Ziphiidae; genus Mesoplodon; species Mesoplodon mirus. Next base: position 58,798,124 of record NC_138982.1, read on the forward strand.
GCTACTGCTGTATCCACTAGAGCCTATTATAGTGCCTGCCGCATAGTAGGTACTCAATAATTATTTAATGGATTTATTTCAAGGGGAAGCTGCCAGAAAGATTAAAAAGGCCAGGTCTGTATGAGTAAGTAGGAACCATTTCCCTCCTCCTTGCTGGGCTGCAAGCAGAACCAAGGAGTCTGTAGCTTCGTGCTGTTCAAGGCGGTGATATGGGTGAAGACGATGTACCCATCCAAGTAGAGCAAGCTCCCTCACCGCTCCAGATTATTCATTTTTATTTTCTGGCTTAGCTCTTGCCTTTCTTAAAAGTGAAAATAAGCTGGCCTGGGGCTCAGGGCTTGCATACTCACTACAGCTTTTAGAAATAGAGGGCGAGGGAGTGGTGTGGACGGTCCAGGAGAGAGGTGATGACTTCAGGCATGTGACATCTCTGCAGCGCTGGAGCGGCATAGGCATGCAGTAGTCACACTGAAGGGGAGGCTGGACTCGCGTCTGTTACGTGGACTCTGTTTCTTTTGAGGGGTGAGCAGTGGAATTAACGGAGGGTCTGAGAGCCCGTGCTTGAGCATGTGGCCTCTTTCCCCACAGGTGGGTGAGGTACCCGCCTGCCTCGCCTCTGCCGGGACCCCCGGTAGCGATGGCCCCGCCCTGAGCGGGAGCCTGATCTGTCTCTCCTGCCGCGCAGCTCCATTCTGAACCTGCCTGGTGAGTCGACGCTGCGGCGGGACTTTCTGAGGCTCCAGCTGGCCAACAAGGAGCGGTCTGAGGCCCTGCGGCGGCAGCAGCTGGAGCAGCAGCAGCGGGAGAACGAGGAGCACAAGCGGCAGCTGCTGGCCGAGCGCCAGAAGCGCATCGAGGAGCAGAAAGAGCAGCGCCGGCGGCTGGAGGAGGTGAGGACGCGCTCGGCCGCCTTTGCGACCCGCCCCTTGTGGCTGCGGTCCCTTTCTGGGTGTCCGCCCGGGGTCCCGCCCGTGAGGTCAAGGCCATAGCCTGCTTGGAGCGCACACAGCTGAACTGCAAAGGAGGCTGCAGCCAGACGCTCTTACAGGCGGGGGACTTCCCTGCTGGGGGTGGTGTAACCTTGGTGTGGTCACATCAGGAAAGCAGGTGAAGGCTGCAGCCCCTTCAAGTCTTGCTCAGGTATCACCTTCTTAGTGAGGCTTCCTTGACCCCCTCACTTAAAATCGCAGCCCCTCTCTACATCATGTCCTGCTGCTCTTCCCTGCTTAATTTTTTTTATATAGCTCTTATCACCTTCACACGTGTGTACTTTTTTCTTTTTTTTTGCGGTACACGGGCCTCTCCCTGTTGTGGCCTCTCCCGTTGCGGAGCACAGGCTCCGGGCACGCAGGCTCAGCAGCCATGGCTCACGGGCCCAACCGCTCCGCGGCATGTGGGATTCTCCCGGACCAGGGCACGAACCCGCGTCCCCTGCATCGGCAGGCGGACTCTCAACCACTGCGCCACCAAGGAAGCCCCACACGTGTGTACTCTATGTACTTTCGTATATCTGTCTCTCCGCACTAGAATGTAAGCTCCCTGAGGATGGAAGATTCTCTCTTTTATCCCTGTGTATCTCTACATCGTGCATCTAGACAGTAGTGTCTAAAACAGTGCCCATCACACAGTAGACACCTCCTAAATATTTGTGGAATGAATGAACTAATATACAAGTGAATGAGTCAATGACCAAGAGGTGAAGTATAGGTGTTGACTAGACCACAGTGACCACAGTGAATAGGCAGAAAAGCGAGATGTCAAATATGGAAAAGCAGGGCCTGCCTATTGCTACTCCTTTGTTACTCCTCTGAACACTGAAGAAAGCATTTCCCGGGTCCTTCCACGCACGCCTTGGTACCCAGGGCCTGTCCCGTGGCTAGTGGGCAAGACTTGCCTTCACCAGTAGGTATGCTGTCATCTGTGTGGGAACCCGTAGTGCCAGCCACACTTTCCTGCATGGCTTACCCTGGGCCAGGCTCTCACCTGTGTGGTCTGACAGACGTTTATTAAAGCCTCTTTCCCAGAACTTTGGTCCAGGGCCTCCTTCCTCTGCCAGATAAATCAAAACCTCTAGACAGTTAGGAAACTGAGAGACCATAGCTGTTGGGGAAGTTGGATGGCAGACGAAAGCTTCACTAATGGCATGGTAATGGGGGAGTAAGTTTACAGTTCTCCCAAACACCATCTTGCCCCTCATTAACGGTTTACAGCAATTCATTTGCTCTGTCAGGTGGCCACTGCAGTTAGAGGGTGGTGAATTGCAGACTCCAGGAGCGGCTTGCTTTTTAAATCGTACATCCAGGTCCAGCCTTCCCGGATCAGTGAGGGCTTCCGTTCCAGTTTGCAATAAATCCCATCAACCTCATTATGTCCCTAGAGTATTAGTATGCAGACCGGCAGCAGTCATACCCAACAGTTACAATTATTGAGTGACTTCTGTGTGCTAAATACCAGGTGGGGTGCTTTGCTTACATCCAGGATGTCACCGCTGTCGTGGATTTGTGTATATCCATGATCTCTCGTGCAAAGTGTGCATATCTCCATTTAACAAAGAGGAAACTGAGGTTCAAAGAGGGGAAGAAATTGGTCCCACGTCACAGAGCCAGTACGTACAAAGCCAGGATTCACACCCAGGTCTCCCTTCTCCCAATGGCCATGCGGGCCCTGATGCACTAAGGGTAGATATGTAATCAGAGCCGTGAACTGTGATCCTCAGAATTGAACCTTATAAGCGTCTGCAAACAGCAGTAGGGAAATAAAGGACTTTCCAATCTAAGTAAGTAAGTCTAGGACGTTGTTGGAGTGACGAATGCTCAGCCCATAAAAGGTTTGAAGGTCACCTACCATCCTGTATTCTCAGAATTACACTATAGTAGACGGAGGCATTGTAGTGCTGAGGGGGCAGACGCCTTCAAAGGAGCAGGCAAAGGCAGGGTGAAGGGAGGTGGGTGGTAATTAGCCAGCTCTCAGAAGTAAGTACAAAGTGTAGGAGTGGAGGTGCCTGCCTCACCTCCGGTTACTCTCCTGGGCACAAATTGAAATTCTGACAGGTCCTTGCAGCTGTGCCTCGGTGTCATTGCCTTCCGCCCACCCAGGCCGGCTGCAGCCTCTTGTACTGGCCCCCAGCCCAGCGCTGCACCATTTCCTTCGGTCTCTTGGGTCTCCTGAGGACCACGTCCTCTGCTGTCTGGATCCAAGGCTTACTCCTTTTAACTTCTGATCAAACCTCTCTCCGCAGCCAGTACCATCTCAGGCTCTGCCCCCCAACCCTGCCTTTCCTGCTTCTTTCCTGATTTGTGGTTTATTCCTTCCAAGAGCATTTCCCGAGGCCCTCACCTCATTGGAGCATCATGCCCTGGAAATCTGGACCATTTGCCTTTCCCTTGTCTGGCTAATGAGCTCCTTGCCTGGTGATTTGCTACACTTAGTTTCAGGCTAAAAGCATTTACCAAGTAACCCTAGAAAATCCCCATTGTCATCCCATAAAACGTTTAACATACCAGAGAACGCAAACACGTGTACACAGACACACAAGCACACTCTTATATGAATTTCCTTTTTTTTCTTTTTTTAAATTTTAACACAAGAACTCTTGGCCTTTGAACCTAGATCCTTAGTTGGTACAGTCTTTTCAGAGGATGCATTGTATTGTTTTGGTTTTATTTTTTTAGATTTTCTTCCTCTTGTACCTGGTTTGATCTATTTAAACATTATATGTTTTTTTCATCAAGTTGCTCGAATAACAATTTCTAACAGTGAGGAAGCACTTAACCATAAGACAGGTACTCTGTTCAGTACTTCATGTGAATTGTCTCATTTAATCCTCACAAGAACCCCCAGTCTAAAGATAAAGCAACTGAGTCTCAGAGAGGTTAACAACTTGCTAACGGTCACGCAGCTTGAGACAAAACGAGGTTTCAAACCCAGCAGATTGGACTCCAGAGCCCAGCCACTGTCACCGCATCTGTCCTGCCTCTCCCCCGGCAAGCCAGAGTCAGTGTGCTTTTCCATAGTCTTCACCTGGCCTCTGCTTCTGTGGTCTTTTACACTGAGAATTTAAGGATTTCTGAGCAAGGTCAAAGAAGCTGCACTCAGCAGGTGCTCATCTTTGAGCTGGACTCTGACTCTCAGGCTCCCAGTCAGAGCTCCTGCCAAGGCCTCCTCGTGTCTGTTCTTTTGCCGCATTTTCTGGAGCCTCTATCTTGGATGTTTTCAGGCTCAGTGGGGCACAGGCATCCAGTGGGGCACACCCTCTATGTCCCCACCCCACGGGCACAGAAGGCGTGCATGGAGACACTTTGCTCTAGGCATCAATGTGCACGCGCCCTAGCTTCTCACCAGAAGCAGGAATGCTTGTGACCACAGGGCATCAAGAGATTTTACCCACTTTACCTTTTGATCCTTTATCTTGCCCCTATTGCACAATAGAGAAAAAAAGAAATACTGAATTCTCAGATGACTGTAAGTTCTGAACCCCTAAGTAATGACTGTCCCCGCCGCCCAGGATTCCTCTCCCGCCTCCGGTCCTGCTGGATCCCATCCACGTCTGCTGCCCTGGCAGGAACTTGCACTACATTGTCACGTAGAAGTAGTTAAAGCCCGTAGTTAGGCTTGTGAACTTCGCTTCATTGTGAGCCAGGTGGCCTTGTGTAGGCACCCTGGGAAATACATTCCTTTTCCAAATAAAGGCCCTTCAGACACCCCTTTGGTGACCCTAGGCTGTGTAGGTTGTAGCCTTTGACTTGCTCGGTGATCTCAGATGTCACCTCCAACCAGAGTTTCTAAGGAATCCCTGTATGCTCTTTGCTATTTATAGGCAACCATGTGGTTTTGGCTAGGTTCTAAACCAGAATCTGTATATTCTTAGAAGGACTTTGTACACTGAATGTAGTCATTTATCAGTTTCATGAAAAGGACGTGGCTTCAGGCCAATTAAATGCTAGGTACACGGCACCGCTTTTGACCAATGATAAAGTACAATTTATAACTAAGTTCCAAGAGTCTGATTAAATCCAGCTAAGATGAATAAGTCCATCAATAGTGAGAAAAAGTATATAGAAGGCTTCTTCTATTTTTATTCAGCTCGATAGAAGTTTCTGGCACTTGGCCTAGTCAATGCACAACTTGTTTTACTCTCCATCACAGAGTTAGGGTCCAGGAATCAGGACCCTGAGGTGCTGGGGCACCTACTCTGGTCATCTTTTCAGACCAACCTTGGGCAGAAGATTTGTGGTGATGCTTGATTCTGCTCAAGAGTTTTGAAATGATGTTAGTAATTACTATATATATTTTTCAACTTGCTGAGAGCTTTCTTTCTATACCTTCATTGTGGGGAGAGTATCTTTGAGTCACAGAAATGAGTCACATTGACCCCAGGAGCACGAACCTGCTCCATGGTAGCAAGTTTTATTCTTCGGAGAACTGTATTCAGTTCTTCAAGCCACCAAGATCTCATTTGGTGCCCTCAAGGCAATCATAACATCATCCAGTTGTAAAAACAACCAGCTCTAGCTGAAAGATATTATACTGCTTTGGTTCTATCACCAGAAAAAAAAAAGTTAAATACCACCAGTATCTTACTAGCCAGTAATAGTTGAGCACTGACGTTCAAAATGAGAGCCTGGAGTCTAAAATTCCCTATAAGCCTCTAGCTTTTTATTGTGAGTGACTGGGGCTTTTAAGGACGTTGGGATCAAGTGTCTGTTTAAGTGTATGGTAGAATTAAAACTTTTGTCCTATTCCTACTGGCAGTCACTTGACAAATTTAGTGGATGCATAGCTCCACTCTGCGGACAGCCATGCTGGACCCTGGGAATGGTCTGCCCTTGTGAAGACGAGATCTGTGAGGATGACAGGCATTCAGCAAATAATCACCCAAATAACCATTTTCACCATCATTGCCAGACTGCTGTGGTGGAAAAGAATGGCGCACTAGGGGAGCAGACCACGGGGCTGGGAGCCTAGGCGGGCGTGGAGGCCTGTCGGTCAGCGTTCAGCTGAAGGCGGTGAGGGGCATGCGGGGGTGCTAGGCAGGGAAGCCAAGGCACTGTGTTGCTGGGCTTCGTAAGCCTGGTTAAGGAATTTCATATTTTGTTCTAAGAATAGTGGGAAGTCATTGATATGTTTCAACCAAGGGGATATGATCAGATCTTCTGGGGGGTTTTTTGTTGTTTTTCTTTTTTATGTAACCCTATTTTTCTTACTTTGTATTGGAGTATAGTTGATTTATAATGTTGTGTTAGTTTCAGGTGTACAGCAAAGTGAATCAGTTATACATATACACATTTCCACTCTTTTTTTTTTTTTAGATTCTTTTCCCATGTAGGCCATTACAGAGTATTGAGTAGAGGTCCCTGTGCTATACAGCAGGTTCTTATTCGTTATCTATTTTATATACAGTAGTGTGTATACGTCAATCCCAATCTCCCATTTTATCCTTCCCGCCCCATCCCTTGGTAACCATAAGTTTGTTTTGTACATCCATGACTGTATTTTTGTTTTGTAAATAAGTTCATTTGTGCCCTTTTCTTTAGAGTCTACATATAAGCGATATCATATGATATTTGTCTTTCTGTCAGATCTGCGTTTTTGAAATGAAACTTGGGCTGCAGGGAAAGTGGTTGGAAGGAAGCAAGAGTGGATAGGAGAGACCAGTTAGCCCAGGCCAGAGAGGGTGGTGCTTTAGGTGGATGGTGGTTGGGTGGGGATTGAGGAAAGTGGGCACGTTTGAGAGAGATGGAGCCTATAGAACATGCAGGATGTGGTGGTTGATCAGATGTCTTCCATGAAGGAGCACAGGTGGTCACAGAAGGTTCTCCGATGTCAGGTTGGAGCGTCCAGGTGGAGGGCCAGGTTTGGGAGCAGTAGGATAAGATCAGTTTGGAATGTAGTGAGTTAAAGCTGCCTATGAGGCAGCCAGTGGTGATGCCATGGATGCAGTTGGATTATATAGTTAGAGCCAGAGAAGAGGGGTTGAGGATGGGAAGAAAAATGGGAATTACTGGTTTATGGTCATGGAAGTAGACATCGAGAGGAGGAACTAATCTAGTTCCTCTAGAGAGTCTAGGAACTAGACTCTCTGAGAACTAGAGTAGGGGAGGAGAAGCAAGCAGAGAAGACTAATAAGGACGTAGGAGAGTTGAATGTTGTTGCAGAGAAAACTGCATATTCAAGCAGATGATGGAGTTACAGGACCAGCTCTGCAGAACGCTGCCCAGAGGAGTAGGCCAACAGCAGCCCTTCGTTTCAGTGACAAAGAAGACATTTGAAAGGTAGTTTTAGTGTAGTAATCTCTAGAAATGTATCTGTTTCATCTCTGCTTTGGAGAGAAGGAAGCAACCTGCTCGGGAAGTCAGAAGGTCTAGATCTGAGGGCCACCGTGCACCACCTGCCTGCCTGGGCATCTCCCTAAGTCTCCCCAGAGCCCCGCTTCCTAAGCTCTATGAGGAGGCTTCTAAGAAAGCTTGTTCCCACCACCAAAGTTGTTCTGAGGATTAACCAGGAAAATGGATGTGAAAGACCTAGCTTTGTCAACCGCCAAGAGCTAGACAGATCTCGCTTTCAACTGACTTGTCAAATCCAGGTTAAACGTGACTGACAGGACCCACTCGTGCTTCCGTTTGGAGAACTTTTCCTACTTACATGCTCATCCATTGTGGTCAGCTTTGCTCACATCATCTCTCAGTATTCACTTTCACTCAGGGTGACCAGGCCAGTTTCACAGAAGCTGTGGCAGCTGGAGCCCAAATGCAGAAAAGCCACTGGTGGGTATGGTTACTCTTTGGGACCTAAGTAGTTTCTCCCAGGTGCTTTCAGACCAAAAAGGGGAAAAGGGGGATCAAGGGGAAACTGCAGAAGAGTCAGTGAGCAACAGAGCATTTGGGGAAATTCTGCTGAGAGTAGTATTTTGGCTGACGTTATCTTCCTTATTAGATGTAAGTTCTTTAACTTTCCTGTGCCTCAGTTTCCTCGTCTGTAAAACTAGAAATAACAGTAGCATTTACCTCCCAGGGCTATTGTAAGGATTAAATGAGTCAATTCATAGAAAGCCTTAGGATAGCAGCAACACTTAGAACATACTCAGTAAATATTAGTTGTTAGTATTGTTGGAGTGGGTGCCTTTGGCTGAAGTCCGAGGTATAATTTCCAAAAGTTTACTCTTTTACATGCGGCAGTAAAACCTTCTTGAATTTATTAAAATAAATGTACCAACAGGTAAACTTTTATTCAGACCTTGGAAAGCATATTTGTTTATAATACTAGTAGGGATTTGGTTATGTCATCAAGAGAAAAAAAATATATCCAGTTTTTAAGTGGCTGGCTAGCAGATTAGTGTAGGGGCAAAGCACACCGGCTTTGAAGCTGTGGAGACCAAGGCTTAATCCTAGCTACGTGACCTAGGGCAAATTACTTGCCCTCTCTGACCCTCAGCTTCCTCATATACACAATCAAGATACTGTTTACTTGGCAGAATTGTTGTAGGGTAAATGTAGTCATAGGTACGGAAGGCTTGGCACAGTGCCTGACAGAAGAACAGACTGACATTGGTGGGTGAATATTTTATTGTTATTGCAATAACAATATTGCAAACAAAACAAAATGGTGATTTTAACGTTGTTAGGTTTTTGTTTCATTTTAAGGGTTTTCTGAATAGATGGCATTTCCCATTGCCTGTCTTCCTTCATTCTCTAAGGTACCTTCCCTGTTTACTTTTCCATCCCTTTTTGAGGGCTCTTCTCTGAGAGCCCTCTTGTTCTTGTCTTGCTGGGGTGTGCATCTACTGTCAACATAGCTAGCAGTCCTGGCCTTCCAGCATAGGGAGGCAGCCCATTCTTCATCCTTCTGGATGCACCTCATCTTATAGGATCAGCTGCCACCTGCCTCATCTTATAGGATCAGCTGCCACCTTGAAAGGTCTCCTCCTCCCAGCCAAGCCTCAGAGGACCCTCCACTGGGGAAACTCTGCTTTTTGATGGATGCTCTCATCAGTATTTCTTGTTGTCACTTCCCACACTGTGTAATTATGATCCCATCGTCGCCACCAGTGGCTGCATCAAGTCTCACATCCTACCAGCATCTAAACAAAACCCCTAAGAAGGTAGAGCTCTTATGATGCCTGGAGAGTAAGCTTCTGGGCACCTGGGACACAGCACCTTGGGAGTGACCCTTTCTCCAGGAAGGTAGAAACAAGACAGTCAAGGGTACAGTAAGAGATTGCCTAGGTTTGAATCCCGGCTCTGCCACTTACTGCCTTTGTGATCTTGGGCAAGACATGACTTCTCTATGCCTCCGTTTGCTCATTTATAAAATGGGAGAGTAACAGTTTCCAGGATTAAATGTTTCTACATACAAAGCACTTAGAACAGTAGCTGGCACCAAGTACCTGCATAATCAAGAAAAGAGTTGCCCATAAGAGGAACATCTTTCTTTCCCATCATCTGCCTGCTGTGGCCGCCCTTAGTCATTTCTTTTCCAGGTGAGGGCTCACAGCTGACTGCGGCTTGAGCAGGCAGGAGACAGGGGATGCTGCGTTCCCATGCACAGGCCACACTCCCAGGCCCTCAGCTGGAAGAAAACACCGTGAACAAGAATAACTCTCCCATTTCAGGGCCTGGAGTGTTAATTTGTTGGCACTGCTGAGAAGCAGCCTTTAATTCACTTAATCATTAACTGTAGGCATCCTAATGAGTCCTGCGAGCGGCATCCGCTGGTCGGGGCCAGAGCAGCTCTTTCTTCCTGGATGCTGTTAGCATAGGCACCAAGATTGAATGCTTACTAGCTGGGCTTTTTTTTTTTTTTTAAATAACATCTTTATTGGAGCATAATTGCTTTACAATGGTGTGTTAGTTTCCACTGTATAAAGTGAATCAGCTATACGTATACATATATCCCCATATCCCCTCCCTCTTGTGTCTCCCTCCCACCCTCCCTATCCCACCCCTCTAGGTGGTCACAAAGCACTGAGCTGATCTCCCTGTGCTACCTGGGCTTTTTGCTCTGTTATTTCAATAACTGAACAGAAATTATGAAATTATGAAACAGATGGGAGCCAGGCTGGCAAAGTGGATGCTTACTGTCCAGGGCAGGGCCTGCCCACGGCCTCTGACGAGGTCCGCATCGGGCACGCGTGTAATTCACACACGTGCTTCAAGAGGTCGTGCGGTTTGCATGGATGTATGGAACCCTGCTTCCCAGTGGATCCCAGTAAGGTTCCCTGTTCTAACTTACCTGCCATGCTTGCAGGAGTCTGGCTTTGTCCGCTTGGTCACCTGGGTCCTGTGATGGAAGGGGCTTCCTGCCCAGGTGAGGAGGTTGGGCTGAAAATCCTGTACTGCAGCCTAAAATGCTACTGATATTTGAAATCCTTTTGCTCAGACCCCTTTCTACACTTTCAAGGAATGGGAAGGACATGCTAGTATTTTATATTTATAGCATTTCATACTGGAAGAAAAAAACAGCATTAGGCAGGTTCTGGCCCTGGGTGTATGTAGGGCAGCTTAGGTGGATGTCACTTTTAAGTGACAGTGAGGAATGGGCATTACAACTGCCTTCAGTTGTCTGGGATCTTCATGGAATCTCTTTTATTACATCCAGTCTGCATCTCTTATGTTACACCATCATTATTCTTAGCTGTTCCCAACCATAGAACTACGATAACAAAATAGTTTCACAGAAAGTACTATTTCGCATGACATTTAAATCAAATTGTTTTCATTTCACTCTTGTTTTCTTCAGTCAATGAATGGTTTCATGGAATCCTAGAGGTTGAGGAACATAAGAGACCTCAAAAGTGGTCTAAGCCAATTCTTCTCTCAGAGCAAGAATCCCTTTGACAATACTCCTCACAGACATGTAACCTGTTTAACATATTATCTCTGCTTATACTTTTAGAGGCTTGAGGCAGCCTATTCTATTTTTGAACAACTCCTACTGTTAGAAAATGTATCCTGTTATTGATTCAAGTCCTTGTGCTATCCCTGCATTAATACAAATTATACCAAACAAAACTAAAATGCCTTCCACCTAAGCCCCAGAAATGGTTGAAGGCAATGATAGTGTTCTTGCCCAAATGTCACCAGTTCCTGCAACCTTGCTATATATGATGTAATTTAGAATCTTCACCATCATCCCAGATGTGTGGGAGTGGTCCTCTCTGTAGACATTGTATTAATAAACTGGTTTATAATGGGCTTGTTTTCATAGGACTCAATGTGAAAGTCTCATATTAAGTCTTCAGAACAATGGCAGAAGGAATTTGAGAGTTACATCTGCACTAGACTTTTACACTAACCTACAGAGTCATAGGTGCTCAGGATGTCCATTGGGCCATCTTGCTCCTCTATATGATACCCAGGAAAACCAACCATTCTCCCCAGGGAAACTGCAGCTCAGAGGTAAGCTCATAAATAATCACTCTGACTAGCATCCAAGGAAGAGGCAGGACCAGAATTCTTCCTGAAGCCTCCTCACAGCTCAGCCTGTTTAGAACTTTCTTTCCCTGTACTACCTGCATAAAGACTAGCTTGGCCCACATGTACCCAGACAGTGCTTAGCCTTGGGGCTGCCTAGTGATCAAAAGTTGGCTAGGGAGCCCAAAAGAAGAGTCTCATTTAAGCTGTTCATTTTCCAGGAAAGCTCTGAACGGGTGGGTTGGATGGTTTATCTTTTTGTTGTTGTTGTTGTTATTTACAGTTCCAGCTCATTTTTTTTAACATCTTTATTGGAGTATAATTGCTTTACAACGATGTGTTAGTTTCTGCTGTATAACAAAATGAATCAGTTAAACATATACATATGTTCCCATATCTCTTCCCTCTTGCGTCTGGATGGTTTATCTTTAATAGTGTAAAGTACATGTAAAAAGAAAAGAATGAGGTATATCTAGCTGGTCTAGTTTTCTCAGTGGTTCTCTGATTACTGTTTCTGTGAGGAAAAGACAGGTAACAAAGTGAAGGTAGAGGGGAAAATGGCCACTTGAAAAAGCATTAATAAAACATCCTTCACTTTGTATATAGACATCTCAACCATAGATGTCTTTCAAATCCATAGAGGCAGCATGGCAAGAGCCAGATGCAGAGTATCGTTCTGGCTTTGCACTTACCAACTGAGTGAACTTGGGCAAGATATTGGCCTGTGTGTGCCTTGGTTTCCTTATCTGTCGAGTGGGGATAATGATGGCAGTAAACGCCCAAAGGGTTGTGATAAGAACTAAATGAGTTACTATGAGCGAAGGGCTTAGGACAGTGCCTGGCATCGTAGGAGGCACTACCCAACTGTTTGTTCTTATCATGAATAATTATTATTCATTTTTGTGATTCTGATTACTTTGTAGTGAATTCAGAGGTGCCAGACTGCTTGACCATCATTCTCATTCTCGTCCTCCCTATAAAAAAAAGGCTTGGAATCCCAGTGTTAGTTGCAAGGAATCATACCCTTGCCCTGCAGTGGGTGGTATGCAATGGTCTTTCCAAAGCTGAAACTTTCACAGATGTTAAAATGGGCAAATGGGATACCCAGAAGCTTGAATGCCTCTTGTCACAAGTATAGCTCCTGCAAAACTTATACAGAACAGTCCTATTTAAGTGAGGGGGCATGTGTGCTGTGCAGTCGATTCGAGAGACCACGCTGGGGCCTTTCATTTCGAATGTCTTTGAACAGAGAGAGCCCCTGTGTCAAGGGGAAGGTTTGAGGTACTTCCCAAGGAGCCTGACTTGATCCTGCACTGGCTGCTGTGCTGTCCTCTGGAGGCCCACTCTGGTCTTCCACAGTCAGTGGGGTCTCCTCTCACCACTTCCAGGAAGTCACCCAGGATGAAAAGAAGCAGAGCTCTCCAAGAACAAGCCAGAATTCTGCTTCACTTCCCTTCTCACTCTGAATTGTTAGTTGATCTTTGCTTTGCGATGTAGCATATTCTTGCTTAGACTCTTAGAAGGAACAGACTTGTAAGATCACCTAATCTTCCCCCTCATTGAAGGTTTGGGTTAAGGTGACTCATTCAAGGTCATACAGCCTTCACTCATCCATTAAACGAATATTTGTTGAGACTGTGTGGTATGGTCTGCAGTGTTTGTATCAGTGGCAGAGCAGGACTGGAATCTAATCCTACATTTTCTGATCCAGTGTTCTGTCCCTCAGGTCCTGTGGCCTCTCATACCTACTCCCCTCCCCCAGTGATATGTCACTTTGCAGCTGTGGGATATTAATTCCCAAATGTGAATGTTACCTTTGAGTCTGTATAATAGGAAACACAATGTGTGTAAAAGATAGAAGGGCCCAAAACCTTTACACAAAGGCAACTAGCCTTGTTTTCCCCAAATCTACCAGAATGTTTTAAGAATCAAACTCAGATTCAACCTGAACATTCAGCAAGTAGAAAAAAGCAGCAGAGTATCCTATCTGGATCGGATGCCTCTCCAATTGATAGAATACTCTGCCAGGTACTAGGGACTGGGGGGATAGTAGGGCACAGAGTGCTCCACCATTTTCCAGCCGTGTGACATGGAACAGTATACTTCTCTGAGCTTCAATTTGCTTATCTGTAAAATGGGAATGATAGCAATAAACGTCAGAGTCACATCGTGGAATTTAATGAACTGAAGCATGTAAATCACCCAGCTCAGCAAATACCTGGCACACATAGACAGTGCCTGTTATGGTGATTTGTATTCATTCCATGATTTCCCTCAACTTGTTATGTGGCCACTGACAAGGAGTTGAACCTTCCTGAAAGTCTCTAAATGAGGGAAATAAAGAAAATGACATTTGCATCACCCAACAGGGCTAATGTGAGGCTCCAATTAGAATAATATAGAATGAAATACTTCTTTGGGTAAAAAAAAAAAAAAAAAAAAAAAAAAAACAGAAAAACGAAAAAAGAACACCATACACACAGATTACAACCCTGTGCTTTTCCCAAAGATCCTGTATCCTTAGAATGATGGGTGAGCTGTATTTAGCCATATTTGCTCTGGTCCATGATACAGAGTTTTAGATTAGATAGGAGATTGGGCTAACTTTCCCTGTAGGTCCCAGCCAGTTCTAGACATGTTACTGTAGTTCAGTTTAACCACTTCTCCAACGAGAGGGTGTGGTAGCATCAGAGCAAATTGATCCCCACTTCTGCGAAAATGACATTAACCACATGCTCCGCTGACAGACACAGAGGTGGCATCTTCATGAGTTTAAAGAACCGAAGGACAAGTCTACACTTTCTCATTTATCTCCATTTTGATCTTCCCAAGGGAGATTTTGAGGTTTCAAAAGACATGGAGGGCCAAGCTATTGTTTGCCTGTGTATACCCTTCTTTATGACTTTTTTTCATTCCAAAAAGATGCTTTAAGGTGGCTTACAAAGATTAATGCAGAAACTAAAATAAAATAAACAAGAAAAATAAAGTAGAAAGGAGCAATAGAGTTGAAGAGAAAAGCAAGAAGAAGCCAGGGTAGGGTCAGTTCATAGAACGCCTATACAACGTGGTGTCTGGGTGCCAGAGGTGGGCCCCCGTCTGACTCTGAAAGTCTTAGCAGCTAAGGAAAGAGGCAGTCTTGAATGGGTCAAGATTCATGTTGTCCAGATTAGAGTGGACCCATTGCTCAGGCAAGCTTTCCGAGATCATTGAAAACCCGTGCACTCACCTGGGAGTGGTTGAATAGTGCTAGGAATAACGTCTGAGTTATTTATATGAATAAACTCAGCACTTCTTAGCTTTTTTCCACTCTTCTCATAATACTGTAAAATGCAATTCATATTCTAACAGATCATCAAAGTCACTTCTACGGGGCCAGAGCACCCTGGTGCAGTACACACCTTTCTACTGGTTAAACTTAATCCAAAAAGAACATTTAAAGGAATAAAAGGAAAGAAGGAGCAACTTCATGGCCTTTGTGATGAACACCCATGTGTATTATTTCTCACAACTTTAATGCAATTTGAACAGTTAAGGGCCAAGATAATATGCCCTTGAAGAGCTGAAGGGGACAGGATTATTTCCTCTATTAAAATGAACATACTTGAAAGTACAGCCACACAGCCTTCACCTGGCCGTGGCCTGAGGGGAGCACCCACTGGGGAAGATAAAAACTGTCCTAAAAGGATCATTCTTTAGGAACACCAGTAGAAGGCAAAGGGACAAAAAGACCCCTATGATCTACTCCATAGATCAAGGCAACAATGATTTTAGCCTGGAAAAGTTTCAGAGTAGGTATTATCAGTCATTCCCCAACCAGAAAAAAAATTAAGAAACTTGTAAGAACCTATTGAATGTCTAGTTTTATGTGCTGTAATTTTTGGAGATGGCTCCAAGAAGATGTGGATGAAAATATACTTCTAGGCAGTTCAGTATATTTGGGGTGGGGGAGTGGGGAGTTCCTGCTGAGAGTTTAGAGTAGTTGGTTTAAGCTATTCTTTTTTGACAGAACCACTGTCATCTTTATGCATAACTCAGTGACATTTAGAAATTTTTTTTGAAAGTTCTTTCGGTAATTATTTGCGCTGTGGGTTTTATCTTATTTTATTTATTTATTTATGCATTTATTTTTTTTGGCCACTCTGCGCGGCATATGGCATCTTAGTTCCCCGACCAGGGATCGAACCCGGGCCCCCTGCATTGGAAGCTTGGAGTCCTAACCACTGGACTGCCAGGGAAGTCCCTAGAAAAATTTTTATTTCTTCCCTTTTCTACTCCGTCCAGCTTAGACTTCTATTCCCTTATTTTCTTTTCCTGCCTTTCTCTAAGATGGAAAATAAATCCCATGCCAGTGCCAATCGTGGGTGGCTCTCTTTTTAGAAAAACATTCCAAGCCTTGTCTATGCTCAGCATAAAAGAATATTCTGGGCCGGGAGGGCGTCAAAGGGTGAAGGGGTGGTCTGAGGTTCTGCGAGCCTTTCTCCTCTTCTCTTGCTGCCCCATCTATAGTATATAAAACAACAAACATCAGTGGTATCAGGCCCTTTATGGGATATAGTGGGAGGTAAAAACCAGAGTAGAGCAGAGACCCTGCCCACGATCTAGATCGCAGAATAGATGAGACATTTCAAATAACCATAACATAAGGCATGGTGTGCTATAAGCACTGATAGGAAGGGAAATGTACCCCCCCCTGAAAAAAAATTAGGATGGTACTGAATTGTCTGCTTTTGCCACAAGTTTCTTACTCGGTTCAATTGAACAAAATCTCTGCACCTGCCAGGTGCCAGGCCCCCCATGAGGGGCTGGTGGGTCCAGTGGGGGTCAAGCACAGGCCTTGCTCTCAGATTGCTACTTCTAGCAAGAGTCATCAGAGCTTTGTAAAGGTGTCTGCTTGAGACCAGGGACTTGGTCTTTCTCTGACATGTTTTGATATGTCCCCTCAAACAGTCCCACAGCCAGGAGGAGAGAGAGCAAACAATTTTCCTGGAAAGGTGATTAACATTGAGGCACAGCAGCTAGGAATTGGCAAGGTGCCTTCCGCAAGGTTGGGGAAGTGATTTATTTTTCCAGCCTCACCACAGGAACCAAGGCCCTGGCAGATGCCTCCATGCCTTAGCAGCAGCTGATCCAGATGAGATCATTATTAATTATTAGTCACTTTAGAGTGTCTTTTTCAGAAACTACAGAGTTCTTGGGAAGCCCAGACTCTCCTGAGTTGCAGTCAACACTATGTACACTTTGCACGGGGACCTGAGTGGCCTGTAATTATAAAACAGTATTGATTCCTGGAAAGGGGGTTGAAAATGTACAAATCCTTCACATAAAAATCAGCTAAATCTTCAAAAGCCTTGATTATATTTTTTCCTCAAGAAGGAGACTGATGGTGGGAGTAAAAAACTTGAAATGTTAGCTAAATTAGGGCTGTTTCCTGCCAGGAGCCAGATCTGTACACATAATTATTTTATTCTCTGTGCTGGCATTGATTCACTTTGGTTGAGTGTTGGAAATATCTCTGTTTTGGGTCTGTAATCCAAATTATTCAGTCAGTTCCTATGATGATGTTTTCTATTCGCATCTTCCTGTATTATTTTTCTGTAAAACAAATAATCACATGTCTGGAACTCGACTCATCCCTGCCCCCCAGCACACCCCTCATTCCCATCCCTAAACTTGTATGTCACACCACCTGCCATGCTCCTGGGCCAGAAACTTCACTCACCACTCACCCTCACACACCCCATAGTCACCAAATTCTGCCCGTTTTATTTTTGGCCTAATTCTAATTTCTGCCTCTAGGTTGGCGTCCACTACAGTCCTGTTGGAATGACTGGAAATCCGGATAGTTTTTAGTTTTTCTTCCTTTTGGCTGAGTCTCAGCAGCAATGACGAACATGGATTCTCCAGCTGCCTTTGCTTAGCTCATGGGTGCCCTGTCATTTTCTGTCTGGATCCATAGAATGGCCTCACATTGCATTTTCAGCTTCTAGTGCCGTCCATCCCGTGGCGCATAGGAGCCCCCTTGAAAATGCAGGTTTGGTCATGGCATTTGATGGCATATAGTCTTCCAGCGGCTCCCCATTGCCTACAATCTAAGATGGACAAACAATTCTTGATCTGGAAGTGATAGACATTGAGTTTCAAAAGATGCAGTTTATCTCCCAAGCCTCAGAGACTGTTGGAAGAGAGCGGGTCTGGAGGATTGCAGGCACCAGCCACATCAGGAAGGCCACCTCATTCGTGGGCTTCTTTGGCACTTTGACTATCTGTGGTTGGTTTAGCTGGGCTTGGGACAGAGAGTTTTTGTACTAGAAAGCTGTTTCCCAGGTTTTATAGAGCTAACTTCTCAGTGAGATACAGTCACGGTCCGTTTTAGTTTGGATACCTCATGCTTCCTCAGCAAGGCAGTGAAGTGCTGTTGAGACTGTTACAGGAGAATGGACCCTCTGATCGCCCCTCCAAACCTTGTATTTGAGGAAGAAGAAATCCTAATGCCAGTACGGGGCTCCAACACAAAGGGCCTGCAACATTTCTCAAAAGAGGCACTACTGGCATGTGGTACGGGGAAACACTTTGTAATGTATGAGTGTCCCACATATGCCAGATGCTCCAAGGATTGGGGAATGGTACCATCCCTACCTAGGAAACCTTGGCTCCTGTCACTACTCCTAAGATATTCTCCTTACTGAGAATATAATGAAGGACTGGATTAATTATGATCTGTCACTCCTGTTCCCTCTTCATCTTCTGTATTGATTGAGTTCAGACTGGAGTCACATTGCCTGTCTTTGAAATCAAGCTCCACCACTTACTGAGTATGACCTTGAATGTGGGCATGACCTCGGACAACTACTTAATCTCTCTGTGCCTCTGTTTTCTCATTTAAAATAGGAGATAGTAGTATTAATAACACCTACCTGAAAAGATTTTTGTACAGATGAAATAGGATAAAGCATGAAAGGTGCTTGCCATGACGTCCACTTTCAGAGACATAATGATTGTATGAGATGATGGTGGCTCCTGAACTTAACATCGTACTTGAGTGACAAGTTGAAATCGACACTTAAAAGTGACTGCCCCAAAAAAGAAAGGCAGCAGGGTCTATCAGAAAGTGGAGTGACCAGGTGGGAGTCAGTAGATTCTGTTTTGTCCACAGTCACAGTTACTGTGTGGCCTTGAACACGTCACTTCCCTTCTCTGGTGTTTCCTTTTTTTTTTTTTTTTCCGGTACGCGGGCCTCACACTGTTGTGGCCTCTCCCGTTGTGGAGCACAGGCTCCGGACGCGCAGGCTCAGTGGCCATGGCTCACGGGCCCAGCCACTCCGCGGCATGTGGGATCTTCCCGGACCGGGACACGAGCCCGTGTCGCCTGCATCAGCAGGTGGACTCTCAACCACTGCGCCACCAGGGAAGCCCCTGGTGTTTGCTTTTTTGATCTATGATACATTTGCCCTACGTGGTGTCCAAAAGACTGAATGGCATGAGCATTGCGAATGTGCTTTAAAGCCTGTAGCATCTCACAAACAGTTTGATGATATATAATAAGTAACTGATTATACATCGGTGTTCTACCTACCCCTGATTTGGAAACCCTCATCAGTCAACTGGGAGGACGCATTGAATGGGAACTTCTTGGGAGGCGTATAAACCTGGGGAGCCCACCTGCGTGGTAAACACTGAATTGCCCTCTATCAGTCCATCCTGGCCAATGCGTCCCCCAATGGCATAGGCGAGGAGCCTTCAGGCATGCAGGCATCTCGTTAAGAGCTCACAGCCACGGTCCTGCAGCTCTCCCTGCTGGCTTCCAGACACCCTTCGCCACTGCCCGTTCCCTTCACGGTTGTCTGCTTGTCGCCCCACAGCAACAGAGGCGAGAGAAGGAGCTGCGGAAGCAGCAGGAGAGGGAGCAGCGGCGTCACTATGAGGAACAGATGCGCCGGGAGGAGGAGCGGAGACGCGCGGAGCACGAGCAGGTACAGCCGGGGCCCCCCAGGCGACCCCGCGGGAGCGCCAGCACCAGCCGCCTCTGGGCTGTGGGTCACCTGCTCTTAGGTCTGCTCAGGTTAAGCAGGTTTTTACTCTTTCTCAAGCAACTATTCTCACCTATTCAAGAAGTCAAACGCACAACCTTGGCAAAGCCCACTCACTCGACCTGGCTTCCTCCCCAGGCCGAAGTCCCCTGACGCACCTGGATCTCGCGATTTTCCCAACCCTGGGCATCTACTTTGAAAGTAGCACTGGAGCGTGATAAACAAGCCAAGTGCTCCTCTTTCATCGCTTCAGAAGAGCTTTTCTGCTCAGGCAACTCTGGTCTCCAGGACTTGGAGCCATCGATGCAGGCCCTTTCTCTCTTTGTTAGACTCTCATTCTGACGGTGCAGTGACACTGCAAGATGGTTCCGTTACAAAGGCAGTGCGTGATGGCACGCAACCATTATTTTACCCCTGCTGCTTGCACAGGAGCCTCTGAACTTTATAGCATTGTTAATTTCAGGTAGCCCCTAAAGAGGGAAGCTGCCATGAAAAGTTTTAAAATAGAGCTCGGTTCTCCAAACCAAAGAGTAACCGCAAAGCACCGAGCCATCTCAATCCGCTGCAGTTGCAGGTCGAGGGCTTGTGCTTTTGACTGCATTGAAACGCTTTTGCTTCGGTGCGGGGTACCTTTGCTGTTTAGTGAGGAGGTGTCTGGGTATTTTTTTCCCTTCCTTCCTTCCACACTTCACTTGGCAGCTCTTGTCACCTTTGAAATTACCGGTTCTTTTTCTCTCTCTCTTTCTCTCGTTGTGTTCCTCTGAATTCTCTGCCACCTACCTCTCCAGGAGTACATCAGGCGACAGTTAGAGGAGGAGCAGAGACAGTTAGAGATCTTGCAGCAGCAGCTACTGCATGAACAAGCTCTACTTCTGGTAATGGGAAAGCCAAGGCAGCTGACCTGCTCTGTGTTCATCGCGCACGTGTGTGTGTGTGTGTGTGTGTGTGTGTGTGTGTGTGTGTGTGTGTGTGTGTGTGTGTGTGTGTGTGTGTGTGTGTGTGTGTGTGTGTGTTCTCCTCTAACATGCCAGTCAGGAAGGAGGGGATCCTCCAAGCCTCATGGACCTGGAAAATCTCCTAAAACTTAATTCGTTTCCTGACCCAGTGTGCTGAGTCAATATGTTTAATATACTTGTTATGCATTCTTTATTAACTCCAGCTACTTGTGAAACTTTAACATGAATCCAACCTTATAATAAGTTCAGACTGTTTTTGAGACCCACTGTGTTTATTGCAGAGTAATGTTTGAGGTCATTTGCAACATGCTGGAATACAATCACAGCAAAGCACCCCTCTTCCATAAGAACCCGTTCAGCTCTGTAGTCATATTTCATTTGCAGGCTATTAGTTTTACCCTTACGATGGGAACATTTTGTGTTCCCTGCTCAGGCGGCTTCTACTTGAAGTACTTTTTATTATTATTATTGCACTGCTCTCCAAATGAGCTTCTTGGTGTATCTTTTTTTTAACTGAACTTTTTATTCAGTGGCACTGTGATATTTTTTTAGCCTACATGGTTTTTGCTAATGGTTTCGTTGGTCCAAGTTTTGTTAAACAAAAGATGATTTAGGCAGTATCTTTAGGTACTTATTTCGTTTTGTACTTAATTGTACATGTTTGAATGATTTAATTACTAAACCAGGAAGTGGACGGTTCCTTATAGGGGTTGCGTGCTGACCATCCAAATGTCCTCGTTATTGCCACTTTCTTGGTTACAATTCATCAAGGGCAAGTCACTTTGCAAAGGGTGGTATTCTGTAGGGGTTGCCATTAAAACAATAGTGTTTTCATTAAATGCCACATTCTGTGCAGATGCTAACCCAAGGCTGTAGTTTATCTCTATGGCATATCCTGATGTCCTCTTGTGGTTCTGTTGGTATTAAGGTCCTTTGTTATTTATCATCTCTTTTGGTTCCATTGCATGCTTCACTGGTACTGGCCAATGGTTTCTGTATGGTGATTTAGCCTTTTCTTTGTTCTTCTTTCCTGATCTGGACAGGAATATAAGCGTAAACAGTTGGAAGAACAGAGACAAGCAGAAAGACTACAGAGACAGCTAAAGCAAGAGAGAGACTACTTGGTTTCCCTTCAGCATCAGCGGCAGGAGCAGAGGCCTGTGGAGAAGAAGCCACTGTACCATTACAAAGAAGGGATGAGTCCTAGTGAGAAACCAGCGTGGGCCAAGGAGGTAAGTCAGCAAGCAAGTACAGCCTGTACCTATGCTGTACTGGGGAAATTGGCCATAGTGAGTTTCTCCAGTAGAAATAGAGAGTTAAACAAGTGCTACAAAGTTGGAAAATAATTCATTATGAGACACACATGCTTTGCTTTGGGAAGAACTGTAACATTATTTCTCTACCTTAATCCATTTGTTCTTTTTTTTGTAAGTAACAACAGGAAGTAGAAAATCCTTTTCCTTATTGGAATCCAATTGAGTTTGTGACAGGAGGATTTTTAGTGACTTTTTCATGGAAGAATATGACTTAAGACTTAAGGAATTCTAGGTAGGATCATTTCCTATCCATACCTAGACCCTAAAAGTGATCATTAGTATTGTCACTAACATTCCATGTTCTGTGGTAACAGTGAACACACAGTTGGACCCAGACTTGTGATTATGGTTCACTTACCGGGTCAGAGGTCATTTATATTTCTTTTGCAAATACTTTCAAAGTAATGGTCCTTCATTTGCTTAACTACTAGACTAAGAAAGAATTTTCAGGAACTTGACTCTGTGATGAGCTATTTAAAAATCTCATTACAAATTATTTGAATAGTAGGAAAAAAAAAGGTGGTAACCAAATGAGTAAGGAAAACAAACAAAATAATAACTCTCGCCAAGATCAACAACCCTTCCAGGAAGTCACTGTGTCATCTCATATGCCTGACACCCTGGTTTTCAGTTCTGTCATTAATGTGGCAACTAATGATTTCCTTTATTTTCTTGTGAGCATAACTAGTCATTTGAAAGGGTGATTTATATTACTCTGCATTTTCTTCTAGTATCTTCAGATATTTATAGCTAGAGCTTATTTCAAGTTATCTAGACTACAATATTCCAGAACCTGATTTCTTATGTAAGATCCTATTTGTATAATTTTTAATTTTCTGCTCTATCTTACATATGTATAGAAAATGCTTGAAATTATGTTGTCCTAACGCTAATAATGGCTGTTTATGGGAAGTAGAAACTATAGAGTTTTTTTCTTTAAACTTTTTAATACTTTTATGTATTTATGTTTAAATCCTTTATAATGATTTTAGACTATTTTTACAAAACTAATAACTTTTAAAACTTAAAAACTAAATCTGTAGAGAAAAGTCATTCAGTGTCAAGAACGTTTTTGATCACTTTCCCTTAGAGTCTATGAATGCAATTTGTATTTACCTATGTCTGTAACAACTGCCTCTTTCTCCCAGGTCAGTAATTCAATTTTGTGATCCTACTCCCAGGTACAGCACCAGCCCCTTAATAACCCACCTGTTCTTCCAGCTAAGCACAATCACTATGCTGTTAAACAGCAGCTGATGTGGTTCCTGGCTAGCAGAGATGTGTCACCTTCCTCCACTGCTAAACCATTCTTTAGCCACATCAAGCTGAAACCCTCAGCTAAGCCAGACTCACAGCTCATGATCATGGCAGGTATTGAGAGGCTGAAAAACTAGCCTCTCCTAAGCTAATGCCAGTAGCACCTGCAGAAATTAATGATTCCAGATCAAGACCCCTGTTTGAGCATCGCTCATGGAAGAAAGATGGACCAGCTTATCCTATTAGACTTGGTCTTGAAGAGCAACTGAAGCCTCAGGGAGCCTCAAGGACCACAGTGAGATCAACAAAGCGATCTCGCTTCCAAAGATGTAGCCCAACTCAAGAGTCAGGACTTAAGGTCATTTATGTGTCCTCTCCCAGCATCTCCAAAGTGATGAGCCCCCAGTTATCCATTACAGCAAGTAAGGAGGGCCTTAGAGACTCATGTGTACCTCGGGGCAGGAGGGGCATGAATTCATGCATCCATACAAGTACCTTGACTCCTCTAAGAAGTGCTACATCACTGAATGACCTCTCTTTGGTGCATGACCACCTGACCTTCAGTGCTCCCAGCCCCAAGCATGAGTTTAGGAAACGGACACCAACAGATCCCATTGGAGAAGACCATGATGCCTTGCAAAGCATACCAGAATTTCTTCTGTCCCTTGTGCAGCTCCCTCATGCACAAATGTACCAGAAAAGGGGGGAAAACATAAAGCAGTTTCCACTTCCTTCTTTCCACCTCTACCCAGCATGTGTTGATTTGAACTTAAACATTTTGACTTTATTATTTTCTAATTGCTATTTGTCCTCATCATTAAATTTCCTGGCCTGTCCTCTCTCTTCAGAACGAATTCACAGTTCCCAAGCTTTGAGAAGCCATGCCGTTCCTGGAGGCAAATCTTTGCAGATATCATCAGGGCAGTTTTGTAGACCTCTTAATTCCCCTGTGCTTCTCAGCCAGGCTCCTAGCAGTAAAGGAAACATAGCCAGTGGGAGTGCAGACAGCATGGCTGTATCATCAAGCACACCCGATGTGAGGTTCCCGGGCCATCCTAAGTCTGGGCCACATCTGGTGGGTGACATCTTCCAAGGTCCCTGGCTTCCTGACAGCTGGAGTTCTTCCTTTGGGCTTCATGGACTTTTAGACATGTGGGAACATTCTTTTAGGATTTTAGATTTAATCCTATCCTCCTGGGTGTGTTTAACATAATCCAGCTTCCAACTAACCACCTACCCATGAAACAATTCCCAAGTCTTAGAGTGGGTATTCATATTTTAGAAGAAAGATGAAACATTTAGATGATAGAATGAGTGACAGTGCTAAATTGGGGATTGGAGCAACTGGTATACAAATAAGTACAAATAATTGTCTGCTTTAGTTTAATTCATCATTTTTTAACACCCACTTCTTAAAGTGGGAGTAAAAATTAGTGTGAGAATCCTTATTTTCCTGATCTCTCAATGATTCTAATCAGCAGTGTATGAACTTTTCTTCTAGAGCTTTATTTACAGGTTTCTTTTCTTATAGTAGGAGGTAGGTGGGGTTGAAAGGAGCCAGACAGTGAAATACATTTCAAGACTTCAGATATGGACAGAATTTCTAGCTCAGCAGTATCTTAATTATCAACCAATAAAAATAACCTGGGTTAAACTCTCTTTTGGAGGTAGAATAAAAGTACCATTTTCTTTTTCAAAGGCATCCTCTGCGAGGATATAAATTTGAAAATATCCTCACCAGGGATGGATAGGCAGCAGCTATACCATGGTCTCCTGTGATAGAGGGTCTGGGCTTTTTTGCCCCATATACCATTGAAGACACCACCGGGCCATCTTCCACCCACAGCAGCCTCTTCTGTAATCTGCTCCCATATTTGTTTTCTAACTCAGCTCTGTACCTTCTCATCAGGGTGGTTTTTCCTTCTTTGATTACTTTTCCATCCACTTACTTTTCCTTATTTCCAATCGACATTTTTTTCATTAGCAGTGTAATATTATTATAATGTTTCATCCTCCATGTTTTCGTTGCTTCATTTTGTAAAACATAAATCATCACATTTCTCATTTCCTTTCTTATTAATCTGTCGGATGTAGTAAGAACAAATGAAAATACTTGGTTATTGGCAAATCTTGAGCTCTTCTCTCTCTCCTTTTACTGAGTATTCTAGTTGTCCTAAATGTTACATTGACTTTGATTTTCAGATTTCAGCCAGAAAGGAACATTAATGTCTCCATTAAAAGGAGGAGTGGGGGGCATTCTCACCCCTTTCAAATTCTCTGCCATTTCTAGATTGGAATGGAAGTCAGATTTGTTTTGTGAAAACATCAATATGATATTCTGTTAAAAATCAGCAAAATTTGAAGGGTTTTTTTTTCCCACTGGCACTTTTTGAAAGATGGATATTCCTTTTCTTATAATGCCCTTTCTTTATAATGGTACATATTCCTGTTTCTTATAATGGCATGTGATTGTCTTGGCCTGGCAATAATTTTTTTTATTTTCACCAGCACACAGCAGTGACAGAATGCTCTGTCTACATGAGTATTGCATGAGATGGTATTTTAATTTTTTTTTAACACTTCATCATGTTCTTTCTCTCTGATGCATGCCAGTCATCTGGGCATGGTTTTATTTGGCAAATGATGGGCCAAGATTTCTCTTTATATCCCATCAGCCCATTGGATTTTGAAATCCTTATACATAAGAACTCTTCTCCACTTGTTTTCTCTGCTCTACATTGATGGTTTTTTCTTTTTATATGAATTATTTTATATATGAGGTCCCATATTACTATTTAGAGAGTTTATGGCTCTTTTCCCATCTTTCTTCAGTTTCTACTTATCTCTCTTAAGATTTAGCATGAGAGAGACCTGACAGGAAATAGGAAAGAGCTTATTTGAGTTCAAGTTCTTCCACTTACAGTCTTTGTGACCTGGAAGTCTCATAGTCTTCCTGAGGTGCAGCCTCCCCACCTGTACTTCCTGTCTCAAGGTTGGGAGGATCCTGGGCAACCATGTATGTGAATGTGCCATTGAAACTGTAAGTGCTGTACAAATGCAAATGAAATACATGATTCAACATATTTCTATTTTGCTCCCAAGGCCGTTGTTGCCCACAAGGAATAAGTGTTTTGCCCCTGTTGTTTCTGGTTGGGATTTCACATGAGCAGTTCTCATGCATCTCCCATCTCTTCCACTTACCTCTCCCTGGTGATAGATACACACTTTTTAATTTCCCATCTCAGCTTGCCAAAGATTTGCCTCATTACTTTTAAGTTATGTGCTCCATTCACATGAGGATCTGTACTTTTCTGTGCAATCAGTGGTTAGGAGTAGATCTTGGAAAAGTAGTCCAGGCCCTTATCTTTAGACAAGATTACATTTTAAGCATTCCCTATGAATGAGAGCCTCCCCTGTCCTCAAAGGTGCCCCAGAGAAGGAATAGCACCAGTCTTACTCAGCAGCCATCTGCCCATGTGGTTTTGCCAAAAGACAACGTGACTCAACTCTTCATGTGCCCTGTGACTGCAGGGTCAGAGTACCTAACGAGGACTTAAAAATCATTGGATTTCTTTCTCTTCCTCCAACATTGCCAGTAAAGACAAAAATCAAATTGTTTTGTCCAGTTGGGGAAAAAGTATTCCCGTACGATTGTGTTCAATTCACCACATATTAGCTCTTAAGGCAGGCCTTCTAAGAGCTTCGTAAACCCCACAGACCCTACAGTCATATAAAGTATTATTAAAATGCACCCATATGACATAGTAAATATATTTTGTCATCAACATTTTAAAAATTACTTTTATAATTTTGTTTTGAAATTCTCTCTCAGCAGCTATCATTCATTATTGCTAAGTGAGACACTGGAAGCTATAAATTGTTTTCAAATGTACAAAACAATTTAACAGTTGACATTGATATAATGTTTACACTTATATATGTTTCAATGTATTTTTATTTATTTTGAAATTTTTTCAAATCCTGTAATTAACATGTTTCTTTTCAGGTCGTCTGTATTCATGCGACTTTTATATATCTCAAAGGCCTTAGACATCACTCTTTTAGTACCCAGTGGATAATACAGTCCTGCCTGGAGCAGAATTTTATTTCTGAGACCACAGTTATTTTTTCTTTCTCCCCGTAATGCTGTAATAAATAGTATAGCATTTCTGTGGAGGTTATCCAAACCTCTCCAAAGTTATTTTAGTTTTGATGTTAAAATGATCCTTTTAATAAGAAAAGAACCTGATTCTATAGTAAAATTGATCAGTCTCTTCTAGTATTGTTCTCTGTATTTATTGATAATCCCGTCAAGTGTGAAATCCTTTGTTATAAATGTCTTGTTGTTATGGTCTAGCACCTGGACACTGTTTATCTGATGCTACTAGAACACTCTTTTTTGGTGGTACTTAAGATATTTTACAACTTCTTGGCAGCAGGAGGTTGGAGCAAAGGCTCAGCTAATAGATTTTATTTTTTTAGTATCATGAAAGGCAGACTGAAACATATCTTGATTGTAAGCCAGTTTTTAATCACAATATATTCTTAATCTGGGGGAAAACACCTTCTTTTTGTCTCACTCACTGTTCAGTTAGTAGATATAAGATGTGATGAATCAGGAGACAGGCCTTTGCCCAGTAGCAAAATAAGCAGAAGGGCCAGCTTCCCCTCTGTCCATTTGAAACTGTTATTTGGATGTTTAATTTGATATATTTTCTCCAGTACCCTTTGGTGCAAAAGCAACAGGCAGCATTATCTTCCTAAAGACTTTAGGACAAAATTTTCTTGAGACAAAGTAGCCGGATGCCTCAGTTACACCTGTCGCATAGATTTTCAAATTTCTTTGGACAAACTTCAACCCAGGAAATTTCACCACATTGGACTTATCCTGAAATAATCTGCTGAGTATAACAATAGATTATTCACACCATATATTTTATGATGGCACAAACTGAAACATAATGATGGTAGGATTTAGTATTAAACTAACTTAGAGAAGGCATAGGAAATGTTACTAGAAGTACATTAGTGATAGCTACACTTGACTAATCAAACCCATTAACTGCCTGTGAAAATTAGCACCCCACTTTGTGCCCCATTCATTTCTAACAACAGCTTTAGGGCCCGTGTGGCCCATGGTCCTATTAGAGACAAAGGTGCTGCCTTTACTGGAGCCTTGTTACTGGCAGTTGCCAAAAAAATTCTTTATCTCAAATATAATTTCTTTGTTCAAGATGGAGTCTTGGGGGACAGACTTTTAGACTGTTATTTTTAATGTGCTGTTTCTGAATGTGGGTTTAAAACAGTCTGAGGATACTTTACAGCTAAAAAAAACAATAATAGCAAGTACTCTTCACTCCCTTATAATATTTGGTTCCTAAATGTCAGGTAATAAGTGGCTATAGTTTGGATAGCCAGGCATTTATCTGAAAATGAGTCCAAACCTCTTGGATTCCTGACCTCAGACAGCAATGGTTTGGATGGTGAGAGTTCAGATAGTGAGGGGTACTTATACATGTGATTCATCTATTTAATGATCTTCCCTGGAAATAAGAAAATGGTTAATATTTGACTAGTTCCAGTCATCTGGAAAGAGTCACCTTCTTTTCAAAGAGTCTAGTATTTGGAAAAGCAATACATTGCATGCCTTTGTCTCAGTTTATCTGTGGTTGTCTTTGCAGGACCTTCTCTTCTTTGTGGTCTTATCTCAAGTCGGGCTTTGTTATTTCCTTTTGCTCAATGCAATAATAGCCCATTATTGCTGACATAATACTTTGCACACATACACATACAAAGTATACATGTTCTGGTTTATATTCCTGGCTTTTTGCAGCTAATCTTACTTGGTATGTGGTAAGCTTCTGGGACGTGGAATTTCAAAACCAAAGTCAACTAGATGCCAATTGTATGTACCCTGCACAACCACGGTCAGGGAAGAGGTGTTCAAATTACCACTAAGTAGAGGCAAGAGGGTGGTTTTCTACACTATGGCACATCTTAACATGTTAACATGTTTGTAGTTGATTTGAGAGTTTTAAAAACAGACTTATTTTGTATATGAGACTGAGTCTGCCTCTAGGAAGATTCAAAATAAGGTAGGGAGGATGGGAAAGAATAGCTCTTTTGAATTTTCCTTTCCAATCAGGAAGTAAAATAGATAAAAAAGCTCTTAGCTGAGACATACAAATATGTCTTGAGGACCTGCATGTGGGTTCCATGACAGGCTCTTGCAACACAAAGATAGTGAGTCGGCAGAAGAGAGTTACGGGTCATCAGGGTGGGGTGCATTGCCCCCGTGAATTTGGAAATTACAACTGTCAAATTGACCCTAAAGAAATAGAGGGCAGGACAAGGTGGACCTGGAAGAAAAGTGCTAGACCTCTTAAAGCTGTCGAAGATTTTAAATCATGTCTTGCAGTGTACATTTTGTTTATCTAAAATTTCCTTTAATTTGTCCTCTGCCACAGTCTGTCTGCAGCAAATAAGTTACCAAGGGTAACTTTTACCTGTAAAGAGAGCCTTCCCTGTAAAGCACTTCTGATCAGTTATCCCCTCTGGGCTGAGAGAGACTCTGCAGAAAGGGAATGACAAGGAAATGAAGTGTCCAGAAAGGAGAGAGGGTTGGAGGAGGAAGAGGAGAGGAGGAGTAGCAAGAATGAATGCCATGTGTGGAGAAACAGGCAAGAGGAGGGTAGAGGGAGGTAGTGGAGCCCAGGCTGGAATGGAAGGAAGGTGCTGGGACAGTGTATTCTAGAGAGCCGGGAGAGGCACCTGAAAAGAAAGGGAGAAAAAGAGAGAAAAAGAAAATGAGACGGGAAGTCAGTTTAAGACAGGCCAGGGCTGCCCTGGTGGCGCAGTTGTCGAGAGTCCGCCTGCCAATGCAGGGGACATGGGTTCGTGTCCTGGTTGAGAAGATCCCACATGCCGCGGAGCGGCTGGGCCCGTGAGCCATGGCCGCTGAGCCTGCGTGTCCGGAGCCTGTGCTCCGCAACGGGAGAGGCCACAGCAGTGAGAGGCCCGCGTACCACAAAAAAATAAAAAATAAAAAAAATAATAATAAGACAGGCCATGCTCATTGAGTGTGCTGCCTGAGAGGCCCACTTGCCCATGAGTAGGGCATGTGAAGAAATCAATGGCGGTGAGTACGCTCAGCTCATCCTCCTGCCAGCCCTCCTGTGTTCTTCCCTGCCCTGTCCCATGAGTCAGCTCAGAGCAGTTTTCTATTTTCCCCAAGCAATCGTAATGCCCGCCATAGTTACCTCTCTCCCTCACTGACCCCTGGCTTTGTGACCGATTAGCAGGACTGTGTTCCAACTAACGCACGGTGAACTCTTAAGCAGATCCCTAATTCCCAGCCAACGGAATAGCACGAGATAATGGGTGATGGAAGGATGATGGCTTAAGTGTGCTGTGAGTTCTTCATGCTAGTATTTACTCTGACAGAAAGAGCTTTTTGCAAACTTCTGTTGCAGAGCAGATAGGGAGAGCTTCAGCTTTCTAAAGTGATTTGATCAGAGGGATGCAAAATGGCTGTGCAGGTGACTACAGAAAGTCCTAACTAGGAAGTAAATCAGCTTCCATCCATTGAGGTACTCTTTTTTTCTTTCTTTTTTCATTTTTTGGCTTCTAGGTAGAAGAACGGTCAAGGCTCAACCGTCAGAGTTCACCTGCCATGCCTCACAAGGTTGCCAACAGGATATCAGACCCCAACCTGCCCCCACGGTCGGAGTCCTTCAGCATCAGTGGGGTTCAGCCTGCTCGGACACCCCCCATGCTCAGACCAGTAGATCCCCAGGTACATCCTCACTTCATTCCACTGGCTTTTTTCAACAGGTACACAGTAAAGTCTAATAAAAGCCCAGGGAATTGTAACATGGATTCAGGCATGGGTCCAACCAAGTCATGGCTTTTAATATCAAATCTCTAGTAAGATAGGAGACCCCACTGAATGTGAAGGGCAGGAGAAGGAGTGAGAAAGAAAAAAGCACCATCCTTAACTTTAAGCCAACCACAAGGTCACTTCTTGGTAAAAATTGCCTCTCTGGAGACCCGGAGGAGTTCCTGCCAGGTCAGAACGAGCATCCTTTTAGTTATAATTACCAAAACTAAAATTTGTGTAGACTTTTGATACATATAAACTATTATATTATCTTTTGTTCCTCGGGATTTTCACATGAGCCTGAAACTGGAAAAATTAAATGGACTAGGTTAAGTAAAATTCTGTCTTCTAAGCCAGTGGTTTTCAAAGTGTGGTCACTGGGCCAGCAGCATAGCATCAGCCAAAAACTTGGTAGAAACGCACATTCTGAGGCCCACCTCAGACCTACTGGTCAGCAGCTCTAGGGTTGGGGCCTGGCAGTCTGGGGTTTAATAGCCTCCAAGTGATTCTGATGCACTTTGAAGTTTGAGAACCATTGTTTTAAGCTATTTGGAAAAGAAAAGAAGATATCTTCACTTTTAGATAAGGAGGAAGTTTCTGGAAGTTTTAGAGGATTTTATATGTACCAAAAATGAAATAGGAATTGAAATGAAGTATGAAATTTCATGAAAAATAAAGGTAATATAGATGTTTTCACCCCAATGTCTTAAACTTCTTCCAGGTATCCACCTGTGTTAACACTTCCACAGAATATTCTGAGGTCACCTTTGAAATACATAATGCTAACTGAACTGGAGTTTAAGAGTAGATACAATCCAGGAGTCTTGGTTTTAAGTTTGCCTTTAGTATATGAGGTCCAAGATTTTTCAGTACCAGCCAGCTTGGCACTTGTTTGTTTTTATTTGTATATAATGAGTCCAGGCCTAACCTTCCATGGGGTACTTTTTTTTTTTTTTATAGAAATCATGCCAATTATAAACCATGGTTATAAGCAGACTCAGTCTGCAACCATAACTGCTGCAAATTTCAAGGTTTTTTTAAATTAAATTTAATTTTTTTATACAGCAGGTTCTTATTAGTTATCCATTTTATACATATTAGTGTATACATGTCAATCCCAATCTCCCAATTCATCCCACCACCACCATCCCCACCCCCACCCCCGCTTTCCCCCCTTGGTGTCCATACGTTTTTCTCTACATCTGTGTCTCAATTTCTGCCCTGCAACCGGTTCATCTGTACCATTCTTCTAGGTTCCACATACATGCATTAATATACGATATTTGTTTTTCTCTTTCTGACTTACTTCACTCTGCATGACAGTCTCTAGATGCATACACGTCTCAACAAATGACCCAATTTCGTTCGTTTTTCTGTCTGAGTAATATTCCATTGTATATATGTACCACATCTTCTTTATCCATTTGTCTGTTGATGAGCATTTAGGTTGCTTCCATGACCTGGCTATTGTAAACAGTGCTTCAGTGAACATTGGGGTGCATGTGTCTTTTTGAATTATGGTTTTCTCTGGGTATATGCCCAGTAGTGGGATTGCTGGGTCATATGGTAATTCTATTTTTAGGTTGTTTTTTTTTTTTTTTTTGCGGTATGCGGGCCTCTCACTGCTGTGGCCTCTCCCGTTGCGGAGCACAGGCTCCGGACGCGCAGGCTCAGCGGCCATGACTCAGGCTCAGCGGCCATAGCTCAGGAGCCCAGCCATTCCGCGGCATGTGGGATCCTCCCGGACCGGGGCGCAAACCCGCGTCCTCTGCATCGGCAAGCAGACGCTCAACCACTGCGCCACCAGGGAAGCCCTATTTTTAGTTTTTTAAGGAACCTCCATACTGTTCTCCATAGTGGCTGTTTCAATTTACATTCCCACCAACAGTGCCAGAGTGTTCCCTTTTCTCCACACCCTCTCCAGCATTGGTTGTTTGTAGATTTGCTGATGATGCCCATTCTAACAGGTGTGAGGTAATACCTCACTGTAGTTTTGATTTGCATTTCTCTAATAATTAGTGATGGTGAGCAGCTTTTCATGTGCTTCTTGGCCATCTGTATGTCTTCTTTGGAGAAGTGTCTATTTAGGTCTTCTGCCCATTTTTGGATTGGGTTGTTTGTTTTTTTAATACTGAGCTGCATAACCTGTTTATATATTTTGGAGATTAACCCTTTGTCCATTGATTCATTTGCAAATATTTTCTCCCATTCTGAGGGTTGTCTTTTCATCTTGTTTGTAGTTTCCTTTGCTTTGCAAAAGCTTTTAAGTTTCATTAGGTCCCATTTGTTTATTTTTGTTTTTATTTCCATTACTCTAGGAGGTGGATCAAAAAAGATGTTGCTGTGATTTATGTCAAAGTGTGTTCTTCCTATGTTTTCCTCTAAGAATCTTATAGTGTCCAGTCTTACATTTAGGTCTCTAATCCATTCTGAGTTTATTTTTGTGTATGGTGTTAGGGAGTGTTCTAATTTCATTCTTTTACATGTAGCTGTCCAGTTTTCCCAGCACCACTTATTGAAGAGACTGTCTTTTCTCCATTGTATATCCTTGCCTCCTTTGTCATAGATTACTTAATCATAGGTGCATGGGTTTATCTCTGGGCTTTCTATCCTGTTCCATTGATCTATATTTCTGCTTTTGTGCCAGTACCATATTGTCTTGATTACTGTAGCTTTGTAGTATAGTCTAAAGTGAGGGAGTCTGATTCCTCCAGCTGTTTTTTTCCCTCAAGACTGCTTCAGGGTCTTTTGTGTCTCCATACAAATTTTAAGATTTTTTCTCCTAGTTCTGTAAAAAATGCCATTGGTAATTTGATAGGGATTGCGTTGAATCTGTAGATTGCTTTGGGTAGTATAGTCATTTCACAATATTGATTCTTCCAATCCAAGAACATGGTATATCTCTCCATCAGTTTGTTATCATGTTTAATTTCTTTCATCAGTGTCTTATAGTTTTCTGCATACAGGTCTTTTGTCTCCCTAGGTAGGTTTATTCCTAGGTATTTTATTCTTTTTGTTGCAATGGAAAATAGGAGTGTTTCCTTAATTTCTCTTTCAGATTTTTCATCATTAGTGTATAGGAATGTAAGAGATTTCTGTGCATTAATTTTGTATCCTGCAACTTTACCAAATTCATTGATTAGCTCTAGTAGTTTTCTGGTAGCATCTTTACGATTCTCTATGTATAGTATCATGTCATCTGCAAACAGTGACAGCTCTACTTCTTCTTTTCCAATTTGTATTCCTTTTATTTCTTTTTCTTCTCTGATTGCTGTGGCTAGGACTTCAAAAACTATGTTGAATAATATTGGTGAGAGTGGACATCCTTGTTCCTGATCTTAGAGGAAATGCTTTCAGTTTTTCACCATTGAGAATGATGTTTGCTGTGGGTTTGTCATATATGGCCTTTATTATGTTGAGATAGGTTCCCTCTATGCCCACTTTCCGGAGAGTTTTTATCATAAACGGGTGTTGAATTTTGTCAAAATATTTCTCTGCATCTATTGAGATGATCATATGGTTTTTCTTCTTCAATTTGTTAATAGAGGGTATCACATTGATCAATTTGCATTTATTGAAGAATCCTTGCATCCCTGGGATAAATCCCACTTGATCATAGTGTATGATTCTTTTAATGTGTTGTTGGATTCTGTTTGCTAGTATTTTGTTGAGGATTTTTGCATCTATATTCATCAGTGATATTGGTCTGTAATTTTCTTTTTTTTGTAGTATCTTTGTCTGGTTTTGGTATCAGGGTGATGGTGGCCTCATAGAATGAATTTGGGAGTGTTCCTTCCTCTGCAATTTTTTGGAAGAGTTTGAGAAGGATGGGTGTTAGCTCTTCTCTAAATGTTTGATAGAATTCACCTGTGAAGCCATCTGGCCCTGAACTTTTGTTTGTCGGAAGATTTTTAATCACAGTTTCAATTTCAGTACTTGTGATTGGTCTGTTCATATTTTCTGTTTCTTCCTGGTTCAGTCTTGGAGGGTTATACCTTTCTAAGAATTTGTCCATTTCTTCCAGGTTGTCCATTTTATTGGCATAGAGTTGCTTGTAGTAGTCTCTTAGGATGCTTTGTATTTCTGCGGTGTCTGTTGTAACTTCTCCTTTTTCATTTCTAATTTTATTGATTTGAGTCCTCTCCTTGTTTTTCTTGATGAGTCTGGCTAATGGTTTATCAATTTTGTTTATCTTCTGAAAGAACCAGCTTTTAGTTTTATTGATCTTTGCTATTGTTTTCTTTGTTTCTACTTCATTTATTTCTGCTCTGATCTTTATGATTTCTTTCCTTCTGCTAACTTTGGGTTTTGTTTGCTCTTTCTCTAGTTCCTTTAGGTGTAAGCCTAGATTGTTTATTTGAGGTTCTTCTTGTTTCTTGAGGTAGGCTTGTATAGCTATAAACTTCCCTCTTAGAACTGCTTTTGCTGCATCCCATAGGTTTTGGATCATTGTGTTTTCATTATCCTTTGTCTCTAGGTATTTTTTTATTTCCTCTTTGATTTCTTCAGTGATCTCTTGGTTATATAGTATTGCTTGGCCTCCATGTGTTTGTGTTTTTTACGGGTTTTTTCCCTATATTTGATTTCTAATCTCATAACATTGTGGTCAGAAAAGATGCTTGATATGATTTCAATTTTCTTAAGTTTACTGAGGCTTGATTTGTGACCCAGGATGTGATCTATCCTGGAGAATGTTCTGTGCACACTTGAGAAGACAGTGTAATCTGTTGTTTTGGGATGGAATGTCCTATAAATATCAATTAAACCTATGTGGTCTATTGTGTCATTTAAAGTTTGTGTTTCCTTATTAATTTTCTGGTTGGATGATCTGTCCATTGGTTTAAGTGAGGTGTTAAAGTCCCCCACTATTATTGTGTTACTGTTGATTTCCTCTTTTATAGCTGTTAGCAGTTGCCTTATATATTGAGGTGCTCCTACATTGGGTGCATATATATTTATAATTGCTATATCTTCTTCTTGGATTGATCCCTTGATCATTATGTAGTGTCCTTCCTTGTCTCTTGGAACGTTCTTTATTTTAAAGTCTATTTTGTCTGATATGAGAATTGCTACTCCAGCTTTCTTTTGATTTCCATTTGCATTGAATATCTTTTTCCATGCCCTCACTTTCAGTCTGTATGTGTCCCTAGGTCTGAAGTGGGTCTCTTGCAGACAGCGTATATATGGGTCTTGTTTTTGTATCCATTCAGCGAGCCTGTGTCTTTTGGTTGGAACATTTAATCCCTTCATGTTTAAGGTAATTATCAATGTGTATGTTCCTATTACCATTTTCTTAATTGTTTTGGGTTTGTTTTTGTAGGTCCTTTTCTTCTCTTGTGTTTCCCACTTAGAGAAGTTCCTTTAGCATTTCTTGTAGAGCTGGTTCGGTGGTGCTGAATTCTCTTAGCTTTTGCCTGTCTGTAAAGCTTTGATTTCTCCATTGAATCTGAGTGAGATCCTTGCCAGGTAGAGTAATCTTGGTTGTAGGTTCTTCCCTTTCATCACTTTAAATATGTCATGCCACTCCCTTCTGGCTTGTAGAATTTCTGCTGAGAAATCAGCTATTAAGCTTATGGGAGTTCCCTTGTATGTTATTTTTCGTTTTTCCCTTGCTGCTTTCAGTAATTTTCTTTGTCTTTAATTTTTGCCAATTTGATTACTGTGTGTCTCGGCGTGTTTCTCCTTGGGTTTATCCTGTATGAGCCTCTCTGCACTTCCTGGACTTGGGTGACTATTTCTTTTCCCATGTTAGGGAAGTTTTCAACTATAATCTCTTCAAATATTTGCTCGCGTCCTTACTCTCTCTGTTCTCCTTCTGGGACCCCTATAATGTGAATGTTGTTGTGTTTAATGTTGTCCCAGAAGTCTCTTAGGGTGTCCTCATTTCTTTTCATTCTTTTTTCTTTATTCTGTTCCATAGCAGTGAATTCCACCATTCTGTCTTCCAGGTCACTTATCCATTCTTCTGCCTCAGTTATTCTGCTATTGATTCCTTCTAGTGTAGTTTTCATTTCAGTTATTGTATTGTTCATCTCTGTTTGTTTGTTCTTTAATTCTTCTAGGTCTTTGTTAAACATTTCTTGCATCTTGTTGATCTTTGCCTCCATTCTTTTTCCAGGATGAGGTCCTGGATCATCTTCACTATCATTATTCTGAATTCTTTTTCTGGAAGGTTGCCTATCTCCACTTCATTTAGTTGTTTTTCTGGGGTTTTATCTTGTTCCTTCATCTGGTACATTGCCCTCTTCCTTTTCATCTTGTCTATCTTTCTGTGAATGTGGTTTTTGTTCCACAGGCTGCAGGATTGTAGTTCTTCTTGCTTCTGCTGTCTGCCTTGTGGTAGATGACGCTATCTAAGAGGCTTGTCCATGGGGTACATTTTTATAGAAACTTCTCTTTTAACACACAAACTTCCTCTTTATAAAGCCCCTAACGTTGACCTTTTAGGATACTTTTGCCTGGTAAAAGGGGGAAGTAGAGGGAAAACTTATGAAACTCTATTGAAGTGACTAGGAAATGAAAATGTAGATATCCTGTGACAGCTAATGGGATTAAACATTCTTCAGGAGCTTCAATTTTTTTTTATTTTGGGGGCTCTTTTAAAGTAGGTTTGAGTTTTGTAGTACATTTTTAAAATTTTATTTTATTGAAGTATAGTTGATTTACAGTGTTGTGTTAGTTTCTGTTTTACAGCAAAGTAATTCAGTTAAACATAAATATATTACATTCTTTTTCATATTCTTTTCCATTATGGTTTATCACAGGATACTGAATATAGCTCCCTGTGCTATACAGTAGGACCTTGTTGTTTATCCATTCTATACATGATAGTTCACATCTGTTAATCTCAAACTCCCGATCTGTTCCTTCCCCAACCCCCTCCACCTTGGCAACCACAAGTCTGTTCTCAATGTCTGTGAGTCTGTTTCATAGATAAGTTCATTTTTGTCATATTTTGATTCCACATATAATTCCACCTTATTGTATTTGTCTTTTTTTCTTTCTGACTTACTTTACTTTGTATGATAATCTCTGGGTCCATCCACGTTGCTGCAAATGGCAATATTTCATTCTTTTTACGGCTGAATAATATTCCATTGTATATATGTACCACATCTTCTTTAGCCATTCCTCTGTTGGTGGACATTTAAGTTGCTTCCATATCTTGGCTGTTGTAAACAGTGCTGCTATGAACATTGGGGTGCATGTACTACATATTTGTAAGATAGGCTTTGTTTTCATATTAATACTTAATATATTTAATGACATTTACCCTTAATATAAATTTGATTGGTTACAGTTCTATTCTGGTTGAAGCATAACATTCCACTGAACTGGACTTTGAGAATTTCCTCTGAACCATAATGAATAACATTGCAGGTTTCAGACCCAGGATGGTCTGAAGAGGCTGGGGCAGGGCTGCTCCAGGGATAAGACCTCAAGGGCAAGAGGAACAGGGCCAGGCTGGTGGAGGAGGGCTGTAGAGATGCTCCCCACCAGTCTGGACACTGAGATTTCAATCCAAAGAGGGTCTGGTAGGTCCCTTGTACAAAGCAGATACTAGATTAATGTTTGTGAATTAACAGTTTAATTTAGAAAGTACTCTAGGTGTTTTCCCAGCCAAGATTGACTGAGCATCTTCACATGCCGGGCACGGTGCTAGACTCAGAGATAGGAGGTCAGACATGGCTCTTGTCTCCGAGGAGCTTACCTATGTGATGGAGGGGGACTCAGGCTCACATGAGCACAAACAATGAAGTGTAAACAGTGCTAATGGTAAAGGGTACTCTGAACTCTAGATGTTCATGATTTGTCTTAAAAAGCCACCCTTCTGCCTAAAGACTACATTTCTTCCCTGCATGAACAACATCAACACATGCCAAATTGTGAGACTTACCACAACTCTAAAAGAAACGTCCTGGTGTCGAGAGATATATAATATCCTAGCTGGTAAGAGCCAGTTCACCAGAAAGCAGGATAGTGTAGCAGTTAGACTGTGGGGTTACAATACCGGAACTACAATTAAGCGTATGTGTGGGTTATAATCCAGGCTCTGGCACATATTAACTGTGAAATCTAGGTTGTTACTTACCCTCTCTAATCCTTACATTCTCATGAGGAAAATAATTGTGTCCATCTGATGGTCGATTTAGTGAGTTCACAAGAAGTAAAATGTTCAGAGCAATTCTTGTTTCACAGAGCACTCTCTGAAGTCAAAGTTAAGAGGCTGAAAGGAGGAAGTTTGTAACATTAGAAGAGAAGTGCTTATAAATATACTGTATTGCTGCTCAATAAATGTTCACTAAAAATCATTATCATGACACTTATTTCACTGACTTTTTAGCAGTCCCAAGTCAATCATTTAACTCTTTGCCAGGAACCCTGGTCCAGCCCTCCAGCTCTAAATGGGAAATTGGGGGCGGGGGGGGGGGCTTTGAAAAGCATGCTGCAGGGAACTGTAATGGGCTCTGTGTACTCTGGTTCTTTCTCCCTAAAATTTTATTTTCCCTTCCCCTGAGTGAGGTCCTAGCTGATCTGCTTTTTCTTCTAATAACACTGCTGTGATGTTGGTTTGATGCTTAGATCCCACATCTGGTAGCTGTGAAATCCCAGGGACCTGCCTTGACCGCCTCCCAGTCGGTGCACGAGCAGCCCACGAAGGGCCTCTCTGGGTTTCAGGAGGCTCTGAACGTGAGCTCTCACCGTGTGGAGATGCCGCGCCAGAACTCGGATCCCACCTCTGAAACCCCACCTCTCCCCACTCGCATTGAGAAGTTTGACCGAAGCTCTTGGTTACGACAGGAAGAAGACATTCCACCAAAGGTACTATTACTGGGGTTTTTATCGACATCACTATCATTGTCATCATTGTTTGTTATTATTATTACTATTACTATTACTGTTATCATTGTTATTACCCCTGTTCCAGACCATTCATAGTATTGAAGAACCTGGCACCAAAGTACTGTCCCTTCTCGCGTTTGTTTTGGTCCCTCCTCATTCCCAAGCTAAGACTTGGATTGTCGTTTATCATTCTTGATCTCCATTTTCCCCAAAGAAATGGAGGCTCAGGTAGACTGAATGACTTGGAAGCATATGTCCTGTATCCAGAATTAGAACTCACAACCCCAAGCATTCCAAACTGTTCTTTTAACTGTCCGTCTTAAGAAATAGAATAATATGGATATTTTCATCGATGACTTAATCTATGTCTAGACAAATTTAAAATTTCCAGATTAAAAAGTAAGGAATTTTTTTATTCCTATTTTTAATAACCCAAAGTGAAAACAGGTTTCAAATGTTCAGAAGATAGTAATGCTCTTAGAATATTTTAGTTGGCTCCACTTAAGGAAAGCTCCTTCTAGGCCAGGTTGTGATTTAATTCCAGCCTTAATTGATTACTGAGGATTAAACTCTAGGGTAAAATGACCAGCCATTCCACTGGTTTGGTTTCATTTGTTTTGTTTTGTTTTTGCCTATACCAAGTTGTTGTACATTCCAAAAAATGTCCTAAAACGTGGCCATGCATCTCACTACAGACAACCTGGAAACATCAAAATACTGTAGAAATTTTTGCATCAGATTCTTCCCGGTTCAGGATTCCCCTTTCTCCTGAACTCAGCATAGGAGCTATGACAAATGGAATGTCCCACAATTTCCAGAAATTGATGCTATTGTTGATTCCAGAAAAAAATAAGACCTTTTTACCCAATGATTTTCAAATATTTTTCCTCATCTTCCTCTCAGAAGGATATTATACCAGGATTTCCATTATTTTGAAAGTGAAATTAGCTGATAATGGCTCTTTTGTTGTTGTTCTCATCTTGTGGAAGCAGAGATGCCATCAGAAAAGGTTATTTATGGAGCAAAGTTCAATCTGGAAAATAGGACGGGCAGAGGAGCAGACAGGAGAGCCGGGGAAACATTTGACGTTATTGGTCCACTCTCTAAAAACACGCAGGCACACACTTATAACTCTGGGAGAAAAAATTGAGATCAATACCAACATTTTAGGTTTTAATAATTCATTAGACTCTCTCTCTCTACAACTATTTCAGTTGACCAAGTGCAAAAGGAAAACTAGTGATAGTAATATTTAATTTGAGCAGGTGGGAACACTGATTTGGTTATTCTGCTTCACTTCACTGACTCATCTTTCTAGGTCTTTATCTTAAAATGTATTATAATAACCAATAAGATCCGTATTAGTGTTAAATATCATTTAATATACTAAACATAATATTAAAACAAAGCATAATTTAAAAATACCTAGTACGAAACATAAACCTACTTTAAAAGGGCTTCTAAAAATAAATAAAAGTTGAAGCACCTGATGAATGTTTAGCCCAACCAACTGTCACAGGAGATGTACATTTTCATTTCCTAGTCACTTTTCTTAAAGTAAGTTTTTCCTCTACTCTCCCCTCATGTTGGACTCCTTTGGTGCACTTACCAGTATTTGATTTCATTAGAAAATGTTTTATAACATGAGGCATACTTGAATTCTACCTTAGGCCCTTGACAGATAAGGTAATGGTACGTTTTCCTACTGTACCTCACAGTCTGACTGGTATTCACATAGTTTTTTGAAGACCTTCCAGTATTTTCAGTATTAGTCCTGTTTTGTATTACATTTGCAAATTGACCTTCCAAAGTTCAGTGTTGGTGGTTTGTTTTTAATTAGAATTGCAAGTTGATTAGGAAGTGGAACCGTTCAGGATCTATTGCAGTAGTTTTTCTGAGCTCACTAACATGTGGCTTATGTCCCAAGTTCTAGCCTGATACCTAATTTCTCACCAGATTTCTTAATTTCCTTACCTGTTTATCAGTTGTATTGTGAGTTAAAAATGGAACTCGGGGGCTTCCCTGATGGCGCAGTGGTTGAGAGTCTGCCTGCCGATGCAGGGGACACAGGTTCGTGCCCCGGCCCGGGAAGATCCCACATGCTGCG
Organism: Mesoplodon mirus; assembly: GCF_964341445.2. Taxonomy (NCBI): domain Eukaryota; kingdom Metazoa; phylum Chordata; class Mammalia; order Artiodactyla; family Ziphiidae; genus Mesoplodon; species Mesoplodon mirus. The sequence continues at coordinate 58,839,918 of NC_138982.1, forward strand.
GAGCGGCTGGGCCTGTGAGCCATGGCCACTGAGCCTGCGCGTCCGGAGCCTGTGCCCTGCAACGGGAGAGGCCACAACAGTGAGAGGCCCGCATACTGCAAAAAAAAAAAAAAAAGGAACTCGGTTTATCTGGATGTCTCATCAGATGCAATTTCCAATGATCAGCTGAGTTGATGATACCCCAGAGAAATTTCTGATATCCACCACTCTTGTGCAAATGAAGGAAATCAATTATTTTAGCCCAGTAAATCAAAATAATTCGCTTGGTCTGTTTCTAAATTTGTTTTTAAAATTGAGCACTTTGTACTCTCTAATGGTGGCTGAAAAGTGCCTCATTGCCTTTCGTTTGATTTTATTTAGGGAGTTAAATATTTCTTTGAGAAATACAAGATGTTTCTTTCCTGTTTCTGATAGTTCTGTATCTCCTGGCAGATCTTGGGGAAGGAGTAGGTTGCTTTTCAGGCAGAACCCCGTGGAAGCTATTTTATGGAAAATATTTCTGAATTCTGGTTTTCTTTCAGGTGCCTCAAAGAACAACTTCTATATCCCCAGCATTAGCGAGAAAGAATTCTCCTGGAAATGGTAGTGCTCTGGGACCCAGACTAGGATCTCAACCCATCAGAGCAAGGTAAGGGAAGGAAGATGCATAAGTTGAAGGGAGAACTCCCCACCTACCATTGTCATTGTTGCTTTCCTAAAAAAATGTTTTTGTGCTTTTTTCACTTCAGAGGCATGTTGGCTGGCCACCCAGACTGTAAGCTTTGGTGGACCAGACACATGTCTTTTATTTCTTCAGTAGCCTTTCACAGAAATCAGTGTACAGTGAGGGCTCATGAATGAACGAGTCAATGAATCACAGAGTCAACGAATGAATCAGCCCAGAATCCAACCAGGTTTACCTTACTTGGCAGTTTTTTAAATGTGGGAGTAAGACTACAAATAGAAGTCTGGGTGCAGCGCCCCTGACCGTTACTTCAGAGACCATTTCATGAAGCCAGCCAAACAAAATGGCCTGATCTGAGTTGATTTTAGCATCAGGTCAAGAACTGTGCCATGGGAGCTATTGAGACGGTACAAAGTATTGCCAAAGAAATGCTGTAGCCACCAGCTGCAGAACTTCCCTAGTTTGGCAAATGACAGAAGAACTAGTTCTCATGAGCAAATCACCTCTGGCATTAAGGAACATCACTGAAATACAGTGAGGCCCCCACTGTTGCTCTGTGCTCTCCTAGAATTTTCTACCAACCCTGTATATTCCTCCAATCAGGAAGTTGCATCCACCTACTGGTTGGTGTCGAGGTCTCAAGAGCAGAAGCTGGAAAATAAACAATATCCTTACAGTATCTGAGCAGATTTTATGTGGTAACAGATGCTGTTTGCTGCTATAGTTCATCAAGCTTCCCTCAGATTTTTCATGAAGAGTACACTCCTTTTTAGGATGAACTGAAATAGCAAATGGCCTCTGCTGAGACTATAAAAAGGAACTTGGGCAGGCTGTTTTATCCATCTTCATTGTGTTCATCTTCATTGTGAGGATTCTTGCTAGTCAAAGAGAAGGAGAGACTGAAAATGAAGGTTATGACTATTTGTACAGATCCTAAAATATGGAATGCTTTTGATCATAAAGCTTTCATTTTCCTCTTCACATGAAAAGCCTTAGGAAGGGGTCAGTCCGTAAATAAGGTGGAACTGCACTGAAAACATTCATCCCTTGAGGGCAAAGAAGCTAGCTCGTCTGAGTGGAGTTGCCAACAAGCAATTTTTGTCCAGTGACTCATCAGGTTCATGCTGAGCTGGTGCTGGGAGCAGCTGAGGAAGCCTGGAGCGGACTGTGACCAGGGATCTTAAGGAATGTCAGCCTGGATTGCCGGCCTGAGCTTTATCAGTCCTCCTCTTTGAGCAGCGATAAGCCCCCAATTATCAGTGCTTCTTGCCCATTTGAACCCTGCCTTCAAGGCTGTGTTCATTAGATCAGTTGTTTAGAACTTCAGTTGCTATAGATCAAGCATCATTTCAACTTTAAATCTTTTTCCCTCTCTCAACCAAAAAGGAAGAGAACTATCATTCTATAGCCAAATAAAAAGCAGCTCTTTGTTCCCTCTGAAATGTTATTTTAATGATATTAAGGCTGTAAGATAACTGGTGTTTGATGGTCAGCGGTTTGCAAAACATGTACTTTTCCCTTGGAACCTCTTAAACATTGTACTTTTTACAAAGAATGCAGACCTTGTGAAGACAACTAATGTTTTTCTGCTTACAGAAAAGGTAGAGAGGAAGTGAGCTAAGAGGTAATAATTATTTACCTGCAATGAAAGTCAGAGGCATTGCAGGGGAGGAGGAGGATGGAGAATCCCTATCTCTGCCCTGTGGAACAATCTGCCCAACAAGGCTGTTCCTTGCTGTCACGTATCTCTAAGTGACCAGCATTTAAGATGTGAATCAGACTTTGCAACTCTAGATTGGATTGCACTTTAAAACGTTTTGGGATTTGGTATATTTACTGTGCTAGAGATGGCTTTAGTTCACCTTTGTTGCATAATAAAGCGTGCCAAGACATAGTGGCCTGAGATAGTAACGATTTATTATTGCTCACGATTCTGTGGGTTGGCTGCAAAGTTGTTCCACTGGTCTCACCTGGGCTTGCTTATGCAGCTGCACTGAGCTGATAGGTCAACTGTACCTTCACGTGGTCTTTCATCCTGGGCTTCTTGACCGTTTGGTGATTTCAGGACAGCATCCCAACAGGGAAAGCCCCAATACACAAGCACTTTTGAAGCCTTTGCTTCTATCATCTTTACTGATGTCCCATTGGCAACCACAAGTCACATGGCCAAGCCCAGAGTCAGTGTGTAAAGGAAATACACAGGGGCACAGACAATGGGAGATATGATTTACGGGCAGTGGGAGCAGAATGGGAGGGAGACTGTTACTGAACACAGAGACTGTCTTACTTTCTATTGGTTCTAATAAAGTCCTCATAGTCCTTTTTGTACCATTTGTCAGACAACTGCCCATCCATAAAGCCATAAAAAAAGGGTTGCTTTTAAATACTTTTTCCTTTGCAATACTGTATAGACTCCCAAATGCCTCATACTGCCTTAAATGTCAAGGTGAACAGTTGAGTTTAAATCACGATTTGATTTGTTCATTTTTTAAATTTCTGTTTTAAAACCTTCCATGCACTTTAACATTTAACTTTGATTCATGTGTTCTTTTAAAGCACATTAAAATTTGATTAAACAAATACATTCAGAGTATGAAAAGATTTAAATTAATCCAATAATACCCAGTCAAAACCCAATGACTAAATGCTTAATTTCAAAAAATAATTCTCCATCCCATCCCAAACCTGTCTTCTTATGGCTTGTTTGTTCTCATTTGCTATGTCATCAGAGAGCAAAGTAAAATGAATTTTGGTGGGCAGCCAGTTAATTATAGACTTGGCCCTAATATTTGGGCCAAGAAATCACTTTGTAATCCTAATTTTCTGTTTTGACTTTTTTATATGACTCAAGTAAATGGAATAATTTTCACTTTACTGTGTGTTTTATAGACCAAACAGTATTCTCTGCAGGATGGCAAATGTCTGAGCTAAAAGTTAGCATTTAAAGAAATCTATATGAATGTTTTCAAGTTTTTACACATTTGGATCTGAGTAAGCTCAGTTAGTATATGAACAAGGGAAATCTGTTATTTCATGGAATTCTTCTGAAATTGATCCCTTCTAAGAGCATTTATCTCAGCCCCCTTGGCCCCTAGGCCAGACTAAATTACAACATAATAAGAAAGAGAAAAATATGAAGTGTGACATTTTCTCAAAACACTCATATTTTACCAAAAAAGCAAATAAGGTAGAAAAGCATTTTAAAGGTTTCCCTCTTTCTATGTGTGGTTACATAGAAACTAAACACTTCTTTCCGACTCCAGCAGCAAAAATAACACCCTATTAAGATCAGCACCCACACTGGTTAGCTCCAGTTGGAGGGGACTTGTACTAACAAGGCCCAGATCAGGGATTTAATGCCCATGGGATCCAATTAACTTCACACTGACAGAGGCCCTTGAGCCCCAGTCAGAGACGCAGGCTCATCCACTCGCTGGTTCTGCTGATGCCCGGGCCACTCTTTTATGCCAGGACAACCCTGGCCTGGGCCTTATCATCTAACGTGGCGGCAGCCTCCTATCTGCTCCGCCTGCCTCCGTCCTGACCAGTCATTCATAAGCCGGCCCTGGGAGGCCCATGTTCTCTGCCAGACTTTAAGGCCATTGCTGCATAAGCCGCCCATTTCTTCTGATGACCCACTCTTCCAGGGTTTCCTAATGCAGACTTGGTACCCAGTCAGGGTGGTGTCCTCTTTACGTCAACAAGCCCCAGGAAAACCCCAGTCGATGTCCGCTCTCACTCTTCCCCCACCCCTCTGAAGCCTAATCAAGTCCTGTCTCCTTCCTGACACCACTGTTGACCGCTCCAGGCTGCATGCCTTGTTTCATAAACTCCAACACCATTTGCAGATGCTCGCACAGCATATGGAGCTTTGCCTTGCTGGCTGTTGTCTCCACCGCACATGTCTCATCTCTAGGATTATGTTGTACCTTGACTGTCTGCCCTGTGACCTGTACTCTCCTCCATCCCTCAAACTGGTCCACTGGTCTCACAAAGCAGGTATTTAATAGAAAGGTTTTGGTTAAATGATCAAAGGAGTGCTGTATTCGAGCAAAGAGCTGGATCCTGCTACCACACCACAGCTGCCAGGGAAAATACTCAGAACTCACTGAACTGTATTCACTTCATAGATTTTTTTTTTCATACAAAGAACACTACATTACATCTCCACAAAATGAGAGCAACCACCAAGAAACCTTAGTATGCCCATCACCCTTGACCTGTAATATAATTTTTAGAAAAAATATTTTTAGAATTTATTACTTACACATAAATAATTCTTGACCACTACTGTTTAATGAAAGAGGGCAATGGGGAAGAATTCATTATTTGGGAATGAAAGGAGATAGGATTGTTTCTTTTTGAAAAAAAATGAAAAATTTGAAAGGTGGCATATTGCAGAAGTATCACACATTTATCATTTTAGGTATTCTCCGAACAGGAGGGAGGGTATTTCCATTATGGATCCAAATCTATTTCAATCAATTAAATGCTAGCAGTTTTCACAAAAATAATTACTACTCAAAGGAGTGCCATAAAAATATCAAGAATTTTTAAAGTTTTCCTTAAGTTTACCAACACTCACTTCTGCAGTCAGTTTTACTGTTAGGTTGACTTAGCAACCTCTTTACCATAAAAAATTTAAGAGGTGAATATTGTCATAAATTCTACATTTGTATGATCAAAATTAATAAATTATAAGGACATATTTTATTTTCACATGTTTTCCAGGACCACCAGCCATGTCTTCCAATAACCCAATATTTAAGAATTTTTGCAACTCGACCAAATATTTTCGCTAAATACGTTACTGCAAAGCAAGACTGTTGTGTTTTCAGAAAAAAATTATTTGCTTTAGTTGCTGCTTTAATGATGCCATTTTGTGGCCAGATTTTAACAGACCAAACTGCAAGTGTCTCAAGGGAAGGGACCATATTATTTTCACATTTATACATGAAGCATCTGACACCCAACACAGTGCAGAGTACCTGTTACCCACTTGATACCCCTGAAATGGGCAGAGCAAAAGGAAAGCATAGAATTACATTTTTTAAATAACATCTTTATTGGAGTATAATTGCTTTACAATGTTGTGTTAGTTTCTGCTGTATAACAAAGTGAATCAGCTATATGTATACATATATCCCCGTATCTCCTCCCTCTCGTATCTCCCTCCCAACCTCCCTATCCCACCCCTCTAGGTGGTCACAAAGGAGCGAGTTGATCTCCCTGTGCTATGTGGCTGCTTCCCACTAGCTATCTATTTTACGTTTCGTAGTGTATATATGTCCATGCCACTCTCACCTTCGTCCCAGCTTACCCTTCCCCCTCCCCGTGCCCTCAAGTCCATTCTTTACATCTGGGTCTTTATTCCTGTCCTGCCCCTAGGTTCTTCAGAACCTTTTCTTTTTTTTTTTAGATTCCATATATATGTGTTAGCATATGGTATTTGTTTTTCTCTTTCTGACTTACTTCACTTAATTTTTAAAAACTGCACTAAAACAACAAAATACAATTTTTTCCAAATTAGTTAGCTGTTCATAATAAAGCCTAGTAAGAATTCAGTGAGATGGATCGTCTCATACCCTTCAGTGAAAACTGGCAGTATGTTTATACATTCACATACATATATATGTGCACATACATACCTAAGTTCATGTCCTTCCACCCAAGAATTCCAGTTCTAGGAGAGATGTGATTGTGAATATTTGTATGCATCTAGATGGTTATTTTACTGTTATGTATAATAGCAATGTATTGGAAGCACCTAACAATAGAAGAATGGTTGAACTAATTTATCTATATAATGAGATACTTTGCAGCTATTATTGTTTTTAGAAGCATAAGAAGCTGCTCTCATTGCATTCTAAAGGGGAAAAAAGCAAGACGCAAAATTGAATATACAGTGTGCTTCCATACATACAAAACAAAAAAGACTAGAAGATAATATTCCATCCAGTAAAATATAGTTGAATATCTCTTGATTCAGAGGTTGCATGCATTGCTTCCTTATTTTTATCTTGTAATATTTTCAAGTGTTTTACAATGAGAATAGGAAAAGGGGTTTAAAAGAAAGCCTCCTTTTTTTTTTTTTTTTTTTGCTGTACACGGGCCTCTCACTGTTGTGGCCTCTCCCGTTGCGGAGCACAGGCTCCGGACGTGCAGGCTCAGCGGCCATGGCTCACGGGCCCAGCCGCTCCGCAGCATGTGGGATCCTCCCAGACCGGGGCACGAACCCGTGTCCCCTGCATCAGCAGGCAGACTCTCAACCACTGCGCCACCAGGGAAGCCCAGAAAGCCTCCTTTGAAGACTCACCATTTCAGAGCTAGTACGTTTGGTGTGATGACCCAAGAGTTGGGTCAAGAGTTCTTCCCGTCCAGATGCAGAATCTGGCCAGGAGCTCCACAGAGGATAGCATGACTATCATTACCATTGACCCGTGTAATGCAAGGTCATATAAGTACTCTCTTTACCCCTTTGTACTGGGGATGGGACTAGACTATGCTTGTGTCTACCAGTGGCAAGGTCTTGAGAGTGTAATCTCTGTGCTCTGCTGTCCATGCAGCAACCCTGACCTCCGGAGAACTGAGCCCGTCGTGGAGAGCCCCTTGCAGAGGACCAGCAGTGGCAGTTCCTCCAGCTCCAGTACCCCTAGCTCCCAGCCCAGCTCCCAAGGAGGCTCTCAGCCTGGGTCGCAAGCAGGATCCAGCGAACGGACCAGGGTTCGAGGTAACGCTTTCCCCTACCTTTCCAGGACAGCATTCCTTGAGGAGGAGAGCCATGCACAGGGAACCAGATTACTTACTGACTTCTGTGACTTCTGGTCCTGGCATGGCCACCACTGTGTGATGCTGAAGAGCCGCTTAACTGCTCTCAGCCTCCGTCTCCTTAGGGGAGTGGACCACCATCCCCAGTTATATGTGTGACATCAGTGTGGACTAAATGCTTTCTAATTGCAGATACCAGTGTTCTCCAGGGAGATCACAGAATATTGGTCTTATTTGAAAATGTAGTCATCAGTCACCTGCATTTCCATTTCCATTTGATTGATTGGTTAGAGTTTCATGGACCCCCAAGTATCCTCTTCCCCTTGTGTCAACTGTGTTCAGAATACAAGGTATTTTTCAAAGGGAAAGTTAATAATGGCTAATGTAGAATAAACATACACTTGAGAGAAGATATAAAATCTATGACTTAAAAAGCATACTTGACTCTTCTGGGTTTTCCTGTTTGAGAGGTAAAAATTAGCCTCTCTGACCATTTAATTCAAGTCATTCTTCATTGCTTAGTTTTCATTAATGAGGAAGCTTGTGAAAAACATTAATGTGTCTAGCTAATTATACATGATAACCTATTGTTTATAGCTAATCAAAATGTACTCTTTCTGCATAATCTTCTTCAGAAGATAATTTTGCCTCCAAGTAATAAAGACCGGGATTTTTTTAAAGTGCAATTTGGAACACTTATCAATTACTCTGCCTAATGAAAACCACCAGTTCTTTATTCTCTCTTAGCCTCTTCATTAGACACAATTATACTTTACCTCCTAATATTTATTTGAGTAAACTCACTGTATGTACATTTTGGAAAGGTCGATGTCAGACATGCAATGCTTGTGTCTATGAATTGGGATAGGGACTGGCCTGTGGCTGCCCCTATGTGCAATCTTCTGACATCAGTGGCACCATCCAGAGCTATGTATACTTTTGTTGCCTTGATCCAGATATAAAGTTAATTACTTTGGAAAACTGCCATTCCCTTACCTTTTTTCTATTCATAAGCAACTTAATTTGCTTAGTTAGAGCAAATGCTAAAGAAAACCAAACTTAGGTATACCATTTTAATTCTCTGATCTGGTTCAGGTTTAATTCTCATCTTCTTTCCTTTGGCCTTTAGTTTTCCTGGGTTAAAAGCACTCATATCCCTGGTGTATCCCTACCCAGGAAAGACCACTTTGAAACCAAACAAAAGAATCTCTCCCACCTTAGATTGCTTCTTCTCTACCTATAAGCTCATAAATCGGAGGGATGCTCTTCACTTGTAGCTGTCAGGCAGCCCTCCCCCAGCCCTTGCTCTATAACCTCTATTCTAGGACCCTTCCGCTTTATCACCAACACTCTCCTTCCTGCCCTCACCCTAGACAACTCCCCTTTCCTCCCCCCATTTAAAAATTGTTCCTCCAAATAAAACAGGTTTCTATTTTTTTCTACAACGTTTTGTCAGAAAAACTTATCCTGATGGGCAAGTGGTAAAAGAAGAAATCAAACATAGAATGCTAACTCCGAGGCTGGTTTAGTATAATAATTGAGAATAGGACTTTGAGAAATCAGACAGAATCCCAGCTCTGCACATAACTTCAGTGTAACCTTAGGCTAGTTGTGTCATCTCTCTGTGTTCAACTGTCATACAGGAAAACAGTGCCACGTCATTGGGTTGGAGCAAGGATTCAATGAGACAATTGACATAGAAAGCATTTAGCACTAAGCCTGACACAAAATTAGTGCTCAGCAAATGGCGGTGCTCGCTAGTTTTTCATATAATTACCAGTGACCTCCAGGTTATAAGACTAAATGTGTATGGCTGATTTTGTTTGCCTGAACATTTACTGTTTTTTCACGGATGTGCTTGAGGATTTGCCTAAGTGAATGAGGTGTCCGCTGAATCATTTCCAAGGCTGACTCACCACAGAACTCCAGAACTTGAGCCAGCACCTTCTGACGGTCATTATCTTTCTTGGCCCTCTGTTTTTTTCCTCTAGCCAACAGTAAGTCGGAAGGATCACCTGTGCTCCCCCATGAGCCTTCCAAGGTGAAACCTGAAGAATCCAGGGAAATTACCCGACCTAGTCGACCGGCTGTGAGTGCTTTTCTCTCAAACAGTTTTGAACTCTTTTAATTTCCCAGAGAACCTGCAGGATAAAGTGGTTGGGGATGCACTCATGACTATGAAACAAAAAATGTTGAGATTAATAAGAACGGATGCTAGAAGCATCTGGAAGGAAGTCATACCAGATTAGGAAAGAAATGAACATATCTTGGATTGCTTATCTGCCTTTGGTTATTTTGCTGATCATTAACACTGTTACAGAATAAAACAGGAAGAGAAATAACTCACATTATTCCATAATTTCTACTCAGTAGCTTTAGCAAAAAGATGTTGAAAGTAACAATTAAGAATATTTGGGCACTTCCTATGGATTTTTCTTGTATATTCTGACCTTTTCCTATATTATTTTCCACATGAATTAATATTACAATTTTTCTGCTGCATTTCTGCTGCTCTAGGACTGTATTTCCTAGACCAAAACTTGATAAGCATGGTCTGATAGGGGGCTGACAACCTGAAATCTAGCTTCATTGCTGTAACACATCAGACCCCAAATAGCCTTAAAGAAAGAAAGAAGAGGATGGAGGCTGAAATTTGAAAGTTGGAAATTAATTCGGAATGAGTTATTGTCCACTTATTTTATTTAAATTTTCCAAGAATCTTTTCTGTGAAATGGATGTGAAGATGTTTTCGTTAATTTTTTTACATTTTAAAGTAAGGAAGTACAGTGAGGGTAACAATGAAGGGCATTCACACCATTCTGGGTTGAGGTTCTTGTTGCCCTTTTTGCATTTATCAGTTGTATACTAACAATTTCCATTTTGTGTCTAACCTGCTGCCTTTCTTCCGGCTTTTCCCCCTCCCGTGGATTCTTCTGGATTGGTTTCCTCTTATCTCAGAGCTATAAGAAAGCTATAGATGAGGTTAGTATTACCTTTTTGCTTGGTCATGCTTTCACAAGATGTAAATATAAACTGACTTCCTGAGGCTGATATTCAGAAAGGTGGCCAATTGGATCACAGATTAAAGTTCTTTCCTTTGGAGTGATCTGCTGAGAGGAGAGCCCTTTCACGGAAGCCAGCCTGAGCCCCTCAGACACTGTGTATAGCTCCAGAGACTTTCCTTCTAGCCAAAATGTTACTTTTCCAACGTTCCAGTCTAGCTAAAGATAAGCATCGGTGCTTTGTTATTGGCACAGTTTCTCATTCTAGTATCTTCCAGTAGCAAAGCCTGAGCTTTTAACCTGCACTCGCCAGCCTTGCTAGGGGATGGCAGTTTTACTAACAAAGAAAAGAGACATCATTCTAGGGTCGTCCAAATTTATAGTGTGTGATTTGTGAACAAGGAGTTACCGGGTATTGTTAGATTAATTTGTGGCACATTAACTACAGCATCAGCAGCAACGTCAACTTTAGTTAATGATTCCTGGCGAATTAAGTAACTTTATTTCCTTATCTGTGGTGACATTTTTCCATTAGAAAAATATATGGCTTTGCCAATCTTAAGTAGCTTGCTAAGAAGGATGACTGCCTCACTGCTGTTTGTCAGACCTGCATGAATACAGCATAGTGGAGTTGTTTTGGAAGAGAGAGGCCTTCTGCAAAGAGTCCTAACTGCATGGAATCTGAAGGCTAGGATTATGGCTTTAAGGCTGAGCACCGTTTTTGTGAAATGATATGGAAAAAGCACTGGCTTTGGGAGTGAGCAAGCTGCATTCAAATTCTGTCTCCCCCAATAAATAACTGGAGGGGCCAGTCTCACGAACTCTCTGGGCAGTTCCATCTGTAAAATGGGGATAAAAACACCTGCCTTTCCTCACTCACAAGATTGTTTAGGTTCACTCAAGATCATGAGTGCGAGAGCATTTTCTGAAGTGTGAAGTGCTATGTAAAGCCAGTGCCTGAGGCGTGGAGCTATTCTGGTGGAAGAAGCATGTTTCTATGTCTCTGATCTTTACCAAAAAGCATCACTTTTTCAGAATTATGACCGCCTCACCATTCAGAGTGATTTAGGAAGTCATTATCATAGATAAAGAATTATTGCTTATAAAAAAAAAGATTCTACATGTCTACAGTGTGTGGATGGCATTATAGAAAGAAAAAAGGGAAATGTTTTTAATTGCTCTGTGCTACAGCCTTGCCCCTTCTCCTCATGAGAGTGAGAAGGACAGGGATTATCACAAGTGTTATCAGTTTTCTCCCAAACAGTTCTGGTACTCAGGCTGCCAATAAAATGGTCGTGCATGTGCACAACTCAAGGTTTCCTCTTACGAGTCCAGAAATTAGCTTGGAGGTGGCTGTCATGAGGGAGAGGGCTCTCATGGATTTCATCTGGTTAACCCAGGATATTTTAGGCTTTTTAAAATTGCTTTATTTATTTCAGGATACTCTAGCACACTGGACAGAGATGAGAGGTAGGCAACAGAGGTAGAAATAATTGAGGGGGTGTAAGCTGTACACCAAAATCTCTAGAGCCATGGATGACTGGAAAAAGGCCTCCAGGTGATTCTTCTAACCCTACCGCTTGAGTATCACTGATCCAAAACACAGGATTCTTTGGTCCTACCTAACCCAGTGGTCCTCAACCAGGGATGAGTATCCCCCCCAACTCCCCTTCCCTTAGGAGACATTTGGGAAAGTCTGGAGTCAGTTTGGTTGTCACAACTTGGAGGTGGGAAGCGGTGCTGCTGGCATCTTGTGTGTAGAGCAGAGAGATGCTGCTAAACAACCTACAATGCACAGGAAAACAACCTACAATAGAGACTTATCCACCCCAAATGTCAGTAGTGCCACAGTCAAAAAACCTTGAGTTAAATCTCTCTCCCATCTCCATTCCTAGGTTTTAAGATGGCTTCCATCCACCGTGACTGATATGCCATTTAGATAACCCGAGTTTGAAATGAACAGTCTTAAAATACCAAAAACATATTGCTTATTATTGATAATTTAATTATTTGAGTTCCATAAAAGTCTGTCTGGGGGAGTGTCCATGCATTTGGCATTCCTTCCTATGGAGTATGAGATTGTGCAGTGTAGTCTGTGATTATTTAATACAACCCTCCAAAATAAATATTCTTTTTACTTTAGCACAATTAAATAGATGTCATGAAGATTAGATACATAAGCAAACACTGGCTTTACCACTACTTTTTTATTGTATGTAGAAATCTGACAAATTCCAGAGCACATCCATAGACTGGACAGAACTGGAACAAACCTTTTTTCCCTCAGTTGAAGATATCGAAGTCAAGTGACTTCCCCAAGTCATATCTTTAGATTTCCTGAAAAGGAAATGAATTATTTTACTATGTAAAGAAAAAAACAACTTTAAAAATTTTAACTATTATTTTAATAGTTTAAAAAATTGAACTAAAATGTGCATAAACTATATTGTTTTTAAAAAGATACCCAAAAGAGCACCTTTTAAAGCAGAGTATGCATAATTGTCAGATTAAATAAGCCTTTTTGAAAGAAAAATTATATCAAGTTGATTCTAAAAAGTGTTACATGAAAGAAACCTTTGGGTGAGAGCCCCTTAACTATCTTTACTCTGTAGTCAAAAAGCTTAACATTTTGCCATATTTCTTTTTGAGTTATACATTCTCAAATATTTTTATTGTAAATAGCACTTTTCTTGTCTTTTTAATACTTTTTAGCTCCAGGCTTGAGATAGTCAAGCAATAAATTGCCACAAAAACTCATTATATGGAGAAGATTGGTATTGTCAGAAAATAAAACATATGAAAATGGATCTGAACGCAATGGTGTCAATTTTAGATCATGTCTATTTCCTATAACTTTGCTATTGTAAGTTTTTCCAGGGTGGATGGATAAGGAACAAAACTTCAGCTAAACACACAGACTATGGGCAATGGAAGATTAATTTTCTTTGGCTGGGGTATTAGTTTTGAGTTACTCATTATTGGTACCTTGGGATTTTCATATATGTCTTACCTGCCAAGCTGTTACCAATTAAACTTAAAAGGAATTTGCAATTATTTCTAAAGTTTCAGGAAAGATAACTTTTTAATAACACAGAAACCCAAAAAAAAAAAAACCCTCTAATTAAAAGTGAAATTATAAAGCAGGTCAGAGCTTTAAAAGTGTTCCTAAATACAGTGTTTGGAGAAATTTAGGTGATTTTAACAAGTGAGAGTTACTTTAAGTCAATGGGCTTTGGACCAGCGAAATATTTCTAAATAGTTTTGATTTTTTAAAATCTTCTTTGTCTTGCTTTGAAATGTCAGCGATAAGGAAAACCAGTCCATGGGGAAAATGTATTATTAATTTAAATAAGTCATAGCTAATATTATTATATTTTACCCAGAATTACTGACATTAGAAATAAACTCTCTTAACCATATTCTCTCTTTAAATTATAATAAAATGTGTTTTTAATGACAAGTAACATTTTAGATGCTAGTTGTATTCTCTGATGAGACATAACATGGTCCTAACATAGAGAAGGAAAAATACAAAATAAATTTATCTAATTTTTTAATTATTTTATTGGTTTGGAGGATTATACTGTCCTTTTTCATTAATTGCTTTAACAAATATCTAAACTGTATTTTCCCAGTGTGCTCAAGTGTAGCATACCCTTCACTTTCTCATCAATTTGATAAAGATAAACATTGGCAATTGTCAAGAGGAAATAAGAAGTAAAAAGCTGAAATCTGAACATTAGCTTTTCTTATTTTGACCCATCACCAAAGAAACCGGAAATAAATTTGCATAAAATTCTGTGTGGTAATTTTCCTCTTCATTAATGGTGTACATTATATTTAAACAGTTTGAGTCTTTTAAATACAATTTTATTTTCATTTTCATGGATGGGATAAATATATCCACTGAGATTGAGGCCATGTGTGGGTGCATGTGTGTAAAAGCCCAGCAAGCATGTTTGGGTGGAAAATGCACAATTTGAATTTTTAAGAGCTTCCCTTTTCCAAGGGTTTCAATTCAAATGACTACGGAACAAATTGTAAAAGTTGTCATTGCTGTCCCTTTGATTTTTATGAAATTAGAAAGAAATAAATCCTTCACTTAACACCTTGAACTTTCTAAATTTCTAGACCAAATAAAAAACCTAAAGCATTTTCTGTCCTTAGTCTTAACCAATACATTAATGCCTCACATATAAGCAACAGTAAAGAAACAGGATGATCTGTTTTCTTCTCAAAATAAAATTATATTTATAATTTAGTTGCACACATTTATCACAGCTTTTCTTCTAACTATCAGGATAGATTATCAGATGTCATTTAGATCACCTATATTGCTCTAACCTTACATCAGGTGAATTGGGCAAATACATTTCTGGATTGAAATAAAGAGAGAATATGGCCATAAGAAAACTTTGGGATTTAGTATCTTCAAATGAGTTTCTTTCTCCCTAATCCCGTCTCTCACTGAATGCTCTGATTCCCACATGGGTCACTAATATAGGGAGAAATGGTAAGACTGATGTCAAATTGCTTTTTCTTCATTTGCATGCTGTGTGCCAAGGGCAGTTTAACCCATGCAAATTAGAGCGGCCATGCTTTAGCAGAACTGCTTCCCTCTGCATTGCTCTGAAAGCATGTACAATAAAAGGTAGTCAGATCTTCAGCACACTGCCTGCCATGTGCCTGGTGATTAAATACCACCTCATCACATCCATAAGGCTAAAGGTTTCATCATACTCATGGAAAACTGAAAATTTACCTCTTCCTTTTGGTGTTTGCACATTCATTTCAGTATTCTTCGCCAGAGTTTCTGCCAGGTGACTCAGTATAAAACAAAAGACAATGAAACACCTATCATTCTGGAAGAGAACTCTTTTTTGTTTTTGTTTGTTTGTTTTATTTTGTTGTTGTTCCTCTTGATTAACTCAGCTCTGTGGCTATAAATTTCAGTGGCACTGGGCTTTGGGGTGGGCCATTATTTGATGTGGTGCCTCGGCTCTCCAGGGAATGATGACACACTAAGTGAGTCATTGTAGCAGCTGGAACCTTGGGAATTGCTCTGTTCTGTGACTGATGCTAGATTTTGGTACAGTAGCAATCATAAGAGGAGAAAGGCCATGACTATGGCTTGGGCAGGAGTCTCAAAATACTGGGGAATAATTTCTAATCCTGTGGGTAATTAGCTGTGAGGGTGGGTGACCAACTTCACCTTCCCAAAGTAAACTGTGAACCCAGTGTTTGTATACATGTGTACACACACAGTGCACATACACATATATACACATGCAGATTCAGAACCGAACAGTCTCAGTCTAGCAATTGGTTGTGAACAAAGTTTAAATTTATTTCATCTTTCTTTTCTAGTTTCTCTGCGCTACAAACATCGTTTTCTTGGTTTCATGCAGTAACTATGTTTGTAACAGTTCTATAGAGAGCTATTTTTTCTTGTTTATTTCTTGTTGCTTGAGCCAGAGACTTGCTGAGAGACGTCACTTTGGTCGTATCTATAATTCATATACGTTGGACACACTTTTCTCTTGTAGGATCTGACGGCATTAGCCAAAGAATTAAGAGAACTCCGGATTGAAGAAACAAACCGCCCACTGAAGAAAGTGACGGATTACTCCTCCTCGAGTGAGGAGTCGGAAAGCAGTGATGAAGAGGAGGAAGATGGAGAGAGCGAGACCCAGGACGGGACGGTGGCTGTCAGCGACATACCCAGACTGATGTAAGAGACCTGCATTTTACAATATTGTTTCTGTTTTTTTATGTTTTGGTTTTGTGGCCCCGAGGCCTGTGGGATCTTAACTGACCAGGGATCGAACCCACACCCCCTGCATTGGAAGGTGAAGTCTTAACCACTGGACCACCAGGGAGGTCCCTCCCGAGACCTGCTTCATCATTGTAGGCCAGGAGAGGCTAGGTCTCCAAGACAAAGGACAGGAAATATGAATTTAAATATAAGATCATTTATGAGTCTCGGGCAGGATCAGTTGACTTGGGGGATTCACGTTTTTATTAGAGCATAGTTCTATATTCACCCCTCTCCCTAGACACAGTTACTTAGAATATGTAGCATTTCTAGGACTGCATATGCTTTGTCTAAGCTGTTGTGGCGTTCACCATCCCTTGGGTGATGCTTTCTTGGTTCCTGTCATCTCTGAGCAAGTGATACTGACAGCCACACCCTAGAACTAAAGAGCAAAATTATAGGCAATGGCGTTTAGGGGTTAAAACTGACAACATGAGACGTATATTTCACTGTCACCACCACCACTAAGGTGGAATGCAGGAGGCAGCATGGGTTAGCATCCCAGCAAAACAATCAGGAGTCGAACAAACCTGCAGAGAAACTTCTGAGTGTTTGACTTAAATACACCCCTGATTTTCTACTTCATCTTCTCCATTTTCTCTTTTATGTGATCCTTTTTGCTGCAGCCTGTGACTTCACCACGTATAGTCTTCTTTTTTAGGTATTTATAGCTACCTAGCTTTCCCTTAGTATTTATAGCCTTTACTTCTCTTTTCTTTTTTTAAGTGAGAGGGAGGCTCCCTTTTTCTCATCAGACTAGATCCTAGAAAAGAACCTCTCCTCTTCCCCTATTACTTCCCCAATTCAAACAAACATATTCGTACAATCACACTCACATACATCTCTCATTTCCTCTCCCAAATAAACACAAGGTGTCCAGCCCTGGTTTGCCATAACTTCGATAAAGAACAATGCTAACTTTTCCATCTTCACTTCCGTTTCTTTGACTCAGCTACCAATGTTGGTCATCGCACCACATTTACTCCCTATAGAGAAGATGTCATTTCAGGCCACAGATTACAGTCCCGTCCAGCAGAGGTTGGCGAGACAGGGCCTCCCAGTCTGCAGGAAATGTCATCCATTGATTAACGATCGTTACATACAAGCAATTCTGGAGACAAGTCCAATTATCATAGCTGAAAATCCATACTTGTTATTTTACTGCTGATTACCCAGTTATTGACAGCCATAAATATGCTAAAATATGACATTTGGAAACAAATTGCATTAAATTGCTTTTTTAACAGCAAATAAAGTTGTTCTAGAGGCAAAATCACTAATCCAGAACATTCCCACAAAATATGCTGGTCCTTTCAGTTTTTGTCTTAGCTTTGGTTCATTCTTCTAACAGATGTTTTGAATTCCCTTTAAGCACTGAGCATACAGCTATGAGGGTGGATTGTGAATTTAAAAGATTGGTAAGACTTCTACTGTGTGCTAGACCCCATGCTGAGGGCTTTGAGACATTCAAAAGTGCGTACATGAATTCTGCCTTCCAAAAGTTTACATTCTAGTTGGAGAGAGACAAAATTATACATGGAGAAGTTCAGGGTAATATAAATAGTTGGAAGAATAACCAATAGCCTTGGAAGAGATGTTAAATCGCAGTTGGTTTTTAAGCCTCCTGTCATATTTTGTAAGACTCTTAGTGGTATTTACCCTCGTATCTCTAAAGGCAAGTCCATCTCTTCCCCCACTATGGAAACACCCACCTTTCTAAAATTGCCTAAGTATACCATGCTGTGCTGCACTTTCTCTGCTGTCTGGAACTCTCTTGTTCCTTTAGAAATCACCTCTCACGGCCCAGCCCATACAGGCAGAGCCCATCCCTTCCTCTGTGCTGCATGGTGTCTCCTGTGCATTCCTGCCATTTCATGGAGTACCTTGAATCAGGTTATTTACTACACGTTGTCTCCCTCTCTGGGCTGTGAGATCCTTGAGGGTGAGGATTGAGCCTTATTTACTCTCTACTCTTAACACCTTGCCTGGTGTCTGGAATAGAGTTGGTCTTCAGTGACTTTGATTTACACTTAACTGCACTGCACTGAAATTGCAGATCCTGGCTTCAAAGTGTTTATAGCCTAATCCAGAGGAAAGACGTGTACACAAATAACTGTCATCAAGGTAAAAAGGAACATGGAGTGATGTTAGAATCCCAGGTGGGGGGAGTTGAAGTAAAAGCACAGAAGGTTAAGTTTGGTGGGAATATAGATGGTATGAGGGGAGGAAAGTCTGGACTAGTGAAACCAGACTGGTATCATGTAGCCAGTGGGGAACCGTCAAAGGTCTCCTGAGCTGGGGAGTGACATGATTGGTGCCATGTTTGAGAGAAATCATTTCATCAAAGTGATTTGGAAAGAGAACAGGCTAGATACTGGTAAAGGCATTCAGAGGATCTATTACTGTAATCCCAAGAAGTAATAAATGGGCTGTCATTGAATACTTATAGTGGAGGCAAAACTTGACGTGGCTCTTGAAGAATTGCTAAATTTTAAACAGATTGACATGACTGTCCATTAAAGAACATTTAAAATATATAATTGTATATGAAACGTACTCAGAGAAGAAACAGGATACAGATGTGTGCATGTGTATGTGTGTGTTTATTCCAATTTGCCAAATATATGCACTTTTGTGAATATAAAATATTGGGTTGGCCCAAAAGTTCGTTCGCGTTTTTCCATAAGAGCTTACGGAAAGACCCGAACGAACTTTTGGGCCAGCCCAATATATACAGTCTGTGCTGCTACAGCATGAGCAGTTGTATGCCTGAGAAACTTCATACTATTAAAAAATCCATTGATTCTTTAGGAATAAGACATTTCTGAGTTAGACTCCTTCTTACATACATTCTTATCTATTTTATTTTCTACTGTTAAGGTAAACCTTCACATTTTGTGCTGTATTTTTTAAAGCAAAAAATTAATATATTATATTAATTATATAAATATATTGCAACACAGTTCACTATCATGAAGTCTCTACAAAAGAGCTTTTTAGAAATAGAGCACAGCCATTCCGACAAGCAGCTGGAGATCCTGATGTGCAAAACAACAACTTCTTCTATGTACACTGTTGGCTTCATATTAATAGTATGAGGTTTAACCTATAAGAGTGCACATAACTAAGATTGTATTCCATAACTAACCAACTGCACTATTTCCCAGTGCCTCATGCATAGAAAAATAATGAGTGAGGGGGAATTATAACAGTAGTTACCTGTGGATTATACAACTCAAAAGGATTTTTATTTTATGTATAGCCCCAATTTTATGTTAAGCATGCACTATTTTTATAATCAGGAAAAAAATAAAAGCTTTATAGAATAGGAGGGAGGGAGTGAAAGGCACATAAGCTGATGTGCATCAGCCCAAGCAAGCTGAAGAGGCAGCCTTTAGTATCAGTATCTTCCCTCAATTGCCAGCACATGCATCAGATCGGTACATATGAGGCGTGGTCTTCATCATTAGGACCATCTATTGCTATTTCAGTCCCTGAATTTTGCACAATCTCATAAAATGCAGGCTGGACAGTGAAAGCCACATGTCTTATGCCCCCTCTTTCCCAGTCTCACTAGAAAGCCATGGTTCTGGCCCTGTTCACCAGCCAGGCTATTGTTGTGCCCACGCCGCCTCTTGCCTGCCGTCCTCTCAGCCGTCCTGTCCGTTGGCTCAGTCTTTGGTCTGAGTAGTGTTGTAGAAGTGTGGCTGTGGTCATGCTGTACCCCTAGTGCCCTACAACTCTTTTCATTCCTAGGCCCCATGACTGTCACAGCATGTGCTCCAGCCAAACTGACCTTCTCATTATTCTTTCCAAATGCCTTACACTTTTCCAATGTTGTCTTTTCTTGGAATGACCTTCTGTCCCTCTGTCCCACATTCTCACTTACATCTGCCGTGCATTTGAGTATTTGCGTTGTTTTTATGCTCTTCCAGATGCTAATCTCTGTAGTTTCAGGAACCGTGTCTTCTTCAGCTTTTATATCCACTACCCAGTGCCAAGCCAAGGGCCTTTCATGTAGCAGGTGTTCGATAAATGTATATTGAATTGAATTAAATCAATACCTGCAGGAACACTTTGACAAATCCAATAAGAGATTATTGTTCTAAACATGTGACCTAATTACAGTAAATTTTCTATAGTTTTCTTTCTAATTAGTTGATGTGTTTTGTTTTTCACAGTCTTTATAGAAATTCAGACAACTGATTCCTCCTACCCAGACTCCATATCAGAAAAATAATTTTTAGGGCTTCCCTGGTGGCGCAGTGGTTGAGAGTCCGCCTGCCGATGCAGGGGACGTGGGTTCGTGCCCCGGTCCGGGAAGATCCCACATGCCGCAGAACGGCTAGGCCCGTGAGCCATGGCCACTGAGCCTGTGCGTCCGGAGCCTGTGCTCCACGACGGGAGAGGCCACAACAGTGAGGGGCCCGTGTAACGCAAAAAAAAAAAAGAAAAGAAAAGAAAGAAAGAAAAAGAAAAATAATTTTTAGAACAAAGGATTATTTTAACTATAAAATGTTAGAGTTGTTTTAGCCTTAGCGGGGTTTTTTTTGTTTTTTTTTTCGTGGTACGCGAAATGGCGGAGTGATCAGTCATATCAGACACAGGCAAGAGACCAAACACCATGTCAAAGAGCAATCATTGAAACTGAGAGCTTAGAAATGACTTAGGGAGTTTCCTTAAGGTGCTTGAAGTCAAGTATGAGAAGTAGTCATCTGAGGAGTGAATCAGAGTGTGTTAAGGAATAAATTGGAGAACTTTGCAAGGAGAATTTTAAGGAAAGAGAAATGTAAGTGTGGGTAGTAAATACAGAATTAGGGTCAAGAGAGATGTTTTAATGAAATGGGAGACAGGAGAGACCTTATCTTGTTTATTGATTGGAAGAAAGAGACAGTAAAGAGAGAAGGATTGTGAAAACACGGGAAGGAGAAGGAGAGGAATAACTTCCAACTGACGTTGGTCCTCTGCTCTTCTATTGAAGCCTTCTTACTGAGTTAGAAATACTGCATTATTAAACTAATTGTTCTGTCTTTTGCCGAGCACTTTATGTACCTTATTAGTCTCTCAACCTCCATTAGATTATAATCCTCTGGAAGTTTAGGGTTATGTCTTATTTTTCAGATATTTATTCTAGCGTCTGGTACAATGTATATCACATAACAAACTTTTAACAAGTAAATGAATGAATGAATGCATGAAAGAATTTCTAAGGGGTTGATGAAGATTGATGTGGCAGAGTTGGGAGCTTGGAGCCATAAAAGAAACATACAGAGACAGAGGATGAAAGGACAACCAGAGCAGTAAGAAGGACAGAAGGAAGTGTTCAACAATGACAGACACAGCAAGGTGTCTTCTTTTACGATTTAAAAATGTTCTGCAGTCCCTGAAACATGAACTGTGGGCTGCAGTTTGCCTTTTAAAAGAAATGTGTAGAGAAGTACTTTGGAGCACGCAGAAATTTATGGGAATTTTCCATCATCAAAAGCCATTACCTTATATCAGATGACATGGTAGCAGAAAAATTAGTGCTGTGAGCAGTTAGTACAAGGTACACAGAATGAGCAGGTATATACAGAAGATTCACAATACAACAGACAAATCCTGCACAATAGAACAACCTTAAACTAAGAGGAATTGCTCACTATTTTAGAAGAAAATTGACAAAGGAAGGAATATAGATTATCATCTTTTAGTCAATCTATGAGGAATATTACTAGTAGAAATAATGTAGAATAAAACTCAAAACAGCCCAAAATGATCACTATAAAAATTTATCATAAATGAAGCAGTTCTGGCTCATAAAATTAAAAGTATAAAATTGATCAGGAAAAAAATAGTCTCAGAAAAATATTCAGCGAAACGTAAAACTGACAGTGGTTAACACTATACACTAACACTATTGATTAAAAATTGACAGTGAATCAAATCTTAATAAAATTTACACCTTTAAAATTGGACCTGGTAGAAGTAGTGAACACAGAGCCTTTGAAAGATGATATGGACAAAAAAGCTGATAGGTGTATGAAATTTTTGCTATAACATTTACATAGAAAAGGATTGGAACCAGTGATGGTAATTTTAGCAAAATTATGATGAAAATGCAAAAATTAGGGAAGAATTTAACTGAGATATGTAGAAAATTAATTAAGGAATTGTCGGATTGGAAAGAGCTCTAGGAAATACCTTTTTCATGAAAATTTACCCATGTTGAGATATTTCTGATTAAAATGTTTGGATGCAATCAGAACACCACACTATAAAACTCTTAGAGGAAAATATAGGGAGAACACTTTTGACATAAATCACAGCAAGATCTTTTTTGATCCACCTCCTAGAGTAATGGAAATAAAAACAAAAGTAAACAAATGGGACCTAATGAAACTTAAAAGCTTTTGCAAAGCAAAGGAAACTACAAACAAGCTGAAAAGACAACCCTCAGAATGGGAGAAAATATTTGCAAACGAATCGACAGACAAAGGATTAATCTCCAAAATATATAAACAGCTCATGCAGCTCAATATCAAAAAAACAAACAACCCAATCCAAAAATGGGCAGAAGACCTAAATAGACATTTCTCCAAAGAAGACTTACAGATGGCCAAGAGGCACATGGAAAGCTGTTCACCATCACTAATTATTAGAGAAATGCAAATCAAAACTACAATGAGTTATCACCTCACACCAGTTAGAATGGGCATCATCAGCAAATCTACAAACAACAAATGCAGGAGAGGGTGTGGAGAAAAGGGAACACTCTGGCACTGTTGGTGGGAATGTAAATTGATACAGCCACTATGGAGAACAGTATGGAGGTTCCTTAAAAAACTAAAAATAGAACTACCATATGACCCAGCGATCCCACTACTGGGCATATACCCAGAGAAAACCATAATTCAAAAAGATACATGTACCACAATGTTCATTGCGGCACTATTTACAATAGCCAGGTCATGGAAGCAACCTAGATGCCCGTCAACAGACAAATGGATAAAGAAGATGTGGTACATATATACAATGGAATATTACTCGGCCATAAAAAAGAATGAAATTGGGTCACTTGTAGAGAGGTGGATGGATCTAGAGACTGTCATACAGAGTGAAGTAAGTCAGAAAGAGAAAAACAAATATCGTATATTAACGCATATATGTGGAACCTAGAAAAATGATACAGATGAACCAATTTGCAGGGCAGAAATTGAGACACAGATGTAGAGAACAAACGTATGGACACTAAGGGGGGAAGCGGCGGCGGGGGGGGTGGGATGAATTGGGAGATTGGGATTGACATGTATACACTAATATGTGTAAAATAGATAACTAATAAAAACCTGCTGTATAAAATAATAAATAAAATTAAATTTAAAAAAAAGAATCAGAACACCATTGGGGTAAAAACAGACGTGGAGCCAAAATATCTTTAATCTTTGAACTCAGGTGAGACTCTGAAAGAGAACTTGATTGTACAGTGTTAGCCTGGTGGCAGCCACCAGGTCCATCTAACCTCTGACAGTGGCAAAGAATGCCTGAGTGATGAAGGAAAGTGCCTCCTCTCCTAGGAGACTTTGGCTCTTGATAAATGCTTCATTTACTGATTTATTTGTTTTATACCACCTTACCTTAAACAAGAATTTAAGGCAACTAAAAATAAAATGCATACAAGATAAAACAAATTTTCAAATAAATGAGTGAAGAAATCAGAGTATTGAGAATTATTCTGATTTACCAATCTAGCAGTACACCAGGAGTTCATTGCAGAAATTTCTTTTTCCGTGTCTCTTAAACACTATTAATAGCTCCTTTCTGGGAGTGAAATAATGAAAATGCTTCTTTGGAGTTTCTTCCCAAACACATCAGTTCTAACCTGTACTTAAATGTATTCAATCCACTGCTCTCGTTTAGTAAGTAAGTGTCTTCCTGTACATTTTTTTGTCTGGATTCACCTCTTCATGTTTTCGTCTCTCCATTTTGGATAAAACTCCTTGACAGGTTTCTTCTCTGTCCCAGAGATGTCATAAGATTGGTGTGTTTCTTAGATTGAATATTCCATCAAGTCCTTGGACTTTGATAGGATCCAAGAAACTGAAGATGCCTTTTTTTTTTTTTTTTTTACTTTTCAAAAAAATTTATTTATTTGTTTATTTATTTTAACATCTTTATTGGAGTATAATTGCTTTACAATGTTGTGTTAGTTTCTGCTGTATAACAAAGTGAATCAGCTGTACATATACATATATCCCCATATCCCCTCCCTTTTGCGTCTCCCTCCCACCTTCCCTATCCCACCCCTCTAGGTGGTCACAAAGCACGGAACTGATCTCCCTATGCTATGCAGCTGCTATCCCACTAGCTATCTATTTTACATTTGGTAATGTATATATGTCAATGCCACTCTCTCACTTCATCCCAGCTTACCCTTCCCCCTCCCCATGTCCTCAAGTCCATTCTCTACACCTGCATCTTTCTTCCAGTCCTGCCCCTAGGTTCTTCATAACCATTTTTTTTAGATGCCATATATATGTGTTAGCATATGGTATTTGTTTTCCTCTTTCTGACTTACTTCACTCTGTATGACAGACTCTAGGTCCATCCACCTCACTACAAATAATTCAATTTCGTTTCTTTTTATGGCTAAGTAATATTCCATTGTATATATGTGCCACACCTTCTTTATCCATTCATCTGTCGATGGACACTTAGGTTGCTTCCATGTCCTAGCTATTGTAAATAGAACTGCAGGGAACATTGTGGTACATGTATCTTTTTGAATTATGGTTTTCTCAGAGTATATGCCCAGTAGTGGGATTGCTGGGTCATATGGTAGTTCTATTTTTAGTTCTTTAAGGAATCTCCATACTGTTCTCCATAGTGGCTGTATCAATTCAATCATAGCAAGATCCTTTTTGACCCACCTCCTAGAGAAATGGAAATAAAAACACAAATAAACAAATGGGACCTAATGAAACTTCAAAGCTTTTGCACAGCAAAGGAAACCATAAATGAGACAGAAAGACAACCCTCAGAATGGGAGAAAATATTTGCAAATGAAGCAACTGACAAAGGATTAATCTCCAAAATATACAAGGAGCACATGCAGCTCAATATCAAAAAAACAAACAACCCAATCCAAAAATGGGCAGAAGACCTAAATAGACATTTCTCCAAAGAAGATATACAGATTGCCAACAAACACATGAAAGGATGCTCAACATCACTAATCATTAGAGAAATGCAAATCAAAACTACAAGGAGATATCACCTCACACTGGTTAGAGTGGCCGTCTTCAAAATATCTACTAACAATAAATGATGGAGAGGGTGTGGAGAAAAGGGAACTGTCTTGCACTGTTGGTCAGAATGTAAATTGATACAGCCACTGTGGAGAACAGTATGGAGGTTCCTTAAAAAACTTAAAAAACTAAAAATATATTGGGCATATAGCTGGAGAAAAGCATAATTCAAAAAGAGTCATGGGGCTCCCTTGGTGGCGCAGTGGTTGAGAGTCCACCTGCCGATGCAGGGGACACGGGTTCGTGCCCCGGTCCGGGAAGATCCCACATGCCACGGAGCAGCTAGACCCGTGAGCCTTGGCCGCTGAGCCTGCGCGTCCGGAGCCTGTGCTCTGCAACGGGAGAGGCCACAACAGTGAGAGGCCTGGGTACCGCAAAAAAAAAAAAAAAAAAAAAAAGGAAAAAAAAGATGAAAGTGGAATGTACTT
Source organism: Mesoplodon mirus (assembly GCF_964341445.2). Lineage (NCBI taxonomy): Eukaryota > Metazoa > Chordata > Mammalia > Artiodactyla > Ziphiidae > Mesoplodon > Mesoplodon mirus. Next base: position 58,865,882 of record NC_138982.1, read on the forward strand.
CAGGCCACTGACCTTTACACTTAAAATGGTAAATTTCATGTTATGTATATTTCACTACAATAAAAAATATTACTGTGGACAGGAAACAGGTGTTCCCTAAACGTACACTGTCGTGAATGTTGTTCCTTCCCGTTTCAGACCCACAGGAGCCCCCGGGAGCGCTGAGCAGTACAATGTGGGAATGGTCGGCATGCAGGGGCTGGAGACCTCTCACGCAGACACTTTCAGCAGCAGTATTTCAAGAGAAGGGACCTTGATGATAAGAGAAGTAAGTTGGTATAAAAACTGTAGAAGAAGTGCATTTCTTAATTGGTTTTTATATTAGAGCTTTCACAGAGGATGCTTACTGCTTGTATTTTAGGGAATGGGTGGGGGGAGGGAGAAGGACCCGTGTTTCTAAATGGTTGAGTGATTTTAATTGTCTTCCTCCTTTCCTGCATCCTTCTGAGCTTAATCGCATTTGTCCAGATTCTTCAGTGGAAGCTATGCAAATCGGAATACAGCATTTGAGCCTGAGGATATAAGACTGGCAAACCCAGATGTTTCCTACCACAGGAAAACAGAAATGAATGGTCTATCCAAATAACATCAGTGGCCTTATTATGCCTTCTCCTCTCCATCCAAGGTTTTATCCTTGTGGATTTTATGTAGAAAATGCTCGGTAGTTCCAAGAAATGGTGATATCATCTTATCTAGTTAAATTAACATTAAAGACTATTAAGCTGTACTGGTGAAAGAACAAAGAAATCCGAAGATGTACTTAAAAATGCGCCTTAGCACTTTGAGGAATTTTGTCTTTTTAAACTCTAGGAACATCATCTGGGGGCAGGGGGCACACATTCCCTTGCACCTGTCCCTCCAACATGCACTGCTTCCCCATTGTATCTGTGCCGATAAGAAGGGCCTGGACACATTAGAATCCGTCTTTTCTTTTTCACGTCATCATCACCGTGCAAGCAGGTCTTTTCTTGGAAGGAAAGTAATGTCTGGTGACATTGGGCAAAAGTTACTTGACCTCTCCCTGCAACAATTTTGTCATCTATAAAATTTCTTAAGTAATAGTATATGACTCACAAGATGATTGAGGGGATTAAATGAGTTAATGCATGTAAGCATCCAATAAATGTTACCTATTTTATTTCACCCTCTCCATAGCGTCAAGCTCTCCTTTTACTTGTTATCGCTTCCCACTCTTCCTTCTGAAACACAAACGTATATCATCTGTCATTCCCATTCCTCAGCTAGGGTAGATTGGAAAACAGTAATAGCAGGCTTTGGTCTCCAAAAAGGCAGAGGGCATCTCATTTTTGTTAGAAAGAAAGGAACTGTAGTTTTGAGATGAATAAGGTCTTTGAAATAATAATGGGCAGTAGAGCTATAACTGGAAGACTAGTTCACAAAGCAACTTGCTAGAATTTCGTTTTATAGCCTTGCCGAATCTTTCAAGTAGACTTTAAAGAGTCCTTTCACGGAAGCCTGAAATGAAAAATGGACTTGGCTGCTGAAGTTGACATTGTGTCGTGCTGGCATATAAATCTCCCAGCACGGTGAATGGATACTTTCAATGCAAGTGTAGAGGGCTTCTCTCACTAGACCTTGCCACTTGGGAAAGCATGAGGGGAAATGTTCTGGAATGAGTTACTCTCTGACTCCAGATAAAAGGACTCCAATTTCTAATGTGGTTTCAAATTTGCTTGAATCTTTAGGACAGAGTCAATACCTTGACGTGGATATTTGGAACCACATTTTGATTTCAGTTGCCAGCCACATCCAAATGGCTCCATATTGTTTAAAGCATTCCAATACTCTATGACCACAGTCAATCACCTTGAAAATTGCATTCAGCAGTGTCATATATGAATTTGATCTATTGCGGGCCCTAAAATCTTTTTGTCCTCTCAATTTCTGAAGTGTTCTTTTTACAAATGTGGGCTTTTAAAGTAACAACCTGACTTGAAATCCATTAAAAGTATGTGTATTGGGCTTCCCTGGTGGCGCAGTGGTTGAGAGTCCGCCTGCCGATGCAGGGGACACGGGTTCGTGCCCCGGTCCGGGAAGATCCCACATGCCGCGGAGTGGCTAGGCCCGTGAGCCATGGCTACTGAGCCTGCGCATCCAGAGCCTGTGCTCCGCAACGGGAGAGGCCACAACAGTGAGAGGCCCGTGTACCGCAAAAAAAAAAAAAAAAAAAGTATGTGTATTAAAAAGATAAATACAAATTAAAGTATGACAAAAGGATAAGAAAATAAAAACTCTTTATGGTTCAGTTCCCCAAGATGAACATCAAGGAGAGTCACTTAACTCGTACTTCTTGTTGGAGTAGACCAGATGCTTCTATAGGGGCATGCTGGCTCTCCTACCCATGGTCTTGTCAGAGGCAATCCCCCTTGTAGTGCACACCCCTGCCCCTGTGATTCTACCTTTCCCCCTCCTACGGCCCCACAGGACCTTTCTTTACTCTCCTTCTAGGATACACCACACCAGCTGCCATCTACCACTTTGTCCACAGGGCCCCATCTCCTGGAAGAGCTCCTCTGCCTCCCCCACTGCAGCCCACTCTTCACCCAGCAGACCCCTGGGGGTCTGGCTCAGCTTCCCTTCCTCCTTGAAGCCTCTCCTGGGACTCCGTGGGCCTCTGTCCATAGCACCTTCCTCATTGCCCAGCTGGTATCTCTCCAGGGTCTGTCCACCCACTGAACGAGGATACTAGCTTACCGTCATGAAGGCTTTTTCGGTTACAAGTACTAGAAAAAAGAACCCACTTACAACAGATTAAGAAAAAAAGGCGGGGTAGGTATCAGAGATTCCGAGGCGTTTCCTGGAAGGAATCCAAAGGCAGAAGGCAAGTTGGGACCCTGTATAGGGTTGGAACCAGAAACTGAAAAGGGATTAGGAGCTCAGGCAGCTTCTCGTGTGCAGATCTCTGGCTCCCTCACTGCCTGTCTCTCCTTACCCTCATCTCTGTTTCCTCCACTTTCTCCCTTGTTCTCTCTGTCCACACACCAGCTTCCTCTTCCCCCTCAAGCACGTGCTCTCACGTCTCCATACCCACCCTCCCAATTGCAAGGTGTTCACCACATCCCAGTTCAGCTGCCCAGCAGAGACTGACCAGTATCTCTCAGGCCTGACTGGAAATTCCAATGGGAATCTGATCGTGCTTGGCTCAGGTGTCCACTCCTGGTCCAGTCAATCAGCTGTGGCTGAGAGCAGAGCCACATAGGACAGCAGCCACCAGAGCTGGGCTGTGCTTCCAGACAGCCTTGGTTCAGACCCTGATTTCACCACTTAAAACCCATGTCACATGGGGCAGGTTAATTGAATTCTTTACACTGAAGCTTTTCCATCTGTAAAATGGGGGTAATATAAGCTAGCCCCCGGTGGAATTGTGAGGAGATGAACCTAAGGTGTTCAGCGTGATACCCAGCATCTACTGATACTCAGAACATCCAAGTGCCCACCGCCATGGGACTGGTGAGGGCATGAAGATCGTAGGGCTCTTTGGGGCTCTGTTAATGAGATCATAAAGGACAGAGCTGCTGTTCATTTATCTTTGTGTTCCCAGCAGAATGGCACACAGAAGGTATTTAATTCTAGAGGGTGCTGGTTGAATGAACAAAGGGGTGATGACTCAGAAGTGGGAAGATTCAGGGGTCACTGCTGAATTCCTTCAAGCTTCTCACTGTCTGGGCCATTTCCCTTCTGAGCCTCTTCAGGTCTTTCTTTGATAACCAGTGTGTCTGCATTAATTTTTGGCTTGAGGCAGAACACTGCTGATACAAGAGAGACCACAAAACTCTAAAGAGACAATGTGCGATTTATGCTACTGGAAAGTTGGAGGGAAATGGTAAAAAGCTTTTCAGTATTTGAACAGAAGTAAGAAGGTGGGAGAAGCTGCCCAGTACACATAAAAGAGGGGATAATACAATAAATTAGGGCTGAACCCCTTAAATGTAATTTAGAAGATGAAATGTTTAGATGAGCACTGTGACAAAATGAGACCAGAAAATGCCCCTCTCCTGAACAGTTGTGGGCCAGAAGTATTGTGCCCAGAGACACAGAGGGCGCTAAGGCTATCCAGTTATTTCTCAAACTTCCTAGTAACATCAATTACATGCACCCCTTCAGGAACTTGGGAGTCTGTTTCATCTTTCCCCCAAAAGTGCCTCCTTTCACTTCCAGCCAGAGGCAGGTGCAGAGCTATAACTGCAAGACCAGGACAGGCTCCGGAAGGAAGAAGCCAGGCCAGTGAGGTGGTCAGAGAAACAGCACGAACCCTTGCCATGCCAGCCCCAAACAAGGCAGGGAGTGTGTCTCCCTTGCTCCTGATTGATTCCTTCATGTTCAGCAAAATGCTTCACACTTAGAAGACACTCAGAAATGTTGGACAAATGAATGAAAAGGAGAAAAGGCAAAGAGGGACTCATTACTTAATCAGGTCTGCTGTAAGAAACCTCAGTGAGCCAGTCATATAAATGTGAAATCAGAAAGTGCAATACTACCCAGGACTACAGTATGGGCACTGGCTTTTTGGGAGCAGGATTTTCTTTTAATTCTGTATGTCGTCCCTAGCATCTTTGAGAGGAGGCTTTGCTCTCCACGGCAATGATTTCCAACGTGTTAGGTCATGCAACCTTATCAGTAAGCATTTCAGGGACTGCCACATAACACAGTGTATTTATTTGTTTACAAATTATGCATTTGTCCTACTGCACTAACATTATATACTTTATAAAATACCTTTAAAGGACATTAAAAAGGAATGCTATAGGCTGCCCTCCACAGCTCTGGTGACCGCCTGGAGGAGATCCTGGAAGGGGAAGGGAGGGGAGAGGTGGGCTCTGGGGATGGGTGCAAGGACCCGACCCGAGGGGGGAGGGTTTGGCCCTTAGGGGAAGGCTGACCCAGCTGACTTAGTGGCCCAGAGTCTCTCCCTCGCTCCCAAACCTCAGAGGAAGGCTTTGCCCAGGGCACTGGAGGAAGGGCCACAGGGCCCGAGGACTGGGTTCCTGCCCCCGTTTGCCCACTCGAGCTTCTGAAGCAGGCAGTGGCGTCCAGCCAAAGCAGGCACACTCCGGGGCTCTGCTGCCTTCACCATCTTGGGCTGTGTGATCTTAGACTGCTTATTTAACGTCTCTGAGCCACAGTTAATAAATGAGATAACATTTGTGGGGGGAAAAAAGGATGCTATAAACAATATTTCAGATGCTTTGCCAGTCATGATAACTTCTTTTTTTTTTTTTTTTTTTACCAGCTCCTGGCACAAGCCATCATAGCTGCTTAACGAGAGATTCAACATTAGTGATAGTGGATGTAAACTCCTATTTTCGAATAATCTTTAGATGATTTCCATGTTTTCTTTGTAACTCTCATCAGATATGATTAGCTAATCATTGGTTTGACCTCGTGACTGACAAAGAACCCTGTGAGTTGGGAATCATCTCTGCATTTTCTTGGAGTACACTGGGCATGAATGATTAGTGTTACATCTCATCCTACTGCTCCTTTTCAGCGATAGTTTAGGTGATGTCTCTGTTTTGTGGGTTCGTGTCTTTGTAACCTGGTGATGGGACCTGGTGTGCGTGCACAGCGCACACACACACAATGCACGGCCCCCGTAGTGCCCCTCCACCCGCAGCATTCCTGTCTTCCCGCAGGGCACCTCCTCATTGTATGTGACCCCTGACAGCCCTTCATGCAGGAGCATAAGGCCCCAGCGTCAATCCGTGTACTAAATATTAGCAAAGCTTAACTTTTTTCTTATTTTCTTAGATAAAATAGAAATCTGAATATCTTCCCACTCCCCAGTGGGACGGTTTGCAGGCCACCGCAGCTGTGCTGTGTGAGGGGTGACATCGCTCTGTGGCCTTTGCCTTCCCTCTCTAACGGCCGTCATGTGTTGTGCCCCCTCAGACATCTGGAGAGAAGAAGCGATCTGGCCATAGTGACAGCAATGGCTTCGCCGGCCACATCAACCTCCCGGACCTGGTGCAGCAGAGCCATTCCCCTGCGGGAACCCCCACTGAGGGCCTGGGGCGCGTCTCCACTCACCCCCAGGAGATGGACTCTGGGACTGAAGTAGGTGCTGGGCAATAGCCACGACAGCTCTGTCCTCCGGCAGGGGGTTCTGAGACCCCGGGCCCCTTGAGAAGGAGGCTTTGCCAAGCTCCCAGAAGTGTGTTTGGTTGGGTTTTATTATACTATATAACTACTTATGCATATGATCAAATGGACCAAATCCTAGAAGCAGAGCAGTGAAAAGTTCTCAGGTAGCATCTGAACCAAAGCCTGTTTTTACAGAAGCAAATAGTGAGGCTCAGAGAGGTTAAGTGCCTTGCCTAAAGGCACACAGCTGTTTTGTGACAGAGCTGGGAGCAGAACTGAGACCTCCTATCTCCCAGGCCAGGAAAGGAAACTTCAACCTATAGAGATTCCAAGGCCAATAGTTGAAGTTCATAGTTACATTAATTGAGTCAAACTAAGTTTGACTTAGGTGAAATAAGGTTGACATGATTTGTTTATGAAAAATAAAAATAGATACGTTCTCAAAGTGTTCATCTTCCTAAACTCCAAATCTCACAAGAAAGGGAGAAGTGGGATATTATCTTTCCTACACAGAAAAGAGTCTGGGGAAGAAAGCCAGAATAAACAATCTGCCAGGAAGTGCTTGTAGATTTCATTGACCGAGCTTGACCAGTCGGATGAGATCACAGTGCTTGGTCATGTTCCATTAATAGTCCTTTGAATCACACATAGACCCTACATGTGTTTATAATGCACACAGTTTATAACGCTGTTTTTGAGGTTGTCCATGCACTGAGTTTTTATGATGCACCATTTGGATTCTAAAGCTATAGAGCAGGTGAACTTTGCTGCAAGGAAAAGAACATAGAGCACTGTTATAGCTTCATGCACGGTGGACGGTTGTTTTCTGCCTGACTTTGGGTACCAAGGAGGACTCCGTGCGGTCAGACCCTACTTCACATTCTGCTGCTTCCCCAGCTCGAAGTGGGAATGTCAATACTTGCACACCTCCTTCATAGACTTCTAAAGATCAAAGGAGAGAATGTCTGTGAAAGTGCTCTATTTGGGAGGGGTAGTCCTACCTTATGGAGGATGAAATTGTTTTGATTTCATAACGTGAAGGGGAAATCTTGCATTAAAGTCAGATTGGGCTTTTGTGGTTTTCTCCTTATGTGTTTAGGGGTCTTGGGATGCTGGTTTTATTTTTAAATAAAAACCTGAAAAAAAAACTTAAAAAATTAAAACTTAAAGACATTTATCCCCCCAAAAGATGCTTCTTATATTGAATGCAGATCTGTTTATAATATTAAAAGGACTTGAGTGTAAGTCGGAGTGGAGATAGACAAATTTGGGAGATGGATATTGAAGCTCCTTTGACAAAACTCAAAAATGGAATATTGGGACATGAAGCCTTGATAGTTTACTGTTCCCTAGTTTAGTTCTGACTTCATATCTTAATTGTGCTCTCTAAGCCCTTGAGATTATTTTTTAAATAAGCCCTTAAGGTATATTGCCTGCAAACCTAATATCTTCATGAAGTTCCCACATAGGGCATATAAGTATCCTTTTAATGAAACTATCATGGAAAGGAAAAATCTTCATTCCCTGGATGAAATTGTCCCTGAATTGCAGATTTTAAGGCTTCTTGAGCCAACACCAATCCACCTGCATCACCAGGCCAGCATGGAAGGCCCCAAAGGCCCCAAGAGGGAGTCTTTGGTTGATCATGTGTTCAGGATGAAGTGCTGCTGTGTTGCTATGCTTACTTAGTTTACTGCCAATTTGTGTCAGCTTTTCTTAAAACCATTTGGTCAATAGGAGATTGCTTTTACTTCAAGGGAGAAATAGGCTCTGTCACTACAGCCATCTTATCAGATATTAAGGTGCTACATATGGTCCATAATATAATTTGCTCACTACAATTCTTGCAGTCTGATGATTAATGAAACCCTGCAAAGACATAATGGTTAGTGAGGAACCAGTATCAGTAGAAGCTGGAGAGAGAGGCACACACTTCGACTTGGGGGTCAGAGTGTGAACAGTTGGATGGTTTGAAGAGTCTCTAATAATTTTAAGCAAAGTATTATTAGCATCGTTTGTTGCTACCGTATTTATCTATCTGCTCTTCTTAATCTTCTTGCTTATTTATTAGTATGGCATGGGGAGCAGCACCAAAGCCTCCTTCACCCCCTTTGTGGACCCCAGAGTGTACCAGACGTCTCCCACTGATGAAGATGAAGAGGATGAGGAATCATCAGCTGCCGGTAAGCTAGAAGGCCCCAATGTTTTAGAAACAGCTTGGTTTTCCTCTCTGATATGACCTGATAAAAAATTAATTATTAGTTCAATAGTTAAGCCATTAACTGCTTAGGCCCTGTCTTAAAGGGAAGACTTTTTTTTAAATAGGATTCCTCAAGCAAAGTTCTTTCTATTTTTTTTCATCTCTTCTATTTTGATTCTGGTAGGAACCCAGAGGTATCCAGGGGCCCTAGGAAAAGCTGTTCCTCAGAGATCTCCAAACTCACCACATATTTCTCAGAAGCAATTTCTGGGTACAGTGCTGTGCACGCAGTAGACAAAATAAATGCGTGTTGAGTTGTGTTGAGTTCTAGGTGTGTGCTTCCCACTTCAAAAGTCTGGCTGATTTAGAGGACAGTCTTGCTTTCTAGAATTCTGCAACTCACTAATCATCAGACTCAACTTAGACCAGTTTGTCAATTGATAATGTGGAATTTCAAAAAGTTAATCTGTCCTGAATATATTACAGGAGATGAGGATGGTGTGTTGAATTTTATGAGATGAATATTAATTCCCTAAACTACTCAAGTAGTGTCTATAAGCCTGTTTTACTAACGGATAAAACACTGCTTTTATGAATGACATACTTTATTCTACTAAAAAAGTGTAAAATGTTTATAGTTTCAGTGTTTCTTTGCCTTTACCATAATGCACACTAAACAAGGAGAAATCGTAGTTATTTGAAGCCCCTTTTCCATATCTCCATTGGTTATATTTTAAGATGCCACTGACTTCTCTGATTCTTTTTCTCAAAGCTCTGTTTACTAGCGAACTTCTTAGGCAAGAACAGGCCAAACTAAATGAAGCAAGAAAGATTTCAGTGGTAAACGTAAACCCAACCAACATTCGGCCTCATAGCGACACACCAGAAATCAGAAAATACAAGAAGCGATTCAACTCAGAAATACTTTGTGCAGCTCTGTGGGGTAAGTTGGTGCTTTTTTACCATTCATTAATGAATTGACCCTCAAACAGGAAAAGTGCTACTATCAGAAAAGTGCTGATTGAATCATGGGTGTTCGAGACCCGATTTGGGACTGTCTCTGCCTCAAGAGAGACCAAGAGCAATTTTATATTTAGAAAGAACTGATACCCTAACTGATACAATTTTATATTTAGAAAGAACTGATACCCAGGATAGCAATGAGATTCAGAGTGACCTTGTCACATAACAGTGATGGGCTAAAGCCAACAACAGAACTAACTACCACTTAATATACGCCCACTCTGTGCCCAGCGCTGTGTGATGTGCCCCACGTCCTGTCTCTGTGATCCATACAACATTCTGCAAGGACAATAATGGTGTGACGTTCATGTGACAGTTGAAAAAGCTGCACAGAATATTTTAGTGAATTGCCAAAGGCCATACCAGTAGTAGTAGCAAGATAAAACTTGAAAAGGACAACAAATGATGAGCCTTCCCTTTTAGTTCAAAGCATCAACCTGGGGCTTCCCTGGTGGCGCAGTGGTTGGGAATCTGCCTGCCAATGCAGGGGACACAGGTTCGAGCCCTAGTCTGGGAGGATCCCACGTGCCGCGGAGCAACTGGGCCCGTGAGCCATGGCCGCTGAGCCTGCGTGTCTGGAGCTTGTGCTCCGCAACAAGAGAGGCCGTGATAGTGAGAGGCCCGCGCACTGCGATGAAGAGTGGCCCCCGCTTGCCGCAACTGGAGAAAGCCCTCGCACAGAAACGAAGACCCAACACAGCCAAAAATAAATAAATTAATTAATTAATTAATTAATTAATTTTTAAAAAAATCAACCTGCAGTTCTTGTGAAAAAGATCTACAGATTTTAGCTGACCTCAGACTCAGTATAGGTATGATGAGATTCTGTCAAAAGCCTGGTCTGTGTTACCATAAACATGACATACAGATCAAGGAAGGACACGGCTCATCTGTACCCATCTAAAATACTACACCTAGTTTGAAGCACCACAGTTTTATAAGGGCAAAAGCATTTGAGTTGTTAGCAGGGATGAGCACAGAGCCTGGAAACCATTTCAGGGGAGTAAGGCTCTGTCCTCCGGAGAAGAGACTATTAGAAGACAACAAGATAACCGTGTTTCATATTGACTAACATGTGGTTGAAAGAGCAGACATTCACGTTACTTAGAAGACAGATGTGCAGTAAGCAAAAGAAGTGGAAAAGTTACCCGTTCATAAATATAGGCCGTTGCACGGCTGAACTCACAATGTGTGCATGTGTCTGTGTGTATGTTGGGAGTCAGGGGTGTTTATTTGCCTAGAGATGAATTTTCAAGATTGTAACTATCCAGAGAAGACCACTTACCTACCAGAGTTTTTGTAATAGGAATTACTGCATGGGAGATGGGCTGGACTAGAGTTAGATGCCTAAGAAGTCCCGTACAGCAGCGGTCTGCAACCTTTTTGGCACCAGGGACCGGTTTCGTGGAAGACAATTTTTCCACGGACGGCGGGGGGCGGGGAATTGGGGACCCCTGCCTTACAGTCAATATTTCTGTGCCTCTTGGGCTAGTAATACCTGCACTTGAATTGGCTTATTATTTCCCTAACAAAGAGCAGAACCTTAAAGTATGGGATGTAAATTAAACTTTGGTGTGAGAAGGAAGAAGGACTTTTCTTCCAATAGAGTATGGGAATGGGGCACTCAATTATATGTAGAAGGTGGGTAGGCTAGAAATCACTGCATGAATAGGAGTGGGGTGAACCTTGGGGAAGTCTCGAGGTATGGTTTATAGAGAGAGCCAAGAAAAGGGTGGGTGTTACAGGAAAGGAATAAAAGCAGATTGTGCTAGCATCACATCTGTGCCTCAGGCTCCTCTTGAGAAGAACTCTATTTTAGGTAGTAAAAGGCTACATGTAATGAATGCTGCTACTACTTTATAAAAGAAAACTAATTTCATTACCAGAGGGACAGTGATTTAATTACTGTCTCAGAGCTACTACTTCTACACTCCCTACTGTAGTACCTGCTTGCCCATTAGTTTATATTTACAAGTCACAGTTTCTTAGGTTTTAAAGGGACCCTGGATGCAGAAGAGTAAAGTCCATAAGAGTCAGTCTTGGGATGCTTCTTAAATTTGCAGGTGTAAACCTCCTGGTGGGAACTGAAAATGGCCTGATGCTTTTGGACCGAAGCGGGCAAGGCAAAGTTTATAATCTGATCAACCGGAGGCGATTTCAGCAGATGGATGTGCTAGAGGGACTGAATGTCCTCGTGACGATATCAGGTATGTTGCTGGGGTGACCAAGTCCTCCAGGTCTGCACAGATGGAAAAGGTGATCACCTCACTTCTGAAGGAATAGTAAGCTCTGCCCTTCCCAGCCAACGAGCAGCACGATAAATTATGGCAGTAGGGCCAGAATGACATCACCCACGTTTTGTAACTCCAGAGATTCTGACCTTCAAAGGGAAGTCTCTCACCTCTGCCTGAAATCTGAATGAGACAGAGACATACCACCACGGCTGTGGACGTATGGGCCTTCACCCTCTGCCAGGACTCAGCAAGGATCCTTTTAAGGTGTCTGTACTCCAGTCATTGCCGTCCACTCTCAGATGGAGAATATAAAAATGTAGGCTTCTGGATGAATTGGGAGATTGGGATTGACATATATACACTAATATGTATAAAATAGATAACTATTAAGAACCTGCTGTATAAAAAATAAAATAAAATAAAATTCAAAACAATAAATGTAGGCTTCTGGGAGTGAGAAATTTTGTAAGCAGAAATTTCTCTGGTCTCTTTTCTTATAAGAACTGCTTTAGTTTATAGTTCACTGACATTTTAGCAAGTGCAGCTGGCCCATTGGGTGATTGAGTCTGCAAGGAGATTGGAAGGCAGGAATCATTGCCACCCTCTGCAGCTTTCCACTTCCCAAAAAGAGCTTAAAAAAAAAGAGAGACAAAAGTGAAGGCCTTACTACTGACAAGGTAAAAATGTAACCTGAAGGAGTCTATGTTCTTGCAAGTTTTTTCTTTCGGATGGTGTTTGAAGGAGTTTAATAAATAATACCCCTCTTTTCCCCTCCCATCCCATCCAGTATGAAACCGACAGTATCCCTGCACATTAGAACCACCTGAGGAGGTGTGAAAACTCCAGGATGCACCCCAGACTAGCGGGTCAGAATCTGGGAGTGTGGCCCAGGTCTCAGAAGCTTTCATGGCTCCTGACGTGTCTCCACTGTGCAGCCAAGTTTGAGAGCCAGCCATTGTTTTACAAAGAGAAACATAGGGCTCCTCTTGGCTTGAACCTTGAATAAAGTTTAACTCTTCAGCTGTACTTCTGTTTTGAGAAAATGCCCTCATTTGAGGCTACAATTTCCTCTTTTGCCTGTCCATTGAATGCTCAGTTTCATCTCTTTTTATTCTCCCCAAATAAGGGTTTGCCAAGCAAATTCTTCTTGTATTATCATTTTTGTTTAATTCAGCGTACTCCTTTATTCTGGGTAATGCGTTCTTGATTGAAATACCCCCAAATCAAATTTAAAACCGTACGTCTGCCAGTCACCTACCAAAAGTGGAAATGATATCAGAAAATTCACGTTCAGACTTCATTATGTTGCTAGTGACATATCCCATTTTTAAAAGTGTAACCATTTCCTATTATCATGAGGTTCATAGGTAGGGAAAGAAGAAAATAAAAACAGGAGCCAAATTTTCTTGATCTGCCCTCGGATCTGTGTTGGCACAGAGGAGAAAGCACCAGCCCTCCTGCCCATCCTAGCTATAGAAATCAATGCATATTCAAGGCTTTTGGTTATAAAAAGGAATAGTAACTGCACATGGTTCCCTTAATTTAGGTTATAAATGTACTCTCCTGTCAAATCCAGTGTGCAATGCTTTAATGAATTCTTTTCTTCTGGTATATATCACAGCTGCAAAATATGGAACATTTTTTGACACCTAAGAGAAGTCAAAGGAAAATAAGTCCCCAAGAAGTATAACCCACAGGCTTAAATTACTGATCACTTAGGAAAAGCCACCCCAAGGGATATCTTCTTATCTGGTACTCAGATAATCTCAATATATTAAATTTTGCTCCTCAATTTAAAACTCCTCAATGTTTTTAAGACGTTTCCTTATCATACTAAGAATTCTTTACTCCATGATCTCTTTCCCATCATTTACCAAAGGGAACTTTTGTGTTTTTTTCCAAGTACACATCTTTTTCTCCGTTCTTATTTTTGTTTGACACTCCTTTTAGGGATCTCAGCACTGTAAACATGTCCAAGAGTTATTTTCTGAGCCCTGATTGCCGTCATTGAACTTGTTTCTCATATCTCCTTAAGAAATTCCTTTTTCTGTTTGGTAAAATGAACCTACTACCAGCTGTCATCTTTAAAGTAATAGAGGAGGCGAGTAAGGGGGGCTCTGCATTAACATATGCCGTTGGGTAGAAGGTGAGGGAAAGGTAGTCACACGTGAGTATGCTAAAATGTCCAGTTGTCAAAACTCCTTCATGTAATTAGATCTGGAATGTTTTGGAACACTGATCAACCATTCCATTACAGAATTAGGTCTTACTGAGCAGACACTGCCCTTTGCACTGGGAGGAGAGAATAAGAGCACCTTGCTCAAATAAGAAAGCACCAGAAGGTAAAGACAAATTGTGCAATGGTTATTTGCCCAAAACACTTGGACCTGTCTTGATCATAAGTTCTGGCAGAGACAATACTTTGATGATGCTGGAGACACTGGTTATTGTGCCTTCACACATACACAGACACACACACAAGTGTAAATAAAATAAAATGGAGATGGAGAAGGACTGAGAGAAAAAGCTGTCTCAGGGCCTTGAAATTAAAGTTCTATTACTTCAACAGGAAAGAAGAATAAGCTACGAGTTTACTATCTTTCATGGTTAAGAAACAGAATATTACACAATGACCCAGAAGTAGAAAAGAAACAAGGCTGGATCACTGTTGGGGACTTGGAAGGCTGTATACATTACAAAGTTGGTAAGTCTGAAGACATGGAATTGTTTGCTCAATCCAAATTACTCAGTTAAGTTTCATTTAGTTTTTTTCCATCAGATATTGATGATGCATTTGTGACCAGTTTAAGACACTGCTGGAACCTTAAATATACTTGCATTATTTCCCCAGAAAGTTAGATTGATGAAGTTCAAAGAATGCATTCAGAATAAAGTCTTAGGCTCCAGTTTGAACTCACTCCCAAAGACCCATTAAAATAACCATGAAGAAATAAAAGTGCTGTAAACCTACAAGGACAAAGGGACCAGGAGAAGAGAAAACAGATAAGAGATGTCAACAAAATTGAACAAGAATTGTTAGATGACTAGGAACAGAACTAGCTGACCAGGAAATGCTGAATTCGAAGTCTGCTGTGAGGAAAGTCATCAAAATCAATCCAATCACTCAACAGCACCCAGAAAGGCCCAGGACCTGAGGCCCCAGGTGTATCTGAGATGGAGGTGGAGGGTGGGATTGAAAATGGGAGGATTGTTGGAAAGTTGATGAACAGTAAATCCTCCAGAACCCAGTCAGACAGCCACCCTCCCTGACAGCAGCAGAAGATGAAAGGTGGGCACAGCCAATCTGTTGATGGCGAATATTGAATTATAAGGACACACTAATACACACACACACACACCTCCTTCCCCTGTTTAGCACCCCAAATGTTGCCAGCCATGCTTATACTCCCAAGCAAGAGATTGAAAGATGGTCTTTGGAGAAACTAAATGGCCAGCAAGAAAAGATGTTGAGGTACTAATATTTGAAATGCCGTGAAAAGAGCATGCTATCTAACCACCTTAAAAGTGAAACCCATCAGTCGATAAGCCCACTAGAGCAGACAGTGGGAAAATCCACTAATGGGAAGGAAACTTAAACAGAAAGAAGGGACTTTAGAGGAAACAAGGATAATGAGGAGTGGAACAAAAATTTTTTTAAAGAAACTATCAATATAATAACTTCAGAGAGTTTAGAAATACTGTTTCCATAAAAGAAGAATAGGTGTTATTTTTTTTAAAAAGATGGAACAGGGTTGGAGAATGTCATTCAGAGACCACGAAAAAAAATCTTGGAAATTAAAATATATTGGCAGGAATAGAAAATGCAGTAGAAGAGTCAGAAGACAAAGATGAGAAATGTCCTAGAAAGTAGAATGAAAAGAAAAGAAAAAAGAATGGGTAAGAGAATAAAAGTTTCAGTCCAAGTGGTTCAAAATGTAAGTTACACGAGTTTTAGGAAAAAGATTAAGAAGTGGAAGGGGAAGAAAGCATCAAAGAAAGAATACAAGAAAAGTTTCTAGAATTAAGACCTCAAAATCTCAAATTAAAAAGATTCACTGAGTACCTAGTATAGTGAATGAAAAAAGACTCACAAGAAGACATAGCAACATGATATTTCAGCACCCAGGAAATGAGAAGGCTCTTAAAGCTTTCAAATTATAAGTAAATAAATGAACAGTTTACATGTAATAGACACAGAATTAGGTGGCCTGGGACTTGCAGCAGTACTAGAAGGTTAGAAGACAATGGAGGGGACTTCCCTGGCAGTCCAGTGGTTAAAACTCCATGCTCCCACTGCAGGTGGCGAGGGTTTGATCCCTGGTCAGGGAACTAAAATCCCACATGCCGTGCAGCACGGCCAAGAAAAAAGAAAAAAAGACAATGGAGCAAGGCTTTCAAAGTTCTAAAGGAAAAAATTTTTTCACTTAGTATTTTATAACCCATCTGTATTAGCCAGGGCTCTCCAGAGAAACAGAACAAGCAGGATGTGTATATATAGAAAGAGAGACAGAGAAGGAGAAAGAAATTAGTCCAGGCAAAGTGGGACAATGGAGGGTTCAGGAAGAGGTACCTACAAGAAAAATAAAATGTTACTAATAGATTACCTGCCATATTTGACTGTACTGAGAGCACTAACAGAAAGTTTCCATGTGCTTAGAGATGCATACATAGAAAATAAGGAAGTGAAAAAAATTTGAAAGCAAGAAAGGAATTATAATAATGGTATACTACATGCCTCATCTATGAACAATAATGATTTAAACACAGGATTTTGACTTAACCAAAACTCGTAAATATAACTATATTGGAGGTGTGGGGAGGAAGAGATGTGTACGTTTGAGAGAGAGATCTAGAGAGAGGAGACTGCTGTAAGAGACTAGACCCTTTCCATTCTCCAGAGTCAGTAGGTAATATCTACAGCTGAAAAAAGTTGTAAATAACATTACCAGCATGTCATTTAGAAATATGGAAATAAATCACTGAAGAAGTATTTGAAATTATATTAAAGACAGAATAGTAAACAGGAGAGGCATGCTACAGAAAAAGAGCTCAGAGAACAAGAATTTGGTCAGTTATCCTGGGCTAAATTCTTTAGGACACAGAATACTCTGTTTGTTCAAACATTTTGTAAATAAAAAGACTGCCATGTGTACTGTCTTAGTCTGTTCAAGCTGCTATAACGGAATACCACAGGCTGGGTGGCTTATAAACAAAATAAATTTCTTTCTCACAGCTCTAGAGGCTGGGAAGAGCCAAGATCAAGTTGGTGGCAGATTCAGTATCTGGTGAGGGTCTGCTTCCTGGGGCATAGACAGTGGTCTTTTTCCTATAACCTCACATAGCAGGAAGGGAGAGGGATCTCTCTGGGGTCTCATGTTAAGGGCACTGTCCTTTTTGAATTCCTAATAACTGGAATCCAAATTTGAATAATAAGCGAACAGCAGCCATTATGTCTCTACCCATTTGTTGATTTTTCTACCATCTTGCCATATCAGCTCTCAGCTGCTTACATGTGTGTGAACATAAAAGCCAGGCAAGGAAACATGAAGGATTTTTATACAGATTCTTCTTAGAATAAATAATTCACATCTAGACCTGGTGCTTAGAGGCAGTCCTAAGCCAGTTACATCTTTAGATGAAGAAAAGAGCCCTCAGTATGAAGCAAAAGGCCCCAAGTATCCTGCAAACCAAGTACATTAAAGGAAGTTAAATCTGTATCTATGAGAACATCCCACACCAGAGCATTACCCTCAATCAGGATGATATATATGTGTGTGTGTGTATATATATATATATATATATATGTATATATATATATATATATATATATATATATATAGTGGTTTACACATTCATTAATACAAAAACTTGAATAAATTAATGAACTATTTTAATTCATAATTTTTCTATTACAGTCAAATATGAAAGGATCAAATTCTTGGTGATTGCCTTAAAGAATGCTGTGGAGATATATGCTTGGGCTCCTAAACCATATCATAAGTTCATGGCATTTAAGGTAAGTAGGCATGTGATTACCTAACAAGGGCTTGTTTTTTTATATAGTTTAGGTTCCCATCAGTTAACAGTGGTTAACTTACACTAGTACCAATTTTTCTGTATATAATAAACCTCTTTTAAAAGTGTAGGAGCTCTTATTTGTTATTCTAAAAGTAAAGACTAGGTATTAGTAAATACTGTTAATTAGTCAAATTAAAATTTGGGTACACCCTCCTCCATTTCAGGTCTATGCATCCTCATCTCTAAGTGGCATTTAGTATGGAATGGTGACCAGGCAACGCATTCATTATGCTAGTAGGCAATGAGATTTATTATACACCCACCTAACTAGGGCACTCTCTTGATATTTCATCTGAAAAAGGCAGATCAACAGCAAGCAGCACTGAAGCTCAAGGCTGAACTGAGTCTCTAAATCTTGTAATCCTCGTAAGCCTTTTGGGGAAAAGTCGCTAAAACTCACTTGATGCTTATATATCCCCATTGCTGTTGGACTTCTCTGAAATGAATACTGAATGTAGTCACATATGGAAATGGCCTAGTTTCTCTGCATCCTTCAATTTTCATTGCTGTTTCATTTTTTACCTTGTCTAAGTCTGTACCCACTGTGGTTGGCTTGATAACTAATGAGCTTCAGCAGAAGTAGGATGGGGAAATGCTGGTCCCATTGACTCCAGATCATGAAAGCTGACCCCCAAATGCCAGAAGGACCAGTGCTTACAGGCACTCTGATGTTTTCAGAGCTGCACAGTCTACCCATAGCCAGTGTGAATTTACCTTCTGTTCATTCTTACTCTCTGCCTACATCTCTCTCTTTCTTTATATCTCCTTGGCCCTCACTTTTTCTCCCCACCTTTATGACTATTATCTTTCTTTGACCCTTTATGTATTTTCTGTTGCCACATATGCCACGTGAGGGCAGAATTTGCCTTGGGAACATTACAAAGCCCTCTTCAGAGTTGAATCACCCCCGCTTCTATCTTGTTCCTTTAGCAGGGCAAGGAGTTCATTTGTGATGTGCTCAGGAAGATGCGAAATGGGCCCCACTCGTTAACCCCGCTTTTATGGAGAGAAATGTTTGGAATGCATTGGGTTAGTAATAACGCTTCAGGGATGACTCCTGACAGCTACGGCTGTGCGGCTGTGCTGCTGTCCTGCCAAAATCTCTCTTCACAAAAGCTTTTCAATCACGATCCCGTTCCCATTCCGGTTCTGAAGTTACTGTCATCAGTGTACTAGCCAAAGTGCAGGATTGACTGCAAAATGCTTTGTTGAGCAAACCATGGCCAGCCTAGAAAGAGGGAAGAGCAAAGGCAAGGACTCGAAGAGGAAAGACTGGAGCTGGCAGGGGGTCGAGCCCTCCCGTGGGACAAGGAGATGAGGCTCGAACCTCCCATATGTGAGAATGATGTTAGCAAAAGAGAAGGAGGGAGGGGTCTGTTAGGTGACGGTGGCATGGTAGCCAAGGCACTTGTGGTTTTACAGATTCTCGCCCAGACTCCAAGGCCAATACAGGTGGAGTGTGGATTAAATAATGGCAAAGGAAAACAGAGGAACACTTGACAGTTAGTTGGGGCTTAGACTCTGGAGTCTCACACACAGAACTTTGATAAACGTGGCTGGAGTTCTTTTTTTCTTTTCCCTTTAAACCCAGCTAGCCAACGTAAACCGTGAGTCTTGAGATGAATCATCCCCACCGTCCTCTATCGCCCAAACCCAAGTCTCAGATCTCAACATTAAGTTTAGAGAAAGCACCAGCCTGATGTGTACTCATTCACCCAGGAGAGTCAGAACCAGAGCATGCCTGTTAACCCTGAACAGGCTTAGCACAGGGCTGGCCCGCCTGCCCACCCAGTCTGTCTCTGAAAAGGTAGTAGCCATGCCTGGGCCTGGCTGTCCCTTGGGAAGGGGAGGGGCCAGAGAGGTGACTGGACCTTCTTCTTGGGGAAAAGGCCAGAAGTAAACAGGGAAGAACAGCAGCACCCAGACACCAAGTTTTTAATATATGACGATACTATCAAAACTGACAACTGTCAACCAGCTTCTCTGCCCTGGAGCACAAGGGGTAGAAAAAGGGGAACAAATGGATGCTTTTCTGACTCTTCCTCCCAGAGTCAGAATATGAGTAGCCCTAAAATTGAAAGAAAGATTTCCTAGCTTTTCAATTTAAGAAAGTCAGACATTAACTTCCACAGGAAATGGCTAAAGGAAAAATTTATTAAGATAATGTCTTTGAATGATGTGGGTACTCATGGGGTGATTTTTAAAGTCTTTTGCAGATCTCCAGCACAAGCCACTGCTTGTTGATCTCACAGTAGAAGAAGGTCAAAGATTAAAGGTTATTTTTGGTTCACACACTGGTTTCCATGTAATTGATGTTGATTCAGGAAACTCTTATGATATCTACATACCATCTCATGTAAGTTCCTGGAAGCAGACTGTCAAGACTCTCTGTTCCACAACCTGTGTGTATGGATTTGTTTTTGTACATTTTTAGTGGAGGTCATGCTAACTTTTACTAATCAGTAAAGTAGATGGACTTATGGTCTTCACTAAATAGATGAGGCTTTTAAGACACAAAACATGTAACTTTAACTGATTTTTATGGCTGCTTAAAATTGAGTAACACGTAATAGCAATTATTTGCCATTTACTGGACATGTTGTCTCATTGGATTTTACATTAAAATACATACAGTGGTTTTCGTTCAAGGGCATAGATTCTGTTTTTTTAAGCAAGACTATAGTAGATGAGCATCTATTTTTAGTTTTTGAAGGAGATTGGTTCATTTTATGTGGGAGAAGTCCAGTGATCCTTTTTCTGCTATTGTTCCTCTCTTCAAGTGGAGGACAGTGTCACGTAGCGGAATCAGACACCCTGGAGCACATGCTCTGGCTCTTGCACCTATTCGCTTTGCAATAGTGGACACATTAGGCAGCCTGTCCAACCCTCAGCTTTCACATCTGTAAAATGGGGCTAAGAGGACCTATCACATAGGATTATCATCAGCATTAAGTGAGCTCATACATCTAAAGTAGTTGGCACAAGGCCCTGCAAATTGTACTATTAATATTACTATACTGACACATTGCCTAAAACATGACTTTTAAGGGACGTGCTGCCCATGGTTTCATGTAGTAGGATGAGTGCAGTGTAAATTGTGTTTCCTCTAATGTATGTAGTCCCAAGGCTAACATACAGTAGAAATTATTCATCAACAAAGTCTGAGACCTAATCTGTTGCTGTGTGGTATTTTGAGACTTTAAAGACTTTACTCCAAAGGAACACAACAATTGAAAAAAGTTGTTTTGGTGCACGACACACATACGTCATTGGTTGTTACATTACAGCTTTTCTTGTGTGTGTATGTGCACACAGGACTCACAGCCCGTGCTCTTGGTGAGGGGACTGGGCTGTCCCCATGATCATCCTCCATCCCCTCATTCCTGTCCACCATGTACCTACTGGACGGCCATGACATTCTCAACCAGGGGATCGCAGCAGCACCACGTCTCTTTTCCCAGAACAAGTCAATCTACACTTATCTGAATAGTATGATTTTTTTTTTAGTGAACGGTAATTTTTAAATTTTTTTCTCAACAAGCCATTAATTTGGACTACAGTAAGTCCCCTACATAAGAATGAGTTCCGTTCTGAGAGCAAGTTCATAAGTTTAGTTTGTTCATAAGTCCAACAAAGTTAGCCTGGGTACCCAACTAACACAATCGGCTATGTAGTACTGTACTGTAATAAGTTTATGATACTTTTCACATAAATAATACACAAAAAACAAACAAAAAAATAAAGAAAGCATTTTTAATCTTACAGTACAGTAAGTACCCTGAGAAGTACAGCAGTACAGTACAACAGCTGGCCCTTCTTAGCAGTACCAGCTGCATCACCGCTGCTTTTACGCTTCCTTCCGGACATCCTGGGCTTGAACTAATGATACTGTACTACTGTACTCTATACAGTACTGTAAAGTACACAAAAGCACAACCACTTGTAGAGGATGCACGCACGTCACAATGTACACCAGGCACGTGAATATTGGACATGCGAACACACGTTCGCACCTTGGAAAGTTCGCACCTTGAAGGTTCGTATGTAGGGGACTTATTAGGCATACGGATAAACAATCTGTATTGACTGTTCATAGCCTGTTTTGGTCCCACCTTTTGGGCCCACTTGGGCTGTTTCCATCAGATCCAACTGGATTGCATTCTCCTCATCTTTTTTGGAAGTAGGTAGAAAACACGAGATTTTCAACGTCCACGGGAATGTGCTCAAATCCCAATTCTACCACCATATACTAGTGCAGCTTTGGTCAAATTACATAACCCCTCTGAGATGCAGTTGCTTCATCTGTAGACAGAAATATCTAGCATAGGGAGCTGTTTTAAAGGCCAGAAGATATACATGGAAAGGGCCCACGCTTGGCACAGGGCAGTTGCTCCATAGCTGTAGTTGTTGCTTTTAGAACAGGTAAATTGGATTCTCAACCTAGTGCCTAAGTTTGTATTTACCAGGGTATTTGACAGGTCGGTGGTTAAATTAAGCAAAGCCAAACGTCAGTCTCTAGAATGTAAATGGAAAAGGGAAAAGAAAAACTTTTTTTTTCTTTGCAATTCTTAGAGATTAATAGCTAAGATACTGTCTTATTTTTTAAAAGAATAATGCCTGGCTTTTCTTTGTCTTCTAGATTCAGGGCAATATTACTCCTCATGCCATTGTCATCTTGCCTAAAACAGATGGAATGGAAATGCTTGTTTGCTATGAGGATGAGGGGGTGTATGTAAACACCTACGGCCGGATAACTAAGGATGTGGTGCTCCAATGGGGAGAAATGCCCACGTCTGTGGGTAGGTTAACCATTCCTTATCTCCTTCAGCAGTTACACCCCCCAAATGAAACGAAAGTCAAGAAATGTGAAACAACCATTTGATTCCACAAAAAAAAGTCTGTGAATAACACTTGTAAGACTTGCTTTGTCTGTTTATCTCAAGTCGTTTGTCATTTTTGTGGTTAAGATGTGAACAGATGCTGTGAGTTATTGCCCATCTAATGTTTTTAATGCAGTTTTGGAAATTCCTTTTGACAGCCTACATTCATTCCAATCAGATAATGGGCTGGGGCGAGAAAGCTATTGAGATCCGGTCAGTGGAAACAGGACATTTGGATGGAGTATTTATGCATAAGCGAGCTCAAAGGTTAAAGTTTCTATGTGAAAGAAATGATAAGGTAAATCCGTTTCAACATTTGCATTAGTGTTTGCATTTTAAGAGACCACCAGGTACCTGTGAAACCTTCATTTTCCTTTATACTGATTTGAATCACATCTGTGTTAAACAATCAATATTATCTTGAAATGGCATTATTTGGTTTGATTCATGTGAATCCTCAAAATATGTTATTCACGCATCAAAAAAGACATAAGGGCTTCCCAGGTGGCGCAGTGGTTGAGAGTCCGCCTGTCGATGCAGGGGACATGGGTTCGTGCCCCGGTCCGGGAAGACACCACATGCCGCAGAGCAGCTGGGCCCGTGAGCCGTGGCCACTGAGCCTGCGTGTCCAGAGCCTGTGCTCCGCAATGGGAGAGGCCACAACAGTGAGAGGCCGTGTACCGCAAAAAAAAAAAAAAAAAAAAAAAAGACATAAAAACATCTAAAATATTTCTTGTAAACTCTTAGTAACTTGTGTGGCTTGCAGGCCTTAAGATGACTCAGCAAATACCCCAAATTCTCCTAAGCACTTAGAAGAGCCGGCCTCTCATTAGTCATCTCACAGTGGGTCAACTTTATACCCCACTTTTAGACTTTTCACAAAATCACTATTGGGACGTAACCCATCACATTATATTCGATTTTAAATGTAAAACATTTGACATGTAGAAATATAAACTTTTTAAAAGTGTCACCCATACCTTAAGGAATGCACAATCACAAACTCAACTAGTGCCATGTCCTGTGTCATTCCAGCCATGTTTCTTCTGAAGTGTCATAGGGGGACTGTTTTCCAGTGAAATCGGCGGTGTTTGTCTGGCATGATGTCGCCCAGAAGGCCTATTCTGCCGCAGTGCTGCTTCTCCCTTGCCCTCCCTGTAGACTAACCCAGAGTTTTTAGTAGCTAAGCTATACTGTATTTGTGAATTCGTCCTTTGGGACCATGGCCAACTTAGAAATGCTGTCCCCAAAACAGCAGACATAAACATCTATAGAAAAGAACGTGACAGGTTGAACAGACCTGCATCTCTTGACTCACTCCCATTCCCCAGAAGCCAGGCCGGTCTTAGTCTGGCCCTGGAGTAGCCAAGTACTCTGACCTGGTATGGTCTGGTGTGGTCTGGGTGTACAACAGCTGGGGATGGCAAGGATGGTCCCAGGCCCTTATCAGAATACACCAGAAAACAGACCTGACCCCTAGTAAAATTCCAACCCCCGCCTAGTCTCTGGGAATCATAAGACTAGGAGTGATCTGGGCATGGACACCCACACTCCAGTTCATTGAAGTCCCACCCCAGAAAGCCAATTTCAAGTCACGACCACACCCTCAGCAGCAGGCTGGGACCACACCAGCATCTGGGGCCCGAGGTTTAGAGCCAGGGCTCACAGAACCTGGAGACAACAGCAGCCCTTTCTTTCCCTCATTGTGTTCCCATGGGTCCTCTGTGCTTCCCCGTTTCGATTCACTGACCCTAACAGTAGCTTTACTTACATATGTAGCATTAGCTGAAAGATGAGCATTTCCACAGAACTTCCTAAGAAGTTGTTGGGAGAGACAACATTCTTCTGAAGAAACTGTGAGAATGAAGTAGCAGAGACTTTAAACTAATGACAAAAGTAAATGCCTTGGACCAAAGTTTTGTGTTGGCTGACTGAAGGACTTGGCCACAGCCCAGAATATTATTTTGCTGGGCAGTGGTTCATTGACGTTCAGCTCAAGCAAGCTGTACCCCAAATTTTGCTCGCTTCTCTCAGTTGTTTGATAAAATGATTTAGCAGACCCAGACCGAATGGGCTGTGGTTCTCCTTACTAATGCCATGGTCTCCTTTGGCCTAAGATATGCATTCATCAGCAGAGAAACCAAGCATTAACTCTTGGAATGCCAAAGTGAATAGGCATTAAACACCTTACCCTATCTGACCAGAACCACTTATTGTTTTTTCTTAATTGAGAAATGAAGTTGTATAGTAGTCAGTAGGCCCCAAATTCCCCCTTGACTTTGGAAATGTGAGAGGATTCTCTTCATTCCCAAAGTCTGCCCTCTTGTTATTAGGGGAGAGAAAAGGGGAGCCCCTGTGGCTTTCCAGAAATTAACAAAGGACATGTTGTGTCCTAGACCAGAAATCCAGCATATTATCCTAGCACGAAACTCCCTTGTAAAAAGTGAGCGTTACAAATCAAGATATAGCCCCTTCTGGGTCCCTGAAGGCCAATGCCACAATCAGTCATAGTAACCTTCATAGGAATAAAGGCAGGAATGTTTACAGAGGATGCACTGTATTAAAAGGCACTTTATAAACACCAGCCATTAAGTCTTAAGAGCTGACACATGGCAAGGATAGGACATGTGAGAGAAAATGGATGGACGGTTGAAGAAAAGAGGGAAAGAAACCATGCAGTTGAACTAACTTCTTTTTAATTTCAAACAGGTATTTTTTGCATCCGTGCGATCTGGAGGAAGTAGCCAAGTGTTTTTCATGACCCTCAACAGAAATTCCATGATGAACTGGTAACAGAAGAGCACTTGGCACTTATCTTCATGGCGTTATTTCTAATTTAAAAGAACATAACTCATGTGGACTTATGCCAGTCTAGAGGCAGAATCAGAAGGCTTGGTTGACCATACCACTTTACCCTTTTCCTCTCCCTCCACCCGTCCCAGTACAGTCCATCTTTCAATGTTGCAGCCTGGTTGAGAAGGAGAGAAAAAGGTGGCAGGAATTTCCCGGAGATCCCCAAGAATGCTGCGTTGTCTGTGGACAAAGATGGACCATGTGCTCTTCGGAGTTAGGGATAGAAACAAATATTGTGTGCTCTTATGATTAAGCTGTGTTCTGCTGGGTTTTTGAGTTTTATTTTTTTTTGTTTTTTTACCTTTTTTCTTTGCCCCTTTACTTTGTAAGAATGGGGAAAGAATGCATACTGAGAAAATGTCTGTTTTTAATTCTGTCTGCCTGCTAGCTTTAAGTATACAATGTGTTGTAAAATTTCCAATTTCGAATGGTGAGAGACAGCACAATAAATGTACCTTATCTCTTTACACTGAAGGCCATAACTACATAGTGGGGTAATTGTAGAACTCTTTTGCCTTCACGAACCCAAAAGGTTGCTTTTTGATAGCAACTGCTAATGGATTTTTAAAAGAGAAGAAAAATACTAGTTTTCCCCTCTTTCGGGAAATAGATTTTAAATGGCTAAACTACTAGCCTTAGACTAATAAAATCAACTACCATTTTTGTGAGTCTGGCAGGCCCTATTTTATATGGCCCTGTACAGAACAGAGTGTGTTGAATGGGATAGTAGTGCCATTGAGTTGAGTTGGCTCTAGTGAATGAGGGACTCTATAATACAACATTGCCTCAGCGATTATGCAACAGATCAGGGCAAAAGATGGGATGACAGAGGGGGTCAGACAGAAAGAGCTTCTGGAAACAAGCTAAAAATGTATATACCCCCCCACACACACACACTTTTTTTTTTTTCCAAATGCACAAAACTTCCCAGCTAAGAGGTCACTCTGTTCGGGCTTCATTAGGAGTTAAGACTTTGTTCTTTCTGGGAATTGGAGGATAAATAAGATCCAAGCTCTGGTCGTTCCCAGCTTTCTCCTGAAGGTGCCACTTTCCCAAGATGAAAACTGTGACTGAAAAAATAATAATAATAAATGTTTCTGAGCTGCCTGTGTTCTCTCTGGGTTGGTGAGAGAAGGGACTAGACTACTAAGCCTGCCTGAGACCCAGTGGGCATCATCGGTTCAGATGTTATAGAACTTGAAAGCAAGGCTTTGGCCAAAATTCTGAGACCCTAATCATCTAACTTCCTCCAAATTACCCAACATACGGTAAACAACATTTGTGCAGAATATGTATGTATTTCGTTCAGGTTGACTTATGTCCTTATAGACTCTTACGCGGATGATTTGAACTTTTACGTGACTGTCTGGGATTTTTTTTTCCAAAGCTACCAGCATGGCCGCCTGTGGTATCAAGGTGTTGCAAAACGATATCTGTGTTGCGCTTCCTGTTTTAACCTACCTCGTTTCGTTTGTTTTGTTTCACTGTTCATCACAGCAGTGTTATCTCCAGGAGACATATAGAGAGCTCAACTGGCAATCTCAGGTGCACTTAATATTTTAAAATAAAACAGTAGTTGACCAAATTGTTCTTCTTGAAAAATTGGAAAAAAAAAATCCAACAACAAAACTAATGTGGCTTGTTTCTGGAGAAAACAATTACTCTAAACAGATCAAAAAACAAAAAATCTATGATCCTACTGATTTTGCCTAAATACATGAGCAGCTGATGTACTATTAATGAGAACGAAATACACATTAGGAAAACGGCGCCATTTCAATCTGGTGGCTTGGGCAAGAGGGGGACAGGGAAGGGGAAATATTCTAGTTCTGTTATAGATGATTCTGCCCCTCCTGTAAAGGTGGTTGTCATTTGCATTTATTTTAAGCAGGTAACACAGGTATGGAATTGAGGATTATCTTCAGGCGATCACCAAGATGTCCTCATTGTGGTCCCTTTAGTGCTCAAAAACAATGCTATCCTCCCGTTCTCATTTTTACTGCTAAGGTTCTGCTGCTGGACAATATTAGCTTCACAAATTCCGTGCAACAAATTCAGCAATAACGTTTTGGATTGAATTTAGCAACTACTGTAATTGGATGCTGACGTGGACAAGATATATTGATTTGGGGCTCATCCCCGCATGTGATTGCCACCAGCTCTTTATATTGCTGCTGTGGTATTTTAAACCAGAAGCTTCTTTAAATTATGTTGCAAACTGATCTTTGTTTTTATGTTTTGTTTTGTTTTTATTTCTAAGTGGTAAGTTCGAAACACACAGCTTTAAATGATTTTTTTATTGTGGGATTTGGGGTACAGTTAAGAAATAAAAGGGAATCATTGTGTTTAAACATAAGGTAGTTTGTGAATGTATTTTTTAAAGCCTAGATTCATTGAAACAAAAAATCATAAGAGAACAATATTAATGCAGTCTTGTTTACAGTATGTACAGTGACATAACATAGAACATGAGCTTTTCTGGTGCCAAGAACAATAAAACACAGACGTTAAACATCAAGCCATGCCTTTTATATTTTTGTACAAATATCTTACACAGAGTACAAGGCAAAACCAAATTTAAAAAGGGCCCCCCACAAAGCTGTGCTCCTTAAAAGATTTCTAAAGAATTCTTTGAAGCTTTTATCTCCAAAAATACATTTTCCTCCATCAGGACTGGCCCTAGCCCTGAAATACTGAGGCCTAGGTCATGCAGAATATTTCAGAATAACTATTCTTGGGCCCGTAACAATTCCCAACTTTTGGGTTTGCTTTAATTCTTTATTCTTTTGGGGGGGAGGGGGCAGGGGTGAGGGGGTGGTTGTGCTTTTCATCCCTCTCAATATCATCTTAAAAATAAAATGAGCCAGTTCCAGAGATAAAATCCCCAGCAGGAAAAAATAAAACTAAAAACTGAAACTAGTTTCAAGACCAAAGAAATTTTTATTAAGATTTCTATACAAAGAGAAACTGAGCCCTCCCTCCCCCAAAGTAAGTTTCCCTAGATCTTTTCTGTTCTTGCTACTCTCAATTGATAATCATGCAGTCACATCCACTGCAGCTGCTCACACCATCGTCGTGGCCAGGGTCTGTCAGGTGACTATCATTGCTGAGTGCTAGTCCGGGACGCTAGAGAAGATTCCTCCATGCAGTGGGTAATGGGAACAGCAGACCTGTAAGATCCCTTCAGATGGGGAGAGTACTCTCTCTCCATGCCAGTTACATTCAGACCATTGTCCTTGCACACAATATAAGTGAAGACAGCTTGCACTAAGTGCCACATAAAATCTAATGACTCTATTTAGATATCATTTGTCTTGAAGACTTTCGAACAGTGCTTCAAGAAGACTTAGAGCTACTTCAACAGTATAGGTTAAGGCACAGATGACATCCCACAAGGCCACTCAAACAGGGACTCCATTTTTCTAACACTTTGACACAGCTTTCCAAGACACGCTTCTTACATACGTTGCATCAAGTACACATTCTTTAAAAGCATCTTAATTCCTGGTTGTCAAGACCTACTAACAGTTTTCTGTCTGCTCTTGTGACTTATTGGTAATTGGTGTCTCTGGTCCCTCCTGTGCAGTAGATTAGAAAGAGATGTGAAATTCAGGCCGGAGCCATTTTGGTTTTGTCCATTGCCAGACAAGAAGCGGCTGAAGTCTGACCTCACATTCCATGAAGTTTAAAAAAAAACAAAATGTTTTCCCTACTAGTATGTGTCCCACTTCCTGTCACTGTATTCTTGAAATGTTGAAGAGCTATTTGTGTTAATAGTGTGTGCTGTCTTTGAAAGTCTGCTTGAACAGGCATCACTTGCATTTGTGCTGACTGCTTTAAGGTATAAGATGTGCTACATTATTTTTAAGAAAGAAGATGCAGTTACTGATCAAACTTTTTTAACCTTCCGGAGGAAAACAGGAGAATATCCATAACATGCTGATGGCAATTCTGAATGACCCAGCCATGCTCCCGATGTTCCCAAATCTCCTGATTCTATGTTCTGACCATCTCAACAGTTTCTGTGAATTATCCGTTACCTTTTAGTTCATCTTGCAAAATTTTAAATCTAACTATAGCAAAGAATAACAAACACGTCCAAAGCTGGCTTCCCTGAGACTATACAGTTACAAAATAAAATCAAAATATCTAAATTTGATTTCATTTACCTGCCAGCATTTCTCATAAATACCATTACATTTTGGCCTTGATCAGGATTACAATATCGAGAACCTTAAAATGTGCTGCTCTCCTTTTATGGGTCCCAAAATGGGTATAAACTGATCTTCTTTCAGAAGCTCCAGCAAAAAGGAAAACCTGAGAATGTGCAAGTTCAAAACTGACCATTTGTACATGTCTACCAAATATTTTCTAGTGTTGTTTGATCTGCATACTGTATCATTGTTCTGGGACTTTTTCCATAGACAATTAGAATATTCAAAAATTGGCATAGCATCAAACAGTATGAGACCATAACTCTCTGCTTTGAACTTCATTCTTCTAGGCTGTCATTCCAGAAAATGCAGAATGCACCAAAATAAAACTCATAAAAGCATTTTAAAAGCAAAAATTCCTGGATAAGTTTTGAGATATTCTAAATTCAGACCAAAATCTTTGACTCTGTCCATGATGCCAAACATTTGGATGAAGACTAGAAAATACAGTTTAAAAATAGAAATGTTCTAAAGTTTCCAGATTTTTGCTTTGAGTAGATATCTTCAAACTAACTTAACTCTTTGCATGATAGGGTTTGGTTTTGATGGTTTGTATTTATCACACTAAATTGCATTGCACAGTTGAGGCTGGGCAAATACTGGAGGAAAGGTGTTTTCATTTCCAGCAATGGATCATTGTTTGTCCATAGCAAATATCCATTCCCCAGCTGCCTCTTCCTCCTATCTCTTCCCCCGGGGTTAGTATTAAGGAATAGTAATTCTGTATTATGGTTTATTTAAAAACCTCAGACATCACCCTGAATCAGAATTTCAAGTGTTAGGTGACAGCAAGAAATAAATCTGCAGCAGGGAAAAACAAGAAAGGATGACAGCTTGGATGAAGTTTAAAATTGGATGTTGTGAAACTATTTTTGTGCATTTTAGCCGTCTTTTTTACAATGTTAACATAACTGTAGAAATGCCAAATTTATAATATTGGAAGGGAAAACTATCATTTCACTATGCCTACAAGTGTTTACATTGTTTAAATCTCCAGTTTTCTAAAGTGTTTTAAATTGTCAAAAACGTGCTGAAACTGGATAAGTCTCACCTGTGTCAGGGTATTAAAAGAAGAAAATCTTCTTGGATATTTTCTAGTCTGAACCTTTTGGTTACTTTCAAGTATTTTTTTTCCCCCTGCATTCAAAAAGCCTTCAGTTACTGTTGTCTAAGTTTGTTCCAAGCTGTAGTTAGAAATGATTTGATAGGTTCTAAGCCGGGGTTTTCCCGTACTGTGACTGCCACACCCTGGAATATACTATTTTATGTTATCTCTATCAAAATGTGAAAAATAAAATATTGATAGTAGTAGGACGCCTGCTTGTTCTTCATTGCCACTTCCAGACTATTATCCCTTCTTCCTCCTCAACACTTCAATGCTTTGAAGCTCTTGCCCTAAGCCTATAAGTTCTCCAGTTACCTTCTGTCACTCCCCCTCTTTGCTTCAGTATCTTGGCTCTTAGCTCACTGTCACCATCTCCAACACCACCCTTGATTAATTCTTGGTGATTTCAAGAACCACTTAGAGAATCCCTGGCTTCTCAGTTTCCTGATGTTGAACAGTGAAACTTACCATTACCAATTACCTCACCACCTCCTAAACTGGTAGCAGGCAATTCCCATTTGCTCTAGGTGGATCCCATCCACTGTCACCAAATAAAGGTCATCACCCCAAAAATCTTCTGTGTTGCCAGCTTTACTCATTCTATTGGAGGGCTGCACTGCATTCGTGCTGCAATCTCTTGTGTTATAAACACCCTGGGCCCCACTACCATCCCTAACTGCCATCTTACTTATCTGTTCCCCTTCACACACAAAAAACAAATCAGCTTTTCATCCCCACCACAAGCAGCTCTTGCTAAGGACACCAGTTATATCCACACTGTCAAGTGCAATGGTCAGGTCTCTGACTTCGTGCCATTTAACTTACCTGCAGTCTTTAACACAGGTAATAACTCCTTCCTTCTTGAAGTATTGAATAGTTTCTCAGCTCTAGGATATCCCTCTCATGTTCTCTCACCTCTTTGACCATTCCTTATTGGTCTCCTTTGCTGAATTCCTAGAGTGCCCAGCACTGGACATCCCCTTTCTAAGTGATCTCTTCTAGTCTTGGGGCTTGAAAAACCATCATATTTTTATCAATACTCATATTTTTATCTCCAGCCCTAATCTCTTTCCTGAAAGCCCAATTTATATGTCTAACTACTTACTTGGCATCTTCATTGGATGCATAATTGACATCTCAAACTCAACATATTTAAAACTACACTAATTTGCACCCCACCTACAGATCTACTCCCATTACAGTCTTCTCTATGTCAGTAAATGGCAACTTTGTTCCTCCAGACCAGAAGATCTTATCATTTCCCTTCATTTTTCTCTTTCACATACCGGATGCAATCCATTAAAAACAAAACACCTTATTCCCCCGCACCGGTCCACTTTAGAAAATATCCATAATCCAAGCTGAGACCATGCCACATTTTACCTGAGATGACACTTTTAAGTCATCCACTAATATACCAGTTTATGCCACTTTTCTGCTCAAGTGCTCAGTGTCTTCCCATCTCACTCAGAATGTCAAAGTCCTACAGTGGCCTATAAGGCCCTAATAAATCTGACCTAGCCTTTGCTTCATTCCCAACCACCACTACTTCTTCTCTGACCTCATCTACTATTACCCTAGTTCACTTTGCTCCAGCCACACTGCCCTCCTTGCTTTACCCAGGAGACCCTCAAAGCACGCTCCTGTCTCAGGGTCTTTGCCCTGGCTGTTTCCTCTGTCTGGAAAGCTCTCCATTCATGTACCTGTATCATGTGCTCCCCCCTTCTTTGGGTCTCTGCACAAATATTCCTAAACTATCAGAAACCTATATAAAATAATTTCCAATCCCCCACTTGGTCTCTGCCTTTCATAGCGCTTATCAACATCTAGTTTGTTCACTGGCCTATCTCCAGTACATGTAATAATGCCTGGCAAATAGTAATCACTCAGTAAGTATTTATCGGATGAACGAATGAATGAAAATAAATAATAGAGTTTGGGAATTTTTTATTAAGGTATAAAACTATAAGTTCATTTTCATTTCAATATCAAAACAAAAAGCTGTGTCCAAAGTCTATATCATAAAAGCATAGGTCTGCTTTCATGTAGATAATGGAAAACCTAATGGATTTCCTTTCCTGGAAGGCTATTGTGGATGGAAAACACCTCGCTATAATCCTGGCTGTACTTTCTTGCTCCATGAATCATCTTAACAGGCCAAGCTGCAGGGTTGGAAGACAGGCTGTCATATAGAACCTTGAGAAAAATGTATTTCAAAACCATTACATTTATACAGATAACGATCCATTTTAAGCAATAAGTACAGAGTTACTAGAAGTGGGAAGAGGATACTGAATTTTGTTTTCTGGTCTAAACGTTTGAATATGATAACAATAAATTGTTTTCTAAAACAAGAAATAAACAACATTAAAGGTATTCTGCCAAATGCAGCTTCAAGAAAGCCTAATGACATTTGGGTCTTATGATTCTTCCAAGTGACAATAGTTCTGAGGCTTCCCTGGGCAGCCTCTAACATCTGTATATATTCAGCTCCACTGAATGTTGTTGCATGAAGTTTTGTTGTAGGAAATTGACACATGCCTTCTGATGAATTTATTGTTTCACTCAGTCTTGTAAAGGTCACAGCTTGTAGTTTCAATTTGTTCAATCATGTATTTTCCTGCTCACTTAATAAAAGAAATATTTTTAAAAATAAAGGAAGAAGATAGTGAAATGATGTAATATGAAGCAATATAACAGTGAAAGAATTTTTTTGTTCCTCTATTATTTTCCATGTCTTTTCACAAAT
The DNA here is from genome assembly GCF_964341445.2 of Mesoplodon mirus. Taxonomy (NCBI): domain Eukaryota; kingdom Metazoa; phylum Chordata; class Mammalia; order Artiodactyla; family Ziphiidae; genus Mesoplodon; species Mesoplodon mirus. Next base: position 58,899,320 of record NC_138982.1, read on the forward strand.
CTGTTGAGATGAAAGATAATATATAATTCGTGCTAAATAGCAAGGGTGATGGTCTTAATCTTTTCCAGGACCAAAGCCATTTTTGGATTCCATGGTACTTAGCTGTAGATTCCTGGAGTCCTTACAAAAGATACAGAGCATTGGTTCCAGGTACAGACAGAGAATGTGGAACAGATGCTGAGAAATGCCCAAGGTGTCAGTCATCGTGAACAATCTAAGCATCAAAAATTCCAGTTGTATAGACACCATAAATGATTTTAAAATAAGTTCTCAATAATTTATGTGAAAATATTTGAGTGCTGGTTTTCTTTAAAGTTGAATATCACCAGCTTGAAAACATGTTTTTATACATCCATAAGCAACTAAGTTCATGTTCCATGACAATAACAATTTGAAAGAAGATCACCTCCAGCCAAGAAAAATAGTCATCTTGGTTTCCAAAGTTCAAAGTTAATTTACCAGATGGTGTCATGAGGACGTGGACTAACAATATCATGGTCTGACCAAATATTTTAGCCCTACACCCACTGCTGCATGATCTCGGGTCATCTTGTATTGCTAAACTCGTTTAGTAAAAGAGATGCCAGTTAAGATTGAGGAATTTAGGGCTAGAAGGCATCACTGGACCAGAAAGAAAGAGCATAGCCTTCAGGTCAATCTGATGTTTACCCCTATCTCACCCTTCCTCCTCACTAGGACAGCCCTTCATAATTGGAGGCCCATCAATCTGGGCAGGCCAAAGTTATCACCAGTCCAAGACAAAGGACAACACAGTGAGCTTTCCATAAAGCTCACTTAAAGACAGTCTTATCTGGAGGCAGCATGTTCTCACTGTATAGTGAAAAGATGTATTTGAGAGTCTGGTGACAATATATACACATTCATTTCATTAAATGTTCTGGTTTGGCAAAATTAAAAATTAGCAGCCTTCTTGTTGGTCCCCACAGGATTTGGGGTTGTATGGGGTTTTGTTTTTGAAATTATCCTGCTTAATGAAAAAAATTTTAATGTGGTAATAACTGCTCTAGAGTACTTACAGAAGTCCAGATCTTTGTTTAGTATAGAAATGTACTGCCCATCTCAAAAATTGAAGGGATAAATATAGAAAGGGAGGAAAAGGGGAAGAGCATGATCCAGCATCAGGAACAAAGCAGATGCCCGCCCTGGTGTCCATATTTAGACTTCTGTTCCTGGCTTTATCCAGGTAAGTGGTGGTTAATTTCAGGCAGAATTCAAACAACTTCCACAGGCCTAAATACCAGCGCAGAGTGAACATGCTGTGACAGAAGACATTGCACAACACAGAAGTCATCAACTAACTGCATCCCAGACACCTAATAAGCCTGAGTTTCCCAATCATTTTAAGTATGATGACTTCCCATCATAACCACCTACGAAACTAAAAAGCAGCAAAAAGTTCAGTAACACTTTTAAATGAAACTGCAATTTATAAGCCACATGCATTTGAAAAAAAGTACTTATACATGTGAGTCATTTAGTCTACAAACAGTGCTTGGTATATGCTTGGATACTGGACTCTGTTATAGATCCACAACCCCAAGCCCTGCTGAGGTCCCTGGCCCATAATTTGGAAAACGTAACTATAAGCATTTTCCCTAAGAATCTTCATTTGTATATTGGTTGTGTTTTATGGCAATGTTTAATGTGTATATATTAACAGTCATTGGTTCCGTTCACCTTAATAAAGCTGCCTTATCACCTTCAAGTATCAGAGAGCTCAAAAAAAATCATCACAGTATTTTTACTTTTTGCCATCTTATTTTTTAAAGTGCTTGAGACAGCCATGATCTGACTTTTGACAAGCCACCAACACAAACCCACCTGTGTAGAGAAAAGCAAAGCAACCATTTATTTACCAGCTGCTTAATACATAGCAGGCCTCACCACTGGATGCTAAGGCAGAAACAGCTCATGAAGAAATGATCCCTGCCCCTAAGGTGATGCAGTCTCCTTTTGCTCCAGGGCAGGTGGGGAAGGCAGGGGAGGAATAAAAACAGGCACAGAGACAATAGCGAAGGAAGCAGAGCCCAGCATTTGACAGAGGAATGTAGGGACCACTATGGGACTGAAGAGAAGGGACCCTCTGCCTAGAATGGTTATGGAGGGCTTCCAGGAGCAGGTGGCCTTTACCAGGTTATGGGACAGGAAAAAGGGAGAGAGGCATTCCAACAAGAGGGAGAGGCTTGAACAAAGGCACAGAGGAATGAAGAGCATGTGGGCCTGGAAATGGCAAGTAGTTCAGCATGACTAGAGAAAGTGCTGGGGCAGGAAAAACACTCACCTGAGTACATGAGTGTGGAGCATATTCTTTACACCCCTATGCCAGTCCTCTAACATAGGCCCCAGGGCTTTCAAATTCCTGATTCAGCCAGCTGCCTGGCCAACGTGGGCAATGTTTGATGAATGAATCACGCCGTCAGTTAAGAACGCAGTGATTCCTGTGTGTTTGTGGTGAAACCCGTGAGAATGGATCATTTCGTGCATGTAATTCCCAGCATTCTTTTAGTTGCTTCTGTAGGACTAAGTCCCCAGATTTCTTCACTGAAGCCCAGCTTTGAAGCATGAAGCTGGCCCGGACCCTACTTGCCCAAACTCTCCTGGTCATAGGAATCACCTGCATGCTGGTTACTCAGGCAGACCTTCTGGAACACCCCAACTCTGCTCTGAGCAGTAGTCTGTAATTTGGGTGCCCATGGTCTTGAACCACCCCCAATCCCACACTTTGAGAGACACTATACTTCTGGAGTTTTCCTTTCTTCCCCTTTGAACAATTCTGCATGTTTCCAGTATGTCTAGACACCAAAAGTGTGTGCAAACAACCACCTTGTTTCATGTTATGCAAGCGTCTTGGTACCATCTTTTGTCCCAAGTAGGGATTGCAGCCAAATGGGACAAGCTATCTGGGCCACCGACCTCACTCCTCATCTACCATGCTACTTCCCTTCGTCACTGGGGCACACTCCTCCTCACAGCCGGGAGCTTTGCTACCCACGGGGGCCTGAGCCTCCTACTTGGAGACGCAACATTGCAGCACATGGCCTCAGCTCAGAGGGCCTTGCCGAGGACACAGGACACCTACCTGCTCTCCTGCTCGGGCCATTTTCTTCTTGTTTTCTTGAAGTTAATAACACCTTTTACTTTTAAAATATACCCTTTTAAAAGTACATTCTATTGCTATGATTTTTGCCTATTTGCATACACTTTGCTGTTCTTATATGGCTTTGAAATTTTCATGCTGACCCTCTTTCTATCTCAAAATTTCAAACCTCCATTGACTTTTACCATCTTTTTTATTGTCTCTTAGATTTAGGTTGAGATAAAAAATTTCTATTGTTACTTTAATACTTGTCTTTTTATACTCAACTTCTAATTTCTCTTACTTAGCTATTTACTTTTTTAAAACTTTTTATTGGAGTATAGCTGATTTAGAGTGTTGTGTTGATTTCAGGTGTACAGCAAAGCTATTTACTTTCTATTTAACCTCTCCCTTTTATTTTTATTTTATTTTATTTTGGCTGCGTTGGGTCTTTGTTGCTGCGCGCAGGCTTTCTCTAGTTGCAGCGAGCGTGGGCTACTCTTCGTTCCGGTATGCAGGCTTTTCATTGCGGTGGCTTCTCTTGTTGAGGAGCATGGGCTCTTGGCGCAAGGGCTTCAGTAGTTGCAGCATGCGGGCCCTAAAGCACGCAGGCTTCAGTAGTTGCAGTGCGTGGGCTCAGTAGTTGTGGCTCGCGGGCTCTAGAGTGCAGGCTCAGTAGTTGTGGTGCACAGGCTTGGCTGCTCCACGGCATGTGGGATCTTCCCAGGCCAGGGATCGAACCCATGTACCCTGCATTGGCAGGCAGATTCTTAACCACTGAGCCACCAGGGAAGTCCAACCTCTCCCTTTTATTTGGCAGCTGTATTGATTTCTACTTCTTTGTGACTTTAAATCCTTCTTACTTTGCTTTTCTCCTTTGAATATTCTTATGCTTAAATATCTCCATTTACCTTTGTATGTTATTTGCTTTTACCCTTTTTCCTCCTTTTATTTACATTTTATGCTTTAATCTACATTTATATTCTCTCATTACTCTTAATTTCTTGGTCTCTTGGTTTGTTTCATTGGTCTTGCCTACTTTTTATATGTTCTAATTATTTGTTTCATTATGCATTTTAATTTTTTCCAACATATTTAAAAATTGTCCCTCATTTAAATTTTAATTTAGAGCTCATTCTGTTTAACCCCCTCATTTTGTGAATGGGGACACTGAGCTGCAAAGAGAAGAAATAACTTGTTCAAGATCTTAGGGTGGGCAGTGGTGGAACCTAAATAAGAAGCTGGCTCTTTTGGTGACCAGTCTGGTGCTCTTTCAACCAAACCACTCCATCAACAATGACCCTGCAAAGAGCACCCATCCTCTTTAAAATGAAGAACACCTGAGTAGCATCTCATCCGAAAGCATTTGGTTCCTGAGACATCAGAGTCAAGACTGTGATTCAATGTCAGTGATCACCCTGGGAGAAGGTTTTCCTTGGCCTTTCACTAAAAGGACATGAGAAAACAATGGGAAAAAGGGAAAGCTGAGAACTGGGACTTTATTTGTAAAATACATGGAAGAACAGAATCTAAAGTCAGAACACAATGTGTGAGCTGGGTGACCCTAAGCAAACAGACATCTCTGAGCCTCTGTTTTCTTATTTCTAAAATGGGGATCATGAGGCCATTCCTACCCTACTCACATTTGTGTTATGTTGATCAGATCAGATCACCAATAAAAAATCTCTTTGTAAACTTTGTGCATAGTTGTTGTTATAATGCCCATAAAATTCAAGAGAAATGTTAGAGGAATAACTACATAAAAAAGAATACCATTTTTACTTTTTAAATATGTATATTGGTTTATCTAAAGAGGGAAAGAATAATGTGTCTTTGCCATTCTCAATACCCAAAATCATATTTTTCCCCTTTTTTCCTTTTTTAAAAAACCAAATTACCTTTTTTTGACATTCTGTTGTTTGATGCACTTTTCATTTGGTGCTCTTGGGTTTATAGTCCTGTGTTATATGCCTGCTTCATTCCTTAAGTTTTGATGGTTAAAAAAAGTGAATAGAACTCTACCTTAATGAAAGATACTTTATAAGGAAGTCTGTCTTTAGACTCAGATTTGATCTTACTAATCAAGCAGTGACTTCTGTGGCAAACTCACGGTTTCTCCCCCGATCCAGTTCTCGCTTCCACATTCCCAACAGCACTCTGCTACAAGCTTTGTGGAAGTTAACAATGACAATCGGAAAAAACATTACCTTGTGCATCTGGTATTTGAGACGCTTTTTTATTTCATTACTCAGTAAACTTTTCAGACAGCAATCTTTCAGTGCCTTGGCATCTGGAGCAGTTATCTCCTAGGCAGAGCTGGCTCTGCAGCAGCAAATTAATGGATTAAAATGCTAAGGGAATTCTCACTGGCAAGAAATCTGTAAGGACAATGGATGAGTCAGGTCAGGTGCTACTGGTGAGGACAAAAGGATCACGGACATTCTAGTGTTGGGGCCGCCTCCTAGCCAGTGCTATAACCACCAGAAATGAACTAGAATTTGTCACTCAGGACACTTAGCTATGGGAACACTCGACCATCTCTTCGCCCTTCATTATGAAGCCATCAGCAAGAAACCTATCCCTATCCTTGCTGTGATCTTACATGTCTTGGAAGGACAAAATTTCAGGGAACTTAGAGCCTAACCCTTCAGAGACCACAGCTCCAAATCCCTGAGTGGCTCAAGGTGGGCTGGAGGGCTGCATCAGCAGTGGAACAAGAAGGCTCCTAGGACAGCACTCTTTCCTCCCCACCAAGCCACATTCCTGACCCTCTTCATCTTGCTCCCGTCAGTGGCAAAACAAAGGCAACAGAGCACACCATAAGGCTTGGTTGGAATCTTACAGTTGGGTCAGGGTGAGAGACCCTGTGCTCTTGCTGTAGCAGAACAAAGCAATTTCCCCCTTCAGTTCGCCATAGGTCACCTGAGGAGCCTTTGGGAAGAGAGAAGAAAAAGGAGCGAACAGAATTGAGAAGAAAGGCAGGACGCAGACGTGGGGTAGACTCCAGCTGTGAGGGGAGACCGTGGCCACCACAAAGGAGGACTCCATTCTGCAGCTGCCTTGGACATCCCTAGAGGCTCAGAGGATTGCTTCTAGGACAGTGGACACTGTGTTATCTACTGCAGGGAGGCACCAAGGCACTGAGCTTCCATTTTTGATGTACTCATTTGACTCACCGATGAAAAATGAAAACAACTTCCTCTCCCCAGCAACCACCACAAAGTGCTTCCCCAAACCCACTTGCCCTGTCCAAAGAGGGAAGATGATATCAAGTTGTAAGGGAGAGAGAAATTCTATTTGGGTTTATTTTTACCAGTCTTGCCACTGACTCTCCAAGTCTCTGAACAGATGCCAGAGCCCACACTGGGTGTTGGTAAGCACTGGGGATTTTCTGAGGAGAATGGGGCTAATAAATTGAAGCTGATTATGTCTCTTAAAGATCTACAAGACAAAAACGTACCTGGTCAACAACTCACCCATCACCGAGTTGCACCATCTGCTTGTTACAGTACATTCCTGGAACTCCTCTATGTCTGGTAAACAGCTGTCACGAGAACCATTTCTCCCTGACACTGCTTCTTTTATTGGTGACCTATTGGTCAATAACACTGAGCAACATTGTTTGTTATACCTCAATGATGACCTCATGATCTTCACTCCCACTTTTTTATGTCAACCACATAAGCCTCCCTTAGTACCCCGCAAACTAGCAGCAAAAGGTACTGAAGGGGCCTCCCTGGTGGCGCAGTGGTTGAGAGTCCGCCTGCCGATGCAGGGGATACGGGTTCGTGCCCCGGTCTGGGAGGATCCCATATGCCGCGGAGCGGCTGGGCCCGTGAGCCATGGCCGCTGAGCCTGTGCGTCCGGAGCCTGTGCTTCGCAACGGGAGAGGCCACAGCAGTGAGAGGCCCGCGTACAGCAAAAAAAAAAAAAAAAAAAAAAAAAAAAGGTACTGAAGGCAGCGGTAGAAAATAGCACACCGTCGGAAAATGATTAACCCGCAGACATTAAAGAGACACAAACTCATAAACAGAAAGATGCCCTGCAGAGTATTGTGGCTGTTTAGGCACACTTGATTGAAAAATTGTTAGGAACAGAGAATTTTAATTGACTTATTTTAAACTCAGATGACTCAAGAATTGCAAACCAAAATTTTCTGCATGCAGTAGCACCATTCAATTTAGACTGAATTGCCCAATGATTAATTAACTTGGGGCAGAGCCCACTGATAAATTACCATAGATGCACGTCTGTCAAAGGAATTTGTCACAAATTGTCAAACCTTCCTTACGTGAATGGCACAAATCCAGGGAAGTGGCCACTCAGTAGGTGGCCCCTTGTTCCTTTAATGAACCAAGTAACACAAACTCCAGGCTAAAACAAGGGAACAGAGCTCACATAGCTAGTCAACCCCGGGAGTCACAGGACCCTATACTAACCTTTGGAGAGGATGTTAAATTAAGAACAAATCATGGAAACTGACAGCAGAAAAATAATAACAGCTGACATCTACTGAGAGTTTACTATGTGCTGGGCTTTATTCTAAGCACTGTATCCATACTATCTTATTTAACCCCCGCAAAAATCCCACGAATCCAATACAATCTCCATCTTACACATGAAGAGACAGAGATTATCTAGTTTGTTCTACAGATGAAGTCTAGAGAAGTTAAGCAAGACTTACCCATAGTCAAAAAGCCAAACGCTCTGGAGAGGGAGAACCCAAAAAACACCTTTTGACCCCAGTCCAGTGCTCCAAACCCTTGTGAGAGGGTGACATGAATTCATTTTACAAGGTTCCTTGGGTTCAGAAAAGATATAAAACCATTCCAGGAAGGGAAAACTTTTCATCCTTTCTAAAGTGATGTCCACCAGGCTAAAGGGGTCAGCCAGATATCATCTGGTCTAACAGAAGTGGTGACACAGCTGTTCTTCTTCTCATGTTCTCTCTCAGACAAGCATAGGCCTGGGGTGCTGGGAAAGGATATCCAGACACCTGAGGAATTGTGCATCATTTGTCTATGGCTTCTGTGCCATACCAAAGAGAGCAAATAAAGAGGAAGCTTTTTTTTTTCTCTTTTCTTTTTAATATATTTATTTATTTATTTAATTTATTTTTGGCTGCGTTGGGTCTTTGTTGCTGTGCATGCAGGCTTTCTCTAGTTGCGGCGAGGGAGGGGCTACTCTTCATTGCGGTGCAGGGGCTTCTCAATGTGATGGCTTCTCTTGTTGCAGAACACGGGCTCTAGGTGTGCGGGCTTCAGTAGTTGTGGCTCGCGGACTCTAGAGCGCAGGCTCAGTAGTTGTGGCACACAGGCTTAGTTGCTCCATGGCATGCGGGATCTTCCCAGACCAGGGATTGAACCCATGTCCCCTGCCTTGGCAGGTAGATTCTTAACCACTGCGTCACCAGGGAAGTCCAAGAGGAAGCCTCTTGAAGAGTAGTAGTTAAATTAAAGCTTCATCCTAACATGGCAGAGAGGACAAATTTGGAGAGGAGGCAAAGTGACAGAAACAATTAAGAGTAGAAGATTCAAAGGGGATGGTGGATTGGAAAGACACCTACCAAACTGAAAACAGAGACATCTCTGAGGAGCTATCTTGGTTGAAAGTGGTGGTAGAGGGTTATTTCAGCTTTATCTGTATTCTACAAAATTTTCTCAATGACAATGGTCTCATGTATTTATATTTAATTTGCTATTAAAATGAAGTAAATATTTTTGAAAGGAGAAAAAGAGACAAAGGAAAAGTGAGGACAGTGCCTAGACTTGTACAGCTATTGGGTAGCTTTTCATCTGGTACCTGAGACTCCCAGTGTGGGTCATTGAAAGGCTGTTAAGGTCAGTGTATCTGTCCAAGAAGTAGACAGTCACAGCCCCAGTGACCAGGGCTACTTCCTCTTCCCTGCACCTGGGGCTATAGGTTTGCCTTTGGGAGGGGGTTAAGAGGTCCCACAGGCCTCTGTGTACATTTGGGTTTATCACCTAAGATTGTCTGAGTGTCTCCAGGTGACCACTGAGCTAGCCAGAAGAATCTACTAATCCCTTCTTATCCACCTATAGATTCATTGAATTGACGCATTAACAGCGAAGTTTAAAAGAAAGAAAAGAAAAGGAATAAAGGAAATAGGGCAATTTATTGGCTGTCACAGACAGAACTGGCACAACCTGCCCCATGTCCTTCCCTCTTAGTGCCAGCACAGGACACTCTCCTTAAGATCCTAGCAGGCTCCCCTAGCCATGGATATGGCTGAAGATAGAGACCATCACTGACCTTGGACAAAGACTTGACCTCGCTGGACCTCTGCCAAGGCTCATTTCCAGGGGAAGCCCAAGAGGTCAGTGTGGGTCCCAGAGCACAATCAGGAACAATATGCCAGCCTCAGCAGGCCTTCCTGGAGACCTGGACTCCATTCCTTTTACTGTCCTCCATCTTTCCTTTTTCACTCATTGTCCCACCCAACCCACACTCACATTACTGTCCGTCAGAGAAATATCTACACTTCATCAAACCCCTCCCTCAAGTCTATTACATCAAAGCTCAGACTTCAGTGCTCATTGGATTATTTATTCCTAAAACCTACTCGAAGAAATAAGGGTCTAATATTATTGGTCCAACTGCCTCACATTGCTTAGGGACACAAAGTTTAATTAAGGCTTGAATTTGAAACATTCTGCGGCCACTAAATTGTCTCCAAGCTATTTACTTAAATTGTTTAGGGTCTTCTCAAATTAAATAATCTCAAATCCTTATTCTCAATACATTCAGTAAAGTCCTCATTTTATCTTTTCACAAGGAAAGCTATCATAGGGATTCTTATTAAATGGGTATTCTCCATACAACAGATGACTTTCTATTTGGATTGTAGGTAGAACTGAAAGGAGGAGTGAGTAGGCATGAGGGTCTCTAGACTGGGCGGAAAATGTGACAATGCTTTTATAGTTTAAACAACTGTTCGCTCGTACCCTTAGTGGTCAAGAATCCAGTTATTAATTGTTGAATAAGTTGGGCCATACAGTATATGAATGTAAAGAGAGCCAACGTTCACTGTGGAGTAGATCACATGATGACAAGCTTCAAAAATGTCTTGCAGAACAGTAACCACGATGGTGGGCTATAGCAGAAAGATCTGACGCTAAAAACCTGGGTTTATATGGAACCTAATAGGTTGTCATTTGGGAAAGTTTGAGCGCTCTCAATGTAGGCTCTAAAACTTGGATCCCCATCCCTATAGCATGTAAATTCTTGGAAGACAGGAATCTTATCTGAAGGGTTCACTGTTGTCTCCAGTTCTGGCACATAAAAGATAATCTACAAACACCTGCTGAAAGGCTGAATGAGTAATCACAGCTTTTCCACTAATTAGCCATGGAAACTTGGGATAGATCCTTCAATGCTCTGAGGCTTAGCCTTCTCACAGGTAAATGAGAATATTTTATTTAAATGGTGCTATAGGAATGAAGTGACAATGTGTGAAATTCTGAACCATGGTAGGTGTTCAGTAGTTTAGAAAGAGGTGGTAGGAACTTGATTGTTAATTACTTTCCTAACTCCTAGTTCATTTGTGAAGTTGCCTCTTGCCTTGCTGGTTGTTTGTCTAAAAGTTGAAGATAGGGCTTCCCTGGTGGCGCAGTGGTTGGGAGTCCGCCTGCCAATGCAGGGGACACGGGTTCGTGCCCCGGTCCGGGAAGATCCCACATGCCTCAGAGCAGCTGAGCCCGTGAGCCATGGCCGCTGAGCCTGCGCGTCCGGAGCCTGTGCTCCGCAACGGGAGAGGCCACAACAGTGAGAGGCCCGCGTACCAGAAAAAAAAAAAAAAAAAAAGTTGAAGATAATCTTCACGCTCAAAAGACCCAAACCACCCCGAAAACTTTTGGGGAAGGATTTTTAAAGGCAAGGTGAGGAAGAGGGTCGAAAGGTGCCTGGTCGGCTTGTGGACATTCTTCTGATTGGTTGGTAGTGCGGTGACCGGGTGGTATTTCGGGAAACAACATCATCAACTTTCTGGTTCCAACTAGTCTGGGATCTATGTGCTTGTGGTCAGCATGCGGTAAAGTTTAACTTCTTCCACCTGGTGGGGGTTTTAGTATCTGCAAATCAGCTCAAGGGTATAGCTCAGGATATTACCTATAACCCCCAAGGAGGAACTAAAGGTCCTTGACTTTGTTTTATGGCTAAACTATGATGATCTTCTCTTGCTTGACTATTTTCCTTTGTTTCTGCATTGTCTCACTTCACTGATTAAATTTGCTCTTTGGAACTCAGGGAGGCTAAAGCTTTTTTACAAACAAGAGGGAGAGGACACAGGGTGTGTTGTGGTTAGGAGGGGGGCCTGTTCCCGGGAAGACCTCGCAGGGTCCTGCTTGGTTTCAGTAGGACTGAGTAGCTGAAATTTAAATTTTTAATTAATTTAAGTTTAAATAGTCACATGTGGCTAGTGGCAACTATATTGAACAGCACAGATGTAGGATATTTTTATCATCACAAAACATTCTATTGCACAGGGCTAGTATGGGTGGTTCTTAAAGCCATTATATCTGATGAGTTCATCTACAGAATGAATGTAGATAAAAAGAAGAACAGGCCAAGGACTGAGCCCTGGACAACAATACCATTTAGAAATCTAGGAATAAAGAGGGAGTAAGATAATAAGAGGCAGTGGCCGTTGAGTCCAAGTGATCATATTGTCATGAGAACAAGAGAAGAAAAAGTTTTAAGAAAAAGGATAGTGCTCCAATGGATACAGAATTGTCCATTAGCCTTAGGGAGACGCAGATTTTTGGGAAACCCATAAAAAGCTACTTCAGAGGCACAGTGAGGGACAAAAACCCACTTAAGTTGGATTGAGGAGAAAAGGATGGTGAGTAGTGAAGTGAGTGTAGACAATTTTTCAGAAGAGTTCTACCATGAAGGGAAACAAAACAATAATTCAATTAGAAGATGAGCAAAAGATATGAAGAGACATTTCACCAAAAAGGATATACAGATGTCAGATAATTAAATTATATGTCCAACATCATTAACCATTAAAGAAATGTAAAATAAAGCCACAGTAAGATATCACTACACCTTTCAGAATGGCTAAAGTAAAAAATAATGACAACATCAAATGATGAGGGTGCAGAAAAACTAAATCACTCATACATTCCTGGTAAGAATGTAAAATGGCAGTTGCTTAAAAACTAAATGTGCAAATACCATATGACTCAACAACTGCACTCATGGACATTTATTCCAGAAAAAGAAGACTTAATGGCTACACAAAAAGGTTTTCCTTTATTTACATGAATATTTATGGCAGCTTTATTTGTAATAACCCAAAACTGGAAAGGACTGAGATGTCCTTCAAAGGTTAATGATTAAACAGGTTGTGGTACATCCATTCCATGGAACAATACTAGCAATAAAAGCAAACAACTGATACATGCAACTTAGATGCATCTTGAAGGAGTTATACTGAGTGAAAAATACCAACCTCAAAGGTAGCATGCTGTGATGATTAATTTGATGTCTCAACTTGGGGCCACAGTACCCAGACATTTGGTTAAACATTATGCTGAATATTTCTCTGAGGGGTTTGGATGAGATTTATATTTAAATCAGTGGACTTTATAAAGACGCAGACATAGAGAATGGCCTTGAGGACACGAAGGGGGAAGGGTAAGCTGGGACGAAGTGAGAGAGTGGCATGGACATATACACACTACCAAATGTAAAATAGATAGCTAGTGGGAAGCAGCCACATAGCACAGGGAGATCAGCTCGGTGCTTTGTGACCGCCTAGAGGGGTGGGATAGGGAGGGTGGGAGGGAGACGCAAGAGGGAGGAGATATGGGGATATATGTATACATATAGCTGATTCACTTTGTTATACAACAGAAAGTAACACACCATTGTAAAGCAATTATACTCCAATAAAGATGTTTAAAAAAATTTTTTTAATGAAAAAATAAGTCATCAGAATGTTACTTGAAGGGTTTGCAAAGTGAACCCTAAAAAAACAACCACACAGAGCTGTTTCACGCAGCCCAGAGGGGATCTCTGGGTGATTCTGGACACTGGCTCACCTCATTGAGGGGCCCCCATCCGGACAACAAAGCGAGAAAAGCCTGACTTTATCCCACAGCCAGGGAAACACGAAGATGCCTTCATGCAATCGGACCCGCAGCTCCTCGGGTGGGCGCTAAGGCAAACTCTCCTGAGAGGCCGAAATGCATTATCAGTTCTCCGGAGGCTAAATCCCAATGCAATCACTGTAACAATTCCTCCACCCTACAGCCAGAGATAAACTTTCAGCCATCCCTAAAATGTGCAGAGATTACTTATTTCTGAGTAAGAGAACAGGAGAGGTCTGGGCTAAACCAGTGGAAACTGGTCTAGGTGGCTTAAGGTCCAGCGTCCCGGTTAAGCGAGTGGCAGGGCGTGCTTCCAATGGAGAAAACAGCTCCCTTGCGCGCTGTGCGCGCAGCTCCGACCCGGCAGGAGAAGTTAAAGGCTCCCCGGCCCCACGCAGCACTCAAGGCCATCTCTTAAAGAGAAGATTCAAAAAACAAAGGTTGGTAAACAGAGGGAACTATCATTTTTGACAGCCGCACAAAGACTTTCTGGCAGAGTTTCCTGTCACTGGAAAATGATTGCTAAGGAATCGTCTCCTGATTAAATACGCTCAGACAATTGGTCGTGCGCATCACCAGCTGAAACTGGAGCAGAAAGCCAGGAGCCGGCTGTTTACTAACGGCAGCGTGGCTACCTGGGGTCTTTCAATTCTGATTTCAAAACTGCTCCCCAAAGCTTGACTCTGCAAGGGAGAGTGCCTTATGTTATGATTCAATGGGTTAATCCATGTAAAGCGCTGAGAGCGGCACCTGGCACTAAACAAGAACTCAATAAAGATTAACTATCTTTGTTAGTAATATTCATTCATGCCTTTCCACTAAGAAATTACTGTATTGCTGTTTATGGCTACGTTTCTCTCTCCTTATGCATTATGAGCTCCAAAGTGTCGTATTTCTATCATGCATCTCAGAGCCTGGGACTGTGCTGGGCTCAATAAGAGTTTGTGATTTGAATTGAATGATACTCACTTGCATTACCTTGCAGAAGTGATACAAATGAAAAGAGTGGGGAAATAAAAGACAAATGAAATCTGAGCCTCCTTTACCTCCTCATTCTGTTTCTTCATAACACCCCTCATTTATGGGGCTGTTCGTTTCATCTTCCCTGCTGGACACTGGTTCCAGCTGAGCCTCGGTGGAACCAGTAACACGGTTTGCCAGGCACAGTTCAAGCTCAACCAATTTCGATGTCACCTGCCCCCCCCCCAGACTGGACATGGTAGAGGATGTGCAGCCGGGCACAAGCCCAAGCCCCGGGAGCTTTATTTGAGAGCTCCACTACTGCCTCCTCCAGGTGCCTCTTGACATACACCGAACCAGTAACTATAACAGCAAAAACAAGAGCAGCCAACATTTGCTGAGCACCTATTATTCACCATGCTAAACACTTTCATATATTACCACATTTAACCCAACCAATAAACAAAGTGTATATTCTGTTATTTTCATTCTATCAGGTGAAAAAACTAAGGCACAGAAAAGTCACAATGAGCCACCTGTTTAAGGTCACAACACCAGTAAAATGGTGAGATTCAAACCCAAGTTCCTGACTCTCCAAACGCATTCAGGTAACCACTCAAGCCTACTGCGTGCCTCTGGCCACGCAGTCCAGCTCTGAAGCGCAAAGCATCACAGTACTCTTTCTCTGCAGGGCAGTGCATGTGCCTCCCACGCACCTGTCTTTCTTTTCCCCACAATATGGCATGGCATGCCATGCTTCTCTCATTTTCGACAAAAGACCCCAAAGATTTCTTTTTTCACCTGCCCCTGGTTACTTCCCCATTTAGAACGTGCCTTAAAGCATGACCGCCTCTGGTTTCTAACTTATGCCTAAGGGACCTGCTCCCATTTTCCTTCCTGGTGGAACAAAGGCATTGAAGCCACAAGTCACAGAGGCAAAGCATTTATTGATTGGATTCCCATCAATATTCGCCCTCTGCCCAGGATTAGACTTGGCCTCATGCCTTCTTTGCCTTGCTCCTCCTACTCTAATGTATAACTAGTCTCAGGAAGCTGGAGGAGGACAGTCAGGGACTGGCCACTGTATCTGCCACACACACTACAGGACCGGGAATTAAGAGGAGGACCCCAACCCACAAAATGACAGAAGATAAGGTACAGTCGTATTATGTCCATTTGAGGATATGAATAGGGAAATCTGTTGAAGTCAGTGAGCATATTGAGGATTTGGGGGATGTTGGGTGTAGCTATCACAGATCAAAGCTACTTCTCTTGGCCGATTGATAGTTTGGCTGCTAAAAAAATCATATTTTTTATTCAGTAATTGGGACTTTAAGGATATTTGCTCTCTTTTCTGACTAGTCTGTGTAATGTTTTCTCGAGTGGTACTACATAACCATATTATGGAAGGAATGTGCAAAACAAGGCATATTAACCCAAATCTAACTAATCGTGAAACTGATCTGAAATCTTCAAAAATATCAATATTCGAAAAACAAGGGGTAGAAGGCCTGTTTTAGATTAAAGGAGACTAAGAAGAACTGATGACCAAATGCAACAAGTGATCTTAGATGGTGGAAGGAAGAAGAAAATAGCTCTAAGGGACAATATGGGGATAGTGAGAAATTTTGAAAATGGTATATTAGATAATATTTTATAACTATTACATTCTTGGATATGATAATGGTATTGTAATTATGTAGGAGAATGTCTTTGTTCTTACTGAGTACATGCTGAAGTATTTAGGAGTGAAGTGACACAAGTATCTGCTACTTATTTTCAAATGATTCAGCCAAAACAACACACACACACACACACACACACACACACGGAGAGTTAAACAAATCTGGTAAAGGTTAACCATTGGTGAACACAGGTGAAGGTTATGGAGTGTTCACTGCACTACTCTTTCAACTTCTCTGTAGATATACTTTTCAAAATAAAAACTTGAAAATAAAAAGGGTATAGTGCTGTTGCTGTCTTCTAAGTATCCCCCAACCAAATGCACCCACCCCTGCACACAATCATACAAGTGGGTAAATGCATGTTAGAGTAGGACCTCTAAGTTCTGATCTGGTGTAACTTACTCTGCTGAGCCATCTTTCATATCAGTAAGTGACAAGGCTAGGAGCACAGTCTTTGCAGTCAGGGGCCAGGATTTGGAGTGTGCTGATACTACTTACCTGCTGTGATACTGGGGTTAAGTTATTTAACTGGCCTATCCACTAATTGAGATTTTAAGGATATTTTCTCTGTTTTCTGACTAGTCTGTGTGATTTTCTTGAGTGCTTTTCTCTATTGCAACAAATTAAGAACACATTGGGATATAACATAAGGGTATAGTATGAGATATACAGGAATTATAATAGTTCTCTACTGTATGGGAGTAATTAAATGAGATAATATTAGAGAAACTCAGATGACAAACATTTTAATGTCAATAGTTATGTATTTATATAATGTGTATTTAAGGAATTACTAGGATTTCATGATTTCCTATAACAGCCCAGGATACAGCTAAAGTAGTTAAAACTTTAAAAATAGTATAAAGACAAATATTAAGTCAGTAACTATACAGATGGTCTGTAGATTTGGCAAAAATTATGAAGGTAGTGTTCAAACAACTGAAGCTTG
Organism: Mesoplodon mirus; assembly: GCF_964341445.2. NCBI lineage: Eukaryota > Metazoa > Chordata > Mammalia > Artiodactyla > Ziphiidae > Mesoplodon > Mesoplodon mirus. The sequence continues at coordinate 58,916,126 of NC_138982.1, forward strand.
GTAGATATTGCAAAAAGAAGGGTGCTTAACCACACTGCCTGGCACATAGCCTATAATCAAGTTTCATATAGAACTATCATTAAATTCCCTTAGGGGCCTTTAGAAATTGTGTTGTAGTACTTCTCTTGAGAATTAAGGAATTGCCTAAAAAGGGAACCCAGAAAGAATGAGAACTGATGTAAAGCACAATGTTATAGCTTTGTAAAACCACCTAGACTTTGAAAGAAGAGAACTAAGCATGAGACTGAGGGTTAGGAGACCTGGGTTCTCACTCTGGATATACCCAGTAATGCACTGTATAATTCAAAAGACTTGGACTCGGATTCTTCAACTGAAAAAGGAAGAGATTAGCCTAGAATCCATTGCTCTCGAAGGTCTCTTTCAGCTTGAAAATTCTATGGCTTGAGAAGCTCCTGGACTGTTCCAAAGTTGGGTGCAAGATCACCTTTGGGTTGGTGTACATAGTATTTTGTAGAGGAAAGAGTACAAGCTGTGCTCCCTACCTACTCAACCAATAGATGCTGAAAATCTGCCTCTTTGTTTTGCAGTGGGAGTTTAAGATGAGCTCTGGTTTCCAATACAAGAGTATCTGTTATTCATCAGCTATGTGTGTTGGGCATACCACTTCATCTCTGAGCCCTGGTTTCCTCACCTGTAAAATGTGGATAATTTCATGCACTTTGCAGTACTGTTGTGAAGATTATTGGTGATTTCTAAAAATTTGACAGGTGGTTGTTTGGCAAGAGTGATAAATGAGATGATAATGATGTGATTAAAGATCAGTTGTTTTTTAGCCCTTTCACTATTTATAGGAAGACCATAGTATGTATCTTATTCAGCCTTTATAACAATTCTATGCATTAACTATTATTATACCCATTTGCGGGGTAAAGAAACTGAGGTTTGGGGATGTTAAGGGTCTAGCTGGGACTCTTCCAGGTTTTCTGACTCCCAAACCTACTTGTTTTTCCTAATAGACTCCATCTGATTTCTAAGCCACAAAATAAACACCACATTTGTTTTTTTTGTTGTTGTTTGTTTGTTTTTTGCGGTATGCGTGCCTCTCACTGTTGTGGCCTCTCCCGTTGCGGAGCACAGGCTCCGGATGCGCAGGCCCAGCGGCCATGGCTCACGGGCCCAGCCACTCCACGGCATGTGGGATCCTCCCGGACCGGGGCACAAACCCGTGTCCCCTGCATCGACAGGCGGACTCTCAACCACTGCGCCACCAGGGAAGCCCTCACAAAAGCTTTTTATGGGTGTGTGAGGAAGGAGGGGATTTGTGTGGTGAGTGGTGGGAAAATGGAAAATGCACTTGGAACTGGTCGGTGTTTGGTGATTTGCTTCAGCATCACAATTGGCAAATCCTATAAATATGTGCACTCTTAGTTTTTTTTTTCAATTTAGAAAGATTAGGATCCTAGAGTTTCAGACCTGTTTGACTTGTGAATGTTTGTTTCTGATCAATGAGAAATGCAAAATAACCAAGTAATTAAAAGCATAAATCTTGGATCCAAATCATTACTCTTTTTTTTAAGATTTATTTATTCATTTTATATTTTACTATTTTTGCATTGGGTCTTTGTTGCTGCACACGGGCTTTCTCTGGTTGCGGTGAGCGGGGACTACTCTTCGTTGCAGTGTGTGGGCTTCACATCGTGGTGGCTTCTCTTGTTGCAGAGCACGGGCTCTAGGCGCACGAGCTTCAGTAGTTGTGGCATGCGGGCTTCAGTAGTTGTGGCTCGTGGGCTCTAGAGCGCAGGCTCAGTAGTTGTGGTGCCCAGGCTTAGTTGCTCCGCGGCATGTGGTATATTCCTGGACCAGGGCTTGAACCCGTGTCCTCTGCATTGGCAGGCGGATTCTTAACCACTGCGCCACCAGGGAAGTCCCAAATCATTATTCTATCAATACAAGTTACTGGCTGTAAGGCTTTAACTAGTCTAGTTATCTATAAAATAGGGATACTAATGGTACTCTCATGAGGAGTGTGGTTGGCAGAATAATGGTCCTCAAAAGATGTCCACAACCTTGTCCCCAGAACCTGTGAATATGTTACCTCACATAGTAAAAAGGGCTTTACAAATGCCATTACCGTTATGGACCTTGAGATAGGGAGATTCTGGCTATGAAGATGGAGGAAGGGCATGACTAATCAAGGAATGCTATAAAGCTGGGAATGGCCCTTGCTTTAGAGCTAGCACAGACCCTGCTCCTTCAACCACAAGGAACTAAATTCTATCATCAACCCAAATTTTCCCCTACATCCCCCAGAAAGGAACACAGCTTGCCAACATCTTAATTTTAGTCCGATGAGACTAGTGTCAGACTTCTGATCTACAAAAACTGTAAAATAATAAATTTGTGTTATTTAAGCCACTGCTTTGTTTGGTTATTTGTAATAGCAACAAGAGAAAACTATTACAGGTAAATGACACAATACACATACAGCCGTGAGTGGCATGCAGTAGGCAAAATAATCAGTACTAGGCATTGAAGCTCTGTTTGCATTGCACCTAACATCAGATTGTCCAGATTGTAGTAATGGAGATTATCAAGAAGGGGGTTAAAGCCTGTGTAAGGCACTTCTTGGTCCCCTCATTACTACTGATGCTATCTGTAAACGGGATGAAATTCTCTGTCCTTGGAAACAGCTTAAAGGGAAAAAGGATTTAAGGAGAAATCACCAGCCAAGTGAATGGAACCTCATTTTAGCTTTGGCTGCATGAGCCATTGTGTTTTAGATGTCTCCAGTTCCATTTTAGAGGATAATTCAAAGTCTCTGGTAATCCCACACACCATAACCATACTGTGTGTGTGTATTTGTGTGTGCAAGCACTCACACATGTGCACTTTTTACATATATTTTATTTATAATTATTTTACTATTGATTATTAATAAATAACTATATATGTATATATGATTTCTATCTAATAAATACAAATGTGCATTATATAATTCTATGATATATAAGATATTATATATATGCTTCATAATTATATGATATTATATGGTTCTTTGGAGATATATATATATCATATTAGCATACAATTTGGGTCAGCTTTTATGTCTTGTCTTTCAGGGAACAAAGTTACTGGGAGGGAAAGTCTATATAGGGGCCACCTGCAGTTAATTCTGAATTGGTAGAAAGAGAGGGAACATACAGATTCCCAATCCTCACCCCAGAGATTCCAATCCACTAGTAGGTCTGAGGTGAGCCCCAGGAAGCTACACATGTAATAAGCTCTTCAAGTAAAGTCTGGTTTTAGGACCACTAGACAGTAACTTCAAGGGCTCTCAGGGTGGTACTGTGATAATACTTTGTTGATGATGACACTGTGAAATTTCTGATCTCCAGCTTAATTGGGGAATAAGGAGGTCTGGTTAATTAGCTATTCTTCATGCTGAAGTAGGGGAATTTACAATGATTTGCCAATTTAGAGAAAAACTGAAGATTATATAGGGAAAGTGGTTTGGGTCACATACCCACTAAGTATCAGAGTGGGAACTAAACGCTGTGTTGATATGACTCATTAATTCATTCAACAAAATTCCTACTGTATCTCATGTCATTTACTTTAAAATTTCAAATTACATAATTATACATGAAATATTTTCCTTACAAAATGTATAATAATATAAATAAAAGAAAAATACTCTTTTACCCCACCTCTCCAATCTCACATTCCTCCTCAAAGGTCATCCTTTTGTTATTTCTTCTTCAAGAAAATATTCTGAGTTACATAAAACACACACAAATCTAATAACACTTAGGTTTAAGTCTTTTTTAAAAAATAATGAGATTTCACAATTTCCTTTGTCACTTAAAAAGTCAGTGTATAACAATCACATTATTCTAACTGCTGCATAATGTGTTGTATGTATCATGATGTATTTGAATCTATTTGGCCATTCCACTGAAAGACATTTAGGTTCTTCCCACAATTCTTGCTATAACATGCACAAAAATGCTGCATCAAATATCCTTATATGTGACTCTGTATGCATGGTATGATTTCTCTAAGATGGTTAGACATGTAATTATAAGTTGAAAGGGGTGGATGCCCTGCCACTTCCTACAGTTTTTTGTAGCTGCATGAAGTTCGGGAGAAAATAATATCCCTTAATTCACAACTCTAGGTTCAACAAGTTGCAGATCCTGAAAAGTATTTTACCTAGATGTTGATGTGGATTGTGATGCCTCTTAGATGAGTTTTGAGGTGTTTCTGTATCATGGCAATGTCCAGGAGAGCTCCCTATCTCTTTGTTACTGGTGTCTTATTTGACTTTTCAATGATTTTTAAAATTTTATTTTAAAACTGTTTTTATCTTGGCAGTGTCCTTTAGTCAGCAGCAATTCTAGTTCACAGTCCTGATTTTGAAGCTTAAAAGAATATATACACATATATATGTGGAAAAGGATGTCTGGTTCCTCCCCTGGACGAAGCTGTCCCAGATTTTTGCTGCTTTAGCAGTGTAGGGGAAATGAAAGGTGCCCACAGTCCCATATGAATGAGCCCTGCCAGGAGCATAGGGCACACAGTGAATGAGTATCAAGGGGCAAGAACCAGCCAGTGGAGCCTGTCAGAAGTCCAAGCTGCAGAGTGATGGGACGATGGTAACTGGAATTGCCTGGTGTTTCCCAGCCCTGTGTTTCATTCCCCACAGGTCACCAGGACCTTGGTTTTTTCTGTCTTCACTGCCGTGCTGGGTTCCTTCCAGTTTGGATATGACATTGGCGTGATCAATGCACCTCAACAGGCAAGTGAAACATGCACAAGTTCTCTTTTTGGCAATTTCTATCAGTGACAGAAAGGTATCTGCTCCGCATCCAGAGAGATAAGGTGTGTCCACGCGGGGAACACGGGATAATCCTGGTCTTCTGTCAGGTTCCACACACGTGGTTCCAAGGCTGATAACTTGGCCTTGACTCCTCACTTTAAAACCCTCACAGAAAATGAAAGAGTAATAAATAATCCTTGATCTCTGATTCAGCTATTCGCTGAGCTCACAGAAAACTCCAGCTAGAATACCACGTGCCTAAGGATTTTTTTTAAAAAAACTTAAGAGCTGAGTGAAGCATACATTCAGAGCTCCCAGACGCACAGGTGGAAATGCCAGGGAATAAGAGGAAACAATGGAAGGATAGGGTTGTTTCAGTGCACAAACATGTATTGAGCACCAGCTCACTGTGCGTCAGGCACTAAGATATGCTCTCTCCCATTTGACTCGCCCAACAACATTATTATGCCCATTTCTTGTCCAGATTAAAACATTTTGGAACCTTGCGGGGGTGGGGGTAGGCAGGGGAGGGGATGGAATTGGATGAAGGAGGTCAAATGTACAAACTTCCAGGTATAGGATAAATAAGTACTAGGGATGTAAGGTACAACATGACAAATGTAATTAACACTGCTGTGTGTTATATATGAAAGTTTTTGAGACAGTAAATCCTGAGTTCTCATCACAAGAAAAAAAAAAAGACAAACAAGCAAACAAAAAACACTTAGGAGCCCTAACACTAACAAGATTCTAGTCCTTCCCCCTACCCGTCTCCCATAGGTGATCCAAAGTAAAATAATACAAAACTTTTAAATAATAGTCAAGAAGGCCAACAAAGTTTGGGTTTTCTCCATGTTGACTATTTGAATGGGTATTTTTTAAAAATATTGAATAATTTCTATCACTTTTGTCATTTACCTTGTGCATCCCTACTCTGGTTTCCAGTGAATAGACAGGAGAAGGATATCATTTTTCTCAGATCCCACAGCCCGTAAGTGGGGAAACCAGGACTTCGTTCCCTCTGCTCTGAATCAGACAGTCAGGTCGTTTAGGGTGGGATTGATGTCTTATTCTTCTTCCTAGCACCAGTGCCAAGCACAATGATTGATGTAAACAATAAAGCGTTTAGTGAATGAAGACGAGAGAGAGAAAGAGACAGAGAGAGAGAGAAGAGAAGCTAAGGGAAGGGGTGGCATAAGGTGATGGTACAAGCATTTGTTCGGGGCCTTCTATGAATCCATCATATTTCAGCTGCTTCTCTTATGACACTGGACTCCAAGGAAAATGTAAGAGACTACAGGGTTTGAACGTGTGAAATGTGTACTTGCCACAGTCCATCTGCTGAAAAGCGTTGCTCCTTGAACTAAAAGATGTGCCCTGGTTAGGTACCACATATCATCATGAGTGTGGCAGCCCTTGCCAAGGCTGAGAGACTTAGGGAATAACTCTGGGGGCCATATTATTTTTCCTGTGGGTGATGACAACACATGCTAATTTAACAGGATTCTTGAAATTTGGAATTGGTAGAACCTTTTCTCTTCTTGTGGGAGAACTTTTCAAATCCTTATTTAAAGCATCCTCTTCAGTCTTGGAGGGAAAATTAATCTAAGGTTTCCCCTCCTCCAATCCAAGTCCTAGAGCCAGACCTAAACACAGAGATCCCCCACCGGCATCTGGCTTAGTGTCCTCTCTATAACCCCTTCCTTCTGTATGGAAAGAGCTGCTTAAACACTATTATGTAAGAAGAGTCATTCAGGCCCATTTGTTTTTATGAGCAGAATGACATTTGGAATTATTTTAGGGTATTTTAAAGTCACACTTTTTTTACGAGTATGAAAACTATGCATGCCTGTTGCAGAAAGTTTTAGAAGAAAAAAATTCATGATTATTCATGTAGAGCAAACTGCTGAGAACATTTGGGCTATTTCCTTTCAGCCTTTCTTCTGTGTATATTATCCATATAGAGTGACCTTCCATGAGGTAAATGTCTGGATCAGACTTCTTTTATTGTAAGAGGATATCATTCTCTCCCTCATCAGCTGATTTTACCACATAGCACTTTGCCCAGGACTGGCAACCTAGGGCAGCTGCATTCCAGGTCCTTGTCAGAGGTCCTCCCAGCTCACTGCTGCTGAATAGTGACCAAATCATCAAGAGGAATGACACAGAAGGAAGAGAGCCTGAAGCATGTGCCTTTACTCGATGATACTTTTGTTTGATCTTTACCTCTACTGAAACACGTTATAAAATATGGCACTGTGAAATCTAGTTTTGAACATTGTTTATTCTGTTACATACTGAACTCTGTGAGGACCCATACAAGAAACTTCCTTCAGGTCTCAATACCTTCTCAGGTACTACTGAGTTGTTTTTGATCTTCAGAATTCACCAGTATATATGAATGGTTTCCTCTCTTTTCACTGACTGCTAGGAAGCTTATTAATAAATTTAGAGCTCACCTTAAGCAAGGATACAGCACCTAGTGTTTGAATTTGTATACCAACTTTATTTTTGGCCTTATCTTTCCCAATCTTTATTCTTATACCTACTTTTATGTTTCTATGAAAATATTTACAGAAGCCAATTTAAATCCTGCTATGCAGGGGTAACAGTGGAGTCAAAATATATCTTTTCAACCTGCAGGATATTTTCAATTTGGATAGTTGCCAACCTTTAAAACTTGAAGAATTTTACATAAAATTCCAGATTTCTGGCTTCTCGTTAAAAATTAAAGGTCATAATAGACATTTCTCCAAAGAAGATATACGGATTGCCAACAAATACATGAAAGGATGCTCAACATCACTAATCATTAGAGAAATGCAAATCAAAACTACAGTGAGGTATCACCTCACACCGGTCAGAATGGCCATCATCAAAATATCTACAAACAATAAATGCTGGAGAGGGTGTGGAGAAAAGGGAACCCTCTTGCACTGTTGGTGGAAATGTAAATTGATACAGCCACTATGGAGAACAGTATGGAGGTTCCTTAAAAAACTAAAGGTAGAACTACCATATGACCCAGAAATACCACTACTAGGCATATACCCTGAGAAAACCATAATTCAAGAGGATACATGTACCACAATGTTCATTGCAGCTATATTTACGATAGCCAGGTCATGGAAGCAACCTAAGTGTCCATCAACAGATAAATGGATAGAGAAGATGTGGCACATATATACAATGGAATATTACTCAGCCATAAAAAGAAACAAAATTGAGTTATTTGTAGTAAGGTGGATGGACCTAGAGTCTGTCATACAGAGTGAAGTAAGTCAGAAAGAGAAAAATAAATACCATATGCTAACACATATATATGGAATCTAAAAAAAAAAAAAAGGTTCTGATGAATCTAGGGGCAGGACAAGAATAAAGACTCAGACGTAGAGAATGGACTTGAGGACGTGGACAGGGAGAAAGGTAAGCTGGGACGAAGTAAGAGAGTGGCATGGACATATATTCACTACCAAATGTAAAATAGATAGCTAGTGGGAAGCAGCCTCATAGCACAGGGAGATCAGCTCGGTGCTTTGTGTCCACCTAGAGGGGTGGGATAGGGAGGGTGGGAGGGAGGCGCAAGAGGGAGGGGATATGGGGATATACGTATGCATATAGCTGATTCACTTTGTTACACAGCAGAAACTAACACAACATTGTAAAGCAATTATACTCCAATAAAGATGTTAAAAAAAAATTAAAGGTCATGCAACACTAGTCTCACATTGCAACTTCCTCCTTCAGATGGGACAAATAAATTCTGCCAACTCACTATTACATTCTCAAAATTACAGACAGTATTTCAGTCCTCTAGTCATCAAGATCCTTCTTGCCTCCTTCACTTGTTTGTTCATGCCTGGTTCCTGTTGGCACTGGAATCTGTGACCTCTGTTTTATAGGATATGGTCAACTGAAACAACTATATGCGTTAGTATGTGCATAACACACATAATTGAGATAATCCTGTTTAAACACCTAACAAATATTTTAAAGGAAAAACAAACAAAAAATATACAGAATGTTTGGAATATTGGAGCTATTTTTCTTTATTTTATCTCCTTAGGTAATAATAACCCATTATAGACATGTTTTGGGTGTTCCGCTTGATGACCGAAAAGCTATCAACAGCTATGCTATCAACAGTACAGAGGAACTACCCACAAGCCTAGGGGACCCAACACCAACCCCTTGGGCTGAGGAAGAGCCTGTGGCATCTGCTAGCCTCATCACCATGCTCTGGTCCCTGTCTGTGTCCAGTTTTCCAGTTGGTGGGATGATTGCCTCATTCTTTGGTGGGTTGCTTGGAGACCAGCTTGGAAGGTAGGCAAATTTCATAAACAAGCAGAAACACAGAAACGTCAGCATTTTGGGTGTCATAATTTGTTTAGAAAGAAATCATCTTTCCTTTTGTGGAATAGTTTCAGAGTTGTTTTTTCAACTCACGACCCTATGAGTTAGGTTGGTATTGCACCAAATAATGGAGAAATCTGTTGCAACCATCGGCTTAATAGTGGAGGCATTTACAGCAGAAGTGAGTTTGGTGTGTATTTCTAGATAATCACTCTGATTCTCTGACTTTGTAACTTGTAAAACATATTGAGAAACCACTGCACAAGTGGTTTACTCAGGAACTCAGTGGGGAGTCAAGCATGGAATTTTTAACCTGGGAGTCGATTGTTGGCTTCATCAAATTGCTCCATTTCTCAGACATCCAGGTTTTCATTTTCAGATTAGAGTTTGACATTTGGATCAGTCAGGTCCTAAGGTCCAGTCAATATCCCCAGCTCCCAGTTGCCCAATATACTTGGAGTGGGGTTTCTAGCTGCTGCTCCTTTTATCTCAAAGCCCCAACAAGGGGCTGAAGCAAGTGTTGTCTCCATTTCTCTACTTTGGTTTCTATTATGTGTTTTGGATTAAAAACATCAGTGGAACTCCTTTACACTCAAATTTCATTTAGTCATGTGATGTACTAAAGCTCTTGGATCCCCCCACCCCCATAGAGAGGAAGTAAAACAGAAAATAAAACGGTTATTTCTTTAAATTTATTTTCTGCTCTTTGCATCCATCTTTTATCACATTTTTCTCATGATAAAAACATGCAAATATGGAAAAGTTAGAAAATGCAAAACCTTTAAAGTTCTAAATGATATAGGCAACTATCTTAGTAATACTGGATTACAATTCATTTAACTATTTTTTAAAATATTTATTTATTGTATTTATTTCTTTTCCTTTTTTTTTGGCTGTGTTGGGTCTTAGTTGCAGCACACAGGATCTTTGTTGAGGCATGTAGGATCTTTTTTGTTATGGCACGCAGTCTGCTCAGGTTTCTCTCTAGTTGTGGTGTGCTGGTTTTCTCTCTCTCGTTGAGGCGCGCGAGCTCAGTAGTTGTGGCGTGTGGGCTTAGTTGCCCTGCAGCACGTGGGATCTTAGTTTCCCGACCAGGGATCGAACCCGCGTCCCCTGTATTGGAAGGCGGATTCTTTACCACTGGACCACCAGAGAAGTCCCTCATTTAATTATTAAAATCCCTACTTTTTTTTTTCTTGGCCACGCCACATGGCATGTAGGAATCTTAGTTCCCTGACCAGGGATCGAACCCGCACCCCCTGCAGTGGAAGTGCAGAGTCTTAACCACTGGACCACCAGGGAAGTCCTAAAATTCCTACTTTAAATTATAGTTTTCCCTCTCTGGTTATTAAATTCTGCTAAGTTCTTCCTCTTGTACTGGAGCTTTTATACAATAAGACTTTAAGAATTTCTCTTAAGTAATGGGTAGCATGGTAATGCAAGTTTTATTCTTACTCTTATTTGAGAGGGACTTCCTCTACCATAAAAGAAAATGGTCAGTTCTTCAAATTTTTATCAACTTACTGGTGTTTAGCTGATCTTTAAATCAGTAGCCATAAATTATGCAGGTTATTAACTGGCTTTAATTATTTTAAAAATTTAAAAATCATTTCAATTTGCACCAAGTTGGTTTAAGCAGTAGTTGGAAATTTTTCTAGATTAATTATGTCTAAAATAAATAAAATTAAGCAAAGCAAAGTTAAATTTTTAAATATGGATAGACCGATTCTTTTAGCAGCTATTGACGTTTTATACTTCTTCTCATCACTGAAGAAAAAATTTAAGCCCTTGTCCCTCATCTAGAGAAGAGATTCTAACAATCCAGTGACTTACTTTAAAACATTTAATTAGTGTCCTGGTGATGGAATCAGGATGCTTGTCTTCTCAAGTCTTAGGATTTAGGGGCATCCCTGGTGGTCCAGTGGGTAAGACTCTGTGCTGCCAAAGCAGAGGGTCCAGGTTTAATCCCTGATCGGGGAACTAGATCCCACATGCATGCCACAGCTAAGAGCCCAAATGCCTCAACTACAGATCCCACATGCCGCAACTAAAACATGCCACAATGAAGATCCTGCTTGCTGCAACTAAGACGAAGCGCAGCCAAAAAAAAAAAAAAAAAAAGGTCTTAGGATTTAGCATCAACAATGGTCATACCCCAAAACAATGTCAAATGACCATTTATCAAATTATTTATTGTGAACTAAAAGTGAGACTTCCTCCAACTCTCAGTAGAAAAATGATCCTCCTTGAAAATAGCCCTAAAACTAATAATTTTAACTTCAAAATTAAGACAAAATAGTTCAGTCTCTCTCACAAACCTATTTTTCTAGGGAGATTCACTGAGAAATAATATAATGATCCTTGTTGCCAGGGTCATTGCTCTACTAGTTAAAAGTAAATAAAAGTGTGCTTTTCCGTTACTGCTTTAAAAAACATCTTTCCTTGTAATTGTATTAATAGTCAATAGATGTCTATAGCCACTATTTTATAGATTTGGGTTCTCAAAGTCAAATTTTACTTAAAATTTAAGTACCAGGGTAAGGTGGGGGAGACCATGATCTGGGCAATCCACACTACCATGAGTGAAGGAAGGTGTACACAGCTTGCCTTTGAATATGTTCTTTCTTTTGTATCAAAAATGGAACTCACCAAAATAAAGCATTAACCTTTGGTTTCACACAGATCAAATCCCAGCTCTGTCACTTAATAGCTATGTGAAAATGAGCAAGTTACCTCAGTTCTCTAAGACGTTTCCCTCTATCTGCAATGTGGGGAAAAAAATACCTCCCTCGTGGCATTATTGTAAGGATTAATTTAAAATGAATATAAAAGGTTTAGTACACTGCTTGGCACAAAGTGAGCAGGCAGCAAATGTAGATGATGATGATGAAGAAGCCTATGCCTACAGAAGTATTTAGAGCAAGATTTAAAGAAATATACTTAGACATATATTTCTTTCTCCCTGATTCAACCATTTCGTGTATTTTTAGATTATTTATTCTTGGCCATTTCTCACGTCTGAGCAGAAGTTAAAATCCTTTAAGGTGTATAGAGTGCTCCAGCATCCACCGGTGGTAAGGAAGAGGGACTTTAGAGCAATCTGGCTTCAAAAATACTTTCAGGCTATCTATCTCTTTTACGACTTTTTATCTTTTCCCTGCCTAATGGAATATACTATTAGCTAGCTAGTAACAGTTTCCTAGGGTAAATTATTGAATTTGCCTGCCCTCTGTCCTTGTGCAGAGAAAAAGCACTTCACATAGAAACACCCCTGTCTTTTTCTACTATGCAGTTCTGAAGCTGGTCAGCTCTAAAGCACTCTATTTACCTGTCTTTGGGTAGTTGATAACTTGCATATACTAGCTTGCCGTTACTGCTCTAATGAATTACTACAAACTCAATGGCTTAAAACAACACAAATTTGTTTTCTTACAGTTTTGGAGACCCAAATTCGGTTTCACTTGGCTGAAGTCACAGTGTCAGCAGGGCTCATTCTTTCTGGAGGCTCTGAGGAAGAGTCCATTTCCTTTCCCTTTCCCAGCTTCTGGTGGCCACTTCTGTTCCTTGGCTTGTGGTCCCTTCCTCCATCTTCAGAGCACATCACTGCAAGCTTTATTTCTTTCATCACATCACCTTCTCTTCTGCCTTCCTAGTATAAGGATAGTCGTGATTACATCATTGGGCCCGACTGGATAATCTCTTCAATTCAGAATCCTTAATTTAATCAATCTGCAAAATCCCTTTGCCATATAAAGTAACATATTCCCAGCGTCTGAAGATTAGGATGTAGATTCTTGTGGGGTATTATCCAGCCTATCACATGGTTTTTTGGGCAATCATTGCAGTCTGAGATTATATAGTTTTATTTTCCAGAAAAAAAAATTTGTTTGGTGTTTAAGATACTTGCTTAGAAAAAGCTCAGCTATTAAAGTTTGAAACACTGAAATAGAGCATAACAAGATAGTTACATTTCTTTGTGGGACAAAAATTTTCACACCTGTTCCTTCAAATTCTTTTATTGGCCTTAGCATCGACTGAACTTTGAAGAAGGTTTTTGTGTACCTCACTTTCCCATTTAACAGGAGGAAGAGTATCAGATACCTGCAAATGTCAATTTTCATATGATTAATTTTGAAAATGATGTTTTTGTTGCTATTGTCAGCTTTATTACATATTTTACATTGGTTGACATTAACTCATAGATTCTGGAAATATGCTGGCATACAATGATAAAATAGGGATAACTATAGTTCTCTATGATAAGGCTTAAAGTAAAAGCATGTTTTAATTTATTGCCAAATAATTCATACTAAAGAAAACTTAACTTTGAAAGTTCCTTTCATGATCTATATCAACTAAAAACTTGTACCATTAAAAGAAAAAAAAAGGGGGAGTTATAGGTTACAACTACAGAATTAAATTTAGCTATCACCAGGCAATTATTCTTTAAAACAATCAACTTCTAGAAAACTTAATTGTTAACTATTTGAAAAGGTGGCAGAAGTGTTATCTTAAAGCAAACCAGTCATCATCACAATTGAATCATCTCTATCAAAATGTGGAGATCGGGTACATGCAACCCAAATTCTCCCATTATATATATATTACTTACTGTTAATGCTTTAACCCACAGACAGATCAAAGTAGCAATCACGGTTTAAGATTCCCCAACTAGCTCTATCAGCAAATTAAAATATTCAGTCTTGGGTAAAAATCTCAGCATGCTCTGAAAGCAAATAATTTTATCAAGTTTTGATGCTAAATTTATAATCCTTGCTTTTCAAATTTTCAGAATCAAAGCCATGTTGGTAGCAAACATTTTCTCATTAGTTGGAGCTCTCTTGATGGGGTTTTCGAAATTGGGACCATCTCACATTCTTATAATTTCAGGAAGAGGCATATCAGGACTCTACTGTGGTAAGTCATGCACACACACACACATGCACATGCACACTCCCACACAAACACATACACACATCTGAAAATTATTCTGAAGGCAGATGTGGTTACATGTAGGGAATTTTTTTGAGCCTCGAGTGACATCATGAAAGGGAAAGGCAGTAGCATAAAGTTGCAGTCCTGAGTCAGGGAGGTTTGGGACAGTAAGTGGAGTTGTAAGGGTATGTTCTTACCCACAGCAATGACAACATTTCTAGGCGTATGATCTAAGACAAATTATTTAACTTTGTTTCCTTATCCAGTAAGTGAGAAGGATAACAGTATCTACCTCCTGGAGATGCTTGTGAGAATAAGTGTTCAGCATAGAATCTGACTACAGCAAGCTGCCAGATGTGCTAGCTGTTATCATTACTCCTGTTGTTCAGTAGACAGCGGAACACTGCTATGCCCAGACCCCTAACTCTACCCTTATGGCCTCCCTGGCCACTGGTGTCTCTGTCTCTCCTATCTGGAAAGACCCTGACATCCTGGCCCATCTCTCAGACCACATTCCCTAGCCCTAAATGATTCCACATGTAGCTGGTTGAAGGGTGGTGCTGACCATATAGGGAGAGAGAATCAGGAAGAATCAGTTGGTAGAGGAGTTCAGAATGGAGGAAGGGTGCTCCTCCTAAGAACTTCACATCTAAACAGCTGAATCACTATTTCTTTTTTTGTGTGTGTGTGTTACGCGGGCCTCTCATTGTTGTGGCCTCTCCCGTTGTGGAGCACAGGCTCCGGACGCGCAGGCTCAGCAGCCATGGCTCACGGGCCCAGCCACTCCGCGGCACGTGGGATCTTCCCGGACCGGGGCACGAACCCGCGTCCCCTGCATCGGCAGGCAGACTCTCAACCACTGCGCCACCAGGGAAGCCCTAAATCACTATTTCTTGGAGACAGCTTTTCAAACTACCTGAAGCAACTTATCAGCAGAAAGGGAGGATCATGCATTCTCTAAAATAGTCAGATCTTTTGCTTCTCAATCCCAGTGACACCCATTGTCCCAAATCATAGCCACTAATAATATCCATTGGGGGTGGGAGAGGAAAGTGAGGGCACAAAATGGTATATAAAATATTTTTAAAACTTTTACCTGCAAAGGGGAAAAGACTATAATTCCATGAGTCTTCAATGATCAGTTGAAACAAAAGTCTAAGATTACTTGTCTCTTTTTGTTAATTTCAGTGCTAATAAAAATAACTGAAAGGGTAGCTTGCTCAAGGTAAAGAGTCACCCCACTTGTGGAAAAAGCTTTGGATTCAGAGTGAATCGATTCTGACACTGTCTTTGTCTGGCCTTAGTAATTGAATGTGAGACTCAGTTTCCTCTTCTGTAAAATGCAAATAATAACACAATCAAAGAAGTCCAAATCATGATTCTTCTATCTTTTCTCTCTATTTTTTAAAATATAGCAAGAAAAAAATTACAAAATATTTTTGGTAAAGTTGAAAATAAATGCTGTAAACATAGCATGGAGCAACCTATCACTAGCATAACCAAGTAACTTGTACTCTCCAACCACCTTTTAAAATTATGTCCAATCCTATTATAAGCATTAAAATTGCTAAAAATTATAGGAAATACAATTTGACTTCAGGTTCATGTGACTTCAGACCTGTGAGCTTATCTGCATTTTCTGTTCTTGGGGTATAATGTTAGGCATTACACAAAAATAGTACAGCCTAGAATAGGACCAAACAAATGGATTTTTTTCCCCTTCTTCTTTAAGATCAACAGACCACTCATTAGAGTTACATGTAAAAGCAGAAATTCAGATGCTGTATCAATCATGCAAATGTTCATGTGATATTAAGAACAATTTGAAGCATTAAAAAATATTGAAAAAAATATTGAAACAATTCCTCAAAGCATCTTTCATACATTTGATAGGCAGGCCGTCTCTCTAAGAGGAAGCCTCTGACAAATCTTACTTTTAAATTCTTAAGAAAATGCCAAACATCGCATTCAGCCTTGCTCACTGATAGTCTCTGACCTTTTTATGCACTCAGCAAATGGCTAGATACTCCACCATTTCCAACATAACTGATTGCATCTGCATCTAGGAGCACTATAGAAGGCAGAATGGCCTAGAGCTTTTCAAATTTCTGTATTCCTTTAAGCACCAGAAGTCTTTATGCAAATAAAATCTTTTCCGAAGCCTATTATTTGGAGAGAATAAAGCTAGGTTTGCTCTGGTTGGAGTGATTGGGGGAAGAGCCTCTGAGTTCCTCAACCCCTTCCACCTCCCCCCTTGGCCTGGCCAACTCAACTGTGACCTTGAGGCACCTCCACATTGTGGAAACTCAGACAGGGCTTGTAGTTCTCCACTAACACTCTATTGCACTGTGATCTTGGCTAAGTCGTTCCTCACCTTTATCAAGTAAAGAAGTTGGCCTAGATAAATTCTAATTTCCTTTAATCCCACAAATCTAGAGTGAGAATATTATTGTGTTTTTAAGAATATTGTTAAAGCATTCTTCAGTCTCTTTTCTGAAGGTAACCTAAGGCATTATGATACAAACTCAATATTAACATGGATTTTTTTAAACTCAATAAGACAATGCTACGAATAATTGCCAAATGCATGACTAACCATTCCTTTCTATTTGTATATCCAACTACAACTTCATTTGGAGTTGCACCAACAAACATTCTTTGTGTAAACTGTGTGTAATTGTTGGTGACAAGGGCACTTCCTTCCAATGAACTCAGGAAGGGAGTTTCAGCAGAATATCGACTGTACTTAAACAGAACTATTGTTCTTGAGATAGTCCTGGCTACACTTTAACATTCATGTTCCTGTTTCATTCAGGGTTAATTTCAGGCTTGGTTCCCATGTACATTGGTGAAATTGCTCCAACCACGCTCAGGGGAGCTATTGGTGCCCTTCATCAGCTGGCCATTGTCACAGGCATTCTTATTAGTCAGGTAAAAACTCCCATCCCCTACCTCACCCATCCTCTACTTTACCCAACTTCTCCGTCCCTGATTGTCCACTCTCACTGTAGAACAACACAGAGGAAAAAGGCAGTTCCACAGGTGGTAGTGGAGGTGGTATAGAGACATAGGCTTTTTAGCTCAAAGCTAAAGTACTACTACTCCACTCTTCACTTTTACCCTTGGAGTTGTGGTGGGGTTGGCACTGGAGGTGACCTGGTAAGCCACGTCTTGAACTGCTGGAGCTATTCTAGAATTAAAGTAGTCCATTTAGATTTCAAGGAATAAAAAATTTCAAAATTTTGCCTACTCAGATTTCCTTTGTTCTGAGCATCTTACCTGCTCAAATTTAATATGCAAATGCTTACAATAGCAGTTCTTGTTCAGCTGGCTCTATTCTTTCCTTCTGGCCTACGTTCTCAGAGGGAGTCCTAGAACCTCAAACCTATGGCTATCCAGAGGATAAACTACTTGCAGTAGGGATCACAAAACTAGTTCTCATCAGATTAATTGTTTTATCTATGTAACCCCATTCTATTTAAGTTCTGGGTAATCTAAGAAGAAAATTTTTTAACAAAGGTCCAAAGATGCATGATTTTTGCTGTTGTTTTAGATATCAAATGTGTGCTTAAAAGTTTGGTTGATTTGCATCCTAAATGTCCCATAGGAGTTAATGAAAAGAAATCTAGGTGGATTCTTTGTAGAACACAGAGTCCATAATTCAGTTCAGATGAGACACACTAGCAGTGGTTTTCATCTTGTGCATGCTTGTGCGTACGTGAGTCACAGTTGTCAGGGATTACTATCAAATAGCCATGTGCTTTTTCAACAAATTGTTTCAGAAGGCAGATCCAAAGTGATGTACAGTTGATATGCTTCCTCCCTGACTTTTCAGATCGTTGGCCTCGACTTTATCCTGGGCAATCATGAGCTGTGGCACATCCTGCTTGGTCTGTCTGCTGTGCCAGCTGTTCTCCAATCTTTGCTGCTCTTCTTCTGTCCAGAAAGCCCCAGATACCTTTACATCAAGTTGGATGAGGAAGCCAAAGCAAAGAAAAGTAAGTCTATGGGTGGTTTTACATTCTTCCTATTGTTTTGGAACTATCAGCTAATGAGAAAGAGTGTGCATGAATGGATACTCATGAAATTGGTACCAGTGCTTTCCAAATGAAGTCAGTGATTATACGTAAGAAGAATATGCAAGATCACTTAATATGACTGGTGTATGCCTTTTGCAACCATAAACATTCACACAAACCCAAACAGAAAATCCACATACAGAGACTTCTAAAAGACCTTTCCTGCATTATCCTTCTATGATAATGAGGATCACAGTTTTGTTTGTCATAAGATGAAGCGAAATGTTCTGCTTTTTTGAGAAAT
Source organism: Mesoplodon mirus (assembly GCF_964341445.2). Lineage (NCBI taxonomy): Eukaryota > Metazoa > Chordata > Mammalia > Artiodactyla > Ziphiidae > Mesoplodon > Mesoplodon mirus. Next base: position 58,934,517 of record NC_138982.1, read on the forward strand.
AAAGAAGCAGGATTTAATTTAACAAGAAAGAATTTCCAACACCCATGCTATTAAGCAACAGAAAGGGCTATGCAGAATGGTAGCTCTTTCATTAACATAATACAAATAAATTTATTTTTGTTTTGACCTGAGTTGTGTCAACCTGATCGTTTTGGGGGACAGGCTTGAAAAGACTCAGAGGAAGTGATGATGTCACCAATGACATCACTGAGATGAGAAAAGAAAGGGAAGAAGCATCAAGTGAAAAGAAAGTCTCCATAATTCAGCTCTTCACCAATTCCAGCTACCGACAGCCTATTCTAGTGTCGTTGATGCTGCACATGGCTCAGCAATTTTCTGGAATCAATGGGGTAAGTTTAAGAACGTCCCCTAACTCTTAAGAGCAAAGTAAATTAAGATAGATGAGGAAAGGGGTTTAAGTTTAAATAACTAAAGCATACTTTAAAATGTTGATATCACATGTCTAACTGCAACAAATATATTGAATGAGCATTAATTTTTTGTCTTGACTCATCTGCCTTCTAAAATCAGCTTACAGTTTTTTTAAATGTCAATAATCAATGGTCTGCATGTCTATTAAGATGAAGGTTAAAAGGCAAGTCATAATGAATACAAAAGAGGGAAAAGGAGAATAAATATAACTAGAAGACTAAATTACAAGGGGCTTCCAGAGTTGAGTATCAAATTTAGGATTTCTGATAGCCTAAGCAAAAGCAGTCCATGATTCCCTCTGTCTATTTAAATGAAGTATACCAGATAGCCTTATGCAAAGAAGTTTCCTGCCATCCAAGAAACTTTCACTCTATTGGGGGAGATAGCACACAAAATAAACAATAGAGTGAACTGATATGATATTGGTGAGTAAGGGTAATAGAAAAGACATGACTGACAAACATTCTGAGTACTAAACTAGCTAGCATTTAGGTTTTGAATTGAAATTCTTGTATTATGCGGACTCAAATTGTTCTACTGACAATTAGCTACTAGAAGAAAAAAACTAAGCGTTTGTTAAGAAACTAGATAAAGAAAATCACTTATCCCCTTTCATTGCTGTTAAAAATGTGGTTTGGGCTTTTATAGTGAGCCAATCCTAGATTCACAAAGACACTTTGGGGGTGACTGATGAATGGGCAGAGACTTGGGGGAAGCAAAGAAAGCAAACGTTGAAGCATGAGTTGAAGCAAAAGAAGACCTGAGCCTCACTCCACAAAGTGAATGCTGCTCTGCTGTGGTCTCCATCCTCCTTGAAAAGGTCCCTGATACTCATTTTTTATCTCTTAACTCTTTATAACTTTGGGGCTCAGCGACCAAATTCTGTATCCTGTCTCTCAGCTCTGCTTGTATATCCAAGAGCACAACACTTAATCTCTCTAAACCTCCCTGCTTTAGCTTCCATCCCAGTGCCTGACTTAGAGGCATCCGGGAAGTGTTGAACCACGCGCTGTCAGGCAGCCTGGGCTGGTGCGCAGTGAGTAATCCACTCCTCCCTGAACACAGTCTCAACAGTTCTCCTGCGTCAGCCATGTCCGCAGGGAGAGGCACCAGCAGGACATGTTATGTGGGAAAGGAACTGATGGAAGATGATAGAACAAAAAAGATGATCTAAAAGACTATTATAAACATAAGGACATAACCAAATAATAAAGCCTATTAGGGAGGTTGTGAATCAGATTTCTCCATCTACTGAGACTGGTGGAAAATTTGGGGTTACATGCAATGACAGCCAGAACTCTGATACACACTGGTGAGAGTACAAATCGACACAACTTTTTTTTTTTTAATTTTTATTGAGGTATAATTGATTTACAGTGTTGTGTTAGTTTCAGGTGTACAGCAATCTGTTACAGAAATACATATATCCACTCTTTTTTTAGATTCTTTTCCCATATAGGCCATTACAGAGTACTGAGTAGAGTTCCCTGTGCTATACAGTAGGTCCCCATTAGCTTCTTTGGAAAACTGTTGGGCAGTATCTATCAAAGCTGAGAACATGCATACACTACAACCCAGCAATTCTATTCCTAGGTGTAAATGTATACATATTTTACCAAAAGGCTTGTACTACAGTGTTCATAGCAGCACTGTTCATAACCACTCTAAATGATAACTACCTAAATACCCATCGATAGTAGAATGAGTAACTAAATTGTGGTATATTAATACAGTTATACACTGAACAGCAATGATAATGAACAGCCTGAAAACACAACAATATGGATAATTCTCACAAAGGTAATGTTGATGCCAGATACAAAATACACACAAAATATGTGGTTCCATTTATATCACGTACAAGACTAGGCAAAATTTATCTATAAGGATAGAAGTTGAAAGAGTTTCCTTTGAAAAAAGGGTGACAGGGCTTCCCTGGTGGCGCAGTGGTTGAGAGTCCGCCTGCCGATGCAGGGGACACGGGTTCGTGCCCCGGTCCGGGAAGATCCCACATGCCGCGGAGTGGCTGGGCCCGTGAGCCGTGGCCGCTGAGCCTGCGCGTCCGGAGCCTGTGCGCCGCAACAGGAGAGGCCACAACAGTGAGAGGCCCGCGTACCGCCAAAAAAAAAAAAAAAAAGGGTGACATTTAGGGGGCTTCTGGAGGGCAGGAAATGATTTATTTTTGATCTAGACTATACAGGTGTGTTTAGTTTGTGAAAATTAATTCAGCTGTACACTTAAACAATATGTGTACTTTTTTGCATGTATTTTATACTTTAACAAAAAAATAAAGTGCAGATGTAGAGTTTTCAGCTAAATATAAGGAGAACTTTTAAGTGACTGGAAGCTTTACACACTGAAGGAAGATTGTGGTTTCTCCTTCCCTGGAAGAAGAGGGTGGATAAAACCTTTTGGGAGTTCTAGGGACCCTGGTTCCATTGAAACACCTAAAAATAAACAAACTAAAATAATTCTTGCTTTAAAGCCATGAGTGCTAGGCTTCTTGATTAAGGCTAAACTATTATTATTTTGCAGATATTTTACTACTCAACCAGCATTTTCCAGACAGCTGGAATCAGCCAACCTGTTTATGCAACCATCGGAGTTGGTGCTGTCAACACAGTTTTCACTGCTCTCTCCGTAAGTAAAATACTCTATATAAATATTCTGCTTGTTCCTCAGTCCAGAAATGGGAGTAAAATAACCTTGTAATATAAAAGTGACCTATGGGGCTTCCCTGGTGGCGCAGTGGTTGAGAGTCCGCCTGCCGATGCAGGGGACGCGGGTTCGTGCCCCAGTCCGGGAAGATCCCACATGCCGCGGAGCAGCTGGGCCCGTGAGCCGTGGCCGCTGAGCCTGCGCATCCGGAGCCTGTGCTCCGCAGCGGGAGAGGCCACAACAGTGAGAGGCCCACGTACCGCAAAAAAAAAAAAAAAAAAAAAAAGTGACCTATGACTTATTGTCCACATGTAGTGGGTATGTAGATAGAACCAAGTGGGTCACAGGGAGAATCCTATATGTGAATAACCAACCACTGTATTGAGATTAGGCATAACTGAACAGGTGGATCACTGGTTCTCCTTATCTGCTGAAGATGTCATTGGTCACTCATTTGTGAATTAGTAACTCACTTGGGGACACAGACACTTGGTATTTTTGTGTAAATACCTGGGCTCTTTCTCCTTTGCTCTGTACTTAAGCCCCTTGATATTAGCAAACAGCTTGTCATTTCTATCAGCATTGGATCCTAGATCCTCTCCTTCCATGGTTGAACGTTTTTATCCTGATATCTTAGAAAAAACATTTTAAAAGTAAACATGGTCCCCTCAATTAGATAGCTAAGCCTCTGGCAAAATTAAACTGATTCAGTAAATTCTTACGATGTTAGGCCATTGGGCAGAACTTCCAGGTAGTTCACAAGGCCATGGCTTCTGGTGATGTATATGACTGTGGTATTATGAGAGGACGGAATAGAAGCGGTTTATAACTTGAAATGTTATTGCTATTTTTGAAATGTAACTTGTTTCAACTGTCAAATGTTATTATGTACTATTGAAACTTTTTCTCAACAAGGGAAGAGGTCATATACTCTTCTTAAGACCAAATACCTTATCTAAGGAACGATTCAGTATATTGACAGTAATAATATTTACTATAACGATCTAAGAATTAAAGTAAACAAAAAACAACAACAAAACCCCCCAAACTTCCCAACTAACGTAACTCACTTTAAAATGAGGATAATTGAGCTTATTTTTATCTTTGAATACAGATGTTAAAAAAGCTTGTGCTTTTTAATTTTGGTCACAGTGTTATATACTCAATATACTTTAGTCACTTGTTTTTCATTCTCAGCACATGGACTTTTAACTATTACCTAGAGTAGTCAATAAATTACAGCCTGGCTACCTAGATCAAAAGGCAGGTTTGTCCAGACCACATTAAACAGAACTGGACCTTGGAAAGAGAAGGAAGAATAGATAATAAGGGAACACCAGTGCGTCCGTAGAAATGCCTTTAGAGGTAATGCCTGTTCAATCCAAAAGGCCACTCTAAACAAATAAAGGCCTGGTACTAGGATGGAATCCAAGGGACTATTCCCATTCTTTTGTCTCCTGAGATAATAATTTTGCAAATCCCACTTCAACATATTTTTCTCATATAGAGACTATGATTAAAACATTTTATGTGTAACAGGATTTGCTATGTAAAGCATCATGTTATCAAGATCAGGGTAACCCAAACTCTAAGAATGCCTAACGAGAAAACTACTGCAGAATTCCATTTGTGTCCTCCCCGCCACCAGCCAACCCCATGGAGTGGGAAGAGTTGTTCTGAAAATAGAGCCTTGATTATTTTGAATCTACCTTTTTTGAACTCATCCTTTTATTCTGTGAAAGTTTTTGCATGGCTGACATAATTTTTTTTTTTTGCGGTACGCGGGCCTCTCACTGTTGTGGCCTCTCCCGCTGCGGAGCACAGGCTCCAGACGCACAGGCTCAGTGGCCATGGCTCACGGGGCTCAGCCGCTCCGCAGCATGTGGGATCTTCCTGGACCAGGGCACGAACCCGTGTCCCCTGCATCGGCAGGCGGACTCTCAACCACTGCGCCACCAGGGAAGCCCCCTGACACAATTTTAAAAAGTCAACTCTAATCAACTGTCTAATTAACCCTCCAGGACTACAGATAACAGTTAACATTTTTAATTATATTTATTTTTGAAAAGTTGTTTTAAAGTTCAAAGAAGTACAAAAAGGACAGCCTCTCAGTCTTCCAGTTTCTCTCGCCAAAATCAACCAAGTTTACCGAATTCCGTGTATCCTTTCAAATAAAGATGTGCAATTAGGAATATGTACTGATAACATTAATGTTTCAACAGTTTGGAAGGAACATAATCAATTTTTTTTTCTGGATGAGTACTTGGAGAAAGAGATAGACTTTCCTAACTCGATGCTGAATTATGTTCCACATTTCCAGATTTTCTTTTAAACTAATGAGCTGGTAGAAGGGAGCCTGTAATCTTGAGTGAGCAAACAAAACAGGAAGAATATAAAGGGAACTGGAAGGCAGCATAGGTCTAGAGGAGAAAGAGTGGCTCCAAGTAAGCATCCAGGATCTGAGTGATGTACAGTGTCTGCAGCGAAAATGAGAATTAAGGTCAGGTAGACATCTCTGGCCCCTGACCAAATCTCACCCTGTATCACACCCCTTCCTGAGTGTCACCTAGCCCCAAGGAGGGAGTCCAACTCATTTTTCAAGACATGTAGTTTTAGAGTTTATAATCCTATTAGCAATAATTGTTCAGAAATAGAAGAAACAGACACAGTAAAAGCCCTTATTCCTGAAGAAATCCTCCAGTTTTCTTGGCAGCTTGACATGGTGTCATCAAATCAGATTTAAAAGTCATAATTAAAGAGTCAAAATATATAGAGAAATTTTATGAACTTGAGAAAGGTTTGTTTTTCCCACTTTTTTCTCAACAATTAAACGTGGGCTTCTTGCTTCCCTGGTGGCCCAGTAGTAAAGAAGCCGCCTTCCAATGCAGGGGATGCGGGTTTGATCCCTGGTCAGGGAACTAAGATCCCACATGCCACGGGGCAACTAAGCCCATGCGCCACAACTACTGAGCCTATGCTCTAGAGCCCATGAGCCACAACTACTGAAGCCCGCACGCCCTAGAGCCCATGCTCCGCTACTACTGAGCTCGAGCGCCTCAACAAGACAGCCCATGTACCGCAAATTACAGAGCCCACACGCTCTGGAACCCGCACACCTCAACTAGAGAGAGAAAACCTGCACACCACAACTAAGAGAGAAGCCCACGCACCACAATGAAAGATCCCGCATGCTGCAACTAAGACCCCACAGAGCCAAAAAAAATAAAGAAAATTAAAAAAAATTTTTTTTAATGTGGCTCCTTGCTTACCACCCTGAAGTGATTTGAAACTCTAATATGAAATGCCTCTTAGACGAAAGGGGCTTTCATTGTAGGTGAAAAGAAATGTTTCTCAGATATTTTCAGAGCCAAAGCTCACTACACTAAGGGTATTGGATTGCTGCTGATTTACTGATAGATTTATGAGCCTAACCAATTTACTCACTGAAGTGAGAAATTATGACAGGTAGTTTTTGTATGTGTAACTCACCAACCTTGGCAGTATTCCAAGGATCAAGCAAGAGTCTATTCAACAAACTCTGGTCCTGGCTCATTGTAAATCTTAACCATTAGTGCAAAGATCCACAGACCCAAAGGAATCGACGCCAAATCTCCTGAATTAGGATAAGAAAGTACTTTAACCTTTTGCTTTAAAGTCATACCTTTTCAAGTGGATAGTTCATTACCAGCACCAGGTACATTTAGGCTCACCAGAAAAATGCGGACCTGACTATTTTGGTAAGGCCATCAAATTCTGTATGCTTCCCCTGAGTGGACACAGTTTGACTTTATTTGCAGTAAGAAAGTTGGATGAGAATAGTTAACACATCAACAGTTGTACTGTTTCAGGGGTCTGCAGTGCTCAAACCCTTGCAATTATAACTTAGGATAATTATCAGAAGGGAAATTAACGTCATTTTTATGTAGGACCTTCATATTTTAAGTCTACAGGAAATATATTGGGAGAGATCCAAGAGGTCCAGTCTCTAAATATTGCACCCAAGGTGATAAACATCAAGTGGTGGTAATGCTATGGTTCTTTCTCTAGAATGGCCTGTTCAAATCAACGTGATGAAAGGAAGCCAGTAGTTGTTAATCACCTCTGTTCACTGAGAACAGCTTTGCCACCCCAGGCAAGAGTCACCCCCCTCCTGAGTTCCACATCTGTAAAACGGAATAACAGAATGGCCTCTTTCCAGCTGTATAAATTAAAATGATCTCTTTGGCAGTAAAAAACGATTTAAGTATAAAGCCAATATGTTTTAAAATTTTCCTAGGTATTCCTGGTGGAGAAGGCAGGGCGACGCTCTCTGTTTTTAATCGGAATGAGTGGGATGTTTGTTTGTGCCATCTTCATGTCGGTGGGACTTGTGCTACTGGTGAGTTTGGTGCCTGCACTGAGATTTTTGGTTACCATATGATAGCACTTCTGAGCTGTAGGTTAAACGTTTGAGATTGATTTACGAAATAAAGCAAGAGGAACAGCATATAATACAAAGGAGAAATGTAAAGAAAAAGAACTAGTTTAGGGGTTTAAATATAGAACATCAGCAGGTAAATTGTGCTTGTTACCCAGAGAGGCAGTGTATATAATAGTAGAGCACAAGCTCTGGGATTAGCCCAACCAGGTTCTAATCCTGGCTCTGCCACTTGGCTGCCTGTGTGACCTTGGACAAGTACCTAGACCTTTCCAGCCCAGCACCAGCATCCACTACTTTACAGGAGGTCATCCATCCTGTCTAGCAACCTTGGTATGAGTAGAAGCAAAGGTCACTGGATCCTTGCTTTTCCTCTTACACAGGAAAAGAGTGACTAAGAGTCATGGAAAATCCTAATCCAGAGGATTTCCTATAGCACAAAAGATTTAAGGATGACTAAAACTAGAATAAACTTGTCTATGACTAGAATAACTTATACTTAATTGAATATAAACACATCAAGAAGGGAGCTTATGTCATCTCTGAACTCAATGAGAATCTACCTAGCTTAAGGAAGAAGCAGTCAATGTCAGTTCCACTTTTGCTTTGTTTTTGTTTTCTCCTCAGAATAAATTGCCTTGGATGAGTTACGTGAGCATGACAGCCATCTTCCTCTTTGTCAGTTTTTTTGAAATTGGACCAGGCCCCATCCCCTGGTTCATGGTGGCTGAGTTTTTTAGTCAAGGACCACGCCCTGCTGCTTTAGCAATGGCTGCATTCAGCAACTGGACCTGCAATTTCATTATAGCTCTGTGTTTCCAGTACATTGCGGTAAGCAGCCTAATACTGTACAAATTTACTGAACAGAAGATAAGGTTGATGAGCTGCTAATTGGAACTCTGTTTATTCTCTGTGCAGGACTTCTGTGGACCTTATGTGTTTTTCCTCTTTGCTGGTGTAGTCCTGGCCTTTACTCTGTTTACATTTTTCAAAGTTCCAGAAACCAAAGGAAAGTCCTTTGAGGAAATAGCAGCAGAGTTCCGAAGGAAGAGTGCTTCAACCAAAGCACCAAAAGCTGCTGTAGAAATGGAATTCCTTGGAGCTACAGAAACTGTGTAAAGATAACCTGCTTTTTGACAGGAACAGAAACAGGAGGGAAGCAGTGTTTTTTAAATGACAAGTTTTTTGAGAATTTTATATCTACATCTTGAAGTACTGTTTTATTTTTTTAAAGAGATGTTATAGGCTTTGATCAGAAATGTTATCAAATATTACAAAGAAAGTTTTTTTTTTAACTTCGAGAATCTATTTTGGGTGGTAAGACTCTATAATTAAGTAAACCAAAAAGTCTAGCTCATTTTGGTACACTATATGGCAAGTACATTCTAATGTTCTTAGTGCTGTCCTTTACAACAAGAGTATCCTGAAGTTGAAGCAGTTTCAGAGTTATTGCTTCATTAAGCACGTGACTAGAAACCTGAAGACACAACCAAAATTTACATATTTAAATACGATTAAGTTGGAATTTTCCTACCTGCAGACCTCATATCAATACTAAGGGAGATATGACTAGTGGCAGTAAGGTCCATGTTAAAATTGATAACTTTTCCAATTTTTCCCTTCAGCTTTTTTCTTGTGCATTAGAATTTGTGTTGTGCTTAAAAAGTTTTTTCTGTTATTTTTCATGCGGAATAGTTTATTAAGCACATTAAAATATGGTTATAAAGAAAAACTTTTATTTTGGGTAGGCTTACCAAAATCTTTCAGTATCTGGGGGAAAAAATTTTTTTTTGTTACTTTGATGACCAAATGGTTTTTGTAAGATTAAACACTAAAAGGTTTTACCTGGTCATTTAGCATGGGTTATCAGTTAATATTAACAGCTATTATAAACCCATGTTAATTCCTTGCTGGTTCAATCCTTTGAGCTATAGTTTGTTTTGCTTTTTAACTGAGCACAGCTTGGTTTTCTGAGTTGTGTTATAAAATATACTCAAACAGTGATAAATCAAACACTTTGTATATCTCCTCAAACCCCAAATAAGATAGAACAGTCTAACCTAGGAAATTGGAAGTAAAAGATTGCTCTGTTTGTTAAAAAATATTTTCTGAATTCTTATGTTTTAAAATAGAGTTGAAAAGGTAAGGTTGGAAGATCCTGAGGGCAGCCTCCTGAAAATTCATGAATGTTTAATTTCAGACTTGATCAATATCCTTTTTAAATTTTCTTGAAAAGACTTGAGTCCCCTAACACAAAACAATCATCCCATTTGACGTTTCCTTTTTTGCCTTAGCAGTATATGGATGCTATCTAAGCTGTTCTATTGCAATTGCTACCATTTATTGTACACTACCTATGTGCCAGGCACTGTTACAAGTGCTTTTATGTGGACAAATGGGAAATACACAGATAATTGAACAGACTTTCAATTACAGTCAATTTCGCAACTATGGAAATACAGTTCTGATGGATACCAAAGGCTTAGCAGGGAGCTAAAGTATCTTCAGGCTGTTTTCCTCACAAAGCAGAGCACTGAATCAATCTTTTTTACATTTGCTTTAATGTGCATAAAAGAAAGGCACTTTTTAAAAAGTTCTCTTTAAGAGTGGGAAAAACAATACTGAACACTTGGTGGGGGGTTGTTTGTTTTTTCTTTTTTTTTTTTCCTTTATTTCTCTTTCCTTTTTTTTGACCAAATGTGTTTCCCTTTACGTAATTTGACATTCCAAACAACATGAAATTATTTCTTTTCACTTTGATTTTTGTTTCCTCTGGGCCAATTTGGGATAAACTACTTTCACTTAGGACTTCAGAACATAGTCAAAGTGAGCTTAAATAGTTCAGTAGACGTCTTTGCTAAACTGTGAACTCTGTTAAAAAAAAAAAAAAAGTAGGGACTCTGAATAGGGCAGGAGCAGGAAAATGGCTCATCTTGCGGCTCCTGTCTTCTTCAGGATGCTGATGGCCTTTGAGAAGCCCAAAGTTGCACTGGTAAAGAAATTTAACATATTTATAGGCGATGAATGTGATTTATTCACATTCTTTAATCACTATTCCTGACCTCATTTAGAATAAAGTAGTAAAGGTTTAAATAAAGAACCCAAAAGACCCCTTTTAAGTTTTACTTAATTATTCTGATTGACCACAAATACCAAATATTCGGACCCTGAAGTTTTCTGCCTCAGAGAAATGTAAATGACATGCATTGTTTCCCTTTCATAATTTTTTCCTTTCAGAGATACAAGTGAGTTGAAAAGAAACATTAAGATGAAATAAGAGGCTAAGACAAAGGAACTAGCTTAACATGATTAAAAAAACTCCTAGGTTTTCAACAATATTCATCATAATATATAATAATATCGACACTAATTAATTAGATTTAATCCCAGGGAAATTAGACGTGTGTTTGAATGTTTAATTTTCATAGTACGCTATCATTCTTGTGGAATTATTTTCATACTCTAACATCCTTACAAACGTGATTTTCTCTTAGCTTGCTCGGAGCATGATTACACTTCTGATCTGGCCACTCATCTGCTAGATCTAGTGTTGCCCACTGTCATGACACCAATGCAAGGATCTTCTCTCACTTCCTTCTCCCCACTCTCCTCTACGTGATCAGCACAGTAATGCATGCTGAGACACAGTAAGAGAAAGCCCCTCCTCAAGGAGCTCAGTCTATTGAGGAGCTCAGGAAGACCAGGGTATAAACATCCCCATCTGCATCTTTTTCCTTCCATGAACCTCAAACTGAAGGCCTCTTTTGTAAAGAGGGCTCAATCATATACCTACCTCAGAGAGTTGTTGTGAGGATTAAATGTAAAGTGCTAAGCAGGGTGTCTGGTACAAAGGGGGCGCTCAGTAAATGTTACCTAGGATTAGTATTCATGAAGATACTGTTAGGATACAGGACTATCATATATAAGATAGTTCCAATTTTTTGTTTTGAATAAAAAAAGTTTTATAAATTCAAGATAATATTTTCTTGTTTCAAGCAACAGTCTCTCGATGACAAGGGAATGGTAAGAATTAGGGTAGATATTAGGCTATCTAATTCTTAAACCCATACCTGATATTTCTAAGTAGGTTACAAGAGTTTCTATTGTATTTTTTAAACTTGTTTTTGCCAAAGTTATTTTTTAAGAGGTCTATATGTAATATTATTTCTTTGGATAATACCAAGTACAAAATAAAATGCTATATATCATATTTAAATGTAATTTAATAGGATTAAATCACAGGGCAAGACCAAACCTTGATAATCCTCAAAAATTGCAAAAGTGTGTAAACCAATATACATGCATAAGCTACTTCTTCTTGCTAGCTTATTGTTGCAAACATAGCAAATAAAGCAGAAGTAGGCAATATCTTGTGCTTACAGTGTCCTAAGCAAAGGTGCTGAGTAAAGTATATATAATTTTTCATTACAATTCTGTATTAGTGACCTGAGGAGAAAAGGTTTATTGTCAACCACTCTGAGCCATCTGCTGGTGTTTTTACTGCTTTCTAATTGAGTGCACATTAGAAAGAATCATCATGAAAATAAACTTGTTTTATTAGTATGTATACACTATTAATATCTATACACATACATAAACTATATGAATGTATACATATTTATAGTATGCATACACTATAGTTTTATGTCAATAAGTATATTTCCAAATACTGTGTTGTTTTATTTTATGTAGAAAATAACCATATTTAAGAAAATTGATATTGGTTTATTGTATATACTCATTTCCTTCTCACAGTATCTTTCCTATTCTTATTTTAAAGATACTAAGTGAGTTACATTTTAAACCAAAATTTTATTTCCATCAAGCAATTGTTTTGATTATCAGTAGTAGAAAAAACTAACCTGTAGGCTAGGGAAGAACAATTGAAGAGGAATGAATGACTCCCTTTGATGAAAATAGAAATAATTTAATTCAGTAAATATTGAATTGTGCTCCTATTATGAACAAGACACTTTATTAAAGTTTTGTAAAGGATACAAAGCTTAGAAAACATGGTCCCTATCCTCATTCATCTGCAAACTCATAAAGGGGATAAAATTTGAAAACAAATAGTTATAGTACAAAGGAGAGAAAAGGAAAAACTGTAAGTTAGTGGTTTTAAAAATTTTAAGTTAATATCTAAAATTTTCCATCATATGTTTAAATAGCTGCAAAGGATATAATTTTTCAAAATATAGTATATATTTACATTTTAAAATTGCTATGCTCTATTTATTCAATAGCATTTAATTACCATAGAAATTTGTTACTCACCATAACCATTTAAAATATATATATCAATATATTTTTATATTTAACAGTTGGAAAATTTACTGCATTATTTTCTATTCTCATATTTCTGTTCCATTTCCCCCAAAGAATTTTATCCTAAAGTAATAAGTATATGTGCTTTAAAATATTTTTAATGATTCTAAGTTTCTGCAACAAAAAATATCTATAATTTGAATTTTAATTTTTAAAAATGTCCTGTGTCTACAAAGGTCAAAATGTTTAACCTCTTTTTCTTTTCTGGATTGAGTTAGCATTTATGATAATTAGTAGCACATAACTGATGAAAATTATCCATATTATAAATTTTGATAAAATTATTCATTTTTTAATTTTTTTATTGAAGTATAGTTGATTTACAATATTGTGCCAATCTCTGCTGTACAGCAAAGTGACTCAGTTATATACATTTATCATTTTAAAAATATTTATTTTAGAAATTCATCTCAGTGAGAAGTATGGGTTTTCTTCAAATAATTTAAATATTAATGGATAGGGGCTCCCCTGGTGGCGCAGTGGTTAACAGTCCGCCTGCCGATGCAGGGGACACGGGTTCGTGCCCCGGTCCGGGAGGATCCCACGTGCCGCGGAGCGGCTGGGCCCATGAGCCATGGCCGCTGAGCCTGCGCATCCGGAGCCTGTGGTCCGCAATGGGAGAGGCCACAGCAGTGAGAGGCCTGTGTACCGCAAAAAAAAAAAAAAAAAAAAATTAATGGAGAAATATTTCTTATTGCCAATGTGAAAGTGTTCAACATAAATCCTATCATTACTTTTTGTTATTATAGATGTATTGAAAATCTTGTTTTCATAAATAATGGAATGGAAGGACCAATGTCATTTAATTCTATAACTGTTTCTAAGTTATAGCCAAAAAGCACATAAAAATTAATCATTAAAGTAATTTTTAATAAACTATCAGCTAATAACTCAATTGGGCCCTTTAATTTTGTTGAAATAAAAGAAGCTGTGTTGTGAAAGGACTTGTTATCCAGTTGTTAAAATTATTCTCTCCCTAGTTTCTGGGCAGCATACCAAAAAGGCTTTACCAAGACTTATTAAAAGACTATTAGTTATATTGTTGAATCTTTCACTTAGAGGCAACTTGCTTAACATGATATACTCAGAAGGGTTTGGGAGAATTGAAATATTATTAATTTCATGCATTTTCACATATATGTGATAAAATTCTTCTATTTTATCACATGCTCTAGTCACATCAAACCTCAGATGAGAGCTCATATACAGCTTGTTAGCTTGTTCAATTCATGGAAAATGTCTGTTATAACCAATGGGCAAACTCAGTCCTTATTGTCAAACTAATTTTCTAAATCAGACACTTTCTATCTGACTTAATTTTTCACTTCCAATGAGCACCTTAATACTCATTCCTGTGACAGTCATCTCATGTCTGAATTCCAGTGCTTCCACAGGTAAACGTAAATGAGACATGGGTACTGGTCACAAGTCTGTCTCCTGCATTTCTTACAGTTGCTTTATATTCTTTACTTTTACTGGTCTTTCCTTCAGGAGCAAATGCACTTTGAAAATAATTGGGTAAGGTCTGCTAAATCAAAGTGGTCAGTACCCTGTTCTACAATGTCTGAATTCAAAATATCCTAATTCAGGCCCAAATATACTATTTCTTATGCCACCTTAATTAAGGTAGGCGTCACAGTTAAAGTCATTTCCAAGTATCCTTTTTTTTTTTGGCACTGCTAAAGGTTTGAGTCTGGGGCAATGCGCCACGGTGAAAGTCAGGATTCAAGGAGGACTATACCTGTCTTTTGTAAAGTAGGAGAAGGATGACTATGAAAGAGGTGTTGGGCAAAGAACTGGCTTAATGCCCAACTGCAGGCACATTATTGAGCATGAAAACATATGTTTTTGTCCATGAATAAGAGATAACATGCCCAACTCTGACAAGTTATTATAAGTTATTAACAAACTAAATGCTAGGAAGAGGGAGGAGGAGAGGAGAGGAAGAAATGAAACTTAAGAGGATCAGCCTAGAAGATCCAGAATCTAAACAATGGGAGCTCAAAAGAGAAAAAAAAAAAAACAATCAAAATAGAAGGAAGGAAATTATCAAAGACAAATCATACTGGAATTTTGCTGAGCTGAAGAACAAGGCTTGAGATTGAAAGTTTATTGTGTGTGAAACACGAATAAACAAAGCACAACATTTCATCATGAAATTTCAGAGCACCAGCAGTTAAAAAGTACATATAAAAGCATCTAGAAAGTAAAGACAAGTCACATACAAAGAAACAGGCTTCATAAAAGCATGTCATATCTAAATAGCAACTGTGAAAGCTAAAAGGCTACGGAACAATACCTACAAAATTCTGAAGGAAAATTATTTCCAGCCTAGAATTCTGTTCCCAGACATATTACCAGTTGAGTGTAAAAGTAGAATTAGGCATATTTCCAGACATGCAAGACTCAAAAACTTACCTGTTCTGTACCTTCTCTCATGAAACAAGTGGAATGTGTACTGTGCCAAAAAAAAAAGAGAGAGAGAGAGAGAGAGAAAGACATGGAATTCAGCAAAAGGAGAGAATTAAAAATTTCAGTCTCAAGGCAGGAGTCATAGGTGACAGCAAGCTCCAGGGCCTAGAAAATAACCAATTCAGATTGAAGCAAGACAAAGAAGGTTCCAGGGAAAAACAAAACTAAAATATTCTCTGATGTGTTTGGCCATATGAAGATAATTTGGAACATTTAGAAAAAAAAAATAGTGCCAAGCACATAGAAAACTAAACAAATGCAAATAGGAGGCAATTATGAATTCCTAAGGAGAGAGTACGGTAGGGAGCAGCATAGAAAGGAAATGTCCTAGTACACTTCTTGGCTCAGTGGTGAATAATTATTCACATAATTATGTAAAACACTGGATATTGTTAACAATTCTTATTTTCAAATAAAATTTATAATAGTACTGGACTTCCCTGGTGGCGCAGTGGTTAAGAATCTGCCTGCCAGTGCAGGGGACACGGGTTTGAGCCCTGGTCCGGGAAGATCCCACGTGCCGCGGAGCAACTAAGGCCATGTGCCACAACTACTGAGCCTGCACGCCACACCTGCTGAAGCCCGCGCACCTAGAGCCCGTGCTCCCCAACAAGAGAAGCCACCACAATGAGAAGCCCACACACCACAATGAAGAGTAGCCCCTGCTCGCCGCAACTAGAGAAAGCCCGCACAGCAACAAAGACCCACTGCAGCCAAAAATAAATAAATAAAATTAAAAAAAATTTATAATAGTACTGTATTATGAGATATGTGGAGAAGGTGAGAAATTGTGAGAAAAAAATCTCAATTATTATTTATCATAATAAGTTGTCGACACATAACCACCAAAATCTATAAAGCAAAAAATATCCATATAAGCCTATGTGCTGGTAATTTTCCCTGTGCTTCTGCAGATCTATGTTTACCCTTTCCACCCTACTCTGTGACTCAGAAGGCTGATCTCTTCAGACTGCATCATCTAGGCTCCTTGTCTTTGGATTCTAGCTGGGTTTGCTTAATGGGCTGCCCTAGTGGGAAATGGGGGGATAAGAAGAGGCAGAAAGAAGGCTATTGTTTCCTTCACCTTCCAGCCTCCCACTCCTTGGGCAGTGACTGCAATCCTCCATTTAAGGCCACAGCTCCTGTACAGTTACAGCTACAGTTCTTATTGGGTTCTGATAATCATTCCCCCGAATCTTGCCTCTTTTAATCCTAGAGTTGGTAATGGCATCATACTACTGTTAGTTCCACTACTGCTAGTCCCAGGTGCTTTACCATCCCTTGCTGTTTCCTTAACTCGGCCCACTCCTTTATAAATCATTTCTTCATTAAGCTTCTTTAACCCCCCCTTTTCAGGGGGCCATCTGTTTCTGCTGGGACCCAAACAATACAGCATATCAATTAGAACATGGATATTAAAGCTTTAAGAAATAGTTAAAAACTTTTCAAGTATTCACCTCTAAGAAGACTCATGGTTGAAGACGGATGGGGCAAGAAATTATTGTGTTTTTAAAAATATGTAATATAAGCCTGTGCTAGTCTTTAATCTTTAAGTTATAGACATGCATTATTTTATAAAAATTAAGAAATTATTAAATAACAATAAACGTTTTAAGTTAAACTATTAAATCAACTGAAAAAATGCTATCTAGCACAAAAATGGATGAAATTATATATACACAATATATTTTAGATAGACGAGAGAGATTGAGAGAGTAAAGAGGGGTAGAGGGCTTCCCTGGTGGCACAGTGGTTGAGAGTCCGCCTGCCGATGCAGGGGACACAGGTTCGTGCCCCGGTCCGGGAGGATCCCACATGCCACGGATTGGCTGGGCCTGTGAGCCATGGCCGCTGAGCCTGTGCGTCCGGCGCCTGTGCTCCGCAATGGGAGAGGCCACAACAGTGAGAGGCCCGCGTACTGCAAAAAAAAAAAAAAAAAAAAAAAAAAAAAAAAAAAAAGAGGGGTAGAAAGAGAGGGAGAAGAGAGAGGAGGAAGAGAGGGAGAGAGGACAAGAGAAGAATGTACAGTGGTTAGTGGTTATCGATAGGTGATAGGATTTCAGGTAGTGTGTTAGGGTTAGGGTTGGTGTTGGGGTTAGGGTGTGTGTGTTTGTGTGTGTGTGTGTGTGTGTGAGTGTATGGTCCAAGTTTTCTTCATTGTGCACGTATATTATGCTTATGATAGGCTAAAAAAATGTGGGGGAAATTAACCTTCGTTTAGAAATAGATGGTAGAAGAAAAGGGTCTGCAATTTGAAGAACAATACAGGACTTGATTACAATGGGAGAATGTGTGAATATGTTTGTAGACTAAGGGAAAGGAGAAATAGAGAAGGAATTTCAAGATTCATGAGAGAGGATAAGTGAAGCATGGGAAAGTTTGAGATAAAAATCACAGGGAGTGCTATTAGAAAGGAGGAAACAGAAAGGTGAGAGAAAAATTTAAAAAGGAAAAATGATATGAAGACATTTTGAGGCAAAGAGTAAAAATGTTGAAGTTTCTTGTATCAGGTTGACTAGCCATTTTCTGCAGAGAAAGTACTAGGTGAGCTCCTACCCTGAGCAGGAATCTTAGAGATCATTGATTCCTGAACCAACTCCTATAAACCAATTGCCCCCTAATGCTAAACCCTGATTATAGAGTTATCAGCTGAGTCATCTTGGGCAGTTCACATAATCTTCTAAAGTTTCAGTCATTTGCTCTTAATGTAAAATGAAAATAAAGATAGCACAGATTCTCCTTAAATTATAGGACTTTGCAAGATGCAAATAATAATTGTTAAAAAATTTTTAATGAAATATGCAAATAATTTAGTTCTCAAATGATGTATTTGTCTGCTTGGACTGCCATAATAAAATACCAAAATATGCCAAAATAAAATGTGTGACTTAAACAACAGAAATTTATTTCTCACAGTTCTAGAGGCTAAGAAGTCCAAGATCAGATGGTCACCTTCTCCCTGTGTCTTCACATGGCAGAAAGGGTTCTAGTGCTTCTTCCTCTTCTTATAAGGGCACCAGCTCTATCCAATTAGGGGCTTACCCTTATGACCTCATTTAACCTTTATCACCTCCTCACAGGTCCCATCTCCAAGTATAGACACTTTGGGGTTAGGGTTTCAACATATGAATTTGGGGGGGACACAAACATTCAGTCCATAACAACAAATGGTAAAGAACTTTTACCTCCAGGAGAGAAAAACAAAAGACACACTGAGGGAGGGGTGGGGTGGAAAGAGGACCAGCCTGTCTTGGAGGAATTAACATGTTTTAATATTATTCTATTTTGAAGAATGAAAATGAAGCCCATTTTTGCTTTCTTTTGCTGGTGTCATCTTTAATCACACTTAAAAACTTTCCCAAAGCATCTACCCATCAATTTCTTAAAGGACTCTACCCTTTTTTTTTAAAAATAATAGTACATTTTGGAAAAGGAAAAAAAGACTGGGGGCAGTATGTGTTGCAGATATTGGAATTTAGGGTTGCCAGATAAAATACAGGACACTGAGTTAAATTTGAAGTTTGGAATCTCATGCAATATTTGAAACATGCGCATGCTAAAAAATTATTCATTGCATATTTGAAGTTCAAATTTAACTGAGTGGCCTCTATTTTCATTTGCTAAATCTAGCAATACTAAAAACTTACCATTATAAAATCGTGGCATGTATGTACAAATACACAGACTGGCAAAATAGAATTAAAAACTCGGAAACAATTACAACTATATAAAAGTAATTAATGTTTGATAAAATGGGTATTTCAAACAAAGAGAAAGTATATATAACTTGATAAATGTTACTGAACATATACATACCAGTTAGAAAAAATAAAGTTAAATGCCTACTTCACACTAACCAAAGCAATTTGTTGCAAATGGAGAAAAGTGCTAAATTTAGAAAACAACAACTAGAGGACCAAAAGAAAATGTGGATGAATACTAATCTAACCTAGGGTGTAAAAGATCTTTCTAAAATAAAGCAAAATAGTAATAATAATAATAAAGGAAAAAAAGATAGCTTTTTCTACCTAAGTATTAAACATGTGTATGTTTTTTAAAAATAAATAAAGTGGGGGGAAATTGTCAACATATACAACAAAGGGCAAATATTCTTAATGACTAAAGAATGAGATGCCATTTTTTTCCTGCCAATTTGGCAAAACTATTAAAAATGGTACTACTGAGGCTGGCAAGAGTGCTAAGAGAACAAAGGCCTGACACACTGCTTGTGGAAGCATAAATTAGTATTATCTAGAGAAAACATCCTTCAGAGATGAAAGGAAAGAAAAAACATTTTTGGGTGAAGAAGAAATAAGAGATTTTTGTTACCAGTAGACCTGCTCTAAAAGAAATTCTGAAGACATTTTCTTAGCATTTCTTCATGCTGAAGTGATAATACAAATTATTATGATTGTAGTGGTGGTTTACTTGACTATATATTTCTCTAAACTTACAGAACTGTATACCAAAAAGAGTGAATTTTACTGTATGTAAAATTTATAAAAAGTAAATTTAGTGTTTTTTAAAATTTGGATAAAACAAAAGACAATGAATTTATCATCTCAGGTCACTCACGGAGAGATTTTTTTCCATTTTTTTCTACCTATGGTCAGTCATCAAAATATGAATCAGCAGAAGAGGAATATGCCAATCATCAAAATCCAGAGATAATCCTAAAGCACGATTTGAGCTTCTCTTCAGTCTCTGAGCTGACATTCAAAACCTCTTTCCAGAACAGCCAATGAGGCTTGACAGAGTTTCAGCATCATTGCCAGACCTCCCCAGGTGGAGCCATTAACAATCAGTGAAATGGCCCAAAAAGAGAGCATTGAAAGGAACATGAGTTTCAAAAATCTGCTAACTGCACTGTCAATTTCTGAATGATTGAGAACTGAACAGCGGGGCCATGGTACCACTTTCCCTGTCTCACACACCTACCATGCTCTGTAGCAGAAATCAACTCCACAACAACAATCTCATGTTACTGTGTAACCCTGAGGAGGCCAGGATGAGGCTGTCTCTGTCTGGAGTTGTGCTGATTGTCACCCGTCAATCTGTAGAGTCAGGAATGTCTGTTCCCAGAGCCTCTGGCAGCCAGTTCTACTTTAGACTTGTTCCCAAGTGACACTGGTGATTATTTTTATCTCCTAATGTTATTGTTTAACTAATTCACTAATGATTAAGACAATTTTGAAGACTGAGCAAGCCCCACTAAAAGGCTGTTGCACTTTTGTTAACATGCAAAGGGCGTCCACTGCCTGCAGTTAGCTAATAATGCATTATAATTAATAGTACTTGGGGAAAGTATCCTGTCAGCGGGAGCCCTGAGGTTGTTTTCCTAATGTGCCAAGACGATCTCCATTAGGGTTTTTCTGTTTCATTGGATTAAGTGGTTGGTGCTGTACCTACTCTGATTCTTTTAAATTCTAAAAGTAATTTGGGTTCTGATTCCACAAACTCACAGAATTTTCTTCATTAGCATTTTCTTGAACTGACATGTGGGGTGCTGTGATGATAAAAGTGGATAACCGCCTTCTTATTTACTCACCTCCAATTCTGCCTTGCAAAAGCACATCTATCTCAGCAGGAGGGCATGGGCAAGCAAAACCCAGGGGAAGTCAGAATAATGATTCATCTACCCCATTAAAGATTTCTCCATTTGTTTGCTTCATCTCATGCTCTTCTCACAGTTGTTGTTTTTTTCTTTTTTTTATTCCCCTGTGTATAGGATCTGCTGTGTTCCATTATTCCTAATTGGTGTTAAAAAGTATATTTTGTATGTAGGGAAATCAATCTTGGATGTCTTATACAATTAACTAGTACATCGCCTAACACCACTTTGCTGGAGTAAGAAACATGTGATGATGGTTTCTGACACCAGAGCTGTTCGGTGAAAGCCAAGAAAAAGAACAGCAAATAACAGGGTGACAAGATAGCCAAAGACCCGTCCTCATCTCCCACATCATTATGACTGTAAAATAAGAACACACATAGAAATATTTTTGGCAATTTAGTGCCCGTCTCCAGATTCCCCTTCCCATCTCTGCCGTCCTCTGTTGCCCACCCACATTCCAGGGGCAGTGGAAGAAGAGGGATGAACAGCATACATGTCCCACACACCACACTTTGCAAAAGCAAAAAGCACCTAATCATGTAAATATGATGGAACTATCAGAAGTGAAAGAATGTGAGATGAGTTATACATACTGTAAAACAAGAATCATTGTTCTTTTGGTTCTGCAATTATATTTCATTTTTATCAAGTTAGAAATCAAACACACAGGAAACCTCTAATAACTCTGGCTTTCAGTTCACGTGGCGGCGGGTCTAGTTGTGTAGCCTGTGCTGTGGGGTAGAGTATCCTACGAATGTCAATCAGGTCAATTTGGTTGATAGTGTTGTTCAGGTCTCCTATTTCCTTACTGATGATTTATTCCTTTACCTGTTCTCTGACTGCTGAGAGAGAAGTATTGAAGTCTCCAGGTGTAACTGGATTTGCCTAGGTGCATGACCTGTGCCACCATCATACATACACCTCCCCCAAATTTTTATTATTCTAAACTCTACTATTATGATGATAACCATTTAAAAATGAGGAAACTGGGGGATGGGGAGGATAAGTAAACTGTACGAGGGCACTCAAATAGGAAATGTAGGGCAGGATTCAAACTGAGGTAACTTGACTCCAGAGTCCCTGGGACTCTTCAACCCCATGATATTCTGTATCCTGTCTCGTCTGTGAATTTCAAGAGCAGGTCAGGTGAGGCCATGACTTTGTTCACTGGTACAAGGCATCTGCAGCACAAGTCAACTTCTAGCGAAGCTCAAGCGCCACCCCGCCTCCACATTCTCCCACTTCCACCCTGACTCAACACAATTCCATCCTCCCCTCAAGGAGCATTAGAGGGGAAGCTCTGAAGGTATGTTGTTAGGAGTTGAAGCTTTCAGTGGGCCAGAAGAAAGTAAAAGCCCTTGCTTTCGCATGAAGGGCTCTTTAGGGTTCTTTCTTTCTTTCCAGCTTCTCTCGGTCCTTAGCTTCCTCGACTTTGTTCTGTTCGGGATGCTGGTGTGGATAGGTCTGAGCCCTGCCTTGAGAGGGGCCTCCACCCTGAAGAAGCCTAGAGGTGGGGAGATAGAGCCAGTACTGCTCTGAAGGGTAGCAATTCCCCTGTCTTTGCTTCTTTTTGTCATCAGTGTGGAAAAGTCCCCAAAGGTCAAGTATGGAGTGTGGGCTTTGAGGAAGGACCTGTTCTCAGATTAGCTTTAGGCTAGAAAGGCAAAAGGGAGTCCTCCTGGTTCATTCACAGTTCACTGAGTTTAGCAAGGCCAGGATGTCTCAAAGGAGTGGGGTCAAAGTTATACAGGAATAAGTAATGTGTATCATCCTGGAATATGGCTTCTGTGTAGAGATCTCCTTGGGACACTGTAATGGTGGGCCACTGGCCACTTCAGTTTTCATCAGAGAAAAACTCAAACCATAAGATTCTCCATGGGAATGGAATAACCACTTCTAAACCTAAGAAATGTAAATTCCCATTCAGAATACAGCTGAAGAACTGTTCTGCTGTAGGCCTCAAAGATATTTTTCAGACCTGAAGGCCCTTCTGATGTGGATTAGGGCAAACTTTGGATCCAGTGCAAGACAAGCAGGCCAGTGCATCTGATATCTTGAAAGCAAGAGATAATCAGTTGAAGAAGGCACTTTGGGAGACCAGCTGCCAAAGGCACCCAGACAAACCCAGCAAAGTAGTGTTTATCTTGCTGCATTTACCACAGAGTCTGACCTCAGCCTTGTGGGCTCAGAAAGTCAGTCCCATAGGGTCCCAGAGCTGCCTGCCTGGCCTCAGGGATGCAGTGCATGTAGAGGTAAAGAACAGGGACTCTGAAGCCACAGCACCTCAGTTTGCATCTGGGCTTTACTCTTTACTAGCTGCAAGTTACTTAACTTCCTTGTGCCTCTGTTTCCACATTTAAAAAATTATGATAATAATAGTTAGCTACCTTCTAGGGTTGTTGTAAGAATTAAATATGAGTTAATATTTGAATAGTGTTAAGACTAGTGTCTGGCACATAGTCAGTGCTTTTTGAGTGTTATTACAAAATTAATAAGAGACTGGCCAGAATACCATAGTGGCAAATTATTTTACAGTGAGAAAACAGAGTTGTTGAGCAATCTGGAATCTCGTATTGACCTGACCTGGCTCCAAGGGAAGCCAAAGCAACATGGTTTTTACTGAACATGGAATGTTAGCAAGCAAGGGGAGTTGTTATGACCTGAAGTGTCTAGTAGCATTAGGCTCTGAGATTGTTTCAGATTGGAACATTCCTACTATAGATATGTTAGTATATTTATCAGGCAAGGATTATGGGCCTGGGCATGTGCGTGGGGGTCATCTGGTTGCTATATGGTTACTTTGCATATCTCTACATTGATATATTGCAGCAGTTGTAATAATGACGATGATGAGAATAATAATAATTTGGTGACTACTTCGTATGTCCATTATAAACGTTTTCTCATTTATTCCTCACAACACTCCTATAAAGTAAACACTTACAGATGAGGAAACCAAGATTTAGAGAGATAAACACGGTCTCTCTGCACTTCTGTCCTTGCAGTTTCCTTGCCTGGAACACACACTTGCCAGTCACCTGGATCACTCCTATTCATCCTTCAAGATTCAGTTCTAGTGTTCCCTATGCTAGAAAGCAGGCCCAATTACCCTTCCTGAAGCCTCCTCTGGGCTAGGCACCTTTCCTGTCTTCCCCCAGTCCTCTGCATGACCTCTGCAAAGCACTCACTGCATCGTATTAAAATGTTCGTAGCTGCCTCTTCCACTAAGGCAGGATGTGCCTTGTTATGACTATATCTTCTTTCTTCCCAGAGGTGCTTAATATCTGGCAGAAATGATTATTCAGTAGAGTGAGTACAGTGCCTGGTACTGAGTAGGTACTCAAATACTTGGGGAGTCACAAATTAGATAATGGTAAAGGCTTTAAGTATCAAACGGGTGATGGACTAAGGATCCCTTAAGGTCCAGTTGTGAGACACCACAGTTTTGAGATTCAGATTGGAGCCTGGCTAGCTTGAATAGATGATGCCAAACTTCACAGAGAAAAGAAGTGATTTCAAGAGGAAGATAAGGAAGCCAGTTTTGAGTTCAAATGAGCAAAAGAAATTACCCCTTCTAAGTTGGTAAACGTATCTAAAAGTGGAGGACCCACTTTTTTTAAAAGGAAAAAACCCCACAGTATATTATAATGTTATCCTATACTACACTAATTCTAATTTTCAAATGTAAATCTCTATACAGTTGCTAGGAATTATAATAGTTCGACCCTAGAAATAATCCAACTTGAGTCATATCCTCAAAGAATAAGCTGCTCAGTTACATAACTCAGATTATATATTGAAAGGCATGAAAAGGCCACACAGGAGGGGAGGGTGAGCCCATCCGTATTACCAAATGGCCACTGCAGCAGTAGCAGTGGGCCTGCAAGTTTCCATTCACAGCTTTGATTTACCGTTGACCTCTACTGACTACCCCCGTGATCTTCACCAAGGTGTCTCATGGAGTAGTCATTCTTTTCTGTCATCTAAGGGCTTCATGAATTGTAAATCAATTCAAAACTGATAAACACACATCAACTCCTACTTAAACTCTGTTCCAAAGCATAGTTGTTTCCATTAGTCTAAAATCTGTTATAAACCTTTCACACTAGGAAACCCATGGTGAGACTCTCTCTCAGTAGAAAGCATATTTATTTCAGTTAAGCCTTGGAAACTAGCTTAAAAAGTAACATGGTTTCTTTTGTCTTGTTTCTAATGCTTCTTCATTGCAGGGGTCTCTGGCAGAAGGCTGCTTTTGATTGTCATAATTAGATTAGATGTCATAATCTAAATGTCATTGCATGTATGGATTGATTCAATAGTAACAAAGGAGAATGGTCGCCAATTCTCTGTTGTTGAGCAAAGTTGAATCTGAGTGTTGTGAGAGTATTAATTCCTTTATGGAATTCAATGCAAGACGATGTGCTCATGTTCTTACGCAAATCTGTAATTTCAAACTGTGTTTGCCAGTAACAGTGTCACTATAGTACAAAATCAAAGTTTAATGTGTTTGTGTTCACATGCTTTCAAAATGAGTTTCAGAGTCCACCTGTAGTACAGATAAGCTCTGAAATCTGCTATTCTGGATTTTATCCAGGGAACTCTCTGCAAACAACAGGCTGTGTGGTTATTTTAACTTGTGAAAATCACCCCTCCTTAGGCTGTCCATTTCTGTTAGACAGCTCTAAATACTGGAAACTACTTCATTAAATTGAACCAAAAGCTGCCTCCCTGAAATTTCTTCCATTTTTCAGGTGGGAATATCTTCCAGGTAAAAGTTACAGGGGCCCAATTTCAACCTATCACACAAAATAACTTTCTAACAATCAAAAGCTTTGGTGGACAGTGAGCTCCATATTATTAACATGACTATTGCATGAATTGAGTGTACATGAATTGCATGTATAGATGCTCCTCAACTTATGATGAGGTTACGTCCCAATAAACCCATCATAAACTGGAAACATCGTAAGTTGAAAATCCAGGGCTTCCCTGGTGGCGCAGTGGTTGAGAGTCCTCCTGCCGATGCAGGGGACACAGGTTTGTGCCCCAGTCCGGGAAGATCCCACATGCCGCAGAGCGGCTGGGCCCGTGAGCCATGGCCGCTGAGCCTGCATGTCCGGAGCCTGTGCTCTGCAACGGGAGAGGCCACAATAGTGAGAGGCCCATGTACCGCAAAGAAAAAAAAAAAAGAAAAAAGAAAATCCATTTTATACACCTAACCAACTGAACATCACAGCTTAGCCTAGCCTACCTTAAGCATGTTCAAACACAGGACATGTAGGGTATCGGTTGTTTGCCCTCATGATTGCATTGACTGGGAGCTGAGACTCACTGCCACTGCCCAGCATCATGAAGGAATAGCATACCACATATTGCTAGCTTGGGAAAAGATCAAAATTCAAAATTTGAAGTCCAGTTTCCACTGAACACCTATCACTTCTGCACCAGTGTAAAGTCAAAAAATCTTAAGTCGAGCCATCGTAGGTTGGGGATCGTATACTATATGCCAGACCCTCTTTACCTATATGAAATCTTCTATCACAACAGCATCTTTAAGTGGGCACTATTATTATCCCATTTTAGAGATTTTTTAAAAAGCACAGGGATTTTAAGCAACTTGCCTGAAATCATACATGCAGATACTAAATGAGTAGAGCCAGGACTCAAATCCAAGGAATCTAACTCCACTGACCATACTGCAAAGCCCTGTGTATTACATCACCACTTGACACAGAAAATTCTAGCAACAAAGAGGCTTGAACTAAATGACATCTGAAGTCTTTTTCCACCCTGAGAATATATGGCACAGGAAATTGTCATGCAATGTGAACATTTCCCCTTAACTACACTTCGTCAGAGTCTGGAATAACTGCCTCTCTTATGTGCCCCCCTGGAATTGTGTACTTCTTCTATAATGGCACCTATCCAATGACTTTATTTATTGTGTTTCTCTCACATAAAACTATACTTCCTAAGATTAATGACTACTTGTACTTTCTTCATCATTATATCTTGAGTACCTTGCACAGACCCTGGCACAAAGTAGGCAATCAATAATTATTTGTTAGATAAATGAATGAAGTATATAATGAACCAATGGTAACATCCTATTGTTCTACAATTTTAATTGCTGTCTTACTACAGAAATAGATACTGGAATGAAACCTAGGGAGAAAAAAAAAAGATATACACACTTGAAGTTAAGGGTCTTTAAAAAGCATATCCTTTTATGCTTATTGTATGTTACTTATTAATAAAAGAATATAAATATTTAAGAATAGGAGATTATTTAAATAAATTATGATCTGTTCACCCAGTGGAATATTGGACTTCTATTAAAAATGATGCTGAAAAATAATAATAACATGGAAATACATTCTCAATACATTAAATTTTTAAAAAATTAAACCCATTTTTTGTGCATGTCAGAAAGGAAAAGAGGAACAAAATGGTATATACACATAAACATTACTGAAAGGATGTTATAGCCTTATATAGCAATAATGTTTTTCTCTGTTGTAGAATCAGAAACGAATTTTTTTACAGGTGAAGAGTTTATTTCACTTATCTCTATTTTCTAAATTTCTACAATAAACACGTATTACATTAGGAAAGAGAAAAATAAAAAGTTTTTGTAAATGCCTTGCACATGCTGTGTAACTATTCTTAAATTCATGGGCATCAACCAAAAGTTCAGGGCAACCTAAAAGGAGTTTCCAGCCGTTTTCTTTAAAACTACTAAGTTCATCTGTTTTGCACTGACTATTAATAGTGTAATACAACCACTTCTGCTTTATCTTAAAATTAATGGTATTTCTTTGACAACTCAGTGTAACAGCTTGGTATGCACTTTCTTTTGGAAGTTTCCCATTTGTAACGTTAAAAACAGGAAAAATGTCAGCTGGTGAATGCATTCTTTTTTTTTTTTTTTTTTAGTTAGAGGGTAGATGAATAGGGGTGAGAAGCATTCTGATTGTCTATAAACAAAGCTTTAATGAAGATGTGTCAGAGCATTATTAAAGTGTGCTTCTACTTTTGCAGAAAAAAATCTAAAGATCAGTTTATATAGCTTTATTTTTTACCTTATCGAAATATACAGAACTTTAATATGCGTATATTGTCTCTGACTTAGTTATAATGTGTGTCTGCATTGCTGTTTAAAATGTCCATTCATTATGTAATGTAATAAAAGAGAATCTTCAAAAATGTATTTAACATGAGTGTTATCTCTAGGTGTTGTCACCATAAATACTGGAATTTATTTTTAAATTATTGAATATAGTAGGTGTGTTTAAGATAATAAATCAGGGCTTCCCTGGTGGCACAGTGGTTGAGAGTCCGCCTGCCGATGCAGGGGACACGGGTTCGTGCCCTGGTCTGGGAAGAGACCACATACCGCGGAGCGGCTGGGCCCATGAGCCATGGCCGGGCGGGAGAGGCCACAACAGTGAGAGGCCGGTGTACTGTAGAAAAAAAAAAAAAAAGATAATAAATCAGCCTCCAAACAGTAATGTTTAACTGATAATCATTTATTAACATGCTTTGAAAAAAATTGTGAATTAAACAAAAAAAAGTTTTTGTTTTTTTGCTAAATATGAATAAATTACCTGTATAAAATAATTAGAAAGGAATGGGTACAACTTACTACCCATGTACTCAATTTATCTTTTTTTACCCAATCCTTTAGTTGAAATACTGTATATAGGCATGTGTAAGGGGAAAGGGTGACTCTTGGGAAATATTTTTTCAAAGTGGAAACAAAAGCACCATAGACCATCATCACCCAAACTTGACTAAAGTGTTCAGAGGCTACTGTGCTAGCATGAATCTCCTCATGCTTTTACCTTTCTCCACTGATTGTAACAAATGCACTAACTCCCACGAAGTGGTTAAAACCAACCAACCAAACGAGAAGCAATAACAAATTCTTTATAATAACAAGTACCATGGAAAAGAGAAACAAATGCTTGTAGAAATGAAAAAAACAAACAGGGGTAAGGCAGTGATAGTTTCTGGCCTAGAACTATATAATCTGGGGGGGAAATTATATACAAAACTTCCAGACAAAAACAGTTTTTCTAAATGTTTTCTTTAGGTCTTCCTATTTTTTCCCTCCAATAACATCAGACTTGGCAATTTCTAAAAAATGTTATGCCAAGATTTCAACTACTTAATTTTTTTCCCCTGCCATAACAACAAAAAAGAAAGGGTGGAGGGCTTCCCTGGTGGCACAGTGGTTGAGAGTCCGCCTGCCGATGCAGGGGACACGGGTTCGTGCCCCGGTCCAGGAAGATCCCACATGCCGCGGAGCGGCTGGGCCCGTGAGCCATGGCCAGTGAGCCTCCACGTCTGGAGCCTGTGCTCCGCGACAGGAGAGGCCACAACAGTGAGAGGCCCGCGTAAGGCAAAAAAAAAAAAAAAAAAAAAAAAAAAAAAAAAAAAAAAGAAAGAAAAAAAAGAAAGGGTGGAGAGGGAGAGAAAAACAGGGTAAGAGAGAAGGGAAAATGTGGTGGGTGAGTAGTGCCACTGCTGGCTCTTATAAAGAATTCAATTGCCAGTGATACGGGTAATGATCAGGAAATAGTTTTTTAATAAGGAGGGGAGGATGTGCAGAGGAGAGTGCTCCTGTGAGTCACTGAGAACTGGCCCTCCCTCCACCTATTTGTGGGAAGGGTTAGATTTCAATGTCCAATATTGGGAGAAGGAATAGAGAGTGGTGGGAGTGATGGTCCAGATGTGAGCATGAAGTAATCAAGAAGGTAAACAGCTCCATCTCTCCAGAACTTGGAGTCATATATATACACAAAAGCTGGGAACAATTTATCATCATTACAAGACTTCCCTACAAGCCACAGAAATTCTTTGCATTACAAAAACACAGTATTTAGTTAAACCTCCTTCTCAAAAGGTTGTTTATATTGAGAGACAGCAATGCGTTTACAAAACAAAACAAAACGAAAAAACCAAAGTATTTTTTTAAGACAGAGCTATGGTAGGTAAAAGGCAGTAACGTGAAGAAAAAAAATTACGATTGAGAGTTATAACATTAAAAATAAGCATATAGTGGGTGTGCAATACCTCTGAAGATACTGTCCATCCTAAGAAATAGTGCCTAGATATTTAGCTGATGTGGATAGAAGATATATTGGGTTGGCCAAAAAGTTCGTTCGGGTTTTTCCATAACATGAAAACCCGAACGAACTTTTTGGCCAACCCAATATCTGGAGTCCAATCTGGGTGTACAGGGATTGTCCTCGGAATAGCACTATAACTAAAGATAAGCAAATCTAGTCAAATATGAGCAATCTGATTGCTTGGATACTGGGATGTGGCAAGGAGTGATATCTTTTTGGAGCATGTGAAAAAAATATATAGTAAGAACTACACAGAGCAACATGGATGAACTCCACAGGCCAGTGTAGAGCGAAAGACACCAGATACCAAAAGGTCCATAAAGTATAGCCCATTTACATGATGCTCTAAAGTAGGCAAAACAAATCTGTGTGCCACAATTAAGGATACTGGTTTTGGGGGAGGCAGAGGATGAAGTCCGGTTTTGACTAGGGGGACAAGAGGGAAGCTACTGCACTGCTAATATCTCTAACTTCATTTGGGTGATGGCAATATGACGTGTATACATTTGTCATAGTTCATTGAGTTCTTAGGTATAAACCTAAAATGTGTTTACTTCTCTGTGAGACTTTACCAAGTTAAGGAAAAAAAGAAACATACGCACTTCGCAAAAATGGGATGCTGTATTTGACAACCTAAATCATTCTGGTTACCAGAGAGACCCACCCCGTCATCAGACGTGTGTAGTGCAAATAGTCTTATGGCCTTCGTGACATTTCCATCAGGATCATTCCTCTCCCTTTTCTCAGTCTTTTGAGTAGCCTTCTAAATCCTTGTTCAATCTCCCGGGAAGGCTAGCACAACTCTGGAGCCAGAGAGACCAGGGTTTAAATTTTGCTCTCATCACACTGACCAGTTTGGGGAGCTTGGGCATGTTCTCCATGCCTTGGTTTCTTCATCTGTAAATGAAATGCTAAAATGTAAAGCACCTGACACATTGACATTTTAATAAATGTTCACTCATTATCTCGTTTCCCTTCCTAGGAGTAATAAACGCAAATTATTCTGGTCACTGGTATGTACTCTCCTCCTCTGAATAATACTTCAGCATTCCTGTGTGTAGCTGTCCTGAGAGCTGATCCTCCACTGGAGAGACTGGAACGTTCCCATCTCTGGGCTGTACAAAGTTGAGGTCAGACCCCACTGTGGAAAAGGCAGCTTTGTGAGGCCCCAACTGAGAAACCTGCCTGCCTCCCCTCCATCCACTCCCCTTTCTACAGGAACAGCTGACGGACAAACTTTCTTAGGTGACTGATGCTCCTTTCAACCTGATCGTAGAGTGTGCTTCTCCCATACCACCTTCCTGTCCCTTTACACAAATAGTTCCCCAGAACCCATGATGAGCTGCCACACTGAGGTCAACCCAAAGCAATCCGTACCCTCCACACATTCCCACCACTTAGCTTACCTGGGAGTGTTTCACAAAGCTCATCAGGCCATTTGAATTTGTATATTCAAAGATAACATTCTGGTGATAAATTCTAGCATTTTTTGTCATTTAAAATAAGAATAGAGTAACTAACTGCCTTCTTGTGTGGCTGGCAGCCTGCTGCTTGCAAAATATCTACAGCTACTGCTGCCCAAATTACTGAGTACTGTTTACCGCAGACAGTGGTGGTGTGGCTTGGATGGCGCTAGGCCACTAAGGATTGCTGCGTGCCCCGTGGCCTCTCTACCACTCTCATTTCCTAGTTACCAATGGCAACTACAATCAAAGTGCCTCTTCAGTGTAACCACCAGCATCCTTTGGCCTAGCGTGGCCTAGCTGCTTCAGCTGTGACAATAGCACTAATGTGTCACTCATTTAAGACAGTGGTTCTGAACCCTACCTGCACGTTAGAATCACCCGAGAAGCTTAAAAGACAATTACCCTTGCCTGGCTCCCCACCTACTCCCATACTACCCGGGATTCTGGCTTAATTGTTCTGGGATGACATTGGTCATGGTTACATTTTAAAAGTTCCTTAGGGGAATCTAAGGTGTAGTCTGGGTTCAGAACTACTGATTTAAGAAGTCTAAAGTCTATCCACCATATATGATCACTGGGTCTATCTGGGTGGTGAGGTTACATACAAATTCTATTCTCTTTTCTGTTGTTTTTGTCTACTGTTTTCCAATCTTTAAAATGTGAAAGTGTTTAAATTGCATATTAAAATTTTTTTTTTCAAAAATGAAACCTACCAGTAAAACATGAAGTTAAATTTTTATTCCCATTTTTATTAAAGTCATATCCCTACTTTGGAATAAATTTGAGGTACATTGTAGAAATAATAATAAATGACAGTTATCTTTAAAAAAATGGGATTAATATAAACTATACATACTCCATGTATTTAACATGGTATCATGATTTGAAGGGTTATTTTAGAATCCTCCCTACCCACAAATAGCTCCACAGTGTCAGAACTCCCTTTCATTACCCTTTCCACTTCTTCTCTAAGTTAGATTCAGGCTCTTACACATATCTGGACCCCCCTCAGGGCCACTAATCTTAAGGACCTATCTCTACATAGACAGGAAGGATATAAGAGATCCTTTTTTGACGAAGATTGGGCTTAAAATCACTTACACAAGATGCTCTGTTTACTGGTGGCTTGACTTGACTTGCGTAGATCTGGAGCATATGCCTACCAACTATAGATAATGAAGTTTTCCAGAGTCCCCAACAGGGGAGAACACTCTTTGGTGAGATATATACTGAGAATTTAGGGAGAGTTTACATAAAAAGGCATACCAGTCCTAGTTCCTTGATGAACTACAAAATGCCTCTCACCTCCTTTCCTCTCACTGGGCAACTCTCCTTTCTTTATTAAAATTGGCATCGTCATTTATTATCCCATACTAGTGTAACTGTTCATATGAAATAGTTCTCCACAACAAAGAAGTATCGGTCTAATATGCCAGTAGTACTAATGTTAAGAAACCCTAGCTTACATATATGACTTTATTTGTATTTTCTGAGTGTTACTTTACTCACTTGTAAAATGGGAATAAAAATACCTTCAAAGTATTTTCTGACCCTCAAAAATATAAATGATTTACTCAAGACCACCTACTCAGTAAACAATAACACTAAGTATTATTCCTAGATTTCTAAGTGTAGTTATCTTCCTACTACATTGCAAACGTGGTATCTGCTTGATTTCTGTGGTTCTCCTACTTGTACTCCTGTGTCCCTCTGTTCCTAAGCACGGTAACTGCACTTCTTAACCTTCCTTGGGTTCCTCATCTTTTCTGGCCTCTAATACCGTCTTCCCCGTGTCATTGTTTGGCCCTTCCGGTCCCCTGGTTCTGTGTGAGGCCCAAGGACTAGTGTTACAGACTGAAATTTCTTCCTGTTTTACTGAATTTTATGTATACAATAGAATAACTTTTGAGATACAGTTATTTTCTAAAAATAAATTTTGTTATTGTTTTCTTAATTAGCTCATCATTAAAACTTAAAAAAAAAAGCAACAGAGAAAACTGAAAATAATCTCCAAACTTAGAAATACCTCTGCCATCACATTCAGTCTTTTTTCTATGCATATATATTTTTCCTTCCATTACAAGGTATTGTGATGTCAACACTATCCTGTAATTTTTTTCCACTTAATACATCAGGAAACTCTATGTCACTAAATATTATTCCCTAAATATTTAGAGAATTCTCAATTCACTAAATATTATTAATGGCTTCATAGCAATTCATTGTATGAATTTGTTTAACCAACCCTGTATTGTTGGGTAGTTAGGTTATTTCCAACTTTTATCTTTTATAAACATGCCCTGCCAAATATTCTTCAAACAAATCTTACAGTATTGTTATCATGTTCTTACCTAGGAGTAGAATATAGGGATCAAATGACATGCAAAAGTTTAATAGTTTTCACATATAGTGTCAAATTGAATGGAAATTTTACTTCAAATTGGTTAATAAGCCATGGACATCCTTCATCCAGGTTGGTTTCTCACTATAGTGGCCCCTCATTGCATATCTGTGAAATGAAAAACCAGAGTAAGGCTGGCAATTGATGGTGATTAGTCAGCACTTTCACCACTACTGTAAACTAGCTTTGAATAATCTTGAAATTCAATTCCACTGACCTTCAGTGAATGCCACATAGTACAAACATAAACACAATGTGGAGACTATAAAGACAAACTGCCTACCTTGAAAGTGTTTATAATTTAATTATATAATTATTACCTAATACAAAACGTGAAAATAAGAAAATTACCAAGTGCTGTGTGAAGATTTCTGAATGGGTTGCTTGGGAAGATTACATAAAGAAAATGAATTTAATCTGGGCTTTGATGTGAATAAAGTCAAACTTTGTCTAGTGTTGGGCAGAAGGGCACCTTGGGTATGGAGACATATGAAGTGAAACACTCAAGGGCAACAAAGTGTCTAAAATTCATTTTAAAAAAAGGACAGCAATCAAGGTGTCTCACGAGTAGAGATAATGCAAGGCAATAATGGGAGATACCTTGGGGAAGCAGACTGGTGTCAAACTTAACACTTTGCTGAGGAGTAGAAATTATTTGGAATGAAATGGGGAGCTGGTGAAGGGGAGAGAAATGTTGCAGGAAGGTCACTGTGTCAGCAGTGTGGATCAAAGCAGTCTTTGGTGTAGGGAATCATTATAGCAGCCCCAGTGAGAAGTAAATAAGGGCCTGGAAACAGAAAGGGACGGGAGAGAGGCAGGCTGAGACAAAGAAAATTTATAGCTGAGACTCTTCAATTTACGTAGAACATAATAATGCAAGAAAGAGTAAACACTGGCAAAATTTAAAAGCTGGATTTATAGTCTGTGACCCTTCCCACCTAAATTTTTCCTAAGTAAATATCCAATTAATTGTCAACAGGCTGTTGGCCTATTTATTTAGCTATATTTGAAAAGCACGAGCACCACCTGGTGACAATAACTCAGATTGCCCCCCCAAACGTCCTGAATTCCATCTTTTTTTCTTTCAATTTTTCGTATGAAAACATTTCACACATACATAAAAGTTGAAAGAATACTAAAATAAACACCCCTATACCACCCTATACCAGCATCTTTATTTACCAGTTGTTAATGTTTTGTCACATTGGCTTTAGCTCTTTCTGTATGTGTATATATGCTAAGCCCTTTGAAGGTAAACTGTAGACATTGAAACACTTCAACTCCAAAATTTTCTGCATGAAGTTTCTAAGAAAAGAATATTCTCTACATAAACATAATACCATCACCTTACCTGAAAAATTAACAATACTTCTACATCATCATATAATATACTATTCAAATTTCACAAAAATTGTTTTGAAGTTTGTATTTCTTAATCTAAGATCTAATCAAGATTTATGTTTTACACTTGATTATGATTCTAAGTACTCTTTTAATCTAGAACAATTTTCACTACTTTTTTTTTTTAACTTCCCATGACATTGCCATTTTTTTAAAGCATCCAGGCCAGTTATCTTGTAGAATGTCCCATATTCTGGATTTGTCTTATTATTACCCTCAAGATTAGATTCACATTAAATATTTTGACAAGAATACATCATAGGTGACTTTGTGTATTTTTTATTGCATCACTCCAGGAAACATAATATCTGGTTGTCCTACCATTGGTGTTGCTAAGTTTGATCACTTGGTTAAGTAGTGACTGCAAAATACACCCTACGTAAGTAATCTCATGAGTGGGGTGTTACTTTGAGGCCATGTGACTATCTTGACCTTAACAAAATTTTAGCCAAAGGTTTTAACATACAATGACAATCCTTACTTGAATCAGTTTATTATACTTGGAATTGCAAAATGATGATATTCTATCATTCTTTTGACATATATTAAACAGAAACAAATTAACCTAACTATAAATCAATCTGATAAAATAACAAAGGAGAAAATAATTGAGATTCAAGTAGATTTTGACCAAGTACTCTGTACATCCTTAGTGTAATATATTCTAAAGACAAAAGGAACTGAAAAAGAGATCTTAAACTTTACTTAGTTAATACATTATTAGTAATTATACAGGTATTGTAATTCTGAAACTTTTTAATGTAATTGTAGAATAAAGCAAATAAGCAAGTATATTCATGAAATTAGGAAAAAAGATTTCACTGTAAGATAAAAGAGATACACAAATAAAATAAAATCAAGTATGGAAAAATGCTATAATGTTACATTAGAATTAGAAATATCGATATTACCTCATGATTTAAGAAAAAATTACTTCTTGGTTCTGTCCACTAATCACTTAAACAATGGAATTACAGTAGCCACAGCATACCTAGCACCCAGATCTTGGTTTTTGATATGCTTGCTAGTCATTTGAATATCTTCCTTTGTGAAGTGTCTGCTCAAATCTTTTCTCTGCTTTTATTTTTGTTTGTGTCTTATGATGGACTTCTTTCTATGTTCTGAATACGAGTTCATTATCAGATATATATATATATATATATATGTTTTGTGAATATTTTCTCCCATTCTATGGCTGTATTATTTATTTTATTTTCTTATTTATTTATTTATTTTTGGCTGCATTGGGTCTTCGTTGCTGCGGGGGCTTTCTGTAGTTGCAGCTAGCGGGGGTTACTCTTCGGTTTTCTTTTGGTCTAATAGTCCTCTCAATTACTGAGAGAAGCAGGCTAAAGTATCCCATTATGATCATGGATTAAAATTTTTTTCCTTTTACTTCTGTGAAATTTTGCTTTATATTTTTTGAGACTATGTTAACAGGGGGAAAATATTTTGTAACATTTACCTTCCTGGTGGATTAAAACTTCTGTCACTGTGAAGTGGTCCTCTATCTCAGTGATGTTCTTTAATATTTTCATGATACATCATTTTTGTTTATTTATATTTAATCTTTTTGTATCCTTATATTTTATTTATTTTACTTTTGGCTGTGTTATGTCTTTGCTGCTGCTCACAGGCTTTCTCTACTTGCAGCAAGCGGGGGCTTCTCTTGTTGCAGAGCACAGGCTCTAGGTGCCCGGGCTTCAGTAGCTGTGGCTCGCGGCCTCTAGAGCACAGGCTCAGTAGTTGTGGCGCACGGACTTAGTTGCTCCACGGCATGTGGGATCTTCCCGGACCAGGGCTCGAACCCATGTTCCCTGCATTGGCAGGCGGATTCTTAACCACTGCGCCACCAGGGAAATCCCTGTATTATTTATTTTCTTAATGAGCAGTTTTAAACTATGATGAAGTGCAATTCATACATTTTTCTTCTTTGACAATTACGCTTTTCTGTGTCCTTCCCAAAAAACATTTGCCTACCAGTAAGTCACAGATATTCTTCTTATATTCTCTTCTAAAAGCTTTATAATTTTACTTTTTATGTATAAGTCTATGGTCTATGTAAAATAAAATTTTGGGTGTACATCTTTTATTAAATACCATCAAGTGCTTAATCATCTCCAACTTTGTTTAGATATTTCACATTTGTTGACTACCATAAAACAAACATTAAATGTCAAAATAAATTTTTAGGAACATGAGTTTTTTCCTTTTTTTTTAAATTGAAGTATAGTTGACATACAGTATATCAGTCTTAGTTGTACAACATAGTAATTTGACATTTATATGCATTACAAATTGATCACCACAATATGTCTAATAACCATCTATCACCATACAGTATTATTGACTACATTCCCTATGCTATACATTACATCCCTGTGACTAATTTATAACTGGAAGTTTGTACCTCTTAATCCCCTTCACCTATCTCCCTCACCCACCAACCCCCCTCCCATCTGGAGATCATTAGTTTGTTTTCTGTATCTATAAGTCTGTTTCTGTTTTGTTTGTTTGTTTTGTTTTTTAGATTCCACATATAAGTGAAACTATGCAGTATTTGTCTTTCTCTATCTAAACGTACTTCATTTAGCATAATGCCCTGAAGTTCCATCCATGTTGTCACAAATGGCAAGATTTCATTCTTTTTATGGCTGAATGGTATTTCATTGTAAATATATACCACATCTATTTTTATCTAAAGTGAGTCTCTTCTCAGCATATACATGGGTCTTGTTTTTTTAATCTATTCAGCCACCCTATGTCTTTTGATTGGAGCATTTAGTCCATTGACATTTAAAGTAATTATTGATAGGTATATTTATTGCCATTTTGTTCATTGTTTTCTGGTTGTTATGTAGTTTTTCTCTGTTCCTTTCTTCTTCTCCTGTTCTCTCCTGCTGTGATTTGATGACTTTGTTTAGTGTTGTTTGTATTCTTTCTCTCTCTCTCTCTCTTTTCTTCTTTTTGTATCTGTCATAGGGTTTTGGTTTGTGGTTACCATGAGGGTCATGTATAGCAACCTATGTATACAATAGTCTATTTTAAGTTGATGGTTGCTTAAGTAGCACTTTAGCGCCTCTCTTATAGATAGCATAGAGTTGGGTCTTGCTTTTTTTATCCAATTTGATCATCTCTGCATGAAAGTTGGAGTGTTTCTAGGTGCCTTATTATAATCATGAAATGTAATTATTAATATAGTTTAAGTCTATCATTTCACTATTTTGCTTTCTACTTGTGCTACCTGGTTTTTGTTCCTCCATTCTTTCTTTTCCTTTTTTTTAGTGAAATATTTTAATTTTAAAAATTTAATTTACCTGCTGCTTTTTAGTTATACCTCTTTGCCTTAAATATTTAGTAGTCACTATAGAGATTACAATATATATCCTTAAATTTTCTCAGTCTACTTAGAGTTAATATTACTTCACATAAAATGTGGTAACTATGCAATCAGTTGGTTCATAAAACCCCTCATCCTTTAGGCTATAGTTGTAATATGTAATGCATTACATTTACATATGTTATAAACTACAAAAGAGTATTATAATGTTTGCTTTAAACAGTTATATGTACTTTAAGTATATGCTTATGTGTACATATATTGTATATATGTATACTTGTGTATATGTATATTTTAAAATAAGAGGAAAAAATAATCTTGTGTTTACATACATATTACCTTTTCTGATGCTACTATTCCTTTCTGAAAATCTGAGTTTCTTTCTGGTTTTATTTCCCTTCAGTCTATAGAACTTCCTTTCACATTTCTGCATTAAGTTTTCAGTGGTTCCTATAGGGATTAAAATATACATCCTTAACTTTTCTTGATCTACTTAGGTCTGCATGTAAAAAATTCTATTTTACCTTCATTTCGCAAGAACATTTTTACTAGAGAGAGAATTCTAGTATGACAGTGTTTTTCTTTTATTCCTTTAAAAATTTTGATCTAGACTTCTGCCTCCAGTCAAAATTTTGTAAAAAGGATGAGATTTACTCTCTGCCTTAATGACAACAGGAACAAAAACCACCCAGACAAAATACATCAAACAACAGTTTTCAAGGTATTAGATAAGTAGAGAACAGAGAACAGTAGTCCCCAACAGACAGAAAACAAACAAGGGAAACTAAGGGAAAAAGTCAGAGCCCAGCAGTCTTCCTAAGTTGAGGAGATGGAGCTGAGAGTACAAAGAGGCCACAGCAGCTAGAGTTCAAAGGACAAAATGCTGGAGAAGAGAATGCTACACAGAGAAAGAGCCCCAGAGATCCCATCGAGGATTCCCATCAGTATTCAGTGCATGTGTGTAGGGAGACTACCTGAAGCCATGGAAAGAACCGTATGAAAGGATTAAAGGGAAAAAACTGCCTGAATCTTACATACACCTGGGAAAAGTGACTGTTTCCACCAGGCAGACTGCAAAAATTTCGTAATTCAGGGGCACTGGGTAAAAGCACTCAGGAAGGTGCTGTTTCAGTAGTGGGAATAATTAGCTCTAGACTGAGCACTGCTCTGACCCAGGTAGTAAATCATGAGAGCAAGGCTTGAAAGGATCAAATTGCTTCCAAGTAACTTAATTGCATCCGAGAGAAAAATTCAAGAAGCTTTACAGGACCTAACAAGGAAAAGTTTACAATGTCTGGCATCCAATCAGAGATTACCAGTCATGCATAGGAGCAGGAAAACACAACACATAAAAAGGAAAATAATCAATCGCTAGAAACAGATTCAGAACTGACAAAGATGTTATAATTAGCATAGACATTCAAACAGTTTTTACAACTGAATTCCATATGTTCAAAAAGTTGAGTAGACACTTAGAAATACAAAAAAGATCCAAATCAAACTTAGGATCACTGTGATGAATTTCAATGAATGGGATTAATGGCAGATTTGACATTGTAGAAGAAAGATTAATGAATTTGAAGGAATAGCAATAGAAACTAAAATGAAACATACAGGAAAAAAAGAATATATATATATATACACACACACATGCACACACACACAGTGTATACACGAGTTAGTATACATACATTTATTTCCTAGTTATGTCTAAAGCCTAAAAGCAGCAAGCATACCTGATAGAAACAAGATCCTGATTTGTAAATAAATACCATTTGATTCTGGGGCCAAGCAGGAAAAATACAAGATAAGCCTGGTGCATAGTATAATCCCAGAAAGTGAGGAAGTACTTATTTAAAAAAAAAAGTACATGGGGGCATGTCAAAAGGACATAGGCTCTCAATAGCCAAAGCTGGAAAAATTTAAACTACAAAATAGTGATATTGTTGATAATATACCAAAGAAAAAAATAAATATCCATGAGTCCTATTGATGAAAATAAGCAAACAAATAGAAGCGACAAATCTTTACAGAAGAATTTCAAGTAATAAGTTAAGAAGGGATGAGGGAAATAGAAAATCACCATTAGAATACCACAGTAATAGTTGTTGCAGGCAAGATCCACAGACGAATGTTATAATTTGTAGGAGAAGCTTTAAGGAGAGACCAGACAAGTGCATAGCCTTGAAATATCTACCCCAATGTATTTATTAATAATTGTGGTACATTTTTAACATATGTCCATAAATTCTTTGATATTTCTCCCACCAAGAGGTGGACATTAACTCCTCTTCTTGAGGATATGCTGGATTTAGTGATTTGCTTCCACTGAATGGAATATAGAAAACATGGCCTAAAATCTTCATTGTGTTTTCCATGGAAAAGGCAAGGCAGGGCAAGGGAAACAGCTTAGGGTTGACTAGTGTGAATAATGTCAATAGGCTCTGAGCTATAGGATGTCTGGTACCTGGCCTTGGGTGATTTTAGGCAGGGGAAATATTGGATTGGTATATGAGAGCTAGATAAAGGAGGTGGCTCAGGGTATGCACCCAGATTGGTTCCAAGGTTTATAAAATGATTTTCATGTGCCTGTGAATGCTGAATCACAGTGGAGATGCAAAGAAGTTTGGCCATTCACTTGGCTCTGTGATTAATGGATGCCAAATAGATGAATACAGAATCTAAGAAAATACAGAACAGAAAACATCATATTAATTCATACTGAGGAACATTTTTCAAAATACCGTGAGCAGTACTCTTCAAAACTAATTCATGAAAAACAAGGAAACACTGAGAAACTGTTACATATTAGAGGAAACTAATGAAATAGAATGGTGTGATATCCAGAATTGGATCTTGGAACAGAAAAAGAAAATCAAAGGAAAAATTGATGGAATCTCAATGAAATTTCTACTTTAGTAATAATATTGTACTAATGTTAATTTCTTAGTTTAGATAAATGTATAGATAATATGGTTATGTAAGATATAAATATTAGGGGAAACTCGGTGAAGGGTATATGGGAACTCTTTATTCTATCTTTGTAACAATTCTATAAATCTAAAATTCATTCCAAGTAGAAAGCTTACATATAACAAAGTAAAATAACTTTCCCTTGACTTCACATCTGACTCTATCTGTTATTATATTTCTCTCCTTTTCTTAGCAAAAATCTCTGGAGAAAACTTTCTAATCTTGAATTTTTTTCTAACGTCTCCGTTGATAATTTTTTTTTTTTTTTTTTTGTGGTACGCGGGCCTCTCACTGTTGTGGCCTCTCCCGTTGCGGAGCACAGGCTCCGGACGCACAGGCTCAGTGGCCATGGCTCACGGGCCCAGCTGCTCCGCGGCATGTGGGATCTTCGCGGACCGGGGCTCGAACCCGTGTCCCCTGAATTGGCAGGCGGACTCTCAACCACTGTGCCACCAGGGAAGCCCGGGAAGCCCTCCACTGATAGTTTTTAAACACAGAAAGAATATTCAAGGATTCTTGAAAAATAATTGTTCAATTTATTAAAATTACCAATTCAAAATCCTAGTTGTTCCTTAAACTTTTTCCCTTAAGAGTTTCTTATTTAGGTAAAATTTACATAGTAAAATGCACATGTCTTTACTATATGATGACTTTTGATAAATGCATACAACCCAGGTAATCCACACGTTTAGACATAAAACATTTTCATCACCCAAGAGAGTCTTCTCATGCCCCTCTGCCGTCCATACACCACCCCCTCTCTTAGAGTAATTTTTTTTATTCTCTCAGAATTAATTTTTCTGATTTTTTTTCCCACCATAGATTAATTTTGCCTATTCCAGAACATCATAAAAAATACATTACAGTATGAATTATTTCATATTTGGCTTCTTCCATTTAGCATAATATTCTGGCTTCTTTCACTCATCCATATCACTATGGTTATCAGTAGTTTGTCCCATTTTATTGCTTAGTAATGTTCCACTTTATGAATACAACACAATTTGTTTATTCAATAAAGATAAACATTGATGGACATTTGGATTATTTCCAGGTTTAGCTATTACGATGCAATAAGCTTTCATGTACAAGCCTTTCTGTAGACATTTTTTTTATTTTGGGGGTTAAGTAACTAAAATTGGAATTGTTTTGTTTTATAAGAAACTCAAAAATGTCCAAAAGTGGTTGTACCATTTTATAATCCCAGGAGTTACCCATCCTGGCTACCATTTGGTCTTTTCAGTCTTTTTAATTTTCATTATTCTGTTGGGTTGATAGTGGTTTTTCACCATGGTTTTACTTTTGCATTTCCCTGCTAACTAGTGATATTAAGTACCTCATGTATTTAATGGACATTCATATTTTTTCCTTTGTGAAGTATCTGTTCAAGTTATTTGCCCATTTTTTTATTGTTTGCATTTATTATTAAGTAGGATTCCTTTAATTAGGAGGAATGTAAGCCATTTGCCATATATATTTTAATAGACTTGCTTTTTTTTACAAAAGTTTTTGATCTACAGAAAAACAGATAATATATTACAGACTGTTTCCATATACTCCCTCACCCAGTTTCCCCTATTATTAACACCTTACATTAGTATGATATTTTGTTAAAATTAATGGACCAATATTGTTATATTATTCTTAACTAAAGTCCATAGTTTACTCAGGCTTCCTTGTTTTTTTTTTTAAAACTAATGTATATTTCTGTTCCAGAATCCTATCCAGGATGTTACATTACATATTTGTGTCATGTTTCCTTGGGTTCCTCTTGGCTGTGACAGTTTCTCGGACTTCCTTTATTTTAATGATCTTTACAGTTTGGGGGAGTACTAGTAAAATATTTTGTAGAATGTCCCTCTCTACTGGAATTTGTCTGCTGTTTTTCTCATGATTAGACCAGGGATATGGGTTTTAGGGATGAAGACTTCAGCGGTAAAGTGCCATTTTCTTCACATAATATCAAAGTACACATTATCAATATTGTTTATCACTGTTGATATTGGCCTTGATCACCTGGCTGACGTAGTGTTGACAAGT
The DNA here is from genome assembly GCF_964341445.2 of Mesoplodon mirus. Lineage (NCBI taxonomy): Eukaryota > Metazoa > Chordata > Mammalia > Artiodactyla > Ziphiidae > Mesoplodon > Mesoplodon mirus. Next base: position 58,978,190 of record NC_138982.1, read on the forward strand.
TTCTCCAATGTAAAGTCACTGTTTTTACCTCTTTCTATACTGTACTCTTTGGAAGATAATCACTATGCACAGTTGGGATTTATGCTCCCTCTGTTTGAGGGCAGAGCATCTACATAAATTATTTGGAATTTTTCTACAAGGGAGGTTTGTCTTTTTTCCTCCATTCACTTATTTATTCAATCATTTATTTATATCACTATTATGGACACATGACATTTATTTAATACTTAGGGTTATAATCCAATAGTATTTCATCTGTTGCTATCAACCTTGATCACTTGGCTGGGGTAGTGTTTGCAAGGTTTCCCCACTGATACTTTTTCTCCCATTCCATAACTCATAGGAAGAAAGTCACTATATGAAGCTCACACTTAAGGAGTGGGAAGTCATGTTCCAGTTCCTTAAGGTTGGAACAGCTACATAAATTATTTGGAAATCTTCTGTCCTGATAACTTATCTATTATTCAACATTTATTTACTAATTTAATCATTTGTTTATGTCAGTATGTACTTATGAATATTTATTTTATACTTTGGGTTATCATCCAACGTGACTTTATTTTGTTGTTCAAGGTGTTCTAGCTTTGGCAATAGGAATCTACTTCAGTTGATTCCTGTGTACCTTTGACATATCCCCATCAATGTAAGCTTTTTTCTTTCCATCCTCTTTTTTGGGTTTTGTTTTATTTTGTTTTTTGAGCACTTCCTTACACTCCGGTTCTACAAAATGCTCTAGGTTTACCTTGGGTTATTTCCTGCCCTAGTTGTAGAATCAGACATTTCTCCAAGAAGCCCTAGTTCCTTTTATTGCAGAATGATATTAGAAACCAAGATCTGGGCAACAGATTTGCTTATTGCTACCTCCAGGCCTTCTCAGCTGACAGAGCTAGAAAATATATACATGAATATCAACCTGGATAATATACACATCTACAAATATTTCTATGTATGTAATCATGTGTAGTTATACTAAGCTAAACATGAGTTCATTCTGATGTCTCCAATTCTTATCCATTACTACATAGATCATTCTAGTCTCCTCCCCTGTAATTTTTTTTTTTTTTTACATCTTGCATCTCCCTCCCTCCCACCCTTCCTATCCCACCCCTCTAGGTGGTCACAAAGCACCGAGCTGATCTCCCTGTGCTATGCGGCTGCTTCCCACTAGCTATCTATTTTACATTTGGTAGTGTATATATGTCCATACCACTCTCTCACTTTGTCACAGTTTACCTGTAAATTTACACCTACACAATGAGAAAACTGCCTTCTGTCCTGCACCATCCATTTACTTCATTGTTCAATTCCAGAATACATGTATAGCGGTATCAGGATTGTTAATCTATGTCCCCATGGTAAACACCTTTATCAACTTTTATCAACTAGAGTACAGTGCTTATGTGCAATTCTTTTTGCCTTTGGCCTTAGAGACTCATTTCCATAGTTACCTAGATCAGCACCTTTCCCACCACATCTTTCACTGGGGTTGTTTTATACATTGTAACACAGATTCATTTGTAATGTCTGCATTCCTTCCTGGATCCACCAACCTCCTAAATGAGTTCTTTTAATTGCATAGATTAAGTTTAATTCTAGTGCTGTGAAGTTGTATGAGTTTTAACAAATGCATAATGTTACACATCCACCATTATAGTATCTCACAGAATAGTTTCACAGCCATAAAAAAATTCCCTGTCTTCAACTATTCGACTCTCCCTACTTTCCCCCAAGCCCCTGGTAACAAATGATCTTTTACTGACCCTATAGTTTTGTCTATACAAGAAGGTCATATAATTGGAATCATTTTCAGACTGGATTCTTTCACTTAGCAATATGCATCTAAGGCTTATCCATGTCTTTTTCATGGCTTGATAGCTCCTCTATCTTCATCAGTGAGTAACAGCCCATTGCTTGAATATTCCACAGTTGGTTTATACATTCACCTGTTGAAATGTATCTTGGCTACATATATTTTTCTTATTATTTTCTCCCAGTCTATATCTTGAATATTCATTTTGATAAGAAGTTTTATATTTGATGAAGTTTAACATATTTTTTCTTTTATGGTTATTGTTTTCTATGTCTTGTCTAAAAACTTCTTTGCTTACTCCCAGGGAATGAAGATATTTCCCTATGTTTTCTTCCAGAATTTTAATTTTAAGTTTAGGTCCATGATCTATTTTTGATAAATTTTTATGTAGCATATGACTGAGGTTCTTCTTTTGTTGGTGGAAATGCACAACTGGATCATGGTGATGGTTGTGCAACTCTGTAAATGTACTAAAAAAAGCACTGAATTGTGTACTTGTAATGAGTGAACTTTATATAGTTCAATAAAGCTGTTTCAAAAGGAGGAAAAAAAAAAGACATGGTTATTTCCACCTTTTGGCTATTATGAATAGTGCTGCTATGAACATTTGTGTACAAGCATTTGTTTGAATACCTGTTTTCAGTTCTTTGGGGTGTATGCTTAGGAGTGGAATTAATGGGTCATATGATCATTCTATATTTAACTTTTTGAAAAACGACAAAACTATTTTGCACAGAGCCTGCAGCATTTTACATTCCCACCAGCATGCACAAGGGTTCCAATTTCTCCACTTCTTCAACAATACATGTTGTTTTGTTTTAAATTACAGCCATTCTAGTGAAAGTGATTGTGGTTTAGATTTGCACTTCCCTACTGACCAATGATGCTGAGCATCTTTTTATGTGCTTTTTGGACATTTGTATAGTTTTTAGAGAAATGTCTGTTCAAGTCCTTTGCCCATTTTAAAAAATGGGCTGTCTTTCATTGAAGTTTTTTTTTTTTTTTTTTTTTTACTGTAGCTTTATAATGTCTTGAAATCAGGTTGTGGGCATTCTCCAACCTTCTTTTTCTTCTTCCTTTTTTTTAATCATTAAGATATTTGTTTATTTGCTAAAAATATTAAACCTGTTACATGTTAACATACATAACTTTTTTTTTTTTTTTTTTGCGGTACGCGGGCCTCTCACTGTTGTGGCCTCTCCTGTTGTGGAGCACAGGCTCCGGACGTGCAGGCTCAGCGGCCATGGCTCACGGGCCTAGCCGCTCCACGGCATGTGGGATCCTCCCGGACTGGGGCACGAACCAGTGTCCCCTGCATCGGCAGGCGGACTCTCAACAACTGCGCCACCAGGGAAGCCCCCTGATGTCTTTTTATTTTTTAATTTATTTTGTATTCTTTGTTTTTTTTATAAATTATTTTGGTTATTCTAGGTCCTTGGAATTTCCAATAAAATTTTAGAATAAGTTTGTCACTTTCTATACAAAAACCTACTGGAATTTTTATTAGGATTGCATTTAACCTATAGATCAATTTAGGATGTACAGACATCTTAAAAATATTGTGTCTTCTGATCCATGAACATGGTATATGCCTCCAATTATTTAAGTCTTCTTTAGCTTATCTCCAGAATATTTTTATTATTTTATAGTCTTCAACATATAGGTCTTACACCTATTTTACTTATAAGTAAGTATTCATTTTTTGATGCTATTATAAATGGTTCCCTTTTTAAAAATATTTAATTTCTAGTTGTTTGTCACTAACATGGAAATATAATTGATTTTCCTATTGGCCTTGTACCCTCACTTAATAATCTAGTAAACTCATGTAGTCCTCTTTTTATATATTCTGTGGAATTTTCAACTAGATGATCATGACATCACGAATAAAGTAACTTCTGATCTTTATACTTTTTCTTATCTTGTTGCACTGGGTAGGATCTCCAATACAATGTTGAATATAAGTGATTATAGTGGACATCCTTGTCTTGTTCCTGTTCTTAGAGGACATGGTAGGCAGAATTCTAAAAATGTCCCCCAAGATTCCCATCCTCTGATTATTCAATCAAATACAAGCATACCTTGGTTTATTGTGCCTCATTTTATCACCCTTTGCAGATATTGCACTTTTTACAAATTGAAGGTTTGTGGCAACACTGTGTTGAGCAAGTCTATTGGTGTCATTTTTCTAACAGCCTTGCTCACTTCATGTCTCTGTGTCACATTTTGATAATTCTTGCAATATTTCAAACTTTTCATTATTATTATATTTGTTATGGTGATGTGTAATCAGTGATCTTTGATGTTACTACTATGACTTGTTGAGGGCTCAGATGATGGTTGGAATTTTTTAGCAATAAAGTATTTTTTAATTAAGGTACGCACATTTTTTAAGATGTAGTGCTATTGCACACTTATTAGACTATAGTATAGTGTAAGTATAACTTTTACATACACTGGGAATCCAAAAATTTGTGTGACTTGCTTTATTGTAATATTCACTTTATTGCAGTGGTCTGGGACCAACCCTACAATATCTCCAAGGTATGTATGTATGTCTGTACTAACCTAGGTACTGCTGTGTAGGACTCTGAAGATGGAATTAAGGTTACTAATCAGCTTAACCTTAAATTAGGAAGATTATTCTGTTGGGCCCAATGTAATTACATATGCCTTTAAAAGTAGAAGAAGAAGGCAGAAAAGTCAGAGAGATGCTGAAGATGGAGCAGTAGATGAAAGACGAAGAAGAATGGGTGGTCAAAGAGATTCAAAGCATAAGAAGGACTTGACTTGCCATTGCTGGTTTTGAAGATGGAGAAAGGGAGCCATGAGCCAAGGAACACAAGTGACCTCTACAAGCTGAGAACAACCTCCATCCTACAGCTATCAAAGAAATAGGGACTCCAGTACTAAAACTGCATGGAACTGAATTCTGCCAACTGAATGAGCCTGGAAGTGGATTCATGCTTAGAGCCTCCAGAAAAAAACAAAGCTCTGCTGAAACCTTGAATTTGGCCTGCTAAAATCCAGAGAATAAACTGTGCAGAGCCACACTGTGCATGTACTTCTGATGTACAGAACTGTATGATTTTAAAATGGGTGTTATTTTAGGGCACTAAATTTTTGGCAATTTGTTACTGCACAATAGAAGAGAAATACAGAGAGAATACATTCAGTCTTTCACTGCTGAATATGATGTTAGTTGTCCACCCCACCCCACAGGTGTCCTTTATTGGGTTGAAGAAGCTCCTTTACATTTTTAGTTTGCTGTTTCTCTCGGGAAAGGGTATTGAATTTTGTCAAATGCTTTTTCTGCATCCATTAAGATAAGCATATGTTTTTCAACATTTTTCTGTTAATATGGTTAATTATATTGATTTTTATATACGCTTTTTATTAATATTCAGGAAAGTCATGATAATAAATGGAGTTTTTCATGTTAGGCATACAGAGGAGTAGGCTTGCAAAAGGACCCTCACTATGGTATGGCAAAATTATTTATGCTGAGTGGATGAGTATTGATCCTTACTTTTTATCTTTTCCTAAGTAACAGCTTTATTGAGGTATAATTCATATACCATATAATTCCCCCTTTAAAGTACACCATTCAGTGATTTTTAGTATATTCAGAGTTGCACAACCATCATATTATCTATTTTCAGTACACTGTCATCACCTCAAAGGAAACCCTGTGCCTATTAGCATTCATTTCTCATTCTCCCCTCCACCCAGGCCCTGGCAACCACTAATATATTGTCTGATTCTATGTATTTGCCTATTCTAGACATTTCACATAAATGAAATCATTCAATATGGAGGCTTTGTGGCTGGCTTTTTTCATGTAGCAAATATTTAAGGCTTATCCACAATTACTATTTATATTGGGTTGATCAAAAAGTTCCTTCTTTTTAAGTAAAAATAAAAGACACATTTTTCATTTTCACCAGGAAGTTTATGGAACAAAATATTCACCATTTTGTTCCACTACCTTCTGCCATTTTTCAGTCAACTTCATAATTCCATCTTCCCAAAACTTTATATCTTTTTGAGCAAAGAACTGTGCCAGGTGCTTTTTACAGTCCTCCAGGGAATTGAAATTTTTTTCCATTAAGAGAATTTTGTAAAGACCAAAATAAATGGAAATCCGAAGGTGCAATGTCTGGTGAATACAGCAGATGAATCAGAACTTCCCGGCCAAGCTGTAACAGTTTTTGCCTGGTCATCAAAGAAACATTGGGTCTTGCGTTATCGTGATGGAAGATTATGCATTTTCTGTTGACTAATTCTGGACGTTTTTCATCAAGTGCTGCCTTCAGTTGGTCTAATTGGGAGCAGTACTTGTTGGAATTAATCATTTGGTTTTCCAGAAGGAGCTCACAATAGACGACTCCCTTCCAATCCCACCATATACACAACATTACCTTCTTTAGATGAAGGCCAGCCTTTGGTGTGGTTGGTGGTGGTTCTCTTCCATTCCACAGCATTGTACAGTATCCACTTTTCACTGCCCATCACAATTTGTTTTAAAAATGGAACATTTTCGTTACGTTTAAGTTGAAAATCACATGTGGAAATATGGTCAAGAAGGTTTCTTTTGTTTAACTTATGTGGAACCCAAACATCAAAGCAATTAACATAACCAAGCTGGTGCAAACAATTTTCAATGCTTGATTTGGATATTTTGAGTATGTCGGCTATCTCCTACATGGTATAACGCTGATTGTTCTCAGTTAATGTCTTGATTTGATCACTATCAACTTCACCTTGTCTACCTACCTGACAGTGGAGCATCACCCAGTGAGAAATCTCTAGCACAAAACTTCTCAAACAACTTTTGACACGTTCGATCAGTCACAGCACCTTCTCCCCACACTGCACAAATCTTTTTTTGCGTTTCAGTTGCATTTTTACCTTTCTTGAAATAATAAAGCACAATATGCTGAAAATATTGTTTTTCTTCCATCTTCAATATTAAAATGGCTACTCAAAAATTCACCAATTCTGCTAAGTTTTTTTTTACTGCATGCTGATATGACAGCTGTCACAATACAGTCTAAGAAAATTGTTTCAAATGAAGTTAAAGACAACTAAGTGCTACTACAGCCATCTTATGGAAAAAGCTGAACGAACTTTTTGGCCACACCATACTTCATTCCTTTTTTATTGTTGAATACTCCATTATATAATAGCATATTTCCCTTATCCATTCATCAGCTGATGAACAATTAAGTTGTTTCCAGCTTTAACTATGATGAATAATGCTTTTATGAACATTAATGTACAAGTTTTTTTGGGGGGTGTACATTTTCAATTCTCTTGGGTATATAACTAGGTGTAGAACTGTTAGGTCACATGCTGTCTCTATGTTTGATATTTTGAGAAACTACCAAACTGTTTTCCAAAGTAGCTGCGCTATTTTACAATCCCACCAGCAATGTATGATGGTTCCAATTTTTGTACATCCTTGTCAACAATTGTTATTGTCTGTATTTTTATTTCAGCCATCCTACTGGGTATAAAGTGGTATCTCATTGTGGTTTTGATATGCATTTCCCTAATAACTAATGATGTTGATAATCTTTTTATGTGCTTAATGGCCATTTCTATATCTTCTTTGGAGAAATATCTATTCAAATCTTTTGTCAATTTTTAAAATTGGGTTGTCTGTTTATTTTTGAGTTGTAAGTGATCTTTATATATTCCATATATAAATCCCTTATCAAATATATGATTTGCAAATATATTCTCCCATTGCAAGGTTTTCTTTTCACTTTCTTGATGGTGTCCTTTGAAGTACAAATGTTTTTAATACTGATGAAGTCCAATTTATCTGTCTCTTTTTCTTTTATTCCTTGTGCTTTTGGTGCCACATCTAAGAAACCATCACCTAATTCAATGTCATGAAAATCCATTTACTCCTACATTTGTTGATTTTTAAATATTGAACAGCCTTTGCATTCCCAAAGTGAAACCCTCTTGATTTCTTGATCATGATGTTATTACCCTTTCACATGTATATGGTGAAGTCAACTTGCTAATATTTTGTTAAGGATTTTGACATCTATCTTCATAAGGAATATTAGATTATAATTTTCTTGTAATTGTCAGGAGTTGGAAACAGGGTTATGCTGGCCTCAAAAAATGATCTGTGGAATGTACTCTTCTCTAATATCTAGAAGAATTTGTGTGAAATTGGTGCTATTTCTTTCTTAAAATGTTGATAGAATTCATCAGAAAACATCTGGATTTCTTTCCGGAAATATTTTTGATGATGAGTTCAGTTTTTAAAAATAGACGTAGGGCTATTCTGATTTTCTGTTTCACCTTGTATCCATGTTGCATTTTTTAAGGATGTGTTCATTTCACCTAATTTGTTAAAATTATTGCCATAAGTTGTTTATTGTACTTCTATATTACCCATTTATTTTGAAGAATCTATGGCACTAGCCCTTCTTTCATTCCTGATGTTGGTCATTTGTGTATTCTCTTTTTTTGTTATTTAGAACTCTATCTAGGGTTCAGCATTGGCTATTTTCTCTATTTTTAAAGTACCTCATTGATCCTGTGTTTGTATTTATTCTTTCCTGCCTTTTACTTACTCTAGATCATGGATTTGTGAACTACAACCCACAGGACAAATCTAGCCAACCTCTCACAAATTGCTGAGAGAGGTATTTAAAAATACCCAACTGTGATTGTGAAATGTTTCCATTTAGTTCTATTAGTTTTGCTTCATGGATTTTTAAGCTCTGTTATTAGGCATATACACACTTAAATTACAGATTTTCCTAAAGATTCAATCCTTTTATCATTATGAAACGTCTCTTTTCCTTTGGTAATACTCTTTGTCTTGAGGTCTACTTTATCTGATATCAATATAACCACTCCTACATTTTAATGCTAACTGTCTGAATGGCATCTAGTTTTTCATCCCTTTACATTCACCTGCATGTGTCTTTATTTTTAACGTATTTCTTGTCGTTAGCATGTATTGTGTGATTCTCCAGTCTTACAATCGCTGCCTTTTAACTGGAATATTTAATCCATTTATATTTAATGTCATTATTGATAAGGTTAAATTTAGTTCTCTCTTTTTGCTATTTGCTTTCTATTTGCCCCATCTAATTATTTGACACTGATAATATATTTTTAATCTAGCATATCCAAAATATCATTGCAACATGTAATCAGTATAAGAAATTATTAATGAGATATTTTACATTCTTTTAAAAACTTTATATTGAGGTATAATTGACAAAGTTGTAAGAAAATTAAAGTGTCCATCATGACGATTTGATACATGTATATGTTGTGAGAAGATTCCTCCCATCTAGTTAATTGGCACATCCATCATGTCATATGTCATACATTTATCTTTTTTTTAAAATAGTCCATGTATAATGAAACCTAAATGCAGTAGTTTTCTTTCTACATCTGGCTTATTTCACTTAGCATGATGCCCTCAGGTTTATCTATGTGTCAAAAGTGGCAGGATATCCGCCTTTTGCGTGACTGAATAATATTTTATTCATTGTGTATATACACCACATCTTCTTTATCCATTCACCCACTGACAAACACTTAGGTTATTTCCATACCTTGAATATGTGAATAATACTGCAATGCACATGGGAGTGCAGATATCTCTCCAGTATCCTGTTTTCATTTCCTTTGGGTATATACACAAAAGTGGGATTGCTAGATCATATGGTAGTTCCATTTTTAATTTTTTGTGGCACCTCCATGATGTTTTCCACAGCAGCTGCACCATTTTACATTCCCAAAAACTGTGCACAAAGGTTCCCTTTTCTCCACATCCTGCTAACACTTGTTATCTCTTATCTTTTTTTATGATGGCCATTTTAACAAGTGTGAAGTGACAATCTAGTGATTCTGACTTGCATTTCCCTGATGATTAGTAATGTTAAGAACCTTTTTATGTACTTGTGGGCCATCTGTATGTCTTCTTTGGAATAGTGTCTATTCTGTTCCTCTGCCTATTTTAAAATCAGATTGTTTGTTTGTTTGTTTGTTTTGCTATTGAATTGTGTGGATTCTTCGTATATTTTGGATATTAACCCCTTAACAGATGTATGATTTGCATACATATTTTTTTCCATGCCACACGTTGTCTATTCTGTTCCTCTGCCTATTTTAAAATCAGATTTTTTTTTTGCTGTTGAATTGTGTGGATTCTTTATATATTTTGGATACTAACCCCTTATCAGATGTACGATTTGCATACATATTTTCTTCCATCCCACAGGTTGTCTTTTTATGTTGTTGATGGTTTCCTTTGCTGTCCAGAAGCTTTTTAGTTTGATGTAGTCCTACTTGTTTTTCTTTTGTTACTTTTGCTTTTGATGAAATATCCAAAACCAATCATTGCCAAGACCAACTTCAAGAAGCTTACCCCCTATGTTTTCTTCTAGGAGTTTTATGGTTTGGGGTCTTATGTTCACATCTTTAATCTATTTTGAGTTGATTTTTGTGTATGGTATAAGATAGGGGTCCAGTTCCATTCTTTTGCATCTGGCTATCCAGGTTTCTCAACACCACTTATTGAAGAGACTATCATTTCCCCATTGTACATTCCTGGCTCCTCTGTCATAAATTAATTGGCCATATAGCATGGGTTATTTTCTGGGCTACTTTTCTAGTCCATTGATCTATGTGTCTGTTTCTGTACCAATACCATACTGTTTGGATTACTATAGCTTTGTAATATGGTTTGAAATCAGGAAACATGATGTCTCCGGCTTTGTTCTTCTTCCTTTAGATTATTTTGGCTATTTGGGATATTTCCACACAAATTTTAGGATTTTCTATTTATGTGAAAAATGCCATTGGAATTTTAACAGGAACTGTATTGAATCTGTAGATTGGTTTGGGTAGTATGGACATTTTAACAATATTAATTCTTCCAATCCATGAGCATGGAAAATATTTTATCTGTGTCTTCTTCAATTTCAAAGTCTTAGAGTTTTCCGTGTATATGTCTTTCACCTCCTTGGTTAAATTTATTCCTTAGAATTTTATTCTTTTTGATGCAATTATAAATGGGATTGTTTTATTATTTATTATTTTATTAAAGTATAGTTGATTTACAATATTATGTTAGTTTCAAGTGTACAGCACAGATTCAGTATTTTTGCAGATTATACTCCATTATAGATTATTACAGGTAATGGGTATAATTCCCTGTGCTATATAGTATATCCTTGTTGCTTATCTATTTTATGTACAGTAGTTTTTAATCTGTTAATCCCATACCCAAAATTTGTCCCTTCCCCACCACTTTGATAACCACAAGTTTGTTTTCTATATGTGTGTCTGTTTCTGTTTTGCATATACATTAATTTGTATTATTTTTTTAGATTCCACATATAAGTGATATTATACAGTATTTGTCTTCCTCTGTCCGACTTATATCGATAAGCATTAATATTCTCTAGGTCCATCCACATTGCTGCAAATAGCAGTATTTCATTTTTATAGCTGTGTAATATTCCAGTGTGTGTGTGTGTGATGCCACATTGTCTTAATCCAACCATCTGTTGACAGACACTGGGTTGCTTTGGAGATTGTTGTTTTAGTTTCCCTTTTTCACAGTCCATTGTTAGAGTGTAGAAACTCAACTGTTTTTGAATATGCATCCTGCAACTTTATTGAATTTGTCTATTAGTTCTAACAGTTTTTTTGGTGTTTCGGGTTTTCTCTGTGTAATATAATGCCACCTGCAAATAGAGACAATTTTACTTCTTCCTTTTCAATTTGGGTGTCTTTTATTTCTAGTTCTTGCCTAATTTCTCTGGTTAGAACTTCCAGTACTATATTGAATAAAAGTAGCAAGAGTGGGCATCCTTGTCTTGTTCCTGATCTTAGTGGAAAAGCTTGTAGCTTTTCACCATTGAGTATAATGTTAACTGTGGGTTTGCCATATGTGGCCTTTATTATATTGAGGTACATTCCCACTATAAACAGTTTGTTGAGAGTTTTTATCATGATGGATGTTGAATTTTGTCAAATGCTTTCTCTGTGTCTATTGAGATGATCACATGATTTTTATCTTTCATTTTGTTAATGTGATATATCACATTGATTTGCAGATGTTGAACCATCCTTGCACCCCTGGAATAGATCCTTCTAATGTACTGAATTCATCTTGCTAATTTTGTGGAGGATTTTTGCACTATGTTATTTTCCTTTCTTGTAGTGTCCTTGTCTGGTTTTGGTTATCAGAGTAATGCAGGCCTCATAAAATGAGTCTAGATGTGATCCCTCCTCTTCAATATGTTGGGAAAGTTTATGAAGAATTGGTATTAATTCTTCTTAAATGTTTGGTATAATTCACCAGTGGAGCCATCTGGTTCTGGACTTTTGTTTGTTGGGAAGTTTTGACTACTGTTTTAATCTCCTTACTAGTAATTCATCTGTTCAGATTTTCTATTTTTCATGATTCAGTCTTGGTAGGCTGTATGTTTCCAGTAATTTATCCATTTACTCTAGGTTGCCCAATTTGTTGGCATACAACTGTTCATAGTAGTCTCTCATGATCCTTTGTATTTCTGTGGTATCAGTTGTAATGTCTCCTCTTTTGTTTATAATTTTGAGTTTTCTCTCTCTTTTTCTTGGTAAGTGTAGCTAAAGCTTTGTATATATTGTTTATCTTCTTTTAAAAACCTGATTATTTTCACTGACCTTTTCTATTGTCCTTCTACCCTCTGTTTCATTTATTTCTGCTCTAATCTTTGTTATTTCCTCCCTCTAGTAACTTTAGGCTTTTTTTTTCTGGATTCTTGTGGTGTAAACTTAGGCTGTTTACTTGAGATCTTCTTTTCTTCTTAATGGAGGCACTTATAACTTCCTTCCTAGGACTACACTTGTGGCATCACATAAGTTTGGGTATGTTGTGTTTCCATTTTCATTTGCCTCAAGATATTTGTTATTATTCTTTCGATTTCTTCTGTGATCCATTGGTTGTTCAGTAGCATGTTTAATCTCCACATACTTGTGAATTTTCCAGTTTTACTGCAATTGATTTCTAGTTTCATACCACTGTGGTTGGAAATGATGCTTGATATGATTTCAATTTTAAATTTATTAAGATTTGTTTTGTGGCCTAAAATATAATCCATCCCGAGGAATGGTCCACGTGTTCTTAAGAAGAATGTGTTTTCTGCTGCTATCAGGTGGAATGTTTTGTAACTGTTAAGTCCATTGGGTCAAATGTGTAGTTTTAGTCCAATGTTTCCTTATTTGTTTTCTGTCTGTATCATCTATCCACTGTGAAAGTGGGATGTTGATGTCCCCTACTATTATTGTATTGCTGTCTACTCCTCCCTTTAGGTCTGTTAATATTTGTCTTATATATTTAGGTGCTCCCATGCTGGGTGCATAAATATTTACCAACGTTAATCCATTTTCTAGGATTGACTCTGATATCATTATATGACTTTCTTTTCCTCTTATTACAGTCTTTGTCTTAAAGTCTATTTTGTCTAAGTACAGCTACCCCAGATTTCTTTTTGTTTCCATTTTCATGGAATATCTTTCTCCATCCCTTCACTTTCAGTCTGTGTCCTTAAAGCTGTGAGTCTCTTGCTTTAGCATTAATCACCATCTATATACTGATGATTCACATATGTCTATCTCTATTTAACATATAACTCTCTCCCACAGGAACCTTAAACTTGATCTACCTAAAAGTGAACTCAATTTTCCCTGGAAACTTGTTTTTTCTCTTATATTTTCTATCTCAACAAATGGTGCCACCATCTTTCCAGTTTTTAAATTGACTCTTTCCTCTTCTTCACATCCTGTGTCTCCCTTCCCTTTTGACCCTCAACATTCAATTAATCATGACATTCTTTCCATTTTCTCTTACAATTCTCTTAAATCTGTCTTCTCTATATTCTCATAGCCACCACCTTTGTTCACCAACATTAACTATTTCTTCCTAATTGGTTTCATATTTCCAATATTTTCTCCCCCTTAAAAATTCTCCTTATCACAACCAGAATGGTCTTTCTAAATAAAAAATATGTTCTTGTCATTTTCTTATATGTACCATTTCACTGTTTCTCTATTGCCCTTGGGAGAAAATCCAAATTCACCCATTTCTTTTTAGAGTACACACTAGTCACACTAAACCATATGCAGTCCAGGACGATGCCACAATTCTGACATCTATAGGCCTTTGTACTCCCAATCCTTTTGCCTAAAATGACATTTCCAAAATCCTCCTCATTGCTTTCACTCATTTTTCAGATCTCAAGTTAAGATATCACCCCCAGAGAAGTAATCTTTAAATCTTCTAGACCTGTGATGTTTGATATGGTAGTCACCAGTCACACACAGCTATTGTTCACTTGAATATGGCTAGTCTTAATTGAGATGTAGTCTATAGCAGGTTTTGAAGGCTTAGTATAAGAAATGTACAGTTATCTTATTAATAATTTTTATATTGGTGACATGTGAAATAATATTTTGAATGTACTGGCTTAAATAAAATATATTATTGAAATTAATTTCATCTTTTTTACTTTTTTATGTCTACAATAAAACTCAAAATTACATGTTGTTTGCATTATATTTCAACTGGACAATACCTAGACCAGATGAGGACGACCAAGCCCTTTTTTCCAGCACCCTGTAGTTATTTCTTTAGCAGTATTCTATCTGTTAAAATTGCTAGATGGTGTCCTGCACTGGACAGCAAGCATCTAATGAACAAGGGGCTATCTTGGTTAACAGAGTAATTCCAGTGCTGAGAGCGCTAAGATAAAAAGTCAATCCTCATTTTTCATGGATTCCATATTTGTGAATATGCCTGGTCACTAAAATTTACTTATAACCCCAAAATCAATACTCACTGTGCTTTCGTGGTCATTTGTGGACATTCACAGAATAGCAGAAGATTTGAGTCATCCAATACATATTTTCCTAGCCAGGTCAAACAAGGCAATGCTCTGCCTTCTTGTTTCAGCTATCAAACTGTAAACAAGTGTTCTTTTCACAGTCTATTAGTGCCGCTTTTCGCATTTTTGTGACTTCTGTTGATGACTTGGCTATTTAAAAATGGTCCCTGAAGTGGGAAGTGGGAAAATAGTACTGAAGTGGGAAAATAGTACTGAAGTGCTGTCTAGTGTTTCTAAGCACATGAAGGCTGTGATGTGCCTTACAGAGAACATATATGTGTTAGATAAGCTTCCTTTGGGCATGAATTACAGTGCTGTTGGCTGTGAGTTAAATGTTAATGAAACAATATATATTAAATAAAGTGTCTTCAAAAAGAAACACACATAAAGCAAGATTATATATTAGCTGACCAAAATGTCATGCTCACAGGAACGTACTATGTACTTCCTCTAGTAGCAATAGTTCAGTATTTGCTAATTCAATGTTCCAGCAACTTTACTAGAATCAGCTATGTTGAATGAATGATGCTGGATCATTTGACCAAATCCAAATCTTGTGTGAGTGCAGTATATGGTGGTATATAGGCAGCATGTGGTAGTATATGGTGGTAGCAGTGACTGTGGAGCCAAACTGCCTTAGAGTTCAATCCTGGCTCTCTGACTCGCTAGCTGTGTAATTTGGGGCAAATTACTCAACTTTTCTCTGCCTTTTTCCACAACTGAAAATGTAGACTAAAGAGTAGTCACTAATGGTTGCCAGAGGCTGGGTGTGGTGGGAGGGGAGTGACCACAAAGAGGCACAAAGAAACTTCTGAAATGAGGGAAATATCCTATATCTTGTTTATGGGATTATAGTGGTAGTTACTTAGCTGCCTATGTTTTTCAAAACTCATAGAACTAAAAAGGGTAAATTCCACTTTGTATAAGTTATAACTTAGTAAATTTGAAGTTAAAAAAGGAGTAACAGTAAAAATTAAAGGAATAATGCACTACCTGCTTACATAAATACTCTTTAAATATTTGTAACTGTCCTAATAATAATAGGGAAAGGTTAGGTGGTGTAAGGAAAAGCAGAGCGGACTCATGAACCAGGGTTCTAATCTGGGTCTTTCACATATTAGGTAGAGGCTGAGCTCAGTTTAGAGAGTTCACTTACTTATTGTAAAGGTTAGATTAGACAACATGTGTGAAATATCTATGAAAAAACTTAGAGCCACATAGGAAAGTGAGAAATGGGATTTTTCATGAGACAGCAATACAAAATCACAGGGCCACAGAAACTGTGGTAAAGGTCACCTCTCCAAGGTAGGAGAATGTGGTGGGTTGTGAAACCACTGAGAAAAGGAGAACGCATCTCTTTCTAAGAATCTCGATCCTAATCCTATTCAAGTCGCTATTGGCTCCACATTGATTCCAAGACAACCCAACTGATCTAATGAGGTACGGACATACCTCAAACTCAAAGTAATGCCAATGCCAGGAGGAAGGAAGAGCTGCGTCTGGCAGAACATCTTTCTGCTGGACAATGCAGTAGGAGTCAGACGCCCATTCGCCTCCAAAACTCCGTAACAGCCTCTGATGTGAGGAGTGAGTTAGGTCATTTCACCGCTGCTTTTTAGGTCGCGGATGTCTCAGGAGTTCCCACCCCTGAGAGCGCTGCTGATCCTGGCAGAGCGGCAGCGGCAGTGGCTGCTGGAATCTCATCATGGGTGGCTAGGGTCCCCCGCAAAACCCACAGTGGGAGCCACGTAATAAAATACTGCACTCGTGCTCTTCCTCGAGGAAGAAGCATGGTTTAAAACGCCAAGTAGGGCTGCAAGTTGGGCCAGCATTTGGAACACAAAGTTCCCTCCACAGTCACGAGGCACAACCGTTGAAGGCCCATGCCTCGCGAGTTCTGGCAGCCGTCACATGACAACCGCCACGCGCCTGACGTCAAGGGCCACCGAGTGCGTGGCTTGGTTCCCGTTAACTTCGACCGGGACCCGAACAGTAACGAACCTAAAAGTTTGAGGGAGCAAGCTTCCTTGCCGACGAGTTTACCCTCAGCAACCGAACTCCAGAAAGTGCTCTTCACGCCGGAAGTGCACTAATCCGCGGCACGTGGGGTTGCCAGGGCGCTCTTCACGTGACTGGGAGGAGCCTCGGGAACCTTGTAGCCAATGGTAGCGAGAGAGGGCGGTGCCTATGACGCGCCGGGACCTATCCCGGAAGTAGGGCTGATGTGGGGGCGGGAAAGGGCGGGGAGGCCGGGGTGTGGGAAGTGTGGCGGCCCCGCCCCGTCTCTTGGAACTGCCGAGGTCGCCACCGCTGCCGCCGCCGCAGCTGTGGGGGACTGGCGCGGTTACGCAGGCGAAAGGCGCTCTTTCCCTGCTGAAAGGTGAAGACTCTGGGAAAAGGTGGTGGGGCTGCGACCGGAGCGAGGCAGGGCCGGGGAAGGCGGCCGGAGCCGAGCCCCGACCGTGGAGAGGAGGAAGGATGGAAGGGGGACCGAGGCGAGCGCGGGACCCGCCAAGGCTCAGGCCCGTGAGGCGCCGGGCCGGGCCGGGGATGCCGGCAGGACAGGGGGCGTCTGAGAGGTCGAAGTGACGGCGCTGCGGGCTGGGGGGAGAAGTGCGCTGCCGCTGCCCGAGGGCCAGGTGCTGCTGGCCGGGTCCTGTTATCTTCATCCTTCGTGGGGACATGAGGCCTGGGCTGGGCCCCCCGCAGTGAGGATCCGGGCGGCGGCGGAGGGCCGGGGCGCGGCGCGGTGCGGGAAAGTCACCGGCTCCTCCTGCAGTGGGACGGTGGGGGCCGGGATTTGCTGCCCCCAGCGCGGGTGAGCGCCCTGGGCGGGTATCCCCCCCGCCTCAACGAGCTCTTCTGCGACTTCCCTCCCACCTCCCCACCGAAGGATGGAAAAGTTTGTAAGGCCGGAGTTAGAAAGTCCCCACTATTCTGGGTGGGTGTTCTGTAAATGCAAAAATAATAGATCCATGATGCGTGGCTCGTAACCTCTCCGAAATGAGGCGTTTCCCTGCCTGCATGCCAGTTGTTAAAAAGCAAACAAACTTTTTGCATAGTACCCTCAGAAAAGCAACCATCTCCCCAGCCCACCATGGCGGACGAAATTGATTTCACTACTGGAGATGCTGGGGCTTCCAGCACTTACCCTATGCAGTGTTCGGCCCTGCGCAAAAACGGCTTCGTGGTGCTCAAAGGACGACCATGCAAAATAGTGGAGATGTCAACTTCCAAAACTGGAAAGCACGGTCATGCGAAGGTAAATGCCCTTCCAGGTCTTTCTTGGTGTTGGGATTTTGATCATTTGTATTCCATTACAGAACATGCAGTTTCTGTAATTATAAGTGTATAATGACACTTTTTTTTTTTCTTCCCACAATTACTGGGTGATCAGCTATTTGAATACTGAAAGGTAACATTTCCTTCTTGGGCCCTTATAATGTTTCATTAACTGGGAACTGAAACTTTCCTGAATCCTAGTGACTTAGACAATCTATTCAGTTTACAAATGAGAAAACCTGTTCTAACATCATTCTAATGAACCTAAATTCATTTTTCTTAATCACTCTTATGATTGAATTACTAGACTATATGATATTGGGTCTGGATATGTCATGATACTGTTTAGTTTTTCACTGCTTCTCAGTTGTATGACCACTACATTTTTTTTTAAGAAAGTAAAATTAGATGACCTTGGAAGGAGAAAGAATCTGTCATAATCAGCTTTAGTATTATGCATCTGTGTATGTAATGAGTGATATCTTGGCAAAGATTAAACAGTTTCCTGTTCTCCCGTCTCTGTTAGGTTCACCTTGTTGGAATTGATATTTTCACGGGCAAAAAATATGAAGATATTTGCCCTTCTACTCACAACATGGATGTTCCAAATATTAAGAGAAATGATTATCAAGTAAGTACTAATTTCCTTTAGAATGCTGCTTGTTTCCCGAAGGTGCAAATACTTTCTACTGTCCATTGTAATTTAATAAAACCCACAAGTAGTTTTGTAGGTTTTTCTAACCAATTGTTAAGTACCACTTATTTTAGAAATTGAAGAAATAAATAGTGCTATTTAACACTTGTACCTTATCTAGGATGACTGCTAGTTTGCCACTTTTTAACATTATTGCATTTTTAAAAATTTGAACACTTATTATTTCTTAAATCAAGTGACTCTATATTGTGAGTCCAATGTTTAGTAAAATTACTATCTTCTTTGTTGTAAATTATTTCTCTTTGTTGTAAATACTTTCCAGGTATTTCTTTTCCCTTACCAGACCTAAGACTCTCAAGAAATTATTGGAATTCATGTTCCACCAACCAAGTTTGTGTGTATTAGTGAATGTGTGTCAGAATTTGGTATTCTTAAATAGGGAAATAAGTTGAAAGCCATAAATACAAAGGATAAAGTGTATGGTCACTGAATATGGTGAAGAAAATACAAAAACTTCGTAATTGTTTTATTTGTATTCAGTGACCATGCTGTGATCTTTTGTTAAATTATAGGTATAAACTGCAAGTTTTAGTTCCAATTATGCATTTGGATAAGTCATGTTTTATGATAGAGTTTTCTTGTTTGGAGTATTGATGGCAACCAAACCACTGACCTCATAGAATGTGGGAGCTCAGATTAATCATAACTAAAGTCTTTCTTGAAAGTCTGCAATTTCTTTATCAAGCATACTATATATAGAACTCTTCATTTTACATAGTGAAAAATACAAGTGTGACACTCTAATTCGTTTTACCCAATTTAAACTTGTTCCTTTCTATACCTCATATTGTGTTGTATAATTTTTAAAGAATGTCACCATTAACTGCAATTATCCAATGTTTTCCTTTTACTTTTTGTCCATATGTAAACATATTTTTGCACAGTTTTAATCTAGTAAGCAGTTTTATATTTTCATTTTCCCACTTACAAATGTTTTCTAGGTTGCTTTGGAGTCTTCATAGAAATTTGAATTGTCTTAGTATAATAATAGCAAGATTTTTTTAAGTCAGGCAGATCTGAGTTTTGATCTAGTTCTGCCACTTTCAAGCTGGGTGATGTTGGACAAATTATGCAACCTCTCTGAGCCTCAGTCTTCTCATCTACAAAGGAGGGGTAATATGAAGATTAATGAGAAAATGTACTCCATAATTCCCTCATAAGTAGATATGTACCAAAAAGTAGTTTTTTTTTTTCTGCTTCCCCTTTTCCTGTATAAAAACTTCACTTAATCATTCCATTATTCTTGGAGCACCTAATTTAGACATGGCATATAGTGGATGCTCAATAAACATTTGTTAAATGCATACATGATTACTCAATGAGGTAAAGATAGTACAGCCAACTAAAGCTAAGCATAGAATTTTCTTTTGCCAAAAATAGATTTCTGTTTTTATCCTTAACGTGTGAATGCTTTGAATATTCAATATTCATTAATATTCATTCAATATACAGTGCTTTTGCCCTTGAGTGTTTCAGAAAGATGGTATCAGTAGTTCAGATGACTACTACAGTGATCAAATTAGCCAGTCATTGATTGGAGCTCAAGATTTAACATAAAGGAAAATTTTGGTTTGGGTTTTATTTTGAGATAAAGCAGGACCTGGACTAGGATGAGGGGTATGAGATGAGTGAGGCCCTTGCCTCAAGCACAAAATTTTAAATAAAGACAGTACCAGAAACAATGCCAAGCCACACAGGGGCCTGATCCTGTCTGATATTTTGTTCATTATAGAATTTATGCATTAATTCTAATTTTTAAAAATATTACATTAACCTGATCACTGAGGGGTGTGTGTGTGTGTGTGTGTGCGTGCATGCGTGCGTGCGTGCGCCACCTTAAATTTTGCACCCAAGACGAGTGCCTCACTTGCCTTGCCGTAGTCCCAGCCTTTGGTATGTAGTCTGTGTTCCAGAGCGGATAAGAGAATGACTCAAGCCTAACAGTCTGGGTCCAGATCCTTGCTTTGGCACTTACTAACTGCATGACCTTGGTTGGCAAGTTATTTAATCTCTCACCTGCCTTTCTTTATAAAATAAGGATAAGAATAATAAACTCCTCATGGAATCACTGTGAGGTTTAATTAGTTAATTCTTAGAATAGTGCCTTGCAGAGTGAGCACTCAGTGATCACATCCCTTCATTATCAAATCACCATAGAATACTTATTTCTGTTCATTAAAAAAAATTAGTTCCATGAGCCTTTCCAGTTATATTTATTGTCCTATGGTGGTCTTCACTCACCTTTCCAAGTGCCTTGATTAAATTTCTACTTATTATTTAGCTACATGTAGTCCTTTGTATTTGCTGAATTCAGTATTTCAAGTGCCAGTTTGACAGTCAGCTAAAGTGAAATATATATATCTGTTCATTATAATAATTAAAAAGTAAGTCTTTGTTTAGGAAAAGAAATGTATCAATATTTACAATTTTAATTTTACATATTTTAACATAAGTTCAGAATGAAAGGAAAATTGTCTCCTGAATTCCATTCCAAGATGTAGCTTGGATTGGAATTGCTAATTTCCATCACTTCTCCCAAAAGTAGTTATGGTTATCTGGGGCTCACTGATGGTGTAAAATACAAATACACCCAGACACCTTTGGGAATCCCCAGACTCTTAAATATAGAAACACTTGTTCAAACTCTGGTACGCACTTGAGTCATATTTCTTTAGAAAGTTCTGTGTTCCTGTGCACTACGCCACAAGTTAAATGCCTTTTCTGCATTTGCTAAAGTTTTACCTGTTATTTAAAGACCACTTTTCAGAAGGAAAACTAATCACTACAGGACATGTTAAAGTGTATATTGTGCATCTTTGGATTATTGATGAATTGCCAAAACAGTGAATATTAAATCCTAGTATATTCTTCAAATAAGTGGTATGTCTTTTGGATGTGGAGTTGAATTTTGTTGTTGCAACTAAAATAGGACAACAAAGAAAATAATGATGCTATGAATTCCTTGTGCCTAAAGTCTTTTTATAATTTATACCTCTTCTGTGGAATCTTTGTGTTCCCTGGTAAAAGCAGTCTTTCTTTGGAGTAGAAAACCTCTAAACCAGCCGATCCCAGTACTGCAGGGACAAGAAACAGATATTTTGCTACAGTATCATTAAGGGTAATAGTGAGAAGAGTCTCCTACCTTTGGTTCCTAGACCTGTGTATTCTACCTATGGGAGAAATAGTACCATATGTTGGAATATATTTAACCTGTAAAACAGCACCCAGGCCCAGAGAGTGTCATTCAGCAGGAGGCAAAGATGAGTCTTCAATAGGCAGATGCACACAGGCAAACTGTCTTAGAATGATGGAGGACATGGACCAGTGAATTCTCTGAGCATTGTCCTGTTGTCTTTTTATTTTGCCTGTCAAATGAATTTTTTAGCTAGAAATGATACTGTGTGAGATACTGACAGTAATGTGACAGTTTACAAATCCACAGATGAGATTTTAGCAGAAGCACTGAAGGCAGCAAAGGCAAGTTTATATGTGGAGTAAGGAGCTATTATAGTGAGCACAAACTGCTGCATCTTCCATGATGCAGGGAATACAATGTTACCAGGTAGCTGGCTCTTCCCCCGGGGAAATGGTGCCATATCAGGGACTCTGTATTGGTCTTTGCTATGAGATACCAGCAGTGGCTGTAGTCAGATCAGCCTTGGTGAGAGAAAACCGGTGTCATTGAGCCCATGCCACCATGGCCAATTGTTCGTGAGCCAATTGAACAAGGACTGGGAAGACTACAAAAAGAAGCTAAATGACATTCACAGGTAGAATCATCTTGTCACCTAATTGTCTGCCTCCTCGGTAGCATGTCCCCTTGGTAAGCATTTATATGGACACATTCTCTAACTATTTGGAGAGGTCCCTCCACGTACCACTTTCCCAGACCTTATTGTCAGCAATTTTCCCATCTTTTTCTTTCAGTTTTGTTGACCTTCCATCCATACTCATAGCCTTTGCCCATAATCAGTGTAAATCCAAACCTTTGGTTCTCTCTTCTTTCAAGTCCAGTACATGAAGTTCTCATCCCCACTGTCTTTCAGGGCCACCTCTGAATAGTTGCATCAGACTATGCATAACCATCTAGAAACCATTCTGAATTTTGTTTTTCAGTCAGGTGGTCATAGGGAACTCCCCAAAAAGTCATTGGTACAAGTTGAGGGAGAAATTGTGGATGTTGCAGAAGAAGGTGCTTCCAAGTCTAATACAACTTGTTGGTGTCTTCAGGAGCTGCTCAAGTTGATCTCACATATGCAGCTTCCACTTGATGATAGAGTGCTGCTGTGCATACCCAAATTTATAGCTTGGTGTGTCAGATAACACTCTAGTTGATGATAGTGTTATTTCCTTGTGTTGTCTGATAACAATGATCAAACATTCAGTTCCCTCCAGGGACCAGCAGCTCTAAAGAAGTAGTTTAAGAGTGCTGCGGGAAGAGGAAAAGGAAGAAGGAGAAAGGAGGAGGTCTTACCTAAAAGTCTGACTGTTTTGAAATAGATTGAGAAATAAAATTAAATTCATAAATTAGGGCTAAGCCACCTGTAATGATGCTATTCCTTCTCCAGCCTTCTTCTGTTGAATACCAGTAATACAAATACAAGCAAAAACGTTCCCCCATAATTCTCCTTTTTCATGTTCTTTCTTACCAGACCACATCATGGGTAGAATCTGCAGTCACTTACTCTCCCCATATCCTTCCTTTCAGTTCATGCTTTGCTTCCTCAGCTCCCTGTACCCCCAACTATTCAGTGGTTACAGTGCTCTTTCTAGAATTCTGATATACCATAGCATTTTTCTTTTTTACTTTTTATTGTGGACATTTTCAAAATATGATGAACCTCACGTACCCATCATCCATCTTCCACAATTATCAGTACATAACCAATCCTGTTTCATCTGTACCCCACCATCTATTTTTATTTCCTGTACCCTCTACCTCTTGGTTATTTTGAAGCTAATCCCAGATATTATATCATTTCATTTGCAAATATTTTGCTACGCATTTTTAAAAGATATGGGCTGGGGCTTCCCTGGTGGCGCAGTGGTTGAGAGTCCGCCTGCCGATGCAGGGGACACGGGTTCGTGCCCCGATCCCGGAAGATCCCACATGCCGCGGAGCGGCTGGGCCCGCGAGCCATGGCCGCGGAGCCTGTGTGTCCGGAGCCTGTGCTCCGCAACGGGAGAGGCCACAGCAGTGAGAGGCCCGCGTACAGCAAAAAAAAAAAAAAAAAAAAAAAAAAAAAAAAGATATGGGCTGTAAAAAACAGAAAGCATACTGTGGCACCCCCAAAATTAGTAATTCCTTAATATTTTCAAATATCCAATCAATATCTACATTTTCCTAATTGTCTTTGTTTTTTTTTGTTTGCGTTTTGCTTTTTCAGATGTGATAGTTACTGTTTTTGTTTTACAGTTTTTCTAAATCAGGACCTAAAAGTCCATGCATTGAAATTGGTTGAGGTATCTCTTAAATCTACTTTATAGGTTCTCCTCTCTCAGACATGCATTTGAGTCTCTCTTCCCTCTCTTTCCTCCCTTCCTTCTTTCTCCCTCTCTCTCTCTCTCTTCCCCTCCATTTTTGATGAAGAAACTAGATAAGTTGTTCGGTAGACTTCCGCACAGTCTGTATTTTGCTAATTGCATTTCCTTTGTCCCACATATTTCCTGAAAATTGATAATTAGATGTACAGACTTGATCATATCCAGTTTAGATTTTTATTTTCTTCTTCTTTTCTTTAACAAAAATTACTCCATAGGTGATATTCTGTGCAACCATCAAGTAAATGAGTCTGATGGTTTCATTTTTTTTTTAATTTTTTAAAATTTATTTTTGACTGCATTGAGTCTTCGTTGCTGTGTGTGGGCTTTCTCTAGTTGTGGTGAGCGGAGGCTACTCTGCATTGCCGTGCGCAGGCTTCTCATTGTGGTGGCTGCTCTTGTTGAAGAGCACAGTCTCTAGGCACATGGGCATCAGTAGTTGTGGCACGTGGGCTCAGTAGTTGTGGCTTGTGGGCTCTAGAGCACAGTCTCAGTAGTTGTGGTGCAAGGGCTTAGTTTCTCTGCGGCATGTGGGACCTTCCTGGACCAGGGCTTGAACCCATGTCCCCTGCACTGGCAGGCAGATTCTTAACCACTGCGCGATGAGGGAAGCCCCTGATGGTTTCTTTTTTTGTGCTGTTATTAGATATGTAAAAATTGCCTCAATCCATTAATTTATTAAAGGAGACAAAGTAATAATCTGTTACTTTTTTTTTTTCTTTAAAAGCCAGAACACTTCTATAAGAGGAAGTTTCCTTCAGCTCTTTTGTTTACCCTGTGGTACAGTATATAATAGGAAAGCCAATATAAATACTTGATTCTTTCCCTTTAAGTCCCAGTTTTCAAAATTAGTTGGTTTCCTGGCATCTACTGAAGATGACCAGTGAAATTTTTTTTTTCACTGTGAACTCATTTAACACATTTAAACACATTTATGTTTCAATCCATTGTAGTTATTATCATTATTGATTCTCAAATTGTTCTTTCTTTATTCCAGACCTTATTCTGGTTAGCTCCTGAATCCCTTTGATATGGACCTAGTGGTCTTTAATAGCACCATGCTTTCTGATCTTGTATACTTCCTACTGTGGACCTGGAATTATCCATTTTCCCAGGAGCCCTATGGAGAGAAATAGCACCATACATTGGATTCTTTTAGTAGGAAATGACAGATGCCACATTCTGGTACTAGTATTTTGGGTGTATGGTATAATTTCAAATGTCATTCAGCAGCTTGCTACACCACTGCATGCCTGACTCCTCTATTACAAGTTTTCTGACTCTACCCTCTCCTGTCTCCTTGCTTGCTATTAGCAAAATGATTGCTCTCTCTACCAAAAAAAAATTGTTCATAAACATCTCAAAGTTATCAAATAAGTAGATTGCTTACAGGTGAAGGATCAGAAGGAAATATTTAGAATTGACTTATAACTGTTTTCTTAACATCCTCTCCTTCCAACTCTACAGCATCAGAGAGGGCTTTGAGGGAACATTGAAAAAGTTGCACAGAAATACGCTTGAAACACAAAAATGACACTGTTAGCTTTTTTTTTTTTCAAGATTGAAAATTACAAAAGGGGAAGTGGTACCTTGAGAGAGGAAAAATCTTGCAGATACTACCTTAACCAGGTGATCAAAGTTAATATCACCAGTAATAGGACATAGTGACATAATTTGCCTCTTGATGTGATACTGAGGACACATATATGTATTAATCCTTCCAAAAATGCACTAGCTGAATCACTAGGAAACAAACTCAAACTGAGCAACATTCTATAATACAGTGAACCTGTGCTCGTCAAAAATGTCAGTGTCATGCAACACAAAGGGTCAGGAACTGTTCCAAATTAAGAGACTAAACTGACCTGACAGCCAGATAAATACAAGGCATGATCCTGGAGTTGGAAGGGAAAAATTGTTATCAAAGACAATATTGGGACAATTGGCAAATTTGAATATGGACTATATATTGAATAATATGTTAGCAATATTGAATTTCTTGATTTTGAAAAATAAACTGTGGTTATATAAGAATATGTCCTTGTTCTTGGGAAAAACACACTGAAATATTATTGCTGAAGAGTCATGATGTTTGAAACTTACTCTCAAATGGTTCAGCAAAAATAAGAAAAGAATAAGAATGTATATGGTATGCATTTTATGTATTCCATATATACAGAGAGGGGAAAAAAGCACATGTGGTTAAATGTTAACAAAGAGTAAATCTAGGTAAAAGATAAAGGATTTCATTGCATTATTTTTGCAACTTTTCTCAATATCTGAAACTTTTTAAATAAATTATTTAAGATCAAATAATTCATTTTTATTATTTAATTTTACTTTTCTGTAGCTTAACTTATTTTTGAAATTTTAAATTTTATTTCTTATAGCAATTTATTTTAATGTTTAATATTTATAAATATATATTTTAGTAGATGTTTTATAATATGTCTGTATCTTTTTGTATTTGAAATGCTTTATATTTCATCCCATGGCTTATTTTATTTATTCCCTTAAAAAAATAAAATACCATATAAATACCAAAATATCAGTATTATTATTTGGTTTATGTGGTTCAGTCACTAGTGGAGTGGGAACCTTTAACTCTTGAAATTGACAAGTTCTACTTCAGGGAATTGTTAAAAGAGCTGAAATAAAAAAAGATGAGCCTGTGGTTAATTGTTTAAAAATTACACTTCTGTCTCAACCTCCTTGCTTCCCGCTTTTCTTCCAACTACCTCACAAATGTTTGAGTGACCAAAAAATTAATTAAAAGTGTTTGTGGGGCTTCCCTGGTGGCGCAGTGGTTGGGAGACCGCCTGCCGATGCAGGGGACACGGGTTCGTGCCCCAGTCCGGGAGGATCCCACATGCCGCGGAGCGGCTGGGCCCGTGAGCCATGGCCACTGAGCCTGCGTGTCCGGAGCCTGTGCTCCGCAATGGGAGGGGCCGCGACAGTGAGAAGCCCGAGTACAGCAAAAAAAAAAAAAAAGTGTTTGTGGTGGCTTAGTAGGATGGTTTTTTGTTTTTGAGATTGTAGACATGTGCAAAAACTGAAATCTCCGGTGGTAGGTGGGGTTTCTATGGAAAGCCATTGCCAGAGTTGGTAGTGCCATAGAGGAGAGCTTTGAAACTCTACCTCTGTGGTATGCCTGTGTTATGTCATAGTGGCTAAAGGGCACCAGGGACCATGTCTTTAACTCTTTTTGTGTATGTCAATGGTAGCATCTGGTATGCTGGGTGATTGCCTTTTATAAAACCTGTTAGACAAATGGGACCTAATGAAACTTAAAAGCTTCTGCACAGCAAAGGAAGCCATAAACAAGACAAAAAGACAACTCCCAGACTGGGAGAAAATAATTGTAAATGAATCAACAGACAAAGGATTAATCTCCAAAATATACAAACAGCTTATGCAGCTCAATATCACAAAAACAAACAATGCAATCAGAAAATGGGCAGAAGGCCTAAATAGACATTTCTCCAAAGAAGACATACAGATGGCCAAGAGGCACATGAAAAGATGCTCAACATCGCTAATTGTTAGAGAAAAGCAAATCAAAACTACAGTGAGGTATCACCTCACACCGGTCAGAATGGCCATCATCACAAAATCTACAAACAATAAATGCCAGAGAGGGTGTGGAGAAAAGGGAACCCTCTTGTACTGTTGGTGGGAGTGTAAATTGATACAGCCACTATGGAGAACAGTATGGAGGTTCCTTAAAAAACTAAAAATAGAATTACCATATGACCCTGCAATCCCACTACTGGGCATATACCCAGAGAAAACTATAACTCAAAAAGACACATGTATCCCAATGTTCATTGCAGCCCTATTTACAATAGCCAGGTCATGGAAGCAACCTAAAGGCCCATTGACAGATGAGTGGATGAAGAAGATGTGGTACATATATACAATGGAATATTGCTTAGCCGCAGAAAGGAACGAAATTGGGTCATTTGTAGAGATGTGGATGGACCTAGAGACTGTCATACAGAGTGAAATAAGAAAGAGAAAACCAAATATCGTATATTAACGCATATACGTGGAATCTAGAAAAATGGTACAGATGAACCTGTTTGCAAGACAGAAATAGAGACACAGATGTAGAGAACAAATGTATGGACACCAAGTGGGGAAAGGGCGGGTGGGATGAATTGGGAGATTGGGATTGACATATATACACTAATTAATATGTATAAAATAAGTAACTAATGAGAACCTGCTGTATAGCACAGGGAACTCCACTTTGTTGTACAGTAGAAACTAACACAATATTGTAAAGCAATAATACCCCAATTAAAAAAAAACTTAAAATTCTAGGCACACTGATGGTGTACATGCTTTTAGAATAAATTAATGTGGCCTGGCTGATTCCTCATACCTGTAATGAAAGAAATTCAATGATATCAATACTGTGCCTTTTTGCAGGTTAGGTTGATGACTGGTTTTGTTTCATTAATGTCATCAACAAGCTAATGTTTTTCTTTTTTAAAAAATCTAGTGGTGTTAGCAGTGAGCTGGAGACCAAAAATTTTCCACTTCAGTTTGTTCATAATCAAATTATAAAACACATTGTTTGTAATCGTGAAAAACTGAAAATAACTTTTATGCCCATTAATACAAAAATGGTTAAATCAGTTACAGTATAACTGCAGTTGTGAAGTGATTAGAGAGACTAAGGTAGGTCCATATTTTCCAAAACGGAAAGATTTCTAAGACATATTAAGTGAAAACAACTTGCTGAAAAATACTTGTAATATCTCATTTATTTTTTAAAGCAACTATATATTGTGTACATAACTTCAGGATACTCTATAAAAAAGCCTAAACTGTTTAATAACCTAGAGATTTGCGGGAGGGGAGAGTGCAGGAAGGAATGAACTTATATTTTTTGTCTATACCTATTTTATGCTTTTGTATGTGTAGCATTCTTAAGCACCAAAAATTTATTAATGTATTACTGTGTACTTATACAAATTAATGTAATTGGCAATTTATGTAAAAATTACAAAGGAGTGGGTGTAATCTAATCAGTGCAAATGATATAATTTCTTTCAATAGCTGATATGCATTCAAGATGGTTACCTTTCCCTGCTGACAGAAACTGGTGAAGTTCGTGAGGATCTTAAGCTGCCAGAAGGTGAACTAGGCAAAGAAATAGAAGGAAAATATAATGCAGGTGAAGATGTACAGGTAAAGACCTATGGAGAGATTGTTTATTTAAATCATTTTATAAAAACTTTGACCTAAACTAGTTAGCATAAAATACTATATGTGAAATATAGCTTTTAAATACTGCTGAAATGTTGAAAATGATCTCTAGAACTAGGCAGTTTTCCCATGATACCTTTTACCATGGCCATTACCAAAGAAAGTATCAGAGTTCATTTTTTACTACATAGACACTGTCAACCCCGAATTTGTTTTGAAGATCAGCCTGAACTATTCTTAAGGATGAGAAAGGATGTTATGGGAATACTAAAAAGTGAAGGTGACTTACTTTATCTTGTTATAACTCTCAGAAGTATAACGTCTAATAAGTATTGAAACATTTATAGTTCTTATTCTCCTTTTCCCTGGAAGTTTTCTTAAAAACCACAATTTGAGAAATTTAGCTTTAGAAAACTGTAAAAAAAAGTAGATTATTTGGTCTTGGAATACCTCTTTACAAAATCAATATGTATAAAATATCCACAAAATCCAATGTATGATGAATTAACTGTATCTTATGTATGTATTGCCTTTTGAATACATTTTTGCCTGCATTTTTTTCCTTCTAGGTGTCTGTCATGTGTGCAATGAGTGAAGAATGTGCTGTAGCCATAAAGCCCTGCAAATAAATGGGAACATCAGGCATGAGCAAAATGTTTAGGTCTGGATCAACTGAAGATCTTTAGTTCTAAGTTGTCACCAAAGCTATGGCGTTCATAAGCAACCTCATTTCTTTTTTAATTGTTTTGAAATTGTGCTGAGTTAGTTTTGCAGGCAATTCGTAATTTAAAAAACTGATCAAGATGTATAATTCTTTTTTTTTTTAATTTTGTAGATGTCTTTCCTATAACTTTCCTGTGGTGTTCAGTATGTAAGTCTAAGAAACAGACAAGATAGCTTCAGCAGATGTGATTTGTCTGAGCAAATCGTTCCTAAATTTTAGTTAAATGATAAATAAACCAGGGTTTTAAATCAAACAATGTAGCATCTAGTGGTATTGAAGCAGTACATTTAAGTTGAATTAATCTGCATTAATTTCAAACTTAATATCATAGAATAAGTAGATTATGGATTGGAATTGTCAGAGTTTCAGCATGGGTGTGGCAAGTACAGATCCTTAAACAAAAATCATGTTATCAAAAAGTGCCAGTTATCTTAGTAACTATGTGCAGCCCACCTGTATTACCTCAGTCATTCTCTTCTTTGCCAAATTGCTGGTACACTTAATATAACCTATATTATGGTGATTTTAGTACTTTCTTATGGTTGACAGAGGCATTAAACTGTCTTGTGATTGTTAGCAAGTCATATTGTAAGGAAGACACAAAGGACAGTGGCAAAGGATGTTGGTTAAAGCTATAGGTTTTTATTCGTGGCCTTTGTATTCAACATAAAAATAGGAAGTTTCCATTTGTGTTTTTGCCTTTAACTCTTGTTTTCTCTATTTAAAGGAGTGACCTGCTTTACAGGATACTATGCAGTACTTTTTATCAATTATGTTGAATGAATGTTGGTATTTGTAGTAGTCACTCCTTTTCAGCCATTTTTTTTTTTTTTTTTTTTTCTTTTTGCGGTATGCGGGCCTCTCACTGTTGTGGCCTCTCCCGTTGCGGAGCACAGGCTCCGGATGCGCAGGCCCAGCGGCCATGGCTCACGGGCCCAGCCGCTCCGCGGCATATGGGATCCTCCCAGACCGGGGCACGAACCCGTATCCCCTGCATTGGCAGGCGGACTCTCAACCACTGCGCCACCAGGGAGGCCCTCAGCCATTTTTAAGTAGACTTTTTTGACATCAAAATATTTGTTAGACAAAACTGGAAATTCTTACTTTAAATTGATTTGGAACATTTGTTAAATTTATGTATGTTTTTTCTAACATGAAAGTGAATCATAGAAGAAAAGTCACTTTATGTGATAATTATTATTTAACTTAAGAAGTATATGTATTTTATCTGAATGTCATGTGACTTAATTCAGTTACTGGTGCGAAATATATGTAGGAAAGAATTCTATAAACAATTTTTTAAAAAGTATTTTAGGTGATTCTGCTACATTTCTGTTTAGTCTTTTGGACTATATATCTTTATACTTCCAGAATTCTAGGCATTGTCACAGGGTTTGTGAGGACCTTTGACTCAATACCAGTCATTATATTGCAGTGAAACTTAGAACAAAATCACCATTTCAGTAATAACTTCGTTCTCTAAGACTCATTATGAGACCTCTCCCATCATACTTTGACTTTTAAAAGGCCTTTGTACCTATCATCTAGAGGAAAATATGTACGATGCTGTAACTGGTCTATTCAGTGACTGGAAATAGCATTAGGGACAAAAGATCCCAAAGTTTTAGTTACTTAATTTGCACACACTTTTAAATCTTGTATTGGCCTCAGCAAACCCATTTGGAGAAGAAGCAAGATACTTTAAGGAAATGCAAGAGGAATTCTAAAGCACAAGAAATATTGAGGTTGTAGTTAATCATTTTTAGTATAACATTTTAGTTTTTGCCCATCCAAAGCACAGCTAGTAAGTAGACTAAATTCTTTCCAGTATTCCATTTAAGTATCTACTACATACTGGTCTAGTTTTTTAGTACTCTGTAATACGTATCTTACTTGTGACTGGTTAGCATTGTTACCCACAGGAACTCCAAAAAGTTATCAGTCTGTGTTACTTGCTGGTCATTCATATGACCCCAGTTAACCACCAATGTTCTGGTTTAGTATTAATTCTGGATTGGCATGCCCTTGTTCTTCGTAATTTGTCAAACTTCACATAAATATATTTTCAATTGTGAGGTAAGTGTATATAAATTATAATAATGCATCTGTACCTTCATATCTTGAATGGCAAAAGCTATTTATGCTTAAATATTTCATTTTAAGTACTATAATGAAGTATAAGTACTCTTCTGTCATATAATTAATTGTAAGTATAGATTTTAAAGATATGGGACTGTTTATTTTCACATAAGTCAGTACATGTTTCGCTAGAACAATATATTTCATTTAGAAAAGCTTTATAAATTGTATTAAAAGGAAGCAGGAAACATATTTTTTAACAGAACAGAAGTGACTTCATTCTTTTTTGACATCAGAAATGTTAAAAGTTGATTCCTAGTATTTGTTGTACTTTATTGTAGCAAATGTTAAATGTCAAAGTTACCACGTATAGAATGTAGACTGTCACATTGATAGATTATACAGTGATACCTTTTTGTTTGTAGGCATTTCACCAATTTATACACAATATTATAGTAACAAGTGGAATATTTGTTTCTTTCTAGAACAACATACTTTATTTCTACTGTGAAGACTTTGTTTTACCTTATTCACTACAAAGTTGTATACCCTCTGAAATAGATCAGATTATTGCTACTTTGACTTAGCATTTGCATCATAAACATAATTATGATGTTTCTTTCATGCTCCCCTCCAAGGGCTGTCAGTCACTTGAAATTATTGCTAACCAAGCTCTTGAATACGTTTCCATTTATGGTACAAAATTCTGTACCAATGCTTTATAACAATTATCAGAACTCTCCTGCAGCCAGAGCATGAAATCTTTAATAGGAGATGCTGCAATAAAATGTTTAGGCTATAAAATTTGGGGACACAACTTTTCATTATAGCACAATGAGTGTGCATGTGCACACATAGCTTTGTATGTTTGTTCTTTTTACAACGTCATTCCAACTCTTAAAAGTACTGTAGTCTGGTAGTGCCTCAAATGTTGGTAACTGTTTTTTTTTTTAATTTACAGCTTTTCCAGAATTTGTTTTTGTACTTTAAAGTTTCTCAATTAGATTATTTCTAGTTGAACTGTAATTTGAATGCATTGTTCTCAGGGCTGTTTGTGCTAAGTGCTGAAGTTTCATTATTTCAAAGCTAACTGCCTGAAAGTATATTGCAAATTTTTCCCAAATTATAATAGAGTGATACATACAAACAAAATTCCGTAATATCAACATACTTAAACCATATACTAAATATTCAAGAAAAAAATGAGAACATTAGTAATATCTATACTGGAATCTTGCCATATTTTTTTTCATTTTAGAAAAGAATTTGGTAGTCTTATCTTAGACCCTTATCCTTGATGATATATCTGAAAGCATTCCTTTGGCCTGGAACCCAAAGATAGTTTTAGAGCCAAACTTTGATGTGATTCTCAAACATATTTAGGGACAACAGAACAAAAATTCATAGTACTTTTTTGGGTACATTAAAATGTTTACATATTGAATTCTGTAATATGAACTAGGAACAAATTTATTATGAGAAAATATGGCTCTTAAGCAGAAAATGTGTGAACTATAAGCATATTTCCATAAACAGTATATTATATTGAACTTGTCAACAGTTTGAAATTTTCTGATATAATCTAAGCAAAATATTTCATAGTTTTCAAGCCTTTTTTTCCCCTACCATTCAGACAAGTAATAGGCAACAAAAGCTTAAGAAAAATTTATTGTGGAAAATCTTAAAATTGAGAAAATTCAATCTATTAACTTTATTAAATTTTTTTCTCTGAATTGGGTATATGGCATTATTTGATTTTAGCAGGGAACATTTGGATTTAGCTTACGGAACACAGATGTTCTGTGGGAACATGACTTGAAGTTCTATATAATGTTTTTTCATTAAATAACCATCTGAACATCAAGGTAACTACCAAGTGAGGTCAAGTGCCTGAAAAGTGCTGTATACATCTTATTAGCATGTTTTCCTTACATGAAAGATGCATCTTATAGCAATGCATATCAGGCTTTCACCTTCTAAAAACACACTTGCCAAACTTTACCATCCACCACTATTTCTGTTTCCTTAAAACAGGTCGAAACCTATTTTACAATTGAAAGAGAGATTCCTTTATTTATATAAAGTCCCTAAAACTGTGTCTTGATATTGGTAGACTTAAGTTTATCTTAGTTCAAGATTGCACATTTTTAAAACTCTGGATACAGACTTTATTCAGTGATGACTATACAGCTTCTCATAAGTCATAGTTGTGATCATTCTTGAAAGGAATTCTTTATTGTGGTTAATATCTACTATAAATAAGCACTCTTGTGCTTGTTACAAAGTATAGTGCAAATTACTAGCTCTATACTGTTTTTGTCCTCCTCTCCAAAAAGAAAATAGTTGAAATGGCATTGTCTAATCCAGTGGCACTTTATCAGTAATACATTTTATTTGTCATAGGTATAAGAGAACTCATGCTTTTACCTGCGGAGACTCATATGTTTTAGCTAAAACTTTAAAATTGTAAGATATGTAGTATGAGTATTATTATAATCATGTATTTTACATTTCAAAAATGGGTAAAATTAAAATATTAAGCCTTTGTCTATATTAAAATAATTGTGAAATCCTTTAAAATGTAGATGGTAAACTTAGCAATTATAATTTTTGTTACATTAAAATATATTTGTCTGTTAACTTCATCAGTTATATTAAATAAAAATAAAGTTAATTTAACAGCTTACACTATTCTTGTATATACACGTTCCTAGAAACATTTTCATACTAGAAATTAATTTGTATATTACTGTTAAAAGAAAATCTAACTTGTATTTTTTAAAATATATTTTAGGTTCTTACTATACAGCACCCTAGCTTTACAGCTGGGAATGTTAATTTCTAGATTTTAGTTCCAGATTTAGGTACATTTCTTTTAATCTTTAAATTTTAATAGTTTTTAAGAATACATAAAATACATGGTTCAAAATTCTATAGGTACAAGAGTAAATACATCTTCCCATCTTCGTCCTCTTTCTGTGCATTCTTCCAGAGATACACAGTGCAAGAGAGTTTAGTGGTCCCTTCCCCTCCCCTGACCTCCCAGGATCTGAAGTGTTCCTTCTTTACCAGAGTTGCTGTTCTCTTTCCACAGCAATGTGAATGGTGGAATGAGTCCCTGAAGCAAACTCTTCACACTTTTCCCAATCCTCACCATATCTAATCAACACCATCTGGACAGATTCGTCCTCAGGTGGCTCAGCAGTTTCTTGCTTTTATACACTGTACTATTCTAGAACATCTCTGTCACTCCTGACTTGTGGACCATACCAAGACTTCCAGTGTAGTTGTCACCTTGTATCCATGATCAATATCACTGTTATCCATAATCTTCCATATCCAGCAAGCATAATTGGGCAGTGGGAGAAGCACCAAATTAAAGTCTTCCACCCCTCAGCCCCACTCTTTTTTGCCACTTGCAAATACCAGTAGCTTGTTTCCCAGAAGTAGGCATGAGAAGCGTAAAAGAAGAGTGAAAAGGGACTAATTGTATGTTATGTATCAGCCTGTCTGAGTTTCTTCTTCCTGCCACCCCAACCTCATATTTAAACATTCTATCCAAACAGGAGGTGTCTATGGAATTACCACTTTTAAAACCCTACTGCTTGTCTAAAGTGTGTGTTCCACTGGGAACTTAAAGTATTCATTGCCACAGTACATTCAGCAGGATCAGTTACAATCACTGGATGTGTATCGGCTCAAAAGAACCCACCTACAAGGTTTTATCAATCCATTTTCCAATTTGAGAGTTATTTCTGGGTCCAGTCAAAATAATTTGCCGCCACCCACGGGTACTACCTGGCATCACAATGACTTGTGTCTCAGTGTTTAGGAGGGCCCAAAAGGCTTGGCAACCACATTTGCTATCAGATTCGCAACAAAGATCCTAACTGGGAGAATGGAGGTTTATCTACCTAGTAATGATAGTGTGTCTGCCTTTTTTGGTTCACAGTTATGTGTATGTTTCACTTAAATTATTGTCACTCTAGTTCGTTTTAATTCCTATACAGTCAGTGAGGTAAATCTTGCAGAAAAAAATATATACATGGAACCTTCAGAAAAAAAGGACATTTAGGACACAAAACAGTTTCTATAAAGTGGAAATATTAAAAATAACACTCTGATACCAGTCCTAAGTGAAATTAAAAACAAAACTAGATGTAGGCTTTGTACCTTGTTAAATTTATTTCAAAATATTTTATTTATTTATTTTTTTATTTTTTTATTTTTTTCGGTACGCGGGCCTCTCACTGTTGTGGCCTCTCCCGTTGCGGAGCACAGGCTCCGGACGCACAGGCTCAGCAGCCATGGCTCACGGGCCCAGCCGCTCCGCAGCATGTGGGATCTTCCTGGACTGGGGCATGAACCCGTGTCCCTTGCATCAGCAGGCGGACTCTCAACCACTGCCTCACCAGGGAAGCCCCAAAATATTTTAAATTAAAAAAAACTAGAAAATAAAAAGACTCTTCTACCTGGAAATTTTAAAACCTATTATGTAATTCTACTATGAAAGGGGTACTACAAACAAAGAATTCCTGAAAGATAATGAAAACACTATATATCAGAATCCATGTAAAGCAGTATAGATGAAAATCTGTAGCCTTAACACCTATATCAATAAAAATGAAAGAATGAACATAAATGAATTAAATTCCTAAATCAAATAACTAGAAAAAAAAAACAGCAAAATAAACCAAAAGAGAGCACAAGGGAAGAAATGATAAAGATAAAAACAGAATTAGGTGAATAGAAAAATAGCAAATTAAAAAAAATTAAATTCTGGTTTCTTGAAAAATTAACAAACCACTGGCTAATTTAAGGTAAAGGAA
This sequence comes from Mesoplodon mirus, assembly GCF_964341445.2. NCBI lineage: Eukaryota > Metazoa > Chordata > Mammalia > Artiodactyla > Ziphiidae > Mesoplodon > Mesoplodon mirus. The sequence goes on from NC_138982.1 coordinate 59,015,307, forward strand.
GAAAACACAAATGTCAAAAATGAGAAATGACAAGGAGTGACTAATGCAGAGAAAAACATAAATTCTATGCAGATAAATTTGAAAACCTAAATGATATAATTTTTAAGGAAAATATGGTTATTAGAATCAACCTCAGTAGAAACAGAAAGTTTAAACAGAACAATTTAAATAAAAGAAATAGAGAAACTATTCACAAAAAACAAACCAATAGCCAAAACCCAAAACCAGGCAAATTGTTTCACTGGAGAATTTTACCAAACTTTTAGAGACCAGATGGTTTCAAAGTTACATAGATTGTTTTAGAGCATAGAAAATCAGAACTTCTAAATTATTTTTACAAAACAAATATAACTGATACCTAAACTTGATAAAGTTAACCAAAATAAATACAAATACTTATGCAAATATCCTAATATACTATACTAGTAGTGATAGACTCAAACCCCACATGAAGAAAATGATACCCATGCCCACATGGAGTTTATATCAGAGATGCAAGAATAGCTCAATATTATGAAATCTATTAATTCACTCCCATAGGAAACAGGTTAATATCTAGGAAATCTCTCTTAATAGTATTCACTATATTATGAGTCTAAAGAGATAGGTCATATTATTTTCCCCATAGATACTGAAAAAAACTGGACAAAACAATACCCATCCTCAAAATATCTCTCGGAAAACAAAAAAACAAAAAACAACAGGTGGATGAATAACATAAATATATCTACGTTTATACATAATAACATGGTATATATAACATACGTTTGTACGTGTGTGCATGCTCACGTGTGCGTGTGTTTGTAAAATTGCAGAAGCTAGCCTTTTACCTAATGGAAAAACACTAAAGGCATTCTCAGTAAAGTCAAGAACTAGCTAGGCAAGAATGCCCACTATCTTGACCACTATTATATTGTTCTGAAAGTATTAGCCAATACTATCAGACAATAGAAGACAGTTAAGACACATTAGACTTTTAAAAGTAAGAGAAAAAACTTTTCTATTTTCAGATGATCACAAGAATAAACTCCAAATGAAACAGTGGTCCAAATGGAAACAATAAACTAAGTCCTAGAAGGCAGTATGGGTGAATTTCTCTATAACTTGACTTCAACTATGACTGAAAATGCAGATATAATAAAAAGATTTATAGATATATAGATATACTGTAAAGAAAAAATAATAAATGGAGCAAAATGCTAACAATAAGTAAAAATCTAAGTAAAGGATATATAGACACACATATATATTTATATATTCTTTATCCAGATTTTTATGCATTTATATTTATATGTTTATAACATATGTGTGTGCGTTTTGAACTATTTTAACAATTTTCAGTAAGTTTGAAATAGTTTATAAATAAAAAGTTTTTTAAATTTCAAAAAAGTGTGTATAGTACCAACCAGTATTTACAAATGTATGTAATTACTTGTGTAATCCAAATGATATAGATATACAAATACACATTCATAAACATTCAAGCCCCAAAGCATTAAATAGCTATTTCTAAGCAGGTGGGATTTTAGATATTTTTATGCATTATCTTTTTTGCTTCTCTATATTTCCTTTCATGAGCATTTCTTTCGGCATAAGAGGATAATAATTTTGTTATTTAAAAGTTCCTCAAGCATTGTCTATAGTAGTGAAAAATGGAAATACTCCAAATGGACACAAACAGGTGAATGACTAAGCTAAAAATGACAAGTAATAAAATTAAGCAATGAAAAAGATACTTGCTCTCATTTTAAAGGCTGATCAACTACTCAGAATTCCTGTGGCACTGTGTAACGAGAAAATCTTACTTCTGAAACTGCAATTGTTAAAAATAATTTAAAAATTACTTAGGTTTTTCTAAATACATACTGAGACAAGAGATGAACTGAAGCAAGTATACATTTTTTTAATCATAGGTTTTAATGCTTTCCTATCAAATTAGTAAAGAAAAGTGCAAGCAGCGACTTCAGTTCCTATTTCCCCTGCCTGATACCCTTAACTTTCATTTATGAGTATCTAACGAAGAACATTCTTAAGTTGGAGGAGTTAGAAGCAATATTCTTCAGTAGTAATAAGTTTTCCTCAGCACCTGACTGTTGTTTGCACAGAAGGGCTATAGCACATCCTTTGTCAAAGCTGTGCAGTTTACTTCCATAGGACTGTTTGTCTGCAATGTCATTTGAGGATATTGTTTTGGAGATGGGTAGTGCAATGCCTTATGACACTCAACATGCTCCATTTTGTAGCACATGGCGCAGAAAGAAACAATTCCATAATAAAAACTATGAAATGGTATTTTTGCTACATATACAAAATCTTTTTTTTTTTAATACAATGCTTGAATGGTGATAACATTGAATACTGGAAGGTTTGGATAAAGGGAAATTTTCAGATTCCAGTTTCATAAATCAGCTTCTAGCAAATAAAGTGAGTCTTAATAATAAGTAAATTTCAGATATGCAGATACTGTCTACTTTCTATGTTACAGTGTGATCCTTTGTGATGTTAACAGTCCTGAGGTCTTCCAAAAGAGAACGCTGTAAGACTGAGGTACACCATCTGATCCTGTAAGATATTTTGTGTGATGCACAAACCCAGTACAGACACAAAGCTGCAGGAAAAGCAGATGTATGAAATACAAATGCACCATGACAGAAAACTCTGTTCAGGGCCTGTTTGCATAAATGTCATAATATTGTGTGTGTGTGTGTGTGTGGTTCAAAATACATATTGGTACTTACAAGGATAAATGTTTATTAGACTATTATAAACATTCATTAAAATATCTATAACCTTTCCAGTACAAAATAGTAGTGTGGATTTTAAAGTTTTACGTTGACCGCCAAGTTTTATGTTTTTACAGGTGTACATGGATTTGCATATTAGAAAAATAATTAGAAAAAAAATGATGGTTGTGAGAACTTTTTCCCCACTGTTCTTAAGTGCCATTTTGTCATAAATGGCAAAAACACACATTTGTGTGTGCTTATTTCTGGGCTCTCTATTCTATTGGTCTGCAAATCTAACCGTGAAACAATATCCATTTGTTTTAATTATAGTAGCCTTAAAATAAATCTTAATCTATAGAGCAAGTCCTCCCACTTTATTTTTCCTTCTTCAAGTATATTTTGGTATCTGTGTTTTCATACAAATTTTCAAATTGGTTTCAAGAGATAAGGAAGGAAGGATGGATAGATGGATGGATGGAAAGAAGGGGAAAAGGAGAGAGAAGGAGGAAGGAGGGAGGGAGGGAGGGAGGAAGGAAGGAAGGAAAGAAAGAAACAAGAAACATCTGTTAAGCTATTGTTTGTGATCACATTGAACCTATAATTCAGTTTGGTGAGAATTGACATCTTTATTTTATTGGTTTTTCCAGTCAAGGCACAATGAATGTCTACTTATTTAGTCTTCTTTCATTTTTCTCAATTATATTTTATAGTTCTGCATAGAGGTCTTGTACATTTTTATTTTTTAATAGGTATTTTATATATTTATGTTATTGAAAATATCTTCTTTACTTTTCATCTTCTAATGTATTGCTGGTTTATAGATTTGCAATTGATTTTTATACCTAAACTTTGTATCCAGCAATCCTGATAAATTCACATATTAATTCTGATAATTTATCTGTAGATTATTTTAAATTTTGTATATATACAATTGCATATCCACTACAAATAATGGCCCAACTTGCTGCATAACATATTGCTGGATATGGTTTTATTAATAATATATCTGTGATTATAGTATATTAAGATAAATATTTCTACTAATATAAACAAGTTGATGACTGAAAGAGTTTGTGTAAAATGGGTGTCTTAGCCTTCATACATTTGGTTTATTTGGGGAAATGATCCCAGGTAACAGAAATAAAGAACTGGGAAGTGTGAAACTGGGAAAGAGCAAAAGCAAAAAGTAATGTGCTGGGGACAAGTGAGGCTTAATCCTCTGCTGGGATCTTCCATGCAATGATGTACAATGCACTTCTTTTTTTTTGGCTGCATTGGGTCTTCGTTGCTGAACGCAAGCTTTCACTAGTTGCGGCGAGCAGCGGGGGCTACTCTTCGTTGCGGTGCGTGGGGTTCTCATCGCGGTGGCTTCGCCTGTTGTGGAGCACGGGCTCTAGGTTGTGCGGGCTTCAGTAGTTGTGGCTCACGGGCTCCAGAGCGCAGACACAGTAGTTGTGGCACACGGGCTTAGTTGCTCCGCGGCATGTGGGATCTTCCGGGACCAGGGCTTGAACCTGTGTCCCCTGAATTGGCAGGTGGGTTCTTAACCACTGCACCACCAGGGAAGCCCTAGAATGTACTTCTGAACTGTCCACTCAAGAGAAAGAAGAAGGGAGCGGCAATTTGGGGCAGGTGTAACTTGGCAGTGTCTCCCCATATATTTTTCACCTTTTATCTCTATGGCTTCTCTGAGGAGAGGCGTGGGAATCTCCCTACTAACACTCATTTACACATGTACAACCTGGAAGTACAAGGCAGTTAACACCCCATGTATAACCACTGACCAATGGGGGACAGGAAACTGTGGATAAATGCTCCCCTCTTCTGAATTAAAAGGGAAGCTGACCAACTGTGAGTTTGGGCATAAAAGGTATCCGTTAAAATTAGCATTATTTTTTCCTCAGATGTGTGGTAGCATTCACTGGTGAAGCTATCTGGGTGTTTTTCTTATGGGAAGGTTTTAATTACAAATTCAATTTAGTTAAAAGATAGAGGACTATCAGATAGTGTATTTTTTCTTGTGTAAATTCTAAGTTGTATTTTTCAGTATTCATTTCTTCTAATTGGGCATACAGTAATTTAAACTATTCTCATTTTTAATTGTAATGTAACATATACATATATAGAAAAGCACACAGATTATAAATTTACAGCTTGATGAATTTTCACAAGCTACACACACTCATGTAACCACCACCAAGATCAAGAAACAGAACATTACTAGCACCCTAAGCCCACAAAATAAACATGTTATTTTTTTATACAGTAGGTGTTTGTTTAGAGTCACTCACAAGTTAGCCATTTTCTTTGCTCACTATTTCTTTTGGCCCATAGGCCTTCTTTCTAGGATTCTTTTCCTTTATCCTGAAGTATATTTAAGTAAATATAGTTATTTTGGGATTACTAGTTATTTTGAAACACATGTTGTTTTTAATACCCACTTTGTACAAATGGCTTAATAGTTCTTAAGGATTTTTTGTCATGACATGGAAGTCTGCCAAAAACAAGCAACAAAGTAATAAGTGCCTCAATTAATGGCTTATTTTCAAAACATCCAATAGTACAAGGATCATTTCTGCTTTCCAGCCTGGGCAGCCCTCAAGGAGAAAATGCCAGTGGTTCTTCTTTCCCCTTAATGTTTGGAAAACAAATGAAGTCATAGTGGTTCTTAAGGCAAACAAGCAAAAAATCTTGAAACGGATTTCTTCTAGGAATTCAACACCTCTTTTTAGAACCTACACGTTGTATGCTTCATTTAAGTATAGTTCTCACTATTACTAATCAGTGTCATAAAGGAAATACACAGCTGTCGCTTTCTAGGGTCACCCTCCAAATTAACATCAAAAGTCCACCCCAACTGCTACCCCCGGTCCCCCGCATGACAGTTTAACCTCACCAAAAAATAGCGCAAAACGTTGAGAGGCATGCCACTTTTCTGAAACGATGTCAACTTACAATCCTTCAAAACTCAAAAACTACTTCTTTTTTCCTTTTGTCATCAAGACTATCACCACTGCACATCCATCCTAGTGTGTCTTTTACATTTTAGTAGTTAGGTCTCAGCAAATATTCCTTGAGTATTAACTGCGAGGCATTTTGGATGAAAGTCAGGAGTCCTAGGATTAACTCTAAAACCTATAAAATAGAATAAATTACACACAGTGTGTGAACAAGTGAGCACTATGTATTCTTCGCTAAAAGGTTTTTTTGGGTTGTTTTTTGGTTTTGGGGTTTTTTTTTCCCCTCAAGAACCAAGTTTGTTTTGGCTCCCTGAAACACTGATTTCCCTCAACAGTCATTTAGAAAACAAGACTTAAAAACATATATACAGAAATAATTTTTTTTGCTGGAAGATTATAATTGCAATATAAGACAGGAGATCCCAAAGGAACCTGAGACATTGCCTTGCCCTGATTGGAAAAAAGATCCAGGCGATTAGTGAAAAATGTTTCCTGTATCCCTCGGGTGTGTGCATCTGGAGCGGCCTCCCAGCAAGCAACCGCAGAGACCTCTGTGGTCAACCAGCGTTTGTCGTCACCAGCGTAAAATCGTGAATGGTTTCAGCTACCGTCGCTGGTGGACGCTCTGAGGAAAAGTGACTGCCTACTGCCCTCCAGGCTACGCCCCCGGTTTCCTGGGTTACTGGCCTCCGCGCTCCTCCCAAGTTCTCTTCCGGGAGGCGGTGATCTTACGTTCTCGGCGCGTGACGCAGCACGCTTTGGTATAAATATGTGCCGCCGGCCCCCGTTTTCTCTCTGATCGCGCTGCCGGCGTGCAAGATGGCGGTGGTGAGTGACGGTGGTCTCGCCGGTATATTACTCTTATGTAGATGATTTTTGCAGCTGGCGAGCTGGGAGCGTCAAACTCTAGGTCGAGGAAGGGTAAAAATGGAGACTTGGGTCAGGAACACAACCAGGATGTTAAGATTATAAGTTACTGACTCCTGGCAACTGCCATGTGGTCTGGAGGAGTTCGAGCTGGGCCCAGAATTGGGTTAGGATGGGCGGTCGTGGGAGCGCAGGGAAGGAGGAGGCACGACGGTGAACGGGGCTAGTGGGACAGCATTTGGGCCATTTCTTTTCTCCCTCGTACCTGGTAACGCCGATGATAACCTGTTTATTTGCACTAGGAAGCAAATGTGGGTAATCGGGCAGGCCCGGTCGAATGGCCTTGCCAGGGCGGAGGGAGACCCGAGACACTCAACTCCCGGGATAGCCGCGGTTGCAGAAGTTTCAGAGAACTTTAAAACTAAGTTGGGGAAGAAGTTTCTAAATTATCTCATAACGAGTTTTTTTTTTTTAAGGTGAAAGCCACGACTCTTAAGCAAATAGAAAAGGAACATGCTTCAAAGACTTTATTTATTAATAAGGGAACCAGTAATACGTTAAACCCGGTCCAAAGAACATTTGATGTTAGGGTAAAATTGCTGGGTTAAATACGAAACTAGATAATGTCCGAAGCCCTCTGGGCTTATCTCTCCCCACAGATAAATTATTTGCCTTTCCGAAGTTAACTGATGCCCCAACAAAGGTATAAATTGCCCAGTCAAGGCCAGTTCCTAGTCTTCTTTTACCAGTCCCAAGTTCTGGATAAATTTTTTTGGCACAAAGTATTCCACTGACTAAGAAAGCAAACTGGCATTAGTGCTTGGTATCCATTTGGTTGGATTTTACGTGTAGCCTTATTCCGCGGTATTGGCCTAAAAGTTTTGGGTATGGAAAAAGTAATTCATGTTTTTTAAAAAAAAAACCAGGGCTTCCCTGGTGGCGCAGTGGTTGAGAGTCCGCCTGCCGATGCAGGGGACACGGGTTCGTGCCCCGGTCTGGGAAGATCCCACATGCCGCGGAGCGGCTGGGCCCGTGAGCCATGGCCGCTGAGCCTGCGCGTCCGGAGCCTGTGCTCCTCAACGGGAGAGGCCACAACAGTGAGAGGCCCGCGTACCGCAATAAATAAATAAATAAATAAATTTTAAAAACCAGATTAAAGGTATCTCTCCCCTCCCTTTTCCTCACCCGTAACAGCATTAAGGATTGAATTCCCTACACATTAGTGGGCAGAATATCCTATTCTGGCATGTAGCTGAGCTTGGACTAGGTGGTACACTACCTGTTTCCCCATCTGCAGTGGGGATGGCAGTAATAAAGTAGTGCCTGGTAATTTAAAATTGAACATCTGTGGTCTGGAAAATATCAATAATAGAAGCCCACAAAACTTAAGTCTTGATAACTTGAACAAAATGGGCCTAGTTAGCGGTTCAAACCAAGCTAGGTGGGTATTTTCTAGTTTTAACTTGTAGTATAAAGTAGATTGATTCTCTTATTCTTTTCCATTTAAAAAATAGGATTCTTTGGAATCTTCTGATGAAGGAAACTAGTAGTAGCTCAGCATATACTTTGCTGCGCTTTCTTGAGTTTTGCACTTGTGAGGCACTTATGTGGTGAACAGGGGAAGTTTCCATCGGATTTCATGAAACTTGATTTTAACCAAGTTAATGAGTGTACTCCCCTACACATAGCCTGGTTAAAAAAAAGTTAGGGTATATCTGATAAGTATTTAGGAATTTTTTTAGAATTTTGCACCATTTCATGTATATAGCCTCATTGTACAATACTGCACTGAGAACAGATCTTTGATTTTGTATATAAAGTGAATAAATTCTTGTAGAGAGTCATAATTATATTAACTTTCTGTAGAAGAAAGACAAGAAGCCTAAGAAGTCAACCTGGAAGTTTAATTTGGACCTTACTCATCCAGTAGAAGATGGAATTTTTGATTCTGGAAATTTTGTAAGTATCACTCTATTCAGCTTGTTTTTTATCATTGTAGTAGAGTTCTTAAAAATGAATTGCGTATGTAATATTTGATTTTAACCTAAGCTCTGTTCCTAGGGTACCTTCCCTAGTGAATATCTAGGGTTTTCTTCCCTAGTGTGGCATTTTTTCTGTTTTAAAATAGGAACAGTTTCTACGGGAGAAGGTTAAAGTGAATGGAAAAACTGGAAATCTTGGGAATGTCGTTCACATTGAACGCTTCAAGAATAAAATCACAGTTGTTTCTGAGAAACAGTTCTCTAAAAGGTTGGTATTTGTTTTCCATGGTCTTTTTTTTTTTTTTTTAACAATGTTGGGTGCTTTAATATTAGAATATGTTTGAAGAAACATGTCTGTTGTGTAACTTGGGAGTAGTGTCCCAACTTTCTTAGTTTTTTGGTTGCCTAGTAGAAGCAGCCAATCAAAGGTGAAGTCTTTAACATTAATCTTGCAGCCAGTTTTCGTTCATTCAGTTTACTTGGCAAATAGTAAATAATACATGGCAGCACTCTTGCAGGACTGAGTAGCCTAGCAGTGAACCAAGCAGACTAAGTACCCACTACCAAGGAACTTAAATTCTAGTGGAGAAGAGAGGTAATGAAATGCAATATTAAGTAGTTGATAAGTGCTGTGTAAGTGCATAAAGAAGGTTGATGTATAAAGTGGTCAGGGAAAGCTTCATCTAAATGAAATGCGGTAGTGAGCCATGCAAATTAAGGAATTGATTGTTGTGGCTGAGGAAGATTGATGGTGGAAACTGAAGACTTAGGAGCCTATTGTGGTAGGAAATGGTGGCTTGGATTAAGGTGGTAGCAGTGCATGTGAGCTGTGGTCATGAATTAATCACTAGGTATTTGGAGATGAAGTATCTGTCCTCAAGGATCTTGTAGACATGCAGATAACTGTTATAAATGCAGTACTGTAACTGTTACATTGAAGGTAGAGATTGGTACAGCAAGAATTTGCAGAGAATCAGAATAAGCTTAGCATTGCCAGTGGAATGAAGTATTCCTAACAGGGAGCAACATTAACAAAGGGCAGGGAGGCTTGAGAGGAATGCTTGGGAGTTCAGGATTGCTGTAAAATGTAAATGGTGAGAATGGCTGGAATGATGAAATTAGGCCGTGCTGTAAGCTTTTTTTTTAATTTTTTAATTTTTTTATTTATTTATTTATTTTAATTTTTTGCCTTATAACAAATTTAATCAGTTATACATATACATATGTTTCCATATCCCCTCCCTTTTGCGTCTCCCTCCCAGCCTCCCTATCCCACCCCTCAGTCCTTTTTTATAAGGACTGAGCCATATGCTAGTTGCAAGACTGGATGATCTTAAACTTGTGAATTGGATTCAGCACTGTTGACAGGCTGCCTCTTGTTTATCCAAGGTGGGATTAAGGTTAGGGAGGTTGATAGTGGGGAAGAGAATGTTGACATTTTAGTACATAACATTTGAAGAATGAGATCGTATATCGTTTAAAAAATCTAATGTGGCAGTAAGACTGAAGAGGAAACTACTGTTACTGCTCTTAAGCATAAAGTTTATTTGGGGAGGGGAGAAATAAGGGTTTTGATAGGGCATGAACTGATTTTAATTGGGGTGGAGATGCTGCCATATTTATATCCCTAGCAACCTTGCTCAATGCTTAATACAAATGAAAGGAAATATTTTGGAACTGGGAACACAGAAGATGAATATGACAGTGCATATTTTATATAATAAGCCTTTACATAGTAGGTATTTTATGAAATTCATGTTTTTATTTTAAAGGTATTTGAAGTACCTTACCAAGAAATACCTTAAAAAGAACAATCTTCGTGATTGGCTTCGTGTGGTTGCATCTGACAAGGAGACTTATGAACTTCGTTACTTCCAGATTAGTCAAGATGAAGATGGATCCGAGTCTGAGGACTAGATGAAGCCATCCCTTTCAGGGCTTTGCTTACTAACAAAACAAATGAAGTATACAAGAGAAACATCTTGAAATGGACCTTTAGTTTATCAGTGAATAAAAAACATTACTCTGTATGTTAAGCATTCATCTCTTTGATTTAAGTGTATGCTATTTATATGGTGCTGGCTTTCCTTTAATACTTTTAAAAAATATTTTTATTGGAGTATAGTTGATTTACAATGTTTTGTTGGTTTTGGGTATACAGCAAAGTGAATCAGTTATATACATGTACTCCTTTTCTAAGATTCTTTTCCCATATAGGCCATTACAGAGTAGAGTTCCCTGTGCTCTACAGCAGGTTCTTACTAGTTAATGTGTTTTATGTATAGTAGTATGTACATGTCAGTCCCAATCTCCCAGTTTACGCCCCCCCACCCCACCCGCCTTTATCCCCTGGTAACCATAAGTTTGTTTTCTACATCTGTTACTCTACTTCTGTTTTGTAAATAAGTTCATTTGTACTCTTGTTTGTTTTGTTTTTGCGGTACTGCAGGCCTCTCACTGTTGTGGCCCCTCCCGTTGCGGAGCGCAGGCTCAGCGGCCATGGCTCATGGGCCCAGCCGCTCCGCGGCATGTGGGATCTTCCACACGAAGATCGAACGAACTCACGTCCCCTGCATTGGCAGGCGGACTCTCAGCCACTGCGCCACCAGGGAAGCCCTGTTGTTTTTTTTTAATACTTTCTGTAAGCAGTATTTAAATAGCCTATAGCTAGTGGAATTTCTTCCAGGATTTCTGAAGTGTACTACTTTTACAAATGTCCTTGAGTTAAAGTATATAGTGAAAAAATGAAGCACAATTTTGGGTATAACTTTATATAATAAAATATTTAAATTCTCTTGACAGTCTCAAATATCGTTGTGCAGTTTATAAATGAGATCCTGAGTGCCTAGAACTGTTCTTAAACATAGGTGCTCAATATTGAATCACTCCTGCCCTTTGCTTCAAAGGAGCAACTTCCTAATTAGCCTAAAGGCTCTGTGAGTTGAGCATAGTACTGCTCTAAACCAGCTTGCCTATTAGAGGTCTCTGTCCAGATGCCTTGTGGGCACTAGAAACTCAAAACCTTCCAATCTGAACTCATTATCTTGCCCACTACACTGTTTCTGTGTTCCTTGTCTGAAGAATTATAACTCACTCAGCCAGTTGGAATCTTCTCTCTCCTCTCAACCCCCCTCTTGATCATGCTAAAAATGGTGGTCTTCTGTTGCTTAAAACTTTTTAGTAGATAGACCCTTTCTCCCAAGTAAAGCAACCTTTGAGAGCTCTAAGCAGCATGGTTTGTCAAAATCCAAATTGTAAATGAGAATTATGGGAGCCATATAAATTTGCTTTTCCATTGGTCCCAAAGTGGTATTAGTACCTCAGGCATGGGCTGTGAGTCCTGATAGCAGTAGAGTCATGTTACCAGGTCTTGACTATACTGACCTAGTACAGATGAATATAATTGGTTTTGGCTTGTTTTAAGTACTCACCAATGTTACACAGCAACTCCCTAACTCTGCCCCATTTGAATTGTTTGTGTTTTTCACCAATAGTTACCGACATCCTACTATGTGCTTGCTCTGTTGAGCATTGTGGATGCAATGGAGAAAAAACAGCCTGTTTTCTGGTATGGTGAGGGAAACTGTCCAAATAATCATATAAAGTACAACAAAGAAGAGGGGTTTTAAAAAGGAATTTGATGCAGTCAAGGAAAGTGAGGAAGTGTTTTAGCTGACCTAGAACAGGAAAGGTAATCTCTGGGTAAAGAGAAAAGGGTGTTCCAGCCAGAGGGAACAGCATAGGTAAAATTCTCAGGACATTGAGGATCTGGTTGGCATCCAGTGCATCTGGAATGGAATGATTGGTTATGAGAAGAATCTGGAAAGGTAAGCAGAAACCAGCACATGCAGGACCGAAGTTGATGCTTCCTTTTAATCTTGAGAGAAATGGTAAGCTACTGAATTTTAAGTGGAGTGTACTGAGATGAGCATTTTGAAAAAGATCAGTGTCTGCGTTAAAGAAAATGGTTTTCAGTGGCAGTCATTGGATGCAGGGAGACAGGAGGCTTATGGCTGTATCCATGATGGTAGGTAAGAGGTGTTGGAGATGGGAGAAGTAGATTTTAGAGATTTTTCAGAGGATAAAATTTGTGGGACTTGGTGATGGACATTGGTGGAAAGGGAGAAATGTTAAGGGTGACGTACAGTGGGCTTAGATGGTGGCATTTGCCAAGTTTGGTAACATTGGAAGAAGGTAAGAGTAGGTTTAGGCCATGCTGAATTTGAGGTCCAGAAGGTGTCAAGCATGAAGTTGAATGTAGCGTAGGTTTAGAGCTCAGAGGAAGGATCTAGGTGAAGATACCTGCTAGTCTTGTGCACGTGGGTAGTACTAAACAGTGGGCATGGGTGAAGCTGCCTATGGAGAGCGCAGAGTGAGGATCAAGAGTTGCAAACACCAGCTGCCTCCTTAATTTCTCCCCTAGAGTAATCTTTCAGAAACACAGTTAATTTAGCATTTGATGTTGTGTGCCAGGACCTGGGTACACTATGCCAGGTAAGCTATGCATGCCTTTAGGGAGTTGGCAGGTTAGTTGAGACAAGCGCATTCATTTAACAAATTTGTTGGGAGCAGCTGCTTGCTAGCATTGGGGATACTGCAGTACAAAATAGAAACATTTGTCTTCGTGAAGCTTATACTCCAGTGGAGGAAGACAAAGTAAAATGTATGGTACATGGTGGTAAATGTTATGAAGAAAAATCAGAGACAAGGAATGTAAGGAGGGAGGCATGTTGAATTTGTCTATAGGGTCAGGAAAGGCTTTACTGAGAAGGGCTCAAATGAGGAAAGACCTGAAGGAGCTAGGGGATCCAACTAGATACCTGGGGGAGAAGCATCCAGATACACAATAAGAGAACAAAGGCTCTGAGGCAGGAGTGCCTCTGCTACATTCAAGGAACAACAAAGGCGGCTGAGCTGAGTGTGTGGTGGAGAGTAGAAGGATGAGGTAAAACTAGAAAGGTGAAGGGGTATGTGTGTTGGGGGGTGGGCGGTGATAGGGGAAGGTGTGTTATTTCCATTATGCCAAGCGTAGCAGATTAAAACAGTCAACTTACAGTTTCTGAGGATCAGGAATCTAAGGATTCTTTATCAGGGTGGTCCTCCTTCAGGGTTTCATGATATCGCTGTCAAGCTGTGGGCCTCGGCTGCAGTCATGCGAAAGTTAACAAACCACTGCCCCTTTTTGTAAATAAAGTTTTATTGGAACACAGCCATACCCATTATTTTTTGTTTGCGTACAACGGTACAGTTGAGTAGTTTGCAGTAGGGACCATATGACCTGCAAGGACTAAACTATTTACTACCTGGCCCTTTAAGAAAAACTTTCCTTTAGGCTTAACTGGAGCTCAAGGATCAGCTTCTAAGCTCCCTCCCGAGGTTGTCGGTAGGAAAATTGAGTTCCTTGCCAGGTGGGCTCTACATGGACCTCTTCATGACATGGCAGCTGGTTTTTACCCAGAATGAGTGATTCACGGGAGAGAGAGAAAGCAACCGAGGTGGCAACTGCAGTGTCTATAACCTAATCTCAGAAATAACATGCCATCACTTCCGCTTTATTCTATTGATCACACAGGGCTACCTTGGAACAGAGTGGGAGGGGATTACATAAGAGTTCAAATACCAGGAGGTGGAGATCATTGGGGTCATCTTCAGGCTGGCTACTACAGGGGATGGCAAGTAGGGAGAGCTTGTAGACCACTGAAAGGGCTTCAGCTATTTTTTTGAGTTCTATGAGGGGCTACTGAGAGACTTGAGCAGAGAAGTGTCATGATCTGACATTTTAAATGAATGATTATAGTGAAGTATTTTGTTAGTCTATGGTAAGTTTCAGAAATTCAGAGAATCTCAGACTAGGCATTCTGGGCAGGTGACTTCACAGTTTGGAAGTTGACTTTATTTTGAAGGGCTGAGAGAGTCTCAGATTGCCTTACAGGGTCTCTGCATCAACTGGAAATTGGCTTGTTTTTAACATTATTGTTTTTATTTATTTTTAACTTTTTATTTATTACGGAGAAAGAGAAAACTTATTTACTCTGTGTTCCTATCTACTCCCCACACCCCCAGATTATTTTAAAGCAAATTCCCAACATATCATTTCACCCATAAACTTCTGTTTGTTTCTCTAAACTTTAGTATCTAAAAGATAAGGACTCTTTAAAGCTAACTACCATACCATTATCACACCTATAACAAATTAACAATATTTTCTTATATTATTCATTGTCAAATCAGTGTTTAAATTTCCCCAAATAACTTTTTTTTTTTTTTTGCGGTACCCGGGCCTCTCACTGCTGTGGCCTCTCCCGTTGCGGAGCACAGGCTCCAGACGCGCAGGCTCAGCGGCCATGGCTCACGGACCCAGCCACTCTGCGGCATGTGGGATCTTCCCGGATCGGGGCAGGAACCCGTGTCCCCTGCATCGGCAGGCGGACTCTCAACCACTGCGCCACCAGGGAAGCCCCCAAAATAACTTTTTAATTGTGCAATTCAGGGTTGTAATTAAATAATGGCTCTTTAATCTAGAGTTTTTCTGTTTCTGTCTCTCTCTCTCCCTCTCTCCCTCTTCCTTTCCCAATTTATTTGTTGACCAAACTGGGTCATTTGCCCTGTAGAATTTCCCACAATCTGGATTTTCATAATTCCTCACCTCCCAGCCTCAGTAGTGTCATTTAACACATTCCTCTGTCCACTGTGTTTCCTGTGAATTGCTAGTTTGTTCTAGAAGCTTGATCAAATATTAGATTGAAGTTTGATTTTGGGGGGGCTAGAATACTTATAGGTGTCATTGTGCACATCTGTTAAGAAGTGTATGATGTTTGATTTCCTTTTGTCACGTTAGTACCACTGAAACCACTGCCTAGGTTCATTATTTCCCTAGAGGTGTCCAAATGGTGATACTCTATCATTCTTTTAAAATTTATGGGCTGAAATACCCTAGAAGAAGTGCCCCTCATCAAACCCAAGCTACAACTATAAGAAAGATAGGATAAGTGCTTGCTTCTTTTCTTTTATGTATTACTTTTCAAGTTAATTTCCAAGCAGATTGCTTCTAAAGGTGATCAATGAGGGGTTTTGTTTCTTTGGTTTTTTTGTTTGTTTTGTTTTATTTTAGTGTCATACTGAACCTATGGTGTAAAAGTATTGAATATTTGGTATGTGCTAATCCATTGTAATTACTTTTATTGACTCAAATGGTTCCATTTTGACCAATGAGAGCCTCTTCAAATTGGCTCCTGAGGTTTTTTTTTGACATGATCTCAGTAGTGTTTTATTTCTTCCATGGTTTCTGACATGATAACATGTTCCAGGCTCTTCCAAATTTCCTTCCCCAGATCTGGAATCATCCATTTCTCTAAAGAGCTCTGGATCATGTTCCAGGTGTCAGAGGGGCTCATTGCTACTGGTTTGATCATTGTTTCTAGACATATTCAGTGGACAGAGAAAGGAAATACATTTTTGTTTTTCAAGACAGTATACTTAATGAGTTTATACTGATGCTTCCAGTTCAAATTCAGGATGACAGTTTTTACCTCATCTATTGCATAGACATATTTCCTTTTTCCATGCTGAAACTTTCAGTGACACCAACACCAGTACTCGCTTGCTTTACCTTACAGTCCACACATAATGGTCTCAAAACGGCAATACCAGCGTCACTACCTATAATAGAATACTTTACAGCTGAAGATTGTTTCACAGTTCTTTTTGTCCTGACGGTATATCCACGAGGAATGAACAAAGTCCTGTGTTTTAAAGTCACTGGAGATGATTCATCTCTCCATGGCTATGGCACAGACTTGATACACGGGTTCATTTATTTCAGTTTTCTTTTGATTCTTAAAGTTTGCTTAAAATCTTTTTATGTTTTATAATTCTGTAAAATATTTACAAGTTTCCAAAGTCCAAAACAAGTATGTTTAAAGAAGTCTAGCTCCTGTATTAGTCCCCTCCATTCAGTTTCATCCCTTCCCTTACAGGTAGCTATTTAAAAAGGATATTTTGGTTTATCTGTCTTTTTTTTTTTTTCTAGCTTTTTTGGCTGCGTTGGTTTTTTGTTGCTGCGCCTGGGCTTTCTCTAGTTGCGCCAAGTGGGACTACTCTTCGTTGCGGTGCACGGGCTTCTCATTGCGGTGGCTTCTCTTGTTGAGAAGCATGGGCTTTAGGCATGCAGGCTTCAGTAGTTGTGGCGCGCAGGCTCAGTAGTTGTGACTCGCGGGCTCTAGAGCGCAGGCTCAGTAGTTTTGGCACACAGGCTTAGTTGCTCCACAGCCTGTGAGATCTTCTCCAACCAGGGCTCGAACCCGTGTCCCCTGCACTGGCAGATGGATTCTTAACCACTGCACCACCAGGGAATCCTCCATCCATTTTTAAAAAGATATGCACCATTAGTTAAATGATAGCTTACTGTACTCACTTTTCTCCACATTACTTTTGTTTCACTTAATAGTATTGTGGAGTCATCACTCCCCTGTGGATGTACTGAACTTTATGGAACCAGTTCTCCACTGATGGGCATTTGAGTTGTTTCCAAGCTTTTGCTACTATAAATAGTGCTGCAGTTAAAAGCCTCATGCACATGCCTTTTCGTATTGTTGCCATCAGATCTTTGGAGTGGATTTCCAGAAGTGAGACTCTTAGGTCAAAAGATAAATGAATGTATAATTTCACTATATATTGCCAAATTTTCCTCCATGAGGGTTTTACCATTTTACCCTCCTGCTGGCCTTCCCACCAGCAACATATGGAAATGTCCATGGACTCACTAACAGATTTTGTCGTCCAGTTTGGGTATTTTTGTCTGATGGGTAAGACACTGTTTTCAGGATAGTTTAATTTGCATTTCTCTTATGAGTGAGGTTGAGTGTAATAAGTTAAAGACCATTTGCATTTCTTTTTCTGTGGGCTGCTTGTTTATATCTCTAGGATGTATATGGGATTCTTGGTCTTTTTATTCTTTCTTTGTTTTTCAAAGTTATTTATTTTTGGCTGCGTCAGTTCTTAGGTGCTGCACGTGGGCTCTTCGTTGTGGTGCACGGGCTTTTCTCTAGTTGTGGCGTGGGCTCTAGAGCGTGTGGGCTCTGTAGTTTGTGGCACGCAGGCTCTAGGTGAGGCGCATGAGCTCAGTAGTTGTGGTGCACGAGCTTAGTTGCCGTGCGGCATGTGGGATCTTAGTTCCCCGACCAGGGATCAAACCCACGTCCCCTGTGTTGGAAGGTGGATTCTTTCCACTGGACCACCAGGGAAGTCCCTTATTCTTTATTTTTAGAAGCTTGCTCTATATTAAGGCTATTAAACTCTTGCCTATGATATAAGTTGCACATTTTCTTTTTAATTTGAATCTTTTCCTTATATTTATGGTATTTTTTGTTTTATCTTGTTGAAGTGTTATTTTTCTGCAATTGAATCCTAATCTTTTCCTCATTGTTTCAGAATTTTTGAGTCAAGGTTGGGAAAGTTTTCCCTTTTTTCAGGTTATAGAAGAATTCATTCATGTTTTCTTCTAGTGCTTGTATGGTTTTATTTTTAAAATTTAGGTCTCTGTTCTATTTAGAATTTATCCTGGTTTACAATTTGAGAAGTAGATGTAATTTTACCTTTTTTTTCCCCATGTGGCTACCCATTTATACCATTACCCCTGATTAAAAAGTGCTCAGGAAGTTTTGGGCTTCCCTGGTGGCACAGTGGTTGAGAACCCACCTGCCAGAGCAGGGGACACGGGTTCGAGCCCTGGTCTGGGAGGATCCCACATGCCGCGGAGCAACTGGGCCCATGCTCCACAACTGCTGAGCCTGTGCTCTAGAGCCCACGAGCCACAACTACTGAAGCCCAGGCACCTGGACCCTGTGCTCCACAACGGGAGAGGCCACCACAGTGAGAAGCCCACGCATCGCGACGAGGAGTGGCCCCCGCTCGCCGCAACTGGAGAGAGCCCACACACAGCGGCAAAGACCCAACGCAGCCAAAAATATATAATTTAAAAAAAAAAAAGTGCTCAGGAAGTTTTGATTAGCATTAATTTTCCTACTTGTCTGGAAATCCTTGTTTGTGGTTATGCTGAAGTGATGGAGAGTCTACATTTATAGCTTTAGTGTGCTGTTCTTTTACAAGCTGGATGATTTAAATGCCAGAAAGGTCACTTTTAAGTAATGTTCTGCAGTTTATAAAGGAATTTCTCTTCTCCTTTGACCCTTCATCAGCCCTGTGTGATAGAACATTATCTTCCCCATTTTGTCTATGAGCATGTGACCACTGGCTTTCCCAGGATCACTCCATGCCTTCCACCTCTCAGTCCTCAACCCACTGCTCCTCCTGCCCTAGGGCTGTGCCACTTCTTCATCACACGAGGCCATGGTGAGGCTGAGATGTAGTGGAGGAACACTAATCTGGGGGTCACAAATCCTGCCTCTGCTGCCTACAAGCTGTGTCTCCTTGGACACACCTCTTTATCCCCCTGGGCCTCAGTTTCCCCTTATGTATGCAAATAAATGGTTGAAAATAGATCAGTGTTTGTCAGACTTCAGTAATGCCTGCCTCCTTTTGATAGATACAGATACCTCATGTTTCCCTGCCCCAGTTCTGATTGCCTTCCCCATGATACGACTGATGTGTAAATATCCCCACCAACCAAGGTTTTTTTGGGCTTTCCATTCCAAAACAACGAAGTAAAGTCCCTCTTTAACTTTTCCAAATATAAACTTATAATGTCGAATACATTTTTTAAGGCACACAAGCTCCTTGAGATATTCCCCCCTCCTGCCATGATGAGGCACTCTCTAAAGCTTTTTCCTGCCTTAGAGTTATATGATTCAAAGACCCAGACGGAATCAGGGATCTGCCATCTCAATTTTGATTGATTGGATATGTTTTCTCCCAAGGGAGGGAATCAGTGACATAGACTGCTCTTTCCCTATCTCTGAGGTTGGATGGTGTCCACATATGTCACAAATGTCAGGTCATTGATTACTGTTCTTCCAGGCCCTGTCCTGAGAGCTGTACTCTCAGAAGTACAGTGTCCTCTGTATTCAAGGAGCCCACAGTTCTAATGGGGGAAGCGACTTTACAGTTTCAGTTAAATGTGGTTAGTGCCAAAATAGGGATATCACAAGATGCTTTGGAAGCACCTATACCATAATGAGGGGGAAAGGGAGTCCATGAAAGCCTCATTGAAAAGGTGACTGGGGAGATGCATGAGGGAAGGGATGTGGGAACAGATGTATATGTATGACTGATTCACTTTGTTATAAAGCAGAAACCAATTAAAAAATATATAAAAAAAAAAAAAGAAAAGAAAAGGTGACTGACTCTGAGCTATCTTTTTTTTCACTGCTGTGGCCTCTCCCGTTGCGGAGCACAGGCTCCGGACGCGCAGGCTCAGTGGCCATGGCTCACGGGCCCAGCCGTTCCACGGCATGTGGGATCTTCCTGGACCAGGGCATGAACCCGTGTCCCCTGCATCGGCAGGCGGACTCTCAACCACTGCGCCACCAGGGAAGCCCTCTGAGCTATCTTTAAGGAATTAATGGGGCAGGGAGAAGGAGGAACGGATTCTAGGCTGAGGAAGGATGGTGATGGTGGCGATAACCCATAGAGGGCCGTCTGTTTCACAGTCTTTTACATACAACATTTCATTTGATCTGTACAGCCATCCTTCAAGTTAGCTATTATTTCCCTTTTACAAGTCAGAAAACCAAGGGCTTAGAGTGACAACCTGTCTACCTGTGGTCACACAGCTAATAAACTCCAGGTCTGTCTGACTTCAATGGTCATTCTGTGTAAAAGATTTAGTGTAAAAATGTTTCTAAACTTCTCTCTCTGCCAGGCAGTTCTTTCTCATAGTGATACACATTCAACTGGTTCCATTCAGCTGCTTAGGAGAACCAATATTTTGTTTTGTTTTGTTTACTGCTTGAGACCCACAAACTGGCTTAAAGCAGTTGTCTGGCACATACCTTTGTTGCAATAAAGTCAATCATGGGAGCTGGCCCACTGCTTTCTAGAAACAGCATGGAAGATTCCATATTTCATCACTCCTACACTTTTCTTCTAGGCATGAAACAAGCTTTTACAATGAGACTTTTTCTCTTTCCTTTCAGCTGAGATCCCAAAAACTGAGAACAAAGTTAAACGTGTCAAATTTTCCCACTTCCAAAGTAAGGTGCTTATAGTCTCTGTAGAGCTTGCAAAGGAGGTGCTCAGGTTCCAGTTCTACAAACCTTAGTTCACTACCTACATGCAGGACCTATGAGAAGTTGAAGACTCCTGGGTGTTTGACTCATCCTTGAGAAATTAAGGCCCACGGTAGTGGCCAGAGCAGTTTACCTACAGCAGAGCAATAAGAAATGCATGTCCACAGATGCAAGGATGAACAAATGTTTCTCTGGACCAAATGTGGTCCATGAAGAAGGACCAGGCCTGGGTTAGATTTTTGTCTGCTTAAGAGGACTACTTGGGAGAGAGAGGGGACCCCAAACAAAAAGAATCTGTGTAGAATGAACCACGAAGTACTCAGAGGCTACAAGTGGTAAGTGAAAGTTCTAAGAAAAAGCATTGCCCATGCCACAAATGTTGTAGATAAAGATTCTCAGTGATAAATCTTTGAGAAATTCAGATATGTATTGTCTACTGAAATGGAAACATACAACATAAAAGTTATGAGTTAAGTTTCATTCATGGACCTTACTGAGGACTATAGCGCAGGAAACGGCCTCTCAGACAGCTTTGAGGAACTGCTCTGAAGAGGTAAAGGAGGAACCAGGATATATATGAGGGTTTTTGCTGTAAAAAAACATGTAGTCAAATGTCAAAAGATTATTGCTATTCACAAAGAACAGACATCTCAAATTAATGATTTTAGTGCTTTTCTATGTATGGGAAGGTGCAAGAAGCTGGGTTCATTGAAATTATTCCTTAGATGTGCATCTTAACTATCTAGGGCCAGTATACCAAAGCACAGAATATTTCCTGTTTTTCTCCATCCTGAATTCCCCTAAGGGCAACTGCAGTGGCTAATGGCTTAACCCCTGTAGAACTGGAATGGTGGACATCATTCTTTGTTTACAGTACCCTTTGAGATAAAGAATAAGGCTTGAACTTTCTTCTTGTCCAGAGAACCATGCCACCAAACCGTTGCTCTTAAGTCTGGCCTTTCTACCCTTACCTGTTCTCTGCCAGCCCCTCCATTTCTGGCCCAACCCAGGAAGAGCCAGAGGCAGCTACTGAAGTTGGATGAGGGACACACTTGGAATTTCCTGGCACACAAACTGATACCACCACCTTTTCTTTTTGCTTAAGCTGCACTATAGGCATTCTGACCCTCTGACAGAATTTTTGGTTTACTCATTATCCTCCCTCACTAGACTGTGAATACCTCAAGGTCAAGTTTTTCTCTGTGCGTTTTTCAATGTAAAGAAATCTATGTGGGCTTCCCTGGTGGCGCAGTGGTTGAGAGTCCGCCTGCCGATGCAGGGGACACGGGTTTGCGCCCTGGTCCAGGAAGATCCCACATGCCGCGGAGCGGCTGGGCCCGTGAGCCATGGCTGCTGAGCCTGCACGTCCGGAGCCTGTGCTCCACAATGGGAGAGGCCACAACAGTGGGAGGCCCGCGTACCACAGAAAAAAAAAAAAAAAAAGAAATCTATAACTACAGATGAATCCCAAGCCAGATCATAAACAGGACCTTTCATTCATAAATGTGGAAGGATCAACTAAAGATGACCTCAAATGAATAAAACCTCAAAGATAAAACATTGGATGAACAAATGAAAACAACTGGTCTAGATATAGAAATGCAAGGAAATGATGAGAGTTTCCCTGAGCCTAAGGAAACTTGGATCTTCATATTAAAAAGTCTGACTGTAAGCCAGGCAGAATGAAGGGAAAAGCTCATACTTAGACACACCTTGAAGAAATTTTAGAACTCCAAAGTATAAAGAAAAAATCCTAAAAGCCTCCAGAGAGAAGACAAAACGAAACAGTTTACCTACAACAAAAATAATTTTGAAAGGGACTTTTTCAGGGTATTATTAAATTTAGCAGCAGGAACAGCTGGGTTTTAGTTCTAAGATGTGTCCCTCATTTAGTTCTAAGCTGTTATTGAGAGTCCTTTCCTGTTCCTGGGCTTCGTGTCCTCTGTAAATGAAGAGACTAGACTGGACGATTTCTGGGGCCTTTTTCAGCTCTGACTTGCTGCCAATTCTTGTTGCTCGGCTGCAAAGCTGACCTCACCACTGAAGCTTACCCCCAGTGAACCCCACCAGGCTTTCCTCTCCATGACTGCAATCTACACAGCAGATTTTTTTTACTGCCTTATCCTTTAAATGAGCACAGTGCCTTGGCTTCCTGGATACCTGCTGATTCATTAACTCAATCATTTCTTGAGAACAAGAATAGTGTTTTCATGTATAGTACCCTATAGATAGAAAACACACAATACATGTCTGCAGGATCAATCTATCAGCAAACCTTTATGAACATCTGCCGTGTGTCTTGCACCATACAAAATTATGGAATGCTGAGAAGACCATTCAGATCTTTTCCTCCAGTGTATATAGAGTGTGTAAAACAGGACTCCAGTTCCATGTGAGCGTAATAGGTAGTACGACAACAATAACAACAAAACACATGGGAAATGCACGGTTAAGCACAATTAAACATTTCCTCACTTTGGGACTTTTCAGGTCTTTATTTGTAAACCTCCATGTGTTGATTTATAAAAATATACAGGGCTTCCCTGGTGGTGCAGTGGTTGAGAGTCCGCCTGCCGATGCAGGGGACACGGGTTTGTGCCCCAGTCCGGGAAGGTCCCACATGCCGCGGAGCGGCTGGGCCCGTGAGCCATGGCCGCTGAGCCTGCGCGTCCGGAGCCTGTGCTCCGCAACGGGAGAGGCCACAGGAGTGAGAGGCCCGCGTACCGCAAAAAAAAAAAAAATGTACAGCATTTACCAAACATACTGCATCATAGAGCACTTTTATTTACCAACTCAAGAAAGCACATCGAGTCTCTAGGTCTGTCTGCTGGCTTACAAAAAATAGAGTGGATGAAGATGTGTTAAACAACACCAGGAGGATTCAACCAGCCATAGGCAGAATGTGAGAAATTCTAAGATAAATGACCAGTTTCTTCAACAACAAAGAAGTAGCATTAACCAAAAGGGATGGGACTTCTACAGAATAAAAAGATTTAAGAGAAAAATCAACCAAATATAATACGTGGACCTTTCTGGATCATGATTCAAACAACTCAAATGTAAACAGACATTTTTGAGATAAGCAAAAAAAACTGAACATGAACTGGGTATTAAAAAATTTAAGCATTAAATATTTAAAATTCTAATTATTGTTAATTTTATTGGGTGTGATAATGGTATTATGGTTATGCTTTTAAATGTTTTATTATTAATGGTATTATGGTATATGTTGAATATCAGTCTAAATAAAGAGGTAAACTGAGGCAGGCTCGAATTGTTAGAAATTGAGTTCATTTGGAAATAGCAGAATTGCAGTCTGGGACACACCAAGCTACAGGTGAGTCTGTTGAGGGTTTGGGGCAGGTGGTATTCATGGGCAAGAAGTGCAAAGAGTGGGGAGTTCAGCCAGAGTTCAGGCAGTAAGTGCATAGGAAATGGGGAGGGATTCTTGGTGGATGTTCATTGGTCAGGAGATAAGTTTCGGGAAATCAGTCTTTCCGTTCTTAAGTTTTATTTTCCTGAGGGTGCATGCCTGAGAGTCTCCATTTCGCATCCTCCCGTTCCACTTTAGGCTGAAATCTTTTCTCAAGAGATACGTACTGAAATATTTACAGGTAAAATTTTTAAATGGCTGGGATTTTCTTTTAAATATACATTAGCAGAGATCTTTTTCTTGATATGTGTTTTTGTTACTTGCTTATGTTAACTTTATGAAAATTTGTTGTCCTTCACACTTAAGATTTGTACATTTTTTTATATGTAAGTTCTTTTTAAAAAATTTTAGGGAATTCCCTGGTGGTCCAGAGGTTAGAACTCCTCGCTTCCACTGCAGGGGGCACGGGTTCAATCCCTGGTCAGGAAACTAAAGCTCCCACATGCCACGTGGCATGGCTAAAAATAAATAAATAAAATAAATTAAATTAAAATTAAAATTTTACAAAGCATTGAATTTATTAGATTTTTGATTTACAGAAAATACATATAGATGGTTTTAAAAATCGGTTTCTAAGGACAGGGTATACAATGAAAAGTATGTCTTCCTCCCCCTGACCCATTTCTTCTCTCAGAGGCAATAGCTATTACCAGCATTCATCTGGAGGTATTTTTATACGTGTACAAGTATGTGTGTACAAGCATGTCTTGGAGATAATTCTATGTCAGTATATATAGATTTTCTAACTTTTAATAGTTACATGTATTTCACTGTATGCATTACACTTGTAACCTAGTGCTGGACATTTAGGTGGCTTACAGTTTTGGTGACTCTACATAGTGCTTGTGTGACTGTCCTTGCCTATAGGTTTTAGTACTCATGGGTTTTGAAATGTTAATAGATGTTGCCAAGTTGTCCTCCAAGGTGTTTGTATTAATTTATTTCTGTTTCCACCCACCGGTATGTATCAGAGGGCTGCAGTTTAAAAGTATATTGGTGCATAAATAGTAATGCCCTCAAGAGGGAGATATTTTCAAAATAAATGGACCATTTTTTAACAGTTCTTATTCAGGCACCTTAAACAAGGAGAACATGGCTTGTTTGTTTATAAAATTAGTACTGAGAAACATCAACTGAAGTACTTCCAGAGTGAAAGGTTTTCTCTTCTAAATGGTGTGATAAATAAATATAAATTTTGGAAAAATAAAATAAAAATAAAAAGTAAAATCAATAAGAAAACTTTGAATTATCCTTATCTAACAAGAAGACTAATGAGATAAACTCAAAATTTTGAAGGAATGGATTTTGATGCCTTTTCTCTCTGACCTTACCCTTGCTATTGGGTAGATCTTGCTGTTGTCTGGTTCAAAACAAATGCACATAAACCTTATGTAGCAGGCCTAGTTATAGGATTGCATCTTGTGTTAGGTGATGCAGGGAGGGTTTCAAATAACAGCAAATGGCTCAAATTTGGGTGGTATCAGAAGTAGGAATAATTCTGTGATTGGGTTTCTTTCTGAATCTTACCTAGGAGGTAGGAAGAATTAATTGGGGCTAACACTGTAATAATAAAGTAACAACAGTTCCTTATATTAGCCAGAAAATGGGAATATTTGATCATTTTTGAGGTTTGGAAAGTGTTGTTGTTTCTGCCTTTGCTCAGACCTGATTACTAAATTGCCTTATTTTTGTCTTGCTCTCTCATGGTCACAGAGTGACTTTGTCTGATGCTAATATTTTATGAATTTTTTTATGTTTTACAGAATACCTTTGTCAGCCTGTGAGTGCCAGGCCAGCTCCTGACTGTTTTTCTCTTTTTCAAGAGGTAAGACTCATGAAGTTGCAAAGGACATAAAACCCCAACCAAACTGACTTAAGCAAAAAGGTAAGTCCAGGGCTATACTGTTTATATTACATATATATTATATTTGTATAGATGAAGTCATTGAGGCTCAGAGTGATTAAGTAGCTGAGCTTGGGTCTGAACAGTCTGATTCCACGAACTTGTTTTGTTCCATTACTGCCAGGCGCTAAAGTATGAATGAGCAGAAGGAAAAGGACCTACCGACATGGCGTGAATGGATGGGAATGGGAAGCAGGAAGGGAAAAGTTTGGATAGTTAGGCTGGGGTGAGAGTAAGGAACAAAATGAAATGGAGATGTGTGTTTTAAGGCAGGGCAATGAAATGATGAAAACCATGTTTTAGGAAATTTAGTCTGAAAATAACATGCAGAATGTATTATTAGTTGGGAGAGAATGAAGGCTGGGAAAATAGCCCCCCCTCAAAAAAAATTAGCTAAGAGACACTAGTAGTTACCTGGGCAGGAGGCATTGAGGGTTTGGTTTGAGAGGAAGGAATGGGTGGATCCCAGAGATCCCAATTTCATTTATTTAGTCCAAATCTAAGGGAAAGAGCAGATCTTGCAAAAACTATGACTAAGTACCTTTGGGTCCTATCTGGTTTCAAAAAACAAAGCGGCACAGAAAAGCGTGTGTGTGTGTGTGTGTGTGTGTGTCTGTGGCCTACACATACTTTACAGTTTTACTAATGCTCATGGAAGTATTCCTAGCTCCATGAAGCGGTGTAATTGGATGTTTTTTTCCATTAGATGGAGCTATATCTTTGTTACAGGAGAATTTATGAATTTTTATAAAAAGAATGCTTGATAGGTAATGAACTTTAATGTGGAACAAGGAAGAACTACATATTAAAATGGTTTTTAGAGTAACCATTTTATTTATAATTTTTGAAATATCTTGAGTTGTTAACATGGGTGCCTTTGCATGGGTCTTATATTTTACATACTCTGTTCATATAAAGCATGTTTAATAAAACTTTGTTTCTTGTGACTCCCTTCAAAAGGGCCCAAACCAAACCCTACCCCCGGAACAGTAGTACCTATAATAGTATTTCAGTTAGGATATTTCTCGATACAAGTCCACAATCACTTGTTTGCAATTCTGAAGTTCAAAAAGCCAGAGTTTGCAAATAAAAAACCAGGAAACTCAGCTGAATTTGAATTCTAGATAAATACTAAATAACTTCTCTAGCACAAGCGTGTTCCATGCAATATTTGGGACATACGCTAAAAAATTATATGCTGTTTATCTGAAATTCAAATTCATCTGGACATTCTGTATCTTATCTTGTAACCCATTCTGAAAACCAAAGGTTTTTGTAACTTACTTGGTTGGAAAATGTAACCTAGATTGATGCGAGGCTATTCATACTCTTTACCTCACTTAGTGCAAGTATTTGTATGAATAACTGCAGAAATACTAATATGTTTGATTATGGATACTGCCTCAACTTCACTGGGAGTGCTACATAATATATGATATTTGTACCATATTATTGTTTCAAAATCAGAAAAGTACTGAATTTTAAAATACAGTTGTCTCCAAGGCTTTTAGAAAAGAAATCATGAAACTGTGATAAGTTTTATTTTATATTAGTAAGCAAGAAAAATAAGTATGCAAAAAATTATTTCTGGGGGCTTCCCTGATGGCACAGTGGTTAAGAATCCACCTGCCAATGCAAGAGACATAGGTTCGAGCCCTGGTCCGGGAGGATCCGACATGCCGCGGAGCAACTATGCTCGTGCACCACAACTACTGAGCCTGTGCTCTAGAGCCCGTGAGCCACAACTACTGAGCCTGCATGCCATAACTACTGAAGCCCGTGGGCCTAGAGCCCATGCCCCGCAACAAGAGAAGCCACCGCAGTGAGAAGCCCGCGCACCGCAACAAAGAGTAGCCCCCGCTCGCCGCAACTAGAGAAAGGCCGCGCTCAGCAACAAAGACCCAACGCAACCAAAAATAAATAAATTAAATAAATAAATTTAAAAAAATTATTTCTGAAGATACTGTAAGAAAAATTTTAAAATCCAAAATTAGTTCATCATAGGTAATATGACTGAGAATAAACCTAATTGCTTTTGAAAAGAGTGTCTTGGTTTTCTCTGCTTCAAAAACGTCAGAAAAGTAATGTAGAGAGCAGGGCATCTCCAGTTCAAGCTGAAAAAACAACTGAGAAATCATTTAGTCATCCCCAGCCCAAACAAAATTACCTCAGATTCTGAAAGAGAGATGGCCATCTTCCCGTTCCTTCAAACAAGAGAAACCTTATGGAGGGACACTGCCGAATTTCCTTGGCATTATATTTCAGAATGTTGTTACTTTGCTACTTAGGAAATGCTTTCTAATTTGTCTTAAATCTGTCTGCTTTCATCAGATATTTGATAGAGTCAATGTTAAGGACCGTTAAAAGAACTGCTCATTAACATTTTCACAAATATACCTTTACCTCACTGAATATTGATTTCCTTCTCAGCTTCTATTTCCAGCTTAAATAATCTCAATTCCCTTCAAGATCTTTCCATTGTAACCATTTAACAAACTTTGTAATTATTAAAAAACAACTAGCCTCAATCTTGTATGCATTGGTGTATTAAGGGCATAATATATAGGAGGATTACTTTTCTGTAGGCATCTATTAATATATACACACATCCCAGAATTATGCTCCAGAACAGTCTCAGTGTTTACAATGTATCTACTAGGTCTTTTCCGGCTAGGCCTTTTTATACTGAATCAATTTCTTCTGATAACTTTGAAAATCGGTTTTTGCCAAATAAGTTACCTAGTGTTCTCTTTTTTATATATGTGTTTGCCTCTATCTTCCAACTTTCTAAAATCAGCTTAACATCTATTACATACCCTCACATCGTCAGCACATTGGTGTTGGTCTGTGTCACTAATTAAGAAATAATGCTAGTCCTTCAGTTGTGCATTTATAACATGAATCATATCCAAAGGGAAACAGGTCTTGTTTAGGACCATTGTACAAAGTGGTCTGCTCACAATGAATGTCAAAATATGTACAAAAATATATATGTATAGGTACATTCAACATATTTGTGATCACACTATATGAATAATTTTGTACCCTTATTTTTTAGTTAATATTATAATGTAATCACTTTCCCCACAAACAATTTTTATTGGGTACCTCATGTAGATTCACCATAATTTGCTTAAATTACTTCCCTATTATTGGACATTTTGAGGTTATTTTAAATTAATTTACTACTATAAACATTATGGCAATGAACATAATGTTTTGTTTTTAAACATTTGGGATTGTTTAGGATAGATTTCCAACAGTTGAATTGCTAGGTAAAAGAATGAGAGGTAATTGAAGGCTCTTGATACATATTGCCACATTTCTTTCCAAAACGATTGTGTCAAGTGATATTTTAACCAACAGTGTATGAAAGTGAATATTAAGAATCTTAAATGCAATTGTCAGGTATCTAAATAGGATGGTCCCTTTCTTATCACTTTTTTTTTTTTTTGCGGTACACGGGCCTCTCACTGTTGTGGCCTCTCCCGTTGCGGAGCACAGGCTCCGGACGCGCAGGCTCAGCGGCCATGGCTCACGGGCCCAGCCGCTCCGCGGCATATGGGATCCTCCCGGACCGGGGCACGAACCCGTATCCCCTGCATCGGCAGGCGGACTCTCAACCACTGCGCCACCAGGGAGGCCCTCTTATCACTTTTTGATATGACTCTTCACTCAAGATTTTTACCTAAAGATAACTAAAAGCATTACCTAGAAATGAATAAATCCACCCTTAGAATGAATGATATGCAGTTTACTAAACCCAATGTTGATATATGGGTTTTAGTTAATATAGAGTTAGAAGTACAGAGAGTTGCTGATGCTAATTATAATCCCTCTTCATTAAAGAATGGTGAGGCTAATCCAACATGGCTGATCCAACATGGGGGCACGTGGACAGCCTTTCTCCCCTTCTTTGGAGGCAGAGAAATTGAGGAAGGACAACCTGACACCTCTGCCTTATTAAAATAGCATTGAGTATAAAGCAGAGACTAAAAAACAAACAAACAAACAAAAAATAGCATTGAGGCTCCTAGTGGTACTCATCAGGCCTGTTCCCAAAAATTCCACCTCTCTTTCTGGACACATGATGAGATTGCACCTTCCCAACTCCTTTTGAGGTTAACTGTGGCCATATGACTTGCCTGAGCCAATGAAATATGAGAGGAAAGTCACAGGTGCCACTTCCGGGTGGCAGCTTTAAAAGTCAGTGTATGTTTTGCCACTGCCCCTTTTTGCGCCTTGGTGATTGTGGAAGCACATGTTGAGATGGCATCTCCATCAGCCTTGGTCCCTGATGGCTCAGCGAGCATCCTTGCCAATCTGTGATGGATACGGAAGTGTGAGTGAGAAATAAACACTGTTTTAAGCCACAGAGATTTTTTTTTTTTTTTTTTTTTTGGCAGTACGCGGGCCTCTCACTGTTGTGGCCTCTCCCGTTGCGGAGCACAGGCTCCGGACGCGCAGGCTCAGCGGCCATGGCTCACGGGCCCAGCCGCTCCGCGGCATGTCGGATCTTCCTGGACTGGGGCACGAACCCGTGTCCCCTGCATCGGCAGGCGGACTCTCAACCACTGCGCCACCAGGGAAGCCCCACAGAGATCTTTGAAGTTTGTTTCTACAGCAGAAGCTAGCCCCTTCTGACGGATACACGTCTTTCAACCCAGCTGCCTATGGGACGGTGGCTATTTCCCCATCAACGGTGAGTCAGAGCATGTGGGTAGTCTCACTCCTGTGGATAGCTCCCTGGCAGCTTCCATAGCCAATTCCTGTGCAGCGTCTTTCTTCTCCAAAGTACATAAGCCATCTTTTCCCCTCATCACATCATACCTAGTTTTTGCTTTGTCAACTTTGCTTCCTCTGTTCAAAGGCAAGAAAAAGGAATTTCTTCTTGGTTATATTCAAGGGTGTAGAGCAAGTTGGGAGTGTGGTGCAGGGGAAGGCATTGAGAGTTTGCATCAGGACTCATTTTTACTAGTAAAACTTCTCCTCATTTTACTGGGTCTAATCCTGTCTTTACCCAGGTTCATTCATCGCTGTCCTTTTATCTCCCATGGTTGCTCACACCTCAGGCAAGTCACAGTTCCTTTAGTCGATAAGGACTGATAATAAAGGTGCAGATTTTCTTAGTCTCTTTTTCTACAGTTCTCAATTCCAGATTTTAAAGTGTAGAATCTTCACAAACCATATTTCTACTTCTATTTCTACTTCTATTGCACCACCACGCAATTTATTTACTACTACAAGCATCTTTATAAATACTGGAAGTTAAGAATGTTTGGCTTAATGTTACTCTGCATACTAGCTTGGTGCCGCAAAATGATTTCTTTTATTTATGTGACTCTGATAGGTAGGGTGTATAGGCTGTCCAAGCATTGTTTTCTTAAGGGAGACAACCTCAGAGTTGGACTTGACCTTGAGATGTTTTCCTTCATTATTAGAACAAAGAGACAAACAAAAACATAATTCTGTGGTTATTTCTTGTCTTGCATCATAAAATCCATTACTGTATCTGTAGCTGCCTGGATTTTGATGTTTGGGTATTTCACACTGATTTATGTGAGGGTTATAGAGACATCTTTTGATTATACAAGGAAATAGACATTGTATAGTAGTTTAGAATGATGCTCTGGAGAGAGAAAACCTGGGTTTATAACCTGGGCTTCCTCAGTGTAAATTAGAGATGCTGAAACCTATCACGAAGGCTTGTTGTGAGTACTTAGTGTGAACGTAACAAGAGGAAATAAAA
This sequence comes from Mesoplodon mirus, assembly GCF_964341445.2. Lineage (NCBI taxonomy): Eukaryota > Metazoa > Chordata > Mammalia > Artiodactyla > Ziphiidae > Mesoplodon > Mesoplodon mirus. The sequence continues at coordinate 59,047,112 of NC_138982.1, forward strand.
TTGTTGTTCATAAGCCCCCTCCACTTTATAAAGAAGGGTCTTAATTTGCTGACAACTGGGTATATAAGTATGCAGGTTGGAGGTGAGAGATTGGAGGAAGGAAAGGGAGCCAGAGGGGCTGGGGGCTCTTTGAAGGATGAAGGGTGATAAGGAAAACCCCAGCTGGCAGCAAAGCTGGGGAGTGAGGGAGGAGAGACAGCACTGATTTGGATGTTTGCTGCAGTTTTCTGAGAATGTGTAATGTAAGACCTCTCTTCTATTTCCCATTTAAAATCTGTAGTAAAAAAAAAACTCAAAGCGCTAGGAATGACTGTCTTTCTTGTGTAAAACGGGGCAGGGGCCTAAGTGCCTACTGCTGTTGGGTGAAAACAGAGTCAGCCTGTGAGGATGAGTGACAGCCTATATCTTCATTGTAAAGAAAACTACTGCACTGCCTGGCAGGTCCAGGAGTCTAAACCCCTTGTACACTCATTGTCTGAGAGAGAAGAAGGTGTTTTGTACCAGGAACAACAGTGGACATTTATGGCATTTGAACAGAGTCATATCTGCAAAGGTCTGTGATACAGCAGTTAGAGACTGAAGTAACTGGTGACTAGCAATATAATTAAAGAAGACATTGTTTCTTGAAGTCTGAGACTTGAACAATTGGAGACAGAAAGACCAAGAATTCAAGCACAATATAAAGAAACAAAATGTTTGAGTGAGGACTGAGACTAGCATGTGATACAGTCCAGCAAGGGGCACAGAGCTGTAGCCCTGAACAAGGCTTTAAGAATCCAAGACTTTAGATGGGACCATGGCTTCCCTAGTAATTTCTCTAATCATTTCTGATTCATGGTTTCTTCTGTATCCTAGAGAGAACAGTTTGGGGATAATACCGTTTTGTTTGTATACTATTTATATGATATTGTTTTTGTTTTAATATTTATTTGTTTATTTATTTGGTTGCATCGGGTCTTAGTTGCGGCAGGCGGGCTCCTTAGTTGTGGCATGCAAACTCTTAGTTGAGGCATGAATGTGGGATCTAGATCGAACTCAGGCCCCCTGCATTGGGAGCGCAGAGTCTTAACCACTGTGCCACCAGGGAAATCCCTTGTTTTGGGGCTTTGTTTAAAGCTTTTTTGGCCTCTGTTATTAACTTTATCACAAGTCATTTTATTCGGTTTTTTATTTTTATTTATTACTATCTTTTTATTGAAGTATAGTTGATTTACAATGTTGTGTTAATTTCTGCTGGACAGCCAAGTGACTCAGTTATACACCTATACACATTCTTTTTTTTATGTTCTTTTCCATTATGGTTTATCACAGGATATTGAATATAGTTCCCTGTGCTATACATTAGGACCTTGTTGTTTATCCATTCTAAATGTAATAGTTTGCATCTACCAACCCTAAACTCCCAGTCCACTCCTCTCCCTATTTGTTTCTTCTTAATTGAACCTTTAATAAAATTCTCAGAAAAGACAGTCAGGTACCTAACCTAGAAGGATACAAGAGTACATCTATGGCTATGTTTTTGAATCCCAGAATGTAGAGTAGGTCAGTAGCCATCCTTATGAAACCTTGTCTCAACAAAACTCCTTTCTTCACCATTGTGCCATGACTTGTAAACTGCACAGTGTGTATTTGGTAACCCAGGATTTTTTTTTCCAGTATCCTTCCCCCAAATTATGAAAGTGATAAACACTATAAAAACCATACAAAATAGGAAAGCATAAAGAAGAAAATGAAAATCATACCACCCAGAAATTAATATTTTGTTTCCTACAATGTTAAATTTGAGTTTTGGAAACTAAGTTGATGAGCTCTATAAAGAACAACCCTGGAAATCAAAGATTTGCTCTTTGGTCAAGATTGAGGTATATATGTCCTATAAAAATCCTTAAAATTTGCAGGAGAAATCTTCAGTTTTTAAAATTCTTTCTTTTTTTTTTTTTTTTTTTGTGGCCTCTCCCGTTGCGGAGCACAGGCTCCGGACATGCAGGCTCAGCGGCCATGGCTCACGGGCCCAGCCGCTCTGCAGCATGTGGGATCTTCCCAGACTGCGGCAGGAACCCGTGTCCCCTGCATTGGTAGGCGGACTCTCAACCACTGCGCCACCAGCGAAGCCCTTAGGATTTAAGTATTTGGAACTGCAGAAATGAACATTTGATTTATTAAAATAATTAGGTATTTACTTCCTTGCTGAATTTGCTTAACTACCAAACTAGAAATGTATTCATTGCTCTAGGTGCTCTATCACAGCTGATATTTGTGTGTGCAGAAACAGGGAAAAAGTACCCACTTTCTCCCTTATTATCATGAAAAAAGAGGACTTTTCTCTTTTTTTAAATTATATATCTTTTATTGCAAGTACACTGTTTATTATAGTGTTCCTTAACCTCTTTACCTGTTGTCTTTATTCTTTGTCTTGCTTTTCTGATTTTAGTCTGAGAAATAAGATGGAAATGAATGAATAAAGTAATTTTAAATAATGAGGACTCAATATATTGACCCATCTCACCCTGTAGTCACTTAGAAATTATTAAATTCTATGGATAAGGTCACAAAACACTAAGTCTACTAAGGAATCTGTATACATGTCTGCTTTAGGGTGTTTGATATAGTGCTTTGGTAAAACAGAGGCCTTGCCTAGAAAGATAAAGTTCAGTGAGAACGATGTTTCTGGTGATGTGTCTAGTGGAGAGGAAGAAACATAGGGAAATTCCCCAACTGTTTTGATTAGCCTAAAAAAGTTTATCTAATTAGATGATTTTCTCCAAGCACATTCAACTTTTTAATTAATTTTCACTTAATTTAACTAGAGAAAGCTGGTCACCATTTTAAAAAAACCCTCTCACTCCCTACACATGTATAAACTAGATCATCTTTATGAAGATGTTTAGAAATGAACTGAAATGTCATTAGCATATTTCATTTCTTAGTCAAACCAAATAAGGCAGAACACTGATACAGAAAACATGCCACTTCATCTTGAGCTAAACTTAAAAAAAAATCTGTCTTTGACCAGATTTCTTCTCAAATCACTATTTTAGGACCACATCTTATTTCTAACAAAAATCATCCACCAAAGATGAAAAAATACCAGTGATTTTGAAAACATCCTTGCTACTGCTGTGTTGAAGAAAAAAAATGTGTCTTATTAAGGCATCTTCGGCTGGCATTTTTCACGAACTGATGGACGTCTATTCAGCCTGGGCACTGTGCAGCTCAAAACACTTTTTTTCTCTCAGCATTCTTAAGGGGCTCTGTGCACTCACTGGATGCCAAAGATAACATCTAGATCAGCAATTTCTCATAAATCATTGGAACACGGAACATGAAACAAAGAGAAGAAATCAGGAATTCAATAATAAATATGGCAAGGTGCACAAACAAGAGAATTGAAACCAGATGAAAAGGAGCCTTTCAGAACAGAAGGTCAAGAAACGTGTTTCCCCTGCTCCCTCAAAGCCTTAGAGTAATCCCTCTGTGCTTCCCATCCAACCATCAGCTTACTGCTCTGAGTTGGTTTTGGAATATTTATGTGGTGGATTTAAGGCTTTAACATACAACTGAAAAATTAGTGTCGTTTATTTTAGTTTGCTCAAGGCCCCAGGCTATTATGCAATGAAGAGGAAAATAGTGTTTATTGTACTTTAAGGAATACTGTGCCCACAAGCCTTGAAATAAATTCTAGATATGTGTATATAAATGTAGCTCAATTTATACAATAGGTTTTTTAAACTTGAAGTTACATACGTGATAATAAAGTAATGTGACTAGTTCTGTTCTTAAACAAAATGTCAGGATTTCTCAGGAGCCATGTGAGGAAGATATACTTATCTTAACACTGTTGACATTATGAAATATGTTATGGGAATATCTCTTTGAGTCTAGAAATGCTGCAGTTCCTTTTTTAAAATACCTTCTCTGGTGGCAAGTCATCATCATTTGTTAGTGGGTTTGAACTTCTGGAAACAGTCATTTGGTGAGAAGTATGGTAAATGATGTAGGTAAAATGATTTGTTAAAAACAATGTAGAATAATAAATTAATAATAAAAGTAGTTTTGAAAGCATTTCCAAGGAAAAGTGACAAAATATAAGCAATGTCTTCCCACACAATTGTTCAACATATAAGTTGAATATTAGGATTTTTTGGACTTTGTCTTATAACAGAGACTCTCATTTTATTCTTTTATCTTGAATATTTTAATTTAATTTTAAGTGCACAATGAGAGCTCACTTGTAAAAGGCATCCTTAGCAATCATTATAGACTAAAGAAATTATGATGTGAGAAAATAAGTAAATAGTTGATCACTTTGTAAGTTCAGGTTTATGAACACTTGAATGTTGTTTGTTTTTCTAAATCTGAATGCTTTCATGGCATATTTTGTGGTTAAATTATCTTCAAGATACTGAGTTGATGTGTTTTTGCCCCTTCCAGGTCTCCTTAGATTGATTTGTTTACCCTTGATTTCAGTTTCCCGTATTAGTCTTGTCGGAACTGAACCCTTGCACCACAGGCAGGCCAGTCTTGGACCCATCTCCCTCAGTGCCTCTCTTAAAGAGCTGCTTTCAGAAGATGAGTTCCTTCTATGCAGAGATGCATTTTCTCTCCTATGGTCACCATTCAAAAACAGCCTAATTCCATTTGTCTCCTAGGTTTCTCCATACATAGGTAGACATTGTCACATGTGCTTAAGCGTGTGGGTATTAACCAGAAGACCTGAGACCAGTGACCTGAGGCCAGTTACCAGCCTTCCACTTGCCAACCATGCCATCTCATCCAAGTTGCTTAACTGCTCTGTACCTCAGTTTTCTCACGGGCAAATTTGAAAAAAATCACAGTTCCTAATTTTTTGGTATTGTAAGGCTTAAAGGAGTTAACATAGTTAAAATGCTGCAAAGAGCATCTGGGACATGGTGAGTCTAAACAAACATTTGCTATTATCATTACATTAAAATAAATGTACAGAGTGAGCCTTTTTGCTGTTATAATTTTTTATAATTTTGAAATTTATGGAGAACATTTTCTCAAACCTATAAACATGTTTTACAGCTGATAGTATATTAGCTTGTGGATGCACCATAATTTACTACATTAGTCTCTTATGTTTGATATGTTAGATGGTTTCCATTTTTTGCTGTTTTGAATAATGTGATAACTTCGTTCATCCTTGTTTTCCTAAAATAATAGGAGTTCCTGAATAGTTCCATAGGGTGTGTGCATTTTAATCCTTTTGATATTTTTTTCTAAGTTGGACACTAGAAATATAACAACTTACATTCCCATCTGTAGCGACTACATTGATTTCTATAGCTCCCTGTGCACAATTTCCGTCTGCCCATCTGCATAATCCCTCTTCTACTGCTTTAATCTGTGAGGCACTTGTGCACATTTACCAGACTCCTCACATAGAAAAACAGCTTCTACTGGTTCAGTCGTCCAAATCATCATCGATGATTGATATACTTGGGATGTATTATCCCAAATGTTTGGTTCTTACATTGCCTTTGTCTTTCATCTTGGTTCTATTGATATTTTCCATTGTTCCTACTTCTTGCTCCTTACTTCCTGTTACATATCTGTCTCTCCAAAAAGGTACAAGCCCCCAACCTCAGGAATTTTCTTCAGACATGCTATCACCAGAGTTCTTGGAAGCTTAGGGTCACTGCAGCACAAAGATGGATCTTCTTCCATTAAGCCAGATGCAATGTAAGAGGAACAGAAAGGAAGGCTTACAACAAAAGCAGAGACAGAAAAACAGTAAAATAAGGGACAAAACAGACACAAATGAGGGCAGTTAGAAGGAACCTCTATTATGGGGCATAATTTTAAGATAGGGATCATGTACAGGGAAGTTCTTTATATACTGATATGAAAACACATTCAAGAGATATTGTAGGGCTTCCCTGGTGGCGCAGTGGTTAAGAGTCCGCCTGCCGATGCAGGGGACATGGGTTCGTGCCCCGGTCCGGGAAGATCCCACATGCCGCGGAGCAGCTGGGCCCGTGAGCCATGACCGCTGAGTATGCAAGTCCGGAGCCTGTGCTCCGCAACGGGAGAGGCCACAGCAGTGAGAGGCCCGCGTACCGCAAAAAAAAAAAAGAGATATTGTAAGTGTGAAAAAAAGGCATGGAACAGTGTTATTGAACAGTGTGTTCCTATTTGCATTAGAAGATAGGGCCTAAGACTATATGTGTATTGCTTGTTTATGCATAATATTCCTCTGCCAGAACACAAAAAACTCTAGAGGCTCTGATTACCCCTTGAGAGGAAAACTGGAGGCTGGAGAAGAGGGATGTGAAAAGATTCTTTTCATTATCTCTCCTTTTGTACTGTCTGAATTTTGAACTATATGAATATATTATCTATTTGAAAGTAGGTAAGTAAAATATATTAAAATTTCTCTCTCATACGTGAATGCCTTGTTTTACTCCTTAACTTACATAATGGTGCTTTTGTTTTTAGAACCTACTACCTTCCTTTATCCTAAATTGTCCTATTAGCATACATAATAAAGGACTCCTGAGACTAAAAGGCTTTCTTCTGACAGAATTGTTAATTGTAAATTTCAATTATCCACAGGCTGAATATGACAAATCTCTGTCATATAAAATCTTTGCAGGTTATCTTCATTTTCATTTTATGTTTGGTGAAAACTAAGGGCTTGGGGTGGTAGGAGGACAGTAATTGCTTCCACGTTTCTTAGAATTAATGGCAGGGTTGGGGAAAAAAGCTAAGCTTTTTCCTTTCTTTCTTTTCTTTCTTTCTTTCTTTCTTTCTTTCTTTCTTTCTTTCTTTCTTTCTTTCTTTCTTTCTTTCTTTCTTTCTTTCCTGCCTTCCTTCTTTCTTTCTTTCTTTCTTTCTCTCTCTCTTTCTTTCTCTCTTTTCTTTTTTTTTCAAAAGAGGAAGCTCATTATATTTGGGCTCCCACAGCTATATAGTCTAAAAACATTTTGACTTTTTTCTTCTTGCGGCACTTTAATAAAACTCAGAATGATACACTTGGACAAGTGGTCTTAACAGCAAGGAAAACAAACACTTTATGAAAACAACATCTATAAGCCTCAGCCTCCTGTCTTTTATCTTTACTATTTTCTCTGAGTCTGGCACGAAACAGACACACACCAGTCTCCACAGGGGTTAAATAGAGAACCATCCAAACATCACAAAGCGCCGTCCAGAATTTTGATGACTTCCATTCCCCAACTCTGGTGCACAAGGCCTGGCTGGTGGTGCAGAGACCACGGTGTCCTGGCCGGGACAAGCACTCTCAGTGTGTGCCAGAATCAGCAGTTCTCCTCAGCCCCAGCACAAGACCCGCACGTCTCAGAACAAGCCTCCATCCTCTGTCTAGGGAACAGAGTGTACATAGCTCGCTCCACATCTGGCTCAAAGTCCATTTCTGCTCAATCTTAGATTAGGGCCTTTGCTCCTGCTTTGTTTTAGGTCGGCTTTCAGCATCACTTGTTTAATTCACTAAGCTCTTCCTTCTGTATATGATCAAAGATAGGGACGGAGGGAGAACCGAAGGATCCAGACATCTGCTTTTTAGGGGGATCAGTACAAGGCTGGGGGCTAAGGCATTAGTTTGGGGGTCTTCAGATCTCAGAGAAAGAAACCCTCTCTGGAGCTTGAACTCTAAATCCAGAGGGGTTGTACACAGGGGAAAAAATACGGAGATACATTAGATGCTAATAGTGGTTTGTTTGAGTGGGGTTATGGGTAATTCCTATATTATTCTTCTTTATAACTTTTTTTACTTTTCAAATTTCCTACTGTGAGCCCACTATCTAGTGGGTCTGTAAGCTTGAGCAGTTACATGATCTTGTGAAATCTATCTCTTTTTAAGAAATCTTTAAAATGGAGACGAGTAAAAATGCTTAGGGCTTATGGAAGGGTGATCTGAGATCATGAACATGCAGTGCCTGACTTGTAGTTGTCGCTCCATGAACACTAGTTCCCTCACCACTGTGCTCTTCTTCATGCTCTCCTTTCATTATGGGCCGGTGGTTTGATATAGGACTAGCTGGGAGGGTTCCTTCTGTGAGAGGGTTCCTTCTGTCTACACCTGTGCTTCTCAAAGTTTAGTGCATCAGAATCGCCGTGAGGGCTTGTTCAAAACAGACTGCTCTGACCCCTCCCTAATGATTCTGATTCAGTAGGCCTGAGGTGGGGTCTGAGAATTTGCCTTTTTAACACGTTCCCAACGATGCTGATGCCACTGGGCCAGGGAGCGCACTTTGAGAAACATGGATCTGTAGGATACACAACAAAAATTAATTTCAAATTATTCTAAACATGAATATCTGATCTCTGTCTTTCCTTCCTCCCTTTCTCCCTTCCTCCTCACTCCTACTGTTTTTTTGTTTGTTTGTTTGTTTTTTGTTTTTTTCTTATTTGGAGGTTATAGAAACCACCAGACTCTATTTCTCACCTCTGTATTTTTTCTCAACAGCTCAAGTCTCTTCTTATGTCAAAAAACCGGCAGGTGGGGGCAGCAATAATGTTGTTTTGCTCTAAGGATCTTCTTTCATTCGGATACCAAGAGAAAGAGGAACAAGCATTCTCTGGACGGTCCCTAATCTGAACTGATATTTTCTACTAATAATAGAAAGACAGTCTCTTTGATGACTGATGCTTAAAAAAAGTTGGAAGCGCTATAGGCATCCTGGTGCCAGGGAATATTTTTATATTTAGGGTCTGTTTAATCTTTTATCAATATAAATATTTGAAAAATAAAATGATCAGGAAAATGGCTAAGGAAAACATTTCAGGCTAGCGTGTGGAATAGCAGGCCATGTTCAGCTTGAAGCCTGAAAAGGCCCTCTTTGTCTTTCTAAACTCTGTAGGATAGAAGTTCTTTGCTTGGGATTCACGAACCCCCTGAAGTTGAATGCAAGATGGTGTGTTTGCTTATGTGCGTTTTTCTGGGCAGAGAGTCCATGGCCTTCAATGGATGATCAAAGGAATTGCAACTCAGAAAACATTAATACTGCCACGGAGACTTGCTTGGTCAAAAGCCACATGTTAATTTCTTGAGGAAGAAAGCAAATTCCTAGCACGGGACAAGGAGCTGGGCACATGGGCTGGCAAGTGGCCCGTTGAAAGATGAGTGAGGACTGAATCTAGATGATGAGTGAGGACTGAAGTCTACCAACGAACTCTGTCGGGGAACCACTGCTTTAACTTTTCTCAGCTTTAGTTCCTTCATCTGTAACATGTAGTTAATGAAGATACTCACCTAGTGGAGTTTCGTCCAGTTTAATGTGATATTTGCAAGGCTCTTAGCGTAGTATCTGGTGCATGGTAGATGATGCTAAATAAACGGCAGCCAGTAGCAGTGGATGTCATGGTTGCCATCTGGTGGGCCATGTGGTGATCACTATGGAAGCTTTGGGAGCAAAGATCCTGGGCATGTCTTCGGCTCCAACTCAAGGATCAGAGGTCTCCCTTTGCGAGGTGGGGTTATTAACCTCATTTTACAAATCATGAAACTGGGGCTCATTTTCAGTTCTTAGGGTGAGTTGTTATTTATGCCGCATTCATTTATTAGAGCCCTATTTTCTGCCGGTTAAATTGTATCATATCATTATGTAAAACATAAATATTTCCTCCATTGTGCCTTGTTGGAAGCATTGTGATTTCCAAGCACTCAATCTCTCAAACAAGTCTGAGAAGCACTGGCCAGGGTGGTGTTTTGGAAAATAGCTTGGCCAAGGCTGAGAACCTTAATTGTTGGTTCTAAACTCTATGTTCTACCCACCAAACCACTGCCCTGGCTGGGAGTGACGCTTGTCCCTCCCACTCCTATATCTTGCGCTCTGGAATCAGTTTTGCATTTAAGCAAAAACGTAACTGAGAAAATGGAAATATAATACACACTGACACACACAAAACAACAGCATACACATACTACTTAAACTGTCTTTTTTTCTGAAAAAAGGTAAAAACAGACAGACTCTGAGTAAGATAATATTTTAACTCACACTGTTGAGGATAAGGTTGATGATAGCACAGCAGAAATGCTTAGTTACTCCCAGCTAATGAATCAATTGTGTTTTCACAGTTCCTTCTCTTAGCCAAGGACTTCACAAATGGAGCAGTTAGGGTCACGCTACTCAAAATGTGGGCTCTGCACAGTCGGATCAGCATCTCCAGGAAGGTTGTTAAAAATGCAGAATCTCAGGCCCACCCTCACTGCTGAATCAAAATGTTTTAATAAGACCCTCAGGTGATTCATATGCACATTGCCATTTGAGAAGCATTTGTTCAGGTAGCCAAAAAGTTTCTTCTAGGGAGTGTGAGGGCAGTTCCTGGGCAGGGAGATGGCTTTCTATTTCCTGCCTTTCTTCCTTCCAGCAGGTGTGCAAGTCAGTACTGGGTATATCTCTCTGCTCTCTGGAGCTGCAGCCTTTTCCTCCCTCTGTGGCTTCTGGCTCATTGCTGCATCTGAGGATGTGCCCCACTTTGACCAGGTGTAATTGCCACCTTCTCCTGAAAAGCCCAGAACCTAGAGAATCAGCAACCAGGCAGCAAAACCCCTCTGTTTCACCAAAATCTGTCTGGTTGGGCACTAATGGGCAAAGTGTTAAGGCTGTGCTCCGGTGACAGAGCTCCTAGAGCAAAGCTTTTAATGCCTTGATGAAAGCAATTGCTACTGAGGACTCGAACCCCTAGTAATTAGGAGCTTGCTGGAGAAGAGGAGGGGTTAGGAAGTGATGAGTGGAGAGAGACCTATTTAAAGTTGAAACGTTGTTTCAACTTCTTATTTTAATCCCTTGCTGGCTTCCCGTTCTAGTTATAGGTGAGCCATTTACATAACAGAACTGTATTTGGTCAAAGTGCTTTATCCCAGTTCCAAGGGTGCTGATTTTCAGGAAGTGTACCTGCACTGGGGAAGCAAATTTGATGCCATTATTGGCCAAGAACAAGCTGATCGTGTAGATTCTGGGTCTGTCATTTCAATGTCACTATCATAAAGGAGTTGGGAATTATTATTATTATTATTATTATTATTATTATTATTGAAATGGTCCCCAAACTTGGGGGTTAAACACCCTAAGGGACAGAGAAGATGTTGGCAGCTCCCCAAAGAGAGAGGAAGAAAGAAAGAAGGTACGTTGAGCCCCTGTGGGTGGGAGCCATGGAATTTAATCGTGGTGGGCTCAGCCTTTGACATGAGGAGTCCTGTGGCTCCGCAGCAGAAAAGTCCAGTATGGTCTCCTCCCAGGCTTGGGGAGGTTTAGTGATTTGGTGGAGGTCATGGAACTGAAAGGAGGCAGCCCTGGAATTGGAATCAAGTTTAATGAGTTCCTTGGCCTGGGAAAGTCCAGAACAGGAAAAAAATTTTTGCTTCTCAAACTGTAGCTGCCTCATAATCACCTGGAGCGCTCGCTGAAACACAGAGGGTGCTGGGCTCCACCCCAGAATGTCTGGTTCAGCAGGTTTGGAGTCGAGTCTGAAGGACTGCATTTCTAACAAGTTCCCAGGCAGTGCTGATGCTTCTGGTCCAGGGACCACATTTTGAGAACCATTGCTCTATTGGCTCCCCCCACTGCTAGATAGACAGTCCTGATGTTGCTTTCTTAACAGGCCATTACCTTGTTCTTAACTTACCAAGGTGGGTTTGTCTACTGAATGACAGCAGAGAAAAATATTAATGCATAATAGGGACAGAAAAGATCAATATATACATTTTGAGATTTCTCCTCCCTTCCTAGCTTCTGAGTGGAGGAAGATTCTTGCTTGATGGTCAGAACTCCCAGGGTTTTTCTCTATAGCCCTGAATACTGGAACTAGGTAAACAGACAAACTCAAGGAAGCCTGAGAGGTTAAACTGACGTACACAATAAAGTGTTAAAAGAAAAAGAGATATATTAAAAATCCACTTTGGGGCTTCCCTGGTGGCGCAGTGGTTGACAGTCCGCCTGCCGATGCAGGGGACATGGGTTCGTGCCCCGGTCTGGGAAGATCCCACATGCTGCGGAGCAGCTGGGCGCGTGAGCCATGGCCGCTGAGCCTGCGCATCCGGAGCCTGTGCTCCACAACGGGAGAGGCCACAACAGGGAGAGGCCCGCGTACCGCAAAAAAAAAAAAAAAATCCACTTTGGCTGGACATTGGGAAGAGAAATAGAGGAGAATTGGGGGTAAGGAATATTGGAGAGTGAGAGGCTCTGGAATAACCACAGGAGGTGAAAGAGGAGAGGAGAGGAGAAAGGTTCAGTGGGCTTTGGACCAAATGCCTCTCATATCCTTCAACAGATGCAATTAGAGATTGAAGTGTCTCTTTGCTCCTGAACTGTTTCTTTGAGTGTCATATCGTGTGAGTCTGGGCCCCATGGATCCTGGGATTGACTAGGGACACAGAATTGGTCTTGCAGTAGTGATGATGACTTATTCTGACACACCTTATCGTCCAGTTCTTGTTACAGCAGGTGGCAAGACAGCAAGCTGGGAAAGCACATCAGGATACCAAGGAAATTCAAGAACACTGGTGTTGCATATCTAATTCTGAATTGTTTCTTAATCTGCACTGTGATTCGTCTTTGTTACCTCCCAACATTCAGTGAAGTCTATTACATAAAACAGCATTGCCTTGGAGAATGAGGAAAAGGGTAGTGAGTCCACGTTGGGGATAAAGTGATAATGAAAAGGACAGCAGCTGAGAAGACTGGTGATGAGGACGGCAGGGGAGACTGAAATGAGACCAGGAGGAGAGGTTTAGGAGTGAGAGGTGACAGCCAAGCATCAGGATAATGAGTTCTCCCAGAAAATTTGTGGAGAGCATGGAATTTCTTAAAATTATATTTTGTTTGGCCATTAAAAGCAAAGATGATCCCAAAGGCTGGAGAATAGTGGTGCCTCTTAACATTGGAGAAGAAAGTTGGATCCTTTATGCAATTTTTACAAACTCTTATAACTAATTTAAATGAAAGCATGATCTGCCTTGACACAAGAGGGCCATTATGCTAAGAGACAAGTCACTGGGAGTGCTCAGACTTATAGGAACCAGAATGCGATGAAGAGAGAGGAAAACCTCATAGGAAAGCTGCATTTTGATATGTTCCCTGGTGGATTCGCCCCAATCAAAGAGTTTTAGACAAGGAGTTAAACATCTGGATTACAAGAAATCTTTAAAGAACGGTGGTATTCACAAAGGACTTCAAAGCCTGATTTAATTTAACCAGTTTTTAGACTAAAAAAATCATCTGCCTGGCTCTGAAATACTTGGAGAGCAATTTTACATTCCAGTGCACAGCAACCTGACACAAGATCAAGCTCCTATATTTTTCGAGGCTTCAGTTTTGCTGCTCTTATTAAGAACTGAAAGAAGTAGCCTACTTTTATGATATGTCATCATTATATTCTTTATTATATAATTATCATATATATCATTATTATACGATATATCATAATATCATAAAAATAGCCTGGATCAGCAGCCCAGGATGACAAAAATGACCCGTCCCAGAAGACAGACGTCCACATCTGTGCTGTTATTTGCAAAATAGTTCTGCTAAGGTGCCCAAATTCCCCTTCAATATAAAGGTGATTTTACCCAGGAGGGTGAAACATTAGACAGTTCCAGTAGGTTGCAGGTAAAAGGGCTCTGGAGTCACATGATCCCAGTTCCAGCATTTCCTAGCTTAACCGCTCTACCCTCAGTTTTCCCATCTGTAAAATGCAGCTAATAAGAGTATTTCACAGCACAGTGCCTGGAACTCAGCACATGTTCAATGAATGTTAGTATCCTGCTCCCTTTGGTGATAAGCACAGTTACCTGGGAGGGTTACTCAATAGCTCGCTAAAAGGGGCAGGATAGGAGAACAAGGATTAGTCTCAACTACAGGCCTTGAGAGAATAGAACAGATAGAGGCCAAGGTGCTAGGCAGGTAGAGAGTCCTGAGTCCTGGCTTGTTTTTAAAACCTCTTAAGTGTCAAGCATGGTCTGTAGGCAGCACATATAAAATGCCTCACATATTCCATTTTTCAAAAGTATGTGGAGAAAAGGGAACCCTCTTGCACTGTCGGTGGGAATGTAAATTGATGCAGCCACTATGGAGAACAGTATGGAGTTTCCTTAAAAAAACAAAAATAGAAATACCATGTGACCCAGCAATCCCACTACTGGGCATATACCCAGAGAAAACCATAATTCAAAGAGACATATGCACCCCAATGTTCATCACAGCATTATTTACAATAGCCAGGACATGGAAACAGCCTAAATGCCCATCAACAGAGGAATGGATAAAGAAGATGTGGTACATATATACAATGGAATATTACTCAGCCATAAAAAGGAACGAAACTGGATCATTTGTAGAGACGTGGATGGATCTAGAGACGGTCATACAGAGTGAAGTAAGTCAGAAAGGGAAAAACAAATATCGTATATTAATGCATATATGTGGAATCTGATAAAATAGGTGTAGACGATCTTATTTACAAAGCAGAAATAGAGACACAGATGTAGAGAACAAACATATGGATACCAAGGGGGAAAGGTGGGTGGGATGAACTGGGAGACAGGGATTGGCATATATACACTATTAATACTGTGTATAAAATAGATAACTAATGAGAACCTACTGTATAGCACAGGGAACCCTACTCAATGCTCTGTGGTAACCTAAATGAGAAGGAAATCCAAAAAAAAAAAAAGTATGTGGACGCTGTTATGGCTCTTAAAAATGCAACTTCATTAAAAAATTAGTTTTGAATTTATGGTAGCTTTGGTCATTCTACATGTTCTCAACCGATGGATGATAAAAGCACAACTACTCTAACAGAGGGCGTGTCTTCCTTTCCACTCCCCCTCCTTTTTTTTTTTTCTTTAATCAAAAACTGTCTCAGATTGGAAAAGACTGGGACTGTCATATATGGGACTGGAGTTTTGTCCTATTGGGGAAGCAAAAAGACTTCGGGTGCCTGGGTTTTGGGACTCAGGAGGGAAAAGGAAGTTTGCAACAGGAGAACATCATCCTGAAAAATGTCGTGGGGTCAGTTTTGCTCAGGCCATCCTCAGAAGAGATGCACAATGTCAGAAAATGGCAATGTCCTGAAAGCACACCTGGCTGTGTGAGGAATAAGCAGATTCTGCGAATGGACTGGGAGATCCGAAATTCCTTCAGCAAGCTGAGATGCAGTTGTTTGCTTTCCCCCCACATGCTCCATTTCCTTTGTTTTCTCCTCTGCAAATTTTCCCTTCTTTCTCAGTTCCTCTTCTTTTCACACCCACAGAGAACCCGATGCTAGTAGTAAGGAAAACTTGTGAAACAAATATTTTGGTTGTATTCTAAATCAGTTGTCATTTGTTTTCCGTTTCCTCTGACTATTTATATTAGCCTCCCAGCCTGGCTTTGTTTGGAGAGGGGGGCGCACACTCAAGCCTTAGTGCAGGAACCAAAACAGGGATGACTCCGCAGCACCATGACAAGCTCAATCAAAGTGTTTGCTCTTAAAAGATTCTAACTTTGGCTGTATACTTTTTAACCATTTGAAGCTTGCTCTCTGAAGGAGATAAGGGTACAAATGGGGTCTTGCCAGTTGCAACCAACCTTGTAGTATAACAAATTCTCCAACTATTTGCCATTCTTGGAACTTTGAATCACAGCATAGATACTATTTTAGATCTTACTTTGTTATAATAAAACATTTTCCTTGTAATAAAAGTATTCACAGAGGAAAATATCTTCAGTGGTTGTATTATACTCCAGTGTACAATGTAGCAACATTTGTGCAATCACCATCCATTTGTTGGGGATTCAAGTTATTCCCAGTTTCTTACTAAGATAAATCCTGCTGCAATGAACATCTTTGTGAACAAAAGCACCGTCTGCATTTGTGACCCTTCCTGTGGGATAGTCACCTTGAAGTGGAATTCTTTGGCCAAAGAATGTGAACGTTTTGACGGGTCTTGGCATATACTGCAGAGTTGTTTTCCAGAAAAGCTGCACTGTCTTACTACTCCATACACACACTTCCCCTACCTCTGTCTGCAGCCTCCACACCAGTATTGTAAAAATAAAATGTGAAATGCTTGGCATACGGTACTTGGCACCTAGTAGCAGCTCAGTAAAAGGTAATTGATGATGTTGAGGTCGAACAAGTTTATTCTCACGTTGCCTCTTTGTAGCGGTGCAGGGCTTCTAGGCTCTTCTGGGTTGTACATCATCTGGACATCCAGAAGCACTTGTTTATGTCCCTTCTGGCAAAGCACTGTGGAGGGACTGACTAGCTAATGTGATAACTGGAGCTGTTGGAAGGAAAATAACTTACAGTTTTACCTGTCTGGATTTTCAATAGGTGCTTAAGATTGTAATTTAGTGGTTCTGAGCTCAGACTGTACAATAGAATCATCTGGGAGCTCTGTAAACAATACCAGAGCATGGCCTTACTTGGTTGAGGGTGGGGCCTGGACGTTGGCATTTAAAACATTCTTCCCAGGTAATTCTTTTATAAGCAAGGGATGAGAATCCTAACCCAAAAGATGAGTCGTTTGGAAATTCCAGGTACCACGTGGTACCTACTGAGGGACTTATTTGGAAGCCTTCTTGTGTCTCTTAAAGATTAGTCTAAGAATACAGGATAAAACCCTTAGGGGCCTCAATCTTCAAGTATTGGCAAGTATTTACTAACATCCTGCCTTCTCACAAGGCCAGATAATCAACTCCTTCTAGAAAAGTATTTTTCTCTGAGTTTATAATAACTTGCATAGTGCCTCCTGAGGAAGGAACTGGAGCTCAAAGTGGTTAATTAACTTGCTCCCAGTTTGCTAGCAAGAGGCCAAACTGGGAATCAAACCAGGACCCCGAATCCCATGATTTTTCTACCACACGATGTTGCCCTTAAAAATTGCGTTCATCTTTTTGTGCTCATGTAACCGATTTTGATTTTATTTTTTTGCTATGTGGGGCTGACTTAGTTCTTCATTTTCAAAGAAGCTTGCCTCTAAAAGCGTCCCCTTGCCCCCAACAAACAACAATTGTATTAGTTATTATGGGTGTGTTCTAGACATGGCCCAAGAGGAATGTAGCTGTATCTAGTCATCACTTTATAAATATTGATGAAGAATGGTACAAATGTTTTAAAGGAAACTTTATCTGAAGGAGTGTCTTGGAATTCAGCTGTTTCTTTTCATGTTTTTCAGACCTCCTACCCTGGCACTGAAATCTAAACAGCCAAGGGTGGGCCAAATCCAGTATTTCCTCATTATTGTGGCACCGGTGATTCTGTACCTGGGAGGATTCAGGGTAAGGTGACTCCAGGGACTGCAGTTGGTGCACCTGATCATTGTCCCTGAGCGGGGATGAATATCTCATGACACAGTGGCTCCACAGAAGGAAGTACTGAGTTGCAGATTGCTTTATGAAGTCCTTTTTTCCTAAGAATATGAGAAAAGAAAAAGCCCATTTTATAGCAGAGAAAACTGAGGCAAAAAAGTCATTGCTTGACTCGCCTGAGCACACATGGTCACACTGGCCATGCCGGGTGGGAAGTTGTGCCTTAGATGGTTGTGCTACACTGGGCCCACTTCACCACCTTTATCTCTTTCCTCTATTCGTTGCTCATTTAAAAGTTGGGGACAAAGAAGTATGCACAAAGAAGTTTATCGCTGCATTGATTACAATAACAAAATTGAAAACAAATTGACAAACAATAGGGAAAGGGTTATGGGAAAAATATGGCCTATTCATTCTATGATATGTATAAATATTGAATATAATAGTTCAAAAATAGTTTTTAATAGCTTGGGAAAATGCTTAAACTATTAATGAATTTTTAAAAATCTTCTTCATTTTCCTGACCTCTAAGCCCATGGTCCACCGACCACTGAATCACATGTGAGAAATGCAGAATCTCAGGCCCCCCTCAAGCCCTGCTGAATCAGAATCTGCATTTTAACAGCACCTCCAGGTGATTCACCACAGTCATGTTTGAAAAGCACTGGTATAAATAACGAGTTCTTGAACACTCAGTCCTCAGACATCTTCTATACTCAGTTGTGCCTTGAGTTAGTGATTCTAGCACCTGGTAGCATATTAAATTTCTGATTCCATTGGTCTGGGAAAATGGCCTTAGGGACTGGCATTTGTTTCTGTTTTTGTTTTTAGCTTTTGTCTTATTTTATTCAATATGTTTGAAATAATCAGGGGACTGGCATTTGTGTATGAACCTCAGGTATTCAAAAATGCAGACGAGGGCTTCCCTGGTGGCTCAGTGGTTGAGAGTCCGCCTGCCAATGCAGGGGACACGGGTTCGTGCCCCAGTCCGGGAAGATCCCACATGCCGCGGAGTGGCTGGGCCCGTGAGCCATGGTCGCTGAGCCTGCGCATCCGGAGCCTGTGCTCCGCAACGGGAGAGGCCACAACAGTGAGAGGCCCGCGTACCGCAAAAAAAAACAAACATGCAGACGAGATTGAGATCCACTGACTCTATGATTCCCCCTGTGATATATTTTTTAATAGAAAATACATGATGCCAAAGAGCATATACCTTGTATATTAATTATGGAAAACTATATAGAGAAAAGACTGAAAGAAAAGATACCAATATATTAACCACGATACAAATAGTGGTGAGTTTTTTGTTTTTAGGGAGGGTGAGTTTCTTTATATAGTTCTCTATAAAATGGTCACAAACATCAGGCCACAGATTCAGAGGTGCAATAGACATTATTTTTATGTACTCCAAATTAATTTCTACTTAGAGCCCCAATCTGCTTGTGGTGAAAACTTTTCAGTCAATTCTGCAAATCAGGTTGATTCAGTCAAGCTGCCAATGGCCCATGACATCATTGTGCAAACTGGAAAAAGTATTCCTCCAGGCCAGTGCAGCCCCACATTAGCACACGTGGTGTGATGGCAAAGCACCAACCAGATTTGATCTCCACCTGCTCCCTGGGGCACCTCTCTGCAATGAACGACCTGCACCTCTATGTGTGGCCGTCCTGGGCTCAGCTAATTTAGGACTCCATTTCTTTGACGTTTTAGGTAAATTCCAGGAAGCTCTAATGGTGGCACTGGATTAGGAGCGGGGCAACGGAGGCATGGAGTCCCCACAGTCTTCGTCAGTGACATTGTCCTTGCTGAGACGCCCTGATTCCCATCTGGCCTCCAAGGGAGTTGGTTGACCACACTGATGCTGGAGCCTCCTTGCTTGTCCAAAGCTTCTCCCAGCTGGGTTCTCTCTCAGAACTTCTAAGCCCTACTGGGAACTATTCAGCTGCTCCATGAACCTTATGGAAACAGGGAACTTCTGAGGCCATCTCAGCCCCAGCGGCCTGGATATGCCCTCTGCCAGCCCCCCGTGTTGCATTTGGGGTTGCTGCATAAAACTTGCAGCCCTCCTGAGCTCCACCCACATTCCCCAAACCCTCCTGTAGGTTTCTGCCATCTTCCCCTCCCTGGGACTGGCTGGGCTCTGGGGCAGGAGTGGTCAGAACACAGAGCCCCTTCTCAGGGCTGTTCTTGGCGTTTCTACCCAGAGAATCTTTTGCTCCTCTGGGACAGGCGAACTGCCTCTTGTATCACCTTGCAGTCTTCCAAATCTATTGTTTATTCATGTACTTCTTGTCCTGGTCTAGGATTTACAAATCAAAACGTTGACTTTAGTCACCAAAGGCCTTTCTTTTCCTCTTCTCCAGTTTCACCCCTTCCTGGCTCCGTGAGAGCCTCCACTGAACGGGGGAAGGGAGGCTTTCTTTTAAGGAAACACGGGAAAAAACGTTGATTAACATCGTATAGTACTATCCTGCCACATGTTCTTTCCGTGTTTTGTACAATAAACCAACAAAAGAAGCTGCAGGAAAAAAATCTTGCAGGAATTTTTTTTATAGAGAAGGTTACACTTTTTTTTTTTTTTTTTTTTTTTTTTTTTAACACTTTCCCTCCTCTTATTCTCTTCCTGATGGGAGGACAGCTACTGGCTAACTCTCCTCGAAGCCTTATTCTTTGCTCTGCACGATCGGGAGTGCTGTGTATATATAACCTCATTTCATTCTCACTATGATGTTATCATCAATTTTGAGAGAGAAAACTGAGACATGAAGAGGTTAAGGGACTTGCTCAAGGCCTCACATCCAGCGACTGGTGAACAGCCCTCAGGATTCAAGGCCGGCAGCTCCTGAAGAGCTTTGCACGGGACGCAAGGCTGCACTGCTCTCCGCTCTTACCTGTGTGCCTTGCTTCCACCGTCAAGAGGAAGAGATTCCATTGGCGCACTTGAAGGACAGAGGCAGTACTCACACGTCTGTAGTGAATATTTATTTTTTGAAAAGTCGTTGGTAATTGTGGATATGTTTTTGCAGGTGGCCTGATGTCTGTTATTGAAGGGAAAGACAAGGTTCATGATGAAAACCTGACACTGGTTTTGGCTCATTCCTCACAGCAAGCCCAGTTTTCTCACTACGTTTTGTTGATCAAAATGGAACGGAGGCCATAAAGTCCAACTCAGCGTGAGAAGCACAGCATTTACTCCTGGGTGTTTGCAGATGTCCATGGGGGCATTTAGGAGCAATACCTAGGGGAACAGGAGAACTTTGGGTTGCCTAATTTCATCTCACCTAGTGAACAGTTGATTCTAAGTTCACACACCCATGAAATCACAGCCAGCCTGCAGCTGGGAAAAGAAAGTTCTAGAGGATGAGAAACAACACTGGGGGCAATGCTTCCCATGTGGGCATTTGGATGGATGAACACAAGTTTCCCCAGGATAAGAAGACAGGTGGTGAATTTCTTTGAGAAGTAGCTGGCACAAAGCTGCCATGTGTGTATTGGCTCTCAATACAAATTAGTTTCTGTCTTCCCTCCTTCTTTGGAATTTAGAATTGTGCGTGGTCTGGTTGTAGGAATTTTGTTAAAAAGTTTTCCTTTCTGTATGAGTCTTCTCAGGCTGCTGTAACAAAATTCCATAGACTGGGCAGCTTACAACAGAAATCAATTTTCTCACCATTCTGGAGGCTGGAAGTCCAAGATCAAGGTGCTGGCAGGATTGGATTCTAGTGAGACCTCTTCTCCTGACTTGTAGACGCCACCTCACTCTGTGTCCTCCCATGCCCTCTCCTTTGTGCCCATGAGGAGAGAGAGCTCGCTCTCTGGTGTCTCTTCCTCTTCTTATAAGGACCCCAGTTCTATTGGATTAGGGTCCCTTATGACCTCATTGAACCTGAATTATCTCCTTAAAGTCCCAGTGTCACTGTGGGGGAGGGCTTCAACATATGGATTTGAGATGAACGCAATGCAGTTCATAACATGTATTGGGTCCTGTTCTGGGAATAATAAGTTCTGAAGAAGTTTCAGTCCCTGCCTTAAGGAGCTCCTAGTTTACGGACTGACTCTGTAGCTATTAGAGTAGTGGGATATTCATTGAGCTGTGGGGACCACTGGAAACAGACCTCTACTTTATTTATTTATTTTTATTGAAGTATAGCTGATTTACAATGTTGTGTTAGTTTCTAGTGTGTAGCAAAGTGATTGGGTTATATATATATATATTTTTCCAGATTCTTTTCCATTATAGTTTATTATAAGATATTGAATATAGTTCCCTATAGAGTAGGACCTTGTTGTTTATCTATTTTATATTAGTAGTTTGTATCTGATAATTCCAAACTCCTAATTTATCCCTCCCCCCATCTTTTTGCCTTTGGTAGCTGTAAGTTTGTTTTCTATCACACCTCTACTTTAAGCGGTAATTCCTTATGTGGCCTTTACTATGGTTGTTTCTTGAACAAGCAAATTCCACAAATATTCTGGGTGAGCAGTGCTGGAGCTATTGTTTTGGTGTGGCAAAGTTGTACACTGAGGCCCTTAAAGGTATCAATGAGATGAATTTCTGGGAAATCCAAAGCAAGAGCTGGGGGTGAACTTTGGCAACTGGACCAAATTAAACACGGGATTTTCCTGGGCTTCCAAGGTTTTGACCATCTGGGACAACGTCTCTCACACACGCTACACCATTTCCTTGACCACAGCTACAGGAAACAGAGAGGACAGGAAGCTTGGCATAGAGAACGGGGCAAAGTCTTTGGGGCGGGAAAATTTGGGGTGGGTGTGGTCACAAGAGGAGGAGGCCACCAGCCCTTCTCACATTACCAGTTACGTGGGAAAAGGGAAACTCTAAAGGAGGTACACCAAACACAGGAAGCTGTATGCTCCACAGACCCAAAGACCTTCAAGCTCTTCACTAGCTGCAACTAAACCTCCACACTGCAGCCCCCAAACATCCTTGAGTTTGACACTCGAGATTGGCCACCGCCCTGCTGGTGAAACTGTCCATAAACAGTCAAGTAACAAAACCCTGGGATGCAATTTTGCCCTTGAGCCACTAGGGGGCGCACGGGGCTTCCCTCTCGTCAGAAGAGGAGGAAGGGAAGGACAGGCATTATGGGGGTGTGGCGTTAGGGTGGGGCGTTCAGTGTGGTATTGGGGGTAGGGTTAGAAGCTCTTGCGGGTGTTTTTGTGGGGAGCCAAAGATCTAGTTGTTTAAGTAGTAATATGATGTGTATTGACCTTACACAATAGACTACGTGGTGTGGTGAAAAGCTCTGGGGTGTGATACCCCAAACAAAACCCAGTTCATTGCAAGATAAATAACTGACCTGTGTGAGTGTGCGTGCACCATACAGGAGAGTACTCGATGCACACATACACACACACACATGCACAAACAAGACATGCTGTCTGACTTAAATACATTAACACCATGTGTAGACATTGCTTCAGGTTAGAAAATACGTTGTGTCCAAATCATGTCATCTTTTCAAAATACACCTGGAGGGAAAATGTTGCCCATATTTCAGAAAGCTTTTAAAGTTCATTCAAGAGTGGTATATCAGTCTAGCCTGCCCAAAGCTAGAAGGATATGAGTCACCAAGTTGGGGATGCTGATCACAGGTAACACCAGATTCCCGTCCCCCAGGCATCCCCTGTCCTCTCCTGGCCCCCTACACAAATCTGTGGCTCCTAGCCAGAATTTGCTGATATTCCTTAATCTCCTGGGGCGTGCCTCCCCAGGTCTCCCAGCCACTGTAACCTGCTTTCTTCTCATACACTTTCTCATATACTAAGTAGAGAACCAATGAAAGCCTTTTTTATATTTGGGATCATGGGATAAAAGGATCAGAATCATGAAGCCAGGTTCCCCCAGAGCATCCTCACTAGGGTTTGCCACCCTTCACCTCATCTGCAGGAGGTGACTGGCATAAGCAGGGGTAGGACCAAGGGCAAGAGCCCTAAGACAGTCATAGGGAAGGGAAGGGAAGGGAAGGGAAGTTTTCTCCCTGTGGGCCAGGTACTGGGCTTGATCCTTTCTGTGTCACTATCTCATTTAATCTTCACACCAATCTGCAAGTTGTCGGTTATTATCTCCATTTTACAGATAAGGAAACTGAGGATCAGAGAAGCTAAGTACTTTCTAATGTTCATACAGATCTGGGCTTTGGACTAGCATATTTTCAGTCCTGGCTATAGTGCCACTGTCTACTTTACACGAACCACCTGAGGACTTCCTCTCTATTCTCACGCTTCTCCATGTAACTGAGGATCTTATGTTGGCAGTGATTATGTGAATGATGATGATAGTAGCTAACTTTTATGGATCACTTACTATGGGCTGAGCAATGCGTTAAGCACCAAGTCTTCATTATCTTCAATTCTCACAATGACTCTACACTGAAATTAGTATTATTATCACTGTTTCAGAGATGAGGTACCCAATGCCTAGGAATTTTAAGAAACTTGCAGAAGGTCACACAACTAGCAAGTGCAAGAGAGAGCCCGGATTTGAACCCAGGTCTGTCTCTAAACTCAAATATTTAAACCACTATGCTTTCCTGTGCATCTTGAGAGCATTTAAGTGTATGGAGACATACTCAGGGCTACAGGACTATCCGAAGATCCTTTAAAAGCCTAAAATAATACTTAGCAAAAAGCGGAGCAGTCATATCTTTATGTGGCATGGTATAATGATGCAGCTGGAAAAAATGCTTACATGCTAAAATAAGAAACTTTCTAACCTTCTCTGCTTAGAAAAATAATCAACTATGATTATTTTCATTTATTCTGTTCTTGAATTGGAAATTCCTGGAGTTTGGCTGCAATTGCATAGAAAGTCAGCCTGGGCTGTTGTTGTTTGTCAGGAGCCCCTTTCATCATTTCTATAACCAGTTGATGGACTTACTAGGATCTAGGGGATCTAGTTCATCGGTTTCTGGTTCAGTGAAGGCCTTCAAGTAACCAAGGATGAAGGAATGAATGGCTATTTTGTTGTCAATACAAGCATCTGGCTATAAGACAATGAAATAGGGAGTGATCAGGGGAAAGTAGAAGTATGGTTAACAACGAATTTGAGTGAACAGGTCTTGACACACTGAACCTGAGTTAATTGATCTGCTATTCTCCTACCTGCGATATTGGGGACGAAGCAGATGAGCCCCTTCCTTTTTTTTTTTTCTTTTTTGCGGTACGCGGGCCTCTCACTGTTGTGGTCTCTCCCGTCGCGGAGCACAGGCTCCGGACGTGCAGGCTCAGCGGCCATGGCTCACGGGCCCAGCCGCTCCACGTCATGTGGGATCTTCCCGGACCAGGGCATGAACCCATGTCCCCTGCCTCGGCAGACAGACTCTCAACCACTGCGCCACCAGGGAAGCCTGATGAGTCCCTTCTTATCAGCACCTTGAAAAGTGTCAGATTTTAAACCAGATCTCAGGAATTAGTCAATACTCCCCAGAGCAATATTTTTTAAACCTCAGGGTTTGAATATTTCCCTAACAATATTTCAAAGAACAAACAAAAGGATGGGTTCATCAACAAGGGTCAGGTGGGTATTATCTGAATATCTGGGATACGAGTAGTTCTGCTATTTGGTGAGCGAGCCTTGAGAAATAGGCACGGGATAGGACGGGGGAGCATGGCCACTGCCCCAAGGCAACAGCCGAAGGAGGAGGACTCACCTTAATTCCCTAGGTGGCAGCTAGCCCACAAGGATTTAGAAGTCCCCAAGGGTGGGACACCTCAGGGAAAGCGTACCTTCCGGAGACGCAAAGAGACGCTGGATTTAGGATTCTGAGGTGAGTGGTGAAGAGTGTGGGAATGAGAGGCAATGGAGCACAGGAAGGAGTTAGAATCAGGAAGCCTGCCTCTAAGTCCAGCTCTGCCACTGGCTGGCCATGGGACCTGGGGCAACTCTTTTGCCAACAATCCACCCCCATCAATGATCTTTCTCACCCTCACCCTCATAAATAAATGTGGGGTTGGAGGGAGTAATCTCTAAGTACCTTTAGATAGTATATGACTCACAATTTGATGATGCCCCTGGCATTTTCACCACATTCTTTACAATGAAAGAACTTGATTACATTGGAGAGAGTTGTGGAGGGAATGTGTATGTTCTAGAGGGATGCATTATGTGACTGTCTTTTTTTTTTTTTTTTTTTTTGCGGTAAGCGGGCCTCTCACTGTTGTGGCCTCTCCCGTTGCGGAGCACAGGCTCCGGACGCGCAGGCTCAGCGGCCATGGCTCACGGGCCCAGCCGCTCCACGGCATGTGGTATCTTCCCGGACCGGGGCACGAACCCGCGTCCCCTGCATCGGCAGGCGGACTGTCAACCACTGCGCCACCAGGGAAGCCCATGTCACTGTCTTTTTAACAGTGTTTTATGTCCAGAGAATATGCTGACCTTCACAAACTAGGACACTGTTGTTATCCTACCATTGATGAAGGTGTTTTTTTGTTTGTTTGTTTGTTCGTTTGTGATCGGTGACATAATGTGGCCCACCTATTGCTCCCTCTCAGCTGAACCTTCTTGCCGTCCAGCAGTTGTGCCCAAAAGGGATGGAGATTTTTAGTACTGTTTTCCAGCCAGCTGAGCTAAAGCTATGCCACAATAGTTACAATTTCTTTGTTCTTTTACTATGTGCCAGGCACTATGCTAAGCCCTGAATATATCTCACATACATGTATCTCTTTTATTCTACCTTCAGGTAGCTTTTAACTATCTTTGTTAAAGATAAACAAACCAACCTCTTAAGCCAAGTTCACCTTAATAATAGCTAATATGTACAGTGCTTATTATGTCTCAGGCACTATGCTAAGTGCTTTATAGATGTTATCTTATTTAACCCTAAGATAACTCTGTGGATTAGTACTAGTACTTAATATTATTTATAGATGAAAACTGAGGCACAGAGAGGTTAAACAAGTTGCCCAGCGTGACACAAACTGATCCATAGCAGAACCCAGGCAACCTGGCTCTAGGATTCCCCAAGACACCACGCCTAAAACAGGGCTAGAGATATTGTGTATATGGTTTCTGTTTTTCTTCCACTAGATTAAAATCAGAATTTTTTTTCCAACTTACTACAGAGACATTCAGATTTAACTTTGTCCTCTTCCTGGGATTTATAATTTAGGTATGTAGTCACAATAACAAATCTTACCACCATCCTGCCAAGACAACGTGACTCTCCCCCGGAGTTTATTTTTACCTATCTACTTATCTACCTATCTTTCAATCAATCATTTATCTATCTATTTCTCTCTCTCTCTCTCTCTCTCCCCCCCCTCTCTCTGTGTGTGTGTGTGTGTGTGTGTGTGTGTGTGTGTGTGTGACTGGAAACGGTGTAGTTGTTAAAAGATGGAGAAATAACATTAGGAGAAAAGAGGTAGATGCTTTTGGCTGCAGGATTGTTTGAAGGGGGAACGTATCAGGGTTCATGAAAAGATATCCATGGCTTGCATGAGTCCTTTATAATGGGGAGCAGAGATGAGAAACGGTGAAGACACTGTGTCTGAAGTGACAGGAGTGCCAACTGTGGGGTCACAGGTAACCTCAGTTGCTCTTGAAGGAATGTAGGTGGAGTCCAAGGTCACACTGGAGGAGTACTGTAAATGTTCCACATCAAGGGGGCTGAGGACACTATGCTTCTAAGGCTTTTAATCCTGACGGCAGGAGGATTGGTCCACTTTATAGATGTTTCTTATTTACTATTCTTTAGAGGGATTCCAAACTAATGTCTCCATTTTCGAGATGGAGGCATGAGGCTTAGAGTGGTTAAGTGGCTGGCAGGCAGCTCACCACAGCCCTGTGGAACCAGGAAACTAGCTCAGCATCCAGTCCAGTTACCTTTCCTCCCCATCCTGTTTCCTTTAGCTACGAGCAGATGCAAGTGTTTATGTGATGTCTCTCTGGGGCCAAGGTGACCATAGAATATGTCTTCTGAATATTTTGTTCAGTATTTATTCATCTCTGAGGTGCCCCAAATCCAAATTGGCCATTGGCCATTGGCCATTGACTTCAGTTTCCCCAAAGGGAGGACTGGCTGAACAGCCAAAGGCTCTTATTCCTGAGGAATTTAAATCACAATCTATCTCTGTTCCTCACGGAAGAAACAAGCATAGGCCACTCTCACAACTGTGAGAGCTTATTACTTACATGATACTGTTTGGAGCACACTGTCCCAGTGATTCTTGGCAAATCAACAAAGCTTTTCTCCAGCATCACGCTGTTTGGCTTTCAACTGTATTAAGACTGAAGACTCATGTTATGTGCTTCCTACACAGAGCCTCTCCCAGAGTAATTCCTTGGAGGACATTGGTAAGACAACATATTAATCGCAGGATCACCTGTGGTGCCAGAAAGGAATAGTGCTGAGAATAAGTACCATTTGAGATCCATCCTTGACTCCCCCGTGTCTTGTCAATACCCTGAACCTTTTGCTTAGGAAGGCGATATTGAAAGGTTTCTGTTGATTTATTCTCTTTTAAGTTCCTGAGGGAAAACTCCATTTCTAACTGACGATTCTCAAATTGGGAATAACAAGATGTGGTTTAGGGTGCTTTATTTAAGAGATCTGTGGTCATAATCTGAATATAGTTAGTTGGCTGTGAGACATGTCGGAACCTCCACGTATTTCTCTGTACATTCTCTGACACTCCTCCCAGCGAGAGGTAGGGTCTCTTCCCTTTCTCCTTGAATCCAGGCTGCCTGTGATTGCTTTGGGCAGTAGAACATGGCAGGAGTGATGCTGTGCCAGTTCTAGACTTAACCTTTAAAAGGACTGGCAGCTTCTATTGTGGTTTCTTGGCTTCCTTGGCTCTCATGCAAGAAATATGACTAACCTGCTGGGGGAACCATGTAGAGAGGCCCTGAGACTGCATGCAAGTGGAGAGGAGACCCACTGAGTCGGCCTCCCAGTTGTCTTGCACCCTCCAACCCAGCCCAGCTGCTAGTTGAATACCACCAAGTGGCCCTGGTTGACACCGTGTGGAGCAGAAGACTTGTCCAACCAAACGCTGCCCAAATTCCTGACCTACAAAAGCATCATAAAATGGTGGATGATTTCAGCCACTAAATTTAAGGTGGATTTTAAATGTAACAGCAGTTAGCCGAAATATTCACAATAGCGAGAAAGGAAGCTGGGGTGGGCTCGGACCTGAGGGAAGGGCATATAAAAAGCCAGAGACCACTGGATGAGTCATAAGGGGACCATCCCATCTGGGGGGTGGGTATCAGGGCTGGGGCGATAGGGCGTCAAAATGCCCCAAAGTTCAATTAACCGTGCATCTACTGGGGCTTCGAAAATTCAAGATCCATTTAGGCAGTGACAGGGTCAAGGGTGGCAGGGCACGAGATTCTAAAAGGGGCCAAGTTCAAAGTCAGGTGGTGCGAGCAGTGGGCTTCCTTGTCTGCCGTCTGGTTTGTGCAGGGCCAACCCCAAAGGAAGAGATGTTAAGTGGTGGAGAGTGTTCCAGAGCCTCAGATGAACAGCCTGGAAGTCAGAACAGAATCGATCCCCTGAGGGTACTTAGAGGACAAATGCAGTGAGAAACTCCATCATGTGACCACGAAGATGGGGGAGAACTCCCAGTGAAGGCTATGCTCAGTGGCCCCGGGGTGCCTTCAATGCCTCCACGTCAGACCTGGGAAACTCTGAAGTAAAACTGAAGAGAAAGGTAGTGAGTTTTGCAGGAGTGACTGCCCATCAGTGTATATATGTGTATGAACAGACACATAGATAGATAGATACAAATATTATCTTATAATTGTTAGGGTCTCGGGAGGAAACGGTGCACTTGAAAGGGTTTGACTGAGAAGTCTTGAGTGAAGAAATAATTTACAGATGTGTGGGCAGGTGTACAGAAAAGAGTTAACAGAGTGGACCGCTATCCTTAGACAGGCCTGCTTGCAAAGGTGGCCCTTGGTTGGCATCTGGGAACTTGGATTTGGGGAGGGGGAGGGTTGCCACTATTCCCTGATAAGAAAGTTTCATTGTGTCTAAACTCTGTGCAAACTGTATGGTTTATGTCGAGCACCTGATTTCCCTCTAGGAGTCTGGCATTCTGGTGCGTGCAGAGGGGGCCTATGTGACCAGCCTCCAGTAAAAATCTTGGGCACTAAGCCTCTAATGAGCTTTCCTGGTAGGTAACATTTCACACAGGCTGTCACAACTCCTTGTAGGAGGAATTAAGCAGGTCTTGTGTGACTCCACTGGGACAGCTCTCTTGGACCTTGTATCTGGTTTCTTCCAGACTTCACCCCACGTACCTCTGACCTTTGCTGATTTTGCTTTGTATTCTTTTGCTGTAAGAAATCTTAGCCATGAGTATTAATATATGTTGAGTCTTGTGTGTCCTCTCAGTGAATCATCTAACCGGAGGGTGGTCTTAGAGAACTGACCCCTCACCCCCACCAATATATCAGGTTCAAGAAAACATTAAGGAATGGTGAGGCATCCAGTGACTAGCAACAGTGGGGATTCATTACCACCCTCAGACCTGAAGGGGCAGGAGAAGGAGGCAGTAACCAGAACTGGGGGAGAGCTGTAGCTGTAGGAAGGAGACACTTCACAAGAGCTGAGGCCTTGGGAGAGAAACACTGACCAAACACATCCGTACCTC
Organism: Mesoplodon mirus; assembly: GCF_964341445.2. Classification (NCBI taxonomy): domain Eukaryota; kingdom Metazoa; phylum Chordata; class Mammalia; order Artiodactyla; family Ziphiidae; genus Mesoplodon; species Mesoplodon mirus. Next base: position 59,077,006 of record NC_138982.1, read on the forward strand.
TCCTCCTGACCTGCAGGCCTGCGGGTGCCTCCCACTGGACACACCCTACCAGAAGCCAGAGGGCGAGGGAGCCTGGTGAAGTCAGCCTTCTCGGGCACAGCGCAGGTAAAGAATGGGTCTGAGGGGGCACACAGAGAATAACTTATTTTGAAATGTTTAAAAGCAAGTGAGTTTTAACTGTTACTGAGCTAAGTTGCTAAGTTAGCTTGTTATTGAAGGGCAAGATTTTACAACATTGCGTTACTCAACAGTCCTGGATGAATCCTCATTGCACATATAGAATAAAGTCCAAATTCGTAGCATGGCATTTCAAGGCCCTTCTTAATCTGGCCCAAGATCCCAGCTTTATCTCCCACAGCACTGCTTCCTCACCCCACAGCTGAATACATTTCACACTCCTGGCCCACCACTATTAGCCATTGCTTTAATATGGCAGCATTCTCCAGCCTTCATATTTTGTTTTCCTCTTCCTTGTTCTTTGTATGCCCATTCCTTGTTAATTCTGCTTAGTGAAGTTGGGTCATGTCCTCCTTTACCAGCCCCCTCAGTGTCCAGGGCAGAGGCCCCAGGCACCACCTAGGAGTGCACAGCTGAGCCCTGCCCTATGAATTTGTCTTCACACATTGGTTTCCCTTGTGTGGTGACCAGCTTCGAGCTGTTACTCTGGTGCTACTCTAGTACCCTGACGATGCTGCATACTTACCTGCCCCTTTGGATCAACACCCAACCAATGCAGGCTCCAGACCTGTGTTTCTGCAGACCCCAGAGAAGGTGCTGGGACTCTACCCACTGGGCCTGGAGTGACTCCATCCCCTGCTACTTGGAGACTGACATTGGATATTGCACATATGTTCATTTCTTCACTAGTTTATGATCCTCTTGAAGACAGTGACTGTTGCCAATTCATTTCTACACTCTCCACATTGGTTAGTACAATGACTTGTGCATAGAGGGTGTTCAGTATACATCACTGAGATGAATTAATTGGAATAAAAATAAACTGAATAATACCAATTTTTTTAACCTTCTAATCTGTCACTTTTGGAAAGTGACAGGAAAATAGATTGTTCCAGTTTCTAGTTTTGAACTTGGAAGCCCTAAGAAATAAGAAGAAAATGAATCTTCTCTGAAGGAGAACTTTTTCTGTACCCTGGAGGTTTCATCTTTGAGAGATAAAAATTAGTCAGCCATTTTAGAAGGAAGGAAAGGATTCTGTGATATGACTTCCCCTTCCACTTAAAAACTAATACACAAGGCTAAGACTTGCAATTTTAATGATAAAATCAGGTTTTTCAATTTTTAAATAAGAAATTAGTTTAGAATTATTATCAATGATTTAAATTCATTCTGGAAGCTGTTTTATGTGTGCATGGACCTTGCTTTCTTCTTTTCCTAAAGCCATGTAGAATAAAAGCTTGATTAGAAATAAATTTTTAATATTCAATAGGTCGACATCACAAAGAAGTGGTATCCTAGCAACAAGAAGTGAGACAGTGAGGTGAGTAGATACAAACTGTGGATGGATATTCCACCTGGGATTTTTCAGAGGCAATTGATAAGGTGACCAGCTCATGGACGTGGCTGATCATTAAATTATGTTCTTGAATAAAAGATCCAGTGGGGAGAAATTTTTCACTTAATTTGGCTAAGTCTTATGGCTTTATACTTTTTAGAGAGTTTCTGAATGAGCTATTCTGAAATTTGGCCATTTAAATTTTCCATAGGATTTTAGGAGATAAACCAGAATTTAATTCTTCTGCACACTTAGCTCTACAGGATCTGTCTAAAGAACCACTTCCATAAGGAAAATGTAGTGAGCTTTGCCAAACAACAAACAATAATCTCTGTGGTGCAGTTAACAGCACTGGGCTGTAGCCTTTCAATTTCTTTTTTTGTTTGTTTTTTGGTGTTTTTTTTTTTGCGGTATGCGGGCCTCTCACTGTTGTGGCCTCTCCCGTTGCGGAGCACGGGCTCCGGACGCGCAGGCTCAGCGGCCATGGCTCACGGGCCCAGCCGCTCCACAGCACGCAGGATCCTCCCGGACCGGGGCACGAACCCGCATGCCCCCGCGTGAGCAGGCAGATCCTCAACCACTGCGCCACCAGGGAAGCCCTCAATTTCTTTTAAAACAATCAAGTATTTACCTGATTTATTTTAACTTGACTATACATATTAGAAATGATAAGTATGCTTATAATCCTCTGGAATCTCTGGGATAGTTTAATAAACTATTACCGCACTCTAGCTATTGAGTTTTCTTTGCCAACCCAGTCAGTTTTTTTTTTTTTTTTTTTTTTTAATTTTTTTTTTTTTTCTTTTTGCGGTATGCGGGCCTCTCACTGTTGTGGCCTCTCCCGTTGCGGAGCACAGGCTCCGGATGCGCAGGCCCAGCGGCCATGGCTCACGGGCCCAGCCGCTCCGCGGCATATGGGATCCTCCCAGACCGGGGCACGAACCCGTATCCCCTGCATCGGCAGGCGGACTCTCAACCACTGCGCCACCAGGGAGGCCCTATTTTTTTACAACAGCTTTATTGAGACATAATTCATATATCAAAAGATTCATCCTTTAAAGCATACAATTCAGTGGTATTTAGTATATGCACAGAGTTGTGCAGCCTTCAACACTAATTTCAGAACTAATTTCAGAACATTTTCATCTCCATACAAAGAAACTCATATACATATTAGCAGTCATTCCTCATTGTCCCCTCCAGCCAGCTCCTAGCAACTGCAATCTTTCGTTTCTATGGACTTGCCTATTCTGGATATTTCATATGAATGGACTCATACAATATGTGGCTTTTGTGTCTGGCTTTTTTCACTTAGTAGATGTTTTCAGTGTTCATCCATGTAGTATGTATTAATATTTCATTTCTTTTTATTGCTGAATAATTTTCCATTGTTTTGGTATACCACATTTTGTTTTTCCATTCATCAGCTAATGGCCATTTGGGTTGTTTCCACCTTTTGCTATTGTGCATAGTGTTTCTGAACTTTAGTGGATAAGTTTTTGTTCAAACACCTGTTTTAAATTATGTTGGGTATATACCCAGGTATGGAATTTCTAGGTCATGTGGTAATTCTCTGTTTAACATTTGAAGAGCTGCCAAACTGCTTTCCAAAACAGCTGCACCATTTTACCATTCCCAGAGCTATGTACGAGGGTTCCAATTTCTCCACATTCTCACAAATGCTGTCTTTTGTTTAGTATAGCCATCCTAGTGTGATGTGAAGTGGTGTCCTAGTGCAGTGTTGATTTGCATTTATCTAATGACCAAGGATGATGGGCATAATTTCAAAGACTTATTGGTCACTTGTAGCTCTTTGGAAAAATGTTTATTAAAATCTTTTGTCCATTTGTAATTTGTTTGTCTTTATTATTGCGTTGCAAGTGTTCTTTAAATATTCTGGGAACGAATCTCTTATCAGATATATAATTTGCAAATATTTTCTTCCATTCTATGGGTTGACAAAAAAAGACTATTTTTTAGAGCAATTTAAAATTCACAGCAAAATTGAGCAGAAGTGCAGAGAGTTCTCATATACACCCTGTCCCCGTACATGCACAGCCTTTCTCACTATCAACATCCCCCTGTTCCATAGTGGGACATTTGTTACAGTTGATGATCCTACACTATCCCATAATTGTCACTCAAGGTAGATAGTTTACATTAGCATTCACTCTTGGTTTTGTACGTTCTGCGGTTTTTTGTTTTTTGTTGTTTTTTTTGACCACGCCACACAGCATGCAGGATCTTAGTTCCCCAACCAGGGCTCGAACCCGCAACCCCTGCATTGGAAACACAGAGTCTTAACCACTGGACCACCAGGGAATCCCCCATTCTATGGTTTTTGACAAATATATACATGTATCCACCACTGTAGTATCATATAGAATAGTTTCACTGCCCTAAATACTCTGCACTCTAGCTACTCATCCCTCCCTTGCCTCTTCCCCCCAGTTACCATTGATCTTTTTACTGTCTTTATAGTTTGCCTTTCCCAGAATGTCATACAGTTGGAATCATACAGTATGTAGCCTTTTCAGATTGGCTTCTTAATAATATGCATTTAAATTTCCGCTATGTCTTTTCATGGCTTGATAGCTCATTTCTTTTTAGTGTTGACATATATTTTGTTATCTGGATGTACCACAGTTATTTATCCATTCACCTGTTGAAGGACATCTTGGTTACTTCCAAGTTTTGGTGACTGTGCTGTAAACATCTGTGAGCAGGCTTTTGTGTGGACATAAGTTTTCAGTTCCTTTGGGTAAATACGAAGGAGCATAGTTACTGGATCATATGGTAAGAGTACGTATAGTTTTGTGAGAAACTGTCTTGCAAAGTGGCTGTACCATTTAAAATTCCCACCAGCAATGAATGAGAGTTTCTGTGGCTCCACATCCTTGCTAGCATTTGGTGTTGTGACTATTTTGAATCTTTGCCTTGGTTGACTTCTCACTCTCTTACTGGTGTCCTTTAAAGCACAATTTTTTTTTAATTTTGATGCAGTCCAATTTATCTATTTTTATTGTTGTTGCTTGTACTTTTGGAGTCATATATAAGAAACTATTGCCTAAACCAAGGGCATGAATATTTACTCCTATGTTTTCCTCTAAGAGTTTTATTGTTTTATCTCTTACTTTTAGGTCTATAATCCATTTTGGGTTATTTTTTTATATTTGTGTGAGGTAGGGGTCTAACTTCATTGTTTTGCATGTGTATATCTAGTTGTCTCAACACCATTTGTTGAAAAGATTATTCATTTCTGGTCTTGGCATCCTTATTGAAAATTAATTGATCATAAATGTAAAGGTTTACTTCTGGATTCTCAATCTATCCTTATGCCCATTCAACACTGTCTTGATTACCGAATCTTTGTCTTAAGTTAAAAAAATTTTTTTTATTGAACTATAGTTGATTTACAATGTTTCAGGTATATAGCAAAGTAATTCATATATATGTGTGTGTGTGTGTGTATATATATATATATATATATATATATATATATATATATATATATATATATATATAGTTTTGAAACCATGAAGTGTAAGTATTCCAATAGTCTTTTCAAGATTGTTTTGGATATTCTAGGTCCTTGAAATTTCCATATACAGATGGTGGCTTTTTCAACTTTACAATGGTGCAAAATTAATACTCATTTAGTGAAAACAATACTTTGAATTTTGAATTTTGATCTTTTCCCAAGCTAGGAATATACAGTATGATACTCTCTTGTGATGCTGGGCAATTGGCAGCGAGCTGCGGCTCCCAGTGAGCCACATGATCACAAGGTAAACAACTGATATACTTATAACCATTCTGTACTCACACAATCATTCCGTTTCTCACTTTCAGTACAGCATTCAATAAATTATATGAGATATTCAACACTTTATCATAAAATAGGCATTTTGTTACATGATTTCGTTCATCTGTAAGTTAATGTAAATGTTCTGAGCATGTTTAAGGTAGGCTAGGCTAAGCTATGAGTCCAGTAGATTAGGAGTACTAAATGCATTTTTGACTTATGGTATTTTCAACTTATGATGGGTTTATCAGGACAAAACCCCACTATAACTCAAGGAAGATCTTTAAGTTTTAGAATAAGCATGTCATTTGCTACAAAAAGTGGACATTGGGATTTTGATTAGGAATACATTGAATCTACAGATCAATTTGGGAAAAAACTGACATACTAACAATGTGTTCTCTGATCTAGATGATAGATGACATATCTCTCCATTTATTTAGATCATCTCCAGAATATTTGGTAGTTTTCAATGTGTAGGTTGTGGACATAATTTTTAAAATATATTTCTAAGTATTTCATTTTTTTGCATGGTATTAGGAAAATAATAGACACATAGATCAGTGAAACAGAATAGAGAGCACAGAAGTAAACTCACACAAAAATAGTCAATTGATATTTGACAAAGGAACAAAGGGAATTCAATAGACAAATGGTGTTAGAACAATTGAACATCCATTGGCAAAAAAATGAGCTTAAACACAGACCTACACTTTTCACAAACATTAACTCAAAGTTGATCACAGACCTGAATGTAAAGTACAAAAGTACAAGAGTTCTTGAAAAAGTAGGAGAAAATTTACACAGTCTTGGGTTTGGTAATGAGTTTGTAGATATAACGCCAATAGAAATGAAAGAAAAAATTATGAATTAAACTTTCTTAAAAATAAAAACTTCTGCTCTTCAAAAGACACTCTTAAGAGAATGAAAAGACAAGCCACAGACTGGGAGAAAATATCTGCAAAACACATATCTGATAAAAGGCTTGCATACAAAATATATAAAAGACTCTTAGAGTCAACAATAAGAAAGCAAACAATCTAATTAAAAAATTGTGAACAGACACTTCGCCAGAGAAGACACACAAATGGCAAATAAGCATACAAGGGCTTCCCTGGTGGCGCAGTGGTTGAGAGTCCGCCTGCCGATGCAGGGGACACGGGTTTGTGCCCCGGTCTGGGAAGATCCCACATGCTGCGGAGCGGCTGGGTCCGTGAGCCATGGCCACTGAGCCTGCGTGTCCGGAGCCTGTGCTCCACAAAGGGAGAGGCCACAACAGTGAGAGGCCTGCATACCACAAAAAAAACCCATACAAAAACATACAAAAACATACAAAAAGATATTCAACATTATTTGTTATTAGGGAATGTCAAGTTAAAAAAAAACACTACATACCTATTAGAATGGTTAAAAGCCCCAAATGTGACAATACCAATTGCTCCTGGGGATGAGGAACAATGAGAACTCTCATTCACTGCTCTCTGGAATGCAAAATGATATAGCAACATCGGAAGGCAGTTTGGCTGTTTCCTACAAAGCTAAAAATAGTTTTTCATATGTTGTGGTAATCACGCTACTAGGTATTTGCCCAGTAGATTTGAAAATTAGAAACTTTACTCATAATATCAAAAAAAAACCCCTAGAAATAATGACCATGTCTTTCAATAGATGAACAGATATATTGTAGTACAACCACTCAATGGAATATTACTTAGTGATAAAGAGAAATGAGCTATCAAGCCATGGGAGAGTGTAGATGAATCTTCACTGCATATTACTAAGTGAAAGAAGCCAGCCTGAAAAAGCTGCATAGTGTATAATTCCAATGGGACATCCTTGAAAAAACAAAACTATAGTGATGATAAAGGATCAGTGGTTGCCAGAGATTTGGCAGAGGGCTGGGGGAAGTGGGGTTTGAATAAGTAAAGTACAGATGATTTCTTAGGGCAGTGAAACTATTCTCTATGATACTGTAATGATGAATACAAAATATTGAGCATTTGTCCAAACCCGTAGAACTTTACAGCACACAAGAAAACATAAACCTTAATGTATAAGAATTTTAAAAAATCATTTAGGAGGTCAGAGAATGCCAGTATGGAATGTAGAATGTGACAAAACAATCTAACTCTATTACAAGAGTATGAAACAACCTCACTAAAGGGAGTGGGAGAAAGAGTGCTAATCTAAGTACCTTTGGAAATGAGTGGAGTCTGTAAACACTAAAGGCAGAATAAACTGTACATAAGCATAGTACTGTAGTTGATAACGTTGTTTCCCACCAAGGTAGAAGTTAGTAACTCTGAACCACTGTACATGTATACTGGAATTGGATAATGAAGCAAATGGATGGAAGATGGTGGGACCCACGTTTTCCACTGTTGGAATGGGAGGTTACAAAGGGGAGGAGGCTAGAATGATGCTTAAGGTAATGGATTAAGTTGGAGGCATCAGTATGAACTTATATTTGGCTTAATATAGATACACATGGTAATATTTGAAATATTTATAGTAACGTGTATATACACAAGGAAATATATTCACACATATATCTCCTTGCTTTATTGGCTAAGAGAGACTAGAAGCAATGACACCCCAATAGTAATGAACACACCTTGCACCCAGATCTTGGTTTCCAATACCATTCTACAATAAAAGGAACCAGGTCTCCTTGGAGAAACGGCTGCTTCTAGGACTGGAGCAGGAAATATACAAGATGCTCCAGGAGCCAAAATGTTAGTGCCAGAAAGTTAGAAAGTGCTCAAAAAGAAAAACCCACAATGATGGGGATGTGTCAAAGGGACACAGGAGTCCACTGAAAGAGCTCCCAGTGGCCAAAGCTGGAAAAATCTGAGCAATAAAATAAACAAGGTAGTATTGGATTATAACCCAAAATATAAAATAAATCTCCATGAGTCCATACTGATATAAATAAATGATTGAATCAATAAATGATGGAGAATAAATAAATCCCCTTTGCAGAAGAATCCCAAATAATTTACATAGATACTCAACCCTTAAAGGAGGTGAAGCGTAACTCCTCACTCCTTAAGTGCAGCTTGTACATAGAGACTACCTTCCAAAGAGTACAGATGGAGGGGATATGGGATGGGGAAGAGAAACTTTAGAGTGGAGAAACAAATACTATCTCAAGCCATGTGATCAAGTGAACAACAGTGATTAAGTGATATTGATAGTATGTACTCCAGCAAACTAAAATATCTGTAGTCAGCCAGAGACACCCTCTTTAGATCACAGTCAGGAACATATCCTACCTCTGCCCAGAGCCTTTCTTCTTTAGATAACTTTTTCACATTATTCAAGGCTCAACTGAGGTCTTGAATACTCCAGCTTAGCCAAAAACTTGTGCACCTCTAGGACGCTGTGGATGGCACTTAACCTGACTCTTGAAATGAGCTATTTATGTGCCTGTTCTCCTACACTGTGAGCTCCTCAAGGGCTGGATCAGTGTTAATTATCATTATATCCTCTAAGCCTAGAGCACTGTGCCTGACACATAGGTGAATGTTAATAAATATTGGTTGAACTAAACTGAACTGAACATTCATTACATTATTGAACACATAAACATAACACTATAGTGGATTTAAATAGTTATTTTCAACATAATCAGCATCTTTTAAAAAAGATTCTCTCTAACATGACTCATGTTATCTTTAAATCCAAATGATGGCTGTAATGATAGGAATTCACATGCTTTCTAGGTCGAACTCATCTCTAACTGCAGGGTTTAAGGCTAAACTTTTTATTGAGGTGTTTTAGCTTACTTTGCCTATGCCTTCCCAAAAAATGACAAAGGAAGAACATCTAGTAAGAGTTTTACTAATTCTTTCAAGCTTCCATTTGGTGTCATGATGCAGAAAATTACTAAAAGCAACCCTGAGATTTTAAAGGTATAGATACAGCTCACAAAGAGTCCTGTGAATTCCCTTCAAAGAAACTCTGTTTTAGGAGAATGTGGTTCATTAACTGCGATAATGAATCAGAGAGAGATGGATATACAAGCATTTTCATAGCAAGAGCTCTGAATTTGTGTAAATGATGTATGGATTAGATGTGGGTGTAAAAACATTGGATGCAATGTGATGAAGGGAAAAAGTGGAATCTTGGGAAGCCTGTGAGACTAAGGTAGTATTTCTCAAATAGTTTTGACTTGACCTCCCATAAGAAAATAATTTTACATCATGATCCATTACATTTATATACATGCATATGTATTATGTATAATGAAACGAAACACTTGCCCTTATTGTGTGTGTTCTCTTCTCTTCTATTTTACTTTAGAAAAATGCTAATCTAACCCACTAAATTGATTTTACCTCTCAGTGATGAGTCAAGTTTCACAATTATTTCTCCAACATTTTATAAAAATTTTCAAATATACTGAAAAGTTTAAAGAATTGTATACTGTACAATGCTGTTTAATTGTACATTGAATACTCATATACCCAACATTTAGTTTCAACAATTCAAATTTAGTTTCAGACACTTAAATGCTTCACATAGATATTATAAGTTAGAATCCAGTATTTTTATGCTTATCTGTTTAAGATAAAGTTTACATATAGTGAGGTGCACAAACTTAAGTTTGTATTCGTTTCCTAGGGGTGTTATAACAAATACTGTAAACTACGTGGCTTTAAACAACAGAAATTTATTCTCTCTTAGTTTTGGAGGCTACAAGTCTGACATCAAGGTGTTGGTGAGGTTGCCTTCTTTTGGAGGCTCTGTGGAAAAATCTCTTTCAAGCCTCTCTCCCAGCTTCTTGTAGCATTCCTTGGCTTGTAGTTACATTACTCCAGTCTCTGCCTCTGTCATCACATGGCATTCTCCCTGTGTTTTTCTGTATGCCTGTGTCTATACATGGTCTTCTTGTAAAAACACCAATCATTGGATGTAAGGCTACTCTAATCCAGTATGACCTCTTCTGAACTTGATTACATCTGCAAACCCCTTTTTTTCCAAGTCAAGTCATAGTCACATGTACTGACAGTCAGGACTTCAACATATCTTTTGGGGGACACAGTTCAACCCACGATAAAGTGCATAGCTTATTCCATGAGATTTCACAAGTGCATATACCTGTGCAACTGAAATCCTTATTAAGATATACAGTTGCCCTTCCTTTTCTGCAGTTTCCTTTTCTGTGACCTAGATCAACCACGATCTGAACATATTAAATGGAAAATTCCAGAAGTAAACAATTCATAAATTTTAGAGCTGGTCTGTTCTGAGTAGCATGATGAGATCTTGTGCTGTCCTGCTTCATCCTGCTTCATCCTGCCCTGGATGTGAATCATCCCTTTGTCCAGCATATCCCACCCATTCGTCACTTAGTAGCTGGCTCAGCTACCAGAGGGACTGTCAGGTAATGCAGTGCTTATGTTCAAGTAACCCTTCCTTTACTTAGTAATGGTCCCATAGCACAAGAGTAGCAATGCTGGCAATTTGGATATGCCAAAGAGAAGTCATGATGTGCTTCCTATAAGTGAAAAGGTGAAGGTTCTCAACAATAAGAAAAAAAATCGTATGTTGAGATTGCTAAAATCTATGATAAGAATGAATCTTCTATCTGTGAAATTATGAAGAAGGAAAAAGAAATTCGTGTTAGTTTTACTGTTGCAACTCAAACTACAAAAGTTACGACCACAGTGTGTGATAAGTGCTCAGTTAAGATGGAAAAGGCATTAAATTTGTACAATAAGATATTTTGAGAGACCACATCACATAACTTTTATTACAGTATATTGTTATAATTGTTCTATTTTTATTATTAATTTTTCTTGTTAATCTCTTACTGTGCCTAATTTATAAATTAAACTTTATCATAGGTATGTATGTATCCAAAAAAACATAGTATATAGAGCAGCGATCCCCAACCTTTTTGGCACCAGGGACCGGTTTCGTGGAAGACATTTTTCCACGGACAGTGGGGAGGGATGGTTTCGGGATGATTCGAGCGCATTACATTTATTGTGTACTTTATTTCTATTATTATTACATTAATACATAATGAAATAATTATACAACTCACCATAATGCTGACAGGAGGCGGAGCTCAGGAGGTAATGCGACAGAAGGGGGGTTGTAAATACAGATGAATCTTCACTCTCTCAGCCACCGCTCACCTCCTGCTATGCGCCCCGGTTCCTAACAGGCCAGGGACCAGTACCGATCCGTGGCCCGGAGGTTGGGGACCCCTGATATATAGGGTTTGATACTGTCCATGGTTTCAGGCATCCACTGGGGTTCTTGGAATGCATTCCCCTTTGGTAAGGGGGACTACTATACAGCATTACCTCTATCCCCCCAAATTCCCTCAGTCCCTTCCCAATCAATCCTCACATTCACTCTATCCCAAAGGCAAACCAGAGGGGTTTTTTTTTCAACCATAGATTCGTTTTGCTTGCTCTAGAACTTCATATAAAAAGAATCACACAGTATGTGCCCAGCTTCTTTCACTCAGCATGTGTTTGAAATTCATCCACTTTGTGAGTATAGTTTGTTCCTTCTTATTGTTGAATAATATTTTATTACGTGAATATCCCACAGTTTGTTTATCCATTATCCTGTTGGTAGAGATCCAGGCCATTTCCAATTTCTGGCTATTATGAATAAAACTGCTAAGAACATTCTTGAGGCACATGCTTTCATTTCTCTTGGGTACTGTATTAGCTTTCTATTGCTGCTTTAACGAATTACCACAAACTCAGAGGGCTAAACAATACAATGTATTATCTTACAGTTCTGCAGGTCAGAGATCCAACACAGGTCTCACTGGGCTGAAATGAAGGTGTTGGCAGAGCTGTGTTCCCTTCTGGAGTCTTTAGGGAAGAATCTGTTTCCTTACCTCTTCCAGCTTCTAGAGGTCACACACCTTCCTTGGTTCACAGCTCCTTTTTCCACCTTCAAAGCCAGCAATGTTGGGGCTTCCCTGGTGGTGCAGTGGTTAGAATCCTCCTGCCAATGCAGGGGACACGGGTTCGAGCCCTGGTCCACGAAGATCCCACGTGCCGTGGAGCAACTAAGCCCATGCACCACAACTACTGAGCCTGCGGGCCACAACTACTGAGCCCGTGAGCCACAACCACTGAAGCCCATGCGCCTAGAGCCCATGATCCACAAGAAAAGCCACCGCAATGAGAAGCCCGTGCACCGCAACAAAGAGTAGCCCCCGCTCGCTGCAACTAGAGAAAGCCTGTGCACAGCAACAAAGACCCAATATAGCCAGAAGTAAATAAATAAATAAAATAAATTAATTTTTTTAAAAAAGCCAGCAATGTTGTATTTCTATGACCATTCTTCTGAAATCATACTTCCCTCTTACTCTCTTCATTTGCCTCCCTCTTCCACTCTAAAGGATCCTGTATTTACATTGGGCACACTCAGGTAAGCCAGGATAATCTCCCCACTTTAATGTCAGCTGATTAACAACCTTAATTCCATCTGCGACCTTAATTCTCTTTTGTATGTAACACAGGTTCTGGGGATTAGGACCTGGACATTTTGGGGGGTATTATAACTGCTTACCACAGGTACATAGTCAGGAATAGAAATGCTGATTATAAAAATAATTTTTTTAACGTGTATTACTCTATTAAATTTACTTTTTTTTTTTTTTGGCTGCACCGCGAGGCTTTCCTCAGGATCTTAGTTCCCCAACCAGGGATTGAACCCAGGCCCTCGGCAGTGAGAGCACAGAGTGCTAACAACTGGACCGCCAGGGAATTCCATGATTATTAAAAAAATTTATCTTTAATTTTTTAAGAAACTGCCAGAACTTCCCGCAAAGTGGTTGTAAAATTTTGCATTTCCACCAACAGTGTAACTTATACAAACAATATATGTGTTATGATTCCATCACATCTTTACCAATGTTTGTTGCTGTCTATCCTTCTTGTTTTAGCCATGGATATTGGGTCCCATTGTGGTTTTAATCTGCATTTCCATAATACAGCACTATTTCATTTCATTTGCTTATAAGCCATTTTTATATCTTTCTTTTGTGAAGTGTTTTTCCAAATATTTTACCCAACTTTGTTGGGTTTGTCAGTTTGTTACTGAGTTATTTTCATATTCTGGATATCAGTCTTCTTTCATGTATATTTTCTGCTAACATTTTCTCTCAGTCTAAGGTTTGTCTATTTATGTTATTAATCGTATCTTTTGATAGAGAGAAATTTTTTAAAAATTTTAATGATTTTGCTTTCTGTGTCCTTCTAGAAGCTTCACAGTTTTAGCTTTGACATTTAGATCTATGACCCATTTAAATTAATTTTGTGAATGGTGTGACAGAGGTGTGAGGGAGGGGGTTGAGGTTTCTTTCTTTCCATTTGTATATCCAGTTATTCAAGAATCATTTGTTGAAAAGATTTCCTTTCCCCATTGAATCGTTTTGATGGCTTTGTTCAAATTTAGTTGACTGTATAAATATGGATCTATTTCTAGCTTTTCTGTTCCATTTCTTTTGTGGTGCTCTATTTGTCTTTCCTTATACAAGTACTAGGCTGTTTTGATTATTGTAGCTTTATAGTGTCTCAAAGTCAAGTAAGATGTCTTCCAACTTTATTCTTCTTATTCCCATTTGCTTTGGATCTTCTAAGTTTTTTGTATTTCCATATAAATTTTAGGATCAGTTTATTATTTTCTACCAAAACTCCTGATGGAATTATGACTCAGGATTTACTGAACCCATAAATCAATTTGGGGATTAATGACATCTTAAAAATATTGAGTCTTCAATTCATGTAAATGGCATTTCTCCATTTATTTGGGTCTTTAATTTCTCACATTAATTTTTAGTGTAGAGGTCTTGCCTATGTTTTGTTAAATTTATTCTCAAATATCTTGTGTGTTTTAAAATACTATTGCAAATGGAATTGTTTTTTAATTTTCAAATTGATGCTAAGTATTAAAAGTACAATTGAATTTTTTTGTATATTGACTTTGTATCCTTGTTAAGACTAAACTAACATTAATTCTATAGTGGTTTTGTAGGTACTTTAGGATTTTCTACATATGCAATCACGTTATCTGTGAATAGATATAGTTCCATTCATTCCATCCCAATCTTTATGGTTTTTATCTCTTTTGATTATCTTATTGCACTGACTAGGATGGCCAGTACAGTATGCAACAGAAATGGTGTGACTACACATCTTTGCTTTATTCCCAATCTTAAGGGGGAAAGATACACTATTTCACCATTAAGTATGATAATAGCTGTTGGTTTTTCTTAGAGTTTTTTTTAATATAATATTGAGAGGCTTCTATTCTTAATTTGCTAGGTTTTTAAAAAAATCACGAATGGATGGTGAATTTTATCAAATGATTTCCCTTCATTTATTTAGAAGATTTTATAGATTTTCTCTTTTATTCTTCTATTAATATGCCAAATTGATTAACTTTTGATTGTTAGATCAAATTTGATTTCTAATAGACCCAACTTTGTCATCCTTTTTATATATTGCTCAATTCTATTTGCTAATATTTTGTACACTATCTTTGTTCCTATATTCATGAGGGATTTGGGCTGTAATTTTCTTTTCTCTTTTTCCCTTCCTACCTCCCTCCTTTCCTCTCTCTCTCCCTCCCTTTCTTCTTCTTCTTTGCCACCTTCTTCTTTTTCTTCTTCTTCCTCTCCCTTCCTTCCCTCCTTTCTTCTTTCTTTGATGTATTTTCAAAGTTTTTAATATCAGCATTATGTGCCCTCATAAAATGAGTTTGGAAGTATTTTTACCAATTCTATTTTCTGAAAGAATTTGTCACAAATTGACATTATTTCATCTTTAAATCTTTGATAGAATTTAGCAGTGAAAAACATCTTGGCCTGGACTTTTCTTTGAGGGAGGGTTTTGGTAACAATTTCAATTGTGTTAATGATTAAATGGCTATTTAGATTTTCTGTCATTTTTGGTATGTTTTATTTTTCAAAGAATTTGCTCATTTCATATAATTTCATTAAACTTTTTGGTATAAAATTTCATAATATTCTATTATTATCCATTTAATGACTGTAGACTTTTTAGTGCTATAGCCTCTTTTCATTTCTTACATTCATAATACATTTCTGTTCTCTTTCTCTCTTTTTTGTTGATTTTTTTTTTCCAGAGTGCTACCTTTGGATTTGTTAATTTTCTCTGTTTTTTTATCTGTTTTTTATTAATTGATTTCTGGTCTTATCTTAATTATGTCCTCCCTTACTTTACCCTGTTAGGCTTATATTAGGCTTACTTAACCCTTATTTTCCTAGCTTCTTGAAGTGGAAACTTAGGTCATTTATTTCATGCTTTATCTTTTTTCTAATATAGGCATTTAAAGCTGTGGATTTAAAAATTATTCTAAACACTAATTTAGCTGCATCCAAAATTTTGATATGTTGTATTTTCATTATCTTTTAGTTTGAAATATTTCCAACTTTCCCTTATAATTTATTTATTACTCATAGGTTATTTTGAAGTATATTATTAAACTTCTCAATATTTGTGGGTTTTCCAGATATCTCACAATTGTTGATTTCTAATTTAATTGCATTGTGATCAGAGAACACACTGTATATGATTTAAATTATTTTAAATGTATTAATACTTCTCTTATAACCCAGTATATGAAGATGCAACATCCCATAAAATAAGATCAGTTTTTCTTTTGTGTGTCTCTTTTTAAGAGCTTAAAAACAACCCAAAACAGAAAAAAGTTTGCCAAATGCATGCTCTCCAGTAGAATTCTACACACATTTCATTGGCCAGGACAAGCCTACCACTAAGTTAATCAGTGACAAGGGAAATGTCACCACCATAATTAGGTTAGTCCAATCAGGATCTATCATCTTCAAAATCTGGCTCTCCCAGTATGGAAAAAGGGGATTAGGTATAGGTTTGGGGGAGACAACAAACATTGACACCCCCACTGGAGAACATCTTGGGTGTTCCTATTACTAAGTCCTAGCACCAAGTCTCAAGAGCAGATGATCTACTTACTCTTCCCTTCAAGGGGAAGCTACCAGTTCCCACTCTGTCGCCTGAGATTCCTGGCTTTGGGGTTCCCAGTTCCTTTTGTCCCTCATGCAAATGTACAGCTCTTTTCATTATACAACCCTTGTCTTTATATAGGAGATTGTAGGAAACAAACGATGTTAAAAATTATCCATGGAGAAGTTACAAAGCTTTGGAGAACTTTCTGATGTTTACTATCATGGTCCCTGAACCATAGTTCCCAAGTACCTTCTGAAATTGTACTTAAATGCCTGCTGGATTATTGTTCTCAGCTTTCTTTCCATTCCTGAAGATGCCCTGGCTAAATCATGCCTTTTAGACGCATGGCAATGCTGAACCCTTTATTCATGAAGACCTTTCTTGGCCAATGCTTGCAGAAGCCACACCCTTCTCTCAGGTGGGAACTAATTTTGGGAGGACCCTTGACCAGGTGGCAGTGACATGCTCCACAGAGCAGCCTCTTTGGGCACCTCCTGCCAGTCCATGCTGTGCTTCTCCTGGTTCTATCTTACTGCAAAGAGGAAGACTACTCTATCTGAACTGTCATTTAGGGAGTTTATGGTTGAAATGGTCAGAAGTGAATTGTTCTCTAGAATCGACACTCTTTCTCTGCCAGTAAAATGACATCAAGAAATGCCATTTCTTGGCCCTCCATTCCTAAAGAAAAACCTCATCTCAAAGTCCTTGAAACAGAGCCTATAAGCTCTGGTAGACTCTGGTTTTCCAACCACACTCATAAGATGGAACACAGGCCAGATGGCTGTGTGTCTCATTCTATCTCTTTCTCTCCTTCTCCTCCTCCTCCTCTGGAAATAAACAATACAGAGCCAAATGCTTCAGAAAGAATGACAGTGCAAGATGAGAGCAATCATAATTAGGATTGGAGTTAGGTGAATCAAAGAATCAAGAACCCATGTTATAGAGTAGCCAGAAAAGTGTCCAAAGGTAAAGGTAGAAATCATGTTTGAAGATCTTGGTGGTGAAAATTTTAATAAAGGCTTGATATCAAGTTGGTAAGGCAAAGGCCAGAGACTTTGTGGTTCTCAGCAGTTAGGACATGGGAGAGAGTTTAGAAGTCTGAAGTTTTAGGCAAAGGATTAAGAGAAAGTAGTCAGAGAAGTTAAAGTTGCTAGGATCAATAATCTGGAAGGTTAGGTGCTAAAGACAAAGGAACTAGTAGTCATGTGCCAGGATTGGATCTGGCCCAGTAGTGTTGGATGGTTTATTTTCTGACCAGAAGTATAATTTCCAGTGAGCGTGGGAGGCTCTGGGTCTGCAGGTGTGCTCAGGAATGTGTGCAGGACCTGGCCTTGTGTTCCAGCTGGATGACCTTAGGCAAGTGATTTAACACCTCTGAGCCTTTAGTTTCTTCATTTGAAAGACTTTAATGAAAATGCATGTCTTCTGTGAGGATGAGAGAAGATAATGTGTAAAAAATCACTTTGAAACTTCAGAATGCTGTGTACATGTAAAGTATCACTGTCATTATTACTGGAGGGTACTTAAACTCTGCCTAAAATAATGTTCCAGACCTCCAGTGGAGAAAATATCCATATGACCGGAAATTATTTTTTTTTCTCAGCAATATGAGACTATCTCAGACTTCTACGAGCAAAATAATGCTGACAGCCTATCATTTGGTATATTAGTCAGGACTCTTGGCTTCACTGACAGAAACCTAAATTCAAACTGGCTTGAGTTAGAAAGGGAAATGTGTTGACTCACAGAACAGGAGAGTACAGAGTTGTAGCTGGATTCAGACATGGCCCAACTTGAGAGCTCATATGGTGTAATTTCTCTCTGCCTCTCCACCCCTTCAGCCGGTGCCCTCTCTGTGGCCTTATTTGCCCTCACATTGCTAACTCACCATACTGTTTCTGCCTAGCAACCTCAGCAGAAGGAGAAGTCCCCTCTCCCACCTTCCGTACTCTAATCCAAGGAAAAACCGGAATGCCCACTAGCAACTAGCACTGCCTTCTCCCCAAGCTATGTTGGGGTGACATGTTTACCTCTGAATAAATCAAAAGTGTATTTACCATGAAGTCAATGCAGCTAAATTGTAGAATTTGCCAAAGTAACTATGTTAATCATATCTCTTCCCACTCTGACTCCCCCTCCATCACACTTCCCTTATGCCCAGCAATGTCGAGTGGCCATAGGCATTTGTCTTGAGGCAGTTGAGTTGAGTATACATTTGCTTTAGCTTTTGTGGGATATAGTTACACACTTTGCAATGATTTCCATGTATGGTTTAGATGTTTCTAGCCCTTCTAGTATAGGAATAGCTCCAGAAATACTCCTATAGGACGTTGGCCCAGCTTACCTGACATCTTGACATGAAGATGCAGTGTTAGAGATCATATGCATCCAGTTGTTACCCAGGACTTGGGAATAGAGAGCAGAGAAAACACATGGTTTGAAACGTACAGAGCCAGAAGCTAGTCTGTGGAAATTCTTCCAAGCATCAGATATGTAAAATTATAAGTGAAGGAATCCATTCTCATTAACACTTGGTCAAGCCAGAAGTTCTCTCCTATCAAGAATATATTTAATAAAACAAGTACAATTATAAATACACCTATATTTTTCCTTCTTTTGATAGATATCACATAAAATTGAATTTATTAGAACTCCTGAGTTTGTAGCCTAGGCCTGTGGTATTTTTAGAATTTGTAATTTGTTTTTAATTTCTCTTCTCTTTATTTAGCACTTTCTATGTGTCAAGTGCTTCTCTTGTCACGGGGGATATACAAGTAAACACAGCAGACTCTCATGGAACTTTTACACAGGTAATTATCAGATCTCCACCATGAAAACAAGAGGGCCTCCAGCAGACGTTTCTGTGGACCTTTGCGCAAAAACTGTAGCTGCCACTTCATGATACGCTTGGATTTATCTAAAAAAATAAAAAAATAAAAACCACTTCAAGTAGCCCAGGAACCCTGGAAGACAGACAAAAATAAAAGAGAACCATAATTACCTCTATTAACAAAACAGAATGAAAGAAAACAACAAAAGCAAGACTGCAGTAACAGCAGAGACCAATTTTCTGTGATTATTTGAGGTTGGATCTTGAAACAAATGTTACATAGAATTCTTAGAATTGTATGTCGTCTATTTATATCTTAATAGAACCTATATAATAATGATCAGGAAATGCATAAAATGTAAAATGCTACTTTTCTATACACAGGAGGATATTCAATAGGGCGAACAGGAAGTAGGGTAAAATCCAGGTATTATTATGGTGGGGAAACATTTTAAAGGGGGAGATAAGCCTAAAATTTGTCTCTCAGAGCAAAAGGCACAAGCTTATAAAACGCTCCCTATCACCATGTACAGCAACACAGAATATAACAGAGTAAAAAAGCTGAAAAAAACAGGGCAGAGAGCTGCCATGCCATTTAAAGAGAGACAGGGCATCTTCCAGATAATAAGCAACTTCAGCTGGCATTTTGCAGAATGTACAGAAGAAAAGTAAATCTTCTTAAATTCCAGCATGTAATGAAGACTTAAAGAATGAACTTTAAAAATCATTGTTGCCAAGAGATTTGTGATTTCTCTAAAACTGTATGAAAATCTCTGCTATAAGGAAGCAGCCATCTCAAATGCAGATGGTGAGGGTGGTGAATGCCTTCAGAAAGACAAAGAATCTATAGATTGGCAGTAAATGAAAAGAGACATTTCCCTTGGCCATCCTTGACTAAAGGTTTCAGCAATTTCTAGTTAAGAAAGATTGAAGGGTTGGAAGTTGTTATTAGGCCAGTGCTACTTATTATTGCTTTATGTACACACACACACACACAGATAGATATGGATACAAATATGGGTATGGATACAGATATGAATATAGACATAGATATAGATATATAGGTATAAATATACAGATACAGCATAGACTGAGTTTAGTTAATTTTACATAACCTCTTTGTTGTCATTACAAAGTCCTAGATGCAATACCTCTCCTAGTGAACTGAAGAAAGGTTTACCTCTTCTAGTGAACCCAGGATCAGACCTGGGTTTAAACCCTGATTCTTCCATTTCCCAGATATGACACCTCAAAAAATGGCTTAGTCTCCAAGCTGGTAAAATGAGAATAAAACCGATGCCCAGGTCTTCTGTGAGGACTAAATTACATAAAACATGTAAAGCTCCTGTACCAGATATTCACCTTACTCACACTCCAAAGCAACACTTCCTGCCCAAATTTCTCCTTGACAGGGATTAGTCTGCCATGTTTAGTCTGCTATCTTCTGTATTAGATTTGCCCGCCTTCTGGAGCCGAGGAGGAGGTGGCCCTAAACCCTAGACCTGTGCCCTCTGGGCCCATGGTGGCTGTTGCAGTGCTGCCATCCTTGGCCCTGTACTCAAAGTCATTCTTCCTCCATTTCACCTCATCTCTGTCACTTTCAGTCCAAGTTGGCAGTGTTTCTGTTCATAAAGAATTCCCAGAAAACATGTTGGCCTCTCATGCAATTCATGGGGATCCAAGACATCAGACAAAGGGATCCTCCATAGACCTTTCCTGGATAACTTCCTTTCTATTTCTGGCTTCTGGTGAGATGGTTGGTTGGATCCATGAGTCACACTCCAAATCTCTTTAGAAAATGGCTGTCCAGACACACCCTTGGCTCTGTTTCCAGAGCAGGCCATCTGAATAGACTGAGAATTTTCTAGATCTTTAAGTGCCGGTTTCTTTTTGCCTAGCGGTTCCTTCTTCAATTTATTTCTCTCCTCTTGTGTTTTACTATAAGCAACAAGGAGAAACCAAGCTGCATCTTCAACACTTTGCTTGGAAATCTCCTCAGCTAAATATCCAAGATCATTGCTTACAAGGTCTCCTTCCATCCAACAGAACACAACTCAGCAAAGTCCTCTTCCACTTTTTAACAAGGATCAATCACCTTTCCCCTAGTTTCCGAGGACATGCTCCTCATTTCTGTCTGTGACCTCTGTTATGGACTGAATATTTGTGTTCCCCTCCCTCCCCAAAATTCTCATGTTGAATCCCTAACCCCCAGTGTGATGGTATTTAGAGATGGGGCCTTGGGAATTAGTTAGGTTTAGATGAGGTCATGAGGGTGGGACCTCCATGATGGGAGGAGTGTCTTTATAAAAAGAAGAGGAGAGACTAGAGCTCTCATGTAAGTACACAGGAAGAAGGCAGCCATCTCTAAGTCAGACAGAAACCCCCTCACCAGGAACCAGATCTGAAGACACTTTGGTCTTGAACTTCCTAGTCTCCAGAACTGTGAGAAATAAATGTCTCTTGTTTAAGCCACCTAGTCTATGGTATTTTGTTATAGCAACCCAAGTTGACTAAGACTTCATAAAAAGCACCTTTAATATTCATATTTCTAGCAACATTCTGTTCATGATGATACATGTATTCTGAGATAACAGAAGCTTCCGCTATAGCTCTCCTCTTTTCTTTCTGAGTACTCATCAGAATCTCCTTTAATATCCATACTTCTATAGTCTCTTCAGCTCAGTCTAGGCTTTTTCTATCATGCACCCTAAAATTCTTCCAGTTTCCACCCATTACCCAATTCCAAAGCTACTTCCACATCTTTAGGTATTTGTTACAGCAGCACCTCCTTACAGGTACCAAAATGTGTATTCATTTTCTAGGGCTGCCACAACAAAAGTACCATAAACTCGGTGGCTTAAACAACAGAAATCTGTTATCTCACAGTTCTGGGGCCTAGAAGTTTGAAATTAAGATGTTGGCAGGGTTGGTTCCTTCTGAGGGCTATGAAAGAAGGATCTTTCATAGGGTTTCTTTCCCTAGCTTGTAGAGGACTGCCTATGTCTTGTGTCTCTTCACATAGCTCTCTCCCTGTCGGCATGTCTGTGTCCAAATTTCCCCTTCTGATAAGGGCACTAGTCATGTCAGATTAGGCTCACATCCTACTCCAGCATGACCTCATCCTATCTTAACAAATTGCTGCTATGACCCTATTTCCAAATCAGGTCACATTCTGAGGGACTGAGGGTTAGGACTTCAACACATGAATTTTGAGGGCACACAGTTTAACCTACAATCCCTATTTCATTCAGGTACCAGTTGATTGGGCCAGGATTACCAAGTTACAGTTGGCCATTGGCCTACAACGTTGTTTAGACTGGAAATTTCACTCTTGGGTATTTGGCTTGAGAAGTCTAGAGACAATCAGGCAGTTTTCAGGAAGAGCTGAAGCTGAAAGGAACACAGAGTCCCTGAGGTAGACAGGGGTCCCTGAGCAAGTCAGTTATGTGGCGGCAGCAGCTCTGACGTTTGAATAAGCTGAGATCTGTGGTTAGAGTCAGAACATAAGGCAGAGAGAGGCAGCAAAAGCGGACTCAGCGACCCACACAGGGAGAAGAGCAGGCAGAGAGAGCAGTGGAACTCTGGAAAGGTGGAGGACTAAAGGAAAACTGGAATGAGACCTTTCTGCTGAGATCCCCAAGGATGGCTGGGGTGTGGTTCCAGGCTTCATGAGGCCAGGTCCTGCTGTGGCTCTTGTAGTCCAGTATGTTCTCTGTCTCCACGCTAATCCCTGCCTGCCTTCCTCCCCGCCCACACAAAAACCTAAAACTAAAAAACAAAAATCCACCTGAGCCAGCCCAAGTCCAATTCTAAAAGCCAAATTAAACTAGCACCTAGTTAAGGTAGGGCACAAAGTTGGTCCTCAGCAGTGTAGTTTCCATCCCTCTCCACCAGCTAATAACTGAGTCAAGGTTCTGGGGCACAGGGCTTCCCTGGTGGCGCAGTGGTTGAGAGTCCGCCTGCCGATGCAGGGGACACGGGTTCGTGCCCCGGTCCGGGAAGGTCCCACATGCCGCGGAGCGGCTAGGCCCATGAGCCGTGGCCGCTGGGCCTGCACGTCTGGAGCCTGTGCTCCGCAACGGGAGAGGCCACAACAGTGAGAGGCCCGCGTACCGCAAAAAAAAAAAAAAAAAAAAAAGATTCTGGGGCACAAAGATACCAGCAATGGCCCTTGCAGAATTATTGGTGTGCCTGAACCTCTTTTACTCCTAATATGGGTTTTAATGAGTTAATACACCGTTAGAATTTAACTTCTCTTAGTAACAGTCCTTCAGACTGTACAAACCTTGGTGCAAGCATTAGGGACCATTGCATTTAAACAACCCTCATTTTTCTGTTTACGAACTGAGAAGAGGAGGTCATCACAGAGCAATAGCTTTCCTTTCCTTTAGTGTGAACTGCAAAGGTGGGAGGGGAAACTAATGAGAGAAAAGAGATGGCTGACTGTTGCTAAGCAACATTTGTTGGCAAGAAATGTAAAAACAAGACTCAGAGAGCTTCTAATTGGGCAAATACCTTAGAGAATATTTATAATTCCTGAGAGATTTGTTTTCAGACCATTCCTTTTTTAATTGAAGCACTTAATCACTTATTTTAGAGATGGTTGTCATAATTACATAAAATTTTATCACTTAAAGCTAATTTTGGAGTGTCACTGATTGAGTTCCAAGTATTTGAAGGAGACACCTTACATTTTTTAAATTTAAATAAGCCTCAGAGTGTATATAGTGTACACATGAGTACCATGGCACTCCATATCTAGAGCCAAGTAAAGCATCTCCCTGGAGCTAGAATAGCACTGGAAATGGAAGCATAGCACCTAAGCTTACTATTTACATAATATGGTCTTTGATAGAGTGACCAATTCATCCTGATTTGCCCAGAATTTCCCAATTTTGGTACTGAAAGTTTTGCACCCCAGGAATCCCCTTAGTCCTAGGCACACCTTGATGGTTGGCCAGCCTCTCTCTGATTTTATTATTTTGCCTGAGATGGTTGGATTGGATTCAGGCTGGGCACTGGGGCTAGAGTGGTCTTGGAAGATCTTTTCTGGGCACAGATGAACTTCATATCTGGGTGTTTCCCTAGGCAGCTGGCTGGTTTGGACTTGATGGGGCTCTAATCAGCTTGTTGGACTGCCAAGAGAGGGTAGTTTGGTAGAATCCCCATTGGAATTCCTTGGCAGTGAGAGTGAAACCGACCTGTTTCTCCTCCATTTCAGTTTTCTTAATCTGTTGTTGGCCTGTATTCTGAGTCTAATATTTCAACTTCTTTTAGACCCCTAGATGGTTTATATATGTAATACGTTCCCATCAGTAACAAACATCTGCCATTATACAGAGTGATTCCAAGTGGCATGGATGTAGTGGCTCCAGCATAGAGGAGGGACAGCAGTAGAGCATGTGCAGTGTGGAAGAGAAAGCCACCGGGACATCATTATATGTTTCCCAGGGAAGGGGCACTGTTCCCTCTATGGGGCAGTCACATCCTCTCACAAAAATATGGAAGAATTCTGCAAAACCACCTTGGCCATCAGACATCAGGCACAGTAAGTTGACCAAGCATGTGTCTACCTGTCCCTGAGGGTCTTGGCATATAGTTTAGTTGGCTATGTGACCCATTGACTGGCGTCCTATCGTCTAGATCACAGACTTTAAGGTAGCCATTTGCCATGGATCACTGCAAACTGAGTACTATGTGGAGGTCCATGAAAGAGGCATCCAAGGTGAATAAATTGTTGGGAAATAAGATAGCCAGAAGAGGGGTAATCTGACCCAGTATAAACCAGACTGAAGGGTCATAATCAGTGCTCACATAGATAAGAATTTTTGCAGGTAAGGGCTATCTCTTTCACTGAAAGAGAACAAATAAGAGAAACTGTGTGCAATCCAAACATGCCAGATTTAGGTGAGATATCCTGACTTCCAACATGTAATGATGCTATTGCATGTCACCTGGCAATATGGGGATGCACTGTGTCCAAGATTAAGGACATCCAAAGGATTACTCAAGCTTGGCCCAATAGTTCTCTGCATTATTAGATTATACACTATAGGGAAGACCCTAGTGAATGTGCCACACAGCTGTCCTCAAGTTAATAATCCATGGTAACACTCACTCCTTGAATGAATACAAGGAAGCTCTATGGTGATGTGTGTGTGTGTGTGTGTGTGTGTGTGTGTTGTGTGGCTGATGGCTAAGAGGCTGGTAGATGAAATAAAGATGCAAATTTAACGGCTAGATTTACTAGCACTACAGTTAGGTTGTAAAGATGTGGCATGAAACTCCGTTGACAGCCTTTAATACACCACTCAGTCAAATGAATATAATTATTTTTTTTAAGCTGGTACTAAGGAGGGACAGTGGTGTTGCATTTTAAACTAACAAATGCTGAGGGAATTATAAGTGCACTTAGAAGAAGATATAGGGGGGCTTCCCTGGTGGCGCAGTGGTTGAGAGTCCGCTTGCCGATGCAGAGGACACGGGTTCGTGCCCCGGTCTGGGAAGATCCCACATGCCGCGGAGCGGCTGGGCCCGTGAGCCATGGCCGCTGAGCCTGCGCTTCCGGAGCCTGTGCTCCGCAACAGAAGAGGCCACAGTGGTGAGAGGCCCACATACCGCAAAAAAAAAAAAAAAAAAAAGATATGGGGCTTTAGCAAGTGGAGAAAGGTAGATAAAAGCTGAGAGAGAAGCAAAATAACAAAGAATCCTCAGCACACTCTCTTCTGGGAAAATAGGATGCCAGCTTCCAAGTTGTCTTAAGAGTGCAATCCATACACTATGCTGCTTATTGCTGAAAGAGGAGATGGTACTATCAGTACTAAAAAAAAGGTTATAATCAGTGAGTCAAGCAAATACACAGAACTCTAAATTTCTGAGTTCAGTTCTTTGGGCTCAAAAGATAAGCCTACCCATACATACTGAGTCAACAGGGATGGGTGTAGGGGTTGCTATGATGCGGCGGAACTTGGTGGAGGTTCAGGAGTAGATTTCCATGCCATCCACCTGTCCCCAGGTTCATCCACAGACACATGAACTTCACCCTAGACCCTTGGGGGCTGCTTTGTGGTTAAGCACTCAGTCAGCAGAACTCAGCCCTCCTGCACCCGTCTCCCTTGTACCAAACACACACACACACACACACACACACACACAGAGTCACTTGCCCCTTTTAAGCCTTTTCATTACCTGCTCCCCACTCCCCAGGTCCTGCCTTTTATCTGATCCCCGGTATAACAAGCTAGCCATTTTCTGCTCCATGCGGGGCTGTGCGGGGGGACATGCCTCTTCAGATCCTGACCTGGGATGTCCCTACAAACACAATGCCTGCTAGGACATGCTCTAGGATAAGCTGTAACCTTATCGTGCTAACAGAGTGCTTCTCTCTCAAACTTGAGGTATAATGCAAAAGCCTTCTTTCTATCCTTCAGTCTCAGGAGCCGCCAGGTTCCAGAAAAGGGAAACTTGTCCTGTCACGAAAGCATTTGAGGTTTATCATCCTTAGTGCACTTGCCCCAGAGCAAAGGGTTTGGAGACGCTTATTCAGGAAGCAAAGGTTTGGAGCAGGGAGGAAGGAGGGAAGAGAGGGAGGGAGAAAGGGAAAGACAAGAAAGAAAGGAGAAGGCAAGGCAGCGCCCTTTTCGGCTGCGCCTGTGGAATGGATCTACATCACAGGCTGTAAAACAGAGTGGCAGGAAACTTAAAAGCTTTTGCACAGCAAAGGAAACCATAAACAAGACAAAAAGACAACCCTCAGAATGACAAGATATTCGCAAATGAAGCAACTGACAAAGGATTAATCTCCAAAATATACAAGCAGCTCATGCAGCTCAATATTAAAAAAACAAACAACCCAATCCAATAATGGGCAGAAGACCTAAATAGATATTTCTCTAAAGAAGATATACAGATTGCCAACAAACACACGAAAGGATGTTCAACATCACTAATCATTAGAGAAATGCAAATCAAAAATACAATGAGGTGTCACCTCACACTGGTCAGAATGGCCATCATCCAAAAATCTGCAAACAATAAATGCTGGAGAGGGTGTGGGAATGTAAATTGACACAGCCACTATGGAGAACAGTATGGAGGTTCCTTAAAAAGTAAAAATAGAACTACCATATGACCCAGCAATCCCACTACTGGGCCTATACCCTGAGAGAATCATAATTCAAAGAATCATGTACCACAATGTTCATTGCAGCTATTTACAATAGCCAGGACATGGAAGCAACCTAAGTGTCCGTCGACAGATGAATGGGTAAAGAAGATGTGGCACATATATACAATGGAATATTACTCAGCCATAAAAAGAAATGAAGTTGAACTATTTGTACTGAGGTGGATGGACCTAGAGTCTGTCATACAAAGTGAAGTATGTCAGAAAGTGGAAAACAAATACCGTATGCTAACACATATATATGGAATCTAAAAAAAAAAAATGGTTCTGATGAACCTAGGTGCAGGACAGGAATAAAGACACAGACCTACTAGAGACCTACTAGAGAATGGACTTGAGGACATGGGGAGGGGAAGGGTAAGCTGGGACAAAGTGAGAGAGGGGCATGGACATATATACACTATCAAATGTAAAATAGATAGCTAGTGGGAAGCAGCTGCATAGCACAGGGAGATCAGCTTGGTGCTTTGTGACCACCTAGAGGGGTGGGATAAGGAGGGTGGAGGGGAGATGTAAGAGGGAGGGCATATGGGGATATATGTATACGTATAGTTGATTCACTTTGTTATACAGCAGAAACTAACACAACATTGTAAAGCAATTATACTCCAATAAAGATGTTAAAAAAAAAAAACAGGGTGGCAGGAATTATATAAACTCCTCTCAGGACTTTTGCCTTTGCTGTTCCTTAACCTTAGAACGCTCTTCCACCAGACTCCTTGTGTCTGGCTCCCTTGGTCCCTTTAGCCTCTGTTCAAAGATCACCTTGCTCAGAGAAGCATTTCCTGATGACCTCGGCCCTCTAGGCTGCTTTATTCTTCATCTGCAGATTCATCACTGCCTGCCACATTCTGTAGTTATCTGTTTATTGTCTATTTCTACCCCTCACCCCCGCCCCCCCCACCCCGGCCCCGGCACTAAACTGCAAGTTCAGCATAAGCACAGACTTGCCTGTTTTGTTCAGTTCTGTCCCCAGAACTGTTCCTGGCAACATCACAGAAGCTCCATAAATATTTGTTGAATGAAAATCGGAGCTACAGGTTTCTGTGGAGTTTTACTGATGTCTCTAGGATTCACTCTATTGGTTTAAAGCACATAAGATGGGGACTGAGGTATTAGGGCTCTGATGTGTGGTCTTCAGCTAAAATAATAAACACCAGAACTAAGCCAGGCACTCTTTGATTTGTAGACCACCAGATGCTTCCTGGCAGATAAATTTCCTTCCTATTATCATAAATGAGGGAGAACGCCTATTGCCTGGAGTGTGAATGACCAAGGGCTATTCTTTCAGATACTGCGAGCCTTTGGATGGGTAGGAATTCTTGCAGAATACTAGTTAGGTGCATATAAGGCAAAGCAACTGGGAACCCTGTTCTTTGGGTCCCACCCCTTACTATTCACTTCCAGATAAGTGGATGTCTCAGTTTGACTGGCCGCAAAGCACTTCAAGTTTCTGCAATAATGTGAACAGAAAAATATCTGCTCAAAAAAGAGCTTTGAGATCCCAGAAGAGAGAACAGATGACCCAGGATCAGACAAAGGGGAGTACAGATGTGGGAGAGTCAATTAATTTGAGTGGAACATCCCACTTGGGGGTTGGTTTCATCTGCAAAACGCCTTGCTTGTTCCATCCGTTGTAATTTCCCCCAGACTGCCGCAGAGAACTTGCATTTTATCCAAAGTAAATATCCCATTAGATGAAATCCAAGCAGACCACGTGAGCACTATAAAGTTGAGTTCTAATGGGTTTCTCCCACACCAGGATTTGACATTTTGTGATGCAGGAGGAGGGCTGCGAAGATGGAACTGTATTTTTGAAACAAGCAGTGTTCTGTCTCTCTAAATGCATTTTAAATGGAGCTACACCGCCAGCCCACTCAGTTGTGTCAGGCTGAAAAATAAAAATTTTCCTTCCAAAAAGTGTTCCCCGTCCACCACCTGATGTCGACATTTTGGCCTTTTTCTAGCTGTTTGTGTCCTTTTTCTATTTTATTTGCACATCTGGATCTGCACCTTTCCCCTTTCACTAATCTGCAAGATTTTCGTGTCTCTTCCTTAAACCTGATGAACGTCTGAGGGAGACCTGGCAGCCGTGATGTTCTCCCTCTCTAGAAAGCCATGGCTGGGCTTCCCTGGTGGCGCAGTGGTTGAGAGTCCGCCTGCCGATGCAGGGGACACGGGTTCGTGCCCCGGTCCGGGAAGATCCCACATGCTGCGGAGCAGCTGGGCCCGTGAGCCATGGCCACTGAGCCTGCGCGTCCGGAGCCTGTGCTCCGCAGCGGGAGAGCCCACAACAGTGAGAGACCCGCGTACCGCAAAAAAAAAAAAAAGAAGGAAAGAAAGTCATGGCTAAGCCAGAGGGGTCACCCACATCAAAGATGAGCCAGCAGAGAAGGTCAGTGACTTTAGAATAGCTTCATATTTGATTTTATTTTTTAAAACTTTACCCTTCCCATAGGGTCAAGTAGAAAAGGTTAAATCCACAGGACTGAAACATTTCTGTCATTGCTTCCGCCTGAGGTTTGGGTCAGAACTCTTCCCCGAGCCCATGCTCTGTGCCCAGGACTCTGCTGTATGGTAGGGGCAGGGGCTCAGAGGAAGAGAAAATAGGACACAACCCTTTGGCATTCCCCAGTGACTTCTGTACAGGGAGACTTCTCATGAACACCCTGAAATTCCTGTTTGCAATCCAGTCTTGCTTCCTCCAGTCTGCTCTCCACACAGCAGTCCAAGCAGCCTTCCAGAAACAGTCGGATGGGGGCCATTATCCTGCTTGAAACCCTCTGCTGTCTTCTACTGTGCAACATGGGGTAAAGTCCAACATTTTTAATACGACTCAGCCCTGCCTTGCTCTCCACCTCCATCTCTTACCTCTCACTTATTTATTTATTTACTTATTTGGTCGTGCCACGCAGCTTGTGGGATCTTCGTTTCCTGACCAGGGACCAAACCCGCGCCTCCCCTGCAGTGGAAGCGCAGGGTGTTGAACCACTGGACCACCAGGGAAGTCCCTCTCACCTCTCGCTTAGAGCTCTACCTGTAAGCAACAGTCCACCTTCCTCACACACACCTGCCCCCTGCTCTCAGACTCTCCAGCCTTCATCCCTGGGCCTTTGCATTGTGCTGTTTCCTCTGCCTCACATTCCTAGCCTGCTCCCTTCCTTGCCCTTCATCACCTGAGAAGCCCTATTCATCTTTCATTCTTCGGATCAGGTTAGGTCCTCTGCCATGTGCTTCCATACAAGAATCTTCAACTCAAATGTGTTTGGGTACAGGACAGGTGAGTCAAATGGGTGAAACCGGCCATA
The DNA here is from genome assembly GCF_964341445.2 of Mesoplodon mirus. NCBI lineage: Eukaryota > Metazoa > Chordata > Mammalia > Artiodactyla > Ziphiidae > Mesoplodon > Mesoplodon mirus. The sequence goes on from NC_138982.1 coordinate 59,107,641, forward strand.
TTTGAGACAATTAGGAGTGGTGCAGAGTGTGGTAAATTGGAGAGGGCACGCTTCTCTAAATGGACAGCCGCTTCTCAGTTCTAGAAAGTGTTGCCATGGGGGAATACAAGCCCACTTTTGCCATCTTTTCTGATTTTAAAAGAGAAGTTAGAAATCCAGATTTTGATGCGAAATACCCTGACGTTAAACACGTGCATATTAAACACACACTGTGTGGGCCCAGAGGTGGTCTGAGGGCCATCAGATGAGGCCCTGTTGAGTTGTCTTAGTCATTTTCCCTGCTAGGCTATAAGTGCTGTGAGGACAGGGGCAAGAGTCTACCTTGTTGTTTTTGTTGTTTTTAATTTATTTTATTGAAGTATAGTTGAATGACAATGTGTTAATTTCTACTGTACAGCAAGTGATTCAGTTATACATATATATACATTCTTTTTCATATTCTTTTCCATTATGGTTTATCACGGGATATTGAATACAGTTCCCTGTGCTATACAGTAGGACCTTATTGTTTATCCTTCCTATATATAATAGTTTGTGTCTGCTCATCCCAAACTCCCACTCCATCCCTCCCCCTCTCCTCCTCCCCCTTGGCAACCACAAGTCTGTTCTCTATGTCTGTGAGTCTGTTTCTGTTTCATAGATAGGTTCATTTGTGTCATATTTTAGATTCCACATATAAGTGATATCATAGGATGTTTGTCTTTCTCTGTCTGACTTACTTTGTGTGATAATCTCTAGGTCCATCCATGTCACTGCAAATGAGCCTGTCTTGTTAATTGCTCTGCAATGTTTACCGTGCCTGGCATGGGATCTAGCACGTAATAGTTGCTCAAAAACTACTGGTTGAAAGAACAAGTGGCTACATTGAAAAGTCAGCTCTGGCCTCTTTTGCAAGCTGCTGCCTCTCGAATCACCACGATCTCATCACCAGGATCTGTCGGGAATGAGGTGAGAGGAACTGACCCTTTCTACTACCACCGCCCCTCCTGAATTCCCTCTTGTTTTTATATTCTGGAAGTGACATTTATCCAGATGTAGCACTGACTGAGTTATACTGATGCGGGCTTAGAGAATTGTATCTTCCGCCCTGACCAGTTTAGATTCTCCCAGAATCAGTTGTTGAGGAAAGAGGTGAGTAGTTTCAGAAAAATGGTACAGATGAACTGGTCTGCAAGGCAGAAACAAACACAGATGTAGAAAACAAACATATGGACACAAAGGGGGAAAGCGGGGGCGTGGGTGTTGGTGGTGGGATGAATTGGGAGATTGGGATTGACATGTGTACACTAATATGTATAAAATAGATAACTGTAAGAACCTGCTGTATAAAAAAATAATAAAATTAAATTAAAAAACAAAAAAAGAGGTGAGTACTTTCGTAGACAGATGAGTGAAGCTCAGAAGATGGACTGAAGGTAGGCTGAACAGGGAGCTCTTGGCTTCTCCTGAGCTTTCCTCTGCACGGTCTGGACTTCAAGGCACCTCTGTATTCATGAAGGCATGCCCATGTAGGTAGTAAGAAATGTCCTCTTGCACAGACAGCCTGGAGTCCAGCTAGAAGATAGCCCTGTAGGGGACCCCACACTGAAGATGAGGAGACTGTCTCTTATAAATCAGATGATTTTGTTGCAAGCTACTCTCTGCTTATTTACTTTTTTTCTTTTCGAGGCCTTTAGCATAGTCTTGTTGAAATGTTCCAGCCTTGTTTGGAAAGGGAGATGTGAGTAAGAGCAATAAATGGGGAAAAGCACCCCTAAAAGGCTACCCAGTGGCAGCAGCAGCAATGAGGAAGTGCATCGAAAGTGTGGTCCTGGGGTACTTGTTAGAAATGCAGACGCCCAGACCCACCCTCCTCTAGGAGTGAGATCCAAATATATGCATTGTGAAGATGTGCTCACTACAGTTTGAGAAACACTACCTAAGGAGAAGGGGAAGTGGAAGTAGATCTTTCTCTCCTTCATGGCTACCTTGCAAGCTTGGGGTTTGATCTGGTGAAGAAAGATGGCAGTTTCCTTTCCAGGGCACAGTAATATTTATTTCCTGGTTGTGTGTCTTTCATGGCATGATCTAGTAAAGGCACATCTGTCTAAATGGTCCTAACGACTTGAACCTTTGCCATGGCCTCCACTTCAGCTTGCTTGCTCACCTGAGACTTTGGGGGGCTTTTTTTTTCCAGTGAGGACATGGATCACCCCCTTTAAGGGGGCTATCTCACAATCATCCCTCTCACCTGTTTCCTAGTAGTCAGCTGCCGGAACAGAATGTTCAAGTGCACAGAAAGAGGCATGTAGTGACACTCAGCAGGGAAGCAGGTCTTTTCTAAATAGGCAGCCTCATGGTTTCCCTGCTCTGTGGTGTGTTTACAGCATGGAAGTCTGACTAGCTCAGTTGACTCAGAAACAGAAAGATAAACCAGGGATCAGGGTCTTGGGAGCTGGCTCAGTCCCTGACTCACTGCATGGTTGGTGGTGAAGTCATCAGCACCCCTCACCTCCTCCCCACCCCATAAAGAAAAGGAACCAACGGGACCCAACTCTGTAAGCTGAGGATGCTAGAATCGCAGATTCTGGTTACTCAGAAGCAGTTTGCAAGTTCCAAAGTGGGATGTGTCTGCTGTTTGGGAGCAGAGGTGAGGAAGGGGCTATGAACTGCTGTTTAGCCACATGTGATATTGTGGGAAGATATCATCCCAAAGTCAGATCAGGTTTTCTTTTTTTTCTTTTTTTTCTTTTTTTTTTTTGCGGTACGCGGGCCTCTCATTGTTGTGGCCTCTCCTGCTGAGGAGCACAGGCTCCAGATGTTCAGGCTCAGCGGCCATGGCTCACAGGCCCAGCCGCTCCGCGGCATGTGGGATCTTCCCGGACCAGGGCACGAACCCGCGTCCCCTGTATCGGCAGGCGGACTCTCGACCACTGCGCCACCAGGGAAGCCCCAGATCAGGTTTTCAGTCTTGGCTTTGATACAAGCTTAACTGTGTGATCCTAAGCAAGTCACCTGATGTCAGGGAAGCCATCTGACCTTGGACAAATCACCTGTCCTTGGGCAAGGCACCCGATCTCACTGACCCTCATTTTCCTTAATGCAAGATCGGGGGAGGGATGTCAGGTGACCTCTAACGGCCTCTTGACGGCTCCAACAGTGTCTATGCGTTAATGAGAGGAAAGCCACCTTTGCTCAAAAGCACTGTTGCTTGCTCTGACTTCCTTCAAGGGCCTGTCAGAGGTGGGTTGGTCTCTGAGAGGATATCATCCAGCAGAATTGGCTGGACTAACACCTCTGGTGTTAGTGCCTTCATATAGAATTTAAACTGAAAACACTATGAAACTATAAAGCAAATTGTAGGAAGTGCAATGAAGTTCTCATTTTTCCTACAATGACTGTTTTGACATCTTTTTTTGGAAATAGTAACCAAATTCTTTAAAAACATTTTTTATGCCCCTAATTTGCAGGAGACCAGAATGTGTGTTTATTCTACCTCCTGGTTAACTCAGCAGTAGAAAGATGGTCTTGCTGTCTTTGCAAGGATCCTGCTGGTAATAGAGCCTCTTCCACAAAGAGATAACTCACTCTGCTCAGGGAAATGGAATTGGGGTGTGAGGTGTGATGTAGAAAGGAATCCTGAGAAAAAACAGTAACCTTAAACACCCAGTGGTAAATTGAACCCCACGGTCCCAGCTCAGGTTTGAATGTCCAGTGCATGTTTTGATCCAGGCAGCTGGGAAAGGACAGGCGTCTGCCTCATAGGCTGTCTTAGCCCTACCCCAAACCCAAGCTGGCTGATTAAAAAGATGCTCTGAACTGTTATGAGAAGAACTCTGAAGACAGTCATGCTTCTGTCCTCATTAGGAGGCTTTTGACCTACTTCAGGATGCAGGACTGTTGAGGGGAGCAAAACAGAGCAAAGAAGGCTATGTCTGTTCACCAGCGACCTGCGACTTCCAGCTAGGACCTCCGAGTTCCTCTCCTCTTCCCCTTTTCTTGTCTTTCTCTTCACTTGGAAGTTGTGTCACTGCCTGCACACAGCTCCTCTGCCTTCGGGCTGGGGGCCCTACCCTGTCCTTTGAAGCAGAAAGCAAACAACAGCTGAGTCATCTGCCAAGACCCAGACTCATGAGAAATGGCCAAGAACCTGTCACTTCATTGCATTCCTAGTTTCTGCTGTTTAGAAACAAGGGACAAAGGGTGAGATGGTCTCCCCAAAGTGGCTGACACATAATATATTGATTATTTGTAAAGTTTGGGTGGTGAGCTGGGGCCAGGGTAACGGAGAGCTTTTTTTCTTAGGAGCTTGGGATGGGGACACATTAAATAGTTTTAAACAAGGAGGTGAAAGATCAGATTGTGTTTGAGAAAAATCACACAGTGATCAAAACATTACAAGGCATGAAAGTGATTGTGGGGAGACGTAATGGTGGCTGGAACAGGGTAGTAGGAGTGGGAATGGAGAGATGTGTACAGATTCTGAGAGCTGGCGGTAGCGTTGACTAGTCTTGGTGTTCTATTGGATGTGTGGGGTTGGGAGTACGGGAGAGGAAGGAAGCTGGGTTTCTGGTTTGGACAAATGGCTGATACTGAAACCATTCACTAAAATTGGGAACACGGAGGAACAGTTTTTTGGGGGGGCACGGGAAAGAGGAGGCATTGAAATGATGAGTTTAATTTTGAATATATGATTCTAAGGTATCAATGGGACATTCAAATTCAGATGTTTATTAGACAGTAGCATACATTTGTCTGGAATTCAGGAAAGAGATTAGAGCTAGAGAAAACTATGGGAATAGTTGAGGTTGTCCCGGCAGGGGCTGCAAGTGACCATCACAGAGGTCCCAGGACTACGCCTTAAGAACACTAGGTTAAAGGCATCTGGAGGAAGGGGACTGAGAAGGCGGGGTCAAAGAGGGAAGAAGAGAATCAGGAGATTTTGAAGGAGGAGTGCTCAACAGCATCAAGTGTGGCTAAAAAGATAAGAAGGATAGAGGTGAAGGGTCCATGGATGTAGCAGAAAGGAAGTTGTGGCCTTGTTAAAGGCAGTTTTTTTTTTTTTTTTTTTGCGGTACGCGGGCCTCTCACTTTTGTGGCCTCTCCCGTTGCGGAGCACAGGCTCCGGACGTGCAGGCTCAGCGGCCATTGCTCACGGGCCCAGCTGCTCCGCGGCATGTGGGATCCTCCCGGACCGGAGCACGAACCCGTGTCCCCTGCATCGGCAGGAGGACTCTCAACCACTGCGCCACCAGGGAAGCCCTTAAAGGTAGTTTTATAGGTGTGGTGGGCTGAAACCAGCATGCAGTGTGTTGAGGAAGGAGTGGAGGAGAGAAAGTAAAGGGATGACTGTTTCAAAAAGTTTGCTTACAAAGAGGAGAGAGATAGGGGAGGCTGTGGAATCAAAGGTTTATTTATCTATTTATTTTGTTTCATTGTATTTTCACTTAAGATGAAAGATTGGTTTAGTGGTCTCAAAGAAAAGAAAGAAAAATAGCCATCATATACACACAACAACATAAATGAATTTCAAAAGCATCACGCTAAATGAAAGAAGCCAGACACGACAGACTTCAAATGGTTTGATTGTGTTGATATGAAATTCTAGAAGAGACAAAACTACAGTGACAGAAAGCATATCAATGTTTGCCAGGACCTGGGTGTTGCGGTGGACGTTGACTACAGATGGGCACCAGGGAGCTATTTGGGAGCTTGGAAATGTTCAATGCAGGCAGTCCTTGGTGTGCATGCTTTTGATATGCCCACGTTTCGATTATCACCATCTAGATAAATAACACCAGCCCCCACCAACATAGTTCACATTTCAGTTACCACAGTATCTTAACTGAGTAATTGCTTAAGTTACAAACTTCGCAGCTAGCTCTTCAGTCCACAGATCACGATGTAAGGAGCGGATGTGCATCTTGATCAGTAGCCAACCACATCTCTTCTTTCAGTCTGTTGACAGTTGGTCACTGGCCACCTGTTCTCCAGTTCACTCACAGACACCTTTGTGATCCTGCCTTGTCTCCCAGTGACAGACCCACATGACGTTTTACAAAAATGGATGATGGAAAGAAAGAATTGGCCAACGGAGACAAAAATGCAGCAAAGAACTGAAAAGTGATCATGTTGGAAGTAAAATCTGAATCAAATGTAAAGTTATAGAAGCAATTGCTGACCGTGGGAATGCTGACACTGCCACCATTGGAGAAACACAGTTGGAGAAATTTAGTGAAGGTGAACTTACTGTGGACATAAGTGAGAAAAATGACTGTGATTAAAAGGATGAGGAGAAGGGACACTGGTTAAAAAAAACAAACAAAAAAAACTCACATCAAGGGCGTTAATCTCAGAGGATGGTTCACAAGCTGCCTGACATTAAAAGTACAAAGGATTCAACGTTATAAGCTCATTCAAACTTAGAAAGGGACGCGACAGTTCACCAAGGCATAGAGAGGGTGTTCACTCTGTATATTAAACTGCACGACAAGAAAAAGGCAAGAGTTGTTCAAACTACTCTTGATAAGCTTTTTACAAGTGAATAAAATACCTTAGTTCTCAATTTTTCAGATGTTTTAAATTACAATGTACTAAATAAGTATTTGTTTTACTATTGTAAAAATTTCTCTATTCATTTATAACTGATAGCAAGAGAGGTTTTAATATTTTGACAAATATTTTTGAAGGGCATGGAATAATCAAAAATTTCCCCATTTTTTTATTAAGATTACTTTGCACGGTCTCAGCTTGTGCGGTCATTTTTACAGTTCCATACTGCTGTGCAAAGCAAGGACTACCTAAGTCTTGACTGAGGGGTGGTTACAAGGCTAGAGATACTTGTCAAAACTCATCAAATTGTACATTTGAAACAGGTGACTTATTGAAAACAAATTACATCTCAATAAAACTGTTAAAAATAGCTGTTATATATTGAAATTGCTATTTGACTGACATTTCACACATATCTGTAATCTTGCAGCAATGCTGCAGAGTAGTTATTTTTACAACTTACAGATAAAAGAAAAAAGCCTCAGAGAAGTGATGTGGCCCAGGCCGTACAGCTAGCAAGGGCCAGGGTTATCTCCAAGCCCTCTTTGTATCAGGGGTTCTCAGACTTGGCTGCTAATTATTAGAATCACTGGAGGAGATTTTTAAAAGTCCCGATGTCCACGCCACACCCTCCCCAGGTTGGAGAGCCAGTGCCTAGACCACTCTGTCTTCCATCAGCCAGCATGAAGCAATATGTGTTGACATGTTACATGAAAATATGTATATTTTTAAATGGGGAGAGGAATGGAGGGTCTAATTTCTATAAATAAGAAATAATGAAGGTTAATTACAGTTTTTTCTATAGAGAGACCCAAACTGCAAACTAAACTTTATTTTTAATATTCTCTAGACAGACTGAAAAAAAAAAAACGGATAGAATTGAGATTTCTTTTGCAAGTAGGAGATTTGGGCTCTGAAAGACTTTTGGGTTGCTGTTGTTAAGACTTTATTATTTTATTTATTTATTTTTTTTTTTTTTGCAGTACGCGGGCCTCTCACTGCTGTGGCCTCTCCCATTGCGGAGCACAGGCTCCGGATGCGCAGGCTCAGCGGCCATGGCTCACAGGCCCACCCGCTCCACGGCATGTGGGATCTTCCCAGACCGGGGCACGAACCCATATCCCCTGCATCGGCAGGTGGACTCTCAACCACTGCGCCACCAGGGAAGCCCCAAGACTTTATTTTTTAGGATTGTTTTAGGCCCACAGCAAAACTGAGCAGAAGGTACAGAGATTTCCTATATACCCCCTGCTCCCACACATCCATAGTCTCCCCCATTATCAACATCCCCACCAGAGTGGTCCATTAGTTACCATGGTTGAACCTACATTGATACACCCTTATCACCCAGTGTTCATAGTTTACAGTACAGTTCACTCTTGGTGTTGTACTGAAAGACTTTTAAGTCAGTTTTAACTGATTTTTCAATCCTCAATTTTCAGCAGTTATTGAGTACCTACTATGGGCTGGGCACTTGCTAAGGGCTTTTTATATACCATTTCATTCAGTCCTCAAATAACCTCCTTATCCTCATTTTACAGATGACATTCAGATTAGTTAACTTGCTTAAGGTCTTACAGTTAGAAAGTAGCAAAGCCGAGATCTAAACCCACATTTGACTCTGAAGGCTGTGCTTTTACATGCCTTACCTCATTATTATTACTATTAAGTGGCTAATACATTATATTACCTAAGCAATATGCCTAGTAAAGTTCTTGGCACATAGACAGCACTCAGCAACCATGAATTCCCCTCCCTGAAGATCTTGACATCAAGGATGGAAGGGACTTCCTGGGGCCCAGCAGGTGGCAATGGGAAGACAGGAGAAACCTCAGTGGTTGTGAGTGGGACGCTGGGCAGGTGGACAATGAAGCAGATGGGGTCTGTGCCTTTGATGACTAAGGGGCAGGCTGGGCTGGTGGGAAATGATCATGTGATGTGACTCTACATGCTGGGCTTGTGCCTGGCTTCACAAGGCTGACACCTGGGTAGGCTAGGGGCAGGATGCCCGCTGAACTGTTGGAACGCGCAGGACACCTGCTTAGGTTAGGCTTGTTTTCTTTGGGGAAGGCCTATTTGGAGCAAGTTGATGTTTGCTAACTGTGAGACAAGATTTCACTGGCCATAAAGCATAGGAGTTAAAAGCCTGTTGGTTAAGTGCATGTGCTTTGGAGTCAAGCGTACCTGAGGCTGAATCCTGGCCTGACCACTTAATAACTGTGTGACCTTGAAGAAGTTGTTAACTTAATTACCTTATTTGTTAAAAGGGGGTAAAATGCCTAGGACCTTAGCCTATTGTAATTATTGAGTTTGTGTATGTAAAGCAGTTAGCACAATGCATAGCATATAGGAAGTTCTCAATAAATGTTAGCTATTTTTTTCCATTTCATTGAGATATAAGTGACATATAGCATTGTATTAGTTTTAGGTGTACACATGATGATTTGATATGTGTATATATTGCAAAATGATTACCACAATAAGTTATCATCCATCACCTCACATAGTTATAATTTTTTTCTTGTGATAAGACATTTTAAGATCTACTCTCTTAGCAATTCTCAAATATATGGCACATTACTAGTAGCTATTAGTACTGTTGAAACACACAAGCAGTTAAGAGGATAATGCTCTCTAATTTCTTGTTTCCTTTCTGTATGATTGTTCTTTTTGGAAAGTCAACTATTAGAGTATAATGAGATGATAGCTGGAGTTCTTCTCAGTAAATCCAAAGATAGACCATTCGTACCTTTCCCGGCACGTTCCTTAATGCACAATTCACGTGTTAACTTATCTGCGATGCAGTTCTTCCTTCCTTTATGTTTCCTTAGCCTGTTTTTAAAATTTTATTTCACCTTTATTGTGACACTTCACAGGCTGACTGTTTCATGCAAAAATAATACTATTGGGGTCTATGTGAAGCTTCAAGGGGCATTTTTTGGCAATGTTTACAACATTTTATTAAAGTAAAAAATTGTTGGAATTAAGCTAAATAAAAAAACATGGTAAATTTTTACAAAAACATTGATAACACCACTCAAGTCATGCACGTGTGACGAATGCAGGAAGGTCTTAAAAAGTTTACACGTTGAAAATTATGGCGATTTCCCCAAATGGATATAACAGCACACTGCTGAGCATGGCATCAATATAATATATAAGATCTTTGAGAGAACGCTGCCCCTGATTCTTCCTCAATCCAGTGCCTCTTAGAAATTTGTTCCTTGGGAGATTCAGACTCAGAGGCAACCAGAGGGGACAAGTCAAGAGTTGAGGTAATCACAGCTTGGAGAAAGTGTCCTTGGAGAAAGTGCTGGTTCTAGCAGCTTTTTAAAAAAATCAGTATTTAAGTAACCAATTGAAAGTGACATCCTAAGTTTGTCAATGCCAGTATGAACCAACTAGGTACCTCAAAATTTGGAATGGGTGACCATAAGACAATCAGAAAAAGTTTAATTGAAACTGGAAAAAATGTTTAACACAGCTCCCTGGACTGCAAGCTATGAAGTGAGACAATAATAGAAAACAGTTGTGGTTTAAATAGGGGTCAACAGTGTGTAGCTGTTTTTGAAATTTGCAGAATCCAGGGTGGGACTAAAAATTAAGAAATGAATAAGTATTAACCTTTTATAGTGTATATAGAGGGCAATATCACATTATTGAGGAGGGGTTGATTTAAACATCGAAGAGTATCAAGATATTGGATATGGTCAAGAAAAGAACAGCAAAATGAAAAAGAAAATATAAAAAAAATAGAAGGGACAGGAGAATAAGAGACAAGGAGAGAAAAGGAGAGAGCTGGCATTTCAGATTCTACGTAAAGAAGAATTTCTCAATAGAAGAGGGTAAAGTTTGTGAAATGGAGGGAACTGTCTCTTAGGTTGCTTTGAAGGCCACGTTCAAAATTAAGGATGGACACAAAAGGACCTCAGCTAGTCCTTCGAGTGCTATGATTCCATGAGATTTGGCTTTCTGGCTTGTGCCCCTGGATGCACTACATGTTTCTAAATATAAAAAAAATTTAAACCTTGCAGCTTGCATGACCAGTGCATTCTTTAGGGAACTCAAATCAGATTTCTGGCTTTCTCACTTTGTGGTCATCATTCATTTACATTCGTCAAGCAAGTAACCAGACCCTGTTAGAGTAGAAACAATGGGTCAGCTGAAATAGCGACAGCGTCTCTCCAACCAGTTTGGACTTTAATATCAGGTTCCAGGTGGTTCGGAGTGCAATCTGTACGTAACAGAAAACGCTGTACTTGTTATTCTGTCGCTCCTTTACAGAAGCCCAAGGATGTACGTTCACCTGAAAGTTTTGTATTGCATTGTCATTCATTTCCACCTGTGGTCAATGAGTAGCCCCCCGTGGACACCATGACAGAACACTGGGATGGGCGCAAATAACCAGTGTGAAGAATGGGACATGATTCAGTTCTGAAATGTTAAAGGGTCAGTATTTCTGGCTAGGAAGGGTTCCTGCTTCCTTGGAGTGGAAGGTGTGACTGACTGGGATACCTTGGGAGGAAATCTTATAGAAGGGAGATTATAGGATTGGATTCATAGCCGACTGCGTGTCCGAATTAGGATGGATGACCTCACAATGCATGCCCAGGTATCTGCAGTACCAATGAGCTCATAAAGAAATCTAGCTTGTTATCTTCAACAATACTCCCTAGGGTGCAATAAAACAAGGAAAGGCTCTGTGCTTCTGAAAAAAATGTGACTCCAGCTGTGACTGAGAAATTGCTGCTTCCCTGATACTAACTGAAAAATAATCTGTAACCCCTTTTTGTAAAGTTGTATTTTTAAAACATTTCCTCTGTGCTTAAGAATCTCATTTTTTGGGGCTTCCCTGGTGGCGCAGTGGTTGAGAGTCCACCTGCCGATGCAGGGGACACGGGTTCGTGCCCCGATCCCGGAAGATCCCACATGCCGCGGAGCGGCTGGGCCCGCGAGCCATGGCTGCGGAGCCTGTGTGTCCGGAGCCTGTGCTCCGCAACGGGAGAGGCCACAGCAGTGAGAGGCCTGCGTACAGCAAAAAAAAAAAAAAAAAAAAAAAAAAAGAATCTCATTTTTCTGCTACCAAGCTCAGGAGTCGCCTCCCTCTTGTTCTCTTCATCTACTTCTCCTCCCCCGGCCTCAGAGCTTCATGAATCTCATTTTCCTTTACCAGAGGCTGCATGCTTTCATTGTGCCTCAGTTAATGGTTCTCATTTCCTTTGGTGATCTCATTACTTCCCCAATTAAGCTCTCACTGCACTAGTATCCAAGCTTAAAATGATTTGAAAGCCAAGTTGTTTTCCACAAAGGCAAGATGCTTGCTGAAATAACCATGTAAGACTGGGTCTCTTTGAAGAATGCTTTTTATTAAGCGATTGGAGTGAATTTTACTTCCTGCCTAAGGTCAAGGTCAAAGAATCTCTTCATACCTTGCCTCACCACCTCTGTTTTTCTACCTAATCTGAAAATGATAGCCCACCCCTAGAGTGTTTCTCTCTCTCCGGTGTCTGTTTGCAGATGGTCATCAATCCCCCTTGCTTCCCAACTCCCTGGTGACTTATTTAGCTTTGTGCGTTGGTGGTAAGAACTATTTTCCTAAGTAGAAATGCAGCAGCACATAGTAGAGTGGCAGAGCAGCTTTATTTAGACTTCATTTATTGACGGCTCCACTTTATTTCTAGGAAGATCCTATGATCAGTGTTCAGATCGTTCTCTGGGATGTCTCATCACTTGGTCAATGGCTTCACATACCAGGGAAATAGGAAGGCAAATCGATTTCTCTCTGTGTTTACCAATGTGGGATCTGGACAAGATGCTTAACCCCACTGAGCTTTATTTTCCTCATCTGTAAAGTGGAGGTAATAATACACTTTATACCATGTGAAATTTAAATAAGATGATGTGTATAAAATGACCAGCACAGTGCTTGAGAGGTCTGCATAACGTAGAGTAAGAGCACAAACTTGAGCTGGACTGTCCTTTCCAAATTCCCCCTCAGGCTCTCACTGTAGGTGTAATTTATGGCAAGGCAGACAACTTTGTGCCCGGGTTTGCCAATCTGTAAAATGGGACGATAATTGTATCTATTTTAAAGGGTGTTATGAGATTAAATGAATTAATGAAAATGGCTCAGAACAGGGTTCAGAACAGTGTACATAGCAAGCACCATAAAAGTGTTTGCTATTGTTATCAGAAAATATTAGCATTATTCCAGCTATTGAAATAATATGTGGCTTTGAAAACACTGTCCTGAAAAACTGACAAAATCAAAGTGAAGCAGTAAAGGTTTAATCTTCAATTATACATAGAATAAGATGTTTCACTTTTTAATTTGACAAAATTCAGAGATGGTCTTGTCTTGGGGAGACCATCTGGGAAAGGAAGTCTCATGTAATCTGGTTATCTTTATATTCCTCAGGAAGCCTGCTGGTCCCCAGAAAACCTGCACAAAGCGGGGAACTCTGATCTCATGACTGAACAAAGCCACTTTTTAAACCTGGAAAGACAGAGCTAAAGGGGTGATTATGGGGGGTAATATTTCCCTTCAGGGAGAGAATTTAACACAGCTGGAGGTCACAGGAGACAGTCCTCAATACTCATTAACAGATTAGTACATGCTTGTTTTAGAAAACGTGGGGATCAGTTCAAAGCAGAATGGGGAATTATACGTTGAGGCCATTACAACACTTGCTGATAAGGTTTGAAAGACCACACATAACTACTTTATGCCCTTTTAAGTTCTTTGCTAAAGCTTATCTGTGCCAATTATTTTGTTTTTCCCTATTTTTAAAACTCTTGGAAGAACACATGAGAGATGCATTGTTAAGTGGGTGACTCATGAGCCATGAAATACACATGAATAATGAAAAACTGTTTTTCTAAACCTACGTGTATTTTGTGTAGCTTTTTAAAACACGTGTCCAAAAGAACCGTCATATAAAGTGGTGTCGTGTAAACACTGAATGAAGAGTCTTCTGGGTTAAGTGACCTTGGACAAATCACTTCTTTGCATTTTAGTTTCTATTTCCCCTGCTTGTCCCTGAGGATTTTTGTGGATGCCAAACAAGATGAAGAATGTGAGAAAACTCTTTTTAAGTGCAAAAGTGGTAATAATGAAAAGACGTTATAAATGCAAATTTATAAAGCTGAGATTAGGAGAAGCAGTATGAGGCGGGGAGAGAGAGAGGCATTAATGGGAAGAAAAAGAGGGTGAGATGTGAGTAAAAAATCGATTTTCAAGACATTAACCTCAGGCACAAGAAGAAAGGAATTTGGAAGTTAAAAGCACTTGGCAAATGAACAAAAATAGAAGGAGGCTAAAAAATAAATCGTGTATAAGCATAAATGGACTGTTATGTACGTATTAAAAGTTAGGCTTGTGAAGTGTTTGAATGGCATGAAAAATACTTATGATATCATGCTGACCCCAAAACAGGGCACTACGATACATGTATGGAGAGAATGAAGCCGATTGTATAAGAAAAGCATCAAAAAAGATTGGAAAGAAATGTGGCAAAATTAGTTGCCTCTGAGAAGTGAGCAATTAGAGGAGATTGTTTTTATGTTTTTATTCTTTCTGAAAATTAAGCTTTTCTTTAGTGAACATGAATCAACTTTTTAATAAACTAAATGAACCACAAGTGGTGTGAGAAGAACTAGACCAAGGAGTCTCTCTCCCCAAGAGAGCTTCAGAAAACGCCCTGAAGGGGTCTTCCCTGGTGGCGCAGTGGTTAAGAATCCACCTGCCGATGCAGGGGACAGAGGTTCGATCCCTGGTCCAGGAAGATCCCACGTGCGGAGGAGCAACTAAGCCCGTGCGCCACAACTACTGAGCCCGTGCGCCACAACTATTGAGCCCACAAGCCACAACTACTGAAGCCCATGCACCTAGAGCCCAAGCTCTGCAATAAGAGAAGCCATCGCAGTGAGAAGCTTCACACTGCAACGGAGAGTAGCCCCCCACTCTCTGCAACTAGAGAAAGCCCACGCACAGCAGCCAAAAATAAAAACATAAAATAAATAATTTTAGTCAAAAAAAAAAAGAAAACATCCTGAAGCTTCTTTGGGCCTAAACGTGGGATTTGTTCTTGAAAGACCCAACCGAGTACCTTGTTGACTCCACTTGTTGGCAATCTAGTGTGTTGACAACGACAGCAACAATAACGACAGCAATAACAACAGCTCTCAACTGCACGCTGCTCACCCGGTGCCAGAGACCACTGAGTGTTTCATATGCGATAGCTCATTGAACCTTCAGGGATAACTGATTATATCCTTTTGCTAAGGCTGCTGTAACAAAATACCACAAACAATGTGGTTTCAACGACAAAAATTTATTATCTCACAGTTCTGGAGGCTAAAAGTCCTAAATGAAAGCGTCGGCAGGGTTGGTCCCTTCTTCTTTTTTAAAAAAATTAATTAATTTATTTTGGCTGTGTTGGTTCTTCGTTTCTGTGCGAGGGCTTTCTCCAGTTGTGGCAAGTGGGGGCCACTCTTCATCGCGGTGCGCGGGCCTCTCACTATCGCGACCTCTCTTGCTGCGGAGTACAGGCTCCAGACGCGCAGGCTCAGTAGCTGTGGCTCACGGGCCTAGTTGCTCCGCGGCATGTGGGATCTTCCCAGACCAGGGCTCGAACCCCTGTCCCCTGCATTAGCAGGCAGATTCTCAACCACTGCGCCACCAGGGAAGCCCCCAGGGTTGGTCCCTTCTGAGGGCTGTGATGGAGGCTCTGTTCCAGGCCTCTCTCCTTGGCTTGCACATGGCTGTCTTGTCCCTGTATTTCCTCACAGCATCTCCCCTCTGTGTCTATCTTTCTTTTCACATGGTGTTCTTTTTCTAAGGACATTAGTCATACTGGATTAGGGGCCTACTCTACTCAAGTGTGACATTATCTTAACCAATTGCATCTGCAAAGACCCTATTTCCAAATAAAGTCACGTTTTGAGGTACTTGGGGGTGGGGGGGTTAGGACTTCATCATACGAATTTTGGAGGGACACAATTCAACCCATAACACCTATGAAGAAGATAGTATGTTTGTGCCCCATTTTACAGCTGTAGAAACTGAGGCCCAGAGAAGTTAAGGACATTTCCAAGGTCCCAGAGCTAGTAAGTGGTGGAGCTGGGATTCTAAGACAGGCAGTCTGACTCCAGAGCCCATGTGATTATATGGTCCACAGCCTCTCTGGAAAGCTAGAGGAGAAATACCATAGAAATAGATTTCCATTTTCTTACATAGCCATGCAATAGAACGGTGTGAGCTGGGAAAGCTAAGTCTGACACTTCACTCCTGTGGCGTCTGAAAAATTACCTTCTTAACTAGATAAGGCTGGATTCAGTTTGCAAGGATTGCCCCAGTAGTCTACCTGTCTATGTCTAGTTTATACCCCAAGCTGCCTCTTGCCCAACAGGTTTTACCCCTTTAAAATACTGGTTTCGTGAACTCTAACCTGGCCAGAACTGCCTCAGAGCTTGTCTGTACTCATTTCAATCAGAAAACTGATTTAGGTACCAGGCCTGAGAAGTTTCAGATCTGCCAGCAAGAAAAGAAAAGAGAGTTTTTAATTTGTGAAGAAATTGCAAAGCCAACCCATTGATGCAACTCTCTTTCCATTTAAGGAATCAGTAAAGAAAGTCAGAGTTCATCAGCAGAGTGGTTTCATTGTGGCCATTTATTTCTGACCAGCAATTTCTTAGTATTCTGGGTTTGCATATCTACTTTCTCCAAAAGTTTCCTACTGGAAGAAGACAACAAACCTGAATGAAATGATGACTGTGGCACTCTATGTATATCTTATCCCAGTACTGAGACTCTCCAGGACAATTTATCCTTATAGTGTATTCAGAAGAGGGTACAATAAGAAAAATGCACACATATATGTGTATATAATGTACTATATACACATATATGTATGTATGTATGTATATACATACATACAAATATACCACATATGTATACCTTGCTTATGCAAAGGATAAGTATCATGGCTCCCCAAACTGATTTATTATTTGCCATTGATGATGTCTGTGTAGGTATTCAAATGTTACCAATAAATTCTGGGGGAAATGAGTAAATAGGAAAAAGAATTCTGTGACATTTGATGATGATTTGAAATCCCCACTTTTACGTGATAGTGTGTCACAAGCTCTTGCCAAATGACTCAAGAATTGTGGGCAGGGATTTCCCTGGTGGTGCAGTGGTTGAGAGTCCACCTGCCGATGCAGGGGACACGGGTTCGGGCCCCGGTCCGGGAAGATCCCACATGCCACGGATAGGCTGGGCCCGTGAGCCATGGCCACTGAGCCTGCGCGTCTGGAGCCTGTGCTCCACAACGGGAAAGCCCACAACAGTGAGAGGCCGGTGTACCGCAAAAAAAAAAAAAAAAAAAAAAAAAGAATTGTGGGTAATTCCTCCCTGCCCCCCCTCCTTGTTCTGTATGTCACACACATCTTAAATTAGTCATTATTTCTATGGCCATTACTAAAATCTTGTTAAACTACCAAATTGAAAGAATTATGGAGATGTTATTTTTGTCTTAATTCATGAGCTTTGGGTTGTTCATTATTTTCCTGTGAGTCATTTTGAAACCCAGGATGCTGCTCAGAACCTCAAATTACAGTGATTTTATACTCTACTGTTCGTTTTTTTCCACATGGAGAACAGACTCTAATGTGGATCTAATTGAGTTAATATAATAAGTGCACTTTTCATGTGAGCAAATCCCCGGTGGGCTGCTGCTTTCTCTTTGAATATGAATCACAGGTTAGGAAATCTATAAATACCAAAGGAAATTTGCTTGTGCATCTAAAGGAGGAAAGATACCTTGTCATATCTTATTTTATATTCAAACTTCCTTTTCACTGGAGGCAAGATATTTACTTTCTAAGTCTTTAACTAGTAGTAGATTTCTCAGTACCTTCTCCAGGTAGAAAGTAAGTAGTAGATTTCTCAGTACCTTCTCCAGGTAGAAAGTAAGATACGTGAGTGAGGACGAACGACAAAATAACGATAATACAAACCAGTCTCGAGTCTCATCCAAACTATGTTTTCAAAACATCACATAAGAATTCTCATTTCACATTGATTTTTATGCTTTTACATTAATGGTTTGCTCACCCCTGAATCTTGCTTGTTCAAATCGAACAAGCAGCAGTGACAGGCAGGAATGATTCTGTTCTCTCTCATCTTCTAAAAATGGCTTCAGGCAAAAATCCCATCTTTCTCTTCTACTTTCCAGATGAAATCAGAGAGTGGGATGGCACGTCTCTGTTCCAAAATGAGGGCAGCAGCTTGAGGTCTCTGGTGGAGACAGTCATCCTGATTTGAGTCTGTATTAGTCAGGGATCTTGTAGGGCATCAGGAGCTCCTGGCAATTGCTACGAAGCTTTTCTCCATCTTCCACTTGATCACCACGCTGCTTTCACTAAGCTTTTGAAGTCCCTCTATCATCATGCATTGATTTATTAACCAACATTTATTAAGCGACTGTTATGTGCCAGACACTGCCCTAGGTGATGGGAACCCAAACATACTATTGTTATTCTCCAGGACAAAGTTTGTTGATCTCTTGATCCCTTGGGGTTCCTAGAACACGTAAGCATTAAGCCCTTAACACCCCAGCAAGCCCATTCCGGGCCTCACAGAACTGAAAAATCTAAAGTAATGAGTGCTTTAATCACACTTCTATCTTCCAATCTGACTTTGTGGACTCAAGGGAAAGATCTGGAAGAGAAGTAGGGGGAACACTGACATTCCTTGCCTAGTTCCTTTACATAATCCATAACCAACCTTGTCTGTGGGCGTCATAACATTTGGGAGTGGCTAGTGTCATTCTGAATCTGAGATGTTTATGTTGCTCTGTAAGCTGAAATCTTCCTCATGTCTTCTCAGCTGTATCATCAACAACTAGAGAAAGGAGAAGGGGCCGTGCCTTCTATTTATTTGGAATCTGCATATGGCATTATGCACCCAGTAGGTTCTAAATACATGCTCTTAAGAGACATACAAATAAATGTTACTGATTCATCACCAAGCTTGTTCCCAGTATGAATGTACAGACCGGTGTTGGCACCAGCTGCCTGGGGGGGAACATCTTCCTTGTTCCCTAATTGGCTCCTATAAACACCAGCCAATCCAACCCCAGGTCTCTCTTTTACATATTTAACACACCCTACACATCTGTGATACCATGTTCACGTCATCAGAGCTACAATAACCTCTGAGGTAGTTCAAAAATTCTGAAAAAAACACAACTAAGCACAAGGCTAGGCAGAAAACATAAGTTCAGAAGATATTTGGAGTTGAAACCAATGTTCCAGAGGACTCTTAGGAGGTCTTTCTGAGACCCGGTGAACGTGACTAACTCTAGGCTCCCTCTAAAATACATCCCAACCCTGCTCTCTTTCCTCCTCTTCCCCACACTGCCCTGGAGGGCACAAGGCCTGCTCGGTGCTGCATCCTGAGTGACTGGAGTTTACCTTCCTGATAACATTCCCCTGTTGCTGTTTGAAACAAACAAAAACGAGTATATGGAGCCAAGAGACCAGCCAAGAGGTGCTCCTGCGTATTGGTTACAGGTTCAGACTCTGGGGTCAGGCAAACCTGGGTGCAAATTCAGGCTCTCACTTGCCACTTTGGTGATTTAAGATCAATTATGGAACTTCCTTAATGCTCATTTCCTGATCTATAAACTTGGGGTAATGACAGTGCATACCTCATTGTTTTATTGAGGAGTAACTGATGGAATGAGTGGCAGGTGTTTAGCAGAGAGCCTGGCACAGAGCAAGGAGTCTAAGTGAAGTTTCTCCAAGAGCATTCTTCTGAAGTGCTGTTTTCATTTGCTTCCTGGGATCCATCTTGTCCTCAACTTTTCGTAGTTTCTGGAATCCCTGTTCTTGAATGTCTCCTCTGCTTGGCTGCCTCTGCCACTTCTCTCTCTCACCCATAGCTCCAACTGGAGGTAAGACTCTGCGGTACCCCAGCCCGAAGCTCTAGCTCGCAGGTGTGTGTGTTCCCAACCAGCGCTTTATGGGCAGATGGCTTTGCAGGAAGACCTGAGAGTCAAAGGTCTCCCTGACCCCAGCTCACTCTCCACCCAGCTACTCCTGGCTGGTTAAAGATGGTTTGTGGCCTGCATGAGTTAACACAATAAAGAATAATTTTGCTTGATTACAAGTTATAAATGTGTTTTGATTTTATAGGTATCAAGATGTTTAGTAAATATTTGTTGCATGATTGAGATATTTATTGAGGACTTGTTATAGGCAAAGCTCAGTGGCCGGCACAGTAGAAAAAGCACAGATATAATTTCAGTTTTGCTCAAAAAACTTACAATCTAATAGGCATTTACATAAATACTAATATAGTGAATACTGCTTTGTTATATATTTCGTAGACAAGGTTCAAGATACTGTAACTTTAGTCCTTTAAACCATCTTTTTCATCTTGTAAAATGCATAGAACCCTTTAAAGGAAAAAAACTATTTCAGGTCACCAGCATTCACATAAAAACTCTGTCCTTCAAAAGTAACCATTAAGAGAATGAAAAGGCAAGGTATAGAGTAGAGAAGATATTGGTGACACATATAACTGTTGTATCAGCAGCACAGGGGAAATACAGGCAAAGACTTGAAAGGGTACTTTCTTTTAAAAAGCTATCCAAATATCCAAAAATGTGTCTAAGGTTCCCAACTAGTAATCATGGGAAAGCAAATTAAAATTAAAGTTACATCTACCTTTATGGAGAAAATTAATAAAACTGACTATACCAAGTTTGGGTGAGGATTTAGAGCTGTGGAAACTGATATATTGCTTGTGGGAGTGTAAGTTAGGACAAACACTTTGGAGAACAGTTTGGCATTGTTTACTGAAAAGGAAGATACATGCACTCTCTTACTCAGGATTTTCACTCTTAGGCATATCCCCAAAAGAAACATGTGCCCACGCATTAGAAGACATACACAAGGATGTTCACAGCAGCACTATTCATACTACCTCCACCTGAAAACAACCCAAATGGCCATCAACAGTAGAGTGGATAAATTGTGGTATATAGTATGGAACACTATAAGAGCAATAAAAATGAATAAACTACAGCTGAATACAAGAAAACAGATAAATCTCACAAATATCACATTGAGTGAAAGAAGCCAGATCCAAAAACATATATACTGTGTGCTTCCATTTATATAAACTTCAAAAAAAGGCAAAACCAACTGTTAAGGGTTGCACACTAGTGGTAAAAGAATAAGGAAAAGCAGGTAAGTAACTGACATAAAAGTCAAGATAGTGTTTGTCTTTAGGAGGGTGGGATAGGGATTGGAACGGCCACGGCCCACTCCTCGGATGCTGGCACTGTTTAATTTCTTACCCTGGGAAGTAAATACATGGCAGCATTTCATCAAGCTGTATATTTATGTGGTATGTACATTTTGTATGCATATGCTATTTAAGAGTTGAAAAAAACTTTTTTTTAAAGAAGAGGAAGATAAAAACTTACAGATATTTCAGTGTGGGGTTTAGGTGGATCATAGCAGAGAGACTCTTGGCTTTGTGGGTTATTTACTGTTAAGCTTCAAGAAAGAGTTTCAGAAAAAATGTGGGGCAGTGGCCCCATTTCTAAGGGTTAGGAAAAAATAGATTTTAAGGAAATGGAGGCCGATAGTAAAGACTTGCAAAAGTTTTCTGATGAAGAGAAGGGGTATGATGAAGTAGCTTAATTGGGTAGAAAGTTTAAATTTTTATTCTATTTTATTTTTAAGTCTGTGAGAGACTTCAATAAGAAGACACAAGGAGGGCTTCCCTGGTGGCGCAGTGGTTGAGAGTCCGCCTGCCGATGCAGGGGACACGGGTTCATGCCCTGGTCCGGGAAGATCCTGCATGCTGCGGAGCCGCTGGGCCCGTGAGCCATGGCCTCTGAGCCTGCGCGTCCAGAGCCTGTGCTCCACAACGGGAGAGGCCACAACAGTGAGAGGCCCATGTACTGCAGAAAAAAAAAACCAAAAAACCAGACATCTGTTTCAGCTCACAGCAGTTTCTAGGGTGGGTGCTGGTGGCGGAAGTGGAGAAGAGGTCATTAAAATAAGGAGGTCTAGGAACTGCAGGGCTAAGTTATTGGATGAATGTCCTAAATGAACATTAAAAGCTTCATAGGGTGGTAACGAGTTTTCAAATTTTATGCCAAACACGATTGAATATTCTGGCTGCCTGGACTACTGTGTTCAGAAGAATTCTGAGGCCATTTTTAGGGTCAGATAGAAAGAGTACCATGATAGATTAGCAATATTTGCTCATAGGAGGAGGGAAAAGTAATAATTGTGCCATACATTTGTGATACCTGTTGAAAGAGTATGACAGGAGTTGAGATGGACAAGAAAACTGAGTGAGGGATGACCCAGGAATTCAAAGAATGAGAGGTAGTGATTCGTTCAAGATTAATTGCATGCAGTAAATGTTAATCACAAGTTGATTTTCTTTCCTTTCTGAATAGACTTTAGATCCTCCCTCCTTCCTCACTCCTCAGCTAGTTATTTTCATGAATCCAAGCCTCTATCCATTTTAAAATTGGCCTAAAGTCTCCCTTCACCAGCATTTTTGAGGTTTGCCTAATCAAAGGTCATTCAGTGGAAATCTGTACAGCAATGTCCATACACATTTAAGGAATTTCAAACTGTTCTTGCAAAACCCCACTGGGCCCTAAGGAATACTCCCAGGGCTTTTCAGAAGGGAAAGAAAGCAAATTGAATCTTTTATAGAAGACATACTTTTATTATCTGTAAAATTGAACTGGCTATTTAGAATATGATTGCTCTGTACTTGGAACAGTGGAATGATGGGCTAAATAATAGCTCCACTTTATTGATCATGCATATTATTTCAGTTAATATTTATGATGGCCCTATGGATCAGATATCCTTTATTGTGTATTTTGTTATTTTAAACTATTTTTTAAATTACAAAAAAATGCATCCTCCTTGTAATAGAATGTGGAGGTATGCATAGTATAAATCGAAAATCTCTTAGCATGTCGTCCCTCACTCTTGCTGTATCTCTGGTAGAGACAGTGGCAGAGACAGTAATGAAAGCCAGATGTGTCTAACTAAAGACACTTCAATCTCTGTTTTATTACTTAAACGTTACTGCCTAGCCCTGGTCTTTCCAGGAAAGGTATCACAATTAACAGAAAAGATAATCAGCAGAGATCCTGTGGACTACTATTTGTCCGTTATTTACTAAACAGAAAAATGAGGCAATGTCAAGGGAGTGAAATCTGCTGTGAATAAAGAAGTTTTATCAAGACAGAATGATCTAAACTGGCTCTGTGTGTGGTTCTGGACTTGCTCATAAAAGCAAGTGAACTTCCACTTCAGCCAAAGTTGGAATAATAAGGACAGGTTTTACCCTCCCATCTGAAAAAAAAGCAAAAAAAAAAAAAAAAAAAAACTAGACAGACTATAAGAAACAACCAGGACAATGAATGAACTTGGACATCAGCAAAGAAAGACAGTGAGTGCTATGGTTGTCCCAGTTCCTGCTTGCAGAGAATGTCCAAGCTGGGGCGCTGGCAGGGGGAGCGCAGGTGACCCAGTGGCTCCTCTGAGTGAAGAAGATGAAGTGGGGAATCTGGGGTAGACAAGGCAGCTGGAGTTCTCAGGAAAGAGTGGCAGAAAGGAGAAAGCTGCATACACAGAGAACTTCAGACATCTACAGAAGGCCCCCCTTGTGTCTTCAGCTTCATACTGATTGGCACATGAAACTATGTGGGGCTAGTAAATGAACCAACCAAAAGGATTATGGAGAACATAGCTGGGGTTCACGCAGAGCAGTAAATAGTTTCTGACCCCACCAGCTAGAATGGAAAACCTCATAATCCACATCAGATAGAGTACTGAAAAGTTCTTTGCCTCATGAGAGGAATAAAATTAGTTCTACAATAAATGCTGCTCTGGTTCCACCTAAAATACCTTAAAATCAAAACCCAGAAGGATCAAACTGTGTCTAGGTAACTTAATTGTGTACTGGAACAAATCTCATGAATGCTTACAGGTACCCCAAAATATCCAACACTCAAAAAGGTGAAATTGTCAATGTCTAACATCCAGTCAAAAATTAGCCAGCATCCCTCTTCCTCAATCCATGTCCTTGGTTCTGGTCAATCTGTCCCATGTTATGGCCACCTGCACCTTAGATGGCAGGTGTTAAATGTGTCTTTCACTCATCTCTGCTACTTTCTCTGAGCTCTCAGCAACTCCTACTTCACTAGATTTTTCTCCCCCAGGAGAACTCCAGGCCTCACCTCTCGCTCTGCTTTCCTACTAAAGTTGTCTAAAGCCACCCTTTAGAGGAGAGGCAAAAAAAAATCACTCTAATGGCCCCCAGCTATTTCTTTATAATTCATTTACTCAGACTGCCACTTTGGGAGTGAATGATACAGATTGCCTGACAATTTCTTGATGTTATAATGCCACTCAATACAAAACCCAGCAAACCGTAGGTCTGATAAATAGTGTAGCAGTTTAATGATGGGAAGATTTGCATTCTGGGTGCTCTTCTAAGCAAACCTCCTCAAAGGCACAAGAAGTCTGAGGTTTAGAGACAGAAAACAGGGAAAGCTTAAAATGTGACTTAGCCAGGAAAGTAGGACCAAAATAATAAAATTCAAAACACATGCTCTAAAAATAACCACATCTTCCTATGGAGCCTGCCTTCCTTTGTGTAATTAAGCCATGTATTTTAGATATTTTTTAGAAAGAATTTGATTTCCTTCTTGGAGAAGAGCTATCAAATTCCAAGATCAGTGCATCATCTAATCTCAGTCTCCTTATTAAAAAACCTCAGGCACTAATAATACAACAAAAACAAAATCAGCATTGAAAAGAATTGAAAATGGAGTGAATTGCAATAATCTCCCCCTTTCCAGAGGAAGGTCTCCAAGGCTGGGGATAGACTCATAGGATTCACCTGGAAACTCTTGGTGTCCTTGGGATGTCCTCTTAGAAAACCAAAGGGACAACGACTCAAGTATTCCTCATATTCCTACCATGTGCCAGACAGTGTTGTGTGCCAAAAGCTCAGAATTAAATGAAGCTAAGACCCAGCTGCTCTCTTAGTGATGTTCTTATTTGGGTAGTTTTGGTTCAGCCTCTTCTGATGGTTTATTCTATATTACCTAATGGTTAAAAGCCCCTATTTTGGAGTCAGTGCATCTTTCTGTGGGTACCAGGAGAAGGCAAGACTGCGAAGGAGGGGAAACACAGCTTTATTCCTCTTCTCTCCCTCTCCTCCTCTCATGCCCTCCGTCAGGGCTGTGGTGGGTAGGGGACCTCGGTGTTCTCAGCCTTAGTTGTAACCTGTCCTGTTTTGTCCAGCTCCTCCTCTAAATATTACTCTGCACTCTGTCTCCTCATGACTAAGCCTCACCCCCCTGCCTAGCTCTACTCATTCTTAGAGTTCAAAACTCACTTTGGTATATTTTGGCTTCAACCTAAGGCTAACTTCTTCTAGCCCAGCCAAACTATAAATGAATCTACCTTCTGCAAGAAACATCATTGTTTGGCAAGCCCCAGGACTCTCCGTTGGATATTATCCTGGCAATCAGCCCTGCGGGGCTGGTCTGTGAATGGCTTCTGCATGAATGGTCAGGACCTATCCTAGCCCCTTCCCGTTCCTCCCCATGAACTGTACTTGGCTGTGTCCTATTCCTCCCCACTCCCACTCTTCTCCCTGGAACTCTTCTCCCACCATCCTTGCCTTACTGCTCCAAATCAATGCTGCCTTATTTTCCCGTAATCAGTGTCATTCTTCAAGTGCTTCAAGTGCTACCTGCCCCCAACAAAGTCTTTTGGGTTAGGTAGTCTTTTGGGTTTGGGTTGAATTGTGACCCCCAAATTCATATGTTGAAGTCCTAGTCCCCAGTACCTCAGAATGTGACCCTATTTAGAAATAAGTTCTTTACAAAGGTACTCAAGTTCAAATGAAGTCTCTAGGTTGGGCCCTAATCCAATATGATTGGTGTCCTTATCAAAAGGGGAAATTTGGACAGAGACACACAGAGAGAAGATGCTGGGGGGAAAGACAGAAGGAGACTGGGCAGAGGGAGAAGCTGAACTGCAATGCATTTGTAATCCAGAGCTCAGCTGATGCCAAGGTCACCCTGGAACTGGGATGGCCCTTCAGAGTTGTCCATCTTGAGCATAAGGAGGTCAGGAGGGGAGGCCAGATCTTTATGACTAACAACCCCTTCCTTCCAACAGGGATTAGTCATTGGATGTGGGAGGGGGCACCTTGGATGAGGAGACTTTCTTTGACTGGAGGCAATTCCTGCAGAAGGACTCAGCAGAGGGCCTGCAACACCAATACCAGTAGCTGGGGAATGAGTCATCTGTCCTGCAGAGGGAGCCGGGAGGCATCACAGCATCCACTACAGCCTCCTGGACCAGGTTTGCCCCTCTGCTACACTCCCATAACACCGCTGGCCTCTGCTTCTGCTTCACATCCTCACCACAGTGGTAATTTATTGTACGTTATTGTACCTTTTTCATTTATTTGTAATTTTAATACTTTGAGTAAATACTGAACTGTAAATGTGCCAAGACGTGGTTTGGTTTTGCTCAGTTTTACATCATCTACGCCTAGGAAAAGTTCCTGGGCTTTTAAGTAATAGGCATTTAATAAATTTCCGTGGCCAAGTGAATGAATTACCACTATCCTCGACCTGGGTATGACATGCTTATCACACTAAACCCCCTGAGCCCTGGAATTCCCTCCACCCTCAATTTACCACCTACCATCTATTCTGCAGAGTTAATAAATGAAAGCAGATAAAGATGCTTTGGAATTGGAGCGAAAGGACCCAAGCATGGATCCTTGTTGTGTTGAGTGGGTCCCTTGGTGTTATAGACTGAATTCATATTTTGAAGTCCTAACCCCCAGTACCTTAGAATATGACTGTATTTGGAGATAGGGCCTTTAAAATAGTAATTAAGGTTAAATGAGGTCACATGGGTAGGTCTTAATCCAATAAGACTGGTGTCCCTACAAGAAGAGGAAGAGACACTAGGAATTCAGATGCACAGAGAAAAGGCCATGTGAGGACACAGGGAGAAGGCAGCCATCTGCAAGCCAACGAGAGAGGCCTTAGGAGGAACCAACACTGCTGGCACGTTGGTCTTGGATTTCCAGCCTCCAGAACTGTGAGAAAATAAATTTCCATCTATTTATTATTCTATCTATTAAATCACCCAATCCATGGTATTTTGTTATGGAAGCCCTAGCAGACTGTCACACTTGGCCTCTCTGAGCCTCAGTTTCCTTGTCTGTCAACTAGGAGCGATAATTTCTACTTCATGGAGGGAAGTGAGGATGGAAGGAGATAATACACGCAACCTCTGGATGGATGGGGGTGCCATTCACAGTGTGGTGGACAGACAGGGCATGTCAGTGCAGCAGTGGAGAATGAGTTCAACTTGGGACTTACTGATTTCCAGGTGCCTGTGGGACGTCCAGGTGGGCAAAGGTGCATACAGTGCTGAATAAGTGTTAAATCAATATTGATTGATTGTTCTCCCAGCCCCCAAATTTCCCTCTCCCCCATTTTCATGCATTTCATAAGCCAACAAGTCTGGCTTTCTCCACCCGCCCCTCCACCTCCACTCTTCTCTCTCCCACTCCTGCTAACCTATCAGCACAAGGAATAAAGCATCTATCTGCCTGCCTCGGGTCACTGAGGAATCATTTGCTTTATGGGAAAATATAAATAATGGAAATACATGAAGTATATGGGAGATAAATAGAAAGCTTCAGAGTGGAGTAGGGCTCCCTTTGTGTTACACAGATGAGTCTGGGTGGTGTGGAATGATTTATGAGGTTTTTGATAGCACTTACTGTAAGGAGAGAGCTGGGAAGGCAAACCAACTCATTTATTAATATGAACTACTTCCTTCAAAAATTGTATATGAAGACATGTAAATAGAAATGCCCGGGGCATGGATTCTCTGCACTTTAGTTGCTTCTGTGTTTTAAAGAAATAAATTTAGAGTGCATTAAATGATTACATCTGGGAAACTGTATCTTATTGTTTATGCTTTGAAATGAGGAAAGGTCTGTCCTAAGCTCAGCATGTGTATGTGTGCACATCTGTGTGTGTGCATGCGTGCACCTGTGTGTATGTGTGTGTACACACACATATATGTGTGTTTTGGGATAGGAAAGTGAACTGAGGTAGAGGAAGAGACCTAATGTTTGCTTGTATTTACTAGTCTCTATCTTATCTCAGGCTGAAATCTTTTTTCTCTAGATATCTGTAGTCCTCTGATTACAAGTGCAAGGCAGGACAACAAAATGGCCAGAAAGAAGAAAATTTTAAAAAGCTACCGAGAGAGAAGCCCAGACTGGACTTTCCAGTCTGACCTATTCCCTGACTTACTGTCATTCACAGAATTATAAGCCATAGCATGTTATAACCAGGAAAAGACACCAAGGTCACCTGGTCCACCTCCCTCATTTCAAAGACAGGAACAGGAAGAGGAGAAGCTGAATGACCTGTCCAAATGGCCTGTGGAACAGCCAGTGGAAAAACCCCACACAAGTCTGGGCAGGTTTCCATGCTGCGAGACCACTGACTGTATGATTCGCATGAGAGTCGAGGTCAGGGATGACAGGTTTTTGAAAGGGCAACACGAGTGTGGCTTTTTTTTTTTTTTTGTGGTACGCGGGCCTCTCACTGTTGTGGCCTCTCCCGTTGTGCAGCACAGGCTCCGGACGCGCAGGCTCAGCGGCCATGGCTCACGGGCCCAGCCGCTTCGCGGCATGTGGGATCTTTCCAGACCAGGGCACGAACCCGTGTCCCCTGCATCAGCAGGCGGACTCTCAACCACTGCGCCACCAGAGAAGCCCAACGAGTGTGGCTTTTTAATTTATGAAATCGAAACCTACTTTGCAGTAAGCAGCTCATCAGCTGCTGGGGCATAAGGTGCCTTTGGGCCAAATTAGACAAAGGCATCTCCTCTGTGTACATGACATGGGGAAAGAATTGTGCCTTTGGGTAAAACGGGAAAGTCTTCCCCATCCTGAGTAGGCAGTCTGTTCACAGTGCCTAGCTGGAAAGTGGAGTGCAGGCAGGATTTCAGCTCCCACTTGCCCCTCTGCTGGCCGCTCTTCTTCAGAGCAACCTGCCCCAGGATGTCTCGGGAAGCCCCTGGCAGGGCTCTACCCTTGCTGGGGCTGGGGGGATGGCAGAGTGCTTGGGAGGCTAGATGAGACCTGGGCTTCTCTAACCTGCTCCACCATCTCTTCCTGCCTCCTTCTTGTCTCTCCTCCTTTACTTCTTCTTTCTTTTCTCACTGTCAGCTAAAGTGGTTGGCATGGCCCCATCCTGGGCACTAAGATGCTATTGCAGAATAACATACTGATACGTGTACACTTGTACCTAACCTTGCCAGTCATCTGCTCAAGGGAAACCTCACCCAGCTCCACCTTTGAAATGTCTGTAATCATTTCTGTGATAAAGGAAAACCATGTTCATACCACACAGTGGTTAATAACTTTCTCGGGGCTTTGCTTCTTACCTTATTCAGCACAGTTTCGATAGAGCCTAGAAGTCACAACTTAGCGTCATAAATACGTTTCATTTCATTTGTCTCCGCAGTCTGTTTTTCATAGCTCTTCAATCTCTCTAGAATGTGGGATTGCCAAAATAAATGCAAATGGAAAACAAAAGGAATTCTTTCCATGTTCCTTTAGGGCTAGACCTAGGCAGTGAGAAGTTGAGGGAAAAGCACAAGATAAAAGCTGGGAGACCTAATATAAGCCCCTGTTTTGTCACTTCCTAGACAAGTGATATGGGAAAGTCACTTAACTCCACTATGCCATGGGGTTTTTTTCCATTTGGAAAAATGGGAGTAAAAATAAAGTCTAACATTTTCTTTCTTTTTTTAAAAAAAAATTTACTTATTTGTTTGTTTGTTTTTGGCTGCGTTGGGTCTTAGTTGCGGCACACGGGATCTTTCATTGCGGCATGAGGCTTCTCTCTAGTGGTGGAGTGCAGGCCAAGTTGCCCCGTGGCATGTGGGATCTTAGTTACCCGACCAGGGATCGAACCTGCGTCCCTTGCATTGGAAGGCAGATTCTGAACCACTGGACCACCAGAGAAGTCCCCAAATCTAACTTTTTCAAATGAGACAATGTAAAAATATCATAATTCCCAAGCACTATGCAAATGTTCGTTATCATTCATTTTTACTGTACTTGTGGTTCATTAAAGACGGCCACAAATTCTTTGCCACTCCTCCCATCAAGAGGGGGCGTCTACTTCCTCTCCCACATGAACGCTAGACAGGCCTTATGACTCGCTGTGACCAATGGACTAGAGACCGGGAAATAAGTGAGACAAGCAGTCACGCAGGAGGGAGAGGCCTGGGACCTTGGTGGGGCAGGTGATGAGGAGGTGTTTCTATCAGAGGTAGAACTAACCTTTGCCTCGCACAGTCAGTAACAGCTTGGGGCTTTGCAAAGCTGAGAACATTGTGGAGGAGGCAAAGTGGAGCAGCTGAGAAGATGTGGGAAAGAAAAAAGATTTTCACACTAACACCCAGGCTTAAGTTGGGTTAAAAAAGAAGAAAGGATTATTCCTTCTACCAAAACTCCTCCTCACTCTGGAGAATGTGGTGAGATTTCAGGAAGAGAGAACAATGAAGAGGTGAAGATGGGATGCGGAAAACTACTACAGGAGACTGAAGATGTGAGGGAAGCACATGGACTTTGGAGTCAGCCAGACCCGGGCTGGGCGCTGGCTTTACCGCTCACTGGCTGGGAGACTCTGCATGTTCAACCTCTGAACAGGGGCTGGTACAAAGGACTGGAAGGGAACAAGACTGGAGGCAGGAGACCTTGTGGTGGAGACCACCAGTGACCCCTAATCCACCCTCCCTTCTTTGGACACATGCTTGGTCTATCTATGTTTCTCAGAGTCCCTTGCACATAGGTGTGGCCATGTGACTGTGTTTATTTTGCCAGGATGAGCAGACAGCAAGTGTGCCATTTCCAGGTCTGGCTCAGAAAGGACTCTCATGCACAATTTTCCATTCTCCTTCCCTTTGCCGACTGACTGGAGTGTCAATGCCCGCAGAACCCTTGGAAGCCACATATTGAGCAGAGACGAGCCTTCATCACTCAGTGTCTCTGAAAGATTGTATCAGGGATATAACTGTTGTTACTGTCAACCTGGTAACAAGGAATACATTTGTACTGTGTTAAGCCATTAGAACTTTGGGGTTTCTTTGTTTCCCCAACCTAATACAATCCTTAGGAGGCTGTTGCATACACCAAAGAAGAGATGATGAGGATCTGGACTATTGATGTGGCCATAGGGGAGAGAATAGCAAAGGTAAGATAGGATAAGGTAAGGTAAAAGCCCCAGGAGATTCTCCCATCAGAGAAGATGGTGAGGAGTTAAGGAGTCGGGCATCCTCTGGGATCAAATGAAAGCTACTGTCTGGAAGGAATGCGCAGCAGGACCTTCAAGAAATGCCAAACCGATAATGAAGCTGATGGTGGAGGCATCCTTTGGAAAAGTAGTAGCCATGGCAATAGACATCCAGCGAGGCCATCAAGAAGCTGGAGCACAGAGTGACCTGGTGGGAACAAACACAACAGGCAAACTATTAGCAGAGGCCGTGTGGAAGCAGCTCGAACCTTCTGGGCCAGGCAGAGGTAGGGGTCCTGGGTTTAGCTTGTGGAGTGTGTCCTGTACATCCCCTTGCCTCCCTTTCCTGCCTCAACATGCATATAAAGCTTTGGCGGATCCAGGTTACAGAGGGAGGAGAGGAAGACAAAGAGATCCCCACTGTTCTGACCTCTTCTAAGAACTCGCCTTAGGAACTTCTTGATATCCTCCTTGGCTGTTTCCTAGGACGGGTAGAGCCCAGACTCTGCAGGCTAAAATGTTCCCGAGATGAACGGAACCCAGTATGTTTGCTAATAACCCATTTTAGAAGTTTATGTGGAGGGTGGGTGTGGAATAAAACAGCTCATTAGAGGGATAACTGATGATTTGGGCGGGTCTCAGAGGCAATCGCTTTGAGCCATTATTTATCCTATTTTCCGCCTTCTCTCATCTCAGCCTAATTTCTCAGATACTCTGCTAAGTGGTTAAGAAATCCATGTGGTTTTCCATCTCTTGTCCAATCTATTTTCTTTTGCTGTCAGAGTCTCTATTTCCACTTCGATTTTTTCCCCCAGATTTGAATGCAGCAAACCCTGTAATTGAACTTTTTTTTTTTTTAATGTGAAGATTTAGAGCAGGATAGAGCTGAATGGATGCAGGGCAGAGGGTCTATTTTAATTCAGCAGACCATTCTTTTTATGTACTGGGAAAGACATGACATTCATTAAAAGATAATTTTCAGAAAATGGCAAAATCATGACTCTCATAGAGCTATAAAATGAACACATGTTAAAGATTTTGTTTGACTCATTAATTGCGAGAACCAGGCAGACGTTATAACTAGATTAAAGAAGAGTCAAGCAAGCACAGATTTATACCCCCAAATTTATACAGAGTAAAGGGATGTTGAAATAAATGTGCAAATGGAGGCAAAACTGCCCTTTTCTTGGAGTAGAGGAAGGGTTGTCCCTCCCCTGCACTGAATTCATTTGCATGTTTATAAAAAGAATTGGTTTCCCTTGCTATCAGTTATCTACAATTTTCAGATTAAAATAGCTCCCATGGAATCAGAATCAGACAACCAGAAGCATGTGCTTTAGGCAAGGCATAGTTTTCACTGAAGCATAAATTTTTTCTTACACATTTAGACCAATCCTTCCAGCTCAGGGAATTTACTCACTGGCTTCTTCCATGGATGACTTCGGCTACTTCAGAAAAAGCAGATTACAATTAACATCTTAAATTTGTAACAATCTAGGTTGAATTAGTAATAATCTAGCTTCGATAGTATACAAACACTCAGCCCCTAACAAGCTCCATCCCCTTTTGTTGTTATTGTCTCAAATTACATGTTTTTACATTGTGCTAAGAAGGAAACTTGGGTCTAACTGCAATTTGCTTTGCAATTGCTCCACACATAATCCACATCTAAACTTGACCCTGTCTAATTTTCTTGGAAGGTCATTAAATTGTATCTCATGTTGAATTAAACAGCCAATAACTGAATTTGGCAGTCACAGAAAGAGTCAGGGACCTGAGATCCAGTTCTAGCTTTCTGGCTAAAGAGGTGTGTCATCCCTGAACCTTGGTTTTCTTATCCGCAAGATGAGAGAGGGCAGACCAGATGTTCTCAAAGGTTCCTTTTTGTTCTTAGTTTCTGTGACTCTACTTCTCATGTCAGTGGGTTGTTTGCTGTTTTACATTATTGTGATGATTAATTTGTATGTCAACTTGGTGAGGCCATGGTGCGTAGATATTTGATCAAATGTTATTCTGGATGTTTCTGTGTTTTTGGATGAGATTAATGTTTGATGGACTTTCAGTAAAGCAAATTACTTTCCATAATGGGAGTGGGCTTCATCCAATCAGTTGAAGACTTAACAGAACAAAGACTAACTTCCCCTAAACAAAAAGGAATTCTGCCAGCAGACTGCCTTTGGACTTGAACTGCAACTCTTCCCTGAGTCTCCAGCCTGCCAGCCTAACCCATCAGATTTTGGACTCACAAAGCCTCCATAATTGTGTGAGCCAGTTCCTTAAAATAAATCTTTCTATCCCTCTCTCTCTCTCTCTATCACCTATCTATCATCTATCTATCCATCTATCTATAACTTATATAGAGAGAAATCAAACAGGATGTGGAATGAATACACAGACATACGTACACACATGCATGTGCACATATATCCCGTTGGTTCTTTCTCTATATTTTTCTTTGGAGAGCCCTAACACAATTACTATGATGAAAAAGAGAGAGAATTGTTGAAAATGGATAGCTCTAGACTCCTCTGAAATCTGATAAAACCAATGTCTTCTGCCCATACTCAGGACAGAAGAACAAAGTTTTACATACAACATCTACCTATTCAAAGGAATGTCCAGTTCTTTCATAAAATCCAGAACATTTGTTGAGTAGAAAGATGAAAAGAGCACGTTTGAAAGTGAGAGTCCAGTTCTCTGATGATGACCGTTTCATATTCTGACCATCAAGTGGAGTGGGCAGCTGTCACAGAAGTGACCTGGAGGGTCAGGAGCCTATAACTCCCTTTCCAAATTCCCAGTAAAGTCTGGCTTTCTACCTAGAAACTAGAAATGTAGGGTTATTCACCTTGATTTTTCACTACCATGTCCACACGAGACAGGATGAGAACCACTAAGTTTGAAAATACATGAATTTATTAAGGTCAAGGGTAAACAGATGGGATGAGGCTGAAGAAGTTGGCTAGGAACCAAGGTCCTTTGACTTTTAAGCACAAAACACGCCAAAATGATATTGGGCTCTGTTCACAGTTAGTGTAATACAATATCCTTACATCCTTTCCTATCTTTCTAATTGTCTCTTTATGTTTTTTTTTAAATAAATAAGAAAATTGAAGGGACAGCAGAGTCAAGTGACTTGCCCAAGGCCACAAAGGTAGTAAGGAGTGGAGACAGCTCTGACACAGCTTCTCTGTCTGTAAGCTTCTTCTCTTTCCATTGCATCCACAGCACCTCTCCTGTGGCCCGTCCTTTCCCTGCCACCCCTCCTATTGAGCGGCAATGTACAAGTGCATCATGCAGAATGCCAAAGGTGAGAAGATAATACTGCAGTGAAAAAGCAGGAAAAGAAATACCACTTCTCAATGTAGTAATAATTGGCAAGGGAAGCAATGTTGCTGTGAGAACATGGTGCCCACAGTGGTTTATTGGTGGGAAGGTAGGAATCATCAGACACACACACACACGCACACTCACACGCACACACACACACACACAACTGGTAGAGTCTAGATTGTGGAACCAACAGAATCATCTCCGTGCTTCTGACTGAGGAAAGTTCCCAAAAGATTCCTCTATGTGGTTTGCCTACATATGCCTCCTGTAGAAAAGACTTAAAATTTCACATAATGGATAAGTTTGGTGGTGAATATGTAGGTTTTTAGTCATTCAATGGAATTTATTAAGCATCTATTAAGGTCAAGACTCTGACCCCAAAGAAGCTGGAGAGGAATGCCAACATAACAGAATTCCTGGGTTCTGCCCTCCAGGAGATTTTTACCCTGACTTACCAAGGAAGATTAAAATTAGTGCTGGAGGGACTTCCCTGGTGGCACAGTGGTTGGGAATCCACCTGCCAATGCAGGGGACACAGGTTCGATCCCTGGTCTGGGAAGATCCCACATGCCCAGGAGCAAGTAAGCCCATGTGCCATAACTACTGAGCCTGCGCTCTAGAGCCCACGAGCCACAACTAGTGAGCCCACGAGCCACAACTAGTGAGCCCGCAAGCCACAACTACTGAGCCCGTGCAACTAGAGCCTGTGCTCCGCAACAAGAGAAGCCACTGCAGTGAGAAGCCCACGCACTGCAGCAAAGAGTAGCCCCCGTTCGCCGCAACTAGAGGAAGCCCATGCACAGCAACGAAGACCCAACGCAGCCAAAAATAAATTAAAAATAAATATAAAAAAAAATTAGTGCTGGAGAGATGTACAAACAGTCTGCCTTACTAGCTCCAAGACAGAGGTGTTTGATTTCAACTGGGGAATTGAGAGAGGCTTTATAAAGTAGATGAAATCTGAGCTGGACCTTAAAGACGGAGAGCAACTTCAGGTGGCAGAAAATGGAGGGAATTGCATTTCCAGCTAAGGAAACAGACATGGAAGTGTGAGAGTGTGGTGTCTAGGGGACAAGAAACCAGAGCACAGACAAAAGAAGGGATGTGGAGGGACACGAAGTTGGCTTTCCTATGGGTTTTGAATGCTAGGATAAGGAATGTGTGGTATATTTCATTTTGGTTCCCAGCTCTCCACACTTCCATCCTGCAAGAGAAGTACACATCTCCATTCACTGCCATGGGATTTTCAGTGCATCCAGTAGGAGGGGTATACATTTCTGCGCCATTAACATTGGGCTTGGTCATGTGACTTGCTTGGCCTTGACATGTAGACCACATACGCCATGTTTGAGTAGAAGCCTTAAGAGCCATTCTTTGTTTCCAACAGCTCTCTTGCTTTTTTCTCTTTGCACCAGAATGGCTTATCCCATACAGGACCTGCTTCATCAGCTGAGTTCTGGAATGATGATGACCTATGGAGCAGAACCACTGTTGACCCCACAATGACCCATGAGTAACATGTAACATAAATAAGAAATAAACCATTGCTTTGCTGTTGTAACTGAAATTTTGGGGTTGTGTTTTGCCACAGCAAAACTAACCAACAATTTTTTTTTTAACTTTATTCTGAAAGCAATGGGTTTTGGAAAAGTTAAAAATTTTCCTTTCTCCCCTGCCCGGCATCCCATGACTTTCAGGGGTGAAAAAAAACATGTTTTAATTCCTGACTCTATTCAGATTCAATTGCTTTTTCCATATCAGAGACATGGGGGTGGGGGAGGATAGAATAACAATTAGCTTAATACTCACTCTTTGTAGCCACTGGATCAGAGTCACCTGGAATCTAAGTAAATCTGATAAATTGCACCATGAGCATCCAACACTGTGCAGCTGATGGCAGCAAAAACATCACTTCCTTCCAAATTGTTAAGGATAGCGCCAATTTGCCAGATAGGAATAAAGATTTCAAATTTAAACTTGAAGCTTTACTTTCCAATGATGGAATATTCCATTCAGCCACAGCAAAGAAATAAATGAACTGGCGTTTCATGCTGAGATGGCCACCAGAGAAATGGCTTGGTAATGTCGGCCAAAACACTGAAAGTGTGTGCTGCCATCAATGTAAAAGAGGTTTAACTTTCGGTAGGTTATTAAGAAGGATTTGAGAATATATTTGTTGGTACATCTATTTCTTGTCTATCATTTAATTGAATACCAACAAGGGTCGTCTTTCATCATGTAGCGTGGGAAGGAGCATGATAGGCAGAGAGGGGAGGAGCTTGAATAACACTAATAATAGTGATGATGATAAAGAAATGAGAAAGAGAGTGGACTCTGGATTCAGTTAAACCTCAATTGCAAGAATGGCTTGCAACTTACTAGTTATAGGTTCTGGGGAAAATTACTTTTCAAAATACCTGAAACAGGGACTTTAACCACTGGTGGCGCAGTGGTTAAAACTCCATGCTCCCAATGCAGGGGGCCTGGGTTCGATCCCTGGTCAGGAAACTAGATCCCATGTGCATGCCGCAACTAAGAGTTCACATGCTACAACTAAGAAGCCTGCCTGCAGCAACTAAGACCCTGCACAACCAAATAAATAAATAAATAAATATAAAATATAAAATAAAATAAAATACCTGAAACAAAATTTCCTCATTTATAAAATGGATATAATAATAGCTCTCTGCTGCAGTGATCATGAGAATGATGTGAGATAATGAATGTAAAGTACTTGGCATATGTAGTAGATGCTCAATAAATGCTGCTGAAGTTTTCTTTCTTCAACTTTTAGTTTTTACCTGTTTCTCACCTGAATGCTTTTTCCTAACCCTATCAAAATTCTACCCATCCCTCAGTGTCTGGATTTACCGTTTCATCAGGGCATTCTCTGACTTCAGTGTCTGATACTCTACCTTCTCTGAAACAGCAGTAAAGGCCATTGATGTTCATTTTTTGAATTCATTCATTCATTTATTCAACAAATATTACTGGAGTACCTACTCGGTACCAGACACTGTTATAGGTGCTGGAAATACAGCTGTGAACAAAGTCTTGCTCTCACTGAGCTTACATTATAGTAGGAGGAGTGGGATAATTAATTAACAAATAAAAAGAAAATTGGTAAGTCAAATAATGGTAAGTGGTATGAAGAAAAATAAAATAGGACAAGAAGAAAAAGGAATGCCAGAGTGGGAAGGATACTATTTATCAGGTGGTCAAGAAAGGCCTCTCTGAGATGATACTGGAGTAGAGGGAGTGAGCCATGAGGAACCGGCAGGATGACATTTCAGGGTAAAGGGTCTAGCCAGTACAAAGGCCCTGAGGCATGAGAAAGCTTGGCATATTCTAGGAAGGACACTAGTGTGGCTGAGCAGAGTAAGCCAGGGAGAGTGGGTGGGAGAAGAGGTCAAGAACGTAGGCTCTTGTGGGTGATGGGAAGGACTTCGATTTTTAGTCTGGGTGAGTTGGGAACCCATGAGACTGTTTTTGAGCAAAGAAGTTACATTATTTTACTTATATTTTTAAAAGGCTCACTCCATATGCTGTGTTGAAAATAGATTTCAGAGGAATAAGGAGAGAAGGAAAGAAAGTTAAAGGGGCTTTTGCAGTAAGAGGTGAGAGACAATGGTGGCTTAGACAAGATGATAATAGTGGAGGTGGTGAAAAGTGGAGTCTGGATATATTTTGAAGAAGGAATAAAAAGATTTTCTCGTAGATTGAGTATGTGATGGGAGAGAAAGAAAGGAGTCAGGAATGACCCC
The DNA here is from genome assembly GCF_964341445.2 of Mesoplodon mirus. Classification (NCBI taxonomy): domain Eukaryota; kingdom Metazoa; phylum Chordata; class Mammalia; order Artiodactyla; family Ziphiidae; genus Mesoplodon; species Mesoplodon mirus. Next base: position 59,145,688 of record NC_138982.1, read on the forward strand.
AAGTTCTTTGGTCTGCACAACTGGGAGGATGGGGAAGATTGGGGGGAGTAGATTCTGGGTAGAGGGAGAATCATGTTCATTCTGGCATCAGTTGAGTTTGAGTTATCTATTCAGTACCCAAGTAGAGACCCATTAGGCAGATGGATATGTGAGTCTAGAGTTAGAGGGAGACATCTGAGCTTGAAATGCAAATTAGGGAGTCAAAATCATATAAACAAACATTAAAGCTGTGAGACTGGAACTCACTGAAAGAGTGTTCAGGGTTTGGGAAAAATGAGAAGGAACACGGAAAGGAGACAGAGAAGGAGCAACCAGGGACAGAACTGAAAGTGATGCCCTGGAAGCCAAGTGATGGGAGTATTGAAGTATTGATCCACTGTAAAATGCTGCCAATAAGATGAATAAGGTGAAGACCGAGAATAAGCCATTGCATGTGGGAAGGGCGAGGTCGCTGAAAATCTTGATAAGAACAGTGCTGGAAGCAATTTTGAGAATGAAAGCTTGACTGAAGTGTATTTAGGAAAGACTATTGAGAAAGTGGAATGGGAAGTACTGGGTCTAGAAGGCTCATCCAAGGAGATTTGCTGTAAAGGAGACCAGTAGCTGGAGGGGAAAGTGGGGTCAATGCAGATTTTGTTTTGTTTTTGTAAAATGAGTGGTAATTCAGCATGTTTGTATGCTACTGGGAATGATCCAATAGAAAAAGAAATATTGTTGATCAGGAAAGAGAAGAGATAATTACTGGAAATGTTTGTGGACAGATAAGAAGGGATTTGATCAAGTACACAGTGGAGGGTTTGGCTTTAGATAGGAACCCAACTAGATCATGCTGAGCAACAAGAGGGAAAGCAGGGCATTTATGTACAGATACAGTTAGTTGAGAGAAGTGGGAGTTGGCAGAATAGGGAAGTTCTCTTCTGGGAGTTTCTATTTTTTTCCCTCCAGTGAAATAGAAAGAGATAAAAGAATGGAGGAGATGCTGGAGGTCTGAAGAAGGAAGAGAACATGCGAAATAATGATCTAAGGAAGTAGAGAATTGAATGAACAATGACAATGTAGAAAGATTGCCAGCAGCTCTACAGACCCACTGAGGTTAGGAGTCATGAATATAAAGTGAGACTTGTCACTGGGTTGTGGAGATTCTCTCCAGCCACAATCAGCCACTGGTTACAGGTGAAGAGTAGGAGGGGAGTTGAATTCAAGCTTGGTTTTACCAGGCAGATGCCAAGAAGGAAAAGCGACTTTAAGGGAATGGGAATAAGGACAATGAATACATGTGAGCAATTGTTAGTGATGGGCCATGGAATGTTAGCAGAGTAGGAGAGGGGAAAGTACAGACCTTAGAGGGAGGAGAGACAGTGACAGGGATGGACTCATCCTGGTGAGACTGAAGAATCACTGGAGTTGGAGTGTTACAGAAGGTGGCCTGAGAAGATGGTCAGCAGGTCTGAAAGCAGGATGCATGGAATGGCCAGGTCTAGGGTATGAGTATGGGGTACGTGACTGAGGTGAGACAGAGGACAATCACTTATCAGTACTATGTGGGTCCAGCGTCCCCAGTAAGCCCTTCGAGGAGGGGAGGCATGTCTCGTAGATCTTTGCCTTTCTCCCCGAGCATCCAGCACAGCACTATGAGTTTAGCAGGGGCTTCATTTATGTTTATAAATAAGTGTTGAATGAAAGTTCAGTCATTAAAGAATACAGAAAAATCGGAGCAACAAGATTCAGATTTTCTACCATAAACTACAACTTGCTGCATTTCCCCCCCACCCAAATTATTGCCAAGCCATTGAGATCAACTGAAGGGGACCCCCTGGCCTTAGAGGTATTAAAGTAATGGTTTCAATTATTCAAAGCCAACCATAGGGCCTCCCTGGTGGCGCAGTGGTTGAGAGTCCGCCTGCCGATGCAGGGGATACGGGTTCGTGCCCCGGTCTGGGAGGATCCCATATGCCGCGGAGCGGCTGGGCCCGTGAGCCGTGGCCGCTGGGCCTGCGCATCCGGAGCCTGTGCTCCGCAACGGGGGAGGCCACAACAGTGAGAGGCCCGCATACCGCAAAAAAAAAAAAAAAAAAAAAAAAAAAAAAAAAAAAAAAAAAAAAAAGCCAACCATAGAATTCCATGGCAGGAGGTCATTTGTAATTTGTGAAAGCATAAATTTGGACTTAATGGTTTGGAGCTTTAGTTGGTGAGTGAGACTAGACAGCTACTTAACGTCTACATCTCAATGTGGTCATGTTATTTTATAGCTATTATCAGATCTGTAGACACTCTCTGAAGGGAAGAAAATAAATTATTTGTAAAGATCGCCTAAAATCGAAAGCAATATTTTCATTGGGAAATTCATAGAGGCATTTGCATATAAACCTCAAAGATGTGAAAACAACCACATTTCACATCCATTTAATTTAAATGGACTCACTGCTTTAATCTGTATCTTGGCATGTTGCTATATACTCAGGCCAAAAAAGTACCAGGCACTGGGGAAATCATCTTCAGCCAAAACTAGCATTAGTACAAACTCAGGGAAGCAAGAGAAAAAACCTTTTGCAGTCATGGGCTGGGAGAATGAAAATAAACTAGGATTTTTTTTAAAAAATTCACCTTATCAGGTAAAATGTACTGCTTTACCCAGTAGTGGAGGGATATTTGGGAGGCTGAGACTTACAGTAATCAACCAAATCTGATCACACAGCAGCTTTGGTAAGAAACAGAATGGGGGCTTAATTCAACGTTTTGGGAAGAGCCTGCTTCCTCTCCACCTGCCCTGCCTAGAAAGACAAGGTCTTCAGAGGCATAACAGTAACCCCATCCTCATCCACAGGTAATCCGCACCCCCTTGGGGTTCTCTGCAATCCACAAATCTCACTGAATGAATTCCCACAACTGCCCTAGGCAATAAATAGTAATGTCTCATTTTGAGGATGTGAGTTGGAGGCTCAGAGGGTCCAGATGATCTGCTGAAGGACATTTAACTTATACCTGACAGAGCAGTGATTCAAACCACATCTTCTCGATCCAGGTCAAGCCTTTTCCACACCCCAACCAGCCCTATATTGGTGAGAGTCCAACCTGAGGGGCACTTTGTCAGCTCACATGGGACGTTTGTCCTGGCTCACTCATGGTACATTTCAATCAGGATTACCATTTGGGAGGAAAGAACATCTCAGAAGCAGGTTTTCAGCCTTGCCTTGAAGAGGACCATGTCTTCCTTCACTATGTCCCCTGTTTCTTCCCCTTTTCAGTCCCACTGCCCTCCATTACCTCATATCAAGTTATTATATCCAAGCTGAACATTCTGCCACTTGTGCCTTTTCCTTGCAAACCAGTTTTCTCCTTGATGTAGATTACTTTTTCTAAGATGCCAGTTTCATTACTGATTTTAAAGTGTTCTCTGGCTGTTGTGCTCAGACTCCCTGGTTTGGCATTCAAGGCCTTCATAATTTGGCCCCAAACTATTTTGTAATCTGTGTTCCACTCCTCTGCCTCTTGTCACTCCAGAGTATGCATTTTCCTAAACATGAACATTTATGTCCTGTATTCACTCTGAATGCAGCGTCCTCAGCCCTCCTCTTTCACCTATACGTTCTACTTCCATTCTTTCAAAGCTGAGGTCCATCTTTTCCTCCTCACGGACTTTGCCAAGACATTCCAGCACACGGCAGTTTTCTCAAGGTTAGTGTCTTGTTTGCCCCTCCAGATCCACTTTCCACCCTCTCCACCCTGCTCCCTGCCCCAGGAAGTGAGTGCCACGGACCGGCTCCCTTACTCTCCAAATACTGAACTCTCTCTGTGGTTTTCCTCCACCCAACACTCACCTTTGTAAATAGCCTTTTTAAAAAATTAAAGTCTCCTCAAATTCCCAGTTTGAATCTGACATCTGCTTCCTGTCAGGACCCTGCCTGATCTCATTCCCTTCGTCTATATACTCACAGGCTTTATTTATTGCTTTAAGCCTTCATATACCATATCAAAGGCTGCCTTGAATTAATAGCTGTTTTCCTCTGTGAGGGTCTATTCCCAACCTTACTAAAGTTTCCTGAAGGCAAGAAATGTGTATTATACTCCTACATATGCTTGACTATCCCTCTTACCACCTGCTATTTCAGTCAAACTTAGTACACGTTTGATTGTTATGTGTCCCTGTGTAAAGGACACCTAAATAAGTTAGGAAAAGCAGACCTTTTTAAAGCCTAAGCAAACACATACTTGAATATATCTAATTATAAAGAAATAGGTGACTGAAACGAGTTAATAATGATATATCGCTCCTTCCTTCTCTAGGAAATTGGTTCCACTTTATTCCTGCTCAGAATTAAGTAAATCATTACAGTAACTCAGAGACATTTCCATTGGCCTCAGTTTACCTACTTCCTGGCCAATGGGGGCACCTGCAAAAGATGGTACCAACTTTAAGATCTGACAAGCTTTCCGCCCCTTAGAAATGGCTTCTGAAAGGTCTGGCAACAATTTTCCAGAAATCAAGGAAGCAACCAAAATTGTTGTAAAAGGTAAATTTACCTCTCATGACTTTTTTGAAGACTAAAGTAATAAATATAAAATACCTACCTCAGGGCTTCCCTGGTGGCGCAGTGGTGGAGAGTCCGCCTGCCGATGCAGGGGACATGGGTTCGTGCCCCGATCCGGGAGGATCCCACATGCCGCGGAGCGGCTGGGCCCGTGAGCCATGGCCACTGGGCCTGCGCGTCCGGAGCCTGTGCTCCGCAATGGGAGAGGCCACAGCAGTGAGAGGCCCGCGTACTGCAAAATAAATAAATAAATAAATAAATAAATAAAATACCTACCTCAGTGCCTGGAATGTGGTATTGTCCAGTGAGGTATCTCCCTTCCCCCTTATATTCAGCTGCATATATATTATATATATAATTATATTAAAATGTAGAGTTTTATATACAGAGTGTACATAGGTTTAATTATAAATGTGTTGCATACATTAAATGTAGCATCAACATAGATTGTGCTTTTGGAAACTTAAACTGAGAACAAAATATATATGCTTTTAACTGTAGTAAATATGCCACATATTAAGAGAAATTACCATTTCACAAAATTCATAAGCCAGAGAATTACTGCCTAAGACAATTTGCTGAAAATTAAATGTGATCCGTATAGTGTCTTTGTGGCTATTGTGAAATGCAAATGTGGAAATGTTTTGATTATTTTAATTGCCCTAGGCATTATAATTGGCTATAAACTCAATCTCTATAGATTTTTAAAAGATGCTTTAGAAAGAAAGACCACTGAATCCATTGACAAGGAAAGAGTTATAAAGACCAGCTAAAATGCATCTTTATTTCCTTATAAAAATCTCATAAATAATGGGAAATTGAGGAATGTACTACATTGAATCCCAACTCTAGGCTGGATTGGAGTGAGTTGGGCTTTTGCAGATAGCCTCCTTCTCTGCTTCTTTCTCTTCCTGCTTTTCTTATTCCTCTGGTACTTTGTTTCTTGGGCTGTGCTTCTTTTTCTTTTTTGAAAACATATTTGAAGTATAATCGATTTAGAAAATTACATTAGTTTCAGGTGTACGACATACTGATTCAAAATTTTTATAGATTACAGTCCATTTAGAGTTATTATAAGGACTTCCCTGGTGGTCCAGTGGTAAAGAATCCGCCTTCCAATGCAGGCAACGCGGGTTCGATCCCTGGTTGGGAAACTAAGATCCCACATGCTGTGGGGCAGCTAAGCCCGCGCGCCTCAACCAGAGAGCCTGCGTGCTGCAAAACTACAGAGCCCATGCTAACTGGAGGCTGCATGCCACAACTAGAGAGAGAAAAACCCGCATGCCACAGTAAGAGAGAAGCCTGGGCACTGCAACTAGAGAGAAGCCCGCGCGCCACAACGAAGAGCCTGTGCCACAGTGAAAGATCCCGCATGCCTCAATGAAGACCATGCATGCCACAACTAAAGACCCAACGCAGCCAGAAAAAAAAAATTTTATTATAAAATATTGGTTATGTTCCCTGTGCTGTACAATATATCCTTGTATATTATATATTTTATACAGAGTAGTTTGTACTTTTAAATCCCCTACCCCTACCTTCCCTCTCCCTACCTTCCCTCTCCCCACTCATAACCACTAGTTTGTTCTCTATATCTGTGAGTCTGTTTCTGTTTTGTTATATTCATTCACTTGTTTTATTTTTTAGATTCCACATGTAAGTGATAACATACAGTATTTGTCTTTCTCTGTCTGATTTATTTCACTAAGCATAATACCCTCCAGGTCCATCCATGTTATTTCAAATGGCAAAATTTCACTCTTTTTTATGGCAGAGTAATATTCCATTTGATATATATAGTATATATATATATATATATATATATATATATATATATATATACGATATATATATATATAGATATATATATACTATATATATGTATATAGATGTATATAGTATATACATCTATATATATATATATCTATATATATATATATATATATATAGATATATATAGATATATATAGTAAGCAGAAATGGGGTATTTTGGAACCTCAAGTAATATTTTCCTCTCATTCTCCATATTTTACTTTCATAAACCTTTTTTCTTTTTTCCTCATTGGTCAGTTTATTCACTCAACAGATTCTCTTTTGAGTTCCTAGGACTCCACATTCACTTTACTCAGGGGAAAAGTTCATTCTTGTTCAATTCCCTTATGAAGAAGAGCATTATTTAAAATCTGACTCCACATGTCCTCTCTGGAGTGCATTTTTGTTTGTTTGTTTTTTGCGGTATGCAGGCCTCTCACCGTTGTGGCCTCTCCCATTGCGGAGCACAGGCTCCGGACGCGCAGGCTCAGCGGCCATGGCTCACGGGCCCAGCTGCTCCGTGGCATGTGGGATCTTCCCTGACCGGGGCACGAACCCGTGTCCCCTGCATCGGCAGGTGGACTCTCAACCACTGCGCCACCAGGGAAGCCCCTGGAGTACATTTTTGACTCTTTACTGCATCGTCTCACTCCTCAAGATATTTCTCCTTAGGGAGGTTCAATAAATGCTCAGCTGCCTCCCACAAAGGAAGTCTGAGGCAAGATTCAGACCCACCATCCACCCAGAGGCATGTGCTGTTCCCTCAGACTCCTGGCATAGCAGTCTGAGAGACTTACCAGTTCTAAATGATTGATTTGCCCTTCCACTGGCATCCCATCGTCATTAAAATCAGGGGCAGAAAAGAAATAAGAAGAGAGGAAAGGGGTGGAGAAAAGAAAAAAGAAATAAAGGGAAGGGAAGGGGTGGGGAGAGAAGGAAAAGGAAGGAAACAGAATAGCCATTTCACCCCACTGGTCTGAGGCAAATAATTCAGTAGGTCATGAAGAGCATTCTAATCCAGGGTCTAGTTGTGTGTGTGTGTGTGTGTGTGTGTGTACGCATGGAAGCTTGTGCATGTTTGTGCACAACAGCACATGTGCAGTTTTTGCTACTGCTTCAGAAGTTTTATTAAAATTTATCACATTTGATCCATGGCCAGGGTGCTATTTACATGCTTTACAATTAATGTACAATTAATTTACTAAATAAGCCAAGATGAACAGGCCCCAAAACAGAAAACGAGATGCCTTTCTTTCTCGACTCTGATTTAACATTCCTTGATTGAGTTACTGGTTGGTCTGTTTCAATTTAGACCTATTTCTTCTCTCTAACAAAGGTCAGTTCTAGACCAAGAAGACCATATATTTTCAACTTCTATGCAAATCAAATGTCTTGGTGACTATACTAGTACAGACGATAATTACCAGAATGAATAAGGTCCAGAAGCATCCTGTATAGTAACACACACACTCTCTCTCTCCCTCTGTCTCTTTCTCCCCATTTGGTCTTCAACCTTAGCGTCAGCCAGAGACTCTCCAAAGCTTTGCAGGGACAGATATATCACTGCTGGGTCTTAGTATTGATGAGTCTCGGCATCTGTTTCTCTTGTTCTGAGTTTTCATGTACTCTTAGGCAAGAAATTCTGCTTGAAGAATTTAGCTCTGCATTCTTAGTCATGTTAGTATAATGTTCACCAGAGTTACTTGTTATGTGAGTGTTTGTCAGTGAGTTATCACTGACATTGCAGTTACTGGTGTGCATGCTTATTTTACACCCATAAGTTATGACCCTATGAGGGGCAAGAACCTTGTCTTTCTATTCATCTTTCCATGCACTTAGTAGATGCTCAATTAATGTTTGTTGCAGAATCCATGAGTAGTTGTTACTGCTAAATGAATGCTCTTTAAGAGTGGATGAGAATTTTCAGGTGTTGACAAATGGTATTCCCTTTAGTAGAGCAAGTTCCAAATTGCTGAGCAGTTTGGAATTTGTTTAATGGTGTCGGCTTGGGCACAGCATCATTATTTCCAGCAGTGAATACCATTTTTAAGTGCTTTCTACCTGCCAAGAACTGTGTTCGACAGGTAATTTTTTCTAATCTATTCAGTAACCCTGGATATAAATTTTATTATTTTCATTTTAAAGATGAAGAAGCTTAGAGAGGTCATGTAACCTGCCCAAGGTTACATAGGTAGTGAGCAGTATGGGGATTTTTATCCTAGTAGGTCTGCATTTATCCCCTACATCTTCTTACATCTCACAACAAAACTCTAAGGAAAAAATAAGAATGCTGAAGTTTTTTGGGGTATGTTGTTTATGCAGTGGGTAGCTTTTCTGAAAGCAGAACTCTTTTACCTTTATATAAAATGTACTAAATAGCTATGCATGTATCACCTTATTTAATCTTCACCCAAGCCTTACAAGATATTATCTTTATTTTTTATCATCTAGAGAATTTATCATTTTCTTGGATCAGAAAGATTAGAAAACCTGCTCCAGGACACCTGGACAGAAGTAGCATAGCCAGAACTAATCTGGCAGATTTTTGTGGTTTCCACCACATGATTCAACATCCCAAAGATGGCAAGGAATCCTAAAAGACTGAACAGGGAAGCAGTCAGAAGCTGGGCTCTAGTCTAACACTATGGAAACAGAATCGAAAGTCAAATATGTGCTAAAATATAATGCTTCGAGCATGTACAATTAAAGAACATAGATAGCAACCACGTTTCAGTTTATTGGGCATGGTTTCCATAGCAATATGATTTATTTCCAGTAGAATCTGTCAACCTAAAATAGTAGGTTTTCCCTCATTAAGAGAAACAAATAAAAAGTTCATTGATATTTGTTTTTCCATTATGCAAAGATTATAATGTTTTGTTATGGCAAAGAGACAGTAATTCTCTCTGCAGAACCAACAGGAAATAAGGTCACCCTTGTTTTTCTGGAACAAAATGGATTCTTGTTAGTCTTGGGGAGCTGCAGCAAACAAAGGACACCAAGCGCCCGACATGCCATGCCAAGGCTGGAGGTTGATGCAGTGTGTGCAAGTCTCCTGGAATACACGGAAGTTCACACTGGCTTTCCTTAAACGGAAAAAAAATTTAAAGAGAAAGAAGGATTTTCTCCAGGAAGGAGCACTTAGCCTTGAACAGAGTAGGGAGGCCCAGAACTAGAAGAAAACAACTGGAATGAAAGCTAACATTTATTGTGTTCCTTCCTCAGCAGACACCACTCTAAGTACCTCCTATGAACTATCTCGGTTACTCTTCCCAACAACCCCATGGGGTAGGTACTATTACTACCCCTGAATTACAGGTGTGAAAACCGATGCACAAGCCATTCAGTGTCTTGACAAGGGCACGCAGGTGGGAATGGCAGTGTAGGATTTGAGTTCTGGAAGTCTGGCCCCGGAACCTGCACTTTCAACCACTCTTCTATGTAGGCAAGGAAGTGAAGAAGAGAACGTTTCTTGCCCAATATCCCACAGTGACATAAGCGACCGAACTTAAGATCTTAGACTGCAGGTTCACTGGCATTTCCATCCTGCCGGGCTGGCTCTTCACGCACAGGCTAGAGTATTAGGAGAATGAAGAGATTCATTGGAAGCAGAGTGGTGAAAGTGCTAAAGGCACCTGTTTTTCCTCATGCTTTTTCATAAGCACACTCATCCTTCTAATTTCAAACAGTTTCCTCCAAAACTCCTTCAACAGCTCAAACCCTGCAAAAGCTACTGTAAGGGTGTGCCCCAGTTTTGGTGGAGCTACAATTTGACTATCTGATAATTATTGAATCTCAGATTTGAAAGTCATTTGCCATATGGCGATTGTTGAGTTTAGAGGAAAGGGGTTTGATCTGCAATCCTCTTAGTCAGGGAGTGATGATGTTGTAAAATAGCTGCATTCCACACACCAGCTACCTTTGCTGCTCTTGTAGATAAAAATAACTTGATTATAAAACAGACATTGGCAGGTACTTGATGAGACCAAAAAGCAAAAAAGTTTGTCTATGAGCTTGACTATGAAGATAAACATGGAGGAGGCAGATTTGCATAGTGATTAATAATGTCACTTCTGCAAATGGGTCAGATCTCAGCTCTAACAACTACTAAGTCAGTAATCTTGAGCAAGTTATGTAACCCCCCTAAGCCTCAGTTTCCTCATCTATTAAATGGGACTAATAATACCACCCTCAGAGGTGGTCAAAATTATGCAAGATAATCAATATAAAGCAGTTTTAACAGCATGTGGCCCAGTCTAAGCCTCACCCACTGCTTCCCTTGCCCTTTGCACTCCAACAATACTGCTTTGTTCCACCAAATGCCTTGTTCTCTAAGCCTTCCACTCTGCCTGGAAGGCTCTTCCCCTATTTGTCCTCTTGAAAAATTCCTCTTCATTCTTCAAATTTAACTCAATGCTTCAGTCTTACATAACTCTTCCATCCCTCCACCATTTCTAGTAACCCACCATTATAATACTTACTAAATTGTGATGATTTTCCAACATGTCTTTCTCTTCATTCTACTTCTTGGGTGTACCTTAATCCTTGGTGCCCAGTGCAGACCCTGGCACATCATGGGCATTCAATAAGCAGTTGTTGGATAGATGAACAAGCAAATACTGAGTTTCAGTGTAAAGTCCAGGCTTATGTTCAATAAAATAAGAAAATCTTCTGGAGGTATTAACAATCTAATATCATCAATTGGGAAGGCTCTAACCATAAAATCTAAAGTGTATTCTCATTTTGGTTTTAAGCAAAATCCAAAGCTTTAGAAATTACAGTCCAAACATAATAAGACCTGGAAGAGATTATAGATCATTTTTATGACAGAAGGAGAATCACAATGCCAGTGGAAGGAGGCTGAGATCATGACCCAATTTGCACTAGAGAAATTCCAAAGGATTCAAATTCATGTCCCAAACAGCAAGTTATCATTGATTTTTTTACCACCTAGTAAGTATTCTGAATAATAATTCACTAAGAGACATGAGTATATAAAAGCACATCAAGAATAACTAACTAGGAATTATCCTGCACACTAAACTCAAGGTCTGTGGAAATAGTTATATTCCTTTCATTGTTCCAAAGGGATAGCCAGTTCTTGGACCGTTTCACTATAATGGAAATAGAGCTAGGAGCTAAGTCCGGAAACAGCCCATTCACACAGTTCAAAGCTTCTCTGGTCTAGACTGCTCTAGCAGGCAGGATACCAGAAGACTGATAAGGGCAGAATATTTCCACATTTTCTAAATGAGAACTGAGGGGATATGCACTTAAAAAAAAACCCTGTCGGACTTCCCTGGTGGCACAGTGGTTAAGAATCCACCTGCCAATGCAGGGGACACGGGTTCGAGTCCAGGAAGATCCCACATGCCGCGGAGCAGCTAAGCTCATGCGCCACAACTACTGGAGCCCGCGTGCCTAGAGCCCGTGCTCTGCAACAAGAGAAGCCACCACAATGAGAAGCTCACGCACCACAACAAAGAGTAGCCCTTGCTCGCCACAACTAGAGAAAGCCCGCGCGCAGCAACGAAGACCCAACGCAGCCAAAAATTAAAAAAAAAACAACCCTGTAAAGACTCACTGCAGAATGCCACCCTTCATGTAGCCTGCTGACCAGCCAGTGTAAAGCATCAGCTCACAACCAATGGAGACAGGAGAAGTCAGTGGTATCAGGATAAAGGCCAGGTACCCCAGAGGCTTCTGCGGAAAGGCTCCACAGAGAAGAGGCACAGGCAAAACTTACTCTGAGACAGGTCCCACAAGAATTTTTCACCTGTGGGTGGATTACTCAGGATGTCTCAGGCTTGAAGGGGACTCTGAGGTTCCATAATGACTTTTATAGACTGCATTTTCTTTTGTAGACACCATCTGCAGTGTCATGGTTGGAAAGGGTGTGTGTGTGCGCGTGTGTGCCCATGAGAACGCTACCATATATTCCTCAAGATACAGGACAATCTGATACTTTTAAAAACGCCTGGGCTTCCCTGGTGGCGCAGTGGTTGAGAGTCCGCCTGCTGATGCAGGGGACGCGGGTTCGTGCCCCGGTCCGGGAAGATCCCACATGCTGCAGAGCGGCTGGGCCCGTGAGACATGGCTGTTGAACCTGCGCGTCCGGAGCCTGTGCTCCACAACGGGAGAGGCCACAGCAGTGAGAGACCCGTGTACCGCCAAAAAAAAAAAAAAAAAAAAAAATTCAACTCATACTCACACAGGTAGATTGAATTGTGTACTGGCCACATGTGGAGGCGTTGCTTTGATGGTCTTACACTTCAAGATAAGGTCTAAAACACTCCAGCCGTGAAGCAACTTATGGAGTCTAAATTCTCTGTACCTCATTTGTTAATTTCCCCTGCCTGGAAAAGCTATAGTCAACTCAATGTGACACTCAATTTGCACAAAAAAGCATCCAGTTTACATTTCTCATCACTTTCCCACTTGGTTGTTTAGGTTTTCAGAGGACAGTGGTCATTCTCTTCCATGTGGTGGGCACTCGATGCGAGTCATGATGCTTCTCCTGCCTATCTGCTCCCTCACTGATTCTCCCCTGGAGCGGAGTGACTGCTCTTCCCAGAGCCTTTGGGAGAGGAATCAGGCAACGAGAACTCAGTCCTTTCCTCTCTCCTTCCTCTAGAGAGTCAGCTGCTCCTAGACAGCAAGTGTTCTGATTCTCCGTGCTCGAAGTTTTTCAGTAGGAGAGCTCCATATGCTGGTGGCTGTCCAGGTGAGCTTGTGACCAGGTGGATAAGTCTGCCTGAATCTGGAGTGCAGTACCGGAAGCTCATTCTTCTTTTTTTTTTAATTTTAATTTTTATTTTTATTTTTATTTTTGGCTGCGTTGGGTCTTCATTGCTGTGCGTGGTCCTTCTCTAGTTGCGGCGAGCGGGGGCTACTCTTTCATTATGGTGCACAGGCTTCTCACTGTAGTGGCTTCTCTTGTTGCGGAGCATGGGCTCCAGACGCATGGGCTTCAGTAGTTGTGGCACGGGGGCTCAGTAGTTGTGGCTCACAGGCTCTAGAACGCAGGCTCAGTAGTTGTGGCGCACAGGCTTAGTTGCTCCACAGCATGTGGGACCTTCCCGGATCAGGGATCTTATCCGAGTCCCCTGCATTGGCAGGCGGATTCTTAACCACTGTGCCACCAGGGAAGTCCCCGGAAGCTCATTCTTTCTGCACTTAAACCATATTCACCATCCAGCCTTTACAGTAAAAGAGTGACACATTGGACTCCATCTGCCTGACCGTTCTGTATATCCCAATTGCTTCCAAACTGGGTCAGGGAAAAGGAGTGTACTTACTGGCTCCCTAAAACCCCAATAGGTTTGAAGACACAGCTGACATTACCCACTGTTTTACCACCTTGTCTTTGCCACAGCAGAACAGATGGCACAGTCTACTGGACAGCCTCTGTTCCTTCAGGGAGACGCCCAGTAATCAACTGGATCTCCAAGATAAAAGCCCTCTGCAGGGAAATCTGCAGTGTTTACTGATTTCCGCGGTGCAAATACCCACACCATGGCAGCTTTTAAGCTACCCTTGGGATATCACTGAACAGAGTTGGGAGGAGATGTACACAATCTTATCTCAACAGCCAGTAAGGAGCTAACTCAGCCAACTTGCTGCACCTCTCTAGAGCCAGGAAGAACATCCTTCCAGAGAGGCAGATGGCCATGGCACATGGCTAGATGCACACCTCTCAGCTGGAATTCCTGTTTGGTGATTGTTTGCTGCCCTGAGAACTGGCTCAACTGTAGGAAAAGACCAACACTCTGTACCACATTCAGTGGCAAGTCTACAGTCAGTTCAATATAAAATGAAAGGAAACAAGATGAGAACAAGGTCATCTTGCAGGTGGCCACACCAGGAGCTAGCCCCGCTTGGATTAGACAGACTGTCTTTCTAAGTTCCTGCAGTTACACATTCCCTGGTCTTTTTCTGGCGTTTGGTAATCACTTCCCCATCACGTGGGAAAGGTCATTTTTCTGTCCCTAGCCCTGATATTCTAAGCAGCAGAAATACTAGAGTTTGAATTCTGTTGAGTGATTATAGGCTGGTTGCTTACATCATCCTGATTCTTACTTTCCGTATTTGAAAATATAGAGATTGTGATATTTTCCTAGAAGGTTATCAGAAATATTATAAATGATGTTTCTAAAACACCTAGGATGGTGTGTGGCATGTAGTCGGCACACAATAAATGATAGACATGTGATCACTCCTTTGTTGGTGGCAGGGATGCAGCCCAAGGAGGTGGGGTGGGGAGCGGAGCTCAGCCGGTGCAGTTCCTTTTGATTCCCTTCCCATTTCCTCACTTTGTGATGTTTACGTCAGTTTTATCCACTTTGCCGTACTGCACACTTGTCCTCCTTCCAACTCCACCTTCTGGCCTCCCTCTCAGAAGTCATTACTTTTTTTTTTTTTTTGCGGTACGCGGGCCTCTCACTGCTGTGGCCTCTCCCGCAGCGGAGCACAGGTTCCGGACGCGCAGGCTCAGCGGCCATGGCTCACGGGCCCAGCCGCTCCGCAGCATGTGGGATCCTCCCGGACCGGGGCACAAACCCGTGTCCCCTACATCGGCAGGTGGACTCTCAGCCACTGCGCCACCAGGGACGCCCAGAAGTCATTACTCTTAAGGAGCAACAGGAAATATAAACAGAAGCGTGGAGGCAGGACCCTTGCTCCTAGCGGTGGATAAAGGAAAAACGTCCTTATCATGCCTATATTAGTAGTAGTTTTCATGTTTTAAAATACACATTTTAAGTGCATGCATAATATTCCATTTAAGTAGACACACCATATTTTGTCATAATTTCCTTAACTAGGTCCTCAATCAGGTTGTTTTCAACATTTCACTCTCACAAAAAATACTTCATTGAACATCTATGGGCAAAAATGCTTACCTACATTCAGATCATATCTTTAACAGATTATATCTGCTAAACGTTACAATGTTTTTAAATACAGCAAGCAGGAAATGCATGCCTGAAGAAACACCTTGGAAGCCATTTCAAGCCTTACCTGAGGAAAGCCGCGCAGTTTTCTTCACAGTCAACACGCAGTGATCGACTAGATTCACTCTCCCCTCCCCCAATACTTCTCCCATTATTTTTGTATATAACTTCCAAAAACAATCCAGTAGATCCAGAACAAAAAGTTACCTCAGTGTCTTTGTAAATCTGTTTCTTCGGTTAGGTTCCCCAAGAAACACCATGAAACAAAGATCCAAGTGCAAGTAGTTTATACGGAAGTTAAGGGGTGGAAAGGTGAGATAAGAAAGCCAAAAATAAAAAATATAAATATAAATAAATAAATAAAAATTAAAGAAAAAGAAAACCAATAAAGAACGCCGACTGAGCCAGTTACCACTGTGGGTAACTGGAACTTGGGCCCTGGAGACAACCATTTGGAATCAGTGTAAACATGCCTCTGAGATATCCCACCCTGGGCATGGGGGATCCAGGGTATTTATTCACCAACTCTTGTTAGTCACTAGCTGAAAGCCCCTGCTGGAAGGTGTTAATACCCTGGCACTTCCTGTGGCACAGGTAAGCAACGTGGCTTTTGCAGGCAGGGAGAGCCCTCAGCAAAGGAATAGAAGTGTTGGCAGTTGGAAGTCCGCTGCCACGCACTGAAGTTGTGGGGTGAGGGCGTATGGGTGAGATGCCAACAGCGTCTGCTAGAATCTACCCCTCGGGAACACGGCAGCTGTATTCCTGGAATGCGGCTGTTGCTTTAAGTTGTGATGTGTGTAAAAGAGGACATTCATGGTCTAAAATCCATGTTTTCCATCCTATGATATACCTAGTGAATATTGGATAAGCTATGTAAACAGACCATACACAGCAGGAGAAAGTAGGTAGGGCTTCACATCTAGGAAGATGACAATCATTAGTTCAACAACCATTTATAGAGGGTCCTTTAGTCTTCCAGTCTTGATGAGAAGCACGAGAATACAAAGGTGCATTCGACATAATCCTGCCTGTAAGGAGCTTACTCTGGTGTACGAGCAGAAGGTGGGATCCGAGAGCAGAGGAGACCTGTGGCCTCTATCCAGGCAGATAACCTGGGAGGAAGCAATACCCGAGAAGAAATTCCTAAACTTGGTATGTCTAGGCAGACAGGACCTCAGAGAGCCTCACAGAGTTCCCTAGCTCCAGAAGTGGAGAATGGTCCCATGGTCCAAAAGTGGAGAATGGCCCCATGGTCCAGAAGTGGAGAATGGCCCCATGGTCCAGAAGTGGAGAATGGTCCCATGCAATCCCCAGAGTATCTGCAGGATGAGTATCATGTGCCCAAGAGGGGCATGAAAGCAGTAGAGAAAATTGTTAGGCATGAAAGGTGCCTGTTATGAGACTGAGGAACGCTGGACATGACCCGAGGGCAGGGTGTCTGGCTTACTGTGCCCCCTGTGCCAGCAGATGACAACTAAGAACCAGATGCCTCCCCTCCCACCCCAAAGTCCTCCCAGAGCTTGGGGGGAACCAAAGAAGTCAGGAGACAGGGAATCTGGATGGACTAGGAATTCTGTCTGGAAGAATGGTATCTTGTCCTACAAATTCTATTGAGTTACAGACAAATGAAGCAGGGACATTTCTTCTGTACTCAAATTTGTGGATCAAAAGCTGTACCCATTGCTCAATGATCCCCCTAATGTCGTGTTGTTCTCTTCGACGAGTCTCCCAGAGCAGTGCGGTAAGGAGGGCATAGTTCTTGGAGTCAGACAGACTTTGGTTCAAGTTCTAAGTCTCCTGATTCCAGTCCCTGGATGTGTGCTTACGGGCAAATTAACAGTGTTTATACCCCTTTGAGAGTCAGTTGTCTCACCTGCAAGATGGTGGTTTCTGTGAGGATTAGTAAGACAAGATAGAGGATCGTCTACTGGGGAGTCTTAGCACAGCAGCCTTCCAGAGAGGAACGGTGTGATACTGTGATCCCTGGCTTCTCGGGCTGCACGGTGATGTCACCACGGCTCATGGACAGAGGGGAAGAAACTCTGATGGATGGGCCAGAATGGCTCCTCCCAAGCTTGTGACATTGTGAAAACCTCCTAGACTTCATGGAGACGGTCCAGATGCACGAGCTGGGAGGGGAGTTTGGAAAGAGCTCTGCTAGAGGAAACAGATGGCACCAAAAATCTTCTCAGAGGAGCCACTGCGTCACGCTCTCCTTTGATTCTGCAGATGCAATTATGCCAGCTCCCAAGGATGAGGGAATTTGCCATAGATGAGCAAGCTTTTCCAAAGAATAAAATGTCTACATATATATATAAATGTTTTATCCTTTGGAAATTTATTCTTTGTGTATATATCACCAGTTTTAAGGGAATGAATGAGTATTACAAATTCTGATTTTTCATTATGAGAAATACTAAATAGAATGTATCATTTTTGTATACGTGCTTATGTGCCTAGAGACTTAGGGTTTTACATAACGTGTCATGTTTTTTCCTTTTCAGATACATCCAGATGTTTTTAGTCTATGCAAAGTAATGCATAGTAATGGTGGATATGTACTGCATTTTTCAATTGATTTGCAAGATGTAGTTATATAAAAGAGTTTTAAAAGCATAATTCTTTCAAAATTTGTTCATTTTTTTTAACCACACCTGGAAAATTATTTTTCTATTATTTTGCTCTTTGGAGTTAAAATACTCAAACACCAGAAACATTGTTAATCTGGGACAAACCAAGTCTCAGAAATTTTGGAAGCAATCACCTTCTGCAATGTCTGGCATACAGTCAGTGCTCAACAAAAGTCATTTTCCTCCCTCTCCCCTCACTGCCACGGGTCACCTGGGAAAGAACCCTACCTCCTTACTGTTCTTGTATATTAGCCTTCCCATTTCCATTCCTAGTCTGCCTCCAAAACATGACATATCTTCAGATATTTGATACTGACTATTGCAGTTATTACTGTTGTAAGTTTCTGCTTACACTGCCCCAGGTGCTGGGAATGCAGAGAAGACTCGATCCCTGCCCCCAAGAAGCTGACAGTCTAGAGAGGGCGAAAAGCACACAAACCCTGGACAGACTGTCAGTCTGACACTCACCTGTCTAGATTTAATGCCACAGTTTCCTGATACATTATACAATGATCTTCTCACCTGGCTGGCTCCCCATATGCTTTCTTCTTCCTCAGGCCACCTGATTCCATGAATGGGATCAGCCCTTATAAATGAGGCTTGTCTTATACAAGTCCTGCAGAAGACAAATAGCTCCATGGTTAGGCTTACTAGATTCCTGGAACAGGCTTTCTAAATGAAGGAGAATCTTCCCTTGACTTGAACAGGGAGATATTTTTTAAAAGCAGTGACGCTAAATTGGAAAAAAAAAAAAAGCAAAAGCAAAAGAAAGCAATGACTCCATATGTAGCAAAGATACCTGCCTAATCAAAATTTAGATTAAAACATTATTTTCTTCACCCTCTTTCATTTTCACCTGTCGAAGCTTTCATTTAACAAACATGTACAGAGTGCCTGTCTTGGACCAGGCACTGTATAGGAACTGCGTTAAGATGAGTTTAATATGGTACCTGCCCTCTCAGAGGTCATGGCCAAGTGGGGAAGAAAGGCAAGCCGCAGACAAGTAGAGGGGAGTGAGGTGAGGGCTATGGCAGAGTCAGGCGCAGGGAAGTTCTAGAAGTCGGAGGAGAAGCACCTCAATCCGTTTGGAAAAATTTGCTCACTCACAGTCTGCCCCTAGCCAATTAATCTCCATTACTGTAAGAGCAGTACACAGAGATCCTGGCACAGAGAATAAGAAGTTATTTTTCCTAATTCTAGTTTGGCTCCTGAGTGAGGTGCAAGTGGTGTGTCTTAATATGTGCATTCTTCCTGCTAAAGCTGTAAAACCTGGTTGAGATACTGATTTCAATCTGGGAGTCTCCTGGACCCTGTATTCTGTGTCCCTGAGGACATCTCAGGCAGCAGCAGAACTGCCAATGGCATCATCAAATCTCCCCCCAGTGGAGTCTGGATTTGAAACTGTTTGTCCACATTAAACGGAAGCTCATCCCCTTGGGTTTCCAGACTTGGCCCATTGGTATCCTCCTAATCGTTGGTGCTCATGGCTACCTCCTTGCGGGTCACCGCCCCCAAGCTGGATTCGATCAAGTAGAAAGTCTTCGTTTCCTCTAATTCTCCCTTTCAGAGGTGTATCCACGGAGTTTGTTTATTCTCATAATGGGATGATGAGCTGAGGGCCTGAGGAGATGCTCTCAGCTGATTCCAACTCAGAGAACTAAGAGATGTGGCATGTTCGCTCTTTTGGATTCCACTATTGCCTTGTCCAAAGGAGGAAGCCGACTCTTGTGGTGCTGGAGACAGAAATAGGCTTGGTAGAAAAGATCCAGGAGACGTCCTGTAAAGTGTGGCAGGATGGGAATGTGAGAGGAGAGAGGGACCAGCAGCTGAGATCAGGCCCGGTGGGGCAGAGGTAGAAACCAGAAGGAAGTCTCATCAACCAGGCAGAGCTCAGCACTCAGAGGAACTACAGAGGATGGTGAGATTTAAAGTGCTTTTAGAAAAAAACACATAAAGTTCTTAAAATAAAATTTAAAAATAAATAGAAATCAAGCTTAAAATATTTCATGCTTTGAAACTGACAGCTGTTTATAATTCTTTTGGTAAGGAAGAAAACTGATTTACAAATCATGGGAGTTGCTGGAAGCATCACCTCAGGCTCTAAGGCGGAGTTGTTTATGAATTTAGGGGAGGAGTGAGATTTTCTCAGAAAACAATTTTTTTTTTTCTGATTGAAAAATGTTCTTACACGGCTGTGTGACTATAGTGTGGCCACAGTGTTACGTTTTCTGGTTTTGCTCTGTGGAAGGCAAAGGGAGGCAACCCCTCCAAGGAGGGGAAGAGGAGTGCTGCTGTGTTTTTCGCACTCTACTCCCAGTCCTTCGTCAGTTTAATGAATGGCAGCACGACCCAGACAGACAGCAAATATGGATTGCTCTAAGAACAATCATGTTACTCCATTGCAGAGCTAGGCTTCAAATAAGCTGAGAAACTTCAGTGGCAAATCAAATAGGGGATAGAAAAAGGCCAGGGTTTTGTCTACAGAAAGATATAGGAAATTTTAGCAACCATGATCAATGAGGCTTACTAATAAGATGCTACAAATATACATAGGTGGGGCTTCCCTCGTGGCGCAGTGGTTGAGAATCTGCCTGCTAATGCAGGGGACAGGGGATCGAGCCCTGGTCTGGGAAGATCCCACATGCCGTGGAGCAGCTGGGCCCGTGAGCCACAACTACTGAGCCTGCGCGTCTGGAGCCTGTGCTCCGCAACAAGAGAGGCCGCGATAGTGAGAGGCCCACGCACTGCGATGAAGAGTGGCCCCCACTTGCCACAACTAGAGAAAGCCCTCGCACAGAAATGAAAACCCAACACAGCCCTAAATAAATAAATAAATAAATAAAATTAAAAAAAATATATATATACACATAGGTGTTTATTTTTTTAAATCTTGCTCTGTAAGACTAGCATGTTTAAATATACTGTTCTTTAATGTACTTATATATTTTTAATAATATTATATTTTATAAGATTATGGCTGGATAGAAAAAGCGGGGTTTCTTTCTCAGTTCACTTGCCTGCTATGTAGACTTCTGACTAAAACTAAGATACCTCAAGTGTCCTTAAATCAGGATATCCAAATTTCAGGAATACTTTGTAAGTGAGTTGGGATTAGCAGACTCTCAAGTGATGAATTTGCAAACTAAATACAAAATGACAAAAAGTATTCAATAGATGCTTATCTGAATAATAATACGTCAAACTCATAGTGACCAAAACGTCTTAAAGATTGAACTTAAAGCTCTGAAGGAAAACCACTCCCATTGAAGGCAGTTGACATGAACAAAGGTCTCTGCAAAAATGATTTTGGAAGTCAAGTGGGGGCTTCTGTGGGTTTTATTGTCAGAGTTAGAATCAGAGCCAACGTAGCCTCTGATAAAAATATAATCCCCAACACTGAGGATGATGCTGTGATATTTTTTGGTGGTTCTGAGATATGAGCAGATTGTCAAAATCATAAGTTGGATTCATCTTTTGGAATAACATATCTTGAAGGGATTAGATGACAAGAAAACCATATATTCCTGTCTTCTCTCATAGATACTTGCTTTAAGAATCCAGCCGCCATGCTGTGAGGGAGTCCAAACAAGCCCAGCCACAGAGACCACACTGGGAGTTCAGTTGGCTCTGGCCAACTGAGCCCAGCTGAGGCCCACAGCATCAACTGCCAGACGTGTTGAGTGGAGACACTTCAGCTGATGATCCCAGCACCTAACCATCCAAGACATGTGGGGCAGAAACCAGTTGTCCCTGTCATGCACTGTCTGAATTAATTGACTCTCACAGAATCTATGAGCATGATAAAATAGTTGTTCTATCCTACTAAGGTTTTTTTGGGGGGGGGAGTGGGAGGTGGGGGTAATTATATAGCAGTAATAACTACAATAGTCAGTATCAAGTCCTGCAGTCCTGTAACCAAGGGTCTTGGTTACAATATCCAGAGACTAAATCTCCAGTCTTCATCCAAGATAAAGGAGAGGCACATACCAGTCATTTGGATTTCAGGAAAGGAACTCAGGGTCCAACTGCTTCTTTGATGCACTTTTCGTCAATCTTGTTGTCTTTGATCACACACATACCCCACTTCTAGAGGTCTTGGTGCCATCAAATCCTGAGCCTTTTGAGGGGTCTGCTAGGTTCTTTTTTTCCTTCACCTTTTCCTTCTGCCAAGCTCAGGATTCCACTTTCTCTGGTCTGCTAAGGTCAACTGTCACTCTGTCACTCATTCCTTTAATTTCTCAGCTTCCAAATTTTGGTTGCTATAGTCTTCTTTTCCTTGAGAGTTTATGCTTTAAAAAATCATCTTACTGATGTTTCAGTGGGAATTTTGGAAAAAATGGAATTAAATACATAGGTTCAATTTGGTATCTCTCATTGGAATTTTACTAGATTTTTTATATCTTTTCTGGATATATTGACTTATCTCCTTTTATTTATTTAATTAAAATAAATTACTGAAGGATACTGGATACAAAAAAGACTTGCGCTTTATTGGAAAAGGGCAAGACAACAAGAACAACAAAAACCTTTCCACTCACTGTCTTTTCTCAAATATTTCAGTTCTCTGAGATTTATCCAAATGAATGTGAATGTGAAGTCTCCCCCTTTCTCTAGGTCTAATCCTCACCATTAAAGAGCTTTTGTGCTTGGTCTGTGTTGCATATTCATAAGAAGTTATAAAAACACAGGCTCATCCCTGAAGGAGAAGACAACCTAAAAATAGAAAATAATATAGTGAAAACACAAAGAGTATGCCATTCTTGTAAATAAGCAGATTGGATGAGATATGTACAGAATGAATGGGCCAAAGGTTGGGTACACCAGTGGGCAGTTTGGGCCATGAAGGCAAGAGAGTTTGAGGATTTTGCTGTGGTCATAACTGTTACCACTTATTAGGGCTGCCAACATGCCCCTGTCTGTCCCTGCAGACCGGGCCTTGGAGGCTACTGTTTCTGCCGTTGGACTCTTCTGGAAATGGGGTAATCTCTCTCCTCTCTCCCTCTACTTCAGCAGAAATGAAAACTCCCTGCAGGACACTTTTCTCTAACTTCTCAGCCCTGAGTAACACCCTTTCTATTCCTGCTGCAGGTCTACCTCAGTGTCCCCTCCGGATGGCTGCAAAGGGCCACACGGAGAAACCATCCTCCACAAACTGAGCTAGCCAGCACCTTCACTCCCCTCTTTTTTGATCTGCTAGGTGGCAGGCAGCCACTCTGCTATGCTTCTACTACCCACCGATCCATTCCAAACACCAGTTCTTCTCTACGTGAGAATCTCAGTCTCTCTCTCTCTCTCTCTCTCTCTCTCTCATTAAACAAACAAACAAACAAACAAAAAAACCCACCTCGTATATATTCTTGCTTTAAGAGTTAGGCAGAGTCTGGTGTGATTTTTCACATACTCACTCTAACCGATGAATGTTCAAGCATCCTGTGATTCTCAAAAAACCATTGCTGTTAATTTACAAGTGTTTACCTTGATATATGTGAGGTGGGTCATCCTTAGAAGAATTGTATGTGCTCAAGCAGCTAATTTTTTAAAGTAAGCTTAGAATTTCTTTAAGTGTAACTTTAAACTGGTGTCACTTATTTTAAAAGTAAGGCATGGGGCTTTCCTGGTGACGCAGTGGTTAAGAGTCCACCTGCCGATGCCGGGGACATGGGTTAGTGCCCCGGTCAGGGAAGATCCCACATGCCGCGGAACGGCTGGGACCGTGAGCCATGGCCGCTGAGCCTGCGCGTCCGGAGCCTGTGCTCCGCAACGGGAGAGGCCACAGCAGTGGGAAGCCCGCGTACCGCAAAAAAAAAAAAAGGCATAAAAGCATTTCTGATAATTATATGCATCTGTGAGGGTATATTTATGCAAATACTTTCATGTATTTTAGAGTATTTATTTAATCAAAAATCTAAATGATTCAAGGAGTATAAGAATAGTTGAAAAAAGGAAAGACCATGAAGACAAAGAAGACAGAAGGAGGTGTGTCAGAAATGAAAAGGAGTGAAATTCCTGAAGACTAGTGAAATAGAAGCACCTGTTGAGATAGGTAACAACCTATAATCAAGGTACAAGAATGTGACAGGAAATGTGTCAGCTTTCTGTAAACTTCAACATTGATCTCATACCACACACCTTTCATTCCATCTGACACAAGTGTACTTCCCAGAGGCAGATAAGACAGTTCTTTATATACTTCTATAGTGACTATTAACAAAACAAATGGGCAGATTTTGTTAACAGAATGCTTATACCTCTGTTTTTATCCACAGTTTTACACTGACCTCTCAATAATTCTACCACTGAACCCATTAAGTATAGTATTGCTTACTACAGACTGAGATTTTATATTAAAACTGAGACTGTACATTAGAATAAAACTGTTTCCTCTACCCTCATGACACTTCTAACGTTCACCGTGTGGGTTTTTCTGCAACTCTCCAATTCTCAGCAAAGTCAGAGTCCTACATTTAACTCACTTCTGACACTAACTATCTGAAGTTAGCCCAGACCCTACGAGGTAAGGACTCAATCCCACAAGAGTGCTTCTCCACTTCAGATGCCATTGCAAGTCCTGGGTTGTCATCTGTACTTCTGACCGACCAGCTATAAATTGGGAATTCCCATGACCCCCGCCTCTCAGGTTCAATAATTGGCTAGAACAACTCACAGAACCCAGGGAAAATTTACCTACTATTACCGATTTATTAAAGGATGAAAACAAACAGCCAGATGAAGAGATACACAGGGCAAGGTCTGGAAGAGTCCCGAGCACTGGACCTTCTGTCCCCGTGGAGTGCGAGGCACATCATCCTCCCAGTACGTGGACTTGTTCTTGTTCACCAACCCAGAAGCTCTCCAACCTTCGTTGTTTAGGGTGTTTATGCAGGCTTTATTAAGTAGGCATGCTTGATTAAATCATTGGCCATTAGTGATTAACTCAGCCTGCAGCCTTTCCCTGCTCCAGAGGTTACGTAGTGGGGCAGAAAGTTCCGACCCTCTAATCACACTGTTGGTATTCCCTGGGGGCTTTCCAACTAACACGTCATTAACATTAATTCAGGTGTGGTTGAAAGGGTCTTATTGTGAATAACAAAAGACGTTTCCTGTCACTTTTATTGACCTGGAGCTATTTCAGAACTGGGAACAAAAAACAAATATTTTAACAAAAGATGCTCTTATTACTCTTTCTTTTTTTTTTTTTTTAAAGAGTCTGTGGTTTTTTTTCAATTTTATTTTATTTTATTTATTTATTATTTTTGGGTGCGTTGGGTCTTCGTTGCTGGGCGCAGGTTTTCTCTAGTTGCAGCAAACGGGGGCTACTCTTTGTTGTGGTGCACGGGCTCTAGGTGTTCGGGTTTCATTAGTTGCGGCACACAGGCTCAGTAGTGGTGGCGCACGGGCTTAGTTGCTCCGTGGCATTTGGGATCTTCCCGGACCAGGGATCGAACCCACGTCCCCTGCATTGGCAGGCGGATTCTTAACCACTGTGCCACCGGGGAAGCCCCTCCTATTACTCTTACCCCTTAGGAAATTATAAGGATTTTAGAAACTCTGGCCAAGAGTCCAGGATGAACACCAAAATATATATTTCTTATCTACCATAATATTATATATATTATGTTCAAGTGAAAAATATAAATAAATTAGAATTCAATAATATTTTATGATTATGCTTATAAATCTTTAAGTTCAGGTTTGTTACTCCAAAATAAATGTGAGAATCATCAGGCAAAACATGACAGTTCTCCCTTATTTCTCACCCAACTCCCATTCCCTCTTCAGAAGCAACCACTGTATTTTAATTTGCTGTATAGTTAGGTATATGCCCTTCCAGCCTTTTACTGTGCATGTACATGCATGAGTGTACAGACACTTGAAATAGGCAGAATAAAGGCCTTCCCAAAGACGTTTACAATCTAATCCCTGGAATCTGTGGCTAAGTTATGTAGCAAAGGGAAATTAAGGTTGCTCCTCGGCTGACTTTAAAAGAGAGATTATTCTAGATTATCTGGGTGGAGCCAGTGTAATCACAAGGGTCTTTAAATGTGGAAGAGGGAGGCAGAAGGGATCCGAGTAATGAAATATGAGAAAGGCACAACAGGTCATTGCTGGCTTTGAAAACGGAAGGAGGTCAGGAGCTGGGAATGCAGACAGCCTCTAGAAGCTGGAAATAAGAAAACAAATTCTTCCCTAGTGTCTTCAGAAAGGAACACAACATCCGACATCTTGACATCCTGACATCTTCATTTTAGCCCAGTGAGACTTATTTAGGAATCTGGCCTCCAGAACTGTAAGATAATAAATTTGTGGTGTTTGAAGCCACTAAATGTGTGCTAATTTACAGCAGAAAAAGGAAATTTATATATGGACTTCAGGAATGCCTCAGTAAATGGCCCACCCAGTTCACTCAACAGAGAAGTTCAGTGTCAAGAAGCCCTAGGCACACACTCAGTTTCCAATCTGCTCTTCCCTCTATTCATAGTCATGAGCAGATGGACAAGGATCCCCAGACACCTGATGAAACCCTCATAATGAAAGATAAGAGAATAAAACAACTTTTTTTTTTTTTAACTCTTCACGTAGCCCAGTCTGTTAATCTTCTCCACAGGGCTTCTGGGATTTTGTGAACTGATAAGCAAAATTAGTCCTTCTTTCCCACCAAGATGCTGAACTTAGTTTCTCGTATTTTCTTCCAATTCTTATGACGCTTTAGTTTATACGTTTTAGCTCTTAGATTCTCCCCTTTCCATCTACAGTGAGCCTGGGCTGATGACCTCAGCCTTCTAAGGCACTTATAAATTAGCAATGCCACTATATCATGGTCTCCCCCTCTCTGAATAGTTCTAGCCCTCAAGGTTTTGGAAGAACAAGTGGATTAATAATTATGAAAGTAATCTGTAAAAATAAATAAAAAAAAATATTTTGAAAACACTACTCAAATATAAAATTTTAGGGTGATGACAATGATGATTATCAATATTTCCCACAGTTCTTTGCCAGTCATTTGTAGGAACTTCTTCCCATCTAGAGGTGGGATCATCTCTGTATGCCTGCCTTCCCTTTTGGTCCCTCCTCATCTGTGAAGTCCCCAGAATCCCAGTGAGGAATTCTGCATTGCCTGGGAAGGCCAACTTTGCATCAGCAGAAACTGGCCTGGGCAGCACAGAAATCTTGGAACTCTGGTCACGACTCCAGTGTCACCATCTGTAACAATTTTGATGATGGTGGAGGCTGCTCCACACAGACATAAGCAGATCATCCTCGGGCTCCACCCTGCCAGGGTTTATTTACAAGGCCAGTATTCCGAACAGAAGCTCCATTCACTTCATCTCTCTTTCCGGCTTCAGAGGGTGGCAGAAACACACCCAGGGCCATCCCAGGAACCTGGGTAGGCTTGTTAATCAAAGTTTCTTTAGTTCATCTAACCACGGGGGGTGTGTTGAATAAAACTCCCAGAGTCAAGTGTTGGTTCTGCCTCCTTGAAAGGAAAGCAGTGAGACAGGAAAGGCACCCAACTGAGATAAAAGCTAAGCTAAGAAATGATAGCATTTCCAAAACAAATCACTGGGCTTGGATGCCCTGGAATGAAACAGAAGAGGAGGGAGTGGCAGAGAAGCGAAAAGGCTGAACTCTAGTTAACAGAAGGCAGGGGGCTGACAGAAGACATTGGTATAAGATGTATGTCTTTCTGACAGTTTTTCCAAGAGCCCACCCTTACTGTGTCATTCTGCTCTTCCTGTTTTCCCCACATTTCCTGTCTTCTTCACAAGGTGCATGCTGAGAGGACATGTTAGGCTGTTGTTCCATGTTGAAAATTATTTTCACTGTTTTGTCTAAGAAAACAATCTGTTGGTCGTATGGACACCAAGGGAGGAAAGCTGGGGGTGGGAGAGGGCAGTTGTGGTGGTGGGATGAATTGGAAGACTGGGATTGACATATATGCACTAATATGTATAAAATAGATAACTAATAAGAACCTGCTGTATAAAAAAATAAAATTCAAAAAAAGAAAACAATCTGTTGGAGAGAGGCACAGAGCAGATTGAGAAGAAATAGCCTCATCCTTTTAACATGGACAAGGAGTGGTGAGAAATGTGGATCAAATGTGATGATGGAAAGCTGTTTGATGGTACAGCCAAAATCAAGCCCAGCCTCTTAGGTCACACACTTGCTCCTATATCCTAATCAAGCCTCTGCTACAAATCACTGGTGACAGGACACACATAGGTAATCGCTGAATCAGAGTGCTGAAGAAACACAGATGGGCCACTGGGGTGTGCTGCAGGAAATCATCTCAATGCAAGCTTTCCTGGTGCTTCCTTTGTACCAAGCATTGTGCTAGGTTGGAAGGGGAATAAAGATAAGCAAGGTGCCATTCTGCCCCCAGGGACACATCATCCCGTAGATGAAATGGAAAAGCAGGAACACGTGACCCAGTATTGCAGAGTTTCAACAGGATTTGGTGACTGTCTTCATTAATACTCTTGGTTACAAGAATGAACTTGAACTAGCCTTGAAGTGAGAATGGATTTTATTGGTGCTATATTATGGAAAACCCAAGTATCGAAAAGGGCAATGGAGTCTCAAAGTCAACAGGAACCAGGGACTTGAACGCTGCCAATAACTCTTTCTCCATCTCAAGCAACTGCATCTTTCTTTTCCTCTTTCTCTGTCGACCATCCTTGCTTCTCTAGCAGGGTATTCAATAGCATTCAGCTATTAGAGAGAGACTATTTGTGCTCTTCTTTTCTCTTTTTTATAAATTTATTTATTATTTATTTTTTGCTGTGTTGGGTCTCCATTGCTGCGCGTTGGCTTTCTCTAGTTGCGGTGAGGGGGGGCTCCTTTTCATTGCAGTGCGTGGGCTTCTCATTGTGGTGGCTTCTCTTGTTGCGGAGCATGGGCTCTAGGCGCGCGGGCTTCAGTAGTTGTGGCACACGGACTTAGTTGCTCCATGACATATGGGATCTTCCTGGACCAGGGATCGAACCCGTGTCCCCTGCATTGGCAGGCAGATTCTTAACCACTGCACCACCAGGGAAGTCCCTATTTGTGTTCTTTCTTGATTCCAAGTCTGAAAGAGCTGGGAAAGTCTCACTGAGCCGTCTTGATTCATGTTTCCCCCTGTGATCAAACCATCAAGATGAGGGAGCACAGAAGCTCCAGAGGAAACCTCACAGCCACCCTATTCACCGTGGTAAATGCTTTGCCTCCTATAATCACTTTAAGCCTTCTCTTGGTTATCTGGCTTTTCTGTTTTTCTCATAGAGTCTTGTATCCAGATTCCCCTCTCTACCCAATTCTTTCAAAATGATAAGTGACTTGAAAGATAAGAAAGTTTCAAGAGAAAGACAGAAGATAAAGAGAATGGGTATTTGACTGACTTAGACGATCAGCTGTGTTACGCTATAGGCAAATCTTTTAACTATCCAACGGTAGAGACTTTTCAGGTCCGTGATTTCTCCCTATTTTCTATTTCTGGTTCTCTATTTCACTTCTTGATAACATTACCTTCGGGGGACTGAGAAAGCAGATGGAGCAATCTCATTTTGCCTCCAAGTACTAGGCTTGATAAAAAGGATTGACTGGGTAGGGGGATGACTAAAGTGCAAAGTAGAGATTTTTATTTTCTTATTTATGGATTTTTGTTCATCCCCCGTAACACATTTAAATTTTACATAAATCCATAATTGCTAGAATTCTAAGCAACAAAGTGACAGACTTCCAAGTTTAGGAGACCAAGGAATGTAAGATTGCTTATTATTCTCTAGAAAGGTCTTTCACTATAGGATATCCCTTTTTCTGTCACCCTGTTGTCCTTTTATTTACACACTTGGCATTTAAACCATAGTAGGAAATGAACAACTCTACTAAGAAAAATGTATGTCTGTGTTCATAACAGCATCCACTGCCTAACTGTTTTGGCCGATTTCCAAGCTTCTGAGTGTATGTCTAAGACAGTTGTGCCTAGCAACAGTAAAGGATGTAACCATAAATTAACATAGTTGTTGGAGGTCATAAATGATTTAGATAAGGAGTTTCTCTCTCATTAATGATGTACAATCTTCCATAAGGTTTTGGAAATCGAATTCTGTGGGTCAGATTACGGTTCTTTGCCAGGCAGGGTGCATGTCTCATGATGTGTTTTTAATGAACAGCTCATACTAATTTTCTGCAAAAGCCATTCATCATCAGCTTCCGAAATTAGCAATAAAGGAAAATTTCCAGTGCCCTTTAAAGATTCATTTATTTTAATACTTTGGACAATGCTCCAACTGAATGAAATCAGAAGAATCCTTCCAAAGAAAGAACAACAATAGTAATAAGTAGAAGTAGT
This sequence comes from Mesoplodon mirus, assembly GCF_964341445.2. Taxonomy (NCBI): domain Eukaryota; kingdom Metazoa; phylum Chordata; class Mammalia; order Artiodactyla; family Ziphiidae; genus Mesoplodon; species Mesoplodon mirus. The sequence continues at coordinate 59,175,944 of NC_138982.1, forward strand.
AATCATAGTAGTGGTGGCACCACCCTGGATACCATCAATATCAGTACCACACTCAGAGTATCAATACCAGTATCATACTCAGAGTATGAATACCAGTATCATACTCAGGGTGCTGATACCAGTGCCACACTCAGTTGGGCATTTCAGATATTTAGTGACGGGAGTCATGGTAACTCTTATGGGGTCTGCACTGTAATCTTCACATACCTTACCAGTCTCCTTCATAGTCACATTCCACATTTCCTATACTTTTCTTATCTTAGACATTCCCCTCCTGATCCTCTCCAGGGCCCCTTTTAAATGTGGGGTCCAACTATCAATACATTTAAGCAGAGCGCAGCAACAGGACTTATACTTTGTGGCATCTGAATACTGCATTTCGTTTCTGCATAAACTTTGATAGCAGTTGTTTTATTAGTGACCTACTTTTTGTTTATTAAAACACATTTTATAGAATGGTTTATATAAATCATCATACTGCATTGAGAAAAATCTGAAAGTTGAAGGACAGGAGTGTCAGGGTCTGAGATAAATTTGAAGAAATGTTTCTGCCTGCAGAGTCATGGCCAGAGAGAGAGGTTACAGATGAGACAGCTTGCTACTCTTAAGAATTAGGGGAAGGCAAAAATGGGTTAAGGAGTAGTAAGAACTATAGTGGAGGGGTTTGAATACAAGGTGGGATCAGGAGTAAGATACAGCAGAGAAGAGTAGAACCAAACTTAAGGCCACAAATAGATGGAGTATCCCAGAGCACCTTCTTTTCCCAATGTCTTGTGATTGTTTGAGGAGTAGGAAGCATGGTTTATTAGATTAGGCTAGACAAGATCTATTTAATTAAACATTTACAACAAAATCAGATGAAGCATTTATACACTTCACCTTTATTGATGGTTTCTGAATGCTGAATAAAACCTTTGATCCTAATCAGGGTAGTCATTAGTGCTATTCACAGATTCAGGCATTGCATTTCCCCTCCCCTTTGAGATTTGATGTGGTCACGTGATTATCTTCAGCCAATGATTTGTGAGTGGTGGCTTTACGAGTCAATGTGCAGTTTGCCTCGGTCCCTTCCCATTGCTGAAATGATGATGAAAGCATGTGTCAGGATGATGCCTCTTCCAGCTTGAGTCTCTGAGCATTTACAGTGGGCTAAATCTTCTGACTTGCTTTGGCCATGTAGTGTGATTGAGGACTAGGATTCCAAACTGAACAATTTTGAGAGTGAAAGGGTCAACAGGCACAATTCAAAATGTATGGTCATCCTAGCAAGATCTAAACTTGTGTTAAGTCACTGAGGCTTGGGGGGTATTTTTTACTGCAGCACAACTTAGCCTATGCTGATTGATACAAGGCATGGGTAAACAACAGGCAATAAACCATTTCAAGAAGACCAAGAGATGAGTCATGCAGTCCTCTCTATAACTGCATGCCTGATAAGGTGAGGTCAGCTGAACTGGTTCTGACCAGTGAGTAAACTTCGGGATCCAGAGCTCCTGGCTTCCAAGTGTAGGCTCTCCTCCTTTAGATCTTGCAAGGAAATCCTTGTTGAAGAGCTGCATTAAGGTCAAAAGTGGCTAACATCAGCAAAAGCTATTATTGCCCAGAAAGACCAGCTTCAGTCTTATCTCCCGTGGCTCCATTTTCTAAAGCGTGGGCTGTGTTACCATTTAGGCTCTGGCTGTTGGCAAGGTAGTGTGGAGAGAGCTTGGGCAGGCAAGCCAGTGTGCCTACACGCAGGGGGTTCCTGTGGGATAGGATGGAGCCAGGGGATGGAAAGGCAGGTGGATAGGCTGTCATCAGGTATTGGGAGCCTGGGACTGCCTATTTCATGCCATCATGTTCTGGGGAGGAGCTCTGAGGAATACAAGAATTCTACAGTTGAGCCTGGTCTCTCAGGTCTTTCTAAAGATATATTTGTGAGAGTAGGAGGATGGAATATATTCACTTATCAGTCTCTTATCTTGACATAAAACTTTTAAGTATTTAGACATATGGTGTTTGCTGTCCATTGGTATCTTGCCCTGGGTCCTCCTGTGTGCACCTGAGTGGGAAAGCACAAGGGCCAGTCTCTGTGACGCTCTCCCTGAGGTCCCTAGACATGGTGCTCATGGCTTATTGCCCCTTCACCTCTGCTCTGCAGTATGTAAAGGGGGCAGAAGCCTAATTTAATAAGCAGAAGATGGGCTGAGCACAGCAGTCTCAGGATAAAAATCATTATCCCTGTACTCCCACACCCTGTCCTGGGGCAGGAAATGTTATCTAAGTGGGGATAAAGAATATCGTGGCTTCTGTACATATGTCAGAATGTATGTGGTTGGCTTTAAATATGAGGAGAAAGATGCAAAAGGGTCAGTGTTGGGGGCTGTATGGGGAAAATGACCAAGTCCAATGCTGAAATTTTAGGAAGGAACAGGCATATCTTTGATCTGCTGCAACTGGAGGAGTGTGTGTATGGTTATGTTGAAGGGCTGGGGAAACAGGTGTGTCCACCAATCCATCCAGAAGGCCACTCCAGCTCACGTGTCCAGCTCACATGTCCATCCAGAAGGCCACTCCAGCTCACGTGTCCAGCTCACATGTCCATCCAGAAGGCCACTCCAGCTCACGTGTCCAGCTCACATGTCCATCCGGAAGGCCACTCCAGCTCACGTGTTCAGCTCACATGTCCATCCGGAAGGCCACTCCAGCTCACGTGTCCAGCTCACATGTCCATCCGGAAGGCCACTCCAGCTCACGTGTTCAGCTCACATGTCCAGCTCACATGTCCATCCAGAAGGCCACTCCAGCTCACGTGTTCAGCTCACATGTCCAGCTCACATGTCCATCCAGAAGGCCACTCCAGCTCACGTGTTCAGCTCACATGTCCAGCTCACATGTCCATCCAGAAGGCCACTCCAGCTCACGTGTTCAGCTCACATGTCCAGCTCACATGTCCATCCAGAAGGCCACTCCAGCTCACGTGTTCAGCTCACATGTCCAGCTCACATGTCCATCCAGAAGGCCACTCCAGCTCACGTGTTCAGAATAAGGCATCAGGCCCTACCATTCCATTTGGGATCCACTCTGAGCCCCACGGAAAAGCATCTGGGGTCACTGCTTGGCCTCACCCTCCTCTGCCTGTTCTAAACCCAGAATATGCTAGAGCTCTTTGTGGCTGACACCTGTGTATATATTTACATTATTTATAGCATTATTATAAATAATAAAAAAATAAGTAAATCCTATTTAAATAAATATACAAATATATAAGCATATCCTCATCCATTTATATATATTTTATACAAAGGAAGCCGGGAGAAGACTCTCAGCCTACTTAGATGCACCCAACCCAGACAGGAACCCCCATGTCCAGCTTCCAGCTCCCTCTCTCAGCTGTCACTAGGGGGAGTGGAGCGCCCGTGCTTCCAGGGGTGAGGTGTTTATTCTCCAAGGTGGTTTAAAGCTCCCAGTCCATCCTCTTGTTCACTTCTCCCATTCTCCTCCAGCCCACTAAGCTCAGAGCAAGGGGGAAGGAAATGGAGACACTAAAAAATGGCATCTTGGGCTTCCCTGGTGGCGCAGTGGTTGAGAGTCCGCCTGCCGATGCAGGGGACACGGGTTCGTGCCCCGGTCCGGGAAGATCCCACATGCCGCGGAGCGGCTGGGCCCGTGAGCCATGGCCGCTGAGCCTGCGCGTCCAGAGCCTGTGCTTCGCAACGGGAGAGGCCACAACAGTGAGAGGCCCGCGTACCACAAAAAAAAAAAAAAAAAAAAAAAGGTAGCTTTACTCCCTAACACAGTAGCTCTCACCCAGGTCTGCCCCCCTTCTCCCACCAAAACCGTCCTCACTGGGGATTCTGACTCCCTTGGTCTAGGCTAGGGTGCAGTCTAGGCATCAGGAGTTTGAAAGCTCCCACATGATTCCAAGGTGAAGCCAAGGTCAAGAATCGCTGCTCTGACAGCAACTGCCTCCTCCCACCCCCGCCTAGGAAGAAGTTTTTAGTTTTAGGCCAACTTTACCCAAACTGTCCCGCCATTGAGACTTCATTCAGGGGGCAGACATCCCTGGGCATTTTTCCAGCAGCTTTGGGCAAATCTGTGCTGCAACTGTAGATACAATAATGGTGAACTGGACTTAATGCAGCGTCGGTGGGTCCACAATACACTCTCTGTTACCTTGCTTGCTATTAATACCACTTTGGCAAAGATAAAAATCAATATAAAAATAGTTTACTGCGAGGGCTGGAACTTAAATACCTAAACGATTCCACTATTTAAAAAACACAATCCTAGGCAGTAATTTGTATCAAGACTAAAAAATACTTAAGAAAGATTTTAAACTGTAAAACTATAATACTTATTCATCCCAGTTACTAGTCTTTTCCTTTGCAGGGAGGTCTTTTGCATATGAATCGGAAGGCATTCAGCTCCCCTCCACCCCCAGTGTGGACTGAGCTCTCTGGAATCCTCTCCGTTGATCACCTACCCTCAGGCCAGAGGAGGCGAAGTCCCAAGGGGAGCTCTCAAACCTCTCACAGAAATTCAGTCCAGATACTGACAGTTAGTGCCACAGACTGGCTGCTGGGCCCGTGTCCCCTGCCCTTGCCTGACCGTACTTCTTCTATTTGTGGGAGACATTGAGAAGTAACCCAGAGAAGGATTTGAAAAACAAAGTCGATTGGATTGGTAATAGTCTCTGCCTCTACGTGGGGAGCAAAGAAAGTTAATCTGAAGGATAAAAAAATGGGGTGGCAAGGTAGATGACAAGGAAGAGATCAGGAGTCACTGCAATCATAATATAAGACCATCTGAAGAGCTGTTTTTCAATTTACGATGGCATTTGGTCTTTGATTACCTTGAGGCTAAGAAACAAGTCATTTTCCACTTCATTGGTAAGTCAATATTTTTACTCCAAAGAACGATGGCTTTCATCTTTTTCTTTGACCTAAATGAAATTCTTCATTGATTAGTGTTTAACAATCTAAAACATTCAAGCAAAGGTGTTAGGAGAATCTTTAGGTTAGAGCGATATATGCTCAAGAACATGTTGACTTACCACGGGAGTCATTCTGTGGCGTGGGCACCTTGCTGCTGCAGTCAGGGCCAGGCGTTTGCCTGTTACGGATGACCAAAGAAGATTCTCTCGGAAACCTTCTGAAGGGGAAAAAGGATGAAGCAGTGCCAAGCTCTCTAAAGAAACCCTCAAAACAACTCTGGAAGCTGTAACTGTTTCCATTTCAAGATTGGTATGGCAGGTATGAATGAATAAGGGCAGAGAAAAACAAAAGGACCCTGAGCACTTAGTACATCTCTGTCATAGGAAAATAGATGGGTTAGGTTTGCAATAGAGCTTTAATAAGTCTGTTTCAGTTTGGATTATACTTCTTTGGAGGGTGGTTTGGCAATGTCTATCAAAATGTAACTGTACGTATCCCATGACACGACAATCCCATGTCCTGGGATTTATCCTACAGATACATGCATGCCTGCAAAATGCGCATGTACATTGTATTCATCTCAGTAGTGTTAAAAATAGCAAGAGCGTGGAAGCAAACTTGATGTTCATTGATAGTAGACCAGTTAAGTCAATTTATGGCACATCCTCCTATAGAATATTGTGCAACCATTAAAAAAGAGGCCACTCTTTCTGATGCGGAAAATCTCCAAGGTATATTAAGTGAAAAAAGAAGCTACAGAACAGTGTGAATGTTGTATAAAAAGTATTCATATATTTATTTATATGCATATATTTTATATATTTATAAGATCTCTCTGGAAGGATACACAAGAAACTGGTAACAGAGGCAGTAAGGGAAGCTAACAGGCTTCAGCGATGCATTGGGAAGATTTACTTTTACTCTGACCTTTTGAATTTTGTACCATGTGCATGTATTACTTTCTAATGATTTAAAGGGGGTCTATACCTGAAACCACGAAACTCCTAGAAGAAAACATGGAAATAAAGCTCCTGGACAAAGGTTTTAGTAATGAGTTTTTGGATATACCACCTAAAGCACAAGCAACAAAATCAAAAATCAACCAAATGGGGCTTCCCTGGTGGCGCAGTGGTTGAGAGTCCGCCTGCCGAGGCAGGGGACACGGGTTCGTGCCCCGGTCCGGGAAGATCCCACATGCCGCGGAGCGGCTGGGCCTGTGAGCCATGGCCGCTGAGCCTGCGCATCCGGAGCCTGTGCTCCTCAACGGGAGAGGCCACAACAGTGAGAGGCCCGCGTACAGCCAAAAAAAAAAAAAAAAAAAAAAATCAACCAAGTGGGACCACATCAAGTGGGTGTAGGGGAGCTGGGTCCCTGTCTCGAGAGGCAGCCACTGCTCTCCTCCCTGCTATGGACGCTTCAAAAGAATGAGGGCCAGTGTCACCAAATCTTCCTATTTTATGCAAAACTCAACTTTTTTTCTTTGAGGTATAGTGGATTTACACTATTATGTTAGTTTTGGGTGTACAACATAGTGGTTCAATATTTTTATAGATTATACTCCATCTAAAGTTATTATAAAATATTGACACCCTCATAGGCATGTCCTATCTTTAAGAGCTGCCCAGAGAGTAACTATGCCCATAAAGACAGTACCTGCCAACGGCTCCCACCACATCCTCGTATGACTTTAATGCAGGGCTTTGCTCACGTATTATTGCCTCAACGCTGGAAGGATACGGGAGAAGAGGCCAAACTTTAGAGTTTGGGGAAATTTTCCAAAGATTACTTGAATGTGGGGGCAGCCGGGCTTGGAGCCAGGAAAGTGGGTTTGAGTCCTAGTTCTGTCACTAGTTCACCGTGTGACCCTGGGCAAGTCATTGCCTGTGAAATAGCCACTTGCTCATCTTTACAATGCAGAATCTGGTGCAAGTATTCCTAACGTCCCTTCTGGCTCTTATTGTCAAGATTCTCTCATCCTGATTAGTATTGTATGGACATAGAGAAAGCCACCCTCACTCTATAGGTTGACACATGGCAGATCTAAATGACAACTGCAGGGCAGGGGGAGAGGAGGCGTCATCCAAAGGCATCACATTCTTTATTAAGCCCTCAGAGGATGATGCGCAGATTTTGTCAAAGTAAGTACTTGTCTTCAAATGCTTGAATCGGGGTGAGGCCACACAGCATGGGGCCAGGAGAAATAAACCATTGGGTTTTCCCGTGTCTCCCCCTTTGTGCCCAGCTGGCAATTCCAGGTGATAGATGCTCTGATGCAGAAGGACAAAAGGTCATGGGAACACAGAGGGCAGGCATCTGACCCAGGGTTAAGAGGAGTCTAGGATAAAATTATCTTTAAGTAGAGGCCTGAAATGTGAGTAGGAGCTAGTAGGCAAACAGAAACAGGAAATGCATTCTAATTAAGGAAAACAGGGAAGATAAGGGCCCAGAGTTGCAAAAGAGTCGCCACATTAGAACTGATTGAAATTCAGTATGGCTGGAGCATGGATGGCAGTAGTTGGGGCATGATCAGAGAGAATGTGTCCAGAGACTGAAGCAGATGCCACGTCATGACAACCATATTGAGCCATGAACTCTATGACCAATTCCTGGTTCATTCATTTATTCATCCATCTATGCACCTCATCCATGCAGTCATCGGCTAATCCATCCATTTATTTATTCATCTGTCACCCATCTGAAAAATAATGCAATGCTTTCAACCGTGGCAGCTCATTAGAATTACATGAAGAACCTGCAATTATCCCAAAGCCCAGACTGCATTCCAGACCAATTAGATCAGAATCTCTCGGGGTAGAACCCTGACATCAATATTTTCTAAGTCTCCCCAAGAAATTCTAATGTTCAGCCAAGTTTGAGAAGCACTGAAATGATGTGTGAATGATGTGTTAGGTCCCACAGTCAGCTGTTCCACTTTCTTTTTATTGCTCTGAATCCTGGCTTCTCTATCCCAGGGCCATGACTTGTGTGGGACTGGACATTTAGTCTAGAGCACCTGTGGTCTATAGGACATGACTGTGCAAATTAGAACAGGTACCCCTCCCTTAAAACATGTTGCTTCATTCTGTTTGAAATTGTCTTCATATTGTATACTGTTTATACTAGAATAAAATCTGCCCACCGGTCATGAAATTGTTGTAACAAACACACACATCAATGACATCTACAATGTGAGTAGAGAATCCTTATATGTGGCAGCCTTGTACAATGCACAACCTGTACACTCATACATGATGGCCCTCCTTTAGTCAGGGGAGGCATGTGATTCCAACTCCCTCACTCTCTGATCTGAGCCCAGCCAACTTCCTCTTTGACACCTTTCTAGTCCAGATGATCCACAAATAAGGGGACTATATTTCCAAAGTCTGAATACGTACCTTGGCACTGAGAAAGGCTTTTGTTTTTCTGATTAGAGGATTTATTTAAATGAAAACTCCTCTAAAAGGCATAGAAATTAAATCACATTTAGTTACTTATGTAATGAGTCATCTTTATTAAAAATAATTATGTTGCATGAAATTGGAACTGTTCTGGAAAATCTGTGAAAGATAGCTGCCAAACTCTAACTTCCAGCTGGAACTCTACAGCTCTGCTGTCTGGTCCCCCGTGATGGGACCTTCATGCTCCACTCTGCTCCCTAGGCCTAGCAGGTTCCTTGCGGTTGAGAGGCCACTGGTGACTACGATGGTTCTGACAGAAAACGAGAGATGCACAGAGCACCGTCTTTGTCGTGCCTCCCTCCATGGCCTCTCAGGAACAGAGGTGGCTGCTTGAGAAGGAACAACTAATCCCTGTGTTCTTTCTCTTTACCAATGCTCGGTAGGCACACAGTGGTGGCACTGCCATGGGGAAGAGTGGGCTCACGGATGGCTGAGGAAAGGAGAGGCAAAAACTGGCAAGGGTAATGATGGTCCCAGAGACCCACATACAGCATTTATCCCATGGATGATCAGGAGGAAGAAAAATGTACCTTCAGACGAGGAGGAGCTACTCTAGGCTGAAAAACACCATTAGGGAACTTGAGCAGGGCATCTTCTACCCACTCGTGGAGGACAGCACAAGGACTACAGGCGAGTAGACAATATAGAAAAAATAGTAGTGAGTATTGAAAGAAATACCATTCAAGCAGGGAGGGGGGTGGGAGGAGGGGTGGAAGGAGGATATAGCTAAGTCCTCATCCTTCACAGAATTCTTTGCCTAAATAATCTAAGGGTACAGTGAAAAGAGTCATGTTCTAGAAGATAAGATTCCAGTCCCAGTTTTGATATTAACCAGCTCTTTGATCTTGGGCAAGTCACCTGACTATCTGGTACCTGTGAGTCCACATTTGTGGAATAAGGATGAACTAATTGAATTCCAAGATCCCTTCCAGACCTAGAGGCAGCACAGCATAGAGACTCCGGAGCTGGACACCTGAATACACCCTGTGACTCTACCTCCTGCTGGTTGTGTGACCTTGGGCACATTACTCATCCTTTCTGTGCCAGAGTAAAATGGTATAAAAACGGTACCTACTTCATAGAGTTGCTGTGAGGATTAAATGAGATCACATATGTGGTGTGCTTACAAGAGAAACTGGCACATAGAGTACTCTTGATACGTGTTCTACTAGAATGGAAGCCACTTGAGAGTGGAGATCTATGTCTGTGTTTTGATCACTGATGTGGTCTAAGTGCTGATGGTATTATCTGGCACATAGTAGACACTGAGTAAATATCTTCTGAACGAATGAATGAACCCACTACACACCTATTAGAATGGCTGAAATCTAGAACACTGACAGCACCAAATGTTGGTGAGGATGTGGGGCAACAGGAACTCTCATTCACTGCTGGTGGAAATGCAAAACTGCCATATGATCCATCAATTTATGTCTTTATTTACCTGAAGTAGTGGAAATCTTAGGTCCTCACAAAAACCTGCATGTGGATATTTATAGCAGTTTTATTCATAATCATCGAAACTTGGAAACAACCAAGATGTCCTTCAGTGGGTAAATGGATGAATAGGCTGTGGTACATCCAGATAATAGAATATTATTTGGCACTAGAAAGAAATAAACTATCAAGCCATGAAAAGACAGGGGGTAACCTTAAATGCATATTATTAAGTGGAAGGAGCAAACCTGAAAAAGGCTACCTACTGTATGACATACTACAGGACATTCTGGAAAAGACAAAACTATTTAGAGAGTAAAAAGGGTCAGTGGTTGCCAAGGGTTGAGGAGAAGTTTGGGATGAACAGGTAGAACACAGAGGATTTTTAGGGCAGTGAAACTATTTGTATGATACTATAATGGTGGATATATGTCATTATACGTTTGTTCAAAGCCATAGAAGGTACAACACCAAGAGTGAACCCTAATATGAACTACGGACTTTGGGTGATAATGATGTGTTAATGTAGATTCATTGATTGTAAAAGATGTACCACTCTGGTGGAGGATGTTGATGGGGGATGCTATACATGTGAGTGGGCAAGGGGGTATATGAGAACTCTCTGTATTTTCTGCCCAATCTTGTTGTGAATCTAAAACTGCTCTAAAAAATATAGCCTATTAAAAAAAAAGAATAAATGTGTGAATAAACATTCTGACTCTATAGTCTCATGACCAGGGTTTACATTTGGGTCTTCTCCTGCCCTCTCCTTACAATGAGAGGAGAGGGCACGAGAAGACCCTCCTATCATCATTCTTATCACATAGAGAATCTAGAAGAAGTAAGAGAGAGTAACAAACTGCATAAATTACCAGAAAAAACGGTACTTAGTTACAGATCGCATTCTCCAAAAATGGCTGCAATAATCTTTTCAGTCCCACATACTCTTCTAGAACCCTGCCACTTGCCCACCAAGAGATGGAGTCTAGGTGCCCTCTGCTTGAACAGAAGCAGACCTTTTGACTGCCTCGACTAATAGAATATGGTGAATCTGATGCTTTGTGACCTTCCAAGCCTAGGTCATAAAAAGCAGTACAGCATCCACCAGGTCTCTCTCTCTTGAAATACTCAACTTGGGACACTGAGCAGCCAGGTAAGAAGCCCAAATCTTCCATGCTGTGGGGAAGTCCAAGCTAGTCCATGTGGAGAGACCCTGCAGAAAAGCCCTGAGATGCTGAAGAGAAAGAGGTGCTGGCCAGCCCTCACCTGCTCCTGATTCCAGCTCCAGCTAGAAGTGACTCACCATAACTGCATAAGAGACCCTGAGCCAGAAGCACCCAGCTGGGTTGTCCCCCAGTTCCTGATCCACAGAAACTATGAGAAATAATAAATATTTTTGTTTTAAAGCATGGTTTTAGGATGATTTTTTTCTGCAGCATTATATAAACTGGAAAAAGTACTTGGCAAAGCATAACAACCAAGTCTGGCTTATTCAGGCCCACCTCTCTTAAGCCCCAAGTGGCTATCTGGCCCTTGAGAATGTTGGCGCTTTTCTGGCAGGAATCCAAACACAACTTGCCCCAATCCACCTGGGAATTTTCCTCCTGGAAGGACACCAAAACACAAGCTCCAGCTCCCACAGTTCAAGCCCAAAGCATCATGGATTACTCTGGCCTTGGCCCCCAAACTTGCTGACCCTCATCACTCTTCAGCAGGGACCCTGTTTTCTCCCTTTGCTTCCAGTAACTGCTAGGCATCTCAAAAATCCTATCTCATGGGCTCTCTCTTGAGAAGCTTCACATTTCCTTCCTTTTCTCATCATTCACCATCATTTTCCTCAAGTCTCAAGATGACAGTAACTTCAATGTCTTCTTTTGTCATTAATGTTTGACTGATTATGAAAGTGAACACCTATAAATCCTACATCCATACCGATAAGCATTATAAAGAGTTGATTCTAGGAGGATAAGGTACATTTATCATGATGAGGGAGGAACTATTTATCATGCCGCCAGTTCAGGGTGTATATTTACACATTTTAAAAGAATCACTATACTTTGGGTAATCCTTTATAACAAAGTGTTCAAGGAGCTTTTCACACAAATCTCCTCCTTTGAGAAACTCAAGTCCTGGCTGCTCTTCCGGGGTGTTAAAGAAAGAACAAGCTCATGTCAGACATAACATGTCTTGGATGCCTAAAAAAGAGTATCCAAAGTGGAGAATAGAAAGTAAGAAAGTGTAACTCCAAGGTTACCATAGGGGACAAGTCAGGTCTGACTTCTCAGAAACAGCTCACCGTACAGTGAAAAGATCCCAGAATCTGCAGACAGAAACCAGCAATTGTATTCCAGCTCTGTGACTTACTAGCTAGATGACTTCAACAAATATGATTTCCATCACCTAATTTCTTCATCTGTAAAATAAGATATTAATAAATCTACTTTTTAAAGTATATAAAAAGAATTGAAAAGAAAGTGTTCAAACAAAAACTTGTGAACAAATTTTCATAACAACATTATTTACAGTTGCCAATAGGTGCAAAGAATCCAAACGTCCATCAAGTGATAAATGGATAAACACAATGTAGTATATCCATTACAGTGGAATATTAGTCAGCCATAAAAAGGAAGGAAGCACTGATACATGCTACAACATGGATGAAAACACGTCACAGGGATCAGAGACACACAGGGAGAGTGCCACGTGAAGACAGAAGCAGAGATTTGAGTGATGCATCTACAAGCCAAGGAACTCCAAGGCTTGCCTGCAGCCACCAGACATTAGGAGAGAGGCATGGATTCTCCCTCAAACCCTCCAGGAGGAACCAATCCTGCTGCCACCTTGATTTTGGACCTCTAGCCTCCTGAACTGTAAGAAAATTAATTTCTGTTGTTTTAAGCCACAAATTTGCAGTAATTTGTTACAGCAGTCCTAGAAACTAATACCCTTGGTATCTTATATCGAACTTAGTATCAGGGATTAGACAACAAATTTCCTTCCAGAATTCCGTACAAGGAAGCAGAGTCTCTCCAGATAAATGTGTATGTTCCCCCTTACCCAGCAAAAAGTAAGAGAGTTGTTGATTCCTGACACATTTTGCACTTTTCTTGTCAGAAAGCTCAGGTGGAGGCTAGGGCTCAAGTTCTGTGATTATCCATCCTGGATTCTTGCTATCAGCTTCTCCTTGCTTTGCCACATTTCTGTTCTCTCTTTCATTTTGAATTTTATTTTTAATTTGCTTACTCTCTATATATGTAGTTTTATTATAAATCACCTAAAATACCTTTTGAAGAGAAATGACTATGAAATTATAAGTAATAGCAGAGTGGCTAAGAGAGTGGGCCCAGGAACCAAACTTCCTAGGTTCAAATCCCAGCTGTATAACTTAGGAGGTTTGTGACTGTGGGAGCACCCTATGCCTCAGTGTCCTCAGCTGTGAAAAGGGAATAATATTCATATGTGCCCTGTAGGTTTTAAGGATTTAGTGACTTAATCACATGCAAAGTACTTAGGACAATGCCTGACATATAAAAAGTATTCATTCAATAAGTACAGCTATTACTATTACTTGTCCACATTACTGCCTTAGTTAAAACTCTGCTGGTGCTTCACTACCTGCAGGATGAAGTTCAAGCTCCCTATCACAGCACACAAGGCTTTCCATGAATGGCTTCTTCCTCGGACCGCAAGTGTGTCCTGCCTGACCCTCCAGTTAACATGGACCACATCCGCACGCTTGGCTGTCCGCTATGCTAGGGATGACCCAGCTGACTCCTACTCGCCCTTCCAGACTCGGCTCCGTGTTACTTTCTCCAGGAGCCCAGCCCATGCCTCCCCATCGGTGGTGGATGGTCCAAACCCAGGCTCCATCTCCAGCTCACCACTTTCACAACCTGTTGGAGTGACTTGTGCTACATCTCCTTCATCCAGGAGTCTCCTGATTTTAGTTGTCTCTGTGGGCAGAGAATGAAAGCACTGAGGCCCTTTGGAAGATTGAGCTGTCAGGTGGAGGTGAGGTAGAGACCTGTCTGAGATCTGTGTCCTGATTGACCAGGCTGTCCCTGGAAGGGACGGACAGCACCGGACAATTTAAAGCTCCAGAGGTTTCACAAACTACATCTAGTCTGCTAATGCCTGAGATAAAAGTTGGCTTTTCCATCAAAGCCTTTGACCCTCAGGGCTGGTATTACTCAGTTGGCTAAATGTCATTCTGCATTTAGCACCACTAACCCCTGCTTTTGAGGGAGTTAAAGAATAACAGCCTCTGGGAGAAAGAGAGTTTCCAGATGGCTTTGTTTAATCAAGTTTGGAAGTGTGACATTAAATCCTCTGAGAGGTTTGCCCTCATGCCCTTTTTCTCCCAGCTTATTGAGGTATAACTGACAAATAAAATTGTAAGATATTTAAAGTGTACATTGTGGTGATTTAATGTACATATACATTGTGAAACGATTCCCACCATCCAGTTAAGTAACACATTCATCACCATTCATCATATATTTATTTTTTTGGTAAGAACATTTAAGTTCTACTCTCTTAACAAATTTTGATTATACAACACAGTGTAATCAACTATTATCATGCTTTACTTTAGATCCTCAGATCTCATTCATCTTATGTTGTTGAACCCAAGTTCATGTTTCTGATGCACAGTGAGGCCAAACAAGCAAACCATCAGAATTTGGGGCACAGAAAGCTTTATTGCAAGGGTCAGGCAAGGAGAATGGGTGGCTCACGCTCAAAAGACCTGAACTCGCCAGGGGTATTTGGGGAAGAGTTTTATAGGCAAAATTTGGGGTGAGGGCTGCAGGGTCTGTGACTTTCTTCTGATTGGTTTGTGGTGAGGAAATAAGGGTGATGTTTCTGGAATCTCAACCTTCTGATTCCAACCAGTCTGGGGTCTGCATGCTTGTGGCCAGCATGTAGTCACCATCCTCCACCTGGTGGAGGACATGCATGAGATTGTTATCTGTACCCCTTCAGGAGGCACTAGCTGTCCTGTGACTCTATTGTCCTATTAACTGCTTGAGCCTGCTCTTTGGAACTCAGGGAAGGTCACGGAGATTAAAGCCTTTTTTTCCTACAAACAAGAAACAGTGGATACAGAGGGGCTTCTGTACCTGGGAGGGTTCTGTTTGGTTTCACTTATAGTTGAAAGTTTGTACCCTTTTACCAACCTCTGCCTAATTCCTCCAGCCCCTGGCAACCACTTTTCTACTCTCTGTTTCTATGAGTTTGACTTCATTTTCTTTCTTCATTATTTTTCTTAGAGCTTACGTATAAGTGATACCATGCAGGATTTGTCCTCCTCTGTCTGACTTAACATTGAGCATAATGCCCTCAGGGTCCACCTATGTTGTCACCCCTTCTTTTTTATGGCTGAATAATACTCCTGAGGACCTCAGATCTGAAGCCTGGTGTACCCCACACCAGGGTGGGTGTGAGACAGAGAGAGAGAAAGAGAGAAAATTGGTCAAACATTGCCTGTGGTATCATGGAAATGTGCCCATTTGAGAATCAAAGGATATCAAACTCAAGGGGAAAACCTGAGTCCTAGTTTAGCTGGCCCTGTATCCCACCCCTACTCATGGCCCAGCTCTCCAGCTTCTCTCCACAAAGTTCAAGGCATCCTCTCTCAGGAAGCCCTCTACCAGGAGCAGGATACGTGAGCGTGAAGGCCCCAGGCCTGGTCCGTAAGGGCCTGCATACCTCCTGGGACAGGGGCTTGAGCCTGCACAGGGGAAGAGGTGGAGCCACCAGGCTGCAGGTTCCCAGACAACAAGGGACCTCCTGCCCTCCCCAGGGCCCTCCTGAGGCTGCACCTCTGACACTCTCCCATTCAAGGAAGCCCTTAGTGGTCTTTATGCCTGGGATTCAGATGCAGAGAAATCAGGAGTGATTCAGATGCAGTTATTTAGAGGTGTTTGTGGGTGAGTGGAAAGGGAGCACAGGATGGTTTCTTTCAGGACAGGCCTGCAGCCATCAGCCAGTGTGGAAACAAAATGAACCCTGGAGTCAGGCAGACCTGAGTTAGGGCCTGGGGTAGGAAGAAGAAGGAAAATGAGAACCTGCTACACCCAGGCTGGGTTTTGAAGGTCTGTGGATGGGTAGCTGGTGCCAGACTCTCCTCCCTGCAACCAACCATGAAGGCTGGCTCAGGGCATATTCTCTTGCTCTCAGAAATCCTGGCACATCAGCCTCTACCCTATCCCCCCCTCCCAACTCCTCCACCTGCCAATCCCACCCTGCCAGGAGTGAAGGGGTGGGAAGCCTGATACTCCTTCAAGATCATCTGGCCCAGAGTCCTCATTCAGCAGGTGGGAAAATGGGACCCAGTGGTGCTTGTGCCAAGATTAGGCCTGTCTTAAGCCTGAGTTACAGAAAGGCCACAGACAAAAGTCAAGTGCAGTCCAGGAGACAAGGCATGAAGTCAAAGTCAGTTCAAGTACAGGACAAAGGCATCAAGTGGAGCAACCATCTGCTTCCATGTGGTCTCAAGCTAAGGTTGGACATCACCAGCAGCAAACAGGTGACAGTCAGTCAGTGGATATTTACTGAGCACCTGGTAAGTGTCATGCTGCCTTGTAGGTATGGAGGACAGAGCAAGAGCCTACATTCCCTACTGAGAAGAAGATGCTAGTAGGCCAACCCCAGTCAAAAGGGGCACCATGGTGTGGTGGGCAGCTTGGGCTCTGTCTGGATTTGACTCTGCCTCTTACCTCTCTGACCTTAGGAAAGCCATGTAACTCTCTGTGCCTCAGTCTCCTCATCTGTAAAGTGGGGCTAATAAGAGCAACAGCCTCCGAGGGCTGCTGTGAAGATCAAATCAACTGAGTAAAACACTAAGCATGGTGAGAATGTATTTATTATCATCCCGAACGCTGCTCTTATAAAAATGCTGGGATCATGCAATGCTTGCACTACAGAGCATTTTAAAGAGGCCACCCAGGGGCCTGAGAGCTTGTGTTCCATTGCTGGTAACAGATTGCTGCCTGGCCTCAGACAGGTCGGGTCACTCATTGTTCTCTGCCTCCATTCCATTCCCATATGTCGGGATGGCAGAGGAGGGGTAATGGCATTTTGCTCAAGAGGTACTGGGAGGCGATATGAGGTCACCTTCACCAGAGTCAGGGCAAGTGGTCCTGGGTTTGCCATGGAAAGAAAAGGCGAGGCAGCCTGATCACAGAGGGGCTTCATCTGGTTGGGAGCTTGGGGCTTCTAAGGTTGTATGCACTTTGGAGCTGCTTGAAAGGTAGCGTCTGGCATTGTCTTGGCATGATTTATTGAAAGCTGTACTCAAGTTAAATCAAAAGTGAGAAGGTTAATTACTGAGTACATAGTTTTAAAAATATATAATTGGCTTATTTCAATGAAGTTGGGATAGGAACAAGCAAGGAGAGGATTCAGTGTCCTGCAAATAAAACTCAGGAAGACTCTCACTATTTGCTCTGATTTGCCATCTCCAGGACATAGTCTGAAATAATATGAGTGTCCAGCCACCAAAAACAATGCCCTTTGCTATGTTTAGAATACCTGTACTGTCCAGTATGGTAGTCACAAGCCATATGCGGCTATGGAGCACTTGAAATGTGGCTAATCCAAGTTAGATGTGCTGTATGAGTACCCCCTGGACTTCCAAGACTTAGTATGAAAAAAAAGTGTAAATATCTCTTTAATAACTTTGTATTAATTACATGTTGAAATGCTAATACTTTGGATATATTGAGCTGAATAAAATATATTAACAAAATTAATTCCACCTGTTTCTTTTTACTTTTTTTTAATGTGGTTACTAGAAAATCTACTGTTACATATGTGGTTGGGATGGTATTTCTATTGGACAGTGAAGTTTAAATAGAGTTTGGTTGTCAGGGGGTCTGCTTTTCCCAGCAGTGCTGGTTGAGCCATAAATGATTCTTCTTCCTCAAATAGCAAGAAGACTTTGAGATGGAGAGAACACGGGACCAAGATATCGCAGATCCAGATTATTATTTCACACTGGTCATCAAGTTGCTGCATGGCCTTGATGACAATAAAGAGTAGCAAACACTTCTATAATATATTTAATAGTTCAGGCACCACTCTAAGCATTTGACACTTGTTGCTGTCTCACAACAGTCTTGTGGAATGGGAGCTATTATGGGTTCCATTTTCCACATGAAGATGCTGAGGCGTGAAGAGGTTAAGAAACAAGCCCAGAGCTCACGGATGGAAAGTGGTGGAACTAGAATTCAAACCCAGGCAGGCAGGTTCCGGGGTCTGTGCTGTGGACCACGTTATTGCCTCTCAAGTTATCCAAACTAGCTTAAATTCAGTTTCTTTATCTATAAAATAGAGTTAATAGCTACTCTGTCTACCTTACAGGATTGTAATGAGGGCCAGAAGATGACATGGGTGACCGTAGATGGTAGACGGGTAAGGTGGCAGAAGCTTAAGAAAGGAAATTACACAGAAGGAGCTTCCCGTCTGTAAGACCATTAAAATTCAGACCCAGTTCTTTCATACAGTGTTTCCCCAAATGGAATTGTTTCCTCTTCCTGTGCTCGGCAGCACTCTGTGATACACCACAGTCCCTCACACACCTTGTCTTTCATTGCATGCATATGTCTGTTCCTTCATTACACTTCAAGTTTCTTAAAGTTGTCTTGAAGATTAGTGCTTCTCAACAGGAGGTGATTTTGCCCCCCAGAGGACATTTGGAAATGACTAGAGACATTTTTGATTGTCACAACTTGGTGGGGGCGGGGGCAAGGGCGCTACTGGCACCCAGTGGGTAAGGGTCAAGGATGCTGCTAAACATCCTACAATGCACAGAACAGCCCACCACAACAAAGTATTATCTGCTCAAAATATCTATGGTGCTGAGATCATTATATGACCCATTGTGGTTCAGACATGCATGAAATAGTAAGTACCCAATAAATGATGAAAGAACCATTGAATGAATGAATAATAAATATTATAATCACCTATCTGCCTTGGATATAACTTCTTTTCAGTTACACTCAACTAACACATATTAAATACCCACTACATCCCAGGCACTTGCTAAGGCTGGAGGACTGGGGGATGCAAAGTTCTGAAAGACAGAATCTCAAAGATCTGGTTGTCTTCTAGGGGAGTCAGAGTCACAACAAAGAGACTGTCAGATAATGTGGTAAGCGATGAATGCCGCAGCCCTCACCAGCTCTGGGCAGCCGCACCACTCAGGAACTTGTGAAAAGACAGAAGGTCCAGCCAATCTGGATGGAACAATAATTTTTCCTCAAGTTTTTATTTTGAAAAATTTCAAACACCAAGAAGGTGGAATAGCTGCACAATAAACATTTATATAAGTATCAATATTTAGATAGGTATTTAATTATGATAGATAAAAGATAGATAAATATATAGTAGATAGATAGATAGATACACACATACATACTTTTTTCTGAACCGTTTTAGGCAGAGGAGGGACATGGTCAGACCTGGATGCCAAGTAGAGAACAGATTGAGGGATGAAATGATGCGGAAGGTGTCACCAGTTGTTGCGTTAGTCCTAAGAGGGACATGAGAGTCTGAACAAGGGCAGTGGTGGGTCTGCAGAGGGAGGAGAGAAGGATTTGAGGGGAATTCGTTTAAGAAGTAATCAGAACCACCTGGTTCCTGGTTCCCTTCTCCCCACTCTGGACTGGAGTGTTCCCATCTGCAAGCTTACTTCTCCAAGTCTCTAGAGCTAATCTTGAGTCCAGACAGGGTGATGCAAGGAGCTACTGCTCAAATCAAACCCCTCTTGCTCGGGTCCCAGTTCCGACAGCTGCGCTTCTGTTCTGTCCCCATGGTGTGCCTCAGTCTTGGAATCTGGGGCCTTGCCTTGTTCCTGCCCTTGAGCCTATGTCTGCATCTCAACAGCCTGCCCAGGGACACACAAGCCTTCTAAGGTTGGAGCCCCCGCTAATCCTCCTCCCTTTATCAGAGGTTCCTAAAGTCTTTTTGCCTGAATCTCCAAGCTCTACCTGCTCCCCAGGTGGAGCTCCACCACTCCACTTTCTATGCACCACTAGGTGCCTCGGGCATACTGGCCGTGCTATTGGGGAGTGACCATCTGTTGCAGTGCCTTCTGTATGCCTTGCTCTACCTGCTGTAACGGACGTTCCACGGCCTGACCCACTCACCACATCATCGAATGCCTGGGTCTACTTCCAGGGCCCTTTCCCTTTCAGTGACCACAGCCCTTGTGCACTTCCCAGTTTCTGCTTTCTATTTCCTCATCTCCGTGTGCAGAAGCAAGAGGCTTGCTTGTGTGACCCTAGGATATCTGGCAGGTCAAACACTGTCTGATTCTCATATCTGATTGGTGGTAACAGTGAGCATCAGGGCACATGCAGAAGGCCCATACCTTGGCTGTGGCTGTCCTAAGACTTAGCCTAGCAAGCACACAATTTCAATATTCAGTGAGGGCAAAGCATCAGACAGGCTTGTCTGCAGTCAGTGTGCCAACAAAATACGCATTGGTTGGTTGATTGCCTTGTTGAATAATCTTCTGCTAAATATCTCATTAATGTCCTCCTATCCCCCAGTATTCTGGCTAATACTTCACTCTGTTCATCTGAAGTATATTTATCCCTTTCATTTCCCTCGATTCTGTTAACTGAGGCAAAATACCTCCATGCCCCGTCTGATTTCCAGAGAGCCTACCAAAGCAGCTACCTTTAAAGACGTCAAAACAGAAGAGCCATGCCACTTGGGGACAAATGAGGTCAGGCCTGACTCTTGGATTTGTCTCTTCAAGTTCTGTTCTGCTGGCTGTGCACAGAATGAATTTTGGCTCCCAGCTGGCTGTGGTGGCCTAGACCCAGGGACACTGTGTCTGTGGGCAGATTACAAGGGCCACCACAGTCTTCCTTGTCAAACTCCTCCCAGGTGGGAAGTTCTGAATGCCAGGAACTCCAAAGGTGGAAAGGACCTGCGAGTCACATAGGCTAACCCTCCTATTTTACAAATTAGAAAAAAACAAAAACAAAAATAGGCTCAGAAATATCAAGTGCCTCCTCCAAGATCACATTAGGATGTGTTTGTCTGCTCTCTTTCTGTCTGACCCAGAAATTCCACTTCACGGACTTTATATCACAGATCTGCTCACACACAGGCACAAGATGTACAAGCAAGGTTATTCATTGCAGCACGCCTCACAGAAAAGATTGGAAACAGCCTTGGTGTCCACCAATAGAGGACCAGCTCTTCAGCGGAATACTAAGCACCTGGAAGAAAGGACAGGCAGCCATCCATGTGCTGATGTGGAAAGGTCCCTGAAATAGGTTAAATGAAGAAGGCAAGGTGCTGAACTGTGTCCATGGTGTGTTCCTATGAAAATGAAGGAAAGAGCACTAATCTGTGTGTGTGTGTGTGTGTGTGTGTGTCTGTATTTGCTTATCTTTCTGGGAGGTAACACTATGACCTTGTTTGCCTAAAGAGAGGGAACTGCACGGCTGGAGAGAGGCAGGATTTTTGCTGTAAAGTTTAAAAGTTTTTGAACCACATTATTACATATTTTAAAACTTAAATAAATATTCAGGCCTCGTGGCAGACTGGAGGCCAGTAGTTTATCCAAGGTGATACAGCTCGCTAAATGGCAGAGCTGCTCCTAGGACCAAGGCCCCCTTATTCTTTTCTTTGGGGTGTGGGAGACTTGGGGGTGGGTTATAACAAGTTTATATAATTTATCTTAATAACAGTAATAACTTTACCTAAAGTTTTCATTTTGCTTTCTTCCTTTGTATTTCCTGACCTCTGAAAAGTGAAAGATAATTTTTAGTCATCAAGAAAAGTCAGCTCTGAAACCTGTGAAATAATGTGATGTGTGAGATTTGTTTCAATCAAAGCTCTGGGAGGGGGCAGGGGTGGTGGTGAGCAACACTGGCCATGAGTTGACAGTTGCTGAAGCTGAGTGATGGGTACATGGGGGTGCATTATATTATTCTTTTTACTTTTGTATATATCTGATGTTTTTCAATATATAAGCTTTTTAAAAATTGGTAAGGTGTAGCTAGGGATCTCTGTAATATAGTTCCTGTGTCTTTCCCAAGTGTTTCTTTTTTTGTTTGTTTGAAATATAGTTGACTTCCAATATTATGTTGGTTTCAGGTGTACTACATAATGATTTGATATTTGCATACATTATGAAATGATAGGTCTCATAACCATCTGTCCTCATATAAAGTTATTACAATAGTTATTATTGACCATATTTCTTATGTTGTATATTACATCCCCATCACTTATTTATTATGTAACTGGAGGTTTGTACCTATTAATCCCCTGCACCTATTTCACCTACCTTCCTCACCACCCCCCCATCTGGTAACCACCAGTTTGTTCTCTGTATCTATGAATCTGTTTTCATTTTTTTTGGTCTGTTTTATTTTTTTAGATTCCACATATAGTGAAAACATACAGTATTTGTCTTTGTCTGACTTATTTCACTTAGCATAATGCCCTCTAGGTCCATCCATGTTGTCACAGATGGCAAGATTTCATTTTTATGGCTAATATTTCATTTTTTCTATATATCTCACATCTTCTTTATCCATTTATCTATTGATGGGCACTTAAGTTGCTTCCATATCATGGCTATTGTAAATAATGCTGCAATGAACATAGGGGTGCATATATATATCTTTTTGAATTAGTGTTTTTGTTTTCTTCAGGTAAATACTCAGAAGTGAAACTGCTGGATCGTATTGTTGGATGTCATTCCTCTTTTTTTTTTTTTTTTTTTTGTGGTACGCGGGCCTCTCACTGTTGTGGCCTCTCCCGTTGCGGATCACAGGCTCCGGACGTGCAGGTTCAGTGGCCATGGCTCACGGGCCTAGCCGCTCCGCGGCATGTGGGATCTTCCCGGACGGGGGCACAAACCCGTGTCCCCTGCATCGGCAGGCGGACTCTCAACCACTGCGCCACCAGGGAAGCCCCCGTTCCATTTTTAATTTTTTGAGGAACCTCTACACTGTTTTCCGTAGTGGCTGCACCAATTTATAATCTTACCAAAAGTGCACGAGGGTTCCTTTTTCTCCGTAGCCTAGCCAACACTTGTTATTTGTGGTCTTTTTTTTTTTTTTTTTTTTTTTTTTTTTTTTGCGGTATGCGGGCCTCTCACTGTTGTGGCCTCTCCCGTTGCGGAGCACAGGCTCCGGACGCGCAGGCCCAGCGGCCATGGCTCACGGGCCCAGCCGCTCCGCGGCATATGGGATCCTCCCAGACCGGGGCACGAACCCGTATCCCCTGCATCGGCAGGCGGACTCTCAACCACTGCGCCACCAGGGAGGCCCTATTTGTGGTCTTTTTGATAACAGTCATTCTGACAGGTGTGAGGTGATATCTCATTGTGGTTTTGATTTGCATTTCCCTGATGGTTAGTCATGCTGTGCATCTTTTCACATGTCTGTTGGCCATCTGTATGTCTTCAGGCCTCCTTATTTTTTTTTTACTATTAAAAAAATTTTTTTTTAATTTATTTATTTTATTTATTTATTTTTGGCTGCATTGGGTCCTTGTTGCTGCACAGGCTTTCTGTAGTTGCGGCGAGCGGGGGCTACTCTCCATTGCGGTGCGCAGGTTTCTCATTGCAGTGGCTTCTCTTGTTGTGGAGCACAGGCTCTAGGCGCCCAGGCTTCAGTAGTTGTGGCACGGGGGTTCTAGAGAACAGGTTCAGTAGTTGTGGCGCATGGGCTCAGCAGTTGTGGCTCGTGGGCTCTAGGCGCGTGAGCTTCAGTAGTTGTGGCGCACGGGCCTAGTTGCTCCGCGGCATGTGGGATCCTCCCAGACCAGGGCTTGAACCCGCATCCCATGCATTGGCAGGTGGATTCCCAACCACTGCGCCACCAGGGAAGCCCAGGCCTCCTTCCTCTTGACCTACACACAAATAAAAGTTTTCCAAAACTTGAAGTCTAGAAAGAGAAAAGTGGTTAATTCAGAAGAGGAGGAAAAGAATTTGAAGATGGGGTCAGGGCGGGGGGTTGAGGGGGAACCAAATGGAATTAGGGGGAGGGAGAAGACAAGGGGGAGAGGAAAAGGGAGGCAAGGAGGAGAGTGGGAGGTGGAGGATGGGGTGAGCAGAAGCCCTGTGAGAGTTGATGGAGGACTTGAGCCGGTGCCCCTCACAGCCTGGACGTGGCTGGAGTTCAGTAGTCGCTGTTGCCAGGGTTTGTCTGCTAAGTGGCAACAACGAGCATGTGAGAAAGGGTCACCAAACACACCAGACCGTGTCCAGCCCAAGACACCGCTCCACCCACATTCCCTGGGATCAACCCGCCTCAACTCTAATCCCACAGCACAGACACTGTCAGCGCGACGGCACCCTCCCCCGGGGCTGTGCGAGTCCCAGCAGCACCACGGCCTCTCCAAGGGGCTGTGCCTCAATCTCTCCAGCCTCCTGAAGGCCCTTGTTTCTGCACCAGAGTTCTGGCAGAATCTTCTGAAGGCAGTGACCAGGGCCAGCCTCGCCCTGGCCAGGGATTCCCGCTGAGTCAGCCATTCACTCTTCCATCTTTTCAACCTGCCTTACAGGAGGAGAGCTGCTCTGTCAGAGCACCATTTTTTTTTTTTTAATAGTGATCTTGGGGTCTTCTTATTTATTTATTTTTATTTTATTTATTTTTGGCTGTGTTGGGTCTTCGTCTCTGTGCAAGGGCTTTCTCTAGTTGCGGCAAGCGGGGGCCACTCTTCATCGCGGTGCACGGGCCTCTCACTATCGTGGCCTCTCTTGTTGCGGAGCACAAGCTCCAGACGCGCAGGCTCAGCAGTTGTGGCCCACGGGCCTAGTTGCTCCACGGCATGTGGGATCTTCCCAGACCAGGGCTCGAACCCGTGTCCCCTGCATTAGCAGGCAGATTCTCAACCACTGCGCCACCAGGGACGCCCCGGAGCACCATTTTAAGTAGTCTCCCTCCTCAGCTCTGACCTTCTCGGGGCAGAAGGGAAAAGGCGTGGGCGAGACAGGTCCTCTCTCATGATGGGGAGTGAAGCTACAGTTCCCGAAAAGCTAAAGGACGGGTCCCAAAGCCTGCCCTCCACTCGCCCTTTGGGATCCTGGCTGTTTTGTTCGGTCTTCTTTGTCTCATTTGTAAAGTACAGAAGCAACTTTCTGCTTCTGTTTAGACAAGCTAGCACAAACACGGTGAGAACTTCGAAAAGACCTCTGCCCTCCCACGGCCCAGTGCCTGCTTTGCACTCAAAGCCGTGTCTGAGTGCTGAGGCTGAGGGGTCCCAAGGTAACCCTGGAGGTGCTGTGTGGCTGCCCTGAAGTCCCACTGCAGCCTGGCTCCCACCAGCCAAAACGGAGCCACAGGACCTGAGGCACTGGCCTTACTGGTGGCAACAAAATTCCTCACTTCGGAGGGGAAACAACACCAGAGTTTCAAATGGCCTGCCTTGGTCAGTGTATCATCAGAAGGCGGGGAAGAGGCATCAAAGAAGTTGTTAGTCTGATGCAGGAAATCCCATCCGACTAACAACCGATAACAAGTGCAGACGTGACACAGTGATCCTTCAGTGGACAAGTCCTCAGGGGCAAAGCACCTGGGCCGAACCAGCTGGGCACAGAGGGAGTTGTGGTCTCCCAGACCCTTCCACTCCAGGTTAGTGCTGCAGCTGCTGAGAGCAGGCTGGGGTTGGCTCTCAGCACAGGTGTGGGCCTCTAGAAGGTGGACCAGGTAGTCTGAGAGGGGAAGCTCACACAGCCCTCCCCAACAGTGTCTCACAGGTCTTGGGAAGGTGCATTTCCTCTGTCACAGCAGGGCGGGAAGGAGAGAAGGGGACTCCATCACAGGGCCATGGGCAGGGAATGAAGATCCAGGTGTCACCTCTGTGGCTATTATACCTTCTTTTGATTGTAATATTTTTTTCTAATAAAAATCGTCATTGGAAAAATTTCATTCATGAATAAATGTGGAAAGGAGCAGGAAGCATTGGCTGCTAATATGATATGGAGTGATTGTGAAATAAGTGGAGAGAATGACACCTAGCAACTTTCAAGCATGACACAGGGTGGTCTTAACTGTGAAACTAACTCCATCACCCCAATAACATCCCCACATTCTAGGTTTTACCCCATCCTACAACAAAGCCCATTCTTACCCCATGATTTTTCGAGCTTTATTTGAGTCGTAAATTGTCAGTACTTGGTCCAATACTGGTCCTGGGAGAATGAACTGGCATTGTTAGGCTCCTTGAGCTGTGGTGTAACCCTAGAGACCAGACTATTTCTAGGAAGACTCTGTAAGGCTGAGCCTCTCTGACTCCATAGACCACCCATGTGATCTAGGCTCAGCCACTTCCCCTAGGAAATCTTCAAAATTCTCTCTGGTTCAGACCCACTGCTTGGATGTGGCCCACAATGGATCTGGCTTGGGCCACCATGTTGCTCCACGCAATGTTTGTTTTCCGTAGGTTTTGGCATCCAGCTGATAGCCAAACATTTCCACATTTCACTCAATAAAACTAAAGACTTTCTTGTGAAGACATGAAGAAACTAGATTCACTACACTAATGTCAGGTGATAGCTGGCCCCCACTATCTACCAGCTGCCAGCTTGTTGATAGTTGTCTTTTCTGAAGCCAAGCCAAGACCTAAGCTCTTTAGGAAGAGAAGGCCCAGATCTAATTGAGCAGGGAGATGAGATGCCAGCTTGTCAACGCTGCATCTCCAAGTCCCTTATGTCTCTCTGCAGACATCTGCTACTTTTGGCTGCAACATGACAATGGTGTCTGTCAGTAATAGCAATGAAGTTACTCCTGAGGCTGAACATTGGACAGACCTGTGTTTATTTATTTTGTTTCCCTTCATTATGAATGACTTTGATTATAATGAGTACATTCCATGGATTGTTATTGGATTTCAGAATCTTTATATATCTGCAGTAAAAATATTTCCTTTTCATACCAAGATACTTGATACTTAGTATATATTACAACTTTAGTTGAAGTATATATTCAGCCTCATAAATAAACATAATTTGCACACAGATGTCTGGCCAAGTCTGGACATCTTCACAGAGTGGGAGCCTGGGGCTGGAGGATAGAGGGTGAGAAATGCCCTGGCCTCTTCCCTTGTTGCCATTGGCTTGAGTGGTTATGGTTTAATAAAGCAACCCTGATCTTGGACTCATGTTCTCCCAGAGCAAGTGGGAAAGCATTGCCAGCTATCAGATAAGGAGCTTTGCCCTGGACTCTTGGCCATGTGCACAAACAGTGGGCCAGGCAAATTAGATGGTAATGAATTCTTTTTCCATGTAAACTGCTGCTCTAACTGCATATGTTATGTGGTGACCTGTCTGGTCTCCAGGGAATCTTCTCCCGATGTCTGTGGGTGTTGGACCTGTGTAAAGAAGGCAGAGTTCAGAGCCTTTGGGGATGCCAACCCCTTTTCTCAGTCCCACAACTTGCCTTGCCCAAGAACAGAGAAGCTATCTGGGACCATATACCCTCAAGCCCCTTCAAGTCTGTGCACCTCCTACCTTATCTGATGTGTGATCTCCCCCCCATTCACCCTACATGTAGTTGCAAGATCAGTCTCCCTAAAAAACAGCTCTAGTCTTGTCACTTACCTGCCAAAAACCTGTGATGGCTTCCTGTGTGAGTTACAGAATGATGTCTAAACTCCTTAGTGATGAACTTACTTTGAAACTCTATGTGGCAAGAGAAATTTCCCATTTTCTTATGGTTGTAAAGTTGACATCTGCCCCTTGGATTGTGGCTAGGAGGTTTATCCATTCCTGGTAGACCACTCTTCCAGCACGTGTCCACAACAGGCTGCTGTTTGAAGCAAGACATGGCACCTTTAAGCCAGGGTTTCATCTTGCCTGGCAATTACTATTGGCTACTAGGACAGTCATAATCATCAGTCATGGAAATGTGATCTGGCATGGGTATGAGAAAGAGAATTGACTGACGGCACCTGGTCCTAGTAATTGTCATTCATGGTTATAAAGCCAGGAAAAACAGGTGTGTGTGTGTGTGAATATGTACAGGCACATAATCATGACCTGTACATCACTAAAAGTCTATTAACCAGTGGACCCCAAAGAAGGTATTAGTTGCCTCCTAATTGTAAACAGGGCCTGAGGACTCCGACCTAGAAGCTTGAACCAGGAGATCTTGGCACAGGCTGGGAATGCTTACTGGGAGTGTGCTCTAGTCCGGGAGGTTTGCAGAGAATCAAAGCCAGCCCCCTGCCAGGAGGCTGAAGTCAGGGAGCAAACCAGGGACAAGGCAGGAGGTAGGTCCAAGCGGAACAATCAAGGCAACAACAGCAGACAGAGGGAACTTTGACACTGAAGAAAGCCCAGACAGAAGCCCAGCTTCCCAGGGTGAGCCCTGCCCCAGCCGGGGCTCTGCAGCATTGCTGTGCAGGGGGTCCACACCAGGCCTCAGGGGTCAACCTGCTCACTCATCAGTGGGAACATGCCTCCCTCCACTGTGCCCAGTTCTCTATGTCCAAGTCCTCCTCAACTAATAGCTCAAAAGCAACAACTTTCTCACCCCAGGAAGAAGCGGCTACATTCCTTCTAACTCTATTTCTACAAAGATATTCATTTTTGCCACTGAGTTCACCTAATCCAGAGGCCCTCAACTCTGGCCATACAATAGCATCACCTGGTGAGGTGATGCTATATTTTATAAAATATTGATGACTTCACCCCCAAAGACCCTAATATTTGTTGGTCTTGGGGGGAACCTGTGCGTGGAGGGGTCCAGGTGACCCCGATGTGCAGCCAGGGCTCAGAATGACTGACTTGAACCGTTTCTCAGCCAGCAGAGTCTCAGCCACGGAAGACACTCCTCTAACCCACGTGTTTTACTCAAAACTTCCCAAAGGTTCCCCTCTCACACTTAGAACAAAACACCTGCCCCTCAGTTGTGCCAACCAAAACGTCTCCAGACATTGGCAAATGTCCCCAGGGGGACAAAACTGCCCTGGTTGAGAACCACTGGAGGTCTACCCCTCCTTCCTGGGAACGTCAGCCCCACCCTGGTGAGCCCTTCTCAGAGGTCTGGGCTCCATCTCGGGATCAGGGGCGCCCCTGGACGTGCACAGCTCTCTCCTGCTGAACTGTGGGCTCTTCATCCACTGTCTTCCCGACTCCCTGTGCACCCTCTTTCCTTAGATGGTGCCTGTTTCCTCACACACAAGGTCAAGGGTCCTCCAGGGGAATTGGTTTCTAAAGCACCTGGCAAACTTTGAAGGAGAAATGACCTGATTTGAGGCCAAGCAGAAATAAGTCAAAAGTCTAGAGATTCTGCCTATCACTGGCTGCCATATAGGTGTGACAAAATTAAGCCATTATGCAGAATGATTTGTAAATAACTCTAATACAGTTCTAATATTACAGGGAAGTCTCGTGAAATAAAAGGCTGACTACTCTCTATGAATCACTGCAGAACATTTGAATGAAAGCTGGGAGAGGAAGGAAGCACAGAGGGCAGAAAACCAAGTGATCTGACTGGCAGTTCAGACAACAGTCTCTGAGGGGCACCCCCCAGGGCTTGGGATGACGTAATTTAGCATTTAAAGTTGTTGCTATCTGTTCCTTCAAAGGGAAAAACAACCATTTTTTGTTTGGTTTGGCTTTCTTTCCTTCTGGTTTAAAATTCAGCACATCACCCAGGTTGATGGATTTCACTGAAATATTTCCCCCAAATGACCTACTTCATTTTCTAATACGCTGCCACCCGCCAACAGCATAGACGTTGACGATTGATATTCTGTAATTTTCAGTGACTAACTGAAGCTTCCCTGCGCGCTTCAGTAATACTGCTGCTTGTTACAGGTAAAAATAAAGAAAGTGATCATCATGCTGGTGGAAAACTCAGTTGCAGCTCTAAGATGATATAACTCTAAACTGTAAAAGGATTAGGAATCCATGGCTGGACTGAGCAAGTACAGGTCAGCAATTTCACGTTAAATTGTTTAGTGCAAGGTGGGGCGTGAAGATACTGCAAAGCAAATCCAATTTACCTTGAAAATAATTAGTGAGATGTAAAGGCCTGGAGATGGAAAATTTCTTTGAAATTAATTATTGCTGGTGAAATCTTGCCAGTCTCTTTCAGCAGCAAGAACAGTCTGCAGCTAGAGATTTCATCTCTTTGAGTGCTGCTGAAAGGATCTCTTGGATTCTGATCTAAAATCAGCTCAACACTAGCATTATAGGGAGAAGCCGGTGCCGTACAAGCAGCTGAATAGTCAGAGGGTCAGATGAGCTTCAAAATGCACAGGGAAGAGAAAAATAGAAAGCAATATCTGAACCGAACAATTGAGTCGGATTTAGGGGCCTTAGCCCAGTCTAGTAACCCAGGTAACCGTCACTTCCTTTGTGTGGTTGAGGAGAAATGAATGTCTCCTTCACTCCCCTCAGCCAGTACACCCTCGGTCACTGGAGACAGACAAATTGAATGGAGTGACACATCCCATTTCTAACTGCAGTTCACAGTACCCTCACTTGGGACCATTCAGGCTCTGAGGCAGATGTTGTGAAGTAGTTAAAATCATCAGCGATGACTGGCAAGAAAACTTGAACAATAAAGGGGCTGGAAGTCTAAGTACCCCCGTCACCTCCATGGGAATGGGCCTCACGTCCCACAAGGGAGGGGGTGTGAGGAGAGGGCAGATCATTTCAAGGAACTGAGGTATCCTTTGTCCTTTACATCTGCTAAGATGGGAATGATAAGAACAGGGAGATGAGAGAGGGTAAGTAAGTCTGCAGGAAAACACAACTAAAGGAACAGGGGAAAACAGCCACCCGAGGCTGTTTTGCCCACAAAACACTAAACAACCAGAGGTGTTATTGGTTTGTGTGGCCTTTCTGCTTCTGCAGAAACAGCCAAAGCAGTCAGTGCTTGGAGAGCAATGGGACCTCCCCCTGCCCCCAACCACGTTACTGCTTTTGTGGCTGCAGCTGTAGAGAGAGATGACTCACTCAGGCTGCAGACAAAGCTGCAACTCACAGGATAAGGGGGGTGGGAGGGGGAGACGACAGAGAAAACAGATCTATCAGCAGATTTTCTTCTCTAATAAGTTGAGGCTCATATACATACGCTCAGCCCAAGGTGGCACTAGCCCATACTCTCCAGTATGAGCATTAGGAAAAGGCACCTCTTTCTCCAGGGCACACCGCTTGGTGAGCAGATGGCAGGCTGAATTTTAGGGTGCAGCCACTAAACCAACATGCACACACCCCATAACCTTCCATATCAGTCATGTTCCAGCAGGAAATAGTTGGCACATTCAAAGTAGGATACTTCAAGGAGAGTTTAATAAAGGGGCATCCACTAAGGTATGGGTAGGGTGTAGGGAAGGAACCACAAGGGACAGCACAGAACTCCTAGGCTGAAAGGATGAGGTCAGGGGGCCACTGGAACCTGGATCAGGCGAGAGGGTCACCTGACAGGTGCTGTGACCTCTGGAGAGCAGCTGGTCAAAGACAATCTCGCATGGAGGATGCCCAGGAAATAAATACCCCAACCTCCCTCTGCTCCAGCCCTCCAAACTCCTTCTGGGACTCCACATTGGCTGAACTCACCTGGAAAGCCACAGGCGAATGGAGTCCATTGATGTGGGCTGTGTGGGGCAGCCTCCCAGGCGGAGAAGCAGGTAGAGGATGGAGAGTGGGTCTGGGGGTGCACACAGGAGGGATCCACCATCCAAGGCAGGACCACCCCAATCATTTATTCATCTTTCAAACAAGTGTTCAGAGCCATCTCCTAGGTGTCACACCAGGTTCTGAGGACACACTGACATGTCTATAATGGATCCCTAACCTCAAGAAGCTTTTTTCTAGTAGGGGAGATGGGTTTTTATTGTTGCTATTTGTTTTGGGGTTTTGTTTGTTTCTCTTGCCTGTGAATCAGAAATCTCCTCTTCCATAGAACAGATCCAACAATCTTGGGAAATTGGAATTTGTTTCTCTTTATTTCCATCCATGTGGCTTAAGCTTCCACTTTGATTAGAGGGGACTGATGTTATCCTGAAGGCTCTTGACAGCTTGCATTTTGTGAGTTTGTCTGCTTTATAAACTATTAACCAGAAAAATATTAAAGTTTGCAAATCCAGCAACAGACCCAGAGGGACAATGTAATGATACAATTTTCACTGTGCTTAAAAAAAACCAAAAAAACAAAAAAAAAAACAACCATGAGAAGCATAACTAACAATGAAGGGGGGAAAAAAAGCAAGTGGAGTCTTTTTTCTCCTTTCAGTGTAAACAGGGTAGTACGGGTTTGTTTTCTATGGACAGTGCTGATTCACCAACGATTTAAGGATTACTAATGAGTGTTTTCACTTCTCATTTACAAATGGAATATCTGTGTGTCTTTTAATTGAAACCTACCCCTCTGCATGGACAAGCAAAATTTGTTTTTCACTGCAGGCAGGGGCTGGTTGACCTTTTCAGCTTCAGAGGGCCTGAAATGTTGTAGACACAGTCACTCTTTTCACATCAACAACCCATGAAATCTGCCTAAATAGACTAACCAAATTGTCTGACTTTTCTCAGAATTCAGAACCCATTGCCTTAGAATTCTCTTCTCTTCTCTTCTCTTCTCTCCCCCGTCCCTCTCTTTCTCTTTTTCCCCTCTCTCTCTCTTCATCCCCCTCCCTTCGGAGCTCCTTTTAAGTGGACAAAATGTAGCAGGAGATGACACATTTATTAGCCCTACTTCTGCTCTCTGCTTGAAAATATGAAGCAAACCATACTTGCTGGAAAAAAATATTAGCCCAAGTGTGACAGGCAAAGAGTTCTCATATTCAAACACTAGTAAAAATCAATAAAAATCTGACACTGATAAGTAAATGGACAAAGGACACAACCAAACAACGCATTCAGAAATCACAGCTACTGAACAAACATGGTGGGAGGGGGAATGTTCAGCCTCATTTACTGATTCATTCATTCATCCACTTGTTAAATAAATATTTATTGAACACCCACTGTGTGCCACACACTACACAAAATCCCAGGAACCCATAGGTAAATAAAACACAGATCTTATCCTCAAGGGATTCCTATTTTGTCGAGAGAGACCTGAAAACGAAATCTATGGAGCAGGCTGTTTTGCTCAGGGAAACATAAGCAGTTAAGAAGCTAAAATGCTTAAGGTAGGATGGGTAAAGAAGTCCAGAGGAGGACTCAGCAGCCGTAAAAGAAGTGAGAGCTCAAACAAGTGCCATTTTCAATAAGAAAATTAGCAAATATTTTTTATGATGATACTTAATGTTGTAAAGCAAGAGTGAATCAGGATGACTTTAATAACCATGGCTCTTTAATTCTATTTCTGGAGTTCCATATTAGGGGTATAATCTATAAAGAAAGTTATATGCCATAAGAATTTTATATATCATATAAAAATATTGTTATATGCAGTAGCAAAAAATTGACATCATCCTAAATGCCCAACCACCACAGAAAGATTCAGTGAATTACAGTATATCCATTTGCCTGAATATTTTGCATTCATTAGAAATTTTTCAAATATATTAACTGAAAAATTGAAAATTATGCACACACTAAATAACAGTTATTTTAAAATATACAGAAGGAAAAAATACATTGGGAAGCAATACATTAAAATGCTAACAGTGATTACATGCATAGTAGTTCTTCTTTTTCCTATGTCCCCCCAATTTTTTAATAGAATGAAAAGTCAAACTCGTATAAAATGAATAGTTAACAAAGAAAATAAAACCTTACTCATGTCAAGCAGTTCTCTACTAGTTTGAATTCAAACAATGGACAATTTCCCAGACACGGAGGGGGCAGTTAATAATGACTACATAATGAATGCCCAGAGAGCTTGAGGTCCCACCACATGGGGATTTACTTCTGGTCATGACTGGGCATCTTTGGAAAGGTTACAGGTTCAGTCCTGGGCCCCTTTCTCTTCCTCAACTACACACTCTCCTTCAGAGCCTCATCCAGTCTTCAGGCTTCAAATATCATCAGGCTGCTGACAACTCCCAAATTGATCTTAGACTCATGTATCTAACCACCTAGCTGACAACTCCACCTGGATGCTTCATAAGGCATCTCCAAGTTGAAGATCCAAAGAGAACTCTTGATTTCCTGCCTTCCACTTCTAAATTCGGGGCTTTCCCCAGAGTCATTATTGACATCTTCCCTTTCCCTCATCCTTCATAGCCATTTCAGCTGTCAGCTCTATCTCTGATGGAGATCCACCCATCCTTCAGTCTCCATTGCTACTGCCAGCACGGAGGTTCCAGCCACTGTCATCTCTCATGGGGGCGACACCAACCACCTCCTAATTACTCACTCGACTGCCACTCTTCCCCACCCCCTCCAATCTATTTTCCACACAGGAGCCAAATGTTCTTCTTAAAACATGGTTTGTATTATTCTATGCACCTGCTTAAAACTTTCATCTGGCTTCCCATTGTACTTATAATGGTATCTAGGTTCTTACCATGGTGTCCTGGTCGTGCACCATGGGGCCCCTGCCCTCTTCTCCACCGTACCCAGGGCCATACTTCCTTTTGCTCAGCACGCTGCACTCTCACTGGCAGTAGTGAGCCTGCCAGCTTTGATCACGCCTTAGAGCCTTTGCCCCACTGTTCCCTCTTTCCCCTACTCTTTGCGTGGCTGACGCTTTCTTCTCCAAGTTTCAGCATCGATATGACTTACTCAGAGAGGCCTTCTCTGATCACCTATCTATAGGATGCCCCTCTTTCATTTCTACCTGTGATTGTGTCCTCTTTATTTCTTTCTTAGCATTTATTAAAACTTGTAATTACTTTATCATTTATTTGATTATGGTTCTACCCCTTGCCTGGATTGTAAACGCTAAGGGAGCAGAGGTTATCTTCTTTCCTATGTATTTCACATCCATCACATGATAGGTGCTCAATAAATACTTGTGGATTAAGTTAGTGAATTAAAGAAGACCATTAGTTATTCATACTTGATGGCTAGTTGTTAGGAAATCAATCTAATTAACCTAATCTGATTTGAGACACACAAATTTGCTCCCTCCACCTCTGTGCAGGTAGAGGTCCAGCTGCAGGAAAGGGACAAAAAATGCAGCCTCATCTCCTGAAACCAGCTCTTAAAGGAATAGAAAGGTCTGTTCCTTTTTCAGGAGGGCGTCTGAACAGTTTCCTTTTCTATAGCTTCTCCCCTAAAAAGTTCTGATTTCAAAGGGTATAGAAAGTAATTATTATAATTTATGTGAGCTGCTCTCCATTTTAGAGTCAATTACATTGTAGTTCATAATATTTATGTATATCATTAATATGTGTCAGATTGATTTTCTTGTAAGGTTTATTTAATTATAGCTCAGATAATACAGTTGTCCATTTTTTAATTAGAGGAAACAATACATCAACTGCAACCATGTAAAATCATTATTATGTAAACAAATAGCACTAGAGTAACAAATGGCACTGTTTATGACTCACTTTAAGAGACAAAGCAGAATGCATCATTGCTCTGATTTGTAATTAAAACTATCAAACTATGTATACAAATGAACAAGTACTAGTAGGCAACAGGGAAAAACACCTTGGTTTTCCAGCATAGTAAATTTATGTATGATTCTTTTAAAAATTATTATTATTTCTTGGTGCAATATTAATTGCATAATAAAGTCAGAGGGAACATGGGCTATAAATATGATTGCTGGTGTGTACCTGCAGTTAGTGTACTGACTAGAAACACATGAGGTTTATCTGAGAAAGTCTCGCTGTGACTATTCCTACTGATTTGGACTGCCTAAAAACTGTGCCCTGTTTAATGCCTATGGCTTTAGTGCCTGATGAAATCCTTCATTCAAATATTCCTATCAGGAAACAGCAGCAAGAATAAGCCTCTTTCAAAGTTATATTTCCTATGTGCTCCATGTGGCTATCTGTGTGAAACTATGTGGGTTAATTAAGGAGGGAGCAGGGAGGACGATGAATTTAAAATAAGTGCAATGAAATAAGTTACAAAGAATGAGATGGATTTGTATGTCCTATGTGGAACCACTTCCAAGATACACTGTTAAATTTATTCTCTTTAAAAAGTAGAAACATGGGGCTTCCCTGGTGGTGCGGTGGTTGAAAGTCCGCCTGCCGATGCAGGGGACACAGGTTCGTGCCCCGGTCCGGGAAGATCCCACATGCCGCGGAGTGGCTGGGCCCGTGAGCCATGGCCGCTGAGCCTGCGCGTCCAGAGCCTGTGCTCCGCAACAGGAGAGGCCACAACAGTGAGAGGCCCGCATACCGCAAAAAAAAAAAAAAAGTAGAAACACGTACATTATGCTATCATTTGTTAAAAACAAAATAAAACAGAAAAGAAAATCGGAGAGGAGGACATATATTTATATCTATAGAGAGACAGTTTCATAAAGCATATATTTGCATAAATATATATGTTATATATCTATAATATAAACATGTGTGTCCCACACACACAGATGTTTTTAAGCAAAGGTATCTGGAAAGATAGACAGATCCCACACTGGTAATGATGGCTGCCTCCAGGAAAGAGAACAAGGGACTGAGGTGTGAGTGAGGTTTACCTTTCACTATATAGTCTTTCACACTGTTTAAAATATTTACCATGGACACATTACTATCTATTCAAACAGATGACTTACTCTTCGTTAATGAAGATAGAGAGCTGATGGCCAACAAACCCGAAGAACTGCATATGAAATAAACTATGTTAAACATTTCATGAATAGATTTCCTTAAATACATAAAAAATTAAAATAAATTCAAATGGTGTTATTAAATGCCATCTAAATTGTGTGCTGAGCATTTTGTGAGGCACAATGGGGCAGAGATGCATCAGAGAAATACAAGATGTCACTCTCCGTATTAGTGTGCTTGGGCTGCCATAACAAAATACCACCAGCTGGGTGGCTTAACCAACAGATTTCTCTCACGGTTCTGGAGTCTGGAAGACGGAGGTGCCAGCAGGTTTGGTTCCTCCTGAGGCCTCTCTCCTTGGCTTGCAGATGGCTGCCTGCTTGTCATGTCCTCACATGGTCTTTTTCTCTGTGTTCATCCCTGTGTCTCCTTATGTGAGCTAATCTCTTTTTATAAGGACACAGTCAGCTTGGATTAGGGCACCCTAACAGCCTCATTTTAATTTTATTACTTCTTTTAAAGGCCCTCTTTCCAAATACAGTGACATTTGGAAGGCTTCAGCACATGGACTTGGGGGGACATAATTCAGTCGACAGCACTGTCCTCGAGGAGTTTTCAATTGAGTCCGTGAGCTAAGCCCTATATGCTTGAAACAATGTTAAAGGCAGAAAACAATTAAATATCAAAGTGAATGACACTATAGAAGCTAAGAGTTAGTGCAATTTTCGAGAGATTCCCAGACACAATCTCTTATTTAAGAGAATGAAAATCAGGGCACGCGAGGAGGAGGGCAACAGCCAGCCTTTGCCACAGGCTCTGTGCACAGGGCAAGGGTTTGCCCACACTGAGTTTGGGGAAACAATTAGTTCACTAAATTATTGTAGGGCAGGCACATTACCGGAACAACTTGCTAACTCAATCAATTTAGTAGAAAGATACTACCCTCGTGCTATTTGAAATTATCCAAGCAAGAGAAAATTAGATTGTTGGAACACTTTACTTGTTACCAGTTATTTTATGACAGGAACAGGTGAGTGGGTCTCATATACATAAAAATACAAGAATTCCTCCATAGGTGTAAGTGTTATAAATCATCCCTGTTAATCAATTCAGGCAGTAAATACTGAAGGAAGTGCCCCCACGAGGTGCCATTTCAGGGCTTGTGATAGATCAGAGAAGGGAACCACCAAGTCTGCCTGGTGATGGACTGCTCAATCCAGCCAACGGGGGCTTCCAGTTGGTTAAATGCTCAACTGTTATTTTAGCACTCTGACCCATCTTCTTTCTTTGCTTCCTCTTAGCCAATTTCTCCTCCTCTTCTTTCTATCCTTATTTTTGTCTCATTTTGTGCACCTTTTTTTAGAGGTAAAAGAGCACATGATCCAGAACCATACCAAGGCAACTTGGTCCCTAACTTTCTAGATCCACACTATTTAATGGTGAAACCATTATATGACCCACTATATACAGGGGCTTCTAATGATATTCTGCTCAACTTACCCTGAAGATATTGTGAGGGTTTGATTAGGCAATGCATGTAAAAGCATTGTAGGAGCAGTGAAGCCCTCTTCAAACACTGGCTATTAACTACAGTGCAGAACTAAACAAAATGGAGAACTGAATCAAAAGCCAGGTTCGTTGGAACTGGTCAACTGGCCAGTCCACTATAGCCATCACGTATCTTGAGAACACTAGAACCAAGAAGATGCTTTTCTTCCCTCAAATGGTGACTTATAATGAGGGAAAGCCTCACTGGTAAATACAGCAGGAGCAAATATACATATTGTGGAACACGGGGAGTTTTGGTATCTTCTTGCTTTTTGTAAATCAGTTATATATCAGTGTTGACCCTTAGGTTTTCTACAAAATGCCTCTTTTGTAGGCATATCAAAAGGATATATCATGGACTTCCCTGGTGGTACAGTGGTTAAGAATCCACCTGCCAATGCAGGGGACACGAGTTCGAGCTCTGGTCCGGGAAGATCCCACACACCACGGAGCAGCTAAGCCTGTGCGCCACAACTACTGAAGCCTGCGTGCCTAAAGCCTGTGCTCCGCAACAAGAGAAGCCACCACAATGAGAAGTCCGTGCAACGCAACACAACAAAGAGTAGCCCCTGCTTGCCGCAACTAGAGAAAGCCCACGCGCAGTAATGAAGACCCCACGCGGCCAAAAATAAATAAATATATTTAAAAAAAACAAAAAAGGATATATCGTGAAACAGAGCAAAATGATATTTTTGCTGCTCTGAATTCCAGGAACACAAAAAGAGACCCAAGAGACTCAAGTGCCAATCAGTTCCTCAGAATGATCCATCACTTGGGGCAGATTACATAGTAGCTCAAATACAGTTTAAAAGCAAAACAGGGGTTTCCCTGGTGGCACAGTGGTTGAGAGTCCACCTGCCGATGCAGGGGACACGGGTTCGTACCCTGGTCCGGGAAGATCCTACATGCCGTGGAGTGGCTGGGCCCGTGAGCCATGGCCGCTGGGCCTGCACATCCGCAAAAAAAAAAAAAAAAAAAAAAAAAGAAGCAAAACAAATGATGGCTGGTGTCCTGCGGGTTGACTACACAGATCTCCTTTCCATGGTCACAGGCTAACGGCAGACTCGGTCTGCCCTACTCTCTGCCCAGGCAGCCTCAGCTGCTCCTTGACTGCTGGTCCCTGTGACAGATGCCAGGACAGGTGATTCTTCAGGACAATTCTCCAGGCCATTGACCCAGGTTTTTCCCTGCAACACAGAATCCTAGGGGAAAATTCAAACAAAGAGTGGGGTTGCCAACTCCATTTTCATAGTTTAAATCTCTGGAGGAAAAATGTCACAGGTGTTTGAAAAATAAAAAGCAGCAACGTCAGACCCCTTTTTCGATTAGCTGAGCTCTTCCCGTCGATTAGTTTGTCTGTTTATTTCTCCCTGCTGACCTGACTTAATCTGTCCGTCTAAGCAGCAAAATTCCATTCTGCCTGAAGGCTCAGCCTGATTTTCATTAGAACACCTATTTGGTTTTTGTTTTGTTTTGTTTTGTTTTTTGCGGTACACGGGCCTCTCACTGCTGTGGCCCCTCCCGTTGCGGAGCACAGGCTCCGGATGCACAGGCTCAGCGGCCATGGCTCACGGGCCCAGCCACTCCGCGGCATGTGGGATCCTCCCGGACCAGGGCACGAACCCGTGTCCCCTGCATCGGCAGGCGGACTCTCAACCACTGCACCACCAGGGAAGCCCCACCTATTTGTTTTGAATGAAATGCACTGGGCCCATTCTCCTCCCGACAGGGAAGTGCCCACATCCAATCTGGGATGACGGATTTCCCAGTTACTCCAGAAGCGGGAGGAAGCTGGGAGTGGAATGCTGGCCCATCACTCCAGCCAGTGCCCATCTACCAGATCGCACCAACTCCAAGCTAGAGAAAGCATCTGAAACATGCTTGGGCAGCACGGAACTCATCGCTGTCATCACTTGCTCTTCCATTCCCTGCTTTAGTGTTTCCAGGAAGGAGGAGGCTGACAGGAAACTGGGGAATCAGATCTGCTCTGTGGTAGCACTATATTCCCATCTAGGCGGGGCTCCTCTCAGGGTGGCTGTGCTCTCCTGAAACTTTCTCAAGCTTCCACTAGGCATTTGTTTAAGGAGGTGGGAGGAGAGGCTGCCAGCTGCACGGACAGGTGGTTAAGCCTCTGTGTCTCTTCTGCTGGTGGGGGGTGGGCACGAGGGGTAGCATGCTATGAAGGAAAGGGCATGGACCTTGGAGTCAGACAGGCCTGGGTTCGAATCCTGTTTCAGTCACTGTATTAATCAGCTTAGGCTCAATTATGCTGTAGTAACAAACAAATCCAGAATCTTGGTGGCTGCAATAGCAAAGGTTTATTTCTCACTCAGTCTACATATCAATTATGGGTCAGCTGCAGCTCTGTTTCATGTTGTCTTCATCTCAAGACCTAGGTTAAAGGAGCAGCCTCAATCTGGGAAACTGATCTCATGGAAGAGAGAGAAGATACCATGAAATCCTATGCTGGCTTTTAAAGTTTCTGATCTCTTCACTTCCATTCATACTTTACTGACCAAACTAGTCATATGGCCAAGTCCGACACCAACAGAGGAGGGAGGTTTAACCCATCCCCAAGGAGGGACAGCAAATATCTTCAACAATAATACAACTTACCATGGCTACTTATGAATTGTGTGTCCTTTGGCAAATTACTGTGAGGTGATACTCTAATATGCAGATGTGCCAATGTTAATTACTTCTCTTGGGAAATAACTGCATTTTAATAATGGCCTTACATTCTACTTTAATCTAAAGTCTTAACTCTAATGGTGGAAATTTTAGACACCAGAAGGTGTTGATCTGCCTGAACACTTATGTCCCTGCACCTATGTTCCTCTTGGACCACTTAATCTTTTTATTTTATTTTATTGGAGTATAGTTGATTTAAAACGTTGTGTTAGTTTCAGGTGTACAGCAAAGTGATTCAGTTATACATATACATATATTCATTCTTTTTAAGATTCTTTTCTCATATAGGTAATCACAGAATATTGAGTAGAGTCCCCTGTGCTAGACAGTAGGTCCTTGTTTGTTATCTATCATATATATGTATATATATATGATAGATATATATGTTATCTATCATATATATATATATATATATATATATATATATATATATATATATATATATATATGTGCAATGTGTATATATTCATCCCAAGCTCCTGATTTATCCTTCCCCACCCACATTTCCCTTTTGGTAACCATAAGTTTTTTTTCTATATCTGTAAGTCTATTTCTGTCTTGTAAATAAGTTTATTTGTATCATTTTTTTAAAATTAGATTCCACATATGAGTGATATCATCTGATTGGACCACTTAATCTTTAGCTGTAGATTCAACCTTTGGCCAGGCTCTGGGACAATTCATCTCTTTCACCAGAAAAGATTACACAACCCTATAATAGATACTCAGTGACTCGGTACCAAGGCAACTTTAAAAAGAGTTCCATGCACACTTTTCCTGTGTTTCCTATAGGTTCCAGTGCCTGAGGCCCCATCTTGATTCCCTACACTGCACCAGTTTCTCCTAAAGCCTGCCTTGCTAGCACACTGGTCCTCACCTTCTGGAAACCAGAGTCCTCCTGCCCACCTCCAGCCTGGGATTTCTTATGGTCCCATCTTCTTATACAAATTAAACAATGCCACAGTTCTCCCACTTGCCAGGCATTCATTCTTGCCTTCCCCAGGGCTTCTCTGATACTCACCATCCACCTGTCTGTATTGCTACCTCTTGCCAGCTGACTGTACCTCCTGTAACCCCACTGATATCTTGGCACCAAGTAAGCACATTCTGATGGTCCCAGGACCAACCACACTTCAGCTCAGGAGCAGGTAGCAGAGGAGGCATTTTGTGGAGTCATGTAGTCACTGTCACCAAAGCTAGGCCTGACTAATATTCCATAAATATTTCCTCCAGGCATCAAACCACAAGACATTTTCTTCAGCCATTGGGCTCACCACAACTGCACCTCCGTGAAGTCTCAACATTAGCAGGCCAGTGACAGGGAACAGAGGCAACAATAAACAAAAGCAGGGAGTCCACGTCTGTTACCAGTCTGGGGCTTCTGGCTCTTTCAAGGCTGTGTGATGATGCTAATGAGGGGTCCATGAACACATTTTCATATTTTCAAAAATTCCCGTCACAACATGCTGAATGCAGCATTTTCTATTGCCCTAGACTTGGTAACCAGATAGCTTTACTTTCTAATACAGC
This sequence comes from Mesoplodon mirus, assembly GCF_964341445.2. NCBI lineage: Eukaryota > Metazoa > Chordata > Mammalia > Artiodactyla > Ziphiidae > Mesoplodon > Mesoplodon mirus. Next base: position 59,218,140 of record NC_138982.1, read on the forward strand.
CATAGTTGGACCACACACTGCATCCATAGCAAAAGAAGAGCCAACAAAACATCCCCCCTTACTCCCTAGCTTCACTCCAGCCTCCAGTTTATACAAGAAGATTGGAAGTTGGGAAAGACAGTGTGATGTGTCTCATGTAGGGAGTTCAGTGTTCATTGTGAAAGGCTTCTTTCTCCCTTAACCAGGGGAGAGGACAGCAGCTTCCTTCTCATATGTAATAGTTAGTGTAACATTAGCTGCCATAACCAGTGAGCCCAAACTCTACACAGTAGCTCAAACACAATAGTTTATTTCTCACATATCAGTTCAAAGCAGATGTTCTTGTTCAGCAGAGAGCTTTCATCTGTAAGTGATTCAGGGATTCTGGCTTCCCCCATCTTGTGGCTTTGCCACCATTTCCTGAGTCCTCATCATCTGCAACCAACCACTGGAAGTGGGAAGAGTGCCTGGAGGGGGCATGTCTACTTCTTAAATGCTTCAGCCCGGAAGTGTCTTATCACTTCTGCTCACATTCCGTTGGTGATAGCAAGTCATGTGGGCAGAACTAGACACAAAGGGGGCTGAGAATTATAGTTCCTGGTTGGGCAGCTCTTTCCCAGGGACTTCTCTCTACTGTGAAAGGGGAACACAAATTGGAGCAGACACCTACCCACAACCATACATCACCTAGTGCCACATGATGTAGAGAAGGCGCCAAGGGAATCTTTTGTAGAGATTGGAGGGGCTCACAAGAAGTGGTGCCTATCACCTCATCCCTGGATGGATGCTTGCTGAGCAATGGCATCTAAATCCTGCTCTGACACTGCCTTCCAGGGAGGGTCAGAGTGTGATGACAGAATTCTTAGGATATCCTGACATGCAGTCACAGATGGGGAGAGGAAGTGCTCCTGAATCTAGAGACTGGTGCTTCCCTCTTGTCTGCCTATTTCTAAAGAAGGGTCGTCAGAATGAGAGGGAACTATAATGTATTATGCCATGTAAGGAAATGATAGTTGAGACAGCCTCAGTCCAAGCCCCCAGAACTCTCAGAGGGTGTGGAACATACCTCAGTGGTTTCGATGACATCTTGCAAAGAGCATAGATGCTATAGCAGGAGGGATGAGTTATAGGGTTGTCAAGGCAGCCACCAGGCCAGGTGAGGTGATACCCCATCAGGAGAGGAGGGTGGAGACCTGGACCACTTGCCAGACCAAAAAGAGACCCAACTGTCTTTCACTGAGGGATTCTTAGTACCAAGGGTGGAGAGGGGAGGGAATCAGACAAAATTTGATGCCACCCTCAAAAAAAAGTTGAATAGTATCTGTGCAAAACCACTCCATCAGCAGAGGCCACTAGCATCAAACAAAACCATATCAAAACAGGGCTTGTTCAGGGATATTTCCCTGCCTCACACATGTGACCAGTTTTGTACGATGACCCCTGACTGCACCATCTCTCCTTCCAGCCCCCTACTGCCCAAGAGGATGGAGACCTAGAGGAAGAGAGGGCAGGATGTGTTCATCTCCACTTTTCTGCTTCCAAAATCCAGAGGTCATTGCTCAGACCTATGCTGCAGGGAGGGGAAAGGATGAGCTTTAATAGACTTTGAAACTGAACTGGACTTTTAATTAGCAAGAGTGACAAGAAAGTTATGGAATCAGCTGAAGATACTGCTAAAAGACAGGAAATGGAGGACTTATCAGAGCATAGTTTAAAGAGGTAATTGGAAAAAATAAAACTGTTGTACTCCACTGAGTTGAATCTCCTCAATAAATTGCTAAACCCATTTCTGAGTCATTACCTGTTTGTCTTTAACTGATTTATGGCTAACTGTCTAATTTCAGGGGTGGAGTTAATGACCTTTAAAGAAAGGGCATTAATTCAGGGAACATAGGCTGGTAAGCAGAGGTAAAACCTAACCAAACTTTAAATCTGCCTTCCAATCTCAATCCCAATTTGGGGGATCACAAAAGAGAGTGAGGCTCTCAGCCAGAGAAGGGTAAAGTTTCTTCTCATTCCAAGCAGGATTTCACACTTACAGATATGGTAAAGAAGGGGTGGAGTGGTTCCCGCTGTAATTTCCTAAGAAAACTAGGTCTGCTTCCTCCAGTCAAAGGACAGCATGGGGGCTGCTCTCAGAAGGTGTGATATGAAATCCCAAACTGGTGTGTCCCATTACCTGAGACTATCCTGGGGAGACTAGGCAGAGCCCTGAATCTTACTTAACTAGAAGAGCAAGGCCACATCTTCTGTGACTGAGCTGATACATTCATTCAGCTGATATGTACTGAGCATCACAGTGTGTCAGGCAATCTTCTGCCTCACTGAGGGGATATATCAGTGAACAAACAGAAAACTTCTTACCCTTGTAGGGCTCAGAGAGACATAATAAATAGCGATCATATAATATATGGTTTTTGAATCAAATGAGGAAGTAGGCTGTGCAGTTATCTGGGGGAAGAACATACCAGACAGAGGTTCTGAGGCAGGAGTTTGCCTGTGCTGTTCTTTTGGTTTTGAGGTTTTGGGGTTTTTTTTTTGTTTGTGTTTTTGAAGATCAGTGAAAAGATCAATGTGACTGGAGTAGACTTTGAGGGGAGGGAAGTCTAGTAGGAGATGTGGTCAGAGAAGTAAAGGTGAGGCCCATCACATGGACTCTGGCTTGTATTCTGAGTGAAACTGGGAGTCACCAGAAAGTTTTGAGCAGAGGAGTAACATGATCTGATGCTTAAAAAAAGATCATTCTGGGGAATTCCCTAGCGGTCCAGGGGCCAGGACTCTGCGCTTCCACGGCAGGGGGCCAGGGTTCAATCCCTGGCAAGGGAACTAAGATCCCACAAGCCGTGCATTGTGGCCAAAAAAAAAAAAAAAAAAAAGGATCATTCTGGCTACTTGAAGGATTTGATGACGGATTCTAGGGAGGGCAAGGGTGGGTGTGAGGAGGAAACCCATTAGGAGGCTATGGCAATAATTCAGTGAAGAGATAATGGGAACTTAGGGTAGAAGAGTGAGAAATTGCCAGATTTGTTTAATTTTAATGTACAGCTAATATGATTTTCTAATAGAGTCTATGTAGGGTATGAGAGAAAGACAGAAATCGTGAATGACTATAAGACTTTCTGCCTGAGTAACTGGAATATGGAGTTGCCAACAATTGAGGTGGGGAAGATTGCCAGGGGAGCAGGCTTGAGGGAGTATATCAAGAAGTCAGTTTTGATCATGTTAAATTTGAGATGTCTATTGGACATCAAGGAAGAGATGCTGAGTTGACAACTGGCCATGTGAGTCTGGCATTTAGGAGAAAGGTCCAAGCTGGAGGTAGAAATCTGGGACTCATGGGAATATGGGTAGGTTTTAAAACCCTGAGACTAGATGAGACTAGATGAGATCACCAGGAGCTGTCAGTGAAGACAGAGATGAACATGGGACCAAGGATTGTCTAATGGGACATTGAAATGTTAAGAGTCAAGGAAAAGAGGAGAAATCAATAAAGGAGATGGAGGAGGAGGGACCAGTGAAGTATGAGAGTAACCAGTGGTGTGCTGGTAAGTATAACAGCCAGTTCACCAAGAAAAAAAATTCCTAATATGTAGTGTTTGCCAATTTCCGTGGTGTAAAGACTCCCACCATGGCCAATTTCCAATTGCGACCAGTTACAAATGTGACATTAACCGTTCATAAAGTTACTGAAAATTTAATAATCATCAACTCTCATGAACTAGTATGAGCCAGCTCCACCATACAACTTACATGACTATGATGAACAACTATAAACTAATATATTTGAAATCCTAGTTAAAATGAATAACTTTCTTGCAATGTATGAAATATGGCAAAATTTACACAAAAAGAAATAGAAAATTTGTATAAACCAATTGCTATTAAAGACATTATAATTGCAATCAAAGCTACCTCTTTCCTCCCTAAGAAGCATTACACCCATATGGTTTTGTGTGAGTTTTATCCAACTTTGAAGAACAATCACTCTCTAATATAAATTGTTTAAGAAGAAAAAAAGTAGAGCTATCAAACTAACATTATTAGGATTGTGTAATCTTCATAATAAAATTGGAAAAGGGAAACATAAGATTAAAAAATTTCAGGCTGATTTTACTTTTGAACATAGATACAAAATGCAAAAAAAAAATGTTAGCTATCTTATTTTGGGGTACCCCAGAAACAGACCCTAAGATAAGGATTGATGGGCAATGATTTATTTGGAAGGTGACTCTAGGAAACACCAGTAAGTGAGCAAAGTAAGAGAATGAAAGAAGGAAGCAAGTGCATTTTCAAGCAAGTTATCATTATGAGCAACTTGTGTTTAATCCATTAGGTTAGACTGGGAGCCAATGTAGAACACATGTCTCAGTTTTATCCTTCCCAGGGGCACGGAAACTAGGTCCTTTATCCTCTCAATTCCATCAGTTATTGGCTGAGGGCTGCCCCTGGGATGGGAGAAGTGTTCATTCTCTGGTCCTTGCAGCCTGACCTGCACACAGACAGAAGAGGTTCCAGTGACTAGAGAAAACTCTCAGGCCAAGAATCACAGATGCTGGTAGTGGGCTCAGCATGCACAGAAATGGTTCATCCCAAGTGGGTATGACCAGGGCACACACGGCATCTACTACCTTAGCTAACTGAATTGAATAGTATATTAAATGTAACGATTTATACCACATTATAGCACTACAAGTGAAAACCCACACAAGTATCTCAGTAGGTGCATAAAAGACATTCACTGAAGTCCAACACCTGTTTATGATTTTTTAAAAAAGCTTTTAGGAAAAGAACTTATTTAACTTCCTTTTGGAGCTACCTGAATGCATAGATATACATTTCCTCTGCCTTTCTTTGCCAACAGGCCAGATGCCACATAAACAACTTCATATGATAGTGTCAAGAGGTTATTCATTATTGCCTTGACACTTGGTGTCAAGCAGATTTATAGCGAACTGCTGCCCTTCCTTATAAAGACTATCTATGGCAAGAATTATATACTCTTAAGCTAAACAAACAATCAGAAACCTTCATCACTCTCATAACACACCCAGAGTATGTGCACTCTTTTCTGTATTCATGGGTTGTATTAACATTTAAATTAGAAAAAAAGGTCTTTCAAAAAATACCCAGATTCTGGCCATGTCTCACCAAATCTATCACTCCCATACTGATATAAGTGACCATCATTGCTTATCTGGTATATAATCAAAGTGACAAGCCAAATCAACAACAAACGAATGTATTATTTAGAATATGGTATTGGAAAAAAATATCAATATGTAGAACAAACTGAGTGGAATTCCTATCTCTTAACTATACCTTAAAAAATGCTTCATGTGGATTGAATATCTGAATATAAAGGTAAATATAAAAAGTAGGCAGAGCGGAGCGGCTGGGCCCGTGAGCCATGGCCGCTGAGCCTGTGCTTCCGGAGCCTGTGCTCCGTCTGAACAATGGGAGAGGCCACAGCAGCGAGAGGCCCGCGTACCATAAAAGGAAAAAAAAAAAAAAAAAAGTAGGCAGAGATTTCAAATTCTGAGGTTAGAAATAGAACAAGAATGTTTGCTACCATCCCTCCTATTAAACATTGTACTGGAAGTCATAGCCAGTGCAATACATAAATGAATGAATGAATGAATAAATAAATAAACAAATAAGTAAAATGAAATTATCATTATTTGTAAATGACATGGTAGTGTAGACAATCCACAGGCACTAAAGATAAACTTTTAGCATTAATAATTTAATTTAGCAAAGTTACTGGATACCAAGTCAATATTAAAAAAAAAATCAGTAGCATTTCTATATATAAGCAAAAAAAGTAGAAAATATCTCAATTGCTTAGGAATAAATTTAATAAAAGATACACAAGACCTCTACCAAAAACTCTAAAAAATTACCGAGATAAATAAAAGAATATCTAAATAAATGGAAGGCTCTAGCATGTTATGAATTAGAATACTCCATGTTGTAAATCAATTGATCCTCCTCAAAACTGATCTCAATATTTAACAGATCAATTGATCTCAATATTGATCTCAATATTTAAGAGATATTTAAGCAAGTTGATTCCAAAATTAATTAAGAAGTGCAAAGGGTCAAGAATGGGCAAAAATATTAAATAATTAAAAAAGGAAGTACTTAAATAAATTCAAGACATATGAAGATATGGTTTTTAATAGAGTGTAGTATTGATGTGGGGATAAATAGATCAGTGAAATATATCAGTCCAGAAACAAACCTACACACATGGACGCTTGAAGTATAACACAGGTGGCAATGCAGAGTAGTGAGAAAGGACAATCTTTTCAATGCTGAGTCAATTAATTATGTGAATGCTTTAAAAAATGAAATGACCTCTACTTCACCTTACACAGAAATCAATGGCAAATTGATTGAGGATCTACCTGAAGAAGGTAAAACATTAAAATTTAATGAAGATAATACAGATTAATATTTTCATATTAGGCATAGAGAAAGATAGACACAAAAAAAGCACTAATAACAAAGGAAATGATTGAAAAATTGGATTAAAGTCAAAAACTTCTATTCATCAAAAGATGCCATTAAGAGAATGAAAAAAGCAAGCCACAGAGCAGGAAAAGATATTTGTAATTCATGCAATGAAAATTTATAAAGAATTCCCATAAATCAATAAAAAAAAAAGATAAACAACTCAGTAAAAAAGTGGGCAAGAGAGTTGAAGAAATAATTTAAGAGGTTATCCAAATTGTCAATGAAATGAAAAGGAGCTCAATCTCATTAATCATGAGGAAAATACAAATTAAAACTAAAATGAGATGCTGCCATACATTTACTAGAATGACTAAAATTAAAAAGACTGATCAAACCTAGTGCTAACAAAAATGTGGAGTAACCGAAACTCTCATACACTGCTAGTGGAAATGTAAATCAATACAACCACTTTGGAAAAAGCTCTGGCATCATTTACTAATGCTTAATACATAACACTGCATAATCTATGGACCCAGTAATTCACTCTAAAATACATAACTATCAGAAATGCATACGTATGTGCATCAAAAGTTATGTCCAAGAACCTTCATGCACTATTATTTGTAATAGCTCCAAACTAGGATCAACCCATGTCCATTAATAAATCAACTGTGATATATTTATATAATGGAACACTATCCAGAAATTAAAATGAACAGAAGACTGCTATGCTCAAAAATGAATTCCATAAACATAATTCTGAATGAAAGAAGCCTGATACAGAATATATATTGTATGATTCTATTTCTGCATGAAAGAAGCCTGATACAGAATATATATTGTATGATTCTATTTCTATGAAGTTCACAAAAAAGAAAAATGAAAAGATATTAGAAGTAACATAGTTTTAGTGATTTTATAAAATTATTTGATATTCCTCCCTTTAAGAAGTGGAGTCTAATTCTCTTCCCCTTGAGTGTGGGCTGGACTTAGAGATTAGCTTCTAACAAATAGAATAAAGTAAAAATAACAATGTGTGACTTCAAAAACAAGGTCAGAAAAAGTCACCATAGGTCCTCCTCCCCCTCTCCCCCACCCTTCTTCCCTCCACCCCACCCCCACCCCAACTCTGGGAAAGTTAGCTAACACATTCTGAGCAGCCCTAGGGAGAGGCCCACGCGGTGAGGGACTGAGGCCTCATACAACAGCCAGTGAGGAACTGAGGACTCCAGTCAATAGTCATATGAGTGAGCCTTCTGGAAGCAAATCCTCCAGTCTTGGGAAAATCTTCAGATGACTACAGGCCTTTACTACATCTTGGCTGCAGCCTAATGAGAGCCTGAGCTCAAATCACCAGCTAAGCTGCCCCTGGATTCCTGACACTCAGAAACTATGAGATAATAAATGTTTATTGTTTTAAGTCACCAAGTTTGTGATAATTTGTTATAGAGAAATAGATAACTAAGACAATTGTTAACTCTAAGGTAGAAAGAAGGGTTATTAAAGAAAGGGAACAAAAGGGAGACATTCATAAAGTCTATTTCCTGTCTTGAAAGATGAGCATAGGACTGTTCTCTTTATGATAAATCGTTAAGCTATACACTTATGATTTGTGCAAATTTTTATACCTATGTTATATCCCAATTATAACCCAATCTAAATTTTTTGGTAAATTCAACTATTCCATTCAAAAGATTTTTTACAGTGTTATTAAAAGGACACTACAGGGGCGGAGTCAAGATGGCGGACTAGGAGGATGTGGAATTCGCATCTCTGCACAACGAGGGCACCTACCAGGCACTGCTGGGGGACCATGGACCCCTAAGGGGACAGGAGGAACCTCCAGCAACCCGTTGCTTCAATTATATTTTTATTTTTCCTAATATATATATATATATATATATATATTTTTTTTTTTTTTTTGCGGTACGCGGGCCTCTCACTGTTGTGGCCTCTCCCGTTGTGGAGCACAGGCTCTGGACGTGCAGGCTCAGCGGCCATGGCTCATGGGCCTAGCCGCTCCGTGGCACATGGGATCTTCCCGGACCAGGGCACAAACCTGTGTCCCCTGCATCGGCAGGCAGACTCTCAACTACTGCGCCACCAGGGAAGCCCCTAATATATTTTTTATCTTTCTAATTTTATTTTATTTTCTATTCTTTGATATTGTACTGCTCCTCTTTTTCTTTCTTCTTTTCTCTTTTATTTTTTTTTGCCATGCCACACAGCTTGAGGAATCTTGGTTCCCATGCCGGAGGTCGGGCCTGAGATCCTGTGGTGGGAGCTCCAAGTCCAAACCACTGGACTAACAGAGAACCTCAGACCCCAGGGAATATTAATCAGAGTGAAGCCTCCCAGAGGTCCTCATCTCAGCACCAAGACCCGGCTCTATCCAACTGCCTGCAAACTCCAGTGCTGGACACCTGAGGCCAAACAACCAGTAAGACAGGACTACAGCCCCACCCATTAAAAAAAACAATGAAATGACAAAAAAATATGTTACAGATGAAGGAGCAAGGTAAAAACCTACAAGACCAAATAAATGAAGGCAAAATAGGCAACCTACCTGAAAAAGAATTCAGAGTAATGATAGTAAAGATGATCCAAAATCTCGGAGACAGAATGGAGAAAATACAAGAAACATTTAACAAGGATCTAGAAGAACTAAAGAGCAAACAAACAGTGATGAACAACATAATAACATAATAACATAATAACATAATTAAAAATACTCTAGAATGAATCAATAGTAGAATAACTGAGGCAGAAGAACAGTAAGTGAGCTGGAAGATAAAAGAGTGGAAATAACTGCCAGGGAGCAGAATAAAGAAAAAAGAATGAAAAGAACTGTGGATGGTCTCAGAGACATTTGGGACAACATTAAATGCACCAACATTCAAATTATAGGGGTCCCAGAAGAAGAGAAAAAGAAAGGGTCTGAGAAAATATTTGAAGAGATTATAGTCAAAAGCTTCCCTAACATGGGAAAGGAAATAGTCAATCAAGTCCAGGAAGCACAGAGAGTTCCATACAGGATAAACCCAAAGAGAAACACTTCCAGACACATATTAATCAAACTATCAAAAATTAAATACAAAGAAAAAATATTAAAAGCAGCAAGGTGAAAGCAACAAATAACATACAAGGGAATCCCCATAACGTTAACAGCTGATCTTTCAGCAGAAACTCTGACAGCCAGAAGGGAGTGGCAGGACATATTTAAAGTGATGAAAGGGAAAAACCTACAAGCAAGATTACTCGGCCCAGCAAGGATCTCATTCAGATTCGATAGAGAGATTAAAACCTTTACAGACAAGCAAAATTTAAGAGAATTCAGCACCCCCAAAACAGCTTTACAATAAAGGCTAAAGGAACTTCTCTAGGTAGGAAACACAGAGAAAAGACCTACAAAAACAAAGCCAAAACTATTAAGAAAATGGTAATAGGAACATACATATCGATAATTACCTTAAATGTAAATGGATTAAATGCTCCAACCAAAAGACATAAACTGGCTGAACAGATACAAAAACAAAACCTGTATATATGCTGTCTACAAGAGACCCACTTCAGACCTAGGAACACATGTAGACTGAAAGTGAGGGGATGGAAAAAGATATTCCATGCAAATGGAAATCAAAAGAAAGCAGGAGTAACAATTCTCATATAAGACAAAATAGACTTTAAAATAAAGACTATTACAAGAGACAAAGAAGGACACTACATAATGATCAAGGGATCAATCCAAAAAGAAGATATAGCAATGGTAAATATATATGCACCCAACAGAGGAGCACCTAAATACATAAGGCAAATGCTAACAGCCATAAAAGGGGAAATCAACAGTAACACAATCATATTAGGAGACTTTAACACCCCACTTCCCCCAATGGACAGATCATCCAAAATGAAAATAAATAAGGAAACACAAGCTTTAAAGAGCACATTAAACAGGATGGACTTAATTGATATTTATATGACATTCCATGCAAAAACAACAGAATACACTTTCTTCTCAATTACTCATGGAACATTCTCCAGGATAAACCAAGCCTTGATAAATTTAAGAAAATTGGAATCATATCAAGTATCTTTTCCGACCACAATACTATGAGACTAGATATCATTTACAGGAAAAAGACTGTAAAAAATACAAACACATGGAGGCTAAACAATCTACTAAGTAACCAAGAAATCACAGAAGAAAAAGAAAAATACCTAAAAACAAAGGACAGTGAAAACACGATGGCCCAAAATCTATGGGATGCAGCAAAGCAGTTCTAAGAGGGAAGTTTATAGCAATACAATCCTATCTCAAGAAACAGGAAAAATCTCAAATAAACAACCTAACCTTACACCTAAAGCAAATAGAGAAAGAAGAACAAAAATCCCCCAAAGTTAGCAGAAGGAAAGAAATCATAAAGATCAGATCAGAAATAAATGAAAAAGAAATGAAGAAAACAATACCAAAGATCAATAAAACTAAAAGCTCATTCTTTGAGAAGGTAAACAAAATTGATAAACCATTAGCCAGGCACATCAAGAAAAAAGGGGAGAAGAGTCTAATCAACAGAATTAGAAATGAAAAAGGAGAAGTAACAACTGACACTGCAGAAATACAAAGGATCATGACAGATTACTACAAGCAACTCTATGCCAATAAAATGGACAACCTGGAAGATATGGACAAATTCTTAGAAAAGCACAACCTTCAAGACTGAATCAGGAAGAAATAGAAAATACAAACAGAACAATCACAAGCACTGAAATTGAAACTGAGCTTAAAAATCTTCCAACAAACAAAAGCCTAGGACCAGATGGCTTCACAGGCGAATTCTACCAAACATTTAGAGAAGAGCTAACACATATCCTTTTCAAACTCTTCCAAAATATAGCAGAGGGAGGAACACTCCCAAACTCATTCTACGAGGCCACCATCTCCCTGATACCAAAACCGGACAAAGATGTCACAAAAGAAGAAAACTACAAGCCAATATCACTGATGAACATAGATGCAAAAATCCTCAACAAAATACTAGCAGAGAGAATCCAACAGCACATTAAAAGGGCCATACACCATGATCAAGTGGGGTTTATCCCAGGAATGCAAGGATTCTTCGATATACGGAAATCAATCAATGTGATACATCATATTAACAAACTGAAGGATAAAAGCCATATGATCATCTCAATAGATGCAGAAAAAGCTTTTGACAAAATTCAACACCCATTTATGATAAAAACTCTCCGGAAAGTAGGCATATAGGGAAACTACCTCAACATAATAAAGGTCATATATGACAAACCCACAGCCAACATCATTCTCAATGGTGAAAAACTGAAAGCATTTCCTCTAAGATCAGGAACAAGACAAGGTTGCCCACTCTCAACACTATTAATCAACATAGTTTTGGAAGTTTTAGCCACAGCAATCAAAGAAGAAAAAGAAATAAAAGGAATCCAAATTGGAAAAGAAGAAGTAAAACTGTCACTGTTTGCCGATGACATGATACTATACATAGGAAGTCCTAAAGAGGCTACCAAAAAACTACCAGAGCTAATCAATGAACGTGGTAAAGTAGCAGGATACAAAATTAATGCATAGAAATCTCTTGCATTTCTATATACTAATGATGAAAAATCTGAAAGAGAAATTAAGGAAACACTCCCATTTACCACTGTAACAAAAAGAATATAAAACCTAGGAATAAACCTACCTAAGGAGACAAAAGACTTGTTTGCAGAAAACTATAAGACACTGATGAAAATATTAAAGATGATACAAACAGATGGAGAGATATACCATGTTCTTAGATTGGAAGAATCAACATTGTGAAAATGACTCTACTACCCAAAGCAATCTACAGATTCAATGCAATCCCTATCAAACTACCAATGGCATTTTTCACAGAACTAGAACAACAAATTTCACAATTTGTATGGAAACACAAAAGATCCCGAATAGCCAAAGCAATCTTGAGAAAGAAAAACAGAGCTGGCGGAATCAGGTTCCCAGACTTCAGACTATACTACAAAGCTACAGTAATCAAGACAGTATGGTACTGGCATAAAAACAGAAATATAGATCAATGGAACAGGATAGAAAGCGCAGAGACAAACCCACACACATATGGTCACCTTTTCTTTGATAAAGGAGGCAAGAATATACAATGTAGAAAAGACAGCCTCTTCAATAAGTGGTGATGGGAAAACTGGACAGCTACATGTAAAAGAAGGAAATTAGAACACTTCCTAACACCATACACAAAAATAAACTCAAAATGGATTAAAGACCTAAATGTAAGGCCAGACACTATAAAACTCTTAGAGGAAAATATAGAACACTCTTTGACATAAATCACAGCAAGATCTTTTCTGACCCACCACCTAGAGTCATGGAAATAAAATAAAAAATAAACAAATGGGACCTAATGAAATTTAAAAGCTTTTGCACAGCAAAGGAAACCATAAACGAGAGAAAAGACAACCCTCAGAATGGGAGAAAATATTTGCAGATGAAGCAATGGACAAAGGATTAATCTCCAAAATTTACAAGCAGCTCATGCAGCTCAATATCAAAAAACAAATAACCCAATCGAAAAATGGGCAGAAGACCTAAATAGACATTTCTCCAAAGAAGACATACAGATTGGCAACAAACACATGAAAGGATGCTCAACATCACTAATCATTAGAGAAATGCACATCAAAACTACAAGGAGGTATCACCTAACACCATTCAGAATGGCTATCATCAAAAAATCTACAAACAATAAATGCTGGAGAAGGTGTGGAGAAAAGGGAACCCTCTTGCACTGTTGGTGGGAATGTAAACTGATACAGCCACTATGGAGAACAGTATGGAGGTTCCTTTAAAAACTAAAAATAGAATTACCATATGACCCAGCAATCCCACTACTGGGCATACACCCTGAGAAAGCCATAATTCAAAAAGAGTCATGTACCACAATGTTCTTTGCAGCTCTATTTATAATAGCCAGGACATGGAAGCAATCTAAGTGTCCATTGACAGATGAATGGATAAAGAAGATGTGGCACATATGTACAATGGAATATTACTCAGCCATAAAAAGAAATGAAATTGAGTTATCTGTAGTGAGGTGGATGGACCCAGAGACTGTCATACAGAGTGAAGTAAGTCAGAAAGAGAAAAACAAATACCGTATGCTAACACATATATATGGAATCTAAAAAAAAAAAAAAAGGTTCTGAGGAACCTAGGTGCAGGACAGGAATAAAGACACATATGTAGAGAATGGACTTGAGGACACAGGGAGGGTGAAGGGGAAGCTGGGACGAAGTGAGAGAGTGGCATGGACATATATACACTACCAAATGTAAAATGGATAGCTAGTGGGAAGCAGCCTCATAGCACAGGGAGATCAGCTTGGTGCTTTGTGACCACCTACAGGGGTGGGATAGGGAGGATGGGAGGGAGATGCAAGAAGGAGGTGATATGGGGATATATATACTACGTATAGCTGATTCACTTTGTTACACAGCAGAAACTAACACACCATTGTAAAGCAATTATATTCCAATAAAGATGTTAAGTAAATAAATAAATTAAAATTTTAAAAAAGAAACCCTATAAACTTTCAAAAGGTGATAATTAAGTCTATAAATTGACATATTGATAACTAAATGGATGGCTACCTGTTTGTATTTTATATCCAAATCACTCTGGTAATAGAAACTGACCTGGAAACATAGAGCCAACCATGCTAAGACACTTAAAGCAGTTCAGAAATAACTGTCTGGCTTTAAATATCTTAGCATCATCTCTGAGTCATTTTTCCTAGGAATAAGAGTATAAAGAATTCTATTCAAAATGTTTATGGACTTCTGAGGCTTAGGAAGAAAGCTTCAGAGATAAGGTCCTCCTGTTATTATCCACTGATACATTTACTGATTACTGCAGGCAGCCAGAGGTGTTATTATTTAGTAAGCAGCTACTATGTGCCAGGCACTATTTGGCACTGTATGTCACCAACTTGTATAACCATCCCCCAGATACTATAAGGTCAGTGTTATTTTCTCCTTTGTCATATGAGAAAGCTGAAGATCAAAAAGGTTAATGATTGGCTCAAGGTTACATGATAATTTGGTGTCTGTCTGTTCCAAAACCCGTGTTTTTTACCTCTGGATATTCCAAGGGGAATACTAGTACAGTACTTTATACTGCAGAACATAATTTCTCTCCCCATGACACTGTCCTAGGATACTGAACATGTTTCTAAAAATAACTCCTTTGATCATAGAGGCATCCATCTGGTCTTTCTCCAGCTATTCCAAAGTCATTGTTTTCTGTGCTCAGCACCATATATCTAAAAGCCACTGCTGCTGCTTTTTCTGCAACTGGAGGTTTGGGATAGAACATTTTCCGAAGCAAATCTGCTTCTCTGAGTGATTGCTCTGAAATCTCTATTCCTCATTATATGATGCCACCCATGAGAAAAATAGTAATAATTTACATTTGAATTGTAAATTAGAAAATGTTACTAAATTCATGATCTTTTCTTTGATCACAACAACCTTGTGAGGTGAATAGGGTAAATATTATTCTCATTTATCCAATGAGAGAGGTTGAATTTTAGATATTAGATATGGGGACTTGCCCAAGGTCATAGAGATAGTGTATGGCATTACTGAATTCCAAATCCAGTGCTCTTTCTGTTATCCCCAAACTCCTTCTATAGATGATCCACATCTGACTGAAATCCTTTGTAGAATGAGGATAAATAGATAGTATTTCAAAGGAGAGAGAGGTAGAGAGGGAGTGACAGGGAATACAATAATATATTCCTACTCTAATGGGCTTTGTTGAAGTTGCCTCCCCCATATCCAGCCCCCCTTCCTTGGTAACCACCCAATTCCCCCATATAACTGAAGGGAAAATAATTTCAAGTCTGGCATCAGGGGTAGAATATTAATTGGCATAATCCAAACATCTGGTTAAAGCTTTTGATCAGAAGGGGTCATATGAAAGGGCTCATAGGAAAGAAAGGCTTGCTCTCTCCTTCTGGATAGAATATGATGCAGAGGTGAAGGCTGGAGCCATTCCAGCCATTTTGACACCACGAAAAGAAGCCCTTTCTGATGACTGTGTTAAGCCACTGAATCCAACAAATCTTGAACTCTTGAACCATACATATAATATGATAGATCCATCGAGCTATCTATCTATCCATCCTTGTCCTAAAAAGGATCTAAGGCAGACATAGAGTTATAAGAACCATAAACTTCCTTTATTTTCAAGTCAGTTTGAGTTGGGCTTTCCTTTACTTGCAACTACATGCATCCTCACTGATACATACATGCAT
Organism: Mesoplodon mirus; assembly: GCF_964341445.2. Taxonomy (NCBI): domain Eukaryota; kingdom Metazoa; phylum Chordata; class Mammalia; order Artiodactyla; family Ziphiidae; genus Mesoplodon; species Mesoplodon mirus. The sequence goes on from NC_138982.1 coordinate 59,233,919, forward strand.
ACATTTATACATTCTTGGGTAAAAATGAAGTACCCAGTGCTCAGTGGCAGCTCCAACTAAGCCATCCCAACTCCAATGCTTTTGAACATAATTTGGAGCCTGGACCATTGCCTTCTGTCACTTTTCAGATTGATAGCTGGAAGCAATTTGCCAGTCTTCTTCCTTCAAGCAGCCCTTTCCTCTGCTAGTTTCTTATGGCACTAAAATAAAAGATATTTTCACCAAGGCAAAGTTAATTAGTACATTTAACATCTTCATTAAGAGTTTTTGAGTCCAGCAAGGTGACAGGTGGAGCTAAAGGGAGCTGGGAATCAGGTATGATATTTTCACAATTAATGACAAGAAGACTGATGTCTGGTAGCTGAGGTCACTGAGTAATTAACTACTGTTGATAGCATCTCAGAGCTAATGAGATAGTATGTTGGCGGAAAAACTTGATAAGGTGTACAGCACTGAACAAATGCAAAGAGGCACTTTTAAGAACAAATTTAATCACTATTATCATTGTCAATATGGTAGTTCTTAAGGGTATAAAAAATTAGGCAATGCATTTTTCATCTTCATTTAAAAACAACGTTAATGGGGTCAGATAAAAATTTCTAGGCACAAGACCATGAATACTATGAGACACATTTAGGGATCTGATCACTGAAGACTGCACTTCCCCAAGTATGTTCTACTCTATAGTAACTTCAAGAAAAAAGGATTCTTTGAGCAATAAATTTTGGGAAATGCTCCACTGTTTTCACCTGCCTAGAATCTATTTTTCTCCTAATAACAGTGTCTTATCCCCACTCCCAGTCCATGTGGCTTATGTGGTACTAACCTCACCTCTCAGAACTATGGTGAGCACAGGGCATAGACCAGTCAATTATCACATTCCATTTCCCTGAACTTAGTAATTAATTAATAAATGAGTAAATGACCTCAGTCAGTCCAGTGAGAGTCGCCCTGGGACTTGTGTGGGAACTATTAGAAAAGAGATACTCTCCTTCTACTGGGGTTGTTAACCTGGTAAAAAAGTGAGTCTGGGGGGACTTCCCTGGCAGTCCAGTGGTTAAGACTCCATGCTTCCAATGCAGGGGGTGTGGATTTGATCCCTTGTCGGGAAGCTAAGATCCCACATGCCTTGCAGCCAAAAAACCAAAACATAAAACAGAAGCAATATTGTAACACATTCAGTAAAGACTTAAAAAAAATGAGTCTGGGGCCAATGGTGGCCATTTGCCACCCTTGAGGAGAGAGTTTGGCTGAGGATGAAGTTAACTCAGATATAAACAGAACTGAGAGATGATGACAGACACCTCGTGATGTTCTCTCAGCATCTGGACCCAGCTGTGCCTGAAGTCCCTAACTTTTCATTTAGAAAGTCATTCACAGGGAAAACTGAAAAGGCCACGTCACAGCCACATTCTCCTTATTGCCCACTCAATGTCAGATCACAGCAAGCTAGCCAAACTGCTGGACGCCAACTCCCCCTCACCTCTACCTAGTATTCATTACACATACACCATCCAAAAAAAATCTCTACAGTTCTACTCAGCAGCTCAGTTTTAAGCAGGGTCTACACCCAAAAAAAAATCTCTCAGTTCTACTCAGCAACTCAGTTTTAGGCAGTTCTGTTTTTCCTCTTTTCCTTTATCACAAAGGCCCAGCTTGGTCACCATGCACATAGTCAGCTCTTGGGAAATATTTATTTGATGTTCGTTTAATAAATTCTCCTCAGGGCAGCTATTCTGAAGTTCTCCTTGAAAACTTACACATCAGATTCTACCACTAATTTGGTTATTCAGAGCTTATTTGACTTTAGTCAACAGATGACTGATATCTATGACCTCCTTGAACCCTATCTAGTCAGCACTCAATAAATGTTAGCCATTATAATTTTAATTTTTAAACATCTGGCCTTCTTGATCAGGCTGAAATCACCGCTCCCCCCTCCCCGCAAAAAATGATGCTTTTTTACTTGCACCTTCTCCATTTAGTTCAAATAAACAGTTCCTCCAATATCTCTCCTAAACCCACCTAAGTCTCATCATGGGAGGCGTCAGGGCATAGCAATCATTCCCACATCTCACATCACTAAGGTTATTTTATGCCCCCCGCCACATAAACACAATATGTACAGCTGGAGATTTCTTTATCTTGTAATCCACTTACCTGACATGGAAGAAAGCCTAATTCTTGAAAGATTTCATGCTATTCCCTTGGCTAGACACAGACCTTTCTCAAAGCCAGAGGTCACATCACCTTCCTGAATAGGGCAAACATTCTCTTGTTGCTCTCCTTCACATTGACACTTTTTCTCCTGTTTTATGAAGATTCCTAACCAGCCAAAAGCATTGGCATGTGTGAGATGGCACAAGTTTTATGCAGAGTTCATTTAGTAAAGAACCAGTGATGTTAAAGCCACTTAGAGAATTCAAAGGAGATGGGCACTTGCTTTTTAAACCAGCCATTGTCAGCATCTATTCTGGACAAAACAATTAAAGTCTTTAAGCCACTGTGAGATGGGATTAAGTTTGTCTCATTTCCCATTATAGCTTAAAGTGTTTCTTCTGACGATATGTTAATTGGCACAAATGTCTCCTAGACTAACCATAGTGAGAAGAGCAGCAGCTGGTTCAGCCAGGGTAGGGGCGTGAAGTGCAGGGAGCAGGTGGGAAGGCATCAGCACTGTTACTGCACAGCCGCCACCAGCTGCATCACCGTATCTCCACATCAGGAGACGGAGAGCCCAGAGAACAGAAAGAAAAGCTCAAGACTGGAAACAGACCTCATGAATGAAGCAAACCTATGCAGTTACTCATCAGGACAGGGTAAGAGTAAAGGGAGCCATCCTTATTTCTCACAACAGTGTTTTTATACATTAGATCAGTGCCTCCTGTTTGGTCACCATTTTAACAGATACCCAAGCCTCTACTGAACGCGGATATATTAACAGAGATCAAATTAAGAAAACAATTCAGTGTATATCCTTTGCAATAACACAGGGCTTGGCTAGATGATTAAAAGTGGGGCCTGTAGGGTCAGAACCTAGAAAGCAGTGAGCTGGTGTCTGGTTCAGGACTAGATCCAAGAGGCCGAGTCATGTTTCAAGATCTGGAAGTTCACTGGTACTTGCTCCACCACATGGAGAAGGTGTTCCAGACAAAGCTGCACACAGACCCAACAGCCAGTGCCAGAGTGATTGGCCAATCTGAAGACAGAGGGCTGCAGGGACTGGGATGACTGAATCCTCCAAGCAGGACATACTGATTCTTGCCTTGAATCATCTTTTTTTTTTTGCGGTACGCGGGCCTCTCACCGTTGTGGCCTCTCCCGTTGCAGAGCACAGGCTCCGGACGCACAGGCTCAGTGGCCATGGCTCACAGGCCCAGCCGCTCCACGGCATGTGGGATCTTCCTGGACCAGGGCACGAACCCGTGTCCCCTGCATCGGCAGGCGGACTCTCAACCACTGCGCCACCAGGGAAGCCCCACCTTGAATCATCTTAAAGGCCCTCCTGGTACCTGACATGGTCAATGAGACAAAAACCTTATTGCAAGGATAATTAAACACAATAACATTTCGTGGAAGGAGGGGGAGGCGGGAGCCAGTGAACTCTCCCTCCCTGGGATTCTGAAAACAGACATCTGTGGTTGAGGATTTAAGCCTTCCCCAGCTGGGACTGGGAACAGACAGAAACTGGAGCTTCATTCCCGTTTCTAAATTGTCTTATCACCTTCATCTAATGTATTGGAATGCTTTATAGAGTCTTTGGTCTTCTTAAGAGCTTTAAGAAATGAGTAAATGGAATGAAATATTCTCATTTTCTAAAAGTCATTGAATTAAACAGGAGAAAGCTTATACACAGCAGGTGAATACATATGTTTAAAAGGCTGACAATAAAATAATCACTGCTTTACATGATGGATGCTTACTCAGAGGGTAGTGATTTGCCTGCCCATCTCATGAAGGGAATCTGCTGTGGACATAATTGATTATACACTACCCATATAATCCATTCTCCACTTGGTGGCAATAGCATGAGCTGTTGAGACTGGAGTAAGCTAACAATCCCATTAGTGTGAGCGCCATTCCTCTCCCTCCAAGTCTCTCTGGTGCTTATTGACATTTTTGTTCTGTATTCAAAGCTGTTGCTGGAGCTGCTGCCTTGGCAGGCACTGCTTCTGTTAGCAACGTGGTCTTTCCTATGCGCAAAGGTGGCTAAAAAGACCACCTCTGGACCCATAGTCATCCCTACATTACCTATTGTTTTAGTGGGGCATTGGTTGGTGGCAATGGCAACAAAATGAAGTCTGCCACTGTCTGGGGCTTGGGAACCCTGCCAATGGGCCCAGGGACTCTTCATTCAGCATAAGCTGTTCCCCTTCTCAGTGCTGCATGGGGTATGGCTGCTCAGTGGGCCCGTTCCCCAGCTGTCCCCAGGAGAACCCCATGACTCCTGGTGCATTGACCTGAGTCTCTGGAAGAGCTCTTAGAGGAAATCTGCTCCCATTCCCTCATGTTTCTGAAGAGCAAATGGAGGCTCAGAACAGGAACCTGCCATGGCTGAACTCACTCAGGTAGGTAGAGGGATCCTCTTATCACTAATAACACTAAGACTAGACATTGACACTGAGCAACCACATGTGGTGGGCACCTTATGTCTGTTATTTCCAGTTTTCACCACAACTCTGCAGTTAGGCATTATTATCCCCTTTTACAGGTTGGAATACCAAGTCTCAGAGAACTTGAATGATTTGCCAAATACCACATCACTAATAAGCGGTTGAGCTTGGATACAAACCTAGGTCTGTCTGACTCCAGAGCCTCTGCGCCTTCCTACCTTGATTTGAACAGTACATGGGACAATTCTAGCCCCCATCCCTCTCAGGCTCCAGAGCAAGACTTCCCAACACCACACTGACCTAAACTATTACATCCTCCCTTCAAGGGCTTCAGAAGCTTGGTCTCCCAGGCGTACTGTATAACCCCACATAGTAGCCACTGTGGAATCAGGATGTCTCAGCTGTTTGTGTGCATGTGCTTACTACAACCAAGGAATTCCAATGTCAGTGTGAACAGGTAGTCCATTCTTCAGGACCAGTCCTGCCTTGCTTTATGAGAGTGACTTTCTTAGACTTCCTGGGAGATTCTAGGCTTACAGTCTGGCATCGATCCTAGTTTACACTCTGTGTTGACCTTGACAAGTTATATAAGCCCTCTGAGCCTCTGTTTCCTTGAGTGTAAAACAGGCCAATAACAACCTGAATGTTATGAGAACAAAATCATGTAAATATCCTAATACAGGGCCTAACATTTAGTAGGCCCTAAAGAAATGGTTGTTTCATCTCCTTTCCCTTGCTCCCCTTTTTCTCTACTCCTCTCTCTCTCCCAGTCACCATGGCTGCTTTCCCTGACTTGGCTTATCTCTTTTGATGCCCCTGCTATCACCAAAGTTTCCTGGCATCCTGCATTCCCTCCGCCATTATACTGCCTTTTCCTTCTGTATGATACAGAAGGACTAGGGGGCGGGGGGAGGTGGGCTAACAGTGGCCCCATGGCCTGGGAACATTGGATATGGGAGATCCTGAGAAGAGAGAAAAGACTGAGATTACAGAATCAAGGATTGTTAGTGACAGAAAAACTATTTATTTGGTAGAGATTTTTAGTGTTCACTGTAACTGATTCTACTCTTATTCCAAGAAGATGGAAGTATTCTTCTTCTCCACTCCCTGCTTGTAACTACCATTGAGTGGTGCCATGTTCTGGCCAATGGGTTGTGGGCAATAGTGACATGCATCACTTCCAAGCCAGAGCATTTAGTTGATGGTACAAGGTCCTCCAGCTTTGGTCCTGCCTGCCAAGGTCAACTCTGAAGTATCATGTTGAGATGGGGCATCATAACATGGTATAAAGTGATTTACATGGAGCAGAACCCAGAGTCATCCACAGTGGAGACATAATGTGAACAATAAGTATTGTTATTTTAAGCTACTGAGAGTTTGGGTGTGTCTGCTACCACAGAATAACCTGTAGAACACAGCAGTCTGAACCTTGACTTTCATGTCATAGCCCCTTGAAAAACGGTTTTTGAGGGCCCTAGTAGCAAGTCAGTGACCATACAGATCTTTTGGAAGAGAACCTAAATAACTTTAGGTTATTTACAACCCCCAAGTCCTCACTTTTCTCATCTGTAAAATAAGAGTTGGCATATCCCAAAATGTGGGACACATACCATCACTGGTACTTTGGATCCTTGCTACTCAACAAGTGATCCAAACCAGCAGCATCGGCATCACTGAGACTGTGTTAGAAATGCAACTCCTTGGGTCCCACCCCAGACCTACTGAATCCAATTCTGCATTTTTAACAAGATCCCCATATGATACCTACGCACGTTAAAATTGGGAGAAATACTGATTTAAATAGTACTAGGATTCAGCAGTAAATGACCTATAATCACACAGTGAAAAAGTTATCCTTTTCCACTCGTCTTTCAACGTTTCTGATTCCTTCATGGAGAAAGTCTCAGTTTGATGCGAATATATCTTTAACACCTCTTTAACAGTTGCTAATTTTCTTCTTCTTTTTTAAAAAATATTCATTTATTTATTTATTTGGTTACAGCGGGTCTTAGTTGCAGCACGTGGGCTCCTTAGTTGCGGCATGCATGTGGGATATAGCTCCCTGACCAGAGATTGAACCCGGGACCCTGCACTGGGAGTGCGGAGTCTTATCCACCGAGCCACCAGGGAAGTCCCCTAATTTTCTTCTTTTCATAAAGAGAAAGCAAGCCTCGGGTTCCTGGGCAGGCAATGGTATTTAGCTTGATCATAGGAGCAGTGTTTTATTTTCACTGTTCTTATTTAAATGATTATCTTGTCTATATGGCAACTGATGCCAGTTTTCTCTTTAGTGATAGCAACATCTTTAAAATAAGTGGAAAAGTGAGTGTATTTAAAGAAAATGTATAATAAGTGGGAAGAAGTGTTTGCTTTGGTGTTTCCTTTCACGTCAGGGAACTCCATTGGTTTGACACTCCTGACTTCTTTCCACAGCTTCATCATTAAGGAACTTTACTCATGCCTCAGGGTGTCAGGGTGAGGAAAGTTGCTATACCTCTCTGTAAATTTGGGAGGAATGAAAAGAACATGCTCAGGTCAGCATCCCCCTTCTTCCTCTTGGAATTTAAATAGCCAGAGGATAATTACTCATAGATAATTTGCTTATAAATTCCCAGCCCAATTGTTAGAATCCTAGCAGCAGGTTATTTATTTACTATATCTTTACTGTGTGCCTGTGATATACTGGGTTCTGGTTCTGTCTTTTCTTCTCCTTTTACTGCCCAGAAGCAACCTCTCCATTTAGAGGGCTCTTGACCAACCTCTGGCCAGGCTGTCACAGTGGTGTTTTTGGTTTCTCAGCTTCTGAATCTGCTTAGAGGCAAAAGTCAGGGGCATTGATGAGCTTGGGATCCTTCTAGAAGAAAGCATCGGGTATTCATCGTCATGAATCATGAGACAAAAACAGGTAATGGTCGTTAAGGTATCTGGCCAATCTCCTGGTGGCCTAACCATAATCCATCCATGTGGGTCAATCATGAAGGATTTTATGATTACCCTGCTAATAATGTAGACTTTTGGCAAAAGGCCTTGGGTAAGAGGGCACTTTCCCTTCCTTGGAAAGTAATAACTTGTGTGTCTAGGCCCCTGCATTTGCTCTTGTCAGTTCTCTACCACTCAACTAAAGTGGCGCCCTTCGCCCCTTGTTATATAGCTCTATTTTGTTTTCATCATGGTACGTATCTCCACTTTTCTGTTTACTTGATTAGGGTCTGACTCCCTCCACTAGACTGTAAGCTCAAGGAGAGCAGGAACCATTTCTGTGTTGTTCATGACTATATCTCATGTGTCTAGAATACACTGAATAAATGAATCAAAAGTCCCACATTCTGGGCTTCCCTGGTGGCGCAGTGGTTGACAGTCCGCCTGCCGATGCAGGGGACACGGGTTCGTGCCCCGGTCGGGGAAGATCCCACATGACGCGGAGCGGCTGGGCCCGTGAGCCATGGCCGCTGAGCCTGCGCGTCCGGAGCCTGTGCTCCGCAACGGGAGAAGCAACAACAGTGAGAGGCCCGCGTACTGCAAAAAAAAAAAAAAAAAAAAAAAAAAGTCCCACATTCCAACTCTTGGAAAAAGAAAACTAGGATGTGTACTTTCAAGATCTAATTAGCAGTCACTCTGCAGTATCATTGCTCAACCCTGGAACTGAGATATGCATTAATTGTTCCTGCTGTGTGTGGCTCTAAATGCTCCACTACATTTTTATCTACTGCATTTCTATTCATTGGTTCATTAATGCTCTGTCTACAGCTGGAAAGTGTCTGCAGTGTCTCATAAAGGAGGCAGTCAACAGGCAAAAAAGATAAGCGCTTGTAAGTAAAGGAGTAGGACCCAAGGGAAACCTTATCAAGAAATCGTTGTTAAGGTGTAACTTTCTATTGCAATCTATGCAAGATCTGTCCCCTAAGCTCCTTTTTCTGCTCTGTGCTGGGAAAGGTGAATTGGACATTGAAAACTGGTTTGAAAAAATTATTCAGAGTCCCAGAGCAACTTCTGGTGAAACTGTCCAAATTTTTCTGAAATTTATGCTCATCCAAGTAACTGCTCATAAAGGCACAATTTTTGAGGCAAAATTAAATTATTTCATGCTTATTCTTCCATTTCTTATGTTTCCTCATGACAACACAGAGGTAGGTAGGAGTCAGAGGTAGCATTTTGCCAACCCTGGACAATTTTTTATTAATGATATGTATAGGAGCATGAGTTGGCACCTTCTGGTCTTTTGGTGTCCCTAAATATAAAGAGGTCCAAACTGACACTTTCTGAAGAATATTAAAAGGAAGTAAACCAGGCAAGTGGACTAGAATCTGCTTACAGGTGGGAGAACTCCTCAGGAGTTCCTGGTTTGTGTGAAGATTTCATTGGGTTTATTGGCAGTGGACTGGAGACTCATATCACCATTCAAGGTGCTGATGATTAACCAGAAATTGCTCCTGGATGCTGAATATTTTTTTCTTTGAAATCAAACCCATTTTGAATTTCTAACCTAAATCAGTTTTACCTGCGAAAGTCAGAAAAGTGTAAACCCTCTGTCCTGAAATACAGGCACAAACTTATCTCAGATATTAAATACTCATAACCACTGTGATTGTGGCTGGTGTTGTTCTAATAATGAAAAGCCAGGAAAAAATGAGATTTAATCCAGAAATCCATCAAAGAAGACAGGGAAAATGAAAATACAGTGCTTGAAACACCACACCCCTTGAATTACATGCACACACACAGACTTACAGGAAAACACGGACAATTTAGTAGCTGCCCATTCCATGACAAATCCGAACTTCCTATCTCTTCATGACTGTAATGCAACTGGACTAGAATAAATTCAGGGTTTTCTTCAGTCTATAATGTTAATAGCTTGCATTTATTCGCTCTTTACCTCTCACGGTATGGCTTCTCATACTTTACCCATTTGAACATTACAACAAGCTCATGGAGAAGGCAGACAGACGTTCTATTCCCATTGTAAAGCTGAGACTCTGAGAGCTTGAGTGACTTGTCAAAGATCATACACTAAGCAACTGGCAGAGACTGCATTAAGGGTCCAAACTTCTGATTCTTTAACTCTATGCCTGTCCTGAAATGTTTCATAGCTTCTTGGGTATCCCAGGAGATCTGATATATCCTGCAGAACTCTCATAAGCTCAAATTATGGGAATGTCTCAGGACTTCAGACCTGGATGCTGGTCCAAGGCAATAATAAGCTTAAGCTAGGTGGACTTTCCCAGACTGTCCTGGCACTGATTAGTCATTTTTCTGGGGAGAACTCAGGTCCTCTGAGCTAGAACCCACAACCTAAAGGTACACTTGAACTGCTCCATTCTAGGAGGGAAGTGTCAGACAGCCAGTATTCTTCTCAAACAGAAGCCCAGTGAATTTGTTTCCAAGGATGGAGAGTTACATCTCATTAGATCCCATGTATTTTGAGGGCTTGGACCAAAGATGCAAGAATTTATGTAGGTATTTTCCATCTAAATCAGTCTATTCAATGCATGTTAAATAATTCATTCTCTGATGAGGCCCAACATGCCTGGGTTTGTACCATCTAGTCCTCATCCTTTTGAGACATAACATAGTTCTCATCCTAACAGAGCCAATGAAAAAATATAAGCCCCGTGTATATCTTGTCCCCACTCAGACATTATCTGTCTAGCCTGAATGCACAGATACTCCCTTCTAAGTTTACAAAAGATACTTCCTTTCTACTGGCACAAATCACAATCTCCTTGTTTTCCGAAATTTATTTTTTTTTTTTTTTCTTTTTGCGGTATGCGGGCCTCTCACTGCTGTGGCCTCTCCCGTTGCGGAGCACAGGCTCCGGACGCGCAGGCCCAGCGGCCATGGCTCACGGGCCCAGCCGCTCCGCGGCATATGGGATCCTCCCAGACCGGGGCACGAACCCGTATCCCCTGCATCGGCAGGCGGACTCTCAACCACTGCGCCACCAGGGAGGCCCCCCAAAATTTATTTTTTAACAGACAGGGGAAGGACTCTCATTTATTGAGTTCTAAATATGTGTCTAGCCCTGAGATAGGCAATTTTAAGAATATTATCATTTTTAAATTCTCATAATAGTTCTGTGAGGAGGTCATTTCACAGATGAGAGAAGAAAGGTTAGTAGAAGTTAGATACCCCCAAGGTCACACAGATTGAAATTCCTGGTCAGTCTTCAAATCTCAAATCCTCGATCTTTCTACTCATAAGATGTTGAGAATCCAAAGATAAACTTGGCCTACTTGAACTTTGGAGAAGGAGGAAGGTCTTGTCTTTTTTAGGAAGGGAGGGGAAATCAATCTCTCCCATCCTTTCTTTTCAGTAATGCTAAGGGAGGTGGAAGAAGTTTAAGAGCAGCAAGGGCTCCGTGAAGAAGTGGGGAAGCTTTCAGAGGGCAGGAAGCGGGTCTGGGTGGCCAGCTTTGTCCAATGCCAAGTCCAGCAGAGGTGGAGCTTCTGGCAGACTCTGTGCATTCGCAACACACGGATACTGCAGAGTCCTGCCTAGTCCTTTTCCCGGACAGAGAGCTCCTTGCATCTCTTGCCCCTCGGCCTCATATAGCCTGAGATACTGGAAGCGGCACCTGGAGGCTCAGTAGGCCAGGTAGGAGTTGACAGAGAGAGAGCGCGCGTGTGCGTGTGTGTGTTTGCGGGGTTGGGGGGGGGCGTCTGGTGAGAGGCTTCGGCTCAATAACGTAAGGGGTTGGGCAGCCCACGTGACTCCAGGAGGGCGGAGACCAGCTAGCTGGAGGGAGGACTGACAGGCCGCGGGGAGGGTGCGGGGTAGACGGGGCAATCTGCATAACCAGGGAGCTGTTCCGCAGCAGCGGCTGCCTGCTGCCTTCCTTTGGCGCCACCAGCCAGCATCACAGGAGGCAGGGCCGGGCGCTGTAAGTGCGGACGGCCAGCCATCAGCCCCGGCAGCCAGGTCATCGCCTCCAGCCCTCCGGTGAGTGAACGTCCCCCTTCGCCGCGGTCTGTCCGCCTCCGTGCCCTCTGCACCCCAGCTGGACCCCCGCGCATGGGAATGATTGCCTCTGGTTGAATGAACCAGGGAGACGGAGCCACCGGGAGGGGGGAAGCAGGAACATGGCGCGGAGGCTGAGGCGCGCCCTCCGGGAAGGGGTCTCCTGTAAAAAGGAAGGAGGCGAGTCGGGGTCTCTCCGGCTCTGGCCCGGAATGTGGCCTGGACAGCATCTAGGGTAGGGGGACGCCGGGCTCCAACTCGCAGGGCTACCAGGCGGGGCTGGGACGAATGCAGCTCAGGCGCGGCGGGAGACAGAGGCGAAGGAGGGAGCCGCGAGCTGCGTCCGGGCCCCCCGGGTCTCCACCGACGCCGGGCTCGTCCTGTCCCCCCATGCCTTGCACACACCGGGCTCGCACAGCTCGGTTCTCGGCCTCGGAAAGAGCCCACGGAGAGGAAGAGACGCTTTTCCGGGCGAAGCCCGAGGGGAGAGCGGGGACAAACAACGTCTGCCCTTTTACCAGAGCGCAAACTCTTCAAAGGGACTCTAGCTGAGCCCGGTGACCTGACCAGGCCAGTGCGCTCTCAGGGGCATCTGTCCCCAGAGAGCGGTGACACGCCAGGGGTGACGAGGAGGACGTGATGGGTGAAGGGAAGCTCCCTGGCCAGAGGGGGCAACCCTGGGGAGAGGATTCTCACCTGCACGTAAGCCTCCTCTCTTCCCCCATGCCAAAGCACATCAGTGTCCTACGAATCCAGAGGGCCAGAGTAGGGCAGTGTGGCCTTGCGGGACGCAGCCCCCACCCTCCTTCTCGCTCTTGAGTCACCCCCTCCCTCCCCCGCCCCCCCCACAGGTATTTTGTTTTGTCATTGAACAGTAAGATAGAAGTCGCCAAATGACTAGAAGCGAAGTGAAGGCGGAGGAAAGATGCGGGAACGCTGGAACAGTAGAGCTCTCGCCTGTTCCTGGCACTCCCCACTCCACCACCTGTGCCAGACTCGGTTCATTGAGGTCTTGAACCGAGAGGCGCAAAGGAACCGGCTCTGGGGAGGGGTTCTCACCGAAGTGGCGGGGCCGGTCACTGGCCAGAGTTGACCAAGAAACACAGAATGATAACCCACCTCCTCTCCCCCCCCACCACCCCGACCAGAGCCCCCTCCAGGAAGGGGTCCGGGAGAACGCCAAGCGGCAGGATAGCACCAGTCAGGAGCCTGGACCACACAGAGGATGGCGGGGAGGGACGCTGTCCGCGGTGCTGAAAGTTCTCCGAGACAGGGAGATAATCCTGCCAGGGGACTGGCGGCTCACTGCTTGCCAACATTTCTCCAAAGCAGAAACTGCGTTAGAACCACGTAAAGGGGGGCAGGTAGAGCAAGCGACCTAGAGAGATGGGTAAAGGTGCTATGCATTCCCTGGTTCTCTGCCTTCCCCCGGACTCCGCTTGGAAGGAGATTTTCCCCACCCCTGGGTAGAGGAGCAAGGAGCGGCTGTCACTCCAGCATCCAGCTTTGCTGTCTTCGAATGGGAAAGAATGTGGCGCCTCGTTCTGTTTTCTCTGCCTGCGCTGGGAATCTTCCTGTTGGTAAAGCGTTGGAAACACAGTTAGGGTTGCTGTTCTGGTAAACACTTCTGTGGCTTTCAAGAACCAGAGAACTGTGAGGCAGCACAAAGGAAGAGGCTTCATCAATGGAGAGACCGGACTTTCTATTCCTGGCCAAAGATTTTTCTCTCTTCAGCACCCTTCTCTCCCCACCACACGTTGTTTACAGCTTCTAGATATAGATCTCTAAGCAGCCCGGTGTGTTTCTTTGATGAGTCCTTTACATTATGGGCTAGTTGAGGAAGGAACTAAGCCAATTTAGGGAGGCCACGATAAGAGAATATTTACTAAAAACCTACTATCTGCTGAATCATATTATCTCATTTAAGCTTTACAATAGCTGCTAACCGTAAGTTTCACAAAGTTAAGAAAACTGAAGTTACGTATCTCAAATCCAGAGCTTGGGTTCAAATTCAAGTCTGCCTAACGCTGAAGTGCAAGCTATTTTCATGCCTTCATTTTGGCATTTGGCTTTGGATAGCTGTTACTGGAGAATATAGCAAGAGTCTGTCAAAGGTAGAGGCCCTGTTTTTTTTTTTTTTCTTCACACACACTACTCTCTCTTCCAACCCTTTCCTCTTTAATCTGTTCACCCACCCACTGTCACTCACTCCCACCATACCAACTGCTTTTGTGCATGCTGCTTGAGACACCACTGTTCACACAACTTGAGCTTCAGGATAACAGAAACACATTAGAGGACTAAAACAGCAGGCTTTCCTGAAAGAACAGCAGGGCTTCGGGGAATCTGGAGGATTAGAGCCCACTTGTGCTTTCATATTTAGAATTACACCCTTGAGTTAGAGGGCTGGAATAATCTTCAAATTCATTAAGCATCATTGTTTTACAAAAAGGAGAATTTGGGAACCACAAGATGGTTATTAGTCTAAGTCAGAAAAATGAAAGGTTAGGATTGGAATCCAGTTGACCTGACTCCAAGGCCGGTGCCCTTTCCACTACCCCCATGGTGCCTCAAATATTCTTCCATGTCTTCTTTGATTATCTTTGACAAGAACATCAGCATGAGTGAACTATGTTCAGTAATTATAAACACTTAAAATACAAGCAGTCCTCATTCCTACTTTTTCTACCTATTCTTTCCCCTTTGGTCTCACTATTCCAGTGTTGTCTGACCCAACATAACTGAGATACCTGACCCACCTTCCTCAGTAACTGTTCTCCTTATAGCAACAAATTGCAAATGGGGAAGATGGTGTGGCATTTCTTTGCTTGCCTTTATGTTGTCTATATTTCCTCTTCTATGATCTACTCTCAACAAATAATTCTGCCAAAATCAGTTACCCTTAGCATCTTCCTATGTTCTCAAAGGTACTTGGAAGAGGCCTCAAAAAGATCTAGGCAGAAATAACTGATCATCATAAGTGCTGATATCTATCAAATGCTAGCCACTATGCTCTAGCCACTATGCTAAGTCTTTTCATAAATCATTTCGTTGAATTTTCACAATTCAGTCAAGTAGATAATTTCATTAGAGATGGTCCTAGAGTTCTAGTCTACTCTAACATACAGTGGACCTGATACTCTATTCATTTTGCTTGCTTCTATTTCAGCCCACAGTAAAATCTCACCTTCATTAATTGGATTTTTATAGCCCTAGTAATCACACTGGCAAAATGTAATTTTTATATTGAATTGGATAGTTCTATCCTGCTCCAATATGTAGAATTTAGAAATTCAAATTCAAATTCAATTCAAATGGCACTGTTCTGCTGTTTAATCTCTTAATATTTACCACAACATATTCCTCCCATTTGTTATCCTTTACTTAGAGATCCCTTTATGTCTTCCTAGTGCTATTACTGACATTCTGCTTCAAACCCCTTATCGAAGAAATTAAGGCATAACTCATAATTAAATGCATAACTTCTATTATACCCTCACTGGGTGATCCTGCAAGGGTGCTGTTGCTGGGTTGCTCGGCCCCATGAACCATAATCTTACACTGTCTAGAACCACTCTATCCAATATGGTAGTCATTAGCCACATGAAGTTATTTACATTTTAGTTAGTTAAAATTTACACATTAAAAATTCAGTTCCTTAATCACAATAGCCGTATTTCAAGTGCTCAGTAAAACCGTATGTGGCTAATGACTGCCTTATTGAACAGTGCAGATACAGAAAACTGCAGAGAGTTCTGTTGGACAATGTTGCTTTGGAAAGTGCTAAAAACATCCTCACAGCAACTGAGAACGTGAAATTGGGAATAAGGATTTGGGATGCCGTTTTGAAACATTTGCCATGAGAGGAGAAAAAGCAACTTGTGACTAGGACATCCCCCAAAGCCCAAAGATGCTCAAGACAATAAGGCTAGCAAGGAGAACACGTCTCACTCAAGGAGCTGGTGACCTCTGGAGTTTGCTTCACATAGATTCCATTTTACCATAAAGTAAAGTAAAACGTTCCATTTTACTGTCTTACTGGTTTCCTGAATTCCAACTTAGAAATAACCTAGCGGTTCTTATTCAAAATTCAAATTTATATAAACTTTATATATATATATATATATCTTATATATGATATATGTATATATTTGTCTTAAGATAGATAGATAAATAGATCTTAACAAAGGAATGGTAACTTGTAAGATACTCTGCCAGAGAAATAGCTGAGATATACTCTTAACCTGATGCTGGTCAAGCATGCTACTCTCAGCCAGTTGTTGCATATGTAATTTTATCACTGAAGGAGAACTTAGGGAGATTGTCAACTCTGGTCTCTAGCAGATCATGCTGGCTTTAATTATAAATACCATTTTGGGAGGAACCTTGGCTTATTCATTTCATGGGAACTGCGTATCTCTTGAAAGGGCTTGGATTTTGCAAGGGAGAAAATATTTTACCTCGGAGCTGAAAAGAGTTTAATTTTCACTGTTTTTAGCTTGAGGGATTTAACTGATTTTACAACCCAAGAAGTAAATAGAACTGACAATGTAGCTTTGAAACTCATGCTGGTAGTATACAATCATTCACTTAATCAATAAAGTAATTGAGGAGTGTCCTATATTAGCAGAGAAATGCTGTGGTCACAGGTGTTGCAATTCCTATAGCCTGGCACATGGGTGCTCAGTAAATATTTGTTGAACTCAGACCATTGTTCCAGGTCTGTTCGTGCCATACACTCATCTAGCCAAGAAATGAGTATTCCCTGCGGCATTTTCCTTCAGCAAATAAAACAGGAGACAAACACAGAACATCAAATCTTACCCTGACAACCACCCTCCTAGCCCCTCTAGGGGCACAGGTAGTGATGGCCAAGACAGACTGCTACTGAGAATTGTGCCTTGCTGTCCTCTTCCAGAGAACAAGGGACACATCAGCCCAAAGGCCTTGCATTTCACTATGATGAGGCAATTTCAGAAACTTAATGCTTAAATGCAATTGTATGTTATTTTTCACTTTTACCTGAAAGAGATATTTATTTCCTTGAGAAAGTATTTGATTGGCCTTCATGATTGTTGCAGGCAATTACTCTTATTACTAAATTCATAGGGAGCTTAGCTTAAAATGAAAACACATATATTGATCAGAGGAGAGCTGATGACATCACAGTCTGGCAGGTCATAGAATATTATCCTTTTCCAGGAATAATTGGGCCTCCCTTTAAAAGTTTTAACTGGCGATTACTGACAAAAATGAAAGAAAAATAGATCATTCTATTCTAGCAAGTCAATAAGCAAATGCCTGGAATTAACTGATTCTCATTTGCCAAAGGCAAAATATTCCAACCCAATAAACTGTCCCACAAATGAGCAAGCTGGTTTCCATGGCCTGTTCATTTTTTAAATTGTTTTTTTTTCCCCTTTGTTTGTTTTTCAAATAATTAGCAAATTAAAAAACAATTGCAGGGCTTCCCTGGTGGAGCAGTGGTTGAGAGTACGCCTGCCGATGGAGGGGACACGGGTTCGTGCCCCAGTTCGGGAAGATCCTGCGTGCCGCGGAGCGGCTAGGTCTGTGAGCCATGGACGCTGAGCCTGCGCATCTGGAGCCTGTGCTCCGCAACGGGAGAGGCCACAACAGTGAGAGGCCCATGTACCGCAAAAAAAAACAAACAAAAAACAAACAAACAAAAAAAACCGATTGCATCCAGGTGTTTGAACATTCTGATGACAAAATGTTTCTCATAATTGTAAAGACTTGATTGTTCATTAGAGAAAATATTTATACAATATATGATTGTGCCAATATTTTGTAACAATCACACAGCCCAACTTTCTTATTTTGCAAACAGAGAAATCGAGGCTGAGAATGGTCACCCAAGTTAATAGCAGAGGCAGAAGCAAGACTTGAGCCTTCTCTCTCAATCCACTGCTCTTTGCATCTTTTTACATCATGCATCTTTTCATTAGTCATGAAAATTTTTTTTCATCAATGAGTTTAGCCACCAAACTTTTACCAGAGCTGCTAAGAGTAGGAAAGTGAAGGTATTTGGATTTCAGATGATTTTCCTTGCACCCCCAGGTGAACTACTAGTCAAGGATAATCAACAGGTAGAAATTTCATGGGTAGAACTATGAACCAGAAGAAAAGCATTAAAAACTTCAGAATCTTTGTTGCAAGAATTTGAGCAAGGATTTAACTCCTTTTACCTTCATCATCTTCATCTCTACACCAAGAAATTTGAATTAAATAGTGTTTCAGGTCCTTCCAGCTATAACATTCTATGGTTCTATGAAATGAGGCCAAAGACTTGAATATACTACCTCACTCAGACCAAATCATCAAAAATAAATGAATTCTTATTTTTACATCATTATTTACTGGAAGCTCTGACATTTCATGCTGGTACTTCACAAAGTAACAACAATAATAACAACGATGATGATCATGGTAGCTAATACTTATTTACACTTACTCTGACCCTAAATGTTGGTAATGTTATTATCCCCTTTTTACAGATGAGAAAACTGGATCCCCAAGCAGTTAAATAACCTGCGCAAATTCATCCAGCTAACAAGTTTGTGCTTTTAAGCACCATGTGACTCTGCATCTTTGAAAACCAGATAGCCGGTCTCTCAGATAACTGATGTGCCTCATTTTTAGGCCACTTAACAACACACAAAGTCCCTTCTCTGGGGAATTTTTACTTTACCTACATTTTCTGGCTAGAATAGCAATCAAGAAGGTAAATAGAACTTCAGGTCTCTGGTTCTGATGAAACTACATAGGGATCTGCATTGTCTTTCTGCAAGGTGGCTCTTGTCCTTTTTCAAGTTAATCAATTGTTTCAGTGGTTCAGTACTGAATGTTGGGCTTTGCATGATGCTGCTTTTCCCAGAATGTATGAATTGCCTGCATTGCCAGAAATGAATGAATGTTGGTGTAGGATTCAGCACCTTCTATGGCTACAAATGTCAGCCTACCACATCTTCACTGTTCAGTAGAGTTTTCTGGATTTGCCTCTAGGTTTTTTACTCAGAGTGACAATCTAGACAGCTTTTAAGGCAGAGATGGAGAGTTTCCAGAGTGCCATTTCCTGGTGGTGGGCTTCGGTCAAAAGTAAGACTCAAATTTTCAAAATCATGTGTGAAATTCATTTTCTTCTCATTAACCCTACCTTACCAAATTAGTCAAACAGAATATATCACAGTATCTATCTATCTCACTGTGGATTTTAATGTGCACTAAATCTGCTCCTCATATTACAAGAAGGGCCAATGAGATAGCACTTTTTAAACTCCTTATAAACCATAAAGTCTTTACAAAAGAAAGGAACAGATTTTTCATCCTTTCAGTTCTTCTCAGTCAAAAATAACTCTCAAGTTGCTGATATACAGTCCTGAACTAGAGTTGACGGCTAAATCAAAGTCTTTAGGGTTAAGAAGTTCTTAGATCTAAGCTGCATGTCTAGAAAATGGCATTTACAATATGGGAGGCCTCCTGGTTTCTCCTAAAATCAATGGTTCTCAACCTCAGGTGCTATCTCACTAAAGGGTATTTTTTTTATTGTTACATACACTGGGGGTGGGTGTTACTACTGGCTTTGGTGGACTGGGATCAGGAATGCTGAATATCCTGCACTAGACAGGACAACCCCGCACAATAAAAAGAATCCTACCTTTAATGCCCATAGCACTCCTCTTCCACTGAGAAATAGTGCTCAAGGTGAGATGCTGTTCATGCTTCCCAGTTCCCCAATTGATACAGAGAGAATTTACTTTTGGTATCCTTCCCCAGGTGAAATCCAGCCATACTCATGTGAAGTCTACAACAGCTCAGAAGCATTACTGGGATTCTAGTAATTTTATCGAGAAGTAAAATATAAGGTCAGAGATCAGTGGTTTTCAAACTGGCCCTCAGAAGTTTATATAAGAAGCCCCTTCCAACTTCTGCAGGTGCAAAAAGTCCCAGTAGGGTAATATGCCCATATTGCAAGGCCCAGACTAAAGGTTGGCATTTGAGGACCCAAAATTAGTGAATACAATTCTGAAAAACACCACCTTTACAGTTCACTGGAGAAACACTGGGTTATGCTCTTACTTTATGAGAAGCATGGATCTAGCTAAGCACTGGCACAATCCCTGCCCTCAAGTCACCAACACTCCAGCAGTCAGACATGTAAACTCCACTAATTATCTATGCAATGTGACATATGCTATAACATGTTATGAAGGAGCCTCCAAAAAGAGACAAGGGAACGATTCACTTCCATAGAGAAATTACAATTGCACCATACTTTGAATGATATATAATATTTTCTCATGTGGATAACTGAGGGGAAAGGCTATTGTAGAAATGGGAATAGCATAAGCAGACTCTAGAAGTATGAATGAAAATGATATATGTGCAGACTGATGTGGTTAAGTAGAGACCTGGCTAAGAATGGTGAAAGGTCATACTAGAAAGACTCTGAAGAAACTTTAATACAGCTGAGTGGATGTATTTATCAGCCTGGAGTTTATCCTTTGAACAGGGTTTTTATGAATATTTTGGGAATATCATTGAATTCAGGGCTGGTTCATGGCAGATATCAGAATCATGAAGTCTAATCTCACAGCTGGAAGGAACCTCAGAAATCATCCCAGCCAGCCTTCTCCTTTCCTTATGTTTTACAGTTGAAGTAATTAAAACCCAGAGACATTAAGTGACTTGATCAAGGTCAGCCAGCAAATTAGTGACAGGAGACAGGATAAAGACTAGAGCCTAGTCTATCCTCTTAGTTCATAACATTTTGCCCTGCTCTGTACTGCCTTCAGGAATTTTATTCATCATTGGAGCATAATCCAGTGTAACACACAATGTGATTATTAAGTATTTACGAAGCTCCAAGTTTTCCAAAGCTCACTATTAAGATATGGTTCCTTCATAACAACCAAGTGAGAGATCAGATCCTGGGCTGCTTCTACATGAGAATATTCTCTTCAGAAACACAGACAAGCAGCATACCCAGCACATGGGCATGGCATTCTTCCCCCGCCTCACACACCCTCCCCGCCTCTTCGTTTCAAACTGCCAGAGATTACAGAGGCACAGCCTGAACAGAAGGCATCTTAATCTCTGGTGATTCTGTAAATAATATGCTGTTCATGCTTGCATATAAATGATCACAGCCTCTCTATTTTCTAGATGAGGGAGCCTTCAGAAAGATGAAGTTGCCTGTACACAGAGCATGTCGGAGATAGGATGTCAGGCTCCAGAGCACCATCCCTCTTTGTAGCAGGGTTAAATTTTTCACCCATCTGCACACTCCTAATAATTTATCCAGGCTTATGGTCTTAAATTTCACCTCATAGTCAAGTTAGTCTGTGCATATTTAGGTTCTGAGATTGCTTATTTCCCACTTTCCTTTCTCTGGCCACCTGTCCTCCAATATACATCCAACAGAGATCATCTAAACCAATCCACTCAATTTACAAGAGATGAAACTCTCTCTCTGAGAGCCAGAAAGGTGAAGCCACTTGCTCAAGGTTGCACAGCTAAAAGCAGCACTGTGAACAGACTAGGTTCTCTGGCTTCCAGTCCCAGGCTTTTCCCTCCACACCAAGCCGCTGCTTTCCAACAGTAGGTAACAGAGCATCTTCCCACTCTCCACACCCCCCATTCATTGACCAACCCCATAAGGATGGATGGAAATGACTGACTGCACTGTGCTCAGATGCTCATTCCAGGACCTTGTTTAGAATACCCACAACTTATTATCGCCCACATTGTATTGATCCATCTATCATATTAAGAAGCTGGTTATGGAGGCAGGACACTTTCTAGTCTAGAGGCTATATACGATTAAAGCCATTAAGATAGAGATCACCACAGAAAACAGTGTGCCCACGAAAAAAGAGGGCAGGGTCCATGGCTCCCATCATTTGATAAGGGAGCAAAGTTCATCCCAAATTCATTGTAAATGGCAGGTTATTAGATTCATAAACCCAGAGACCAGATAATCGGGTAAATGGATAGATTTAAGCAAGATTGATTTAAAAAGAGTAAGAAAGTAAAAAAAGAGAACTCCCAAACCATTTCTGCTTCAGGGGCAAGGTGTTTTGCCCAAATTGATCAGCACGGTACATTTAATTTAATGTACACAAGGCTTACAATGATAGGGCTTTTCTTTTTTAGAAAATCAATGAAACTCATATTTTCTATATAAGTTCATTCTGAGAAATCATTTAAAGACAAAAACAGGTGGTGTTTCAGTAAAAATTGTGTTGAAAAGAGAATGAGGGAAGAAATCTAAGAACTGGCTTCTCAGGTAGGGTTTCATAGGGTCATGATTGTCTCACAGTCTGACCAGCCTTATTACGTATAGAAACTTGATTTTATCAGTTCTATCAAAAGTCTTCTAGCTCTGAAGAATCAAGCCATAATCCCCAAATCCCAAGAGGCTGATGTGTTAACTAGATGCCAATATAGTCACTTGCAATGCAGGATGCTTGTGAGTGTTACCCAGGTCATTCCCATCCTGGTATTAGGATAGCAAAAAAACTGAATGAGATGACTTGTGAGCACATCAGGATCAATGGAGTTGGACAGGCAGTCTCATGAAATTTGCCATTCAGGCTGCAACAAGGACTAGAGAATTCTTCCAAATTCCACCCAAGAACACCTTTCAGGTTACTGGAATGTTGGGCCCTTCAAATAAAGGGTCTTGTTTCCCCTTTCCCTAGTGTTAGAGAAACTTTGGGAAATTATTTCAGCAGAAGGTAGAGACTTTATCTAGTCTCCATGCATTCCCCCATCTTCTGTTAGGATATTATTTCATACACGTTATAACTTCCTAACTCATAGTCTATCATATACTTGTTACAGGCTAGTCTTCTTTAGGGAGTTCTGGTAGGTGCCCCAGTTTAACCACCAGTCATGAATAAGCCATACTAGTGGTTGGGTTATTTCTGTAAGGGGCAAAACTCTTGTACTTTGTGCTGATTCTGTTTATTCCTCTCCAGAGGGTGCCATGATCTGACCTTGCTCTGAGAGCACCAGATCTGGTTTATCCTTGTCAGTAATCTTCATGTGTGGACCCTGACATTTGAAACTGTATTCATTAGTCACTCTCAACACAGAAAACATTCATGGGGTGACTATGACTCATCCACAAAATGCCAAAGGAATCAACTCACAAAATGTTTTTTAAAAATCAGACACCATTGTTACCTCTGACAGAGGTCAAACAACCATTTTAACTATTTTTATTCTTCCCTTGAGCAGACTAGTTATCCTAGTTCCAAGCAGGCACAAACTACAACAGACTGTTTGGGATTCATCTTAAGTTCTTTCCTAGTCACACAGACTTTTGACACACTTTCTATTCCAGCATCAGAACACAGAGGAAGACAATATCTGAATGAGTATAGACTGTCGTGCCAGAAATAAATTCCTAATGTAGACGACTAAAACATGCCACCATAGAACTTAATGTCAAAATAGAAGACTTCTCTATCTCAATAATGTCTTCATGATTAGCCTGTGTTCTTCTTTTCTGCCCCCAAGACTATTCCAAACTACAGTTGTAAATAAATACTATGGTGCCAACACAGTACATTAGGCATCTGGGGAGAACCTGTCAGTTGAGCTCTGTGATGTTATCTCTTTATACATGTGATTCCAATATGGCAAGTTACTGAGTGTTCTTCTTAAAGTCAAGGATAATTACATGGCTACGTCATAATACTTCTGATAATAGTAATAACAGCTCACGTTTACTCATTTAATCCTATGATATAGGTATTATTATCCCAATATGAGAATTACTGAATTTAAATGACTTGCCCAAGGTCTCATAGCCAGAGTCAAACACTGTGCCCTCTGACACCAAAATCTTCCCCATTCGCATTACTCGTCCACAATTTTAAACTTCTCTCTGAAACAGACTAATCCTAGTATATCTTACATGAGTGCATGGATGATAAGAATGACTCTGCAGCTGTACCTTCATGGCCTTATCAGAGGACTAGACCCAGAGGTCCAAAGACTTAGTGTGGAACCTTGGGCAAGTCATACCTTTTCTAGGCCTCAGTCACTCCATCTAAGAAAGAGAAAAATAGAGGCTCTTTATTCATTTAGTTATTCACTCATTCAACAAAATATACTAAAAACTGAAGCTACAAAGGAGAAAAACACAGACTAGGAGCTGTTAATAAAAATAGGAACCCCTGTTCAGACTATTGTTGCTAAAATTAAAACAATACTAAGTCCCAAGTACCTAGGGTATGTGGAGAATTGCATTCAGGATTGATTGTTTGGGGTTCATTTCTTAATCAGCAAAGTGATTTGAATTCTTCTCATGTAACTGTCAACTAAACAAAATTACAGGCCCAACTGACCAATGTAATGCAAGTTACTACTTACAAAAACAGTGGCCTGCATCCTCAAGGTTCCTGTGAATGGTTTCTGAAGACAAATTTGTCCTAAACAGTCAGCGATGCAAAATACATCTCTAGACTTAAAAGAAATGAATACTGTAGAACTTCAAAGTGCATTTTCATCTGCCTACAGGAACTCATTTCTTTCAGTGAAGGCTGAGATTATGTGATTACCCCAAAACAAGAACATAGTACAGAAAGACTAATAAGCTGTAATGGGAGAACTGATGGCAAAAGGGATATTTATTAAGCAAAACAGGATGGGGGATTTGAAAGAAAGGGAAGTAATTTGAAAGGCCATTTTGTTGTTCAGTTTAAGAAAATTCTAAAGTTTAATCTTGCTGATGGACTAGAGGATATTAAGAAAATGTTGAATGAGAGAGTAAAAAAGAAACTTAAGTCAACCAAAAAAAATGGAGGGGAAAGAAATTGCATTCTTCCTAAAGTACTTTCCCTTCAAAGGAAAAATTGGGGTCAGAGGCATGGGGGCATTTGCTGGGCAGTAAGAAGTGAGATGCATTTCCCTTCCCTCAATCAAAGTCTTTACCAGTGTCCCAGGCTTGAGAGTAAGAGGTATATCTCACACAAATAAGCAGGTGGGTCTTTCTCAGTTCTGAATCACTCAATTTGCCTCCAGTTTTCCAAAGTCACTTGCAAAAGGCATCGTCATGAAGCCATTAACTAATGATCCCCAATTCACTAAGCTTAGAAGCCTAATTTATATACAGGAAGCTATTTGGACTTTTAAGGTAATTTTCTCCTCTTAAGACAAGGGACATCAAGCCTTTCCCAGCACATGACCAAAACAAAACAAACACAAACTCAAAAATCAAGGGAGAATCACAGTCATTAGAAAATGAAGTAAATTTGGACTTCCCTGGTGGCGCAGTGGTTAAGAATCCACGTGCCAATGCAGGGGACATGGGTTCAAGCCGTGGTCCCGGACGATCCCACATGCTGTGGAGCAACTAAGCCTGTGCGCCACAATTACTGAGCCCGCCTGCCACAACTACTGAAGCCCATGCACCTAGAGCCCATGCTTTGCAACAAGAGAAGCCACAGCAATGAGAAGCCCACGCACCGCAATGAAGAGTAGCCCCCGCTCTCCGCAACTAGAGAAAGCCTGCACGCAGCAACGAAGACCCAATGCAGCCAAAAAATAAATATTAATTAATTAATTAATTTAAGAAAAAAAAGAAAATGAAGTAAATTTGCCAGCCTAATCTCACAGCTTAGCGTGTCTGCAGGGCCAGTTTCTAGTCAAAAAGTAGGGTAATACCAGTTTGTGAGTGGAATGTTAAAATGTAACTTATGGCTTGACTGCATCACAACACTAAGGGTGATCCATTTTAACTTTGCTTTAAATGTTAAAGCAAAGCTTTCAGGGTTAGCTTTTTGCTTTGTTTTTTTTTTTAGTGAACTATAAGGTGGCCCTTACCAGAATTTGTTTGTTGCTCAGCTGCTTGGAGTTTTTTGGAGAAGTGTTTCATTACAAGCTCGATGGCTATAAGATTAGTAAAACTCATCTGTCCCGGACCTTGAATGCTGAGCTAAGATTAGGCTTTAAGTCACAAGCAGTGGGAGCCCCCCAAGGTTTTCGTACAGTGAAGTTGTGACCAGAAGAGTGACAGAAGTTTCTGGCAACAGTGAGTGGGATAGATGAGTGAGACAGCGAGAGGGTGGAAATAGAAAAGTGAAGTCAGGAGATTAAACTGTGAAAAACGTACAAGAAAAAGCGCATTAGAAAAAGCGCATTTCATAGCTGTAAGAATCAGGGGCCGTTGTTGCTATTTCTTGGCTGGTGTGGAATCATGTCGCCTGGATCTTGAGATGAGCACAGCTCCCAGGACTGGGGAGAGAGAGCACCCTCTCCTAGGCGTCACACCTGACTTGTGGCCCCCCTTTCTCTCAGCTGACAGGAGCCCCTCTACACTTGTGGTGAAAGGGTTGGTGGGGATGAGCAGAAGTACAAAGAGGGGGAACACCAGATAAGCTTTGCCTGCCTGGAACCAAAATGGCGCCAAGGAGGCACCATGAGGAAGTGAAGCAGGGGCGGTGGTTTCAAGTCTGCCTCTCTCCAGCTGCCTGTGCGTCACCTCGCACAGGTCTCTTTGCTTTTCTGGGCCTGAGATGCCTCATCTGTAAGACAGAAAGGCTACCGTGGATGATTATCATGGTTCTTTTCAGGTTGAAAATGTATAACACCAGCAGCGTATTATTAAAGATGCATTTCACGGACCATATTCAATTCAATTCAATTCCAGCATGGACCACTGTACAAAATGCCAAAGCTCCAAAGGGCTTGATTTCCTCTGTTTATTTTTTCTCCCTCTGTTCCTTGTATTTTTCCATTATTTTTCTGATAGAGTATTTTTCCCCTGTTCCATTTGTTTCTTCATTTTCTGGTGGCAGCAGGGGAGGGGCTGTTTCAATAAGACAAGAAACTGAGATCACCTGTTTATTGACAAGACAAGGAGAAGCCAGGGCCTAACCAGCCAGCTCTTTTCCACATCATTCTGCTGGTGACCCTCAGCCCATCACCAGCAAGAAGAGGAAGTTGAACTCACCCTCCCTTCTGACTTTTTTTTTTTTATCACTGCTTTCTCCACCAAGCTGCAGGCTTCCAGATGTTCTAGGCAACTGTCTCCCTCACTGCCTGCAAGCCAAGCAAGGTGATGGTTGTCACCCCCTTTACCCTGGGAAAAGTAATAAAGAGAGAGGCATTTTTTACAAGTCTTGCTGTAGTTTAGATTGACAATAACTAATATGCACACGCACATGTACACACACAGTCCAGCCTCCTATCTGCACCTGCCTCTGTTTAAGCTTGGCTTCCTCAAATCCAGCCAGTCAGCAGGGCCATGGAGGCCTCACTTCCAAAGGACCGGACACTGAATTAGTCACTTGTCTTTTAGTCCCTTGAGCTACTATTGCATTTGAGAGGCCTCAGCTCCTTGTCTTGCTCATCTCAGCTGAAGCTGAGCTCAGCTAGGGTCTCCCCTATTTTGTTCCTCTACCCCACTCCCACCCCCAGCCCAGGGCTTCCGACCCACTACTTCGGCGTCTCACTTCCTATACCAGTCTGGTTAATATTCCAAGGGCAACTTCATTATCTCAAAAGAAAGAGAACCAGGATAGTATAGGAAGTGAGAGTCTATTTCTCCTGCTCCTCATAGGTTAAGGAGACTAGAGATTTCCTCCTAACGACCCAGGATTCTGCAATGAGAACCAGATTATTGGGTGGCTAGAAATATTTAAAAAATAAAAACTTGATACCCAAGAAAGGCCTATGTGGATCTACATAGGGCCCAAAGCTGGAGAGATAAGGAAAGATTTAGTTGCCAAAAAAGTTCTATGGGAAGTACAAGTTACTATTAGAATTAGAGGAGGCAGTTGGTCCCGCCCTGTCTCCTAGAGTCATGACAATAATATCTGTATTTTAATCCAGTACATACCAGGCACTTCATATACTGAATACATTAACATGAATTAGCACAATAATCCTATAAGGTAGGCATTTCTATGTGCATTTTTTAGATAAAGAAACCAAGGCTCAGGGACTTCCCTGGCGGTCCAGTGGTTAAGACTCCGCACTCCCAATGCAGGGGGCACAGGTCCCATCCCTGGTCGGGGAACTAAGATCCCGCATGCTGAACAGTGCAGCAAAAAAAAAAAAAAAAAAGAAAGAAAGAAAGAAAAGAAAAAGAAACCAAGGCTCAGAAAGACTATAAACTTTAACAGGTGAGGCAGAGACTCTAACACAAATCGGTCTGACTTCCAAGACTATAGCCTATTACTTTTGCAAAAGGATAAGCTGCTAAAACTTAAACTTGATGAAATAAAACCAAAGCCAGTGAACTGGAGACAGACCTCCTGGGTCCTGGGACTACTGCCTGTAACCAGCAGTGTGACCCTGGGCACATCTTTTAGATTACACTTTCCTTGTCTATGAAATGAGTTTCGGATCCAATTATTTCTTCCAGCTCCAGCACCTGGCAGTGTGCTTTCTAGTCCCTGCATGTCTCTTTCACAGGAGCCAGCAGCTAAAGTCTTATCTCAGCACAATAGATCTCTAACAACAGGAAGTGCCACTTCAGAGGCTCTGGAAATGACTCAGAAAATCATTCTGTTCTCCAAAGAGAATCTATAATTTATATGACTGTGATTACCCACTGGTCAGGGCCAGCCTAGGTAATATTCAGTGCTGTTTATTCCACCAGCATTCCACTCCACGGCATTCTGATGACATTGGAGAGAGGATCTGTGCCCCGTTTTTTGTCACCCATGTGTTAAAGGGGACAGTGACTCAAAAATGAAACAGGGTAAAAGGTCCATATTACAACCCACACGTACCTCTTATGTGAAAACCCATTACGAGAACATGTTAATGGTAGGCAGGGCTGGGGTTATTTACTAGCAAGGAGTCTTCATTTAATAAAAGGAATCACCAGGATTCCTAAATAGTGTATCAAGTTCAGTCTGTCAGAGACTGAACTTGATGGAGTGATAGATACTAAATCCAGTGCTGACTGAATGCAGATCAAAACCAAAGTGGGAACGTGTGTTATTTAATGTGAAAATAAGATATCCTGTTTGCAAAGCTTTGCTTTACACACAACCATTAGGAACCAGTATTTGCTGAACTGATGTGAGAGTACAGTTTGTATGGCAGAAGGCCCACAGGTATGAATCTATGCAGCGGGGTGAGGGAAGGAGAATGGAAAGTGGAGGTAAGATGTGACGGAGCCCCATTTTTCTGCTTAGAAAGACATCATGGCAGTAAATATTGCACTGACTTTTTAAAAAACTAGAAGAATGTTGCTAGAAGAGAGGATGATATATGGTGCAATTCTTTGAGTTAAACAACCAAAAGTGAAGCTTCATCTAAGCCACGTAGAATATTAATAGGACTCCTTTGGTCAACATGTTAACAATTAAAGAGAGTTTGACAAGCAAAAACAATATTTCTTGTAGCAAGGCCGGCAACCAGACAATGCCAACATAAACAATATTTCCCAGGAGGAATCAGGAAATCTTATTACTGCCTCTGTGGTTTACCATGTCCTGACCCACAAACAACAATACATTATCAACAACACACTGTGGATAGCCTTTTAAAGTTTATATCACTTTTCCACATGGCATTTCTTATTTAATCCTCTTCACAACCCTGCAGGGTACACAGAGCAAATATACCATCTTCATTTTGTAGACAAAGAAACTGAGGTTCAGAAAGGTAGAATGACTTGTCTAAAGACACACAAGTTTTCTGCAACAGATTAGTCTAATACCCTAGGCTTCTGACTCAGACCAGGGCTCTCTCCACAATACCCCAATAAGATCTGAGGCTTGGGGCGCCCCCAACTATATCAGTTTAAGTGGAAAACAGCTTATATATTTTGTGTGAGGTGCAGACATAGCAACTTCTCACACTGGGAAGTTTGTAAATCAATTAACACATATTTGTGGCAAGAAGTTTGCTAGGTTGTATATTAACCCTGAAAAAGACTAAAACATAGGTCATGTCCTCAGGGAGCTGACAGCTGTGGCGCCTAGACTGTGAAGGGACTTGAGGCCACAAGATGTATTATCAGAAGTAATATTAGCATCAATTAAGGCTCAGAGAATGAAGAGGTGAGTCAGAAGAAAAAAATGGGAGAGCGAGGGGAAGAAGGGTTATAAGACCCAGGAGAGGGCACTAACGCTTAAGGACTTGGTTTTGAAGGTACACGCAGGAAGGACTGTAGATTTAGGCCCTCTGGAAGAGGGGACTTGAAACTGAGACCCCTACACAGATCTAGGACCTTCAAAGTACCTCATTCTCAGTGAAAGGAGAGACAAGAAAAATCCTACCCACTCCATCAATGATCATCAAGGGAGCTTGTCTCTGCCCAGAGCTCTGAATAGAGAACAAAAAAAGTCTTGCCTGAGAAATCAAAACCTCAGCCTTTCCACACAAGGGTGGAGTCCAGATTCACACTGCTCACTCAATATGAGAATCCCAAGGCTGGGAATTTAACATAAAAATTGGGCCACAAATACCCATGAGGCACCTGGCAGAAGAAAAATGCAAAACAACTCTGGAAGGATACTCCCACAACCCAGGCCAGACAGGATATCCTAGATAAAACAAGCTCCACTGAAGTTTGCTCACAATCAAAAATTTAAAAACAGATAAAGAATTACTCCCCCATGAGTCAGAATGAGTAAACACAGAGAACTGGAGGTTATCCCAAGAACCTAAGATAATAGAAAATCTGAAGGAGACTGAAATAAATGGTTTAAAATAATTTAAAAACCAAAAGAAAGTGGGGAGGGGAACACAAAGAAAGAACAAGATGTCATGAGAAAAAAATGAATTTGAAAAAGAGCCAATTGAATTTTTAGAAGTGAAAATATGGTCACTGAAATTAAAGCCTAACGAAGAGATAACACATAGCTGGAGAGAGAATCAGTGAATTGAAAGATTTTAGGCAACTGCACAGGATGCAGTAGAGAAAGATAAAAGAGCTGGATATATGAAAACACCATTAGAGATAAGAAGAATGAAATGAGAAGGCCAAGCATTTATCAAGTAGGCATTTCAGAGAGAGAAATCAGAAAAAGAAAATATGTAGGCAACAATGTTTGAAAATATAATGCCTGGGAATTTTCCAGAATTTCATAAAGATATGAATTCTCAGGTATAAGGATAGCCACCTGTTCTGAGCAGGGCAAATAAAAATAAACCCATACCTAGATACATGTAATAAACTTCAGAATGCCAAAGACAAGACAAAAAAATCCTAAATGTACACAGCAAGCATAAAAAGATTACCTAGAAAAGAACAACAGTGGAATCTAAGCATACTTTTCAATAGCAACAATAGAGACCAGAAGACAGCAGAATAATAATGTTCAAAATGCTGAGGGAAAATAACTGTCAATTAGTATTCTATACACTTTTAGAGTAAGGCTGAAATAAAGATATTTTCCAACAAATATTAGGATACTTACTCACTCAGAGACCTTCAATAAAGAACAACTAAAGAATATTCTTCTAGGGCTTCCCTGGTGGTGCAGTGGTTAAGAATCCGCCTGCCAATGCAGGGGACTCGGGTACGAGCCCTGGTCTGGGAAGACCCCACATGCCGTGGAGCGACTAAGCCTGTGTGCCACAATTACTGAGCCTGTGCTCTAGAGCCCGTGAGCCACAACTAATGAAGCCCGCGTGCCTAGAGCCCGTGCTCTGCAACAAGAGAAGCCACCGCAATGAGAAGCCTGTGCACCACAACCAAGAGTAGCCCCCGCTCACCGCAACTAGAGAAAGCCTGCGTGCAGCAACGAAGACCCAACGCAGCCAAAAATAAAATTAATTAATTAATTATTTTAAAAAGGAATATTCTTCTAGAGGAAGAATATTGAGACCAGAGGAATAATGAGCAAAAAAGGAAACTGGAAACTTGGGTAAACCTAAAGAAACACCTCCACACCAGTGAGAGGCCCGAGTACCACAAAATAAATAAATAAATAAACAGAAATGAAGGATAATGGCCAAGGCAGTGCGGACTTAAAAACAAGGTAGGAATATAATAGTAGCCAACAATAACACTGAAGAGTGAAGGAAATCAATAAGAGCAAAAGGAGTTAAAGGCACTTGTTTCATGTAGAAAGTAGGGAAAGATATTGACTAGCTTCATATTTTAGGTCAATAAATTAAGGGTAACTAACAAAAATAATAGATGGTATATAATCAAATGAATAAAAAGGAAAATGTATTTTTTATTCATTTGATTAAAAAAGGGGTAAAGTGGAGAGCAAAAAAAAAAAGACATGGTAAATACATAAGACAAAATAATATAGGGGAAATAAATCTAAATATTCCAGTAATCCAAAAGTATAAACATATTAAATGAGTAACTTTAAGGTTCTAGGGTGGATTTTTAATATTTTATTTAAGGGATATACTTGAAAAACTAAAGACATAGAAAGGTCTAACATTAAGGGCTAGAAAAATATAATCAATATTTTTCAAATACTAACCAAAAGAGGATGTTATAGCTCTTTTAGTATCATACAAAATAATTTTAGTATAAAATATAAACAAAAATGATAGTAACATAATGATAAAAGGAAAAACTTATCAGGAATATATAATAATTCTGAACCTGTATACCCCTAACAATATAACTTCAAAATATATAAAGCAAAAGTTATCAAATACATAAAATTCCCAAATGTGAAAAGCTATTAAAAAAATTTAGATGTAACATAGTAAATCAACAATACTTCCATAAAAAATTATTTGTTTTGAAAAATAATGTTTAGATAAACATATAAAATAAAACTTTATTGTGTCAGAGTAAGGAAAGATTTCTTACATAAATCACACACACGCACATACACACACACAGCATATCATAAGGGAAAATACTGATAAACTGACTACATTAACATTAAAGACTTCTGTACAAAAGACACTATTTAAAAAAAGACAAGTCACAGAGTCATTATAGCATTATGAGCTACATATGACATATTAGAATGCAGAGTGAATGTTAAGATAGAAAAGAACACTAGCTCTCATAGCTCATTTCTTTCTTATATGTGTAAGAATAAAAAAAAGTTTAGGGAACTGGCTGGTACTGTTTTTTACAGGTCAGTACTACACAGTTAAATGTGTATGTGGATGTGTGTGTGTGTTTTCTGTTATGTATTGTTCTAGACACATGGTGAAAGTGGTTATATATGTGACTCAGGCAATATCAATGTATAGACTAAATAAAATAAGTCAAACAGATTAACTGAATATAATATTTCACTGGAAATTAAAAACACCATCCAGCTATGCTCAGGATTTCCTTCTGTTATGGAGAAGAGCTGCAAATGCTAAGACACTCCCTGCTCTTGGTATGGTTTTCCATAAACCAAAACTTTGGTCCATCATGTGCAGATTATGAGGGGCTCTGTGGAGAGGCAATGCTTGTTTTGTTTCTCAGGGAAGAGGCTCACCTCCCAGTTAGTTGACTTCTTTTGGTTTTTTAACATAGAAGTTGTTTTAACCAAAAAATTTTTGAAGAGCACAGCCGTACTGGATAAAGAAAACCCAATCCCCATAGCTCCTTTATTTGGAGTAAAATTTCTCTCCTCAGTATTTTCACAAGAATTGGGATACTTAAAGCATTATTCCAACTAAATCCTCTTTTGAAGCAAATTTTACGTTAGCTATCAGAGGTAGAGAGAAACATCACAGGAGGTCTACATTTGCCAGGATATTTTAGCACCTTCCATTTTAGATTCTGAAAACCATGCTTCATTGGAAAGAAAAATCTCTGTTTAATTTGAGGATTCTGTCAGCAAAAGAAGTGCAAGAGCTGTAAGTCTCCTTGACACCACGAAAAAATGAACTTTTAACAAAAAAGAAAAGAAAGGAAAGCCACAGATCTACAGAAGATACAGTCAATGCATTTAACTATCAGAGAATTAGTATAAATCACATGTATTTTAAAATTCCTACAGATCTATAAGAAAAGAAACAACAACACAGTAGAAAACGGGCAATGATCAGGAACAAGCAATTCACAAAAAAGGAAACCCATGCGGTAAAACAAACAAAGAAAAACCATGAAAAGACCTACTTAACAAATTGAATAATCAGAGAAATGCTGAACACATTAAACCCACTGAAGGCTTTTCAAACCTATCATATAAGCAACAGTTTTAAAGCCTGATAACACTAGGTGTTGGTGAGGATGTGCAGAAACAGAAGTCTTGCACGTTTCTGATGGAAGTACCAATTTCTGCAACCATTTCAGAGAGCAGTTTGGTGGCTCGCTAGTATCTAGTAAAGTTAAAGGTCCCCCCACTTTCTACCCAGCAACCCAACCACACACATGGAAGGAGACACACACTGAAAGGATGTTCCCTGCAGCATGGTTTGCATTCGTGAAAAAAGAGGAGCAACCAAACTGCCAGCATTAGGAGAATGAGTAAATAAATTAGTAGATTTGTACAGTAAGATATTACACATGAATGAAAATAGATTACCTAGACCTAGAGACAGATCAACCTCAAAATTAAAAATTTAAGTGAAAAAGCCAGTTGATAGATTTTTAAACATTTTGAACACAAACACAATAATCTATAAGAATACAACTTAAGTGGTTAAAAAAAAATGTTTAAAACATCCATGGGAATGATGTGTACTATCTCCAGGATAGTAGTTACCTCTATGGAGAAAGAGGGAAGAGATGAAATAGGAGAGTCTTAGCTATTAACTGGTACCTTTTATTTATTTTCAGAAAGAGAGATCTATAGCAAAATTGGTAAAATCTGTTAAATAGGAGTGGCTATCATATTGCTTTCTATACTTTTACGTATGTCTGAAATATTTCATAATTTAAATTTTTTTATGTTTTGTTTTAAAATTTGAGGCACTGTGCCTAGTCCCATATCAGAGCAGCAAGATGGCCTCACTGAGGTTGGGGGATTTGAGAAAAGTCTTCTTAACAATTCATGAGAGAGTGGAGGGGGAATTCCCTGGCGGTCCAGTGGTTAGGACTCTGCACTTCCAATTGAGTGGGTACAGGTTCGATCCCTGGTCGGGGAAATAAGATCCTGCATGCCCCACAGTGCGGCCATTGTCAAAGAAAAGAATTCTCAAGTCCCAAGAGAAAATAATTTTTTTAAAAAGAGAGAGTGGAATTTTGGAGGTCACAGTCCTACAGAGAGAGATGAGGGATGAGACCATCAGGTACCCCAGGCAGGGCTCTCGCACACCTTGACCAGCCCAGTCCGATCCGTGTTTGTTTCTTCAGAGACTGGAGATCCCAGCAGCTACAGCCACAGGTGCTCTGTCATGGAAGGAAGGTCCTGGTCCCAGTGGATGACTCAGCCTGGCCAGAAAGTTGGCAGAGACTGAGCTGGTCCTTCTCACCTCTGAAATGCCAGTGGACTGAAAGGGTTCATTTCGATTTGGTTGTTAATTACACACTGTGTGAGACTGGAATCTCACCTAATAAAGCCAACCATAGTCTGGCCTCCCAAATTCAAGAGGGGGGGGGCGGGGGGAGAAACTTCGCATGTGTCAGTTGAATCTATTTGCTTGTTTTATAGCCCAGGTATTAGAATTAGTAATTTTTTAAAAAAATCTGTGGCATTCAGCTAGAACAGGGATTAATCAATATCCCATTCTTGAGTCAAGCAACCTAATGAGTGTTCAAGGGTGAAAAATTGTTTGCTAGAGAAAAGGAAGGAACAAAAAATTACTCTGTGAATGCTACATCCCTTACATGAAAACAATTTTTAAACTGGTATAATGGTAGGCATGTTAAGGTGGTAGACTATAATCTTCTTCCTACTTTCTAAATTTTTTACAGTGATAGTTATCAATTTTATAGTAACAAAGTTTTTAAGAAAAAAAGAGTAACACTGTATTTCTGAAATCAGAAATACAGTTCTATTGTATTTCTACTGATTGAGAGAAATAGATCTTTTCTGGTACCCAGAAGAGAATCTTACAATCACTTAAGAAATCAATTTGAATTAATGACATTCCACCTTTCTAAAAGAGAAAAGAATTGCATTCTATCTTCTCCCCCTGAACAAATTTAAAAATTGAAACAACCCTGTGAAATCACTAATGTTCTGTTTAAACAGGCCCTTTATCAGCATTAATACTAGCAATTGGTAGAAACACATTAATTAGTAATTTTGTGAGGTACAAGTTTAGAAAGCACTGTATGTCACTTGTGGTTTTTACGAAACAGACTTTCATGCAATTAGACTCCTATATACACCTCCCAGGGCCGTCATTTAGCCAGGCAGTTACTAGCATGAAAATCAACAGTTCCCCACAGAAAAACATAATTCAAAAAAACACATGCACCCCAATGTTCACTGCAGCACTATTTACAATAGCCAGGTCATGGAAGCAACCCAAATGCCCACTGACAGATGAATGGATAAAGAAGATGTGGTACATATATACAATGGGATATTACTCAGCCATAAAAAGGAATGAAACTGGGTCATTTGTAGAGATGTGGATGGACCTAGAGACTGTCATACAGAATGAAGTAAGTCAGAAAGAGAAAAACAAATATCACATATTAATGCATATATGTGGAATCTAGAAAAACGGTACAGATGAACCTGTTTGCAAGGCAGAAACAGAGACACAGACGTAGAGAACAAACATATGGACACCAAGGGGGGAAAGGGGGAGTGGGATGAATTGGGAGATTGGGATGAACATATATATACTAATATGTATAAAATAGATAACTAATGAGAACCTGCTGTATAGCACAGGGAACTCTAGTTCACTTCGCTGTACCGTAGAAACTAACACAGCACTGTAAAACAACTATACCCCAATAAAAAAGAAAATCAACAGCTCACATTCTTTAGCTGAACAGGGCCACACACAGGGAGAACTATTTATATCAGGACTACGCACTATTATAACAGGACGGAATTGCCACCCCTTCTGCTTAGGTGTAAGGAGAAGCTTAAACAAGCCATTCTTATACTATAACCTTATATTTATAGCCAGTGAAAAAGCCCAGTCATTGAAATCCAACTTTGTAATTCTCCATTGAGAATGACATTATAAGAAAAACATCATGTTTAACTCTGTCATTTGACATTTTTCATACCAAGTGCGTGTGTTCCCTATTTGAATTTCAGCCACAGTCTTATCACTGAGCTACTCACATCTACCATGGTGATCTGAAAATAAAACTGGCTATTTGCCCAGACAGTGTACAAAACACAGCAAGTTAGAAGTAGAATGGGGATTTAGAACTTGAGAATTGTAAACCTGAAAGGGAATGTAAGTAGTTAATCCCTCCCACCCTGCTTTTTTATTTTCTAAATTAAGAATACCAAGGTTCCCAGCAGTCCTGCCTGAATTGGGTTGGTGCAGTTTCCCAGTAACTTGAACACAGGACAAGGTAATATGAGATGCCCTAGGGGAGCTCCTCCCTGTATTCCAGACTTATCCTTCTTGCCCCCATTGTGTAGTACAACCCAATTTCCCCTTGGCTGTCAGGACCAATCAGCCCAGCCAACACAGTAACCCCCTTCCTTCCCTTTTGATTCAGAGACATGAATATTACCCAAGATTACAAAACTATTCAGTGGGAAAGAGAGGACTAGAATTCAGAATTCACTCTTGTCTCTCAACAGATAGTAACTAAACAACATTTACTGATGCTTACTGTAAGTCCTGCATTTTCTAAGCAAGTTCCATGGAGCATCTCTTCTAATCCCTACAATAGCCCTTTTAGGGAAGATGCTATTATTACCCCCATATCACAAAAGGAAAAACTCAAACCGAGATGTGGAGAGCTCAAGTTACAAGGTCACACAGCTGATCAGTGACAGAGCTGGGATTTGAATGGAGGTGGTCAGATGCCAGATCTCCACTCTTATCCACTAGGTCTTATTATTTCCTTCCCATCTATGTCTCCCAACCCAATGCCACCTCCACTACATGGGCTCACAGGGGTCCCACCACTTCATTTCCAGCCTCAGCACCCAGCACGGAGTCTGACACAGAATCGGCGCTTGGTTAGAGTTTGATAAATAGGATTGAACTATTCTAGGTAGCAAAATTAGGCAACTCCAGAGGCACTGTTCTTAAAATCAGTATGGAATTACATAACTCAGGAACAGTGACAAATTAAGGCTGATTGAAAACTTCCTGGCCTGAAGCCATGATATGATAAATCATAAAAGGTTTGGTTTGTGGGTTTGTTTCTTTTTTTAAAAAATTAATTAATTTATTTATTTTTGGCTGCATTGGGTCTTCGTTGCTGCGTGCGGGCTCTCTCTAGTTGTGGTGAGTTGCTCCGCAGCATGTGGGATCTTCCCAGAGCAGGGCTCGAACCTGTGTCCCCTGCATTGGCAGGTGCATTCTTAACCACTGCACCACCAGGGAAGTCCCTGGGTTTGTTTCTTTAGTACTTCCAATGTGCCTGGACTGTACTAAGCACTTCACATACATCATTTTATAGCATTGTTCACAAGAACCCTGTAACGTAGGTGCTGTGATTATCCCCAGTTTGCACAGCTTGGCGGGCTGGAGTAACTTACCCAAGACCATGCACTAGTATGGGGTAGAGACAAACTTTTAACACAGAAATGTTTCATTCCAAAGTGTGCACTTTTCTACTATAAATATAAAATATGTGTTAATCCAGCCATTTTGACTATTTTTTCCCATGTGGTGACCCACCATTTACTGTGCTGATGTTGAAAAAGAGGATTAATATCTTCCTTGAAGAGCAACCCTGTTATATCAAACTTGTGTGGCATCCTCCAGGGCACTAAGTGATTCACTGAAATGTGCACTACAAAAATAGCATGACAATTAAAACCCACCCCTACAAGGAGCCCTACATACATTATCCCTTTTAGTCCTCACATCCAAGTAGGGATGATTAATAGTGTTTACAAAAGAAGACCTGAAATCCAGAGAGGCAAAGGTGCTTTGCCCAAGGGCACACAGAGCAGCAATGGAAGCCAGAACTAAGGGAATGCAATCCTGCGGACTTCCCAACTTGCCATACTGCCTCCCGGCATCTAACCCCAGTCCTTATACAGGCTGCAGGCCATCCTGAGCCCCATGGGACGTTAGTTATCTATATGAGAAATGGGCTGTGATCCCAACCATTTATGAATATCATATCTTAAATATATGTTATTAGCTAAAGTCTGAAGGTACAAAAACTTTCGAATGGCATGCCTTAAAAGGTAATATAATTCAATGCTTCCATTTTACAACTGAAGAAACTGAGATCCAGAGAGGTGAACCGTCTTTTAATTCAACCAACAGTTATAGTACACCCACTTCAGGCAGAACTTTGTGCCAGCTCGCACAGGGTAGACACGTTAGTAAAGGAGATAAAACAAATATGCCAATTATTAAAATAACAGGCAGAAGAGTTATAAGTTGCCATCCTCTAGGACTCTCTTCTAAGCAGATATAAAAAATGTGGTCAAAAATGTATATGCAAGCAAGTTCATTTTGCATTATTTATAATAGTAAAAACTTGATAGAAACCTAAATGCCTAACAGTACCAACAAGAGATGAATGATTATGTTAATTATGGCACAACTATATCATGAAACATTGAATAACCATTCAAATCATATTTTATAAGACTATTTAATGATCTGAGCAAATGTCCCTAACATAATAAGAGGTGAAAACAACAGAATCCTATATTGTATGTACAGTTTGAGCATAACTTGGAACATTTTGCACCAAAATGTTAACAGTGGCTAATTCTAGGCCAGAGACATTGCACAGGCTGCCCATTTGTGGAGAGGAAAATGCTGAATGTCAGTTAAAATGCAGTTTCAACATGGCCCTTTGGACTTCGTACTAAACAAATGAAACATAGGCATAGAAGAGAAAATACTGAATCAATAAACCCCGACAAAAATCATTTCTCCTTAGCTTAAAAAGCCAGGAGCTGCCATCTGGCTCATGGTTAATTTCGTTCTGGTCATTCTGAATTGTGTTACTGATGTCATGGCTGTGCGGTGCAACATGTAATACAATCAATACTCTAATCACTCCTAGCCATGCCCAGCACAGTCCTTGGACAGAGGAGAAGAGTTTATCCTCTTCTTGCTCTTGTCTTCTTTTTTTTTTCTTTTTTAGCTCTGAAATCTGCAGTTTTCCCCAATGACTGACTATCAAAGTCACACCACGGAGGGGTTAAAAACACCGGAGGGAAAGTTACTGGAAGCATGTGCACCAGAATATTCACAGTGCCATCTGTAGACAGTGGAATTCATGGTGATGGATGTTGTTTCTTTTTATTTAACCATATTTCTTAAGATTTTTCCAACTAGTGTGTATTAATTTTGGAATGAAAAAAACGTCAAATCATGCAAAAAAAAAAAACTTTTATCGGTGGCTTGGGCATCAGAGCAGTAGCAGGAGAATTGGTGTCCAGGGTTGACTCTAGTGCCAATGTTTGCAAATAAGTAATTTAAACACAGCAGCTGCCACTACAGACAAACTTATTCTTCCAACTGTTCCCTGCACTCTGGCTGCTTTTAGTTCCCCAGAGCTTCCTCATCTCTCCATAGCCTCTAATTATTTTCCATCAGACATTTCCACTTTCCTTGAATATATTACATGGGGCATTTGGGTATTAAACTGCCTTTTTCCTAATGGAACAAAAAGGCTTTGCCTCATCATAGAATTTCTAGCATTTGGAAGACTTTCTATTGTTGTTGTTGACGATGATGATGATGAAGTTGGTATTTTTACCTGGAAGCTTCCTTTCCTTACTCTCTTGAATTACACATACCGACCCCTGTCTGTCTTCTCAAATAAAGGTATATGTGTTATATAAATAAGTGATAATAAATCTTTGTGAGCTTCAAAGCTAATCAATGCCTCAGGAGAAACAGAGCAGTTAGTTTCCTGAGGAATAAGAACTTAGGGGAGTACCCTGAGAAAACCGTAATTCAAAGAGTCATGTACCAAAATGTTCATTGCAGCTCTATTTACAATAGCCAGGACATGGAAGCAACCTAAGTGTCCATCAACAGATTAATGGATAAAGAAGATGTGGCACATATATACAATGGAATATTACTCAGCCATAAAAAGAAATGAAATTGAGTTATTTGTAGTGAGGTTGATGGACCTAGAGTCTGTCATACAGAGTGAAGTAACTCAAAAAAAAAAAAATGGTCATGAAGAACCTAGGGGCAAGACACAGACCTACTAGAGAATGGCCCTGAGGACACGGGGAGGGGGAAGGGTAAGCTGGGATGAAGTGAGAGAGTGGTATGGACATACATACACTACCAAATGTAAAATAGATAGCTAGTGGGAAGCAGCCGCATA
This sequence comes from Mesoplodon mirus, assembly GCF_964341445.2. Taxonomy (NCBI): domain Eukaryota; kingdom Metazoa; phylum Chordata; class Mammalia; order Artiodactyla; family Ziphiidae; genus Mesoplodon; species Mesoplodon mirus. The sequence goes on from NC_138982.1 coordinate 59,274,764, forward strand.
GCACAGGGAGATCAGCTCGGTGCTCTGTGACCACCTAGAGGGGTGGGATTGGGGGGCGGGAGGGTGGGAGGGAGATGCAAGAGGGAGGAGATATGGGGACATATGTATATGTATAACTGATTCACTTTGTTATAAAGCAAAACTAACACACCATTGTAAAGCAATCATACTCCAATAAAGATGTTAAAAAAAAAAAAAAAAGAACTTACAGGAGTACTGAGGATTCACTCTTGCAACAAAATTCACTGATCCCAACAGTGTACCAGGCAGTGTACTTTGGACTGAAGTGGAACCAGAGATGCCAAGATGAACAAAGCCCAAAGTCCAAGCATGTTCCTTGGGAACTCAAGGAAGGGCACCGCCAGCTGAAGAGGGGACCCACAAGGCTTCCAGAGGAGCTGATGGAGCTGGTTCTAGAAAATGAATGTGATTTCCTAAGAGCCGTCAGTGTGAGCAATGGAGGGGCAGTGAGTAGTGGCAAGGCCAGTTCTGTAGGCCAGGTGGCGTGCAGGACAGGGATCTGGAGGGTAATCAAGCTGATGAGCTATGCTGGAAGGCTTGAACTTCATTTCACAGAGCATAAGGAGCTATTAAAAGCTTTTGAGCAAGGAATAACCTGGAAAGACTCATATTTTAGCCATGTGGGAGATGGGCTGGAGAGGCAGAGACGGAAAAAGGCTGAAGGTACAGAAGGTGCCTTTAGAGAAGTGGTTCTCAATGGGAATATTGCTTCCTGAGGGATACTCTAGAAAGTTGTGAGACATTTTAACTGTCAAAATGATTGGAGGGCACACTGGCATGTAGTTGGCAGGGGCTAATAATGCTAGATGTACTGCAATGGGCAGCATAGTCTCACAGAAGGAAGAATTTCCCTGCCTCTCACATGACTTTCAAATGCCCCACTGGACAAACATACAGGTGAAAAACCTGTTGACAATTGTCTGAGCCCAGAACATAATACCATTTTACATGCAAATACTATGCATAAATTTTATATATGCCATAAAGACAGGCATACAGATCAATGGAACAGAATTGAGAGCCCAGAATTAAACCCTTACATTTATGGGCAAATGATTTTGACAAGGGTATCAAGACAACTCAATGAGGAAAGTATAGTCTTTTCAACAAATGGTGCCGGGGCAGCTGGATATCCATATACAAAAGAATCTTATCTCAAACCATATACAAAAATAAACTCAGAATGGATCAAAGATCTAAATGTAAGAGTTAAAACTATAAAAGTCTTAGACAAAAACATAAATATAAATGTTCATGACCTTGGATTAGGCAATAGTTTCTTAGATATGACACCAAAAGCATAAGCAATAAAAGAAAAAATAGGTAAGTTAGACTACATCAAACCCAAAAACTTTTGCATTGTAAATGATACCATCAAGAAAGTAAAAAGACAGTCCACAGGATAGGAGGAAATATTTGCAAATTATATATCTGATAAAGATCTAGTATTCAGAATATATAAAGAACTCTTAGGTCTCAATAACAAAAAGACAAATATTCAATTTTAAAATGGACAAAGGATTTGAGTAGACATTTCTCTAAAGGAGATATGCAAACAGATAATAAGCACATGAAAATATGTGCATTAGTTATTAAGGAAATGCAAATCAAAACCACAATGAAATATCAATTTATACTCACTAGGATGGCGGTAGTAGAAAAGATGGATGGGGGCTTCCCTGGTGGCACAGTCATTGAGAATCCACCTGCCTATGCAGGGGACACGGGTTTGTGCCCCGGTCCGGGAAGATCCCACATGCCGCGGAGCGGCTGGGCCCATGAGCCATGGCCACTGAGCCTGCGCGTCCGGAGCCTGTGCTCCACAATGGGAGAGGCCACAACAGTGAGAGGCCCGTGTACCACAAAAAAGAAGAAGAAAAAAAAAGATGGATGATAACTAGTACTGATGAAGATGTGGAGAAACTGGAAACTTCCTATGTGCTGGTGGGAAAGTAGAATGCTGCTGCTGCCTTGGAACACAGTCTGGCAGTTCCTCAAAATGTTAAACATAGAGTTGCCATATGACCCAGCAATTCCACTCCTAGTATAAACCCAACAGACTTGAAAGCATATGTCCAGACAAAAATTTGTGCACAAATGTTCACAGCAACATTATTCATAATAGCCAAAAAGTGTAAACAACCAAAATGGCATCAACCAATGAGTGGATAAACAAAATGTGGTATATCCATACCATGGACTATTATTCAACCACAAAAATAAATGAAGTTCTGATACATGATACAACATGGATGAACTCTGAAAACATTATAAGTGAAATTTATGACACAAAAGGCCACATATATTATTGCATTTATATGAAATACTTGAAAAAGGCAAATCCATAGAGACAGAAGGTAGATTCGTGGTTTCCAGGAGTTGGGGGAAGAGGCAATGAGGAGTTACTTTTCATGGGTATGCGTTTCTTTTGGGGGTGATAAAATGTTCTGAAATTAGACAACTGTGATGGGTATGCAACTAAAAATCACTGAATCATACATTTTAAAAATGAATTTTATGACAGGTGAGTTATAACTCAATTTTTAAATTTTATATGTGCTGAATTTTTCAGAAAGGCAACTAACATACAAATCAAGGGCAAGCGGTATTAGGTTTAATTTGGAAGTTTTCAGAAAATCACTTCACTCACAAACCCTCATCAGTAGTATTTGGATCACCAACAGCCCACAACTTTGTTACTTGTGGCTGCTGAGAGCACCCTGGGCATAGATGCAAGTTTGAGTACTTCATTATATTGTGCTTGAGAATTTACAGTTTGAAGAGCATTTTTATTATAAATTAATTGCCTTCTAGTTCTTCATACTGCAAGGGCATTATATTGATTTTTCTTAAATAATGTTTGTGGGTTAATTATATTTCCTATGAATTTCATGTCAGTAGAGGAATGGGTATGATTCCCCATCACATTAATAATGTAATGCGTGCTATAAAAAAGCTGGCACTGAAGCTAATAGAATTGAGGACCTTGACCTATTTTCAAATCAACCCCTCATTACACACATACTCAGTCACAACCATCATTTAATTATAACCCAAGATCTTCCTCTTTTCTTCATTGAAGCCTTACCCATTAGGCCTCTGCCCCTGTAATTAAAAGATTTCCTGTAAAAAGCTTAAATTGCTTTTCTATCTTTGCTCTCATTCAGACTCCCCATGCCTCCATGGGTTTGGGGTAAGGTGATTTTTCCTGATTGATCTACGTATGCTTTCTCCCCTGCTCATGTTTTAAAGTATAGTGTGGAAGTGACCACAGGCACCATTGTTTACTCTCAAAGGATGCAATCTTCATGTCAAGCCAAGTGCCTCTCTGTAGGATGTCAGGTGGGGATAACTGTTGGTATTCTTAATTTCTGAGATCCTAAATAAGTGTCACATTGGGGACATTTAAACAAATTTCCTCAGCTCTGGCTGAGTATAAAACCTGTAGAGGAAGAGCCTGGAGAGGCAGAGAAGGGACAGAAAGCCAATGTCCAAATCTGGACCTAAGCTGTGTCATCATTAACAAGTCACTTTATGTCTCTAAACCTCTTTTTTTCATTCTTAGTTTAGGGATATTAATGCCTTACTTCCTGCCTTACAGACTTAGGACAATTGAATGTGAAAATATTTACAAAGTGTTTTGCAAGGAATGTCAACTCATGTGTCCATTCCTGTGTTGCCAGAAGTCCTGGCTTGGTGCTGGGGACACTACAGTGCCCAAGACAGACACAGCTCTGCCTTCATGGAACTCAGAGACTAAAAGGGACAAACTCTAATGAATAATGACACAATTAATTCATTTATTCCATGGAGTGTTCAAAAGGAGAAGTGTGGGGTGCTATAACAGCTTATAGAGGTGGGGGATAGGACCAAACTCATTCATAGATCAGAAACGATGCTCAGGTGAGGCCTGGGGGTCAGTAGGAGCAACCTAACCAGAAGTTTCAAGAGTCTGGTCTGTGATTTTGTTTAAAATACGGATTCTTAGACCCCACTCCCAGAGATGTGAAAAAGCCTGAGAAGCTGTGTTTGTGCTTTTGGTTTTTTGAGTTTCCTGGGTGATTTCTCATGTGCAGCCAGATACGGGAACAACTGACCTCAGCAAAGAGTGGGGAGGATCAAAGCAGGTAAATAGAACAGCTCCTGCAACGGCCCAGAGGTGGGATTGGGTCTTGCTGCTAGATGCAGACCAACTACACAGGCAGAGGCGTTTTCTGAAAGCTTCTTAGAAATGCAGAATCTCGGGCCCCATCTCAGACTTACCGAGGCAGAAACTGCATTTTAACAAGATGCCCAGGTGATATTTACATACATGTAATGTACCCAGGAGCACTGGGTAGGAGAAGGCATGAACTCTGGCTTATATATCTTGGTATTGTTAGCACCCAGTACACATTAGACACTCTGTAAATGCAGCCTGAAGCAAGTTTTACTGATGCAAATTTTTATTTTATGGGAACTGCCAATTTCAGAAGCTGTTAATACTGGCGGGAAATGGGTACAGGCATGTGATACTGAGGAGTGTGTAAAGTGCCACAATCTTTTGAAAGGACAATCTGGCAAAGGCACCAGAACGTAAAAGATGCATACCTAATTAACTGGGCAACTCCACTTCTAGGAACTTAGGGTAAGGGATTATATGGAAATGTCTGCAAAATATATGTCCACTGGGCATTGCTTATGAGAGAAAAATAATGAGAAGAGCTTCAATTTCTATTAAAAGAAGATTAAACTAATTGTTGAACATAGATGTTCCTCTATGATGGAATTACTTCCTAAGAAACCCATCATAAGTCAAAAGTGCATTTAATACACCTAACCTACCAAAAATCACAGCTTAGCCTAGTGTAGCTTAAATGTGCTCAGAACACTGGACTTCTCTGGTGGCACAGTGGTTAAGAATCCGCCTGCCAGTGCAGGGAACATGGGTTAGTGCCCTGGTCTGGGAAGATCCCACATGCCGCAGAGCAACTAAGCCTGTGCACCGCAACTACTGAGCCTGCACTCTAGAGCCCGCGAGACACAACTACTGAAGCCCGTGTGCCACAACTACTGAAGCCCGCGTGCCTAGAGCCCGTGCTCTGCAACAAGAGGAGCCACCGCAGTGAGAAGCCCGCGCACCTCAACGAAGAGTAACCCCCACTTGCCACAACTAGGGAAAGCACGCGTGCAGCAACAAAGACCCAACGCAGCCAAAGAAAAAAAAAAAAGTGCTCAGAACCCTTGTATTAGCCTACAGTTGGGCAAAATCATCTAACACAAAGCCTATTTTGTAATATAGTGTTGAATATCTCATGTAATTTATTGAGTACTGTACTAAAAGTGAAAAATAGAATGGTTGTGTGGGTTCAGAATGGTTGTATCAGTTGTTTACACAGTGGCTGACTGCCACTGCCCAGCATCAAGAGACAGTATTGTACCACATACCGCTAACCCAGGAAAAGATGAAAATTCAAAAGTTGAAGTATGATTTCTACTGAATGTGTATCGCTTTCACACCATCATAAGTCAAACCATCGTTAAGTTGGGGAATGTCTGTATTCATAAAATGAGCAAATCTTTGCAGCTCTTTAAAATGATGTATATCTATATTAACTGTCTCGATATCTCTGATACACTAAGTGAAAGAAGATCATAAAATAGTGTCTCAATTTTGTAAAAATATATACATATGTGTGCATGCATGTGTGTGTGGTTAAAAAGAAATAGTAGTAGTTTTAAGTTTCTTTTTTAGATCTCTCTAAATTGAAGTTATTTATAATAGGTATATATTGTTTTGTTTCCAGGAGATGGAAAATATTATCACGTTCATAAAAGAAAACAAAACCCTCCACTTCAGAAAGTGGAACCAACTCTATCTGGCTTGTTGAGTCACCGCAGGAGACAGAAGAAGGAGCAGGACAGGGTTCTGATGTCCTGAGGTTGCTGGTTGCTCCATCCAGGGTCTTAGTGCATTGGAATCACCAATCCCCCATATCACTGATGCCAGGTTCCCAACATAGAAATCTCTTGGGAGTGGAACTGGCTATTGTTAGTTTTTGAAGCTCCCCAGGTGACTCAAATTGTTCTAAAAGATTCTAAGGCTGAGAATGTCTGGGGGTCTAACATGAAAGGCCAAGGAGGTCTGTGTATCATCCACCTGCATGTGGTATTATTCATGGTGCTACAGCTCTCACCAACAATACTAGTTCAAGTCCAGCCTTTAGGCAGAAAAAAATGATTTGACAAGTAAAAGCCTGAACCAAATCACCTTCTAGAGCCAGCTGAGTATCAGTGTGAGGGGGCCCCCCTCTGATTGCTTTACTGGTGGACACACCAGGAAACAGCATAGTTTGACAATGGAATTGCTCCAGGAGGTGGCTTGGAGGTCTGACTGGGAATAGAAAAAGCTTCTGTTTCAAAGTACAGTGCTAGATTTCATATCTTGAGAAGTTATAAAATGCCTTATCCCTTTCTCCTTCTCTATTTGTACTACCACGTGAATTTGTTCCCTCTAAAGAAGTCAGTGGAAATGAGGACACTAATTGACGTCACTGCTCTGAATTTTTAAGTACCATCAGGTTGGCGGTAGCTGCATAACTCAGTCATCATTTGAGATCCACCGAGTCCAGGGTATGTCACAGGGGAATAGGAAGCATCAAGGAGACTCAAACACAGATGCCCTTCCTCCCCGTTCTTCATGCCCCTCCTCCCCGTTCTTCATGCCCTTCCTTCCCGTTCTTCAATGTCCTAAAAGAGTCCTCCTCAGTCTCTTCTCAAGCTGCTTTCCAACGAACTCCTATTTTCCAGGTCATTGGAAATACTGGCTTGCCCCTCCCCACCAGGAAACATTAGATTCTGCCTCCTGTCTGGGAGTTGGATGAGTCTTGTCTCCAGACAAGACAGCGATCGCATTTTGTGATCAGATGGGCAGACTGTTATCTGAAGAAGTCACAGCATTTCTTCTCTTCTGGTGCCAGAAAGGATTGCCTGGGTGCTTGAGGCCTGGGTGCACTAGTATTTGAACTTGGGCTTTCTTTGTTGAATAGAGTTCTGTTTTCTCTGTTCATGCCCAACAGTTAAAGTGGGGTTTCCTATTCGCATAAGTCTTAAGTCACTAAAGTAACGCAGAGGAAGGCAAATCAATGAAATGTTAATAGTTATTGAGAGGTTACTGGGTACAAGACACGGTGCTTGGCTCACCATGGGTTAACATAAAGTTGGTTTATTCAAAACTATGCTTTAGAAACATGACAATCTTCCAAACCATACATGATTGTCTATCTTTTCTTTAATAATACTATTAGCTAATGGGAACCTAATCGGAAGAAGTTTTTGTTCTGTTTTGTTTTGGGGTGTTTTTCTTGGTGGGTGAGGAGTTCAAATTAAAGAGCAAAGCTGGAGGTTGATATAACTTTAGTACTTTTAACCAAAGGCTGTTTTGATTTAGGGGCATATATCTTGTTACCAACGGTAAAAGAATTAGGGTGGGTTGAAAGGAGGAATAACCAAGAAGAAATAGACAACAAAATAATAGTTTGAGGTAAGCCCTTACGAATGTTAAGAATGAGTACACTACTTATTACCAAGCTGTTCCAGTTTAGTCAGTGAAACTCTACAGGGCCATGCCACATCCCCCAAACACGTAGCATGATGTTCTGTCTCAAAGTGCTGTTCTACTGTTACGGCATTAATAATAAAGGAAGGGAAAAAGAGACTCTTTGATAAGGGTGGAGGAAGACAGATAGGCTTTCTGATCCCGTTTGGAAAGAGATGAAGAGCCAGGAGAGTGGATGGGGGTCAGAGGCGGGGGTGTATCTCTGGTGACCACAGCACGTGGTTTTAGAGGCTGGTGGCCTGGCTCTTCCACGTTCCAGCTTCAGAACCTTGGATAAATCCTCAGCTTTACTGACACTCACTGTCCTCTTCTGGAAAGGATACCACCACCTTTCTGATGTTTTTTGGGAAGTTATTAAAAACGGACTCTACAGCTATGTTTTCCAGTATAATAGCCACTAACCACATGTGGCTATCTAAATTTAAATCATTAAAATTAAATAAAATTTTAAATTCAGTTCTTCAGCTGTACTAGCCACATTTCAAGTGCCCAATAGCCATGTGAGGTTATAGCTACCATACCGGACATCACAAAGAACACTTCATCACCACAGGACTCTGCTGGACATTGCTGCTCTAGATGGGCCGCTGCTCTAGATGGGCCACTCCTCTGGAGATACAAATCCTGGGTTCAAATCCCATATCTGCCACTTAGTAGCTGTGTCACTTTGAATAAATGCCTTAATTGTTCTGTACCTCAGTTTCCTCATCTTTCATTTAGAGATGGTTAAAAATAAATCTCCCTCACAGGGCTGTTGTAAGAATAATATATATATATATATATATATATATATATATACATCAGTTACATTTGTGCCTGGTACATAGTAAGCATCATATAAGTGGTGCTATTCTATAAGTGAATTGTTACCCAAGATAGGATATGGGCAGCGTCTGGCACATAGAAAGAGATGGGCAAATATTTCTACCTGACATGTGATGAACAGAAAAGGCAGAGAGGGAAGACCCTCTTTTTTAAGCACTATGACTTGCATTTTAGACATATAACCATATGACCTCCCCATTTTTAGCCTCACAATAAAAGACTCTCTTTTTTGTCTATTTTACCCCATATCCATTTGCAACAGAATGAAATCCAGGGTTCAAAATAACAAGGGGACTGTTTTAATCCTTTTATGTGTCCCAAGGGGAGTTCACCCCTTTTTACTTGGAGATTTTCACTAACTAAATAGAATGGGGTCCTAGTCAGACCCAAACCACAGACAGGAAGGAATTACACTCTCAGCCCTTGCCTATGACAGGTGAGACCAATTAAGTGTTCTCAATACCGGGCTCTGAACACAGAGGCTTATTTGTTGGGATACTCATCAGTTGTCAAAATATGACACAGAGTTTGACCCACCCTACCCCGCTTGGTGCTAGAGAGACTGTACTTCTTTATGTATCTCATTGATGCAGAATATAGTGAAATGGGTCTTCTGGGGCTGGGTCTGAACACCAGACACCATGGCCTTCTCTTCTGGGGTAGACAGAGAAGAGTAGGTCACATCTGGGCTGGCATCTTCCGGGGAAAGAGGGGAGGTCAAAGGCTCCAGGGCAGCAGGTCCACCAGCCTAGCTTGGAAAAGGGACTTTACACCTTCTACCAAGCTTCAGGTCTCAGAGAGGGCAACAGTCTCAGACACATCAGTTCCAAGTACGGGTCAAGGTGCATGGATGACCAATAGCCCAGATGGACCTGAAAGTTTGTAAACCATCTAATCCTCTACCTCAAGGAATATTTGTATTTTTGTTTATATTTGCTAAGTAGATTCTCCCATTTCTTTGTCATGTTGAATGAAAGGGTGTCTTTTCCCCTTCTAAATCACTCTTTCAGCCAAGACATTCCAGCATCATGGCATAATGGTTTCTTGATGTTGACTCACACTGACCAATACATGGTTACTTGTAAATATCATTCTATGATTCCATTTAACAGTAGACCCCATATTAAGGACTAAAAATGTACCAGCAGTGAAGATCTTCTAGAGGATGCGTTCTTCCTTTTAAAATCCCATTACACTAAAGAAGAAGAAGAAAATCACAATAGCTTATTCCTAATAGGAGGTCACCATCAAGCTTGCACACTACTACACTCAACCCATGGCTCTCACTGCTATAAGATGAAATAAGAGTGTTTGAGAAGGAGGACGTGAACAACAGTGTTGAATGCCTCTGACAGGCCAAGGCGGGGAGATGAGGGCTAGAATATGTCCATTGGATTTAGCAACACAGATTACTTCAGCAATGCAGTTTTGGTGGCAGGGAACATACAGAAGGCAGAACAGAGAGGGCCAACGACTGACAAGATATGAAGAAGTGGAGACAGCCTGGAGGACAATAGCTAAAGTGTGGCAGTACCTAAACAGGGCACGGCAGTTTGGGGGAGGAGGGGTGTTTTTACTTGTTTGTTTTGTAAGATGAAACTATCGAGAATAATTCAAATTATTAGAACAGTCCAAGAAATTATCAGAATTAGTTGCCTTTGGGGGATGGGGGATAGTCAACCTGGAAAGAAAGAAAACGAATCTAAGAGAAGCCAGGGTCATAGGACTGAGGTATTTGCTTCGGGGGCAGATTCTATCTTCCTGTGTTGGCCTGAGCTTTGTGTAGCAACTGGAAGAATCCTGACTCCAGGCTCCTGGTGATTCCAATCTGCTGTGTAAGGATGATTCTGTAACCAAGTCAGAGCTTTCCTTGGAAATACTCTGAAAATTCTATCTCCCAAGTGAAAAGAGTGATAATGATAATGTTGGCTAATCTCATTCCATGAGGGAAACAGATCCTAAAACAGTTCCCCATAATGGAGATGCATGGAGACATAACTACAAAAACCAAGGATATATCTTCATTGCCAGGAACAGGAGCAGGCTGTTTTGATTTTCAATTAAACATTTTTTCCTGATTTAAAAAAAAGATACATGCTGACCACAGAAAAGATCAAAATAGAAATCATTCCTAATTCTACCACCTACTGATCCCTCCTTTTTTTTTTTTTTTTTGTGGTACACGGGCCTCTCACTGCCATGGCCTCTCCTGTTGCAGAGCACAGGCTCCTGACGCGCAGGCTCAGCGGCCATGGCTCATGGGCCCAGCCGCTCTGCGGCATGTGGGATCCTCCCGGACCGGGTCACGAACCCGCGTCCCCTGCATTAGCAGGCGGACTCCCAACCACTGCGCCACCAGGGAAGCCCTGATACCTCCTTTTAACATTTTAACACTCTGCCTTCAGAAGAGAATGAAATTAAATAGTACACTGTACAGTTTATATCCTTTATTATTGTTATAGTTGTTTTAAATTAATATATTCTGAGTAATTTGTTATGTCATTAAATATTATTTTAGAACAATATTTTATTGGATGCTTAAAATTTTATTCTTTGAATGCCTCATAATCCATTTAACTCTGTCCCTATTTTTGGCATTTAGATTGTTTCCAATTTTTACCACTATAAATGATATTGCAATGGCCCTTGAAAAAAAAAAAACTTCTTTTGCACCTGATTATTTTCACATGATAGATTTATTTTCCAAAAACATTTATGTCAATTCACACTCCCACAGTCAGTGTATTGAAGTATCATTTCTTTGACCCATTTCTTTGATCCATATTATTGAATATTTGTATTTGCATTAACAGTTGCTATTTAATGTGCTCTATGAGGAATACATTTGAATTCAAGAACTTGCAGTTTACAAAAATTTTAACTCAACAGCTTGGAAGCAAGCACTTTTAAGTCAAATAGCTTGTAGGTTGGAAATTCATTTAAAAGTCCCCAAATGGAATCTGGCATTCCTCTGTGAGTTAAGTGCTGTTGGCATTGAAATGTGCTCTCCCAGTTTTCAGATTTCCTAATGAACAGACATGCTGATAGTCAGGAAAGAAACCTGCTTCCAGAGAGGAGTTCTCTCGGCTGTGGATCCAAAGTATACACCAAGGGCCTGCCGATCCATGAACCCTGAGTGGGTGCTATCTTCCAAGTAGACTCAGAAGCTAGAAATGAACAGTATACCCACAGGGCAAAGTGATCTCCATTTTTCAAAAACATATTAAATTCCAGGCTGTCAAAGTGCTCAACTATTTTCCTCCCAGATGAAGGAAAAAAAAAAAAAAGCAATGAAGCAAACTAAAAATTATACCTTCTCTTCTATGGTGCATACTCTATAATGTATGAGATATTTACTGCTCTGATTGGGTAAAAGACTGTTTGAAGTCTCCAAGGAGCTATTGTACATGAACCATCTATACCAAAAAGTACAACTCTAACCTTAACTAGACATTACTGTTTTAATGTTAAATATTTTAATATTATAATATTGTGGATTTTTAATTCAGTCTTCCCTTGAATTAATTAATATTAAAGGATCAAAAACACAGAAATATAATTTATTTATAACTAGGTAATATAGATAATTTGGTTTTCCAAAGGGATTTGTGAAGGCAGTCAATGAGCTTAATCATTTGTAAAATCTGAGACTTGAATTAAATGATTTCTGAGGTTTTCTGTTCTTTGATGTTATGCACAAAGGGTACTCAACAAAGGAAGTCATCTTACACTGTAATAGATGTCTCAAGAGAACATGGATTATTACAAACTCCTACTGTGAATTATATCTTTTATAAAGAAATATTTTATGCCAAATATTCTTTTTAGCTGTGGAAAAATCTTCATTCTACAAACAACTGTTGATTACCTACTGTTTGCCAGTCCCTGCTATGGTCCCTGGGGATTCAAGAAAGAACAACACAGACAAATCCATACCTTCAAGGAGTTTACAGTCTAGAGAAAGGATACAGACAATGAAAACATAACTAAATAAATGTCAAGTAGGGATAAATTACTCAAAAATAAATGGATGGATACATACATAAGTAGAGGACAGAAAGATAGATAGAGAGATAGATGATAGAACTTGAGAGAAAGAGTCTGAAAGACCAGGGCTACTTTTAGCCCAGATGATCCTGGAGGGCTTCTCTCTGCAGAGGTGACATTTCAGCTAAGACTGGAATCAGGAGAAAAAGAAAGTCATGTAAAGACCTGAGATAGGAGATTCCAGGTAGGGGAAATAAGTGCAAAGGCCCTGAAGCAACAGAGAATTTAGTGTGTTTCAAGAATGGAGAGGAGATCAGTGGACCAAAAGGGAGGGTGGCAGGCAATGAACTCTGAGAGGAAGTAGACACCAGGCTGCTTACGGCCCTGTAGGCCATTGTAAGGAACTTGGATTTTATTTTCTTTCCAAGACAAAACCATCTGGGGGGCTTTAAAGAGATCCAAGCCTTCAGGTGTATAACAATCTGTGGCAAGACACAACTTAACATATGCCGAGTTGGGGGAAATCAGAGAAGAGGAGCCCCAAGTGGTTAACATACATTTAACGACAGATGAGATATGAGCTGAGTGCCAAAAGAACATGAAAATATGGATAGCTTTGGGGAGGGAAAGATGGGGAAAGAAGCAAGAAGCAAAGGCTAAGAAGTAAAATCTTGGTAGTCAGTGTGTACTTCATCGTCATGCCTGTCTTCCTGGCCAGCCTGGGAGCTCCGAGAACAAGGGGGGCATCTTCCTCCTCTTTCTGTCTCTGCATCTTGCACACACGATGCCAGACATTTAGTAGGTGCTCTGAACCCATAAAGCAGATGATGTGTATTGAAAACTGTACAAACCCAGAGTAAAGAGGGTTTGGGTATGTGGCGTCAGGCTTTGCTGAGAACCGAAAGTTCATGAGGCGTGTATAATAACCTACATCGATAAAATTAAGATTCTGTCCACTTGTCTGTTTATTATTGTATCACATACAAGCGGCCATTATCAAAATTTGAAGGATCTGCTTGAAATTATCTGACTTAAAATGCAGACTCTTTAGAATAGTAGAAATTTCCTTTGGGGGCACTGGAAGGAATCTCAGAGACAAGAATCTCCAGAATAACTGAATCAAAGTACAAAGAGGCCTGGGTATGCATTAAGACACAGTGAATAGGGAACACAAAAGGAGTTTCAAATATGGGCTCCAAACCCAAAGGCACAAAGGTATCCAAATTGCAGTTATGGATTTGTGAGGGAGCTTCTCACATGGGCAACTCTGTTTAGCATATGCAGGGAGAGAAGCTGCAGGGATGTATCTACTTAAGGATTTTCCTGAGCGATGCTGAGGAAGCCAGCTGGTTAATAATGAAAAGTGTTTATTAGACTCCTACAAGACTCTTGCTTCTCCAAATTAGGATGAAGAAACTCCCACTGAAGCCAAGTCGATAGGAAAAGTTTTGAGGAACATTAAACACCCTCAGCTCCTTTAAAGGAACATTACCACACAGACAACTAGGTAAATGCCTCATTTTCCTTTGGGGATCACCCCAAGTTTGGTATGACTGTGATATCATACAAAGAAAATGTAGGCAGCTCTGTCCACCTTCTTTTTTTTTTTTTTTTTTCATCTTTATTGGAGTATAATTGCTTTACAATGGTGTGTTAATTTCTGCTTTATAACAAAGTGAATCAGTTATACATATACATATATCCCCATATCTCTTCCCTCTTGCGTCTCCCTCCCTCCCACCCTCCCAATCCCACCCCTCTAGGTGGTCACAAAGGAGCGAGTTGATCTCCCTGTGCTATGTGGCTGTTTCCCACTAGCTATCTATTTTACATTTGGTAGTGTATATATGTCCATGCCACTCTCTCACTTTGTCACAGCTTACCCTTCCCCCTCCCCACATCCTCAAGTCCATGCTCTAGTAGGTCTGTGTCTTTATTCCTGTCTTACCCCTAGGTTCTTCATGACATTTTTTTTTTCTTAAATTCCATATATATGTGTTAGCATACGGTATTTGTCTTTCTCTTTCTGACTTACTTCACTATGTATGACAGACTCTAGGTCCATCCACCTCATTACAAATAGCTCAATTTCGTTTCATTTTATGGCTGAGTAATATTCCATTGTATATATGTGCCACATCTTCTTTATCCATTCATCCGATGATGGACACTTAGGTTGTTTCCATCTCCTGGCTATTGTAAATAGAGCTGCAATGAACATTTTGGTACATGACTCTTTTTGAATTATGGTTTTCTCAGGGTATATGCCACCTTCTTAAATATGGAGCAGTAGGAAGAGCACTGGTGTGAGGTTAGGGGGAGGAAGGAGGGGAAGATGATATCAGGTGGGGATATCCTCCCTGCGTGGGTGCTGGAGGAGAAAATGACATATATATATATATATATATATATATATATATATATATATATACACATATATATATATATATATAAAACCGAATCACTTTGCTGTACACCTGAAACTAACACAATGTTGTAAATCAATTTAAAAGAATAAAGATATATTTTAAAATATGTGTCAGAAAAAAGATAGATGTCATTGTTTTAACATATTGAAATTTAAGACTGCTTATTACTGCAGCAAAAGCTGATTAACGCAGTCAATAACTTTTTAGAAACAGAAAAAGAAATAGTAAGCTTTGTAAAGGAAGCTGAAATGATACCACCTCTTTTGCATAGCTATTCAGTTGTCATAGATTCAAACTTTCCTGTAAAAAACATTCCAAGCAAAACAAAGCCAGCTGTGTCTGAGATCTCACATACAATGTAAAATGGGCTAGCACATTGATAAGTAACGTAGTAGGTGATCAAGAAATACCTCAAGTGGACTTGATCAATCAAACACTTAGCAAAGACATAATTGGGAAGGTTGGCAGTCTGAAAATCAGGAACCCTGGTTTTAAAGCCAGTTGTACATCTGAGTGAATTTGTCAGGCACCAGCATTGTATGATTTAGGAGGTTCATGCGTGCACGCACGCACACTCACTCTCACACACACTCACACACACACACACACACACACGGCCAGACTGATCAAAAACATCTCCCTTACCACTCTTTTATGGTCCAAAAATGTCACCATGATAAACTGCAACCTGCCCAAGAAGTACAAATCAGAATGTGATTGATCTAGAAGCCATACCATGTGAGACACTGCTGATCACTGAAGAAATTGAAGATGTTTAGTCTGGGGAAGATAAGACTCCAATAGATATGTTAGTTGCCTTCAAAAACTTGAAGACTTTCCTATAAACAGATTAGCCCTAATCAGTACAGATACAGAGAACAAAACTGGGGACAACAGGAGAAATTTACCAGGACACAGATCTCAATTCAATTTACTAGGGTGTTCTGTTCGGATGCCGCAGACCCTGGGATTCACATATATCTGACCTGTATCTGGCCACCCCGTGTAAAATCATAGTGACTGACAGGCAAGTGACTCCACAGTTGGGATATGAACTTAGAGCTATAACTGGCAAGTTTGGAAGAAATAGAAGAGCAACAGAAGCCAGAACCTCAGCAGAGAATCTGCCATCAAAGACTCTGGCTAAGTGAGCCACAGTAAGCCACAGCAAGAAAGTCAAAAGGAGGTTGTGCTTTCAGGGATCGGGTGGTGACTACAGGTGAATCCACCATGCCCTAGCCACCTTTGTGTGTGTGCATTTTGGGCAAAAAAGTCAAGGGTGTAAAGGAATGAGAGCAGATATAACATCCAAAGGTCCAAGCAAATCGGCTGAGGATACCCCTTTAGATAACAAAACACGGGAAAGGAGAAAGCCCTTCCCTAAAAGCATGAAAAAGGCAAGCATGAACACCTAGGAGTGAAATACCAGGGTGTACAGTCTGCAGCCATAGAATCCAGGGGAGCTTCAGCAGAGAAGAGCCCCGGGTAAGGGCTGGGCAGTAGGCCAAGGACCCTCTAAGAGCTGCCTAGGGAGGTGGGAGGGGGTGTCAGCAGTCAGGGACAAAAAGACCTGGTCATCGGCCAGAGGAGGGTGATGCTAGCAGGCTGCCACTTCCTGGCAGTCATGTATGCCAGACACTGTGCTAAAAGCTCCACACGTTAACTCCTTTGCTCCTAACTAGCCCTGTGAGCTAGTTAGCGCCCTTATTATCCCATTTTACAGATGGCAAAACTGAAGCATGGAGAGGCTCTTAGCGAGTAAGGGCAGAGCCAGACTTTGAACCCAGGGGAACTGGCTCCTGAATTAGGTCCTTAACCAGGAGCCAGGAGCTCAGCCCAGAGGAGAAGCAGCGGGGCTGGTGGGGAGGAAGGCTAGCACACGACCCAGGGTACAGGAGTTGGGGGCGGGGCCTCAGAAGGCTCCTTCAGATCCTGCGGTCACCTGGAAGGGCTCATCAAACCTGGCACTTTCAACTGCAACCTCCTTTTGCCTGGGGACATTGATGAGAAGAGTTTTGTTGCAATCTTAACTGTTCAACCACGTGAAGGGGCAGCTTCCACCGGCCAATGTTCCTGCTGCTCCAGATGTTCCAGCAAAGGCTGGACACCAGCTCATGGGAAGTGTCAGGAAGGGATTTTTGTAGTCCCTTAGTGTATTTGCAAAACCAGGCAGGAATGATTGGAGGCTGTTTACTGTTTTGTTAGCCTTCGTTTCCTTCCTCTCTTCACCTCCAAACGCAGGCTCCGACCTAATTCAACAATCCTACCTAGTCGGTGAACTTCCAAGCCATAATTATTTTCATCCTCACACAAACCTGCTCTTACTGTCACTATACTCGGAGCCCACTGAACCCTCAAGCATGCCGGCAAACACCACAATGATGACTCCCTTCTCCCAGGGGCCCTGCAAGCCTTCCTTAGCTATAGCTGTGAAGTATTTTGAGAAACTTGAATTAAAGTGCTAGAGAAAGCACAACACACATTTATTGCTCATCTTGGAAAGACAACAGCAATAAGCTTCCAAAACTCTCTTTGATTAACATAATCTGGGGGTAATGAATATGGATATTGTCAATAGTCACTTAGAAGCATGTTTTCTTTTGTACATTTTGTTCTCTCCAGTAAATTTCCAACCAAGAAAGGAAATGCCCCAAGCCCCTGTTTTCATCAATAAAGCAAGCACTCAGAGGAATTACATGGAGGGAATGGAGCCAGGAAGGAATTCTACCACCTTCAATCTTTATTCTAGTTGATTCTCTATGTTTTCACCATGATTTCTAATTATTTACCAAATTGAAACTGTCACGTCCCTAAGCAGCCTGGTTCTTTTTCAGTGTCTCTGTGACAGTTTCTGATGAAGGGCTGATCAGGACAAATATCCCAAAGGGTATCTCCAGATCCACAGTCACTGCCTGCAGAAGACTGCTGCTGAAAGGCCCAGTTACCTGCCCAGGAAGAGAAACAGGAAGTACCTGTCGGCCTTGGGACCCCACGTAGAAAATGGCAATGGGTCAGTCAAGGTTCTCCAGAGAAAGAGAACCAATAGGATTTATACAGATACATATGAGGGGATTTCTTACATGAGGAATTGGCTCACATGTTATGGAGGCTAAGAAGTCCCATGATCAGCTGTCTGCAAACTGGAGAACCAGGAAAGCTGGTGGTATCATTCAGTCTGAGTCGGAAGGCCTGAAAATCAGAAGGGGCAGGTGATGTGAGTCCCGGTTTGAGTCTGAAAGCTCAAGAACCAGGAGCACCAGTGTCCGAGGAGAGGAGAAGACGGGCATCTCAGCTCAAGCAGAATCAGTGAATTCACTCTTCCTCTGCCTTTTTGTTCTATTCAGGCCCTCAACGGATCAGATGATGCCCACCCACGCTGATGAGGGGATCTTCTCTACTCAGTCCACCGATTCAGATGCTAATCTCTTCCAGAGACACTCTCACAGACACACCCAGAAATAATGTTTTACCAGCTATTTGGCATCACTTAGCCCAGTCAGGTGGACAAGTAAAATTAACCATCACAGGCAGCATCTGGTTTTCTACACCAGCACTTTAGTCATTACTCACAGGGCAGTGGACCCTAACCCTGCTGTGCTAGAATCACCTGGGGAGCTCTAAGGATCTAAGGAATCCCTATATCTATGCCACACCTCAGACCAATTAAATTGGGATTTCTGGGGCTGAGGCCAGGCACCATTGTTCCTGAAAGATCCCCAGGTAATTCCCCTGTGCAGCCAAGTTGGAGAACCATGGCTGCCCTCAGCAGCAGGTCCACACCTCACTCCCCTCTGTACTGATACATCTGTCCTGGCACTGACTCATCATTGGGCATGAGTCTTCAGTTAACTGCGCAGCAGCTACAATGAGCTTTTAAAAATGTAAATCATATCATGTTGCCCACCTGAATAAAACCCTCCCATGGCTTCTCATGGCTCTTAGAGTAAACACAAACCCCTTGTCTTGGCTTGAGAGACCCTCAGCAGCCTGACCCTGTGCCCTTCAGGCAGGAAAGCCAGGAATAACAGCTTGGCAAGTGGAGCCAAGGCCCAGCTCTGCACTTATAGGCTCCATGACTTTGGAGAAGTTACTGGACCTCCCCGGCCTTCTCTGCCTCACCTGTAAATGCAGATTTAACTAGTTGACACATGTAAATCTCTCACGTGGTACCTGAATCCTCCTCATCACACTGTCCCAGTGTCACTCAGTTCCCAGAGCAGGCCACCCCGTCTCCCCTCTGGCCCAGCTCTGCAAGACACTCTCCTCTGACACCTGGCATGACTGGCTGCTTCCCGTCACTCAGGAGCCAATGCTGTGACCACAGAGACCCTCTCGCCCCTTCATCACCCTGTTTGACTTCCTTTATAGCCTGTATTCATTTGCTAGGGCTGCTATAACAAAGTATCACAAACTGCAAGGCTTAAATAACAGAAATTTATTGTCTCACAGTTCTGGAGGCTGGAAGTCTGAGATCAAGGTGTCAGCAGGGTTGATTCCTTCTGAGGGCTGTGAGGAAGGATCTGTTCCAGGGCTCTTTCCTACCTTCTGGTGGTTTGCTGGCAAGCCTTGGTGTTCCCTAGCTTGCAGATGTATCACCCTGATCTCTGCCTTCATCTTCACAGCTCGTTCTCCCTGTGTGTGTGGCTCTGTGTCCGAATTTCCTCTTTTTATAAGGACACCAGTTGTATTGGGTTAGGGCCCCATCCTACTGCAATGTGACTTCATCTTAATTATTCAGTACATCTGCAACGACTCTATTTCCAAATAAGGTCACGTTCTGAGGTACTGAGGATTAGAGCTTCAACATATAAATTTTGGGGGGACACTACAACATACCCTTTATCCCTCTCTAGAATGATCTGGTTTTATTTTTCTATCTGTGTGTTGAATTGTCTTATCTATCTTCACTAAATGTTATTGTTGATACTGTCTGATTTTTCTGCAAAGGCCATGCTATATACATTTGTAATATGAAAAATAAGTAAAGACAAGGTTTTTAGAAAAAAAAAAAAACCTTCTCCCTTGCATGGTGATTTGGGTGACCATCATCTCCAGTTCTAGACTGGAAACTCCACGAGAGCAGGGACCATGTCTTAGCATCCCTGAGCCTAACGTCATGCCTGGCACATAACAGATGCTCAGTACATGCTGGCTGAGTTGAAATTAAATAGATATGTACATTGATTTCCCCACAAGAGCTCAAGTAGAGCAGTTGTTCTTGCAGCCTTCCTGGTATACATTTTCTCACAAATCTGGAAATCTTAAAAAAAAATGCTGGCACTCTAGGCTTTTGAATGACTCTGGTATATACAGTGGCACTATCTAAATGTACTGATATCTAAGATGTCGAGAATTAACACACAGCATGAAGCAACGCTGTCAAATTTAGGAGGAAATTAAACCAGTAGTTCCATCACCCAATGCCTGTGAACCAAACTGCTACATTTCACCTGATTCTTCTAATTAGGTTGTATCTACAAAGCTTTTAGAAGTGGACAAGTGTTACATTAAGTGCTAAGTAGTATTAAGTAATAATATGGGTAGGTTACACAGGCTGGAACTTGCTGTAAATGTAAATGTCCTAGGCTTATCAGCACAGTACTTGGGATCAATGTTCCAGATGTATTTTTTAAATTCTTTATAGAATTTTATGAAGCTTCTGGCTTCCAAAGAAAGTAACTTCATATAATCTTGGCATTTTCTAACTTGACAAAACTTTAGAAATCATCTAGTATAATAATTCTCAAGTCTATCAGACCCAGCACCTCTTTTTTGTGATACATGTTTTGATACACCCCTCTTTAATATCCTAAAGCAAAATTCATGGGTACCCTGCCTATATATAACATATTTCAGTATTTAAACACTCAGGCAAGTACAGCTGTCATCCTGAGATGTTTGCACTATATGAAGAAGTACTGTAAACGTGCCAGTTTCAAATGGCAGAGTCTGTTACAGGTGTGCTGAATGCGTGATGCCGCACCATGGGCTGCACTGAAAGCGTGTCTTGGTTTTCTAAAACAGTGATGAACTCCACTTAAGTTCAAAACTAAAGAATTTACAATCTTCCTTCAATTTATTCTGTAATTGCCTTCCTGGAAAAGTCAAGGTACTTGTCTATTGAAACCATCCAAAATAATCTCATGTGCTTATATGTAAAACAGAGTTAGGTTTTAGGTTCAGATCATCATAACCAGAATTTTCACCTACAAGAATGTCCGGGGCTTCCCTGGTGGCACAGTGGTTAACAATCTGCCTGCCAATGCAGGGGACACGGGTTCGATCCCTGGCCCGGGAAGATCCCACATGCCGTGGAGCAACTAAGCCTGTGCGCCACAACTACTGAAGCCTGCATGCCTAGAGCCCGTGCTCCGCAACAAGAGAAGCCACTGCAATGAGAAGCCCATGCACGGCAACGAAGAGTAGCCCCCACTCACCGCAACCAGAGAAAAGCCTGTGCACAGCAACGAAGGCCCAATGCAGCCAAAAATAAAATAAATTAATTTTTAAAAAAATGTCCGACATCTGAAAATGGTATGACACCATCCCACATGTTTAACATCTCTGGGGCCCACCAACCAAATGCCATGAACACTCCCCCTACCCCAACCTCTGAGAGCAAAAAATTTCTCAAAACATTTTCATTTCATTTGAGAACAAAGTTCGAAGACAATCCCGTGGGGTGGCACTACCCCTCTTGAGAGTTGTAGATCTAATTTTACATCCTTATATAAAAAATGAAGATTTGTGTCCCCAGAGATTATGCTCAAGAATCACAGACCAAGTCTTGGCAGAACCAGGTAAGAAGCACTTAGAGTTTGACAGAAGAGCGTTTTCCACAGGCCAGGCATTGTCTTAAGCTCTTTTTAGACAAACACTAATTTAATTCTCACATTGACACAAGGCAGGAGGTTTGATTATCCCCACTATGCAGTAGAAACTGAGGCACAGAGACATGAAGTAACGTTCCCAAGTTCCCAGAACTGTAAGCAGCAGAGCCCTGACTCAGACCACCCTCTTCATAACGACTATGCCACACACTGCAAACTATGGACTGTCTTTTAGGACTGGAGGCAAGACAAAGGGGGAAATGCAACCCTCCTGCATTATAAATACACAGGTTAGATCAGTTCTACCAGTTCAGTACACGGACCTCCATCCATGCCTTCAAGCCATGGTTTGTTTCCCACCTGGTCTCACCTTCCTTTTTCTTGTGTTTTTCCTGCAGACATTCATTCCCAGGAGAAGGCTGC
The DNA here is from genome assembly GCF_964341445.2 of Mesoplodon mirus. NCBI lineage: Eukaryota > Metazoa > Chordata > Mammalia > Artiodactyla > Ziphiidae > Mesoplodon > Mesoplodon mirus. Next base: position 59,296,876 of record NC_138982.1, read on the forward strand.
CCTGGGGCCCTCTCAACCTCTCCTAAAAGGGAGATCCCTGGTCACTAGATGAGTTCCAGAAGCATCCACTAAGGCTTCTGCAGCCCTCTGCCATCAGTTGACCTTCACCACAACCCATCTCGCTCAGGATGAGTGGCTTCCTCGCCTCCCTGGACCCCCGGCGAGTGCAGTGGGGGGCTGCCTGGTACGCCATGCACTCCAGGATCCTGCGCACCAAACCGGTGGAGTCCATGCTGGAGGGAACTGGGGCCACCACAGCACATGGCACCAAGCTAGCCCAGGTGCTCACCACCGTGGACCTCATCTCGCTCGGAGTTGGCAGCTGCGTGGGCACTGGGATGTACGTGGTGTCTGGCCTGGTGGCCAAGGAAATGGCAGGACCTGGCGTCATCGTGTCCTTCATCATTGCAGCCGTTGCATCCATATTGTCAGGTAAGCATCTTGTGCGGGCGCAGGCCTGTGGAGAGCGTGCCCGCAGGCCTGTTACTGTTCGTCCCACCCTCCTAGAGTATTTAGTGGTGAGATGAGCAAAGTGGTCATCATGCTCCCTTTTTGCCTTGACTATCAGGGAGTTCAGTGCTAGGTTTTGGCTCATGTAGCAGCTTCCTTTTTCTTTGGTTTTTCGATCCAAATAAATATTCTGGTGCCTAGCCATTGCCCAACTTCTCATTCCCTGTCATGTCGTAATGGCTCTATTTTTATTCTGTCTCCCTTTCAGGAGAAGATAGGTCAGTTCTTTCGGTGGGGGGTGGATATAGCCAGGATATAAATAATAAATACTGGATAGGCAGAGTAGCAAAATGACAAGTCAGTAAATCTGATATGATTGGGATTTTATGAGCCTCAAACTGGCATTGTGATCTCCAAGCAGGAGGAAACCCAGTTAGGAAATAAAGCCATCGTGAGAATCACAAAACACCATCTGCCACAGCACTTCAACAGACTGATATTCTGCAGAGGTAGCTCAGCTAGCGCCTTCTCTCTCCTTGAGAAAGAATCATAAAACTCGTTTGTTTGTTTTTTTTTTAATGAAGTACCAGGACTTAACATGTTGATAGCTTGTGAAATAGCTCTATTTCCTTTTCCTCTTTCCTCCTCTTCTCTTGAGTTGGAATCCACAGTATCTTCCCAGATGCTGGGGATGGGTCAATGGACACCTTGAAAAAGAAAGAAAAGGAAAACTTCCTGCTTCTTGATGGTTATACTGCAAAAGCATGAGGCTTTGCTGGGTTTGGGATTGGCAGATCACGTGGGTCAACTCATGCCTTGGCAGTGAATGTTGTGGCCTCTTCAAATGTTTCTGGAGAAGTAAAGATGCTAACTTACACTGGGAGTTCTGTGTACTAATGCACACCATCACAAGAAGAGTTCTACATTAGTATCGTACATCCAGACTAAACAGTCTTCATCCATGTGGGATGCACAGACTAGGGATACGCCGTCAGAAAGTGCACTGGTTTATATCTGACATCGTTTTAATGTGATGAGGAAAATATTTCCAGAACCGATTTTATTTATCTCCTGTCATGGCTTATATCCTTGTTGGTCTTACCACTATCTTTTCCTGAAGTCATTCTCTAATATGCATGAATATCCTAATATTTGAGATTCCTGCAGAATAGAGGATTTTTTCCTTATAGATGAAAATAAATTATTCACATGAATAAATTCTGTGGATGCTTGAAATTCTATTAATATTAACCTGATTGCAATCATTTTCAAACTTGTTTGGCAAGGAAATTATTTGGGGGAAGGTGCCAGATTCTTACTCACCATAAATTTATAAATCTAAAAATGTTAGCACATAGAACGGAAGAGCAGGGGTAAGACAAAAGGCAGGCATGTAACCAGGGAGTGCTACAGAGGGCGCAGGGCAGACGGTTCAGAGTCCTGCCTGGTCAGTGCAGACTGCACAGCCTCCTCTAGATCCCATCCTATTAAGGCCCAGTCCCCCAAACCATGACAATTCCCACAAGTGAATCCTTCCTTCTTATCCTTCAAGGTGCTTCATTACATTTAGAAATTAGAACAAGGCCCAGTCACATTCCGGTAGCCTGTCCCCCTGACATCGTGCTCGTGGGTGCTGTGTAACCTAGACTGGGGCTATGGAGGGAGTATTTACACCATAGAAATTTGCAAATGCTACCAATCAGAGTTTGTTTGTTTGTTTGTTTGCTGTTTGTTTTCAGAGAGTGAGTTGTTAAACATTTACCAGCACATCAGTGAACCAGCTCCACCGAAGGCTCTGGTACTGGCCAGTAATTGGTGCCTTCACCAAGGCACCAGGCACCAGAAGAAAGCCCTGCTTCTGTCCCAGTAGGGATGCCCCTCTCTGCACATGGCCTCGTCCAAAACACTTCTCTACACTTTGTAACTGACATCTCCCAGCTGAGGCCAGCCAGAATCCTCCTAGAGCCCCCAGCCAGGGACAGGACCAAAATAACTGTGCCAAGGTTAGCATTTTTATATCAGTTTTCTTCAACCAGGCCTCTCACTCTATGATCCTTTGTCATTAAACCAAGGAAAGTCTCCCTCCACCCTCTTCTTTCCACTCCCACACCGTCATCTCCGTAGAGCTTCTCTCTGGACCCAACTTCCCATTGCTTCTCCATATCTGCATCTATCTCCAGCAATAACTGCTGCTTGGTTGCAAGAGTAGAATAAAGAAAAAGTTGGGATTGACTAGATTTAGCTTTTCCCAGGCAGAGAGAGAGGGGGAAAAAGCAATGGGGCTGGGAATACTAGAAAAGGAAGAGGAAATACTACTGGACCACACAACTTAGGTTGGATGAGAAGGGAAGTGAGAACATGAAGGTAGCGGTGACTTATGAGAAGTGGTAGGACCGATGAAGACTGGTGTTCTCAGTGAGGTCAGGAAATCACTGAAGTAAAAACACCGAGAAAGTGAACTAGAAGACAGAAGTGAAGTTGAAGGGTAGGATGCTTGAAATTAAGATTTGAGAGAGGTAAAGTAATCAGTAACAATAAGTTTAGACTTGGAACCTGGCTCAGCCACTGATCAGCTGTGAGACTCTGAGCAAGTTCCATAACTTCTCTGAGCCTCAGTTTCTCCACCCTGAAGATGGTGACAATAATACCTACTTCATAGAGCTGTTGTAAAGACTAAATGAGGTATCTGTAAAATGCCCATACAACACCTGGCACGTAGCACCTATTAAGTGGTTATTATTATTTTGTGCCAAACCCTATATTAGGAGTTTGCCATACATCATCACATTTAAAATTCATAATATCTCTTCAAAGTAGGTTTTATTATCTCCAGTTTTACATATGAGGAAACTGAAGTTTAAATAACAGAAACTAGATTTGAATTTATTACGCCAGCAATATCTCTCAACCCTGACTATGAATTTAAATTACTTGGGGAATTTGCTTCTGAATAATGGACTGGGGGAGGGAGGCTCAGCTTTACTGAGTTATAAGTACATACAGTAAAGTTGACCCTTTTAAATATACAATTCTATGAGTTTTGACCAATACATACAATTGTGTAACCTCCACTACAATCAAGATACAGAAGAGTTCCATCACCCCCCAAATAATTCCTTCATGTTACCTCTTTGTGATTTTCCCCTCCTGCCACCCCCAACCCCTGGCAACCACAGACGTTTTCTGTCTCTATACTTTCGCCTTTTCCAGAATGTTATATAAATGGACTCATTCAGTATGTAACCTTTTGAGTTTAGTTTCTTTCACTTAGTATGATGCATCTAAGATTCATTCGTGTTGTGTGTTATCAGTGAGACGTTACACTTTATTTCTGAGTAGTATCCCACCTTATGGATATTCCACAGTTTTTTTTTTTTTCTTTTCAATTTATTTTATTTTTTATTTTTATTTTTTGGCTCTGTTGGGTCTTCGTTGCTGTGCACAGGCTTTTTCTAGTTGCAGTGAGCGGCAGCTACTCTTCGTTGCAGTGCGCGGGCTTCTCATTGCGGTGGCTTCTCTTGTTGCAGAGCAAGGGCTCTAGGCATGCGGGCTTCGGTAGTTGTGGCACACGGGCTCAGTAGTTGTGGCTGGCGGGCTCTAGAACGCAGGCTCAGTAGTTGCGGCGCACAGGCTTAGTTGCTCCGCTGCATGTGGGATCTTCCCAGACCAGGGATTGAACCCATGTCCCCTGCATTGGCAGGTGGATTCTTAACCACTGCGCCACCAGGGAAGCCCCCCACAGTTTATTAGTTTACTAGTTGAAGGACAATGGGGTTGATCCAGTCTGGGACCATTATGAATTAAGCCATTATAAATATCTGTGTACAGGTTTTTGTGTGAACACAAATTGTCATTTCTCTTGAGTAAATACCTAGGAGTGGAATTGCTGGGGTTTGTGGCAAGTATATGTTTAACTTTATAATAAACTGCCAGACATTTTCCCAAAGTGGCTATCTTATTTTTGATTCTCACCAGCTATACATGAGAGTTCCAGTTGCTCTGTTCTTTGCCATCACTAAGAATTGTCAGGTGTGTTTTTTTGTGGCTGTTTTATTTGTTTGTTTGCCATTTTAGAAGGTGTATAGTGATATTTCAATATGGTTGCAATTTGCATTTCCCTAATTATGAATATTTTGAGCATCTTTTTATGTATTTATTTGCCATGCAAATATATTCTTTGGTAAAGTGTTCAAATATTTTTCTCATTATTTAATTGGAGTCTTCATTATCTTATTAACTTTTAAGACTTCTTTATATATTTTAGATACAAGTTCTTTATTAGATATATGGTTTTGCAAATATTTTCTGTCAGTTTGTGACTCATTTTAAAATTTTCTTTTAATTTCTGTTTATTTCTTTTTAAAAATACTGATGCTCAGGCTCTACGCCCTAGAGATTCTAATTCAGTTGGACTGGGGTAGAGCCCAGGAACTGGCATTTTAAAAAAATTCCCCAGGGAATTCTAATGTGCAGCCAGGGTTAAGAACTACTCCACTATAGGAACCAGGAGCTACCTCTGGAATAGCCATGACCTACAAGAAGAGGAAATGTATGTTAAGATAGGAACTATTTGGCCAGCAGATTCTTAAGAGACTTTTGCCCTTGTGGCATCACCTCCCATGAGATAAGCAAACCAGCTTATAACATGAAACAAATCTAAGAGAGAGAGCCACTTTCTCTATAATTTGACAAGACCCAAAGTTACAAAACCTTCCTAGGGACTTCCCTGGTGGCACAATGATTAAGAATCCGCCTACCAATGCAGGGAACATGGGTTCAATCCCTGGTCCGGAAAGATCCCACATGCCGCGTATCAACTAAGCCCCATGCACCACAAAAACTGAGCTCTGTGCTCTAGAGCCCGTGCACCACAACTGCTGAAGCCCACGCACCTAGAACCCGTGCTCCACAACAAGAGGAGCCACCACAATGAGAAGCCCGCGCACGGCAACGAAGAGTAGCCCCCGCTCGCCACAACTAGAGAAAAGTCTGCGTGCAGCAACAAAGACCCAACGCAGCAAAAATAAATAAAATTTAAAAAAGAAAAAAACTTCCCAGGCTCCTCCTACTGTTCCTGCCCCAACACCATAACTGCCCACAGCCCTATCACAGGTGGAGGGAAATTTATCAGAGGAAGCAGCTTGTGCTGTAACCTTTACCCTTGTCCAAAAGGTCTTATCTACTCTTGAATAGCTCAGCAGCCCACAACCAGACCCCGTGCCCATGCCAAACCTTAAAACCCTTTTATATATACCAGACTGTATAAACCAGATAGGGGAAATAGTTTTTCTTCCTGGTTCCCACTGACAGGTTTGTTGCAAGATGAGGGATGGAAGGAGGGTTGTTTATAGAGGTTCTCTAGTTCACTGGCTTGGGATGAAACACAATGCAAAGCCTCTGTGTCAGTGACACCTGGGCATTAAAAGTAATCTGCCCCAAGAGGCTCCTATGAATGGAACGTGCGTGGAGAAATAAAACTTATTTCCAGTTCTCTTAATATTAATAAAATTGAACCTCAAACAGAGTGTAGGTCTGAATGACTCCTAAGCTCTTGCACTGTCTACAACTACCCTTTCAGCCCATTTCTCAGGTGGTTTTGGCAAGGATTAAATGACAGTAAGCATGCATAGTATCAGTCCCCTGCCCGGTACACAATACCAGTAATTTTTATCATCTGCTCATGAGAAATAGTAGCAAAAATCTAATAAGATATGGTTTGGGAAAGCTGTATTGGGTACCTACCACATGCCAATCCTGGAGCAATACCAAAAATAAATAAGAAATTGTCTCTACCCTAAAGGACCCATCATCTCCATTAATGGAGATGAATGCTAAACCTGATAAGTAATTATGGCAATACTAGTAATGATAATAATAATGATAGTAGCAGCTACCATTTATTGAGCACTTACTGTGTACCTAAAGAGCTCTAACTGCTTTATACATTATTTTACTCCATCTTCACAACAACCCCATGTGCAAGTCGTGTTATTTTCCTCATATTGCAGATGAGAAAAAGGAGGCTTCTGAAACCTTTGGTAACTGGTTTAAGGCTCTTGTTTAAGAGGTGACAGAGCAAGGAATAGAGTGAAAGCAGTCTGACTCCAGAGCCCTCTCATGAATCACTCTGCTATTCTGCTACTGTGTTAGCAGACTAGGATTAGGTTCAGTTGACACAGCAGAAAACTAAAAATGAAAGATAATTTCACTTCCCTCTTGTATAAAAGAAGTCTGGAGGGAGGCTGCTACTGTGGCTCTGCAGTCATGGGTAATCAGGCCCCTTGATCTTTCTGCTCCACCATCTGGATACTTGGCTTCCATCCTCAAGGTGACTGCAAGATCCACGATGGCTGCTGAAGCTCCAGTCAATTTGTCTGAGTTTTGGAAGGCAGGAAGGAAACAGGAAGTTGAGGCAGGTCATTTCCCACATTTCTGTCCCTTTTTAAAGTAGCGTTCTCATAAACCCTTTCCTATAACTTCCATTTGTACTGCTTAAAACCTGAACACTTAAGATACAGCAAGTGAGATTGAGAAATGTAGTCTTCTGACTGGGTACATTGCCAACCCAAGTATTTTAGGGGTTCTACTGGTGGTAAAGAAAAGGAAAACTAGCCGTCACTGCCACATCTATAATGGATGCATAGCCCCTAAGCCCTCCAGTTTGCTGAGGTCAAGTTGTTCTGAAACATTTAAGTAAAATTTGTTCTGATTCCCAGTAATGTACAATCAGAAAATCTAGAGTCTCCCTCAGTAAACCTAGAGAGTTGTGAAGCTTACTTCCTCCAGCTCTGAATCTCTGCTTCCATAGAGTCTCTGTCTCCACTCCATGTTTCATTGGCTTCTTCTGTTTTCTTCAAGTCATCATCCAACTAGATGATACCCCAGTCCCTCCTGTCCTCCAAGTAACAGCAAGGTAAAGCTGTATGTGCAGTGAACTTTATGGAAAGTTTGGGCCAGAGATAGGAGATATAATGCAGTCCATCCCAGCAGACAGCAAGCTTATGATGGAATATAGGCTACTCCAATTCTCCCTGGCTTTAGAGAATGTCCACAAACCCTCTGTTCTTCTTGACTTCAGCCTCCAGCCCCATTGATGGGCAGCCTTCCTTCTTTTTTTTTTTTTTTTTTTTGCGGTACGCGGGCCTCTCACTGTTGTGGCCTCTCCCGTTGCGGAGCACAGGCTCCGGACGCGCAGGCTCAGCGGCCATGGCTCACGGGCCCAGCCGCTCCGCGGCACGTGGGATCTTCCCGGACCGGGGCACGAACCCGCGTCCCCTGCATCGGCAGGCGGACTCTCAACCACTGCGCCACCAGGGAAGCCCCAGCCTTCCTCCTTTAAACTGACCTTCTACTCCCTCACCTGCTCACTGTCAAGCCCTAAAACTCTTGTTCGTATCTTATCCAGAGCAGTCTACATATCTTTCTATCGCCCTCCAAGTTCATCCTGGCCATTCTCCAAAGACCATCATCCCCTAACCAAAATGGCCCACCAGGATCATTCATTTAAACAAAGTGAGGTCTAGAAGGAGGGATTTGGGGGCCAGGGCAGAAAGGTTAGAGATCATTCTGTAGTCATTGAGAAGTTCAGTGGCGTGACCAGATCTGTATTTTAGTAACACAGCGGGGAGAGAACAGAGGTGGGAATCTGGCTGTGTGCATATTGTACAGAACAGGCAAGAGACTACGGGGCTCTAGGCCCTGAAGCGGAGCTGACAGGAAGCCTGGGATGGAGAAGAAGATTTGGGGCATGGCTGGATGAGGGAGGGTGAGGGAGAAGGATAAATGCTCTTTCTAGCTCAGAAAAGGCACATAATAAATGAGAACGTTTTTGAGATAATGTCATTTGAACAATGGATTTACAATACCATCCTGGTGAAAGAAAGTGAAGGCAGAAACAGAAAACTCCAGGAAAGAGCCCCGCCACAGGACACCACGAGGTACAGTAAACTAATCTTTGTGTTCAGAACACTGCATACGGTGCTCTTGTGGAGCGCCTCCTCTCCATCCCCACCAAGCCAGTGCAGGGAGAGGTGATTTTAGTTCTGCCCTCAGCTGAGAAGCCAGGGGGTCAGAGGTTAAAGTAACTTCCTGAGAAGCAGGCAGATATTTACTGGCAGAGCCAGAACTCAAATCTAAGATTGCAGGACTCCAAAACACACGGTCCTCCATTTCAGCAAGCTGCCTCTGATATCTTTAAAGCAAAACACTCTTTCTCGTTAGATGGGAATTAATAAATTGCAATGGATGAAACGGTCTAAAAGGCAATAAAGGACCGTCACACCGAGTAGTATGTTTCTCGGCACTCTAAATTTATGGTTCAGCACTAGGGTTGATCATTTGTATTTCCTGCCATCCTCACTTGCTCTTTAGTATCTTCTCAACCATCATTAGGTGAACCCTGGTAACTGAATCCCTGGAGAGGTGCTAAGGGGAACAGAGGTCTTTCCCATAGACGAGGCTCCCAACCGCCTCCCAGGGCTTGTTCCGCAGACCTTCGCAAAGTTTAAGCAGAGTCCCCTCGTTCCAGTGTTCATCTCAGGTTGGATTTTCATGCCGAGGAGGATCGCTCAATATTTAGGATCTATTTAGATAGTCTGGTGAGTTTCTTTGTTTTGTTTTCCAGAACAGACCATTTCCCCCTCCCCAAATTGAAGCCAGACCTGAGAGGTGACCACCGGAAGGGTTGGCCCTTCTGCAACCTATTTTCAATGACCTAAGATCACTCATTCATTCCACAAACTTGCATTTATTTGTTCCCCCAAACATATCTGAGAACTGCTCTTAACCACACTGGGTGGGTAGGAGAGGCAGAAATGCAAAGTGGGTGAGAGGGTAGAGAGGAAATGCAAAGATGAACAAATTCAGGGCCGTCTTCAAGCTTCTTGAAGACTAGCTCTCCAAAACACTGTCCAGATACACAGCTGTAGGTTGAAATCTTAATAATGATAGCAGCTGCCCCTGATGTTTGTAAAGTCTCTAAGACAGAAGTTAGTAAACACTCAGTAAATGTTAGTCATTACTCTTATTATTACTATTGTTTTTATTATCATCAGGCAAATTCTGTGCCCTGGGCACCATGCATATACTACCTCATTTAATCCTCTCAGCCTCCCTGGTAGGTGATAGTAGCTTTCCTGTAGTATGCCCAATCACAATAGCTAAGCCACTGAGCACTGATAACATGCCTGGCACTAGCTGAACACCAGTGGCACAATCCTCTCAACAAATCCTACAAAATAAATACCATTGTCAGATTCATTTTGCAGATGACAAAACTGAGGCTTGCGTGGGATGGGTGACTTGTCCGGGGCAACGAAGCAGTCAGCGGCAAAAGGCAAGTCTAAATTCGATTCTGCCTGCTCCAGAGACTGTTACCACCATGTTGCTCCATGCAGACACACCCCCTCAAAAAATTTAAAAACTCGCCGGAGAGAATCGAATGAATCAAGGAAACCCTCATTCCTATGGGTTTCAAAAGAGCCTGCAGCTCATTCTATTCCGTTTATTAGGGGAGCACTTTTCTAGCTCTAAACTTCTGTAACCCAGGTCATGAAAATGACTTCCAAGCTCAGCGGCTTCCTCTCACCTGTCAGCAGTGAGAAGGGTGTTGTGAAGTGCATGTACCTCTTCTATGTGGGGCTGGATTGACAGCCCTGTAGGAAGGATGTCAGTTACCAGTTCAGAAAAGGTGAGCACAGTTTAATGGAAATATGCAAGTTTCTCAAGTTGCTGATTGTGAAAATGAGTTTCCTCCAGCAAACCCAGGAGAAACTGGGCTTCTTTTGCATCTTCTCCAGCACTTGCTGGGGTAGACAGTGCATACCGAGAGCCCCCAGCACGGCTGTCAGAGGGACTGGCCGCCGGCTCTGGGCTCAGCATGGCGGGGTGCCGCAGAAGACAGGCAAGAACTCCGAGACAAAGGGCTTGGCATCGATCGATGCAAAGAAACAAGACAGGCACACGTGCAATAGTCATGGGAGCTGCAAGAGACGAAGGGCCTGGGTCAGAAGTCAGGACACCTGCGATCTAGTTCCAGCTCTGTCCCTCAGCAGCTCAGGACCCTGGAGCAAGTCATTCACGTCTCTCGACCTCAGTTTCCTCCTATGCACAATGAAGAGTTCAGATTCGATTGCCTGTATGAGGTAGGGTGAAAAAGAGAACTTAGGGAGCAGAAAGATTTGTAAAGAAAGGTCCAACGCCTCAACTCCCCCCACACACATCCCAACACCACGTAGCACAGGAGCACCAGGTAGCATCAGAGCAATTCGCCCCAGAGCTGATCTACCTCACTTCAAGCCCTGCTCGGCCATTCACTACTTGTGCAACTTGAAAAATGTACTTAACCTAGAGCTTCCCAAGCAGGTCGCCAAAAATTATAGGTGTGCCAAGGTATTGCTCCCTCAGCCCTCAGGGCAGCAGGAGGTGGGAGAGGCCCAAGGCTACTCACCGCTACCTGTGAACGGCCTCGTCCCTTTACATATGACCTCCTTCCCACAGCCGTACAAACGTCATTTTCTAGGTGTATTCTGTCAAGTGGAAAATATTGGGAAGTCCTGAGAACCTGTCTAGATCCTGGACTCATTCTCTGTAAATGGAATAACGATGGCCTCAGCATCATTTCTATCTTGTGAGATTAAGATCGAGTATGTAAAGTGCTCAGTAGAGCTGGTGCACACAGTAAATGTTTAGTAATGTTTGCTCTTATTTTTATCCTTACTACCACTACGGCTGGCCAGAGCTCCAACCTAACAAGGCTAGGTTCATTCTTAGTGCAAATGAGCAGGTTCAGATTCTGAAACCCCTCAGCGCACACCTAGTAAAAGACTCAGACCCACCTCCTACTCACCCTTTCTCCAGATAAACCTTGGGCAAAAAGCATACTTTTGTTTCTGAAGGCATTTGCCCAAGAGGAACTCTCATCTCTACAAGGACAGTCCCCTTCAAACAAGCCGTGCTGCAAAACATACAGAAAAGCTGCGCCTCAAAAAACAAGTAAATAAGTACATAAGAGAATTACAAATTGTGGTAAGTGCTCTATGGAAATTAAACAGGGTACCAATGCAAAGTACTCTCTCTCTCTGAACAAGTGATATTTAAGCAGCCTCCAATCTGTGCACTGAAACAGGGGCTAGAGGTGAGTCAGGCACAGCAAGAAAGCACAACCACCTGAGACAGGAGTGCTCATGGAAACTCATAGAGGAGTTATTCCTAGCACCAGCTCCTGCCCTTGGGGCTCTGGGGAAAGGCAGACTATGTACAGAGTCTAACTGGCTGGCCACAGCAGCTCAGGAGCTCTGCGTGTGCCAGCCATCAGCTCTGAACACCCTGCCCCACTCGGTGCCCCTCCTCACACTGCCAGGCCACAGAGGCTGGTGCTAAGGGCCCATGGCCAGCCGAGTGAATCAGGGAGGCCCACTGCCCCTACCCCGGCAAATTCCACCAGCCCTGGCAAGGGGGTGAGATCACCAAAGCAAAGGGGGTATGAAGAGACAAGAACAAAGGGCAGAACTTGGTTAAATGGCTACAATCAGATGGAGATGGAGAAATCGAAAGCAATAATGGAGAAAGAAAAATGTAGGCAGAGGAGGAGGAGTGAAACTGAAGGAAGAGTATATTCTTACACATGGAACTGAAGAAGGTGTAAGCACTGGCATCCCAAGCTGCAGGGACGCTGATAAACGGCCTTTCCAGTTGACAGCCTGTGGACTGGAGCTGCCAATCTCTGGGGTACAGCATAGACAAACACCGTAATACAAAGGGTAGAGCTGGCATGGAGAAGAGGGAACAGCAAGCAGTAAAGTGAAACTCTGATTTAACAACCCAAGAAATGCATTCATTTGTGCCTGTGCCTTATTGAGTGTCCATGGGTAGCTGTATGTGTGTGAAAAGCAATGATTTGCTAGCATGCATCACAAACATTTCATACTCTGCTTCACCACTGGCCATTTACATAGACCTGGCCCTCCAAGTCCCTGCAAAGTAGTTGAACACATATAAATATATGTATACATTTACATAAATATGTATGTATACACAGGCACACATAAATATATCTTTATATCCTATCAACTCTTCAGGAATTTCCTATTCTGTAATAAATTCAATAATAGCCCTTGGTTATTTATCTTGAGACTTTATTTACAAATACCCCAGTTTATAATTTCTGAGGCTTTTTTTTTTTTTTTTTTTTTGCGGTACGCGGGCCTCTAACTGTTGTGGCCTCTCCCGTTGCCGAGCACAGGCTCCGGACGCGCAGGCTCAGCGGCCATGGCTCACGGGCCCAGCCGCTCCGCGGCACGTGGGATCTTCCCGGACCGGGGCACGAACCCGTATCTCCTGCATCGGCAGGCGGACTCTCAATCACTGTGCCACCAGGGAAGCCCTTCTGAGGCTTTTTAAAGAAAATAAACAATGCAATGAATTTCTCTTATGTATAAAACATAGATACAAATGCCTGCTCCTTTGCAGACACTTCTAAGCATGTTTTAATTATGAGAGCACTCGACACAAAAAAACAGGTCAAGAGCACTCAGTGTTTTCCTTGGAGGGCATGCCTCTGTCAAGAAGCCACCAACATATCCAAGGGATTCACTGTTCCATTCACTGGAGTTGTATTGTAGAAAAGTCAGCTAAAATCCCACCATCGCTATTGTATTTGGTAGGGGCTGTCCAGTTGGAAGCAATCCATTAGGACCATCTAGGTGAGAATCTAGGAAAAACAGTTACCCCAGATCCTGGTCAGCTGTGCCCCAGTACTGTTTACCATGCACTTCATCCTTCCATCCTCATGGACCAGTAGGCAGCAACACTCACTCCTTAAAATACAAACTTCATACTTATGCCCTACAGAAGGCCAAATTCTTCTAGAGTTTGTGGGCTGGAGGGTAGAAAGGGCGAAGGAGAGGGAGGGAGGTGAAAGTGGTACGTGTTTGTATCCCAAACGTGTTTGTATCCCTGGAGGGAGGAGAACTATAATAGAAAGAATTAGGAGCTGTAACCAAATCCCCACACCCAGAAGATTCTCTCTAACAACGTCCTGAATCCTGAGTCTCTGGTCCTCCCTCTCTGCATGTTGGCCCATTTTGGAAAAAAGTCAAGATGGCACCCCTTTTAGGAGGGGTTTCTCATGTCTCTGGGAAGGTCCTCCACTGAGAGCAGATCCAGGTCCATGAGAGATTCTCTGGGTCTCACCCTCCTGGGCCCCTGTCAAGAACGCAGCCTGTCCCAGGGGAACCTGGTCCCACGTGATTGTCAAATGGGCTGAGGAGGCCACACAGGGCTCAGGTGTGTTCTCTCAGCATTCTCTTTTAGTCCTGCCCACTAAATTCTCAGGGCAAGGGGGTGATGGCCTGGTCCCCTCACAGAAGCTTCTTAGGACTGTCATCTCTGTCAGCACGACTTTCCTCTGCTTCAGAAACGGGGGCGCTGCCTACTCCTGGAGAGATGAGCTGGAAAATGTTTGACTGGCTGTCACTTCAGTGCCTGCCCTCCTTGCCTTTCTGCACAAAGCCTTTTAGGCTCAGTCATCAGAGTCATCTGGACGAGGGGCAGTAGGTCTCATAAAGAAAGGCTGAACAAGAAAATGGGAACTTCCTCTTCACCCTCACCATTTCTAACAGGATTTGTGGAAAAGAACAGATGATTCTAGATTAAAGATTAAGAACCTAAAAAGAAAGTTTTCCAGGTTTTGATTTAGAAGTGAATCAAGCACACATAGGGCTTGGTCTAGATTCTAGATGACTTCGCTGCCAATGCCGAGTCTCTAAAACCATCAGCCAACAATACTTGTTTCTAATCTCTTTTATCCCATCTACGAGGCAAAGGCTTCTGCACAGACACTCCAGAAGCTACTGCTAAGTAAAGCTCTCTGATACCCTTTTCCTCAACTGTAGTAACAGCCATAGCTCCCGCTGGAGGAGTGCCTGCCCATGACAACCTGCACAGTAGGCATCGCCATTGCCAGTTTCCAGATTGAGAAACTAAGGGTCAGTGAATTGGATGACTTGCTCAAAGCCACAGTTAGTAATAATTCTAGTTGCCATTTATCAAGCACTTACTGTGTGCGATGCACTGGGCAAAGTGATCTGTGTGCATTATCTCATTTAATCGTTATAAGCACTCTCTGGGTCTCTCTCCAGAGGCTGTGTGTCTTCTATGACACCTCACGGCTTCTCCTAAAGCAAAGAGGGGCTGCTGATGGAGGCCCCAACATTCCCTCGCAGCTTACCTGAGCATCAGATGAGGAACCATGTACAATGGGCCTACCATGGGTAGATGCCCCAACACATGTGTCTTTCCCTTTTGTAACGTCTTTTCCCCTGCAAGGCTCTCTTTGATGTTAACCCAAGGTCACCTACATAAAAATGTTATGAGCAGAAAAAAGGGCAGTTCTAGCCCACCTGCCACCTCAGCAATGAAGAGGGACCAATCTGGGCCAGAAGATGGACTCAGGAACAGCTAACCCTGTGAATTTTTCAGTTGAAAGCAACCATATGATCTTTATTATTATTATTACCATCTTCATTATCATTGATAAAGCAATAAAATTAATGTACACTAATGATGACATTAACAATAGCATGACAAGACAATATAATACTGGAATTCATCATGTTATGAAAACTGCACCTTCCAATAACCTCTAAAATATTTTCAAAGGGGAGATGTAGACAAGAGAGTAAACAGATAGGCTGGTCTTATTTCATAAGTAAATTAATAAACTTCCTTGACCTATTTTGGGGGTCACTTCTCTGACTATGAGGACAGCTTCTCTCCTTCCTGTTTATATGTGGATATATTGGTACAGCAGGTTGGGGAACTTTCCAGTTCTCTGCTTCCTACCCAACTTTAATTGGAGGCCTGTCAGGTTCAGTAAGTAATAGTGTCACACACCCCCTGATTGAAGATGCCACCCATTCCCTAAACACAAGCTCTTACTGTCCACCTGGGACCCGCTTTGGCAGAAAAATTATGGCACTCCCAGACAGACTGCTTTTCTTCCAGATGCATTTGTAAAAATTGCCTGGGCTTCACTGACAGGTGATGGAGTGACCAAGGTTACTCAGGTAGAAGAGACAGTCGAAGTGCGAGGGAGAGAGAGCCTGATGGATTACTCCCTGAAAAAGAAACCCACAATTTTCTTGGCTGATCAAGAGCATTGGGAAGAGGACATTGGTGCAGGGTCGCAGGGGGCTGAATAGATGTTTCTCAGAATCCAGCAACGTGCTTCTCAAGGGGGACAGTGATGATGGGGATACTTCATTACCACCATCTGGAATTCAGTGCTGCAAAGAACACAAATGTTTCCAAGAGAATTCGCACTCTGTTTCTCTCTAGGGTCCTGTGATTTCTCCTTATGCCCCACTCCCAACCTACCAGCGGTACTAGCAACCACATCAGTATATACAGCATGTGTAGCCCTGCTGTGAATTTATTAATGGAACAGAGATGCTTTAAGAAGACTAAGGAAATGAGAAGGAAATGGGTAGCAACGATCTCAGCAAAATGCTGTCTTTGGTGAGGACTTCCTTAAAGACATGTTTGGGTCTAAGTGGTGAGTTGCACTGGTGTCATCCAACAGCTGATTCCTTCCCGAGTCTAGGAGACAGAGGATAATTAGCACTCAGGAGGAACTGACTTCATGGACAAGGAATCGCTGACCGATACGCCATGTTCAAAACAACCAATCAGGCCTGTTATCTGTGACCTGTGGCCAGTCACCCCAGGCAGGCTCCTCTGAGCAACACACAGGCTGGGACTGATCCCAGAAGCCTGAATGAAACTGCAGAGTTGGCCAATTGTTTTCTTGGACGCTCCTCTCCACTCCTTCTCATACCTCCTGACACTTCTCATACCTCCACTCCTTCTCATACCTCCTTTTCTCTATGGATAGTCCTTCTGGCTGTCTGAACACCTCACTTCAGAACTCAGGGTTGCAGTTCTTTAAAGCAGCCCACGCATTTTCCCCCACTCCCTGCACTAATATCTCCTTTCTTGTTTTCTTATAATTGTTGCTTTTCTGGTCTGTCCTCGCCACTAGACTATAAGACCCACAGAAAAGGAACTGTATTCTTCCTATTCACCTTGAAGTCCCTAAAATCGACCACAGATGCATCAAGATGGCACCTTATAAATGTTTCAGATAAATGAATGAATGAATTGGAAAGCTCCTAGAACTGGGTATCAGGAGACTTCCATTCTAGCCCCTGCTCTGTCAGCACGTGAATACGCAGCTTCAGGTCTGGGGCTCAGCTGCATCCTCTATCAAGTAAGAACACCACCCAGATGAGCAGCTGATACCCCTCCCCACCCTGCGCTCAGTACAGCCTGTGGGTCCTCAGAGGATAGTCAAAAGCTCTGGGGAGGCGTGGGATGCGGGAGATCCTGGGCAGACCAGCCTCAGGTCTCCTACTCTCTCCTCAGACAGAGCACCCTGCTTTCACTTATTTATGTATTAAGCTCTCAAATAAGACTTTGTGGGCAGAGTGGGTTTTACAACCAAGAGAAAGCTTTACGACTATAGTAGATGAACCGTACGGCCCTTTTCTGCTAGATTCCCCCAACCTATTAACCAGGTCCCGCTCCCTCAACACTTGACCCCAGTCCACCTCTGCAGACTCATCATCTTCAATCCCCAAAGCAGCCTATACGTCATTCCAGCTGTGCCCTTTCATCTGCCTGAGACCCCCCTTTCCCATTTTGTTCTGCCTGGGAAAGCCCAGCTCACCCTTCAAGATGCAACTCAAAAGCCTCCCCACTTCGTTTCCCCACTCCCCCGGCAACCAGAGAACC
The DNA here is from genome assembly GCF_964341445.2 of Mesoplodon mirus. Lineage (NCBI taxonomy): Eukaryota > Metazoa > Chordata > Mammalia > Artiodactyla > Ziphiidae > Mesoplodon > Mesoplodon mirus. The sequence goes on from NC_138982.1 coordinate 59,314,117, forward strand.
ATGCTCCCTCAGAACCACACTCACCCCATGGGGCTCCCAGAGCACCTCATAAATACCCTACAACGTTACGTATCAGCCGTGTGGAATCTTCCGGTTATTAAGCTCTTTGCCGATTGGAATATAGACGCTTCAACGTCAGGAGACCTGCCTTACTTTCCGTTTAAGTCTCTGATACTCACCACAGTGCCTGATTTAGTAAGCACTAAAGGAAGGAAATTAGGATGTCCGAAGTTATTCAGGAAATCAGCAAATTCGCTGACAAGTAGGTTAGGGAATTAGTCAATATGTTAAACTACATGGTAATGGGAAAACCTCTCTTTATCTGAGTAGAGTAATTGGTGTTCAGGTGTAATAACCACTATATTTGTTTTTTGTTTTGGGGGGTTTTTTTTTTGCGGTACCTGAGCCTCTCACTGTTGTGGCCTCTCCCGTTGCGGAGCACGGGCTCCGGACGCGCAGGCCCAGCGGCCATGGCTCACAGGCCCAGCCGCTCCGCGGCATGTGGGATCTTCCCGGACCGGGGCACGAACCTGTGTCCCCTGCATCGGCAGGCGGACTCTCAACCACTGCGCCACCAGGGAAGCCCTAACCACTAGATTTAATCTTCCCAGGCCCAAGTACACTTTTAAAAAGTACTTATGGGCCTCCCTGGTGGCGCAGTGGTTGAGAGTCCGCCTGCCGATGCAGGGGATACGGGTTCGTGCCCCGGTCTGGGAGGATCCCATATGCCGCGGAGCGGCTGGGCCCGTGAGCCATGGCCGCTGGGCCTGCGCGTCCGGAGCCTGTGCTCCGCAACGGGGGAGGCCACAACAGTGAGAGGCCCGCATACCGCAAAAAGAAAAAAAAAAAAAAAAAAAAAAAGTACTTATTTGTCTGATGGCTTTCTTTGGTGGAAAGAAGAGGGAAATGTATTTCTCGAGTGCAGAAACCCTTCTCTACCTTTCACCTACCGCCAGCGGGATCTCTCTCCTTTACACCCTCTTAGGGTGGAGAATCTTTGCTTCCTAGTCCTGAGAAGGTACTAGAGAACCAGGGTGGGCAGGCTGTGAATGACAGGATGACATCAGACGGGGAGGAACATGTAGTGATCATCTTAACTCTTGGGCAGCGCTGTCTTAGGTACAAGTTAAGAAAGTTCAATATTGTTTGTAGGCTCCCTGGAAGTATCTAACCGAAGCCTGGCCTATTATACCTATATATGATAGGACCATAGACTCTCGGAGTTAAAAAGAAATTCACACTGAAAGGAACCAAACTTTTCTGAACCTCAAATCACACATTTGGGGTACTCACAAAGGGAAGGATAGAGAATGTTTCAAATATGGAATCTTCTGGTATCTTGTCCCAACCCACTTTTCAATGTGTAAATCCTAAGTTTGACTGCTCTTCAGGCTGGGAATTACTCAATTTTACCAAAAGTAGCTCTAGGTATGGAAGTAAAACAGAACACTAGGGATATTACAAAATAAGAACAGGGGTATGTTTACAATATACTTAAAAGGTAGATAACCGAAAAGGATATCAGAGCTGCAGGCTATGAGGAACCATTCCTGTTTTCTCTAGTCCTGCAGAAATGAATGCTCCATACTGCTCGAGGACTTGCCACCTCTGAACAGCCCTAATGGGAAAACTTCCGTCATGTTCTCTGCAGCACACTGTCGCTCGTTGATGGCCATCTGCACCCTGACATTGTACTCTCTATTGATTTTCTCCAGCTACGCGGTTATACTTTTTTTTTTTTTTTTTTGCGGTACGTAGGCCTCTCGCTGTTGTGGCCTCTCCCGTTGCAGAGCACAGGCTCCGGATGCGCAGGCTCAGCGGCCATGGCTCACGGGCCCAGCAACGGTTATACTTTTGGAATCAATATGCCTCTCCCTCTCCAACCACTTGATGAATAGCCAAGGAATGCAAAGTCACTTTGATAATAGCATAAGGCAAATATGATTGGGAAGGTAACTCTGGGGCAAGAAATTTTTGAAATGCCTTACTAAATTGAGTAGAGATTGTTTATAAACTTCTCTCACATTTAGAATAGTGATTCTCCATCCTAGTACACCAAATCAACTTTAGATAATAAATACACTGCAATTCTTTTTCTACTATTCTGCAAAGCAAACTAGAGATAATGTTACCTTCCTAAATACTAACTTTAAAAAAAAATCACCATGCCTTCTGTATAGAAGATAAATGAAAGAAGAGTAATTTCTGATAAAAATAATATATCAGCATGTGAATGCTGGGGCATAAGTACATTAGGGGACATAACAGAGTTGTCGGTTGCCTGCCGTCATTTGTAGAACCACTATGAATGCAACTGCTACAAATGTACCTTCACATAGGTGTGCTGTTTGGTTCTCAAAGACCATGAGTCTTGAGCTGCTGCTGACGTGGTTTTCCCAAATGATGAGCAACTCCTGGTAAATTTTGAGACAAAACAAATTACAACTGTCCCTCAATTTACCCAGTCGTTACATCCCAGGAAAATTCAATGTATATAAAACCATACCAAAAAAATGCTTTTTGTTATATGTAAAATGAAGATAGATTCAAGCTCAGAAATAATAAACAGGTTTTGTCTTACATGAATGTCCACTGGGACCTTCGGAATCATGTAAGACACAGGACAATGCCTCATTCAGTGGGACAGTCCCACACATTGCAGAATGTCTAACAGCCCAGGCTCCCACCCATTTAATGCCATGAGTGCCCACAATAATCATGTGAACCACAGGCACCCTCATAGATTTCCAAAATTTCCCCTAGGAGGCAGTACTACCTTTCCTGAGACTACTGGCTTGCAGTATTTCCTACAGGGTTTCCCCCATTGACCCAAATGATTAAGAGTTGCTTCTAGCTGTAAAACCAAAGAACAATAGCATGAGAAGGTAGCCTGAAGCTCATCTAGTTGACCCCCTCATTTTACCCAGGTGAGGTAAGTAACTTGCCTTTGGACACTCGGTTACCACATAATCTAGGATGAAAAACAAGGCTTCCCTTTCCGTGGTTTTTATTTCTCATTGAAATTAGAAAGATACCCTTGAATGTGTCTCTCTTACACATGAGATAGTTGAAACAAACATTGAATGGCTGACAACATTTTCCAGTTTTTTTCCAGAATACTTGGGGTTGAAATCACTCACTCCTCACCACTGAGCTTCAGTGCCAAGCTGTAAACTTTCTAGTGTCCAACAAAAGCTTGGATTCTTGCATACAAATAAATTAGAAGTTTTCAAAAATAAAATCCCTCACAATGTGTTCAAAATGAGAATGTGTCCCAAAGAATGATTTATGGTAGCAGAAATTGTCTTACAGGGTTAGTGGCTAATTGATTGTCCCACTGTTCTCCCCAAACTCTAGTCATCAGGATCCAATCAGGTTTGGGGAAATGAGTGACTAAGATTCTATATGTTCCTGCACCATGCACAGCATAGGGCCTCTTCCTCCAATCCAGCAGATCAAGGGGTGGGTCCCTTCACAAGACCTAAAGAAGACTTGGCTCTTTGCTAATTACCCTTGGTCAGTGGGTTCTGACGGTGAATTGGATGTTTTTAAATTTAATTTGTCAGATCAAATATTAAGGAGAGAACGTTTGACTACCCAAACTTCACAATACTGGCTCTCCAAATTAAATTTGCAATCAAACTGATGCCAATTTCAAAAGCATTCCTTGCACAAATTCTACTTATAAGCCTTGTACATTATCAGGTGGTAAAGAAGGATGGAGAGATGAGGCCCATAGAATATAAGACTTATTGGGTATATAGAGATCGGTTCAAGATGGCGGAGTAGAAGACCATGCTCTCACTCCCTCTATCGAGAACACCGGAATCACAACTAACTGCTGAACAATCATCACCAGAGAAGATACCCCACATGCAAAGACAAAGGAGAAGCCGCAATGAGACAGTAGGAGGGGCGCAGTCACAATAAAATCAAAGCCCATAACCACCGGGTGGGTGACTCACAAACTGGAGAACACTTATATCACAGAAGTCCACCCACTGGAGTGAAGGTTCTGAGCCACACGTTAGGCTTCCCAACCTGGGGGCCTGGCAACTGGAGGAGGAATTCCTAGAGAATCAGACTTTGAAGGCTAGCGGCATTTGACTGTGGGACTTTGGCAGGACGGGGGGAAACAGAGACTCCACTCCTGGAGGGCACACACAAAGTAGTGTGCATATCGGGACCCAGAGGAAGGAGCAGTGACCCCATAGGAGACTGAACCAGACCTACCTGCTAGTGTTGGAGGGTCTCCTGCAGAGGCGGGGGGCAGCTGTGGCTCACCAAGGGACAAGAACACTGGCAGCAGAAGTTCTGGGAAGTACTCCTTGGCGTGAGCTCTCCCAGAGTCTGCCATTAGCCCCACCAAAAAGCCCAGGTAGGCTCCAGTGTTGGGTTGCCTCAGGCCAAACAACCAACAGGGAGGGAACCCAGCACCACTGATCAGCAGACAAGCGGATTAAAGTTTTACTGAGCTCTGCCCACCAGAGCAACAGCCAGCTCTACCCACCACAAGCCCCTCCCATCAGGAAACGTGCACAAGCCTCTTAGATAGCCTCATCCACCAGAGGGCAGACAGCAGAAACAAGAAGAACTACAATCCTGCAGCCTGTGGAACAAAAATCACATTCACAGAAAGATAGACAAGATGAAAAGGCAGAGGGCTATGTACCAGATGAAGGGACAAGATAAAACCCCAGAAAAAGAACTACATGAAATGGAGGTAGGCAACCTTCCAGAAAAAGAATTCAGAATAATGATAGTGAAGATGATCCAGGACCTCGGGAAAAGAATGGAGGCAAAGATTGAGAAGATGCAAGAAATCTTTAACAAAGATCTAGAAGAATTAAAGAACAAACAAACAGAGATGAACAATACAATAACTGAAATGAAAAATACACTAGAAGGAATCAATAGCAGAATAACTCAGGCAGAAGAACGGATAAGTGACCTGGAAGACAGAATGGTGGAATTCACTGCTGCAGAACAGAATAAAGAAAAGAGAATGAGAAGAAATGAAGACAGCCTAAGAGACCTCTGGGACAACATTAAATGCAACAACATTCACATTATAGGGGTCTCAGAAGGAGAAGAGAGAGAGAAAGGACCCAAGAAAATATTTGAAAACATTATAGTCGAAAACTTCCCTAACATGGGAAAGGAAATAGCCACCCAAGTTCAGGAAGCACAGAGAGTCCCATACAGGAAAAACACAAAGAGAAACACACCGAGACACATAGTAATCAAATTGGCAAAAATTAAAGACAAAGAAAAATTATTGAAAGCAGCAAGGGAAGAATGACAAATAACATACAAGGGAACTCCCATAAGGTTAACAGCTGATTTCTCAGCAGAAGCTCTACAAGCCAGAAGGGAGTGGCATGATATGCTTAAAGTGATGAAACGGAAGAACCTACAACCAAGATTACTCTACCCGGCAAGGATCTCATTCAGATTTGATAGAGAAATCAAAAGCTTTACAGACAAACAAAAGCTAAGAGAATTCAGCACCACCAAACCAGCTCTAAAACAAATGCTAAAGGAACTTCTCTAAGTGGGATACACAAGAGAAGAAAAGGACCTACAAAAAAAAAAAAACCCAAAATTAAGAAAATGGTAATTCATATTGATAATTAAAAAACATTAAAAAATTATCATATCGATAATAAAAAACATTCATATCGATAATTACCTTAAACGTGAAGAGATTAAATGCTCCAACCAAAAGACACAGGCTTGCTGAATGGATACAAAAGCAAGACCCATATATATGCTGTCTACAAGAAACCCATTTCAGACCTAGGGACACACACAGACTGAAAGTGAAGGGATGGAAAAAGATATTCCATGCAAATGGAAATCAAAAGAAAGCTGGACTAGCAATATTCATATCAGATAAAATAGACTTTAAAATAAAGAATGTTACAAGAGACAAGGAAGGACACTACGTAATGATCAAGTGATCAATCCAAGAAGAAGATATAACAATTATAAATATATATGCACCCAACACAGGAGCACCTAAATACATAAGGCAACTGCTAACAGCTGCAAAAGAGGAAATTGACAGTAGCACAATAATAGTGGGGACGTTAACACCTCACTTACACCAATGGAGATCATCCAGAGAGAAAATTAATAAGGAAACACAAGCTTTAAATGACACAATACACAAGATAGATTTAATTGCTATTTATAGGACATTCCATCCAAAAACAGCAGATTACACTTTCCTCTCAAGTGCGCACGGAACATTCTCCAGGATAGATCACATCTTGGGTCACAAATCAAGCCTCAGTAAATTTAAGAAAATTGAAATCATATCAATCATCTTTTCTGACCACAACACTATGACGTTAGAAATCAATTACAGGAAAAAAAAATGTAAAAAACACAAACACATGGAGGCTAAACAACACGTTACTAAATAACCAAGAGATCACTGAAGAAATCAAAGAAGAAATTAAAAAATACCTAGAGACAAAGGATAATGAAAACACTATGATCCAAAACCTATGATATGCAGCAAAAGCAGTTCTAAGAGGGAAGTTTATAGCTATACAAGCCTACCTCAAGAAACAAGAAAAGGGCTTCCCTGGTGGCGCAGTGGTTGAGAGTCTGCCTGCTGATGCAGGGGACACGGGTTCATGCCCCGGTCCAGGAAGATCCCACATGCCACATGTCACGGAGTGGCTAGGCCCGTGAGCCGTGGCCACTGAGTCTGCGCATCCAGAGCCTGTGCTCCACAATGGGAGAGGCCACAACAATGAGAGGCCCCCATACAAAAAAAAAAAAAGAAACAAGAAATATCTCAAATAAACAATCTAACCTTACAACTAAAGGAACTAGAGAAAGAAGAACAAACAAAACCCAAAGTTAGCAGAAGGAAAGAAATCATAAAGCTCACAGCAGAAATAAATGAAATAGAAACAAAGAAAATAGCAAAGATCAATAAAACTAAAAGCTGGTTTTTTGAGAAGATAAACAAAATTGATAAACCATTAGCCAGACTCATCAAGAAAAAGAGGGAGGGCTTCCCTGGTGGCGCAGTGGTTGAGAGTCCGCCTGCCGATGCAGGGGACACGGGTTCGTGCCCCGATCCCGGAAGATCCCACATGCCGCGGAGCGGCTGGGCCCGCGAGCCATGGCCGCGGAGCCTGTGTGTCCGGAGCCTGTGCTCCGCAACGGGAGAGGCCACAGCAGTGAGAGGCCCGCGTACAGCAAAAAAAAAAAAAAAGAAAAGAAAAAGAGGGAGAGGACTCAGATCAATAAAATTAGAAATGAAAAAGGAGAAGTGACAAAGGACACCACAGAAATACAAAGCATCCTAAGAGACTACTACCAGCAACTGTATGCCAATAAAATGGACAACCTGGAAGAAATGGACAAATTCTTAGAAAGGTATAACCCTCCAAGACTGAACCAGGAAGAAATAGAAAATATGAACAGACCAATCATAAGTAATGAAATTGAAACTGTGATTGAAAATCTTCCAACCAACAAAAGTCCAGGACCAGATGGCTTCACAGGTGAATTCTATCAAACATTTAGAGAAGAGCTAACACCCATCCTTCTCAAACTCTTCCAAAAAATTGCAGAGAAAGGAACACTCCCAAACTCATTCTATGAGGCCACCATCACCCTGATACCAAAACCAGACAAAGATACTACAAAAAAAGAAAATTACAGACCAATATCACTGATGAATATAGATGCAAAAATCCTGAACAAAATACTAGCAAACAGAATCCAACAACACATTAAAAGGATCATACACTATGATCAAGTGGGATTTATCCCAGAGATGAAAGGATTCTTCACCATATGCAAATCAATCAATGTGATACACCATATTAACAAATTGAAGAATAAAAACCATATGATCATCTCAATAGATGCAGAAAAAGCTTTTGACAAAATTCAACACCGATTTATGATAAAAACTCTCCAGAAAGTGGGCATAGAGGGAACCTACTTCAACATAATAAAGGCCATATACAACAAACCCACAGCAAACGTCATTCTCAATGGTGAAAAACTGAAAGCATTTCCTCTAAGATCAGGAACAAGGATGTTCACTCTCACCACTATTATTCAACATAGTTTTTTTTTTTTTTTTTTTTGCGGTATGCGGGCCTCTCACTGTTGTGGCCTCCCCCATTGCGGAGCACAGGCTCCGGATGCGCAGGCCCAGCGGCCATGGCTCACGGGCCCAGCCGCTCCGCGGCATATGGGATCCTCCCAGACCGGGGCACGAACCCGTATCCCCTGCATCGGCAGGCGGACTCTCAACCACTGCGCCACCAGGGAGGCCCTCAACATAGTTTTTGAAGTCCTAGCCACAGCAATCAGAGAAGAAAAAGAAATAAAAGGAATACAAATTGGAAAAGAAGAAGTAAAACTGTCACTGTTTGCAGATGACATGATACTATACATAGAGAATCCTAAAGATGCCACCAAAAAACTACTAGAGCTAATCAATGAATATGGTAAAGTTTCAGGATACAAAATTAATGCACTGAAATCACTTGCATTCCTATATACTAACAATGAAAACTCAGAAGGAGAAATCAAGGAAACACTTCCATTTACCACTGAAACAAAAAGAATAAAATACCTAGGAATAAACCTACCTAGGGAGACAAAAGACCTGTATGCAGAAAACTATAAGACACTGGTGAAAGAAATTAAAGATGATACCAACAGATGGAGAGATATACCATGTTCTTGGATTGGAAGAATCAATATTGTGAAATGACTATACCACCCAAAGCAATCTACAGATTCAATGCAATCCCTATCAAATTATCAATGGCATTTTTTATGGAACTAGAACAAAAAATCTTAAAATTTGTATGGAGACAAAAAAGACCTCGAATAGCCAAAGCAGTCTTGAGGGAAAAAAACAGAGCAGGAGGAATCAGACTCCCTGACTTCAGACTATACTACAAAGCTACAGTGATCAAGACAATATGGTACTGGCACAAAAACAGACACATAGATCAATGGAACAGGATAGAAAGCCCAGAGATAAACCCATGCACCTATAGTCAACTAATCTATGACAAAGAAGGCAAGGATATACAATGGAGAAAAGACAGTCTCTTCAATAAGTTGTGCTGGGAAAACTGGAGGGCTACATGTAAAAGAATGAAATTAGAACACTCCCTAACACCATACACAAAAATAAACTCAAAATGGATTAGAGACCTAAATGTAAGACTGGGCACTATAAAACTCTTAGAGGAAGACATAAGAAGAATACTCTTTGATGTAAATCACAGCAAGATATTTTTTGATCCACCTCCTAGAGTAATGGGAATAAAATCAAAAATAAACAAATGGGACCTAATGAAACTTAAAAGCTTTTGCAAAGCAAAGGAAACTACAAACAAGATGAAAAGACAGACCTCAGAAAGGGAGAAAATATTTGCAAACGAATCAATGGACAAAGGATTAATCTCCAAAATATATAAACAGCTCATGCAGCTCAATATTAAAAAAGCAAACAACCCAATCCAAAAATGGGCAGAAGACCTAAACAGACATTTCTCCAAAGAAGACATACAGATGGACAAGAGGCACATGAAGAGCTGCTCAACATCACTAATTATTAGAGAAATGCAAATCAAAACTACAATGAGGTATCACCTCACTCCAGTTAGAATGGGCATCATTGGAAAATCTACAAATAACAAACGCTGGCGAGGGTGTGGAGAAAAGGGAATCCTCTTGCACTGTTGGTGGGAATGTAAATTGATACAGCCACTATGGAGAACAGTATGGAGGTTCCTTAAAGAACTAAAAATAGAATTACCATGTGACCCAGCAATCCCACTACTGGGCATATACCCAGAGAAAACCATAATTCAAAAAGACACATGCACCCCAATGTTCATTGCAGCACTATTTACAATAGCCAGGTCATGGAAGCAACCTAAATGCCCATCGACAGACAAATGGATAAAGAAGATGTGGTACATATATACAATGGAATATTACTCAGCCATAAAAAGGAATGAAATTGGGTCATTTGTAGAGATGTGGATGGATCTAGAGACTGTCATACAGAGTGAAGTAAGTCAGAAAGAGAAAAACAAGTATTGTATATTAACGCATATATGTGGAACCTAGAAAATGGTACAGATGAACCAGTTTACAAAGCAGAAATAGAGACACAGATGTAGAGAACAAACGTATGGACGCCAAGGGGGGAAAGCGGCGGGGTGGTGGGGTGGCGGTGTGCTGAATGGGAGATTGGGATTGACATGTATACACTGCTGTGTATAAAATGATGACTAATAAGAAAATAAATAAATAAATAAACATTAAAAAAAAGAATTATTGGGTAAAGATGTGGATCCTGCACTACAGAGAATAAGTTAGTTACCTCCTAAACCCTTCCTTATACTGCACTTAGAAAGAAACCTACTCTATGTGCAAACTCAACCCCCTTCAGGAGAAAAGAACACATAAGTTACACAAGTCTGCCAAGCATCCAAGAAAATATCACCAGGTCTCACACTCAGCACTTACACACTCTATACTTTCCTTATAGAGTTCCTCAGGCCTTCCTTCTGACACCACTTCCTCTTAATTTTAGACTCACCCTAACAATTTAAACATCAGGTGTTGGAAGCAGCAATTTAGAATAGGAGGAGGTCAGACTGCTCCATGTAAGCCTTGCGACAGCAACAAGAAGAAACAGCTGAGAGTCTGACCTCCAGGAAGTGGATGAAAACTATTTTACAAAGTGGAGGGAAGGGGGATGACATAGAAACTCAAAATAAATAGCAGCCTAGGCCATTCAAGGTAGGGACAAACAGCTTTGCTAGCCTTGAGAGCATCTCCATAATACAGGACAATACAGTAACTAATGTAAAAGAAAATTATGTTCAATATATTTTGTAGCAAAATTCCATATAACAATAGAATCTTAGATTGTCAGAGTAGAAAGACACTTAAGACAGCAGCCCAGCCTAATTCCTTTACTTTACAAGGAAGGAAACAGCGTATAGGGGTACACAGGTTCAAGGTAGAGTCAAGACAAGAGGGCAGCCCAGCTGGTCCAGTGCTCCTTCCACACGGACACCCTGACACTGATGCCACTGAGTGGAAGGAAAAGAGACAGTGCATCACTTTTAATCATTCATTGTGTCCATGCTTTTGACATCTCTCTTTTTGCTTCCTTGCATTGATTTTACTCCCTTCAAAAGGAGAAGAAACTTGTTCTCTTTAGTCACAAAAGAGTGAACAATTTTTCCCTGATCTGTGATGAGAGAACCTCAAGGTTGGCTCTTAACAAAATTGGGACTGAAAGTAAAGTTTACTTTGAGTTCCCTTCTACCTCCTCCTATATCCCATTCCTGGTGCATTTCCTCCAAGCTGTCTTATGTCTGTCCTTCCACTTGGTACCCCACCCATTGGCCCCAAATCCAGAGTTCCTAGTACAATGTAGAATATTCTCCCAACTTCCAGAAGTTTGGTGTATTCCCTGTCTCTTTCTAATTTGATCTCTAATTCTATAAAACAAAAAATGAGGCAATATACCAGTGTTTCTCAAATATAAGTGGGGAGCTTGTTAAAATGCAGATTCCTGGTCTCCATCTCCTGAAACTACAATTCAACAGATGACTCTGGTGGAAGGGGGCCCTGACCCACTTTGGAAAACACATGACTTCTGCTTGCCTCTCCAGCCTCAGACCCTCCTAGTACCCCCAGGCACATCCCACTCCACCCAAAGCTTCATACTGTCTCTCCCCACCATGTCTTTGCCTCATGTTCCACCTTCTGAGTGCAATTAATTCCTCCGTATACCTCAAAACCAGCTGAGGCATATGTCATACCTCTGCTCTCCTTGCTCCTGTATGTCTCTGGATTATTGAGCTTATACAGCCTATGATGTGAGCTGATTTCCTGGTATAGCTCCCCTTGAAGGCAGGGCCCTACCTTACTTGTCTTTTTTTAGTCCCAGCACTTGGCACCTTCCCAAGCACATAGTAGGCACTCTAAAAGTGTTCATTAAATTATCTTTTGTATGTGCTAAATTTCCTAGTTAATAACTAGTCATTTACTTATATTTGCATTGTTATTACCCACCCACCCACCAGTATAGTACAGGATTTTCGAGGGTTGCTTGAGGTATCACTCTCAAATGAGGAACACCTTTTGTAACAGGTAAAAATGAAAGAGAAGAATGCTAGCATAATCTAACCCTGGTGCCATCAATTGTGGGGTCATAATGAGTTAGATCCATGTTCACTCAGGATATCTGACACCTAAGGAACAATGACAGAGACACATACAATAACCGGGAGTTTTCCTAATGAAAAAGATCAGCTTCTAATAGTTCCTTAGAATTAGTTCTGGCATTCACTCAGGTTAAAAAGTTTTCCAGAAGTGAAGCTGGAACACATTAGAACTTTGAATTGATTCATTTATATAAAACTTTGCCTATTTGTTCTAAGATCCCAGAGATTTCCAGTATTTTCTACCCAAGATGGTTAACCACCAGAAGTTTAGCTCATCTCCTGAAATCCATCATCCATGTGTGTGTCCCATGCAGGTGTCTGCTATGCAGAGTTTGGAGTCCGCGTCCCCAAGACCACCGGGTCAGCCTACACCTACAGCTATGTCACTGTCGGGGAGTTTGTGGCGTTTTTCATCGGCTGGAACCTGATCCTGGAGTACCTGATTGGCACTGCGGCCGGCGCCAGTGCTCTGAGCAGCATGTTTGACTCACTGGCCAACCACACGGTCAGCCGCCGGATGGCGGACAGCGTGGGGACCCTCAACGGCCTGGGTGAGACTGCCACAGACTCTAACCCCAACATGCAAACTTGCTGAGTCAAATAAATGGGTTCCTCTTTCAGGATGCAATTTGACAAAATGTATCCAGGGCCTTAATACATCTTCTTTTGCCAAGTAATTCCCCTCTGAATCTAGCCTAAGGAAATTATTCTAGTTTCCATAAAAGCTTTATATGAACAGATGTTCATCACAGCTTTATTTATAATAACAAAAAATTAGAAAGAGCTTAAATATCCTACAATGATTACATAAACTAGGGCAGCATATTATATAGCTAGCAATTAAAAGGAAGACCAGGAAGACTGCTGTAATAGCATGGAATATGTTTTTGATGTGATGCTGTATGACAAAGGATACAAATTGGACGTGCATCATGTTAATAACTATATAAAAATAAAACGAATACAGGAAAAAGAACTATAAGGAACTTCTCCAGTGGTTTCCTTAGAACATTTTAAAAATTTTTCATAAATAAGCATGCATTAATTTTTAAATAACAAAATATATTTCTAAAAGAAACAGAATGGATGAGTAACCGAAATGAGTGAATACTAAATAATCAGAAGCTCATGTAACAAATACTTTGACACTTCAGGCTCTGAGCCTCACTTACCACCCACTTTCCATCCTGATGTCTGACTATCCCTTTACATTCAAGGGAAGCTAAACAGTAGTTGAGGAAGCTTTGGGGTCTTGCCCCAGAACTTCCAGGGACTAATTCAGTGGCTGCATGCAAGTCATTTGACTTTGGTGCCCTTATCTCAGAAGAACTGACCAAAATGCTGAGCACCTAGATACCATGAGAAGATAAAAAATATGAAGACCACATTTTCTCAGTATAATGATTGCATAGAATTTTAGGTCTGAAAGTGTCCTCCAAAACCAGGTAGCCCGCCCTTTCACTTTACAGATGAGGTCCGGAGAAAGGAGGCACTTGCCCAAGGCCACACAGCTGGTTACAGGCAAGAGCTCAGCTGAAATCCAGGAGCGTGACTGCTGAGGCAGTGCCGTCTCCATTCTATAGAGGGCAGGAGTCCACTGGCCAACAGACAAGACCAAAAAAGCGGGGCATGTTCCCCGGCCATCTTCTCCGCAACCACATTCACGCAAATGGAAAGAACACCCTTCTTCCAATAATTTTCAAAGACACGTATTTCTAAATTTGCTAACAAAGAGAAATTTATGGACTATAAACTAAACAACAATGAAGATAAAATAGTTCAAATAAACATGCATGTCAGATCCATATATACATCTGAATGTCCTGGGACAGTCCTGATTTTGGATGTTCCATGTGATGGTTCCATAGACACTGCTGTAATTGTCATATCATGTGTTCCAATTTTTGGTCCAGGATATTAGGCCGCCTCACCTATACACCAAAACCTTCCCATTTGCAAATAGACACCTGTGGACCACAGTGGAGGCGAACACACGCACACACACACACACACACACAGTTCCTTCTCCCTCCGTAACAAACTGACCACCTTTCTCTGAGCTGAGTGCAGATGCACCGGGGTAGGCCTGGGAGTTTTTCTCCCTGGACAATATTAGCTCATGTCTTTCCACTCTAGGGAAAGGAAAACAATCATACCCGGATCTTCTGGCTTTGGTGATTGCAGTCATCGTCACCATCATTGTCGCACTGGGGGTGAAGAATTCTGTGGGCTTCAACAACGTACTCAATGTGCTGAACCTGGCAGTGTGGGTATTCATCATGATTTCAGGCTTCTTCTTCATCAATGGGAAATACTGGGCTGAGGGCCAGTTCTTGCCCTACGGCTGGTCAGGGGTGAGTTCATTCCTAAATCCCAGTGTACCTGTTGCACGCTCTGCTTTCCACCCTGTGACAGTCTGAGACATATTTTCAAGAAAATGCTGTTTGTCTCATAACCTTCATGGCACTCTTTTCATCTCTTTTATCTGAATTTAATTGGAATGTTCTGAAGAAGTGGTTCTTTTTTATTTATTTGTTTCACAAACATTTGAGATCCTATTTTATGTGGAAAACAATAATAGACTTGAAGTTCGGGTCACTTGCAATATACCTAATATTACGCTAAGTGCTCCGCATATAATATCTCATTTAACCTTCCTAATAACCTTGCAAGGAGGATATTTACATTCTGGTCTTACAGATGAAAAAAACTCATACTCAGAGAGGTCAAATGGCTTGCTATTAAGCACACAGTGTAAGTGTCCAAGTCAGGACCCAAAGCCAGGACTGTCTGACTCCATAGCCTGTACAAGAACAGCTCAGTCCTACAGAATCTCTCTACAGTCTATTCAGACAGTCCGTAAGTACACAAGGCAGTAAAGGAGGCCGGGAGAGTGGGCGGGTGAGGAAAGCATGAGTGTTGCCTGGGTATGGAAAAAGAAAAGAACAGTTTTCAAATCTAATCCCAACATTTGGCCCAAGGTGGAGAGTCCTGCTGGGGTCTGAGAGCAGAGAAGCCCACCTGGTGTGGTCTGGGGGTTGGCAAGAGAGTGCGCTGGACCAAAAGGACATTTTCAGATCTCATCCCTGTGATCTGATGGTGTGGTTTATGCTGAAGAAAGATGGGAAGGTCCGAGTGGCAAATTCTTTATACTGAGAAGTACTAGTTCTAAGTCGCACCTGGATTCTTTCTCTAGCACGACTAAAAATGCTTACTTTATGGATTTATTGGTAAAATTCACCAGCTCGTTCTTCTTTTTTTTTTTTAAATAGTTGAATATAAATCAGAGAATTTTGAGTTAGAAGGGATCACAGAGGTCACCTGATCCCATCCTCTCACTTAACAGGTAAATAAACTGACGCTGGGAGAGGCACACCCACCCAGAATCAGTGACAGAAGCAAGTCCAGGATTCCACCAGTTTTGCTTTTGTAGTTTTTGCTTACACTGGTTTTCCTCCAAGAGGTCCAGGGACCAGAAATAGCTCTTGGAGAACACTCAAAATAATTTCTGTGTATTCTAAACCATGCCACGCTGTTCAATGCAGAGAAACAAGCAAGGAAGCAATTTAAGCCAAGGTTTCTAGTCTTCTGCTTATCAGTAAGAATTTGCAGAGTTCATCCCTCCCCCTTGAAGTGAATAAATCCTAAAACTGGTTAAAACCAGAAGAAGAGACAAAGAAACACTGTTAACCCCATTCTGGATTCCCAAGTCTATATTTTCTTATGATACAAATCGTTCCCTTCCTATCAAATAAGAAAACAACAAATTGTAATAATGAAAAAGAAAGAATGTTTTCCCAGAACTCAACTGCATTTTCATCATAGCACATGAAAATGTTCTCACCATTTTCTTAACAATGTAAGAAATTACTGGGTCATGGACCTACTACGAGACTTTGGCCAACAGTTAACTTCTGTGCTTTCAGGTTTTCTCATCTATCAAGTGGTAAAACTAATGACAACCAAATGTTTGCAAAACAAGAATAAAATCTTAGATGTTTTTATGTGCACACTGTGTGGTTAGCAACAGCGATTATGACAGGAGGAAGGAGTTAGAATTTACCCACTACCTGCTGGGTGCCCAGCATTCTGCTCTATGAATATTATCTCACTCTTATAACAAAACTTTAAAGCAGGTGCTGCTATCCCCAACTTATAAATAGAGAATTCAAGGCTCAGAGAAGCTGGGTAACTTGCCTAAAGTCACTTAGCTAGTCGGTGCCAGGACTGAAATTCCCACCCAGGTGTGTGGCTCCAAAGTGCCTTCCACTACACTGAGTGCCTTATGTATGATGACCCCTCCCTTCTGAGCCTTCTTTAAAAAAAAGTAACAATGTAATTAATCTGACATGTTACATTTTCATTTCCTTCAAGCCTTCACAAAGTCTTGGGGTCTTGGAGCTAGAAGGAGCATTAAGATGGGGGCATAGTTAAGCCGGCCCAGGCCAAATGTGCATTTTTACTGAGACATCATATCAAAGCAATTTGAAAACTCTTCTTAATTACTCAGATCATGTTTAATTTTCAAAATCTTCCTAAGAACTTATCTAAATGTCACACACTGTAGTCTAGGCCCCATGTGAAGACTGGAAATAGTCAATATCCTCTGTGTAAATACCCTTTGCCCATGCTGAAGAAGATGAACCAGTCTTTTAGCTCTTCCTTTTGTGCTTTGTTCTGGGGTCTTTATTCTCTTTGGGGGGATCTCCTCTCCCTGCTCAGGGGCTCCACATCCGTCCTCAGTCAGGAGCTGCCTCATCACAGAAGGAGCTAATCAAGCTAGGCTTAGGGGTTTCCCATTTACCCAATCCCAGTTCTCACTAGCTTCTACAGAAAGAAAAGAAAATTGGAAATCAGGCATAAAAAAGAAAGGAAGGATGCCATCCCTAACAATTTTTTCCTTATGACATACTCTTTCATATACACTTTTCATTTAATCTTCACCACAGCCTTGCAAGATAAGTACAATGATCTCCACGTTTACATCAAAATAACTGAAGTTTAGAAAAGTTAAGATCACAGATCTAGACTGTAATAGAGTTGAAATTCAATCCCAGTCCTAGATGAGCCAAAGCCCTTATTTACTCCATTATGCCCAAGTTTGCATGCATCGAACCAACTGTCTTTTTTGGCACCTTTGGCCACTGACCTCACTCCAACCCAAACGTGCTACCTGGAGTAGGCTTGTCATTGGTCACCAAAAAAGCTTGGCTTGGATTTTGGATTTTTCACTGCAAATCCATATTCCCTGCAAGAAATTCAAATATATGTCCTAGTGGCTGTGCCTAAAAACATCATCTGAGCACAAAGGACAGCCCAGTGTGAAGATGATGCTGACTCGTCCTCTCTGCTATCTGCCTGGCCTTGGATTTCTGCATTGTACATTTCCTCCACAGCTGACTGCCTAGACCTGTTCTTTCTCGACTTTGGTTTCAGGTTGCTTTTCCAGTCCAGCAAGGCCAATTTGAATATGGATGCTATTTTTTGAGATCTGACACCTTCTCATGAGCATGTCATCCACCAAGTGAATAAACACTCCCTACTCTGTCATCTGACAATTGTCAACAAAATCGAGTTGCCTACTTGGCAGCTTCATGAACTTCTTCACTCCGTAAGGAAATTCTGACCCCCACCCCTGACAAGGGGACTAGTGCAGAGTTCCAGTCCACTTTCTTCTTCAATCCTTTTAGGTAAGACAGGATGGAGGAAACCACTGTGGACAGAGTGGTTTATAAGGATACCATTACATGACTTGAAACACAATTTTCAAGGACTCTGAAAGAGTTAAAGAGCAATCCATCCTCTGGCCATGGACCCCTCAGAAGCCTACTCTTTCCCTGCTCCAACCACTTCCTTCCAAAGAAAATAGCATAAGGAATGGTTTACTCACTTACAGGTTCTGGGTCAAATGCTTCTTTGGTCTTGAAGAGCTTAAGAACAACAAACATTTTTTCCCCTATATCAAGTAACTGCTGGCCCTCAGCTGAACCCCTGCTTCTATCTGCAATTCCTCAGCTCTTGAACATTGTCGGATGCATATTCGCTATATGTTATTTGTTCTCGATGCTATCTTATGGTTTCTCTTTAACCAAGTAAGACACTCTACCAGCACAAATAGCTCCCAGGAAAATGGTTCAGAGCAAGTATTTGTGGGGAATGCTGACAGCCTCTAAACAAAGGAAAACCTGTTTCCCATGTCTCCACATTTGAATCCACTTGTTGGAACCTATTAGCACATTCCACTGTCGCTGTGGACAGGCTGCTAATAGATCTGGAGCATGAGGGTGGTAGGAAATGTTGTTAATGTTGGAGTTCTGGCTTGTGACCTTGAGAGTGAATTATAAAATGTGCCTAATTATCTCCTAGGCACATCTGGCAGACACGCCAAGGCAGAATACAGAGAGCTGCCTCATCCTAATGCCTCTCAAATATCAGCAAGTCACAAGGGCCAGCTTTTAGGGATCCCAGACGCTGAGTAGCAGGCCAGCAATGTCATTCTTTTGTCAACTAATCAAGCAGCGGCCCGCCAGCAACTGAGGCACGTGCTGTTTCCCTCTGTAGAGGGAAGGAGCCATCTGGATCGCCTGGCTGAGCAGCTACACCAGGTGGACTTTGGAAAACAATTTCCATTAATGTCATCAAATAAAAATCAATACTGTTTTTTTTATTTATATAAAACATTAAAGGAAAGTTAGGATAAAGTACAAATGAACCCAGAAACACACACACACACACACACACACTTCACCCACCAATTTAATTCACAGATGCTCACCCCTAGGTACCGCACACATTCTTTCATGCATGGAATTGTATCCTAATCGTAAATACCAGAGGCCGGATCTGAGATCTGGGTAGAGTGAAGTGGAAAGCAGTTTTAGTGGGTATTTGGGTAGAGACACACCCATACACAGTTTCATTTCGTGGTTCTTTTGTATTTACCAGAGATTATTTGCTTACAAGGAAGAAAAACTCATTCAAACTAACTCAGGTAAAAAGGTGACCCTATTTCTTACATAATCTGTTTATTTAATCTATATCTTGTTAGGCCAGAGTCTGTTTGATCTTGGCAGATGTGCTGATTTTTCTCCATTTGCCCACAGTCCCCAGATCCGTTCTCTACCCCTCATGCTCTGTTCTGTGCTCCAGAAGACCCCCTGCTGGTTGCTTCCTTTTGGGTTTAGCCAATGGGAGATATCATCAGATCAGAAGGTGAGAAGAGAACAAGGCCAGGGTATTTCTTCCTCACTTCTTCCCAGCCTTGACCCCTAGAGCGCCTTCACTGAAATCATTCATTTGAACCATCTGAGTTAAATTCCGTGTCCTGCCTATCACAGTAGAACCTCCAGATGTCCTACCTTTGATCTGCTTAGTCTTTCTTCAACCATAATTTCTTTCTAGTTCTACACATGCAAGTTCAGGCTAACAGACATTCTCTTTGCAAACTTATTCTCTCTCTTCCCAACTTGATCATAGTTAATTTTCTGGTATCTAATCATTATCAGTAATTGCTATCCATTCTTTCATTCATCTGGGAAATAGTAGCATCCGTGTTTTACAAATAATATAGATATTTATTAATCTTTTTCAGTTTGTTACCACAGTCAAGGTAGCATTTCGGGTCGTGCAGTGTCCTCTAGGCTCCAAGCCCCAGGAAGTCAAGCTCAGAGTGCTTTTTGCACATAATTGCATCCACATCACCAAGCACAGTTCCTGGTTCTTGGGAGCAGTTTTAAAAATGTGTCAAGTTCTAAAAGAAAAATAAGGAGGACGAGGAAGAGGAGGAGGAATTTGTGCCCTTGGTTTCATCTGTTCTAGAAAAATTTATAATAGTAATAAAAATACTACTGATAAGAGGAATATTTATTAAGTACCTATTGTATTCTATGACTGTGGTTGACTGTATTATCTCATTTAATCCTTGGAACAATCCAACGAGCTAAACACGATTTTTATTTCCATTTAAGTGATAAAGAAAATGAGACCCCAAGGGGTTAGGAACTTGTTCTAGGTCACCAAGCTAGTACATGGCAGAACCAACCTAGGTCTGACAGTCTACAGAATCTGCACTCCTAACCAAGTCCTATGCCACCCATTTTGCATGGCTCTGTGATTCCCTCTGAAGCCTTCAAAATTGGAAGGTGTCCCTCCAATTCTGTCTGGAGGTATCTTCCACTGAGTCTTCTTTTTCAGTTAGACATCCCCTGGTCCTCAGTTAATCTTCATATGGCATGGTTTACAGACCTCTCACCTTTCTCCAGGGTAGACTGGCCCTATAGTTCTTATTTAGGACCTTCCTACCCACCTATCCTCAGCAGGGAGCTCTTCCAGTATCTATGACCTTTCCATCCAGCACTGATCACACCAAGTGGGCATGGCACCGTAGCCGTGGGACATCCTAATTGGGAGCAATGCATCTTTAGACTGATTGTCAGAGAAGGTCACTGTATGATTTACAAGAGGTGTGTGTGTGTGTACGGGCAGAAAGATGTTAAAGGAAGAGAAGACAGGACTGTTTTCTGGAAGCTGTCTTAAAGCAAGGCTTTCCTTAACTGGAGCAGCTTAGCGAGCCTACAGTCCCAGCAATCATTCATCCCTGAACACCAGAGACATCTTTTAGACAAATGAAAACAAAGCACGCTTCCAAACCTGTGAACCTCCACATACGATGAGGTGAGATCTGTTTGACCTCCTTGTCTGGATGCCAAAGACAGTTTCCACATCTTCAAATGGAGGACTTTGCTGCTGTGAAATTGGGAGTTATCTCCTCTCCCAGAAAGTACCCCTCTGGTGACAACTGCTTGTTTGAGAAGTTCTTTCTATTAGAATAGATCAGGAGTTCTTAGATTTTTTTGTGTGCAGTGGACTCCTTGGCAGTCTGGTGAAGCCGATGGACCCCTTTTGAGTTATGTTTATACTATGTATAAATTGTGTTTATAAATGAATAACCTAATTACATAGGAGTTCGAAAGAAATCAATTACAGTTAACCTATGAACAACATGAGTTTGAACCAAGCGGTTCCACTTAGGTGGATTTTTTTTCAAAAGTAAATACTACAGTACTACACCAGTCAGTGGTTGGTTGAATCTGCAGATACAGAACCACAGATATGAAGGAACCGAGTACATGGGGGAACCACAGATACAGAGGGCCAGTATAAGTTATACTCAAATTTTCAGCTGTGCTGTGGTCGGCACCCCTAACCCCCATGTTGTTCAAGGGTCAATTGTATATTGAAATATAGTTATAAAAATATTTTTAAATTGTGATATAACAACGTGCTTTGTTATTAGTGCTTTAAATATTAATATCTATGTCTAATAACTGACATAAATTGGCAGTCACAATGAGCACAAGTGGTATTTCAAGATCTCTGCAACAACTAATACGATGGGAAAATAGCTGATTGCTATTGGTGACAAAGTCACAGGTACTGTTAGTCACCTACACTCATAATTGAAAGAAATGATAACATTCAGTTGAAGGGTAGTGAACAGAAAGATGTATTTTTTTCTCTGAAAAATTCTCAGACCCTCCCCCGCGAATTGCATGGACCCCAGAATAAGAACTTCCAGTTAGAGAACTGAAGCATTAAAGTCCTGACAGGAGAGACTGTAGAAGAGACCAACTCATTTTACAGATGAGCAAAGGTTGCTTTTGAAAGTTTGAGACAATCTTCCATTTTGTGATGTTCCTTGCAGGTTCCACTTCTCAGTATTTTGTCTTTTACCTATTGAGAAGTCAGTAGGAAAGGTAAGAGTGAAAATTTAGGGACAGGTGTCTGCTTGGCACGTGTTTAGAATTTCATCATGTATAAACTGAATATGGAGAAAAGGAAAAAATGGTCAGTCCACAATGAGCCTCACTCCTGGCCCCCTGGCTAGAGCTTGCAGGTTGTCAAATGCCCTCACCCCATACACAAAACCCCAGAAAAATCTCTTTCATCTTCCCCAAATGGGACACCCCCAAGCATTCAAAGAGGCACGTTTCTTACTTTCAGCTGATAATGAGAATGCTAAGGTGGGAAAACATAATTTAAACTTCGATAGATTCTTTGGAAGAAAGTCACACACTCCTCAATGGAAGATTTTCACTGCTTGACTCATCAAGTCACAACCACCCTTGGGATCACATAGGCTCCTGTCAGACATCCAGCAGATGTCACTGGATACCACCGCCTCAGCTTCACACTGCCTCACTCCTCATCCTTCCCCTGCCCTGTAGCCCAACAAGGCCACTCAAGCCCCCAAAAGGAACAGTAAAGTCAAATTGTCTCTACCTGTCTTCCCATGAAAGACACTACACGATTTGAAGATCTGAAAATCTTTTATATCATTTCACATCTGGAAGATGCCCTGGAAATGATCTACCAGGGTCACTAATGGTAATTTGGGCAGGACAATTTGTGCAAAAGCATCTGAGCCCCCTACACTAAATGCCAGAAGTGCCCACCCCATGTCTCTGTGTCGGTCACAAGTACCTCCCTACATTTCCAAACAACTACGGGCAGTCATACAGACTCTGGTTGTGATTGAGAACCACTGAATGAAAACAGAGCATAAAGAAGTTAATGAGTTCCCCAAGACATAGGGATAGCCAACTTATTGATTTATTCATAACCCCACTTACTTCCAAAAATTATTTGAATGTGTTGAATGACCTTGTTTTTTTTGGGGGGGGGTTGGCTTTTTATTTGTTTGTTTGTTTGCAGTACGCAGGCCTCTCACTGTCGTGGCCTCTCCCGTTGCGGAGCATAGGCTCCGGATGCGCAGGCTCAGCGGCCATGGCTCACGGGTCCAGCCGCCCCACGGCATGTGGGATCTTCCCGGACTGGGGCACGAACCCATGTCCCCTGCATCAGCAGGCAGACTCTCAACCACTGCGCCACCAAGGAAGCCCTGACCTCGTTTTTATTTGGATATAATTCTTCTTATCTTCATTTTACACTTGGGGGAATTTCCCAGTGTCACACAGCTAGAAAGTAGAGATCAGAACTCAAGCGTTTAGCACAAGTTCCACCATGTTACTCCTTCTACCACTCAGTACTGTTTGCCGGGCACCAGGCAATTCTGGGGACCACGTCAGGCCCTGGTGCTGCCCTGACACTTTGAGTCTGATAAATGTCTTCATCCCTATAGGTGCTGCAAGGAGCAGCCACATGTTTCTATGCGTTCATCGGCTTTGACATCATCGCCACCACTGGAGAGGAAGCCAAGAATCCCAACACATCCATCCCTTATGCTATCACTGCCTCCCTGGTCATCTGCCTGACAGCATATGTATCTGTAAGTACCAAACGCTTATGTGACCCTCCTCATGGCCTTTTCATATTTGACCTTAAAATGTGGCTCTGGGACTGGGTTTCCTTCTGTCAGGAAGTAATCCTTTACTTGTGCCTTCTCGGTGTTTGTACGCATATGTTTTGTGTTGCTCCCTCTTTTTACACTGGCTCAAGCTCACCCCACCCACCAATGACAAGGAGGAAATCAGGGCTCCAAACTGGAGACAGGAGAAGCCCCAGGTCCTCACTTCAGCCATGGCCCCCGTCCCTGCTCCGTCCTATGCACAGGCTCTTGGTGTCCACTGCTGCCCACGGGATAGTGTGCAGGGAGTGGGCTGCCGTCCAAGGAGCTCAGATCACAGGCTGGCAGTAACGGGCGGGTGTGCAAGCAGAGGCACTGTGGGCCTCTGCGCGCCCTCCTCAATGCTCTTCTGCCTTCTGGGAGCTTCCCGGCAGCAAAGAGACAAGGCTCTCCCAGGGTGGGGAAAGAGAATTCATCATCCTCTAGAAATGCTTCTCCCTTAAATCTGGTGGGTTGGGGGGGTGCAGAGTGGGAGAAGATGTAATTTCTTTCTGCTATTGCTCCCTCTTTTTACACTGGCTCAAGTTCGCCCCTTCAGGTTTCCCTGCCAAGGGAAGTCCTTAGAATGAAGCCTTCAGGCTGTCTCCTGAGGATCACGCCCCTCAGACACTCCTCACACTTCTGATGTGTCATCTCTCAGCTCCCATCCCAGAATTCCTATCACAGAAATAGTTCAGCCACATGCAACATCCCCCTCAGCCCCTGGCAGTGGAGAGGACCAGCTGGTAAGCCGACAGATGCGTGGTTACACAAATCCCCCCAAGTCCTGGGGGTCCAACTCACTTCAGCCACCACAATTATCATAGAAAGAGCCAGCAGCCGGGGTGCACGCTGTCGGCCCTGCCGCTCCTGCTGCCACAGCATGCGACAAGAACCTCTTCACAACCCCTACCAAAAAAACCGGAAAAACACCTTCAGCAACAACCTGAAGAAACCAGGCCAAGGGATCATTAAGGCAAGCTGCAAAACAGGATTGTCCTGGAAGCCAAAGGAAAACATGAGAGCACCACTGGATGTGGTTTGCCCACCCAAATCTTTATGGATAGGTCAGTTATCACCCCCCCACCCCATCCCATGCACACACATGCAACTGGCTTCATCTTATCCAACCCTGATTAGCCCTGTAGAGAGCATGTTCAGGAACAGCTGGGGGTGGGGGAAGCAGGCAGGGGTAGCAGCAGAGACACTCTGCTCTGCATTCGCCCTCCCTCATGCCTCCCCTCTTCCAGTAATCAACCACTGTAGCACACACAGTAAAGTTAATAATCACAGCTCCTTCCTTAGAATAGTGCTTTATAGACTACTGAATATGTCTATGCATCTACCAACTTTTGCCCATCCTAACCTAATGTGGGCAGGAGACACTCCGAGAGTTGCTGTAAGAATCTATCCCTCTCTCCTCAGGTCTACCCCGATGTTGCTGGGAAAGATTCCCTTTTAGAATGCGTGGACCCTAACCATGCCTCAGGGGTTGTTTGGTCTTGTGTTGGTCAGCAGGTGCCCATTCTACCACCAGGAAAAAGTCAAATTGCTGGGCTGTGGTCATTCATCCTGCTGTCCTCCCTAGTGGCGCATGGCTTCACTGGAGGATCTTGGCTCCTGAGCAATAGGCAAAGAGGTGATCTAGAAGTGAACCACTCTCTCCTTTTCAGGCTCTGGACTCCCTCACTGAT
The DNA here is from genome assembly GCF_964341445.2 of Mesoplodon mirus. Taxonomy (NCBI): domain Eukaryota; kingdom Metazoa; phylum Chordata; class Mammalia; order Artiodactyla; family Ziphiidae; genus Mesoplodon; species Mesoplodon mirus. The sequence continues at coordinate 59,339,406 of NC_138982.1, forward strand.
GCCAGGATTGGCCTTCACAGGCCAGGGGGCACCTGGTCTTATGACTGGCGGCTCCATCACCTGGGGCCAATTATGACGGGAGGGATGTTACAGCAGATCTATGACATGTGAGGAGAAATAGGTCCTGGTTAAGCAAAGCCATAGTGGTCTTAGAGCCCACAGTAGTACTGGATTCCATCCTGATGCCATAATTTATTTCTTGGCCTGCCTGGTTCCTGGGACTGAGCTACAGAGAGGAAATGGAAACATGAGTCCCGTCAGTTAATCGGTTGTGGATCTCCTACACATTTATCTTTAGAGTTGTGATCTCTGGTCTTTAGGGTAAGATCTAGTACAGTTAAGATCCTGTAGGACCCTGAAAGTATAAAAGAAATGAGACTCTTGTCCATGTGGGCAGGGTGCTCATGGTCACTGCCAGGCCCTGGCTCTAGTGCCTTTGGCTGCAGCTCCTTCCATCGGATAATATCTGCCCTTCATTGAACTATCAGTGTAGCTCTGCTTTCATGGAGCTGAAATACCTGCAGACTTATCCCTCAGATACAAAAGGGTCACAGAGAGATATTGCAAATGATTTGGTCTAGTCCACTAAATTCACATGTGGGGAGAAAATACTGAGACCAAGCATTCCAAAGGCCAAATAACTGGTCTAAAGTAAAGGCAGGTGCCAAGAAGTGGCAGATCCAAGCCCCCATGCAGGACCAGGCCTCTTTCCTCTCCTATGGGACCTCCATCCATGCTTCAGACAGACCCCTCTACCTCCAGCCATGGTTCCTCTTGTTTTACAGGTGAGCATGATCTTAACTCTGATGGTGCCATATTACACAATTGACACGGAATCCCCGCTCATGGAGATGTTTGTGGCTCGTGGGTTCTATGCTGCGAAATTCATAGTGGCCATCGGGTCGGTTGCAGGACTGACAGTCAGCTTGCTGGGCTCCCTCTTTCCAATGCCGAGGGTCATTTATGCCATGGCTGGCGATGGGCTCCTTTTCAGGTAAGGGCTATGCTCGGTGGCATTTATTCTATTCTTCCATGCCTGCCCAGGGAGACTGTCAGCCTGACTGTAATTTTGATGTGAGTGCCTGTCACATAGACAATGGAACTTGTCATATATCTTAGCAAAGGGTTTGAGTGAAATTAGTTTAGGTCCCAAAACAGCCCCTCTGTTTGACTCTGGGTCCCTCAATCTAGCAAAAAAATAATATGTCCCCCCAATGGCCCCCTCCCCTCTTATTTGACATTGTATAAAGATGGTGAGTGCCAAAATGCTACATTGGGTGGCCTCCAGAAGGAAGAACCCATCCCAGGGGCATCTGAGGCTTGCCCTCACATTGAGGCCTGATGACTGCCCCCTCTGAAGCTAAAAAAGTTCACAGTTACAGTCAAAGAGAGGATAAGACCCTCTGAACAGAGCCTAGTAATAGTAGCAACAATCGCTACCATTTATTGAACATTTGTGTATCCCAGGTATATGGTATCTCCCTTAGTCAGCACAATAACTCTATTTTACAGAAGAGTATACTAGATGAATATACTCAGAGAGGGTAAAAAAAAAAAAAACTTGCCCCAAATCCCCCAGGTGCTGGGTGGCGGGGTCAGGATTTGAACCCAGGACTGTCTGACCCCGACAACCAGACTTTTAACCACACCAGTACACTGACACTTCCAGCCCCCTAAGCTGGCCATGAAGTAGCCTATCTGCCCATGGTACAAAGGGGATGTGGCCCCATCTCTTGGTTCCTAGTGTCTACTGTGTGAAGAGCTTACAGGGAAGGCATTCTTCAAGCGCACAAAACAAGGAGTAAACCTCCAAGGAGCTCCCAGGAGTGCAGAGGGATCCAGCTCAGGGACTTTATCTCTGCCATCGGCTGTCACATTCTGCACGGTTTCCTCCGCATACCCCCTAAGGTCACCACCGAGCTGTGACCTTGGGGGAGCTGGAAAGATCAAGAAAAGGCTGACTAGCTATCTATTTTATATTTGGTAGTGTATATATGTCCATGCCACTCTCTCACTTCGTCCCAGCTTACCTTTCCCCCTCCCCGCAGCCGCATAGCACAGGGAGATCAGCTCCGTGCTTTGTGACCACCTAGAGCGGTGGGATAGGGAGGGTGGGAGGGAGGGAGACGCAAGAGGGAAGAGATATGGGAACGTATGTATATGTATAACTGATTCACTTTGTTATAAAGCAGAAACTAACACACCACTGTAAAGCAATTATGCTCCAATAAAGATGTTAAAAAAAAAAAAAGATGTTAAAAAAAAAAAGAAAAGGCTGACCATAATGGAGGTGTGACAACTTCACACACCCAAAAGGTTTTTCACCTGTCAAAGAAAACCAAGAGGAAAGATGCTGGGGCTCCGAGCACAGTTTATATTCCTGTTTCTTGGACTGAGTCATGGAAATAAGGGAGGAATGGAAATGGAGGGAGGAGGGAGTGCCAGAATGAGAGAGGAGGAGGGCAGGAACCTACCTAAGCCTCCAGGAACTGCTAAAGAAGGGTGCCATTCAGTCACCCTTGTTGGTCTTCTCTATCTTCTCCAGTTAGTGAGTGGCCAGATTTAGCTTTCATCCAGGAGCACATGTTCTCAATGACTGTACTATTTTGCCAACCAAATCCCTGTACTTCTGTTGTAGAGCAAGTGCTTCTCAAGCTTTGGCATAAATCAGAATCCTCTGGAGGTTTTTTAAAGCGTAGTTTGTTGGGCCCCACTCCCAGAGAGTCTGACATGGTAGGTCTCAGGTAAAATCTCAGAATACATATGTCTAACAAGTTCCAAGGTGATGCTGATGCTGTTGCTCCACAGACCACACTTTGGGTAACACAGGTGTAGAGGACCCCCAAAGTCTGTATGACTTTGCCAAGTATCCCTTCTTCATAGCAAAGCCTATGCTTCAATTTAGATTTCTGAGAACCCCCTAGATTCAATCAACCCATCACATCACATAATGAAGTAGGAATTTTAATAAAGAAGTTTGACTCAAACTCAAGGAATTAAAGTAAATTCTGTTTAAATTCTATTCCGGGAACCGAATCCTGGGGCAGGAATAGCAGCTGTATTTAAGGCAGTGAATCCAGAAGTAAGCTGGAGAAACAGGACCAGGAGGTGTTAAACCATGTTGAATCAATCCCCACGTGTAGCTCACCGTGAACCCTCTGCTTGCCCCTCCCTTCAGGTTCCTGGCACACGTGAGCTCCTACACAGAGACCCCAGTGGTGGCCTGCATTGTGTCGGGGTTCCTGGCGGCTCTCCTCTCCCTATTAGTCAGCCTGAGAGATCTGATTGAGATGATGTCCATCGGCACCCTCCTCGCCTACACCTTGGTCTCTGTCTGCGTCTTGCTCCTTCGATACCAACCAGAAAGTGACATTGACGGGTTTGTCAAGTTTTTGTCTCAGGAGCACACAAAGAAGAAGGAGGGCATTCTGGCTGACTGTGAGAAGGAAGTTGGCTCTCCTGTGAGTGAAGGGGAAGAGTTTTCCGGCCCAGCCACCAACACATGTGGGGCTAAGAATTTACCATCCTTGGGAGACAATGAGATGCTCATAGGGAAATCAGACAAGTCAACCTACAACGTCAACCACCCAAACTACGGCACCGTGGACGTGACCACAGGCATAGAAGCTGATGAAACTGAAAACATTTATCTCATCAAGTTAAAGAAGCTGATTGGGCCCCGTTACTACACCATGAGGATCCGGCTGGGCCTTCCAGGCAAAATGGACCGGCCCACAGCAGCTACAGGGCACACGGTGACCATCTGTGTGCTCCTGCTTTTCATCCTCATGTTCATCTTCTGCTCCTTCATCATCTTTGGTTCTGACTACATCTCAGAGCAGAGCTGGTGGGCCATCCTTCTGGTCATTCTGATGGTCCTGCTGATCAGCATCCTGGTGTTTGTGATCCTGCAGCAGCCAGAGAACCCCAAGAAGCTGCCCTATATGGCTCCCTGTCTCCCCTTTGTGCCTGCCTTTGCCATGTTGGTGAACATCTATCTCATGCTAAAGCTCTCGACCATCACGTGGATCCGGTTTGCGGTCTGGTGCTTTGTGGGTAAGCAACTTCCTTTGAAGCCTTGAGAGTTCCCTTCTAAGACCTTGGTCAGGCTTATCTCAAAATTACCTCCTAGCTGGACTGGGCATCACTCTTCCAAGAGAAATCTGGCTGGTTCTGTAGATCCCTACTTCCTGCTTTAGAGTCAGAAAAGCCAGTTGTGCCCTTTCTGCCTGTTATGATCTTGGTTGTTAGTTTTGAAGAATGATACTGATCAATCCATCACTTCATTGAATACTATTACTGAATGTTCTTCTTGTGGATAATTAGTATCATAGAAAGGCCACTTAAAACGAATCCACATTTTTAGAAAGGACAAAAATAACATAAAAATGAGGGTGGGAAAGGCTGATTGGAATTCTTAGAAACTAAAAATTATGAAAATTTTTATTTATCTTACATTCAACAAAATTAAGATAGCAATCATGCTGGGCTTCCCTGGTGGCGCAGTGGTTGAGAGTCCGCCTGCTGATGCAGGGGACACGGGTTCGTGCCCCGGTCTGGGAGGATCCCACATGCTGCGGAGCGGCTGGGCCTGTGAGCCATGGTCGCTGAGCCTCTGTGTCCAGAGCCTGTGCTCCACAACGGGAGAGGCCACAACAGTGAGAGCCCCGCGTACCGCAAAAAAATAAATAAATAAAATAAAATAGCAATCATGCCATGTTTTTTTTTTTTTTTTTTTTTTTTTTTGCGGTATGCGGGCCTCTCACTGTTGTGGCCTCTCCCGTTGCGGAGCACAGGCTCCGGATGCGCAGGCCCAGCGGCCATGGCTCACAGGCCCAGCCGCTCCGCGGCATATGGGATCCTCCCAGACCGGGGCACGAACCCGTATCCCCTGCATCGGCAGGCGGACTCTCAACCACTGCGCCACCAGGGAGGCCCCATGCCATGTTTTTTTAAATGAGCAAACTATGAATTAAGTATGGGGTTTTAGGCACAGTTTTTTGACAAAATTGTATCACGGCACCATTTAACAGCCCTCAGTTTTTGTTGACTTTGCAAAATATTCAAGTTTTTCATTTTTTCCCCAAGATCTTTCTTCATCCTTTGATAATCATTCTCTTGGGAAGTACCCATCATACCATCATCCTTGTTGCTTTTCTCTTCTTCTATTGATAACTGATAGGACTCTGTTGGGTCATCAACGTCCACAGCTTTGAGTGAATTACTATTGCTCTCTCTAAACTCACTTTCACTGCCTTCAGGAAGTCCTGTATCATTCCCAAGATTTCTAGTTTTCCTTTGGGATCAATTTATATTATATTCACATTACATGTTTATCCTATATGACCATCACTGATGTTTATGAAATTGCTTGGGATTGGTGCTCGTGATAACTTGAGAAGGATATTTAAGTGAAGACTAATTTTAAAGTTCCTTAGTTACTATTTTTATATTTCCTATACAACTTGGTAACCCTGGGGTCTCTGGCAACAAATACTTAGCTAAGGAGAGTCCTTAGGTGCTTTGAGGAATAGGAAAATAAAGAAAAAGTAACTCAGCCTTAAGGGAGGCAAGACAAATATGTGTGAATCAACCAGCCTGGGCAAGGCAGCATAGAGAGTCATTGAGTTGTAGCCCATCCACTCCTTGAGGTCAGGGATATGGGTGTTCAACCTGGTGACCTCTGTGCCGGAACATAGTTTGTGCTTAATAAATACTTCTCTATGATTGTAAAGTACTCTTCAGATGAAAAAAAGGAAACTTCCAGTCAGAATAGCTGGAAAGGACTTTAAGGAGGTAGAATTTGAACTGGGCCTATAAGATAGGATTTAGGTAGAGGGAGGTTGGGGGGAAAACACAGTATTCAAAGGAAAGAACATATGCCTCCCAGAAAACTCCTCACATCCAAAGGCCATCCTATGCCTTCCTGTAAGCATTTTGTACCAATTTTTCACTACCCTAAGCCTCATTCCTTGTTAGACTTTAAGGGATCTCTTGAGAGGACCCCACCGACTCATCAAAGTTCTAAGCATTTATATGATTCATTCACAGTCTCTCTTTTCTGTTTAAACATTTTCCCACTGGAACAAGAAGCTAACCAATGGAAAGATGCTATTATGGGTAGAAATGAATGAAGTGGGTAGAAATATTAGAGTCATGTATTTGTCAAATGAATGAAGGCACAGACACAAATACACATGAATTTATTCATCTTTTCCTGGATTATTTAAGCTAGAAGAAGCCTCCAACATGCAGTACAGTGTTACCCACAGTGTGGTGACCATTCCATTGTTAATATTTGGACTGATTTTAGAGAGTATATAAATGAACTTTTTAAAATATTATATGATTATTATTCACTTTCACAAATACTAGAAAAATATATACATTCCCATGAATCTGGTGATTATTTTTAAACTTTAAAAGTGAGTCAAGGAGATTCAAGATGGCGGAGAGTAGGTGGACGTGGAGTTCATCCCTCTCCACGATGTATCAGGAATACATCTGTAGATGCAACGATTCTCACAGAACACCAGCTGAAAACTAGCAGAAGACCTTGGACACTGGAAAGGACTATAAAGATCCCTGCATAACTGGGTAGGATGGAAAAAAAGAAGGGAGAAGGAGGAGGAGAGGAAGCAGGCCAGGTCCTGCACCCCAGGGAAGGGAAGCTGAAGCAGAGGAGAGAGCCCCAAATTTGGGGAAACCCCCTTTCTGATGTGGAAATAGACTGGGACAGAGGGGAAGCATTAGAGGCTGTCAGAAGAGGGTGAAGCGGCCAGTTTGTGGGAGACAGGGCAGAATGAGAAATACACAGACGGTCCATACTGTGGCCATACGTGCCCAGGACTGGGACGTGTATTCACAGGTGTGCAAAGGGGCTGGGAGCTGGTGCGTGGGGACTGGAGAACAGGCTCAGAGGGAGAAGTGCTGTTGGCTGTGGGGAGACGGACTGAGGGGATGGGAGGGAGGAAATCTGCAGCAGGGAATGCCTAGGGAGGAAGACTGGACTGCCATGGAAGCAGGGTGCTATTGCTCAGTCACACACAGGGGGAGGAACCACTACTGTAGCCTCTCTCTACCTACACACCAGCACCTGCCAGTGACAATAAAAAAAGCCCCCTCAGGGCTGGCCCTCATGTGCCTTACGCCAGGAGGCAGAAAAGGCCCTCGCTAGGGCCATATCTCTTGCAGAAAAGGCCCTCGCTAGGGCCATATCTCTTGCACCCATGGCCACTGGCTTCCCAGCGCATTTGGCGCCCCTGGGGCTCCCATGATCCAAGCAGTCATACCACCTCTGCGCCTGGTCCTCACAGGGGCAGACCCAAGAGCTCCAAGGCAGACTCAGGACAAGACTCCTGTGGGTGGACCATGTGCAGAGCTGGGAATAAAACCAAAGCTGAACCCCAGGGATGGGGTGAATAAGGAAGAAGATGGAAAATCTTTCCACCAGCTGTACAAGCTGAAGATTAAATCCCCACAATCAGTTAGGTAGACCCTCCGTCTATGGAATATCTGAGTAGACACTGAGTGTTCCCACAAATGAAAACAGTCTAGGGCTTCCCTGGTGGCACAGTGGTTGAGAATCTGCCTGCCAATGCAGGGGACACAGGTTCGAGCCCTGGTCTGGGAAGATCCCACATGCCACGGAGCAACTAAGCCCGTGCGCCACAGCTACTGAGCCTGCGCGTCTGGAGCCTGTGCTCCGCAACAAGAGAAGGCCGCGACAGTGAGAGGTCCACGCACCGCGATGAAGAGTGGCCCCCGCTCGCCGCAACTAGAGAAAGCCCTCGCACAGAAACGAAGACCCAACACAGCCAAAAATAAATAAATAAGTTTCTAAAAATAAAAAAAAAACAGTCTAACTCTGGCAGCTGTGGACTTTGGGGGCAGCACAAGCAGGAACTGGGCCAGATCAGAGCCTGAGTGGTCCCCACAGTGCCCACAGCAGGTCCAAAGACCAGCCCAGAGGCAGAGGAGAGCCTCCTGGGGCTGTGGCTCACAGCGTGTGCAAGGACACTTACAGCAGACACCCATGGAAACATAATTATTACTATTGACTTTATTATGTTTTGATTCATTCTGTTGTTGGTTCTAGCTTTTTTTTTTTGGTTTCTTTTTCTTTTTTTGTTTGTTTCTTGTTGTTTTAGGGGGGTTTTTTGTTTTGTTTATTTAGTCTTTTGCGATCTCTGTTTTATAACTTTAAAAAAATTTTTTATACATTTCTATTTATACTTTGTTTTTCTGTTTTCCTGTGTTTTTCCCCTTTTTATTTTATTATTATCTTTTTAATCATTTTTATCAGTTTGTTGTTTCCTTGCTTTATTCTTCAGTTGGCACACTGCTTTGGTTTTGTTTTTAGGTTATGTGTTTTTGTTACTTTTAATCCTAATTGTTTGATTTCATTTTTGAATTCTTCTATTTGTCTGGTTGTTCTCTGGCTTTTTGTTTTATTTGGCTCTGTTTTTGTTTCTTTTATGTGTGTGTGTGTTTCCTTGTTTCTGTTTATGTTTGATTTTGTTTTCACCATTTCTCTGGGGTTTTGTTTGTCTTTTTTCTCTTTAATATATTTTCTATTTTTTTTAATATTTGTTTCTATGTTGCTTTTCTGCTCTTCTGTATTCTTTCCCCTTTCTCTTTTTCTTTTTTTTTTTCTTAATACCATTTTTGTTGGTTTGATTTGTTTCTTTGCTTCATTCTTCAGTTAGCACTCTGCTTTGGTTTTATTTTTTGGTTTGGGGTTTTTGTCAGCTTTCTTCTTAATTGTTTGATTTTCTTCTTGGGTTCTTTTGTTTGTCTGGTTGTTTTTCTATTTGATTTATTTTGTTCTGTTTTTGTTTCTTTTGTGTGTGTGCATGTTTCCTTGTTTCTGTTTGTATGATTTTACTTTTTACCATTTGTCTGGGTTTTTGTTAGTCTTTTTTTTTTTCTTAATCCCCCTTATTGCCAGGACAAGCGACTTGCAGGGTCATGGTCCCTCAACCAGAAGTCGAGCCTGAGGCTCTAGAGTGGGAGCATGGAGCCCGGGATGCTGGACCGCTAGAGAATTCCTGGACCCAGGGAAGATTAATCACCAAGAGCTCTTTTGGAGGCCTCTATATGAATCCAAGACCCAGCTCCACCCAACTGCCAGCAGCTCCCAACGCTGGATGCCTCACCCTAAACAACAAACAAGACAAGAACAAAAGCCCACCCATCAGCACACAGACTACTTAAAGTGCTAGTAAGCTCACAGATACCCCAAAACATACCACATGACATGGCCCTGCTCATCAGAGGGAAAATACTCAGTTCCACCCACCAGAACGCAGGCACCAGTCCCTCCCATCAGGAAGCCTACACAAGGCACTGGATCAACCCCACCACCGGAGGCAGAGAACAGAAGCAAGAGGAACTACGACCCTGCAGCCGAGGGAAAGAAGACCTCAAATACTGTAAATTAGACAAAATGAGAAGACAGAGAAATATCTTGTAGGCAAAGGAGCAAGATAAAAACCCACAAGACCAAATAAATGAAGAGGAAATAGGCAAACTACCTGAAAAAGAATTCAGAGTAATGATAGTAAAGATTATCAGAAATCTTGGAAAGAGAATAGAAAAAATACAAGAAATGTTTAACAAGGACCTAGAAGGACTAAAGAGCAAACAAACAGTAATGAACAACACAATAACTGAAATTAAAAATACTTTATTTAATTTTTTAATTAAATAAAAAATAGCAGAAAACTGAGGCAGAAGAATGGATAAGTGAGCTGGAAGATAGAAAGGTGGAAATAACTGCCAGGGAGCAGAATAAAGAAAAAAGAATGAAAAGAATTGAGGACAGTCTCAGAGACCTCTGGAACGACATTAAGCGTACCAACAATGAATTATAGGCATCCCAGAAGAAGAAGAAAAAAGAAAGGGTCTGAGAAAATATTTGAAGAGATTATAGTTGAAAACTTCCCCAACATGGGAAAGGAAATAGTCAATCAAGTCCAAGACGTGCAGAGAGTCCCATACAGGATAAACCCAAGGAGAAACATGCCGAGACACATATTAATCAAACTAACAGAAATTAAGCACAATGAAAAAATATTAAAAGCAGCAAGGGAGGGGCTTCTCTGGTGGTGCAATGGTTGAGAGTCCGCCTGCCGATGCAGGGGACGCGGGTTCGTGCCCTGGTCTGGGAGGATCCCACATGCCGCGGAGCGGCTGGGCCTGTGAGTCATGGCCGCTGAGCCTGTGCGTCCGGAGCCTGTGCTCCGCAACGGGAGAGGCCACAATAGTGAGAGGCCCGCGTACTGCAAAAAAAAAAAAAAAAAAAGTAATAAAAAAGCAGCAAGGGAAAAGCAACAAATAACATACAAGGGAATCCCCATAAGGTTAACAGCTAATCTTTCAGCAGAAACTCTACAGGCCAGAAGGGAGTGGCAAGATATATTTAAACTGATGAAAGGGAAAAACCTACAACCAAGATTACTCTACCCAGCAAGGATCTCATTCAGATTTGATGAAGAAATCAAAAGTTTTACATACAAGCAAAAGTTAAGAGAATTCAGCACCACCAAACCAGCTTTACAAAAAATGCTAAAGGAAATTCTCTAGGCAGGAAACACAAGAGAAGGAAAAGACTTACAAAAACAAATCCAAAACAGTTAAGAAAACAGTAACAGGAACATACATATCAATAATTTCCTCAAATGTAAATGGATTAAATGCCACAACCAAAAGACACAGACTGGCTGAATGGATACAAAAACAAGACTCATATATATTTTGTCTACAAGAGACCCACTTCAGACCTAGGAACACAAACAGACTGAAAGTGAGGGGTTGGAGAAAGATATTCCATGAAAATGGAAATCAAAAGAAAGCTGGAGTAGCAATACTCATATCAGATAAAATACACTTTAAAATAAAGACTATTATAAGAGACAAGGAAGGACACTATATAATGATCAAGGGATCAATCCAAGAAGATATAACAATTGTAAATATCTATTCACCCAACACAGGAGCACCTCAATACATAAGGCAAATGCTAACAGCCATAAACAGGGAAATGAACAGTAACACAATAATAGTAGGTGACTTTAACACTCCACTTACACCAATGGACAGACCATCCAAACAGAAAATAAATAAGAAAACACAAGCTTTAAATGACACATTAGATCAGATGGACTTAACTGATATTTATAGGACATTCCATCCAAAAACAACAGAATACACTTTCTTCTCAAGTGCACACGGAACATTCTCCAGGATAGATCACACCTTGGGTCACAAATCAAGCCTCCCTAAATTTAAGAAAATTGAAATTGTATCAAGCATCTTTTCCAACCACAACACTATGAGACTAGATATCAATTACAGGAAAAAAAACTGTAAAAACTACAACACATGTAGGCTAAACAATATGCTACTAAACCACAAAGGGATCACTGAGGAAATCACAGAGGAAATCAAAAAATACCTAGAAACAAATGACAATGAAAACACGACAACCCAAAACCTATGGGATGCAGCAAAAGCAGTTCTAAGAGGGAAGTTTATAGCGATACAATCTTACCTCAAGAAATAAGAAAAATCTCAAATAAACAACCTAACCTGACACCTGAAGCAATTATAGAAAGAACAAAAAACCACAAAGTCAGCAGAAGGAAAGAAATCATAAAGATCAGATCAGAAATAAATGAAAAAGAAATGAAAGAAACAACACCAAAGATCATTAAAACTAAAAGCTGATTCTTTGAGAAGATAAACAAAATTGATAAAACATTTTTCCAGACTCATTAGGAAAAAAAGGGAGAATACTCAAAGCAACAGAATTAGGAATGAAAAAGGAGAAGTAACAACTGACACTGCAGAAATACAAAGGGTCATGAGAGACTACTACAAGCAACTATATGCCAATAAAATGGACAACCTGGAAGAAATGGACAAATTCTTAGAAAACTACAACCTTCCAGAACCAGGAGGAAATAGAAAACATGAACAGACCAATCACAAGTCTGAAATTGAAACTGTGATTAAAAATCTTCCAACAAACAAAAGTCCAGGGCCAGATGGCTTCACAGGTGAATTCTATCAAACGTTTAAAAAAGAGCTAACACCTTTCCATCTCAAACTGTTCCAAAATATAGCAGAAGGAAGAACACTCCCAAACTCATCCTACGAAGCCACCATCACCCTGATACCAAAACCAGATGAGGATGTCACCAAAAAAAGAAAATTACAGGCCAATATCACTGATGAACATAGATGAAAAAACCCTTAACAAATACTAGCAAACAGAATCCAACAGCACATTAAAAGGATCATACACCATGATCAAGTGGGGTTTATCCCAGGAATGCAAGGATTCTTCAATATATGCAAATCAATCAGTGTGACACACCACATTAACAAACTGAAGGATAAAAACGATATGATAATCTCAATAGATGCGGAACAAGCTTTTGACAAAATTCAACACACATTTATGATAAAAACTCTCCAGAAAGAGGGCATAGAGGAAACCTACCTCAACATAATAAACTCCATATATGACAAACCCACAGCCAAAATCATTGTCAATGGGAAAAAACTGAAAGCATTTCTTCTAAGATCAGGAACAAGACAAGGGTACCCACTCTCACCACTATTATTCAACATAGTTTGGAAGTTTTAGCCATGGCAATCAGAGAAGAAAAAGAAATAAAACGAATCCAAATTGGAAAAGAAGAAGTAAAACTGTCACTGCTTGCAGATGACATTACACTATACATATATAAACCTAAAGATGCCACCAGAAAACTACTAGAGCTAATCAGTGAATTTGGTAAAGCAGCAGGATACAAAATTCATGCACAGAAATCTCTTGCATTCCTATACACTAACAGTGAAAACTCAGAAAGAGAAATCAAGGAAACACTCCCATTTACCACTGAAACGAAAAGAATAAAATACCTAGGAATAAACCTACCTAAGGAGGCAAAAGACCTGTATGCAGAAAACTATAAGACACTTACGAAAGAAATCAAAGACAGCACAAACAGATGGAAAGATATACCATTTTTTTTGGATTGGAAGAATCAACATGTGAAAGTGACTATACTACCCAAAGCAATCTACAGATTCAATGCAATTGCTATCAAATTACCAATGGCATTTTTCACAGAACTAGAACAAAAAATTTTACAATTTGTATGGAAACACAAAAGACCTCGAATAGCAAAATCAATCTTGAGGGGAAAAAAATGGGGCTGGAGGATTCAGGCTCCCCGACTTCAGACTCTACTACAGGCTACAGTAATCAAGACAGCATGGTACTGGCACAAAAAAAGAAATGTAGATCAGTGGAACAAACTAAAAAGCCCAGAGATAAACCCACACACATATGGTTACCTTATCTTTGACAAAGGAGGCTAGAATATACAATGGAGCAAAGACAGCCTCTTCAGTAAGTGGAGCTGGGAAAACTGGACAGCTACATGTAAAAGAATGAAATTAGAACACTTCCTAACACCATTCACAAAAATAAACTCAAAATGGATTAAAGACCTAAATATAAGGCCAGACACTATAAAACTCTTAGAGGAAAACATAGGCAGAACACTCTGACATAAATCGCAGCAAGATCTTTTTTGACCCACCTCCTAGAGTAATGGGAATAAAATCAAAAATAAACAAATGGGACCTAATGAAATTTAAAAGCTTTTGCACAGCAAAGGAAACCATAAACGAGACAAAAAGACAACCCTCAGAATGGGACAAAATATTTGCAAATGAAGCAATGGACAAAGGATTAATCTCCAAAATATACAAGCAGCTCATGCAGCTCAGTATCAAAAAAATAAACAACCCAGTCCAAAAGTGGGCAGAAGACCTAAATAGACATTTCTCCAAGGAAGATATACAGATTGCCAACAAACACATGAAAAGCTGCTCAACATCACTAATCATGAGAGAAATGCAAATCAAAACCACAGTGAGGTATCACCTCACACTGGTCAGAATGGCCATCATCACAAAGTCTACAAACAATAAATGCTGGAGAGGGTGTGGAGAAAAGGGAACCCTCTTGCACCGCTGGTGGGAATGCAAATTGATACAGCCACTATGGAAAACAGTATGGAGGCTCCTTAAAAAACTAAAGATATAACTACCATATGATCCAGCAATCCCACTACTGGGCATATACCCTGAGGCAACTATAATTCAAAAAGATACATGTACCACAATGTTCACTGCAGCACTATTTACAATAGCCAGGTCATGGAAGCAACCTAAGTGTCCATTGACAGATGAATGGATAAAGAAGATGTGGCACATATATACAATGGAATATTACTCAGCCATAAAAAAGAACAAAATTGAGTTATTTGTAATGAGGTGGATGGACCTAGAGTCTATCATACAGAGTGAAATAAGTCAGAAAGAGAAAAACAAGTACCATGTGCTAACGCACATATATGTAATCTAAAAAAAACGGTACTGGGCTTCCCTGGCGGCGCAGTGGTTGAGAGTCCGCCTGCCGATGCAGGGGACGCAGGTTCGTGCCCCGGTCTGGGAAGATCCCACATGCCGCGGAGCAGCTGGGCCCGTGAGCCATGGCCGCTGAGCCTGCGCGTCCGGAGCCTGTGCTCCGCAACGGGAGAAGCCACAACAGTGAGAGGCCCACGTACCGCAAAACAAACAAACAAACAAACAACAACAACAAAAAAAAACGGTACTGATGAACCTAGTGGCAGGGCAGGAATAAAGACGCAGACATAGAGAACAGACTTGAGGACACAGGCAGGGAAGGGGAAGCTGGGACGAAGTGAGAGAGTAGCAGTGACATATATACACTACCAAATGTAAGATGGATGGTTAGTAGGAAGCTGCTGCATAGCACAGGGCGATCAGCTTGATGCTTTGTGATGATCTAGAGGGGTGGGATAGGGAGGATGGGAGGGGGGCTCATGAGGGAGGGGATATGGGGATATATGTATACTTATAGCTGATTCACTTGTTGTACAACAGAAACTAACACAACCTTGTAAAGCAATTATACTGCAATAAAAGTTTTTTAAAGAGTCAAATTGAAGAAAACATTAGTACTAGTACATGTGCCATATGATTCAAAGTAATAATTAACACTTATACAGCTCTTGCTACATATTAGCCATCATTCCAAGGACTTTACTTATGTTAACTTATTTAATCTGCACAACCATCTGCATTTCACAGATGAGGAAACTGGGGCACTTGACTGAGGTCACACAGTTAGAATACAGCAAAGCCAAATTAGAACTCAGGTGTGTGGGTCCAGAGTCCATGATCATAACCACTATACTAAAAATGTAGTATATGAATATAAATAACATATAAATAAATTTTGAGAAACACTGACACAGTCCACCACTTCCCCACTTCTCCCTCTCTCAACCTTACACATAAGTAAACTGAACCTCCAAGAGGTTAAATAACATGCTCAAGGTCAACAGGAATAACAGGAAGTTATTCATAGAGCTATTACTACAATCCAGAATCTCCATGCTCAGATCTGGGGCTCCTACCTCCCCACCAGGGTGCCTCTGAACAGACCTTCTTATTTGCTCAGAACGTTTGATACGTAGTCTGTGCAGATTAACACATAACATCAGGGCTGGCTCCATGGGTGGATGATCTGTGCAGTTACACAGGGCTCTGCACTTGGCTTAATGCTCTGCTGCTGTCTTCTTGAATTCTTAACAATTTTTTAACAAGAGGCTCCATGGTTTCATTTTGCACTGGGACCTACAAATTATGTAGTGAGTCCTGCATAATATCTATGTTTCTGGAGAACCAGAGGAATTTTGCAAAAGTGATGAGGTGGCAGGAACCCCCTGCCTATGGTTTTGTTTTTTTGATACAAAGCTAGATTTGAAATTTTTTTTAATGTTAGCATATCTAAATTCATATATGTGATTGGTTTACAGTTTTTGTTTTAATTTTTATTAGAGCATAGTTGCTTTACAATGTTGTATTAGTTTCTACTGTACAGCAAAGTGAGTCAGCTATATGTATACATATATCCCCTCTTTTTTGGATTTCCTTCCCATTTAGGTCACCACAGAGAATTGAGTAGAGTTCCCTGTGCTATACAGTAGGTTCATTAGTTATCTACTTTATACATAGTATCAATAGTGTATATATGTCAATACCAATCTTCCAATTCATCCCACCTCCCCCTTTCCCCCTTGGTATGCATGTTTGCTCTCTACATCTGTGTCTCTATTTCTGCTTTGTAAATAAGATCATTTATACCAATTTTTTCAGATTCCACACATATGCATTAATATACCATACTTCTTTTTCCTTCTTACTTCACTCTGAATGACAGTCTCTAGGTCCACCCACATCTTTATAAATGACCCAATTTTGTTCCTTTTTATGGCTGAGTAATATTCCATTGTATATATGTGCCACATCTTCTTTATCCATCATCTGTCAATGGACATTTAGGTTGCCTCCATGACCTGGCTATTGTAAATAGTGCTGCAGTGAACATTGTGGTACATGTATCTTTTTGAATTATGGTTTTCTCAGGGTATATGCCCAGTAGTGGGATTGCTGGATCATATGGTAGTTCTACTTTTAGTTTTTTAAGGAACCTCCATACTGTTCTCCATAGTGGCTGTACCAATTCACATTCCCACCAGCAGTGCAAGAGGGTTCCCTTTTCTCCACACCCTCTCCAGCATTTGTTGTTTGTAGATTTTCTGATGATGCCCATTCTAACTGGAGTGAGGTGATACCTCATTGTAGTTTTGATTTGCATTTCTCTAATGATTAGTGACGTTGAGCATCTTTTCATGTGTTTGTTGGCAATCTGTTATGTCTTCTTTGGAGAAATGTCTATTTGGGTCTTCTGCCCATTTTTGTATTGGGTTGTTTATTTTTTTGATATTGAGCTGCATGAGCTGCTTGTATATTTTGGAGATTAATCCTTTGTCCATTGCTTCGTTTGCTAATATTTTGTCCCATTCTGAGGGTTGTCTTTTTGTCTCGTTTATGGTTTCCTTTGCTGTGCAAAAGCTTTTAAATTTCATTAGGTCCCATTTGTTTATTTTTGATTTTATTCCCATTACTCTAGGAGGTGGGTCAAAAAAGATCTTGCTGCGATTTATATCACAGAGTGTTCTGCCTATGTTTTCCTCTAAGAGTTTTATAGTGTCTGGCCTTATATTTAGGTCTTTAATCCATTTTGAGTTTATTTTTGTAAATGGTGTTAGGAAGTGTTCTAATTTCATTCTTTTACGTGTAGCTGTCCAGTTTTCCCAGCTCCACTATTGAAGAGGCTGTCTTTGCTCCATTGTATATTCTAGCCTCCTTTGTCAAAGATAAGGTAACCATATGTGTGTGGGTTTATCTCTGGGCTTTCTAGCTTGTTCCACTGATCTATATTTCTGTTTTGTGCCAGTACCATACTGTCTTGATTACTGTAGCCCTGTAGTAGAGTCTGAAATTAGGGAGCCTGATTCCTCCAGCTCCGTTTTTTTTCCTTTTTTTTCTCAAGATTGCTTTTGCTATTCAAGGTCTTTTGTGTTTCCATACAAATTATAAAATTTTTTGTTCTAGGTCTTCCCTGGTGGCGCAGTGGTTGAGAGTCCGCCTGCCGATGCAGGGGACATGGGTTCGTGCCCCGGTCTGGGAAGATCCCACATGCCGCGGAGCGGCTGGGCCCATGAGCCATGGCCGTTGAGCCTGCGCATCCGGAGCCTGTGCTCCGCAACGGGAGAGGCCACAACAGTGAGAGGCCCACATACCGCAAAAAAAAAAAAAAAAAATTTTTGTTCTAGTTCTGTGAAAAATGCCATTGGTAATTTGATAGCAATTGCATTGAATCTGTAGATTGCTTTGGGTCATATAGTCACTTTCACAATGTTGATTCTTCCAATCCTAGAACATGGTATATCTTTCCATCTGTTTGTGTCATCTTTGATTTCTTTCATCAGTATCATAGTTTTCTGCATACAGGTCTTTTACCTCCTTACGTAGGTTTATTCCTAGGTATTTTATTCTTTTGTTGCAGTGGTAAATGGGATTGTTTCCTTAATTTCTCTTTCTGAATTTTCATTTTTAATGTATAGGAGTGCAAGAGATTTCTGTGTATTAATTTTGTATCCTGTGAGTTTACTAAGTTCATTGATTAGCTCTAGTAGTTTTCTGGTGGCATCTTTAGGATTTTCTATGTACTGTATAATGTCATCTACAAACAGTGACAGTTTTACTTCTCCTTTGCCAGTTTGGATTCCTTTTACTTCTTTTTCTTCTCTGATTGCCGTGGCTAGGACTTCCAAAACTACGTTGAATAATAGTGGCGAGAGTGGATATCCTTGTCTTGTTCCTGATCTTAGAGGAAATGCTTTCAGTTTTTCACCATTGAGAATGACGATTGCTGTGGGTATGTCATATATGGCCTTTATTATGTTGAGGTAGGTTTCCTCTATGCCCACTTTCTGGAGAGTTTTTATCATAAATGGGTGTTGAATTTTGTCAAAAGCTTGTTCTGCATCTATTGAGATGACCTTATGGTTTTTATTCTTCAATTTGTTAATATGGTGTATCACATTGATTGATTTGCGTATATTGCCTTTGGAGTCAGACAGCCCCAAGTTCAATCACAGCTCTGCCACTTCCTTGTGACCTTGGGAAGTTCACTTAACTCCTTTGGGCCTCAGTTTTCTCATCTGTAAAAATGCAGATAATTCTTTTAGCCTTGATCTAGTTGCTGTTTGGGGCTTAAGTAAGAAAATATCAGAGAAAGCAGTAAGAAATATTGTTTTGTTGCCTTTCTTTTAAAAAGCTAGAATGATTCATTGTCTCCCAGAGCAGCTATCACATGCCAAAGTACAACATGAACCTGTTCTGACTCAGGCTGCCTTCCCAGTTATCAGGCAGAAGAAAACTCCCAGAGAACCTTTTGTAATCTTGCTGATAGCACAAACTTCAAACTAGCTCCAGAAACTGTTACTCCTTGGCATGGGAGGATGCCACCCTGCAGCTTGGGCTGGCCAGACAGAGGGCAATGAAGCCTGCAGTTTAAGAAGCACCCAACTGCTAGCTATTAACTGCTTTGGTATCATGATCTTTGAAGGCTGGAATATAAGTAAGTTTCGCCTAGAACAAAGATTCTCAACCTTGACTACACAACAGAATCATGAGAGTTGCTTCTAAAACATTCTATGACCAGGATCCCCTCACAGAGATGTTCTGATTCATTTGGTCTGGTATGGCCAACTATTGGGTATTTTTAAAGCTCTCTTAGGTAATTTTAATGTGAAGCCAGGTTTACAATGATCTAGAACAGTGGTTCTCAAAGTGTGGTCCCAGACCAGCAGCATCAATATTATGTGGAAACTAGTTAGAGATGCAATTTCAGAGCCCATCCCAGACCTACAGATAGAATCAGAATCTCTGAGGGCAATTTAGATTTTAACAAGCCCCCCAGGTAATTCTGATGCATGCTCAAATTTGAGAGCCACTGATCTAGAGAGAAGAATAAGAAGATATTAGCAAGAAGGGCAGATAATTTAATTATAAAACTCCCTATTTTTGGATATATAAAGTATATCCATCCCACAACCCCAAATTGGTTTGTAAAATTTTTAACTATCTTGTAGAATAAATATCCTATCTCTAAACATCTGAGCCTCCAAAATGCCAGATTATTCTTCTTAATCTCTCTATTCATAATATAAGTTTCCTGGGGAGAACAGTAGAGAGATTTCTAAATGGAGCTTCTTATGAAACTTCTGATACTTTTTAAAAAGATTTACACGGTTAGGCTGAGTCATAACTTGATAATCTTCTTAAACACATTTTTTTACCCAAATTTCTCTAAATGAATCTTAATTACAGCATTTTTGTAACAATGTTTTCTAAGCTTTTGACCTTGAGAAGAGCACAACTCACAGTGAGAAACGAGGCACGGTCCTAACTAGACACCCAGCACTTGTTTATTTTCCTTTTGACAAGAGAAATAACACGAATAGCAAATGTTTAATAATCCCCAACAAAATGAACACAAAGCGGCCTTCATCTACCTTTTCTCTTCGATGATGCAGTTTTGTAAAGGAATACCTCAGGGGTTGGGCAGAGGCTCAGGGAATATGAAACTAGGAGGGACCAGTAAGAACACTATACAATGGTATTTTCCAGGCATGTGTCAGGTCTACTGGTCCCTGTGGGCCTTTATTGTAAATGAATCATCTGTTAGACCAGCTGTGGGTGCCCTGACTCTGGAGTCTGTCAAGTTTTCATCTGGAATTTTTTCAGTCCCTCTGAGGAAACCAAATTACCATCTATAGCTCTAAAGAACAGATAGGACTTGTGATTTGCGCAATGGTCCTCATAAATCCTGTACTAAACCATCACTATCCCAAAGAGAAGGCATACTTTACGGTCTTCGCCTGAGCTCTCATCTGAAATCCTATTGGAAACTGACCCAAAGCAGCCACTGTGATGAAGGGAAGAGGAGGGAGAGAAGGGGGCCATGAATTCGACCTGAGAGGGCACCAAGATAAACAAATTCCTGATGATGTGTCCCATAAATAAGTTTGAAATTCTCCTTGAAGGAAACAAGAAAACTGGCAGCTTCAACATCAAAATCATGCTCAGAAGAGCAAGAAAAATCACGGAGGCCAGAGTGAGGATGGCCACAGGGCCAGGGTGATTCCAAGAGGGAGGGAGGGAGGAGGTGAATCGTTCAGCAGCTGGGGCTGCCTGCTGGCAGAGGTGCTGGGCTACACAGGGAGACACCTGGCTGAGAATGAAGGGAGAGGAGAACGTGGCAGTGGAAGGCCCTGGAGCGGGTGTGTGCCGTGCACCCTTAACAGACAGCGCTGTGAAAGAGTGGGTGATGGGCTTCTTTCCCTCAGCATTACATTTGTGAGATTCATCCGACTTGTGCTTGTAGTTTTAGTTTGTTCGTTCTCCTTGCTGTCTAGCATTCCACTGTGTTGATATACCACAATGTATTTATCCATCCTGGTATCCATGGATATTTAGCATGTTTCCAGTCAGGGCCATTAGGAACAGAGCTGCTACGAACATTCTTGTACATGTTTTCAGTGGACACACAGACACATTTCCCTTGGGCTTCTATTTAGTTAGAGGTGGAACTGCTGGCTTGGATTATTGGACTTCTTAATATGTCTTTAGACAAGATTGCGTTCTGTCTCACAGCCATTATACTCAACAAATAACGTGAGGGTCTCCAGCTCCATTTTGCAGGTGGGAAACAGAGGCATAAAGAATGTGACTTTATGTTAGATCAGCTGCAGGGCCAGAAGAGAAGCTCCCCCGGTCCCCATTCCATCCTGAGCCTGCTCTTCCTGGCCACACCATATTAAACAAACCTTACTGTTATTACAATCAACAGGGCTTGTGAGTATTTAAAAAATAACCAGCAAAGTGGGAGCTGGTGGGGATTGTGCTGGATGGGAGGCCACCTTCTCATTACCATCTTCATTTCTGCATTGGCAAGTGTCTGTTTTGGAAAGTTGATCCCAGAGTAGTAAAAATAAAAAAGCCTCCGGGCATAACAAAGTGCCTTGTTACCTTCAGCGGGCAGGGCTTCCTGCTGGAAAGCTTGCTCCAGGAAGAGGCTGCTCCACCCAGCCTGAGGTCAGGTGGCCCACCTCTCTTGGCCCTGAGCATGGAGCCATGTTCAGAGGACAGGAAGCTCCTGGGGGACTCCAGAGGTCAGGGACCTTCTTCATAACCTGAGCTTGTTCCTACAGGATTGGAAATCTGTCTAGACCCAGGTCACCCGGGCTCTTTTCAGCATTGAGTTTTTGTTCTGGATTTCTCCCGTATGATTCAGAGGACCCCCTACCCCTACCCCTCTCACTTGTAGGTTTGAGGTCATTTGCTTAATTTGAACAGGATGGACCGAGACAAGTGGAGTAAGTAGGTGTTTCGCCAGCTGACACTGAGGTGCCCTGAACTCGTGAAGGCAACCTGGCATCCCGAAAAGCTCTCTGGAGGCCCCTGGGTAGGATGGGAGCAGCCCTCCATTTAGACTCAAGAGATGTGAGTTCTGGTGCCATTTCAATCCCTGCATATTGCACACTTCTTAACTTCTCTGGGATGATGGACGAGGAAGTGCGTTTGTATAAAGGGCCTTCTGATCACAAGGTATTGTTACATAAAGAAAGCCCATTCAATTGCTGAAGGCATGATTCTTCATCTTGTCTAGCCCGAACCTCTCAGGCTAGACAAGATGAAGACAATATGGCAGGCATAGTCTCCACCCGGGAACTTCTGTCCGGAAAAGAAGCCAGAGCCTCCCTTTGAATATGTCCCTTCAGCGCAAACAGCCTCTCACGGGACTCATTGCCATTACTGGGTGCCCAGTACAGCCGTGTCTGCTGTTAAAATATTGAAACACGTCTGTGCCTGCTGCTAACTAGTCACTGCCTGGAGTGCTCCCTCCCCTCCACGATCCAGCAACGAAAAAAATAACTCCAGCCCAGCAGGGGGGCCTCCAAGACCCTGCTGCAACACAAAAGCTGATTCCCTTCTGATTTTTAACATCACACTTGCCTTTCATTCATTCAGATATCAGATGTATAACTACAAAGCAGTGGATCTAAGTTTTTATGGAACTGGAGAATTAAGTACCCAAATAGAATAAGTAATATTATTTATCAATCAGCCATCTTATTCTTGAGGCTTGGTTCCGAATGACTTCTGGCTTATGCTAAAAGCAAATCTACTTTCAAAAGATAAAACTTTGCCATCTGTAAGGGTTTACAAAAGAGTAAACCCAATCCCAGTGACAACCTAAATGACAGGACCCAAAACCTATTTCAAGCAATGACAGCATCATTGGAATAAGTGTATAGCTCCCAAAAGTGAAGAGTTTATCCAAACATAATAATTTGGGGAAATTTTAATGCTGCTGGATATCAGATGATATTAAGGAATTTTTAAAATAAATTTCTTTTTTTTAATACATTTATTTCTTTATGTATTTTTGGCTGCATTGGGTCTTCGTTGCTGCACGCAGGCTTTCTTTTTAGTTGTGGCGAGTGGAGGCTACTCTTTGCTGCGGTGCACGGGCTTCACATTGCGGTGGCTTCTCTTGTTGCAGAGCATGGGCTCTAGGCACACGGGCTTCAGTAGTTGTGGCGTAAGGGCTTCAGTAGCTGTGGCTTGCGGGCTCTAGAGCGCAGGCTCAGTAGTTGTGGTGCACGGGCTTAGTTGCTCTGCAGCGTGTGGGATCTTCCCGGACCAGGGCCCCGTGTCCCCTGAATTGGTAGGCGGATTCTCAACCACTGCACCACCAGGGAAGCTCGATATTAAGGAATTATTATCAATTTTTAGATGTGATAATGATACTAAGTTAAGGTTTTTAAAGGAGTCTATTTTACAGATACATACTGAAACATTTACAGATGAAACAGGATGAAAGGGATTTGTTTCAAAATAATCTAAAGACAAAGTGGTAGGGGGGAGGGAGTGGGCTAGCGATTAATACATAGGCTTTTTTATACTATTCTCTCCACTTCTGTATGTTTTAAATTCTTCAAAAGTAAAGTTCAGCAAAATTGTTTCCAATCAGTCTATACCTCCCAGCCACCCCTGGTAGGTGGGAGAAAGAACAATTGAAAGCAGCCTGGATTAGGACATGGAGGACCCAGGAGGATCCACAGTCCAAACACTACTTAAACACTGACTGTGTAGCTGTGGAAAGTCCTGTATTTCGCCTTGTGCCGCAGTTTCCAGCCTGTGAAACGCACATAACCTTAACCCCCCCACACACACACACCATTCTGAAACAGGCCAGGAGGAGTCTAAACAAGACAACATTTGTAAAACATTTTGCGTTCCTTGGGGGAAAGGTGTGACATAAAGGATGCATCACTGTAGGATCTCAGCACCCAGAGGGGTTGTGTGAAGTTTTGTTCAGATGATTCAGGATTCCCAGAGCTCCTCACAGATTTTTCAGAAACGACCTCATGCTTCCTTCTCTAAGCCAACTGAAAAAAGGAGCAGAAACAAAACACCCTGCTTCTACACAGGAGGCTTTTAGCAGCTCTGTTTACTCCTCCAACACAAAGCCCTTGTTTATGTGTGACAGATGGTAATACATGTTTCTCTCTTCTCTCCGCCCCCACTCATTTGTTCCCCTCTGTTCCTTTGTCCCCCTCTATTCTTCCTTTTCTCCAGTCCTTCTCTGCCTCACACCACTTTTCCTGAACTGATTCAAGGGCCAGGGAGAAGGATAAAGGCAGACAGAACGCCAAGCCCTAGGAGAACGCATGTGCCCAAGCCGGCTATTCATGCTGTCAGGCCCATGCACACAGTCGATTCTTGGTTCACAGCACTCATATTTGAAATGTATTTTTGAAGACAGAGTGACACACCTTTGAAACTGTAGGGGGCTCAGAGCAAACATTAGGAGGCCCATAAATATTTATGTGGTAGGTTTCCATGGATTGCTTTCCCAAAGTAATCACAGTCGACACATTTGTGTACACACACACACACACACACACACACACACACTCCTGTTCCTTCCAGGCCCAGCCACTCCCCAGATAGAACCTAACCTTGTACCAAATATTTTTGTGCTAGGCACAGTCTATAACGCAGCAGTGGAGGGGGTGTGAGGGGCTGAATAAGCTACAGCCTTCTCTCTATCCTCATGGAATGCTGCTGCTGTCCCTCACAGACCCAGGCAAGTGACTTAGTCTTTCCCAGCCTCCATTTCTTCGTCTGTAAAATGAAGGTATTCAAACAGGTAAATGACATAGACTCTTTTCCAGCTCTAAATATCTATGATTCTATGAGTAATCACACCAAGGCTCCCAGAGAATTCCCATAAACCGATCTACCTGACACCCCAATACTTGGTGGGGAGAGGGGAAGGTTTGTCAGAATAGATGTCAAACCAGTGCTCGAATGATGACCCGTATAGTACAGAAAGAGAAGCTAAGGGCAAAGGGGGAAAGAAAAAATGGTATTGTTTAGTAGGGAAATAACGTGCTTATAAATAGGATCCGAAAAGGGGATCAAAGAGGAAAGAATTGATGTAATAGATACCAAGCCGAAGGAGAAGACAAGCTTTGGCACCTGCCTGTATGTCTAAGAGTAAAGACAGCAAGAAAGAAAAATCGGGCATAAGGAGGTGTGTGCCTGACGATAAACTCAGTCTCCTGAAACAAACATGCTTCCAGGGCTTCCTTGGTGGCGCAGTAGTTGAGAGTCCGCCTGCCGATGCAGGGGACGCGGGTTCATGCCCCTGTCCGGGAGGATCCCACATGCCGCGGAGCGGCTGGGCCCGTGAGCCATGGCCACTGAGCCTGCACGTCCGGAGCCTGTGCTCCGCAACAGGAGAGGCCACAACGGTGAGAGGCCCACATACCGCAAAAACAAACAAACAAACAAACAAACAAAACATACTTCCAACAGACACATTCTCCAAGAAGCAGCATGCTGGCCCTTTTAAGAGAGGCCTCAGTTTGGTGCCTTGCTCTACAAAGGATAATAACTATCCCCCATGGCCACACCCACCCCCAGACAAGAAAGAGTAAAGATCCATGCTCAGAAAAAATGAAGTTGCTATTTCAGAATAGCTACCTCTGCAAATGATTAACTCCAGGATTTATTACCAATTAGGACTGTAAATCTCTGCTTACTTTGGCTCCTGGAAAGTTGATTTCACTGGGGGATGGCGGGGTCGGTGGGGAGAATCCAAGCTTAAAAAGACACACTGCAAATTCAAAAGGAAGCAGGATACCTCAAGCACCAGAGCTGGAAAGCAGGCTTCACCCTGTGGTTCTAAGCAAACAGCCCAGCAGATGCCCACAGGGTTAGCAAAGTCAAAGAGACTAGTGCCACCGAGAAGAGGGCGTTGGGGCCTGGAAGGAGGGTGCATAACCGAGGGGCCCCCAGCGGCCAGGCCACAAAATGGCCAAAGTTGGCAGTGAAGCATGCACATCAGGAGTTTTTGTTTGTTTGTTTGTTTTTCTGGCCACGCCACGCAGTTTGTGGGATCTTAGTTCCCTGACCAGAGATCGAACCCGGGCCCATGACAGTGAAAGTGATGAGTCCTAACCACTGGACCGCCAGGGAATTCCCACATCACGAGCTTTAATGTTCCTGATCTCAGGGGTCCTCAGCCTTGGCTGACCACTGGAATCACCTGTGAAGCTTTAAAAACACCTATGCTTGGGTCACACTGCAGACCAATTAAATCAGAATCTCTAGAGGATGAGGCTCAGGTATCAGGACTGTGCAAAAACTCCCCAGGTGACCCTCCAGGTGCAGCCAGGGTTGAGAACCACTGCTTATCTCATTTCCTCCTCACAGCAACCCCAAGGTATAGGTACAATATTCTCATGGTTTCATAGAAGAGAAAGCTGAGGCACAAAGACACTCAGTAACTGGTCCAGGGTTACACAGCTAATAGTGACAGAGGCGTGATTTGAACCCAGACCTCGCACTCTTAACCATCATGCCCCATGGCCTCCAAGGCTACAGTTCTCAGTGTTCCAGGCCCTGAGCCTTCATGGGCTTTTCAAGGTAGAAAATGGGGTCTCTCAAACTATTTTCATATATCTTTTCCTAAAAATTCTAATAGAAATGAAACATTAGCCCGTATTAATGCTACGTATTAACTAGGAAGGCAGGTTTCTTCCCTTCGCTTGGAATGAGAAGGTTCCACTGGACACTGCATGCTTATCAGGAGTTCTCATTCATTCCTTCAACAAACATTAAGTGCCAGTTTTCTGCAGAGTCTATAAAATAGAACCACCCTGTGCAGATAAGCACACAACAGATATCCTAAGGGCCGAAAACAGTGGCATGCACTAGACACTGTGAGAGTCCACAAATGAAAGTGGACAGCTGAGTGGCAGTAATGTACTATGACTTTGGTGAGTGAAAAATGGCAAAGTACATTGTAGGATCATATATGCATGTTGCTACGTGGTGAAATAAAAGATGGAGTCCCTAAGTGCAGGTATGGGATAATAAGATGCTATGAGAAGGTTGGGAATACCCTGCTGGTGATCCATAACTATTTAATCCAGAGTAGAAAATGCAAATTCCTGGCTAGCACCTACATGAGTACAGTGAGCTAGATGTCAACAGGGGAGGGGGGACTGAGGTGACCTCAAGAGCCCATATCCTAACTAAAGAGGCAGCCAGTTCTCACCTCCAGCCAAACGTCTCCATATCGGAATGTGGGTACAGTGTTGTCAGTCCTTCTGACTTGTTTAGGGGAAGCTGTAAATATGGGTTGCTTAATGCAAGATCTCCCAATTTTTAAACAGCATCTAATTCGAGTCTTTTCAGTACACTGTATAGACCAAAGAAAACACATCCAGCACCAGCTCTGCTTTCACAGTTAAGAGTGAGCTCCCTGCTTGACCCAAGATCCGAAAGCAACTGCTCATCCCACCTGTGCTTCCCTCCACCTCCCACCTACAGGTATGCTCATTTATTTTGGGTACGGCATCTGGAACAGCACCCTGGAAATCAGCGCCCGAGAAGAAGCCCTGCACCAAAGCACGTACCAGCGTTACGACGTGGACGACCCCTTCTCAGTGGAAGAAGGTTTCTCCTATGCCACAGAGGGCGAGAGCCAGGAGAACTGGGGCGGGCCTGCCGAAGACAAAGGCTTCTATTACCAGCAGATGTCAGATGCACAGGCAAACACCCAGACAAGTAGCAAGGCGAAGAGCAAAAGCAAACACAAACAGAACTCAGAGGCCCTGATTGCCAATGATGAGTTAGATTACTCTCCAGAGTAGGAGCAAACACGCAAGAAATGTGTAGAAATGATGGTGATTTATTTTCAGTAACTTAACCTGTGGGCTAGAAGGTGGAAACGTCTTTGGCTCTCATTTCAAAAACCCAGCCTTCCCCAAAGTCAGTCCCCAGTCATAGCCTGTCATTTGCCACTTCTGCTCTTCAGGATAGTTCTGTCGAAGGGCTTCACCCAGGTCCCATAGCTGGTCCCCTTGTAAAAAACAAAAACAAAAAACAAAAACACTAAACAAGAAGCCACAAGAAGTTCTGTCTTAGGTGCAACCATCAGAGCTGATGGCAGCAAACGTTTCCCAGGCCTTTGCTTTGCTGGTTGAATCTTTTCGCTTCTTACTAAGGCCCCAAGAAGCAGGGAGTAAACTTCTTGGACCACACTGAGGCTGCAGCTCCTCCTGGAGATGTGCCAAAGCAGGCAGGGGTGGGCACAAGGCAGCATTTCAACCACCTGAGGCCACAAGGGCAAAGCTCTGTTCTCAGCATGCTGGGCTTAGAGCTGCTCCCTGAGGCCAGGTGGCACATGGCACTTCCTCAGCAAGCCACATTTTGTCCTGAAATCTCACAAAAACAAATTCATGGAGGTGCGTGGCTCTTGTTCTTCGCCAAGGTTCTCACAATCTCCCAACTAGAACTTTAGGACACAGCAAAGGTCAGGGACTCTGAGACCATGACCCCAAAGATTTCAGACTCACCATAGACCCAGTAATATGGTGAGAAGCACCATCAAGCTCTACTTAAATGCCCAGGAAAAAAAAAAAAACCTGAATAACCATCTCTTGCAGTGAAGGCCAGAAGGGCATTGGCAAAAATTAACTCTCTGTCATGCCTTCTCTTATACCAGACTCTAAGCTCCTGCTGATAGGATGAAAGAGGGCAAAGTAGGAGCATGATTTCATGGCACTAGTATGCCTTGAAGAAGTAGGCTGTTTGTTTTATGATCAGATAAAAAAGCTTTACAAGGAGAAGTGACCCAGCCACTGAGATCACATTGCAAACTCTACTTCAGATTTCTAAAATTATAAATTCTGTAGTTTTTTGAGATATGCAACCACTTGATTGGTGGGTGCTGCTCTAAAAACAAAAATATTGAAGCACAGCTACTTAGTAACTGCATTCCATGAGATCACATTTCACTTCTGAACCTTATTTCTCTGGAGTAGCTCACTTTTAGATGTGTATTTTTCCTGTTATTTCCCAAAGTAGTTTCACTGAAGCCCAGAGAAAAATCTGGTAAGGTCTAAATCTGGGCCATAGAGGGGCTCTTAAAGGTATTTTCTCTGAAACAAGGTGGAAGAGAACATTTGCAACAACAGAAAAACACATGGTCTATGCATTCTAGTCCTGGGTTACAGGGATTCCAACACTGCCTTGAGATGTGCACACATGTATGTGAAGGCACAATTTGGATCAAGCTAAAATCTTTGTGAGAATTTCCTGAAAGGGAGGCGCAATAGCAAATTCTTTGCTCTCTCTGTCTCCTGGATCTAGAGTTATGCCAAAAGTTTTCCAGAACATCAACTAATGTTTAAGTCTATTCTTTCTTAAAGGT
Organism: Mesoplodon mirus; assembly: GCF_964341445.2. NCBI lineage: Eukaryota > Metazoa > Chordata > Mammalia > Artiodactyla > Ziphiidae > Mesoplodon > Mesoplodon mirus. The sequence goes on from NC_138982.1 coordinate 59,368,729, forward strand.
TGAAGTTTGTGCCACCTTGGCATGTTTCAGGATTATAAACAGGAGGCAAAAGCACATTTTTATGCAAAACTAACACTGATCAAGAATGTACCAAGTCTTAAGCAATGCGAATAAAAAGAAATGTAACATCTGTCCTTGGAGGCTCACAGCCCAGGGAACGAGCAGCACCAGAGCCTGATAAATGTAGATAAAACAACCGAACCTGACAAGTCCTCTTGGTTGATGCCCTGGGCTTTAACATAATATTTTTTAAAAGATCAACCAAAACTAGTTTTTTTTTTAAATAAACTGCATATCCCACCCATAGCCAATGTATGCCATTTAAATTCAAATAATTACTGTTTCCAGATCTTCTTTTTCATTCCTCTGTATTAAGTGTTTAGAGCTCTGGTTTCCTGAGGTCATTTTTTCATTTTAATGTAATGCCTGGCAATGCCATTTTTCTCTCGCCTAAGATTAACCATAAAGATACAGTGCCTGGTGTGTGAAATACATCCTTGGGGATTAAATTCACTATCAGTAATTTTTGTGAAAACAAAGTTTCGAACTGGTCTTAGGACTCAACAAATCTGCCTAATTTAAATATAATCTGTTAAACTTGAGACACATCCAGACAGATGGGATGGGGCTGTATTCCTTAAAAGTGTTCAAAGAGAAATATGAATACAAAAATAACAAAATCTTAACGTGAGTGAAAGAGCTTCCTTTTACTAGTAAGGTGTAGGTATTAGCATAACCATTGTCTGGTGGCAGACGTATGCAGTTTCTGCAGCGTGAGAAGAGAGAAGGCATGCTTTGGTAAACCCCGTTGGTCCTGATTTCTTGAAGGCCTTCTCTAAATCACTCTCATTTCAGGAGTCATTTCTCACCAGTAGCATCTCTATATTTTTTTAAGCTTTGCTCTCGTTATTGCTCTAAAGTTGATTAGTCATTTCACCAGTGACCTTGGCTTTTTAAAAAAATTAGTCAATATGATAGAAAAAGGTTTTCAAGATAAAGACATGTTTTTCCCTCATGTTTCCCAGCCTCTGTTAAACAGTCCTAGATTTCACAATGCAGCTTTCAAATACCATCAGCCACTAGAATGATTAGAGTAGCGTTTCCTAATTAATTATCTTAAGACCATATTTGTGGGACCACGTTATAAGATCACCCTATAATTACCTCAGAAACTTAGCCCCTTGAACAGAGTCCAAGAAAGACCTATATTTTACTGAATCCTCTGTAGCAAGAGCTCTTTCAGTGAGATTTCATCATGTGGATTTATGATTTGGAGGCAATTACTTGATTTTTTTAAATTGTATGCTCTTTATTAGCACTCTGCTTCATTTCAAGAGGATTTCAGGTGGCTATAAAAATACATATAATACAGAAAGATTAAGTGAGGAACTGAGGCAAATAAAAATAGAAATAGAAAGGATAAGACAAGGCTAGACGTGTATTTCGTGCACAAATGCAGAACCTTGACATGCATTGGTAGATTTGCCAATGAGGAGGCAACTTAAGACATAATGGAATTGTTGGTAATGACAACAAGAAGTATTCCTGGATGATAAGAATATATCCTTCCCCATGAGGGCAGAGAATTGCAATACCATAATAAGCTTCAGAGCTAGATTTTACCAACTGCATGTGCCTGGCATATAGTGGATGTTCAATAAATATCTGATGATCAGATGGATGGGTGGATGGATGAATGAAAGGAAAATGAAATATCATTTATTCAACAATTTTTTGTGGAGAGCTTATTATGTGCTGTAGGGGTTCAAATATCGAAAAGACCTCCCTCCACTGGAAAGATCATACAGAATGCAGCCCTTGTGTTGAGCCTTGTGGGGTGGGGAGCATTTTGCCAGGTAGAAATGAGGGAGATGCTTGCCAGATGGAGGATCAGATGAGTAAGGTGTAGACTGTGGCTAACAGCTGTCTCCTGACTAATAATTTGTACTGTGCCTCCTTCAAGGGAAAGCAAGAAGCTAGTTTGACAGGAGCACATGATTTGTATTTAGAACTGTAGGAAATAATGCTGAGAAGGCAAGTCAGGGCTCACGCACAGATAGACGTGAATGTTGAACTGAGTTGGCTGGCTCTCCTTGGGTGGGGCGGCAATGAGGAAATGATGAAAGTATGAATCAGGGAAGGCTGGACTTTAAGAAGCTGGGGCAGTGGCTTCATCTGCCTAGCAAGGAGCTAAGAAATTACATACACACTCCTAGTTGATTTAACATACCTAAAGGGGGAAAATATCCATACTTAAAACAATGTATGATTCTTCCTTCGAAATCCTGTCTGATTTCATCAACTTAGGAGAAGTATAGTCATTTAACATGTGGACAGACAACACAAAGTTATTCCCAGCCACTTTAAAATTTTCAACATTAAATTTAAACAACCAAACCTAACAACATTTTATATCTATCTAACCTGAACAGTAAAACCGCAGCTCAAGATTTTACTCAACTTGAGTGTAAAGCCACTTTGTGAAAGGAAAGGAATGATAGAATTAGGTCAAGAATCCAGTTCTTAGTAACAAACTAATAGCTAATCAAATGTCAACATAATGGTCTTGATGAGCCTGTTTAATAAAAAGGGGGGGAAAGGTTGTTGAATTTAATGATCCATCTTTCTCTAGAACCTGTGGGTTGGTCAGGATATAAACCTAGTAATATCAGGGAAACAAAGCACAAACTCCTTCAAAGAAATGTCTTTCCCCCATTCTGAAAAGAGTTGATGAACCTGAACTCCTTTACATCCCACTTGTAAATCTACTTTACAAGGGGCTACCTCTTCTCCGCATTATAAAGAGAAGCTACAGGAGTTTGAGAATCTGTCTAAAAGACTAGAGGAAATTGCTGTCCCCTTTCCCACTAGATTTTGGCAGGGCCGAGATGTCAGTGGAAGCCCACTGAGGGTCAGCCGCACGTTTACTAATTCTGTGTCTCAGACTAAAATGTCTTGTCGGGTGGAGATGTCAGAATGTGTCTGAAGCCACAGTTAGGGTCAACTCACCGAGTCCTCGCGGCGGTTAACAGTCCACTCTGGAATTTAAGCCCTCGGGCTAGTGCGCACTCCGAAGACCAGCTTAATTTCTTATGCTGGAGGAAAGGGCGGAGCAAATTCGCCGCCCTCCAAATTCCCCAGGTGGAATTCGCACTCCATGGTGTTTAGAACAAGACTTGTCCAGGAAGGTTTTTCCTCTCTCAAGTTTCCACGGAGCCTCAGTTTCTCCCATATGCATGCACCTCCCGCACGCTGAGGACCCCCTTGCCTACAGGCAAAGAGAGGCGCCAACTGGTAACCAGTGGTGGCGCCGCCGTGAGACAGCCAATAAGGTGTAAGTAAACAACGCGCAAGCGCAGGACAGCATTCCAACCCGCAGGTCCCACCGCAAGCGGGAACTTGGATGCTGTTTCCACAAAGGAGTTTGTATTTCTCAACTGGAATGGTGATGGGTAGCAGAAAGCCCCTTTCGTGTACAGATTTGTTAGTCCTGTGTCTACTTTTATTGTCTCTCAGACTTTTGAGGAGAGGCTCTTGTAATTTTTCCCCCCATCAGGAGCAACTTTGTTTCTTAAAGGCTTTCCTCTTCTTGCCCGGTTTGAGTAACTCACTGGTCATTCTGAAATACCTAGGCACTTGCCTTGTGCCATAACTACTTCTTTAAGAAAATGTTTTCGTTTTTTAGGACTTAACGCCCAAAAGGCATTATTGGAAGTTTTGAAGACCATCAAAAGTGAACATATATTCTGTAGCATCAACTAAAATAGTGTTAGAAATCATTAAACGGTATGCTATGTGCATGGAGTTACAAAATTCACATAGGACCTTCACAAAGACAGCTTTGGGCTTGAAGTCTTCTGAAGGCAGGTAGCTGTAATTTCTTATTCTATGAGAACTTTTAGTGCATTTTGATACAATAGGAAAGAAAATGGCTTGATATTAGAAATAGGAAACAGGGGCAGCCTGGATTTTTTCATTAGGGACTCCCTCTGTGCTTTTTTTCCCCGTTTTCCTGACATTGACATTGGTGGCATTGACTAACGGGAATTGTGAGTCGTGTGAATTTCCCAGGAAGTGCAGACTATGAAGGACTGTATTCATTCTGAGAAGGCTGTTCCTTGTACATCTCCTACTAATTGGTCGTGGCAATTGCAGGTACTTTGTCTCACTCACTCACGCTTCCAGAGGCTAGACTCTACCCTGGAAATCATAAACACCCACCTTCCAAAGCAAAAACACAGTTAATGCTATGATGGCGCATAAATACCTCAACCATCTGGGCTGATAGAAGGGGCTGCAGGTCTTTTAAAGAGCAGCTATAGTCCTCATCCCATATAGGCACACCATCTAACCAGGACTCACATTCTAGCTTTTCTCACTGTGGAAAAGAAACATTACTGTTTAATTCATATCCAAAGTTATAAATACAGCTTGTAAATTTTACTAACGTGTTTCATTTTTGTTTGGTCCTTGAGAGCTACAACTTGCTTTTTTGCAGATGGTAACTTCTGGTGTTGTTCTCTGCTTTTTTTTTTTTTTTTTTTTTCCTTTTCTGGTATGAACTTGCTGTATTTGTTAAAGTTTGTTTTGTGGTTTCTAATTCCCATTGGTGCACCGTACAATGGGGTGTGTAGTGTCATGAAGAAAGAAATAATATGCAGCTTTGTTATGAAGTGTGTTTTATTTTTAAATGACTGTGATGTTGACAATATATTGATTTATCAAGACACTAAGGGAAAATTCTAAATTTACCAAAATGTGTATATTTTAATAAATGCATAAAGCTTTATTGTGTGCCTTTAAATTTAAAAATGGGTTTATAAAGAAAGTCAGAAACAAGTGTCTTACTATAAAATATACATAAAAATGTAAAGCTCTTACACAGGAGATGACCAATAGAAAAAAGAAAAGAAAAAGGAGCTTTCCCATATTTTGTTACCTTAACCAGTATCTGAAGTCTGCTACTTTCTTTCCATCCTAAAATGGAGATAAGTGAATCTTGCCTTAAATGTTTCAATTGTCCTTTGTAGAAAAGCCAGATAAATGAGCTCATTTTTTGGAACTAATTGCATTATTGTGGAAAATTCATTTTCAGAATAAAAATATTTTAAAAATTACAGCTAATCGACTATTAAAATTTAAATTTGAAGAAAGTGCCATCCTACCTTATAAAGTTCACTTTACTTCTGTGAAGAAGCTAAAATTCCACTTTAGCAGACTCTTGGGAGAACGTGACGTGATTCCATCTCCCTCTCACCATTTTCCTCCAACAAGGTACAGGGCTCTCCCTGGGACCCTACTCACTATGCTGCCTCATGAGTTACCCCATTCCCAGTTCCAACTCCAGTCACAGCCACACACCACTCCAACCTCAGCACCATGGAACATTCGAGTCATTGCCCTCCTTCACTTTTTGGACAAATTGCAGGAACATTACCTGCCTATAGTCTCAAACCCAATTCATGACAGTAGCATTCATTTATTTTACTTTTTGATGGCACAGGTAGTGACACCTGGAGAAAAGGTAGAGGGAAGTATCAGGGTCACATATTGCCCACACCACATGAGATGCGAAGAACCTGCCATGTCTTTATCCTACACCTCCTTAATCTCCCTTGCAAAGGTTCATCCCCCCCCCCGGGTGGCAGGGGAGAGAAAAACCAACTTTAAATATATTAATTTATGGAATCACAGTTGCCTTCCAGTTTGGCCTCTTTTTAGATGATCTATTCTATTTGGGATAAATTCTCCATCTTCTGGATTCCCTCCCTTCCTCCCCCTTGCTTCTTTCCAAAATGGCATCTGGGAACAGAGCCTATGAGATCTCCTAAGAGGGGGGGAGTTGGGGTACAGATGAGAACTACGGTGTTCTGGACCCTTAATGGATGCTGCTGAAGAATGGTTACCAGGATGGCTCCCTGGACAGATGACCACTGAAGAACGACTGGCCAAGGGGGTTTCATGATGGCATTCATTTCCAAAGTCCATAGGCCTGGCATTTAACTCCAGAAAAGTCCCTGCACATTGATGCCTCTTCATACGGACTCCAGGCCTTTGCTGATCCACTGAGGCCTCAGCATTTCCACATTAGAACCCACTGCATCCCACCCCACATGCCCTCTGGGCCTGGGGAACCAGGAGCACCACCTGGGGCTCAAGTAGCAGCCACTCCCTTCACTAATGATGCACTATCATTTCTGGGCTCTGTTCATGGAGGCTTACAGCCAGTGGTGTGCAGCAGCCTGCACATAACAATGATTAACTTTCCGTGACTTTTGTGTCAGTTCCTGAAACAACCATTATTATTTTTTGTGAATTTTATTTTATTTATTTTTTTACACAGCAGGTTCTTATTAGTTATCCATTTTAATCATATTATTGTATATATGTCAATCCCAATCTCCCAATTCATCCCACCACCACCACCCCCGCCCCCCCTGCGCTTTCCCCCTTGGTGTCCATATATTTGTTCTCTACATCTGTGTCTCTATTTCTGCCCTCAAACCGGTTCATCTGTACCATTTTTCTAGGTTCCACATATATGCATTAATATACGATATTTGTTTTTCTCTTTCTGACTTACTTCACTCTGTATGACAGTCTCTAGATCCATCCACGTCTCTACAAATGACTCAATTTCATTCCTTTATATGGCTGAGTAATATTCCATTGTATATATGCGCCACATCTTCTTTATCCATTCACCTGTCGATGGGCACTTAGGTTGCTTCCATGTCCTGGCTATTGTGAGTAGTGCTGCAATGAACATTGTGGTACATGACTCTTTGAATTATGGTTTTCTCGGGGTATATGCCCAGTAGTGGGATTGCTGGGTCATATGGTAATTCTATTTTTAGTTTTTTAAGGAACCTCCATACTGTTCTCCATAGTGGCTGTACCAATTTACATTCCCACCAACAGTGCAAGAGGGTTCCCTTTTCTCCACACCCTCTCCAGCATTTGTTGTCTGTAGATTTTCTGATGATGCCCATTCTAACTGGAGTGAGGTGATATCTCATTGTAGTTTTGATTTGCATTTCTCTAATAATTAGTGATGTTGAGCAGCTTTTCATGTGCTCCTTGGCCATCTGTATGTCTTCTTTGGAGAAATGTCTATTTAGGTCTTCTGCCCATTTTTGGATTGGGTTGTTTGCTTTTTTAATATTGAGCTGCATTAGCTGTTTATATATTTTAGAGATTAATCCTTTGTCCATTGATTCGTTTGCAAATATTTTCTCCCATTCTGCAGGTTGTCTTTTCATCTTGTTTGTAGTTTCCTTTGCTGTGCAAAAGCTTTTAAGTTTCATTAGGTCCCATTTGTTTATTTTTGTTTTTATTTCCATTACTCTAGTAGGAGGTGGATCAAAAAAGAGCTTGCTGTGATTTATGTCAAAGAGTGTTCTGCCTATGTTTTCCACTCTGAAACAACCATTATTAACACTTAACTTCTACAAACTTACAATTAGTTATATTAAAAATAAATGTGATAAATGCTCAAAACTAATTATTTTATTACATGTAACCATTATCTATGCTCTTGAGGTTATTTACAACTGTTACATGTGTATGGGGGAAATACTATATAATGATATGCTATTACACATTTCTTCCCAGCTCCATGTTCAATGAGTTCACATTGATAGATTGAAATCAGCCACGGTGGAAGTATTTACACTGTGCAAACTGGCACATGCTGCAAAATCAGGGTTGGTTTTTGTTTTTTGTTTTTGTTTTTCCAGAGAGCTGTTAAACATTTATAAGCACACCATGGCTTATATCCTTTCCAGCTAAGTATACCATAAGCCTTCTGATGTTTTAAGGTGTTCTCACTCCTATCACACCGCTGCACACAGAGCAGGGAAAGCCTGCACAGGTATTTTTCCCTCTCCGTCTTACCTCTATTTCTCCTCCTCTCTCCACCATCCAGCAAGACCATCAGGGGCTGGCTTTCCACTCTTTTTTCCATCTGACAAGGATTCCCCTACATATTATCCTCCTTCCTGGGGGCAATAAGCCTTGCAATTTACTCTTACTGGTGGGAGGGTTGCCCATTTGCCTGTTTACAAATAGTATCCAAGAAGAGTCACAGGGCAAGCTGGAACTAGGGATTATCAGGATCAAAAATAATTGAGTTGATATACCAAAATACAACCTCATTACATGGGTCTTAAAGTTGAAATGTTATTTAATAACAACTACTGGCGACTATGTGGGGAAAACGGAACCCTTGTGCACTGTTAGTGAGAAAGTAAAATGATGCAGCTGCTGTGGAAAACAGCTTGGCAATTCCCCAAAGTATTAAAGATAGAACTACCATATGATCCAACAATTCCACTTCTAGGCATATACCCAAAAATAATGAAAGTAGATTCTCAAAGGTGTTTGTTCATAGCAGCATTACTCACCATGGCTAAAACATGAAGGGAACCCACATGTCCATCAATGAATAAATGAATACAGAAAATGTGGTCTCTACATACTATAGAATATTATTCAGCCTTAAAAAGGAATACAATTCTGACACATGCTGGAACATGGAGGACATTATGCTAAGTGAAATAAGCCAGTCACAAAGAGACAAATACTACATGACTCCACTTATATGAGGTACCTAGAGTAGTCAAAATCATAGAGACAGTAAGAAGAATGGAGGTTGCCAGGGGCTGGGGGAGGAGAGAGTGCAAAGTTATTGTTTAATGGATATAGAGTTTCTGTTTGAGTTTGGGAGAGGATGGGGTTGATATTTGCACAACAATATGAATGTACTTAATACCACTGAACTGTACTCCTAAAAATGGCTAATACAGTAAATTTTATGTTATGTATATTTTACCATAATTCTAAAAATTGAAAAAAAAATTTAAAGGTTATTCTAGAGGCATCTTCTCCTTAGTCTGTAACTCAAAACCATTTTAAAAATTAAATACCCCATTAGAAATTTAAGAAATCCCCATATCCCAAACATTAAGTTGACAAACATTAAATTGACAGCTTTTCCACATGTTATTTCCAACTATTAGCAGTTCACTGACTGGCAATAAGAGTATTTTCTGTGTCAAGTTCCCTTCCTCTCCTTAGCCCACATGCATCTACCTGAGGATAAGTTCCTTGCATTCTCATATTGGCCTCAGTCAAATAAAGAAAAACTCTAAGCTCTGACGCTCAGAGAGAAAAAAAACACACACCCGCATTTCTATGACCTAGAAATTTGAATTCTCCGAGCTTTTATTTCATATATGTGTAAGCCTGATGCTTACCCATCAGAGCCATTTAGGGTGCTTTCAGGAAGGGATGAGCCCTCTGGAAGTCAATTAACTGGACAGGATAAGCACTGTGGCAGGCCTTCCTCTAGAGAAGGGAAATACAGATGACTTGTGACACTAATTAACTTCAAACCCAGCAACAGGAATACAATTTGGAACAGAATCCAAAGAGGAAATAGTCCATCCAAATTCAATTCTGGTGACTGGAAGACTGTAACTGAATTTCCTTCCTAGAGGAGTCACTCCTCACAGGGCAGGTGGGGAGGGGGAAGGGGGTTTCCTAGCAATGAGTTTCCCTGTTCTCTGAAGCTCTGTGTTAGAAGCAGCCCCTTTAATATGCTGGAAATAAGTTCAAGGTGTGGATACAATGTCCTCAGCTTTCTTGCCCGGCCGCGGCCGCGTTGACCTTGTACTTAAGGAGGAGGAGATTGGGCTAAGCAGCTATGGTGGAAATGGTGTGTGAGAAGGTGCGCTGTGAGCTTCGAGGACCAGCGGAGGACACTGTGTGCTCCCTGATGCCCAAAATGCCTCCACTGGAAACAAGGTCTGGCATTCCTCAAGAAGAAAGAGATCTTCAGATGCCTTCACAGTTAACGCCCCTTGCAAGAAAAAACACAGTGTCTTAATTCATCCACATTGACATATGAGTGACTGACACCCGTTCCTTCCCAGAAAGCAGGTTTTCGCAAGTCATGAGAAAAGATTATGAGGTCTCTGGATGCCTGAGAAAGGGCTAGGGGACTCCAGGAAGTGAAATGGCACAGAAGGGGGAGGCCGGGGCCCCAAAGACACACATGGCCCCATTCACTTGACAACCTTGCCAAGAGTTAGATCTAAATACAGAAGACACCATAAACCAGACCTGATCTGATGCCCTCAAGATCACACTGAGGGGAGAGATGGCTGGTGGGGGGCAAAGAGGCTTGAACTGCAAGAGAGAAAGCTGTATTCCAATCCTGGCTCTCCACAGCTGGCTAGGTAAAACTGGGCAAGCTGCTTCCCCTGTTTCCTCATCTGTAAACAAGAAGTTGACCCACGATTTCTAACTTTCCAGACCACTGCCATGAGCACAGTGAACACATCTTTCTTGCTTCCTGCTGCACCTTGGCACCTAGTGCAGAGCCTGGGATGAGGAGGCATTCAATGAATACTTGTTGAAGGAATGGATGAATAGAAGTATTCTCTCATCATCCAGAGGCCCTCCCTATGATTTTGCCAAAGTAGAGAACAATTTCAATCACCCTGTTTAAATATTCGACAGTTCACCTCTCTGACAGATTTCAGATCTTTTCAGAAATTGATCCTACGAAAATAAATAATCAGAGATATGGTCAAAGATCTATGCCAAAGAATACCTCTGTAATTACAGGAAAAAATAACAAAAAATTGGAATCAACCTAATGTCCCAAACTGGAAGTCGTTTAAATAAATTATAGTGTAACTTTAGAACTCAATACTGCACAGTCATATAAAAATGTCTTCAAAGAATGTTTCATGACATGAAAATATTCACTAATTACATTAAATTTTTAAAGTGAAATGCAAAGATTACATACAATGTCCTTCGTTTTGAAAACATATATATTTTATATATGCATAGAAAAAATATTTAGGAGATTATATAAAGTATTAACCATTGTTACCTCTGAGAAGTCTGACTTGGGGTGGTTTTGCATTTTCTTCTTTATGATTTTCTGGTTTTTGCAAATGTTCTTCAAAATATATTTTATTTTCAAAGATACAATGTAATTAATGTTTATTTCTTATGACATAAGGGCCTTTTCAAATATTTGCCACATCCTAAATGACAAACCAACAAGGCACCTTGGCATGTCTTCCCAACCAACAACACAAATAATAGAATCTCAAAGCCATACCGCAGACAGATTTCTCTCTCTACATTGACACGTGTAAATGTAGGATGCTTATATTTCTTCAGCAGAAGGAATCCATACTCAAGTGGAGTTCATAAGCTTGGATACTTGGCTCACATATGTATTGTTAAGTGTTCAATACCAGTGTTAATTTGTTCCAAATGTCAAGGGTATCAAAGAGACATCACAATGCTAAAGGATAAATGCAGATATGTGTGTATTTAGTTGTAAACATTCAGTTTAATGCTTCTACCAAGTAAAATATGCACCATTATACCTTTGTGTTGCCTTGGGGATACTGCCTGTCACACGGAATATGGTCAATAATTATTTGTTAAACTAGGTTGAACAGAATTTCACCCACATCTGCCAAAAGTGTAATTATTTTCAAAATGTGCATATTGTTCATGATTTATAAATGAAATACATCCTTCACTGAGGTCATTCCTCTACTTCAAAGCTCCAGTGGCTCCCACTTGCCAACAGAACAAAACCCTTCACTGCCTGAACCCCGTCCATCTCTCCAGTCGCATGTCTAACTCTCCCCCACGTCCGATATTCGGACCACAGCAGACTCCTCGTGGTTTCCTGGGCACACTCTCCTGTCTTCGTGTATCTTCTTGAATGTCCTTTACCCCCTTGTCCACTCAGCAATCTCCCATTCATCCTTCAAGTTCCTCTCAAATGTATCTCCTCTCTGAGTTTCTGGAATTTAACCTCTGCCCTACCCTCTCCGCCCCAACCACATGATCCCATAGCATTTTTATTTTTTCATTTACATGTTGAATACAGTTATTTGTTTATATGTCTCTCTCCTGCTATAGATCAGAAGCCTCCAAAAAATATGAAAAAAAAATATTAGAACTATTTTTCTAAAATATTTTTGGTCTAAAAATTAAGAACAAAATTAAGCCTTATATTCAGTATATTATATAATATTAATATATAGTATAATGTATTGATTATAGTATATATTAAAGTATTAATATAATATGTTGATTAAAATATATTAACATTGATATAATAATATTTTCAGTGTTAAGTACAATGCATAATTTGATTTGTATTGTATTGTATTATGGAGCTTATTATGGATCTATTGAGCCACATATTCATCAGACCATTCCTCTGAGGGTCTAATGATCATCTGGGTCTTCAAGAGCTCCTGAGGCCAGAGGACCCTCTTCAATGAGGGAGGGTAGACAGCACCAGCCTCACTATTTCATTCAAGTTATGATAGTTTGTATAATACAAATACCTATTTAAGTGGATTTATAGATTGCATTATCTGTTTTTACCAAACTAACCTCACAAAAAGAGCTAGTCATCTAAAAAGACTCCTGCAAAGAAACCATAAAACAGCCTTTGCAGCAAAAACAGTGAAGCTAAAAAGTACAAAAGTTTGCTATCTGACAAGGATTTAAAACAAAATAAACATTGTTAATCTATGATCTTATACAATTCATGAGAAAGCAATTTGTTTTTGAGGGAAATTAGTGCAATGGAGAGGTCATTTTGAAAAAAGATGTTTGGACATGTATGTGATTTTCTTACTGAAAATAATATGTAACAAATATAAAAACAGGTCTACTGTACATACAGAAAATTTTTAATTTTAAAATCTGATTAAGAAATTTTACAGAGAGTCTCTATGGGTTTTCAAACAATTTTTTAGAAATAAAAACATGCAACCTACCTGATTAGTTTGAAAAAACAACTGAAAGGCATCAAGGAAGATGGAGAACTGCCGAATTTTAATACAAATCTTTGCAAACTTTGTGGAGGAGGTTGACACAAGAGTATAATGATTGAGGAAGACAGTCAGTGATGTACTTCTTCTATATGGTTCTATGTATTCATATGAAGTACATTTTTTCAGCCAAAGCAGCTATTAAAACCAAGTAGTATAATTAACTGAACTAAGAATCAGACTTCTGAATATTTTTATCCCAGTATTAAATAATGAAGTAGGGGCTTCCCTGGTGGCCCAGTGGTTGAGAGTCCGCCTGCCGATGCAGGGCACACGGGTTCGTGCCCCGGTCCGGGAAGATCCCACATGCCGCTGAGCGGCTGGGCCCGTGAGCCATGGCCGCTGAGCCTGTGCGTCCGGAGCCTGTGCTCTGCAACGGGAGAGGCCACAGCAGTGAGAGGCCCGTGTACCGCAAAAAAAAAAAAATAAAAAAAAAAAATAAATAAAAAAATAAATAAATAAATAATGAAGTAGGTTCAAATTCATGGCTCTCATTAAAATATTATTACTAGTAAAAAGAAAAAGAGTTTCTATCATTAATAAATTAATAAATAATGTGAAATAAAATTAAAATGTTTCATTTTTCCCATTCTTTCAACTTTTTGTACATTTTGTACTGTACATAATACATTAATACAGTTGTTCATCTATAGAGATAAGTAAATAAACATACATAGGTATATGTAGAGACAGAAGAGATAGTTAATAAAAGTTTGCAGAGTGCAAATCTTCTTATAAGGTTTAATAGCAGAGACATAAAAAGTGCCCATGGAGCCTGTGCATAAAATGTGAAAAAAACATAAAATGGGGGGGAAATACTTTTAGGTAGGCCATGGTCTATTTACTTTGTAATAATCAAGAGGAGAGAAATCCTCTCTAAAAATTTGAGTGTCCTAGAATTTAAACTATAGAACTGAGTAAAAGATTAGAATGTAAACTACAGCATTGTGTACAAGATAAGAATGTGAAACCATGTATTCAGCTAAGAAAATGTATCAGAGAGGAATTAAATACTGAAGTTTAGTGGCATTTTCTGACAAACTCTCAAGATCTCATCATTAAATAAATTCACTTGACCAAACAAAGACACATTCTAGTATCTTTCCTCAGAACACACTAATTTGAATTCATGAATATAATGAAAGTCTGTTTCCAGAAAATGCCCAGAGGGAAATAAGAGGCATTTTTATCACTTATCATTATATAGCAATATAGTTCAAACATGTTTTTTTTTTCTTTTCTTAAACTCTGTGGAGTTTTGCTTCCATTTAACAGATTAGAAGATGTCTGCATTTGAAGCTAGTTCACTTATTGCTGTGCCCAGATCTTCAGTCGCTACGGAATATTTACCCACTCTTCCTCCCCAAAGTTGCGTCTCAAAAGCTGCTCGGTTGCTGAGATCAGCTTATTGACCTATGAAAGGAGGTGAGCAAACTTAGTAGCAACCAAATGAACTCTTGTTGAGACAAAAGCAGCCAGCTTACTGAGGACAATTTGAGGACAAATAAAAGGAATAACTACTTTCACCATGGGTGGTAAACATATGGAACTTGTTAACTCCAAGTGACAGTGCTAACTCAAGCATAAATGGGTTCAAGGAGGGTTCAGATGCATTCTGAGAGAATAACTCTCTAAAGGGTTATCAAATGAAAATTAAGTTTGGGGAGAGCTCCATGCTCTGGAGATGGACCTCAAGGAGAACATGAATCCCATTCCTCTGTCCATCAAAAGCACTGCGGCTACTCCGGCCTGACACAGAGCAAAGTTCTTTTGTTCTTACCATGACATCAGAAATAAATTCCAGATCCTATCACACAGAGGGCGTCTTTGATAGCCTCCCAGGTCTTGGCACTGCCCTCCTTGGGCTGGGGAGGAAAGTACGTGACTAAGAAATCAGAACTCTTGCTCTCTCTTTCCCATCCTGAAGCCAAATATACTTTTTAAGCAAAATCAAGGCCCTACTTCCCTTCAAGGGGCCTTTTGGAATTGAAAGTAGCTCAGAAAGACCTCCTGACCAAAAGTGCTCCTTTTCTATTTTATTTTCAAATTTTAAGCCAAAATTGGTTAACTTCAAAGAGGCTCTGTGCAAAAATCACAGCATTGTTTTCCTAAGGAGGCCTTATTGAATGATTGATATTTTTAGGGTTTTCCAGCCCAATGATCTCTTTGCTAAAAACAGCATGTACTGACTCATCTTGGCATTTGTTTGCAAACAAAACCCACAGTCTGAATTCTGTTTATCAACCCCCAACACTGGAGTTGCTAACAAGTAGTGATCACAGTGGCCCATGCCTAGCAAAAGGTGCTCCCCTGTGACTTTGCTTTTTACATACAGATTATAATCTCTGTCTTTCATTGGAACTTCAAAGCCTACAAGAGACTATACTCCCTTCAACAGCTAATTCCCCTTATTTCCTGAAAATCTGTTTGCGGAGAATATGAGTCTACATTTCCTCTTTCAGAGATATAAATATTCACTAGCCCTTATACTATAGAGAAGTTTGAGCTTCCTCTACTTTCCAGGTGACCACAGATAAATGATCCATTTCTAAGAACATTTGTTTTGAAGACTAACAGGTCCAGAATTTAAACCTACCCCTAAACTAACATTTTCAATTGGGAGAATATTTATGTTGAAGAATCTTAAGCTAATTTTGAATCTGTCCTTTCATTAAATGGCTTTCTGTAGTAATTCATTCCCCTTTCTTTTTAATTTACTTCTTTTTATTTGTTTTTGGCTGCATTGGGTTTTCGTTGCTGCGCGCGGGCTTTCTCCAGCTGTGGCGAGCAGGGGCTACTCTTCATTGCGGTGCATGGGCTTCTCATTGCAGTGGCTTCTCTTGTTGCAGAGCATGGCCTCTAGGCACGCAGGGTTCAGTAGTTGTGGCGCATGGCTTAGTTGCTCTGTGGCATGTGGGATCTTCCTGGACCGGGGCTCGAACCCGTGTCCCCTGCAGTGGCAGGCAGATTCTTAACCACTGCACCACCAGGGAAGTCCCATTCCCCTTTCTTAAGGAATAAATTCCACTTGAAGGCTCGGGCAGTGGTCAATACTTCAGGCTTTACAGTCAGGCTTGCAAGGCTGTGGAACCTTAGGCAATCTACTTAACCTCTCCATGCCTCTGTTTTCTCATCTGTAAAATGGGTATACGATAGCCATTAACTCATGAAATTGTTGTAAGAATTAAATGAACAAATACATGTATGGTGCACTCTATGTTACTATCGATATTTCAAGTAAAATTTATGCTTATCTTTAATAGCCTATGAGAAAGAGGCATGCTTCTGACATTTTTATTTTACTGTATTTTGTTAAACATAATTTAGTTTCATTTCATAAATTCCAAGTATGCTGTAGCAGTATGAGAACTGGCCTTAGCATTGGAAGAGATGGGTTCAAATCTTGACCTTGATACTTACTAGCTTGTGGCCTAGACTCATTACTTCACCTCCCTGAGCCCTAGTTTCTTCACATAGATAAAAGGGATGATACTGATGGCTGAATGGACTGAATGCTTGTGTGCTCCCCAAAATTCATATGCTGAAGCCCTAATCCTCAATGTGATGATATTTGGAGGTGGGCCTTTTAGGAAATAATAAGTTTAGATGAGGTCATGAGGGTGGGAGCCCCTGTAATGGAATTTGGGTCCTTGTAAGAGGAAGAAGAAAGACTAGAGCCCCCCCCCCTCCCCACCAAGTGAGGACACAACAAGAAGGCAGCTGTGTGCAAACCAGGAAAAGAGTCCTCCCCAGACACCAGATCTGCCAACACCTTGATCTTGGACTTCCCAGCCTCCATAACCATGAGAAATAAATGTTGACTGTTTAAGCCACCCAATCTATGGTATTTTGTTATAGCAGTCTGAACTGACTAAAACGGATGCCCTCTTCATAGAATGTCAAAAGGTATGACATAGGCTACAAGTTTCCCTCAAAATCCACTCTTTCTTCTTACAGATTTAAACAATTAACCAGGCACACAGCCAGATAGAATAAAGGCCAGGTCCAGCTTCATGGACATGCCACCTGTATAGTCTCGCAAGCCCCACAAGCAGAAGGACCATTAAACCCTGGCTTAATTCTCTGCTGTTGGCATCTCGGATTCTTAATAATTTTATCATTGAACTTGTGTTTTGTAAGTGAAGTCTAATGGGACTTGTATTTTGTAAGTGAAGTCTAATGGGACCATGGAGCATGCATGTGAGCTGAGAAAATATGTGCAATGCATGTGTCCATCACTTCTTGCCACCTTATCTGTGTTCGTGATTCCCACGAGCACAGATTTCTGATGGACCCATGATGTATGGGAGTTCAGCAGGACTCATAGCAAGTTCAGAGGTAAGTGTTAGTTATGCCTATGACTGAGTGCCATGGTTTGAATGTTCGTATCCTCCCAAAATTCATATGTGGAAATCCCAACACCCACAAATGATGGTATTAGGAGGTGGGGCCTTTGGGAGGTACTTAGGTCATGAGAGTGGAGCCCTCATGAAGGGATTTGTGATTTTATAAAGGAGGCCCCACAGAGCACCCTCACTCCTTCTACCATGTGAGGACACAGGGAAAGGGTGCCAGCTATGAAGCAGGAAGAGGGTCCTCATTAGTTGACCATGCTGGTGTCTTGATCTTGGACTTCCCAGAACTGTGAGAAATAAATTTCTGTTGTTTATAAGCTTCCGGTCTGTGGTATTTTGTTATAGCAGCCTGAACAGACTAAACCTAGGTAAACAGGTACACGGACAGTCCCCAGAGGCCACACTTACCATTCAAACAACTTTCTTCAAATAGAGAAAGAAGACAATGGAATTCTAAGAAACATGAATGACCAAGGAACATTATCTTTGTATTAATTCCCTGTATTCACCAACCACTTTACAATGAAAATGATGACATAGAAGGAAAGGGAAAGATAGGGCAACTTATAGGTCCTATTCATTTCAATCCTTCCTTACTTATCAGTAAGCTGAAGGTAGAGCATGTTGGCAGAATGTGTGCATATCAAGAAGTAAAATAAAAAATGAGTTACTTTTGTGCAATGTTTCCACCATTCTAATAAGAAATACTAATATGTGTACATGCTACCAAATAGAAATTGTGGAATTTTAGTGTTTCCATGTAAAAGTGAACTGTTCTTTTATTTGCATTTAAAACAGATGCACAAAAGAAAGAAGAATGGTAAAATTCAGGCTTGTAATTTAAAATTTTAATTTTTCTTTACTTAGAACAACATTAAATAGCAAAAAAAAAAAAAAAAAGAAAGAAAAATCCACCATGACAAGTCAAGAGAGAGACCACAAAAAAAAGGAAAAAGCTTTATGTTTTAAGTATTTTTAACCACACTTTTTCCCTGCTTTTTGTAAAAGGAGCTACATATTTTCATTTTATCCTGGGCACTGCAGATTATGTAGCCAATCTTGATAAAGACCATACTTCCCAGCCTCTCTTGCAGCTACATGTGGCCATGTGACTTACTGCAAGCAGATTCCTGCAGCAGCTTCAGGGAACGATAGTTCCCTGAGATGAGATGGTGGGCATGAGCCTTTGGCCCTTTTCTTTGATCCTTTCTCCAGCTGCAATGTAGATGCTGCCATCTTGCACCATGAGTTCAAGAGTCACCCCCTGGGGCTAGCAAAGCAGTGAGTTGGAAGGAGCCAGGGTCCCTGAGGGTTTTGTGAAGAAGAACCATCTAATAGGCCAAGACTGTGAATTGCTAAACTTTTACCGTGTGTAGAATGGATTTCATGAAATGACTTGGTAATAGCATGTGCCTGTATTAGTCACTCGGTGAATGCCCGGATTTTTACTTTTATTGTTTGTTTTTTAGTCAGCTAAGAAAAGAAATATTATTCTTCATATTTTTCTTGGGAACAGTTCAGCACCCTTGGACCATCTACAATCCCCAGCATGGGGTCACTGCTTCAAGTTTCCTCTTTGCTCACTATACCTGGTTGAGCCTTCTACGACAAGTCAGTAGCAGTTGACTTCACTGTTCTTGTTGCACCTATCGTAATAAAAGCTGAGCTCTGACACCTGGAGAGGAAGTTTTTATATCATTCAAACAAGAAAAGATTGACAACTTCAACTAAATTCCACCCCTAAAAAACAGCATGCTCCTCTGTGGAAGGTCTCAGCAGGACACGGTGCAGAAACCTGGAGAAGGCCTTCTCTGCCCATTACTCACTCTTCTGTGCATAATTAAATCAACAGAGATTAAGGAGTTTGGGGATTGGCTGACTTTCAACACCCATAAAAAAGGTGCAAAGTTGGGAGAAGATCTGGTCAATATGCCTTTATATATCAAATATTCTGTAAACTCTTAATCTGTGCACTAATGTGCTTCTGCTGGTATTTTATTTTCTCCTCTCAGTCAGGGTATAAATTTCCAAAGTAGATTAAAGATGGCAATGATAAGAAGCTAACGGCATCACGGTTCATGACGTTCCTGACTACACCACTAGGCTGTGAGTTAACTGAGGGCTGGGATTGACTTTGAGATTCTTTTTCATATCTGGTGGCTAATGCATGGCCGGCACATAACAAGTGCTCATCAAATGTTTGCTTAATTAATTAACCAATGAATCAATTAATGAATAAATAAATACTTTTAACAGATGCTCTTAAAATCCATTTTAGGATGACTAAAGTTCTAAGAGCTTGTGACTTGTCTTTTTCTAGTGTTCAAATTTTCTTTAATGAGTGTATACAACTCCAGGTATGAGTCTAGACCAAAAGCATCAGCATCCCCTGAGAGCTGGTTAGATATGCAGAGTCCCAGGCCCCACCCCAGACCTGCTGAATCAGAAGCTGCATTTTAACCAGACCCCTAGGTGATAGGTATGAACATCACAGTTTGAAAAGCAAAGTTGAATGTAACTTGACATAACATTTTAATTAAAGAAAGCCCCAGACTGTGACAACTAGGTGCTCTTTGCCATTTGGAAGGTAATTTTGCTATAAAGCATAAGCAATTCTTACCTTCTACAATCCTCTAGAAATGGCTTACAGTTTCCATGTTTTTCATTTCAACAATGCGGCATGGAGCAGTGACAAGCCCTTCCATCTCCACTCCCTCCCCCAGCCCCAGGGCCACAAAGCCTGAGCTCTGAGATTCTGCGTGAGGTAAAGAAATATAGATTCCTCAAGAGCTGCTATTCAAGCCATAAGCAGCATGTGCCAATGTTCCACCCACAATTCTGGTTTAGTCTCCTTTAAGCTGCACATCTGGCTGTCACACACTCTTTTGTGGGGACATCTCAATGGCAGCACTGATGCTGCCTTTGCCCAAAGCCAGCCCTACAGTGGCCTCCCTGTCCTCCCAGCATGTGAGGTCATGAGCATGAATGTCCTGCCAAACATTTAAGATGTTGCAGTTCACATTGTGTACATTGTATAGAGAAACACTGAAACGCAGATTTGAAATTAAAAAAAAAACAAAACTACAGGGCAAGATACAACCAAACCTTGTTCTATTGTTATCCCTAACCACCAGTTCAGCACAAATATGTAACTTGTATTCTTAAAGTAGACAATCTTCTCTCTCTCTCTTTTCTCTTTTTTTCTGTCATTGTAACTAGCATCTGTAGATTCAGAGATTTCCTTGAAACATTCTTTCTCTAATGTGGTTTCTATCAAATTCTTGGAAAGCTTGAGCAGAACTGGTTCATTTCAAACCAAAGGTCCCCTGCATGTGGTCCCTTCCGAATAGGCCAAAGAGTTGGAGGGAAGCTGCATATAACTGTTAGAGTAATCTTGCCACCGAGGACCATCTAAGAGGGATGAAGGAAGGGATTAGCTGCACTACAAAAAAGGCATGAGGAAGAGGTCCTTCCCTTCACTGTTTATCAAAGTGCGGCGTGGGAACCACCTCTTCAGAATCACTGGGGACGCACAGTAAAAATGCAGCTTCTTGGGAAACAACCCATATCTATTGAGTCGGTGTCCAAGGTGAATCTGCAATTTACCTGACTTCCTGTAGTGATCCTTATCTTGGAGAATAAGGGCTTTAGAGCTAGACTTGAATCAATTTTAGTTCTCTACAGGGGCAATCTGACCTTGACAAATAACCTGAACTCTCTACATGTTCTTCTCCTCATCTATACAACAGGGAAGGATTGAGTGTGTGAAGTTCCTGGCACAAACAGGTCTCAAGAGCAGGACTTCCCTTTTCCCCGTTATTCAGGTAGAGCTCTTTGGGTCTGCCATTTTACCTGTGACCAGGGGTCATTGTCTTCCCCTGAGTGACAATTACGATATGTGCCAGATTCTAACGGAGCTCTGATGAAGGCAGCTAAAATCATCAAGACTGAATCCCCTTCTGTTGCTAAGGGAGAACCTGCTGTTCTATAGCTGTGCTGTCCAATCCAATAGCCATTAGCCATATGTGGCCATGGCCACTGAGCACTTGCAGTGTGGCCAGGACAAATGGAGAGGTGCTGTAAGTGTAAAAGCCACACTGGAATCCAAAGACTTAATACAAAAAGAAGAGCATAAAATATCCCATTAATAATTGATTACAGGGAATTCCCTGGCGGTCCAGTAGTTAGGACTCCATTCTCTCACACTGCCAAGGGCCCGGGTTCAATCCCTTGTCAGGGAACTAAGATCCCACTGGCCGTGTGGCACAGCCAAAAATAATAATAATAATAATAATAATAATAATAATAATGGATTACATAATGAAATGATAATATTTTGATGCACTGGATTAAAATAGAATATATTAAAATTAGTTTTGCTTGTTTACTTTTAGCTTTTTAATGTGGCCCCTAGAAAATTTTAAGTTATACACGTGGCTCATATTACATTTCTACTGGACAGTGTTGTTCTGGAGGAACAGCTATACCCCTCCCTCCTACCCTCACACTGATAATAAGACCCAACACTGGAGTTATGACCTACAATATGGGATTCCCTAACTAGGTGGGCAACGATCACCTTGGAGAGACTGGGGTATCTCTTCTCCTGCTGTAGGGAAAAGTGGGGCTCCTAAAGCATACCCCCTCATGAGAGAAAGCAAGCAGCAGTCTCAGGGAGGTGGGTGGGTCAGTGAGTGCATGCATCCGTAAGAGGACACTTCTGATTCAAGCCGGTGGTTGTGACGAGGGGGACGGTTGTGGGGACCTAGGGCCTTCCTTGTCCACGCCCCCTGAGAGCCTCCTGCTCTATCCATGTTCCCAATCATTACTCCCTGACAAGTTTTCATGAGGTAGGGAGAGTCCTCCAATATAATCAATCACACCACTTGTGCCCTTACAAGACTGTATCATAACTAAGCAAATATTTTGGTCAACAAGAAGATTATCTTTTCTCCATAGGTAATTTAGAAATAGTTTCCACCAGGTTATAATCTCCTGATGTACACAGATCTCTACAAAAATGACTAGCCCAAGTGGATATTTCCAAAGAGGAAATGTTTGCCAATCATTATACTATCAGCTAATGAAATTAGTATTTTTGGAAAAATACGGCCAAAATAGACTGTAATCTGTTTTTTTAGAGCAGACTTGTAACTTGACAAAGTTTCTGGTATAGAAAACACACATAAATCAATTCAATGTATTTGTCTTTGTTCAAAATTACCAAACATATACATACATATGTTTGAACGAAATACATTTAGATATTATGACCTAAAGATCCAATAAAATGGGATTGTTTTATAGTTCCCTTTATACCTAGCCAATTCCTTTACTAAGCACTCAACATAGATAAAGGAGTTTAACTGTGTGATACTTGGCACTTGATATTGATGGCTGCCTATTTATATATGACTTAAAGAAGCCATAACATCCCCACTTAAGAGACCTAGAGAGCATCTAGGTTACATTTTTACTACCACACATTACCACCACAATACAGCGAATAAAATATAACTTTTCAATTATTCATGGCAGTGCAGAATGACTTGTTTTTGAATCCCTGACCAGGTTCCCTATAAATTACTAGTAGAGATTAATGAAAAAATTTTCAATTGATGAATGAATACCTCTGGATACAACAGAATATTAAAGGCCAGTTTTGCAGACAGTCCGTTACTTTATTGCACAGATTTCATTTAAAGAACAAAATGCACCATCAATGTTTGGAGAGTTTGGGGTCTCAGATACTGATACACCATCAGTGTTTGCACCCAGAAAGCCAAATTCAACAGTACAATTTTTGTTAAACAATATCGCTTCAAGGCAGCTAACAGAATGAAAATAGAGAGAAATGGGGAAAAGCTTCTAAAATGTGTTAAATTGAAGCACATGCAAGTGTAGGATTCAAAACTACATCATACAAACCTGGAAATCAAAAACGTTTTGTGGAATGTCAGTTAGAGTTATACTCACTTGTACTGTTACTTATGGTATCATTAAAGTCTATTTGGTTCATTTCCTTCATACTGATGAATTGAGAATTTCAGGAAAACCATGGTTATAAAAATGAGCAATCTTGAAAAAGTATGTACAGATAAATGTAAAATCACAAACTAAAAAATATCTCCACCCCTTGCCCTCAACTTACAAAAGGGAAACTTTCCCATGGAGGGAAAGTTCCACAATTCCCCTCCCTTCCCCACCCCATGTTCCCAATTCTATCTTTTTCTATTGGTTATAACTAAGTGACCTTGGAGCTGACAGAGGAGGGAGGGAACAGAGAGGCATGTTTATGAGGCTCCCATTGTCATCTGTAACACTTTGAAAGTGTCTTTTATTTCTCTCCCCACACCCAACTCAGCAATGTTTGCAAGATATTTAAAAGTTAAAGAGAGAGGGAAATTTTTTTCCCATATATATGTGTATACATATATATATATATATATATACATATATATATATATATATATATATATATATATATGACAAAGGAATGCCCCCAGAAAACAGCTAATAGTGGGCAAAACCATGGAAAAAATGTGTGGCATCTGAGCTAAAGATTTCTCTTAAGGCAACAAAAGGAGAGGGGGTGTTAAGACTACAAAATGCCAGACAGGATGCTTTTCTAGACCTTTGGCTTTGGAGCCTGGCAGAGGGGTGGGCTTCCCACCCCCTCACTGTGGCAAGCAAACCTAGGGCCATGGGCCCAGCATCTATAGCACCTCCATGGGTAGGCTGGTAGCTCTCTTATACATGGGCGCTCTTGGCATGAGTGGGGGAACTGGAGCCCGAAGAGTAGTAGAAACGGTTTTCACCAAACGACTGGGCATCTCCGGCGCAGCAGATGATGACACAGCCACCCACAAGGCACAGCATAGCACCGATCCAGCCCGCGTACAGGGAGTAGCCAAAGCTCACGATGGTGGTCTCACGGTGGGCGCACACAGGAAACCAGATGGTGGCGACCATGGCACAGAGAGCTGGGGAGACATGGAGAGGGCTGTGACTGGGCATCCCCATCACACACCAGCAGCGGGCAGGCTCCCCTTCACCCCACATACGCACCCCTCTGGCTTCCAACCAACTCCCCAAACTCAATACACTCAGTTCTGCTCCCGCAGGGGCAATCTGAACCTAAAGGTTTGAATCTATGGAATAAGCTGATCAAAAGCTTGTACCAAACTGCTAGGTCCTTATTTTTTCAACAGGTGATGGAGACAAAAGAACTCTGATGTAAAAACCTAGAAATACATCATTTAAGTCCAAAAAATATGTATTTGTATTTATTTATATATCTTGACTTTATATACCTATAATTATAATTCTACTCTTACACCTACCTAATTGCATTATAATTCTCTCTTTACATGTCTACTTCCCATTCCAAGTTCTGAGTTCCTTGAAGGCAGGGCCCATGTCTTATGTTTGTAAAGTCAGAGTTTAGCTCAGTACAAAGCACAGAGTATGTGCTCAATGTATACCAGTTGAATGACTGGATGACCTGAGCTATTCGAAAATGAGAAACAAGACAGTGTCCACTCCAATTTCCACTCTATTCTTTCAGTTTGGTCAATTCATAGTACAAAGACCGGAAGAAGCTATGAAAATTCTCTTGCTGTGGTGAATACTGCCAGACCTCAGTGGAGTATCGGCGAAGAGTCTGAGTTTGTATTGTGCTGCTTCACAGTCACAAAATCTCCATACACACATGAACAGTTCTCAGAGTAAAAGAAGTTACCCATTCAAGGGTTGTGACCCATCACAACAAATGTCATCACCATAAGAAATAGCCTCTACATCATTTAGTTCTTCACCTCCTCCCAAGCAAAGTAACAAAACAGGGCAGGCATGGGCTTCCCTGGTGGCGCAGTGGTTGAGAGTCCGCCTGCCAATGCAGGGGACACAGGTTCGTGCCCGGTCCGGGAAGATCCCACATGCCACGGAGCGGCTGGGCCTGTGAGCCATGGCCGCTGAGCCTGTGTGTCTGGAGCCTGTGCTCCGCAATGGGAGAGGCCACAACAGTGAGAGGCCCGCGTACTGCAAAAAAAAAAAAAAAAAAAAAAAAAAACAGGGCAGGCAGGAGCCTATAAAGACTTGACAAAACATTTTAAACCTCTACACTAGCACTGTCAAATAGGGTAGCTACAAGCTACATGGGCTATTGAACATTTATGAGGCTAGTGAGACTGAAAACCAAATTTTGAATTTTAATTAATTTAAATTTAAATGAACACATGTAGCTAGTGGCTAATGTACTACACGACAACGCTCTAGACAAAGTAACTCCCTTCTTCTTTTGGTATCATCTGATCTCTCACAACTACAGCAGGACAGAAATTTTAGTTAAAGATGTAGGTTGGGATGGCACATTAAAGTTGACAGACCAAAAAGTAATAATAATAATAAGGTTTCTAATTGTTAGTCAAAAAGCCTTTGATAAATTCACTTCAGGGCACTGCACTGTTTGCTACAAGGGGTACCCTTGTCACTTTCAACTCAGAAAGCTTTTTTCTGCTCATACAGAGTAATTTTCTAACTTACTTCTATGTCCACAGAGAAAAAAATGTAATTTTTCTTTAACATAGCACTCAAATCTAACAGCCCTGTACATTAGTTCTAAACTGAAGAAAAGATTTAAGTCTTACCCATTTTGAAAGACCTTTTAGACTATCTCATTGCACTTGTGTAGCTTGTAACATAGGGTTTTGTTGACAACACACTAAGCCCATCCCCACAAGGTGTGTATAGATATATATAAATAGATGTGATTCCTGTCCTAAAAAAGTATAGATCCCAGTTGGAAGTCAGAAGTAAGAAAGTGAATTTGGGGGCTTTGAATTGCTCCAACTGGCTTTCTAACAGTTTAAATTCATTCCATTAACTGTGAACTATTCATATATTTAAGCAGTTTATATATTGATAGATTATCTAAGAAGCTAAAATCTATCCATATGTTAATAGCTTCACTTAAAGAGTAAAGCACCATCATGCCAGCTTCTGTAATGTTTTTATATGCGATACCATAAGAAGATGTATTTTCCTTCTGTGAATAGAGTATTCTCAAGAACACCAGTTGATCTGGTTGATGGAACCTTCCCTTTCCAACGCAGGGCTTTGAATACTTAAGGTACAATTTTTTTCTTTCTCTTCCTCTGGCCACAGATTCCAAATCTGGCACTCTTGGAGAACTGCTTGGCTATTGTCATAGTTATACTCTCAGTGAGGCACAGAGAAAAGCCTTTTCTCTATCATGAAAGGGGCACAAGCTTTTTCTAGAGTGTTTGAGCCAGAAAGAATTGCTCTAGATTCTTCATATCAAGACACAATCCTGCTACACACCCCTAGATGCCAAAAAGGGGCATTCGTTCTGATACAGGAAAAAACAGCAACCTAGCAAGGGCTTCCAAACACCCAAGCTTGATTAGAGGGAAAGGTGGGGAGGGAAAAGCCGAATTCCATAGGGGAAAAAAAAAAAGATTTGATTCCCAGTTGATTTGGTTCAATCCAATTGATCTTTCCTATAAACTATTAACTGGATTCAAAACAAGTTATGGTTCAAATTAAGTTTTATGTTTTTCAATTACTTTGTATTTATATATACCACACACACACTCACACACACACAAACAAAAGCATTCTCCACATTTCATTTAAACCTCACTTAACTTGCAGGTTGGTTTAGATTTTATAGAATAAGATTTAAAAGTTGCCTCTAATTTCACTGAACTCTTTCCCTTTTCCTAAGCAAAGTAATAAAGCTAGGTTATCTTCACGTAGGGAAAGAATCAGGCTCGCTATTCAAAAGTAATTATCAGTCTTGATTTTGAATGTTTTAGAGATTTTGTTAGATTTTATTCCTATATAATTCACTAGAAAAGGAAAAATCATAAAAATGTCTGAACATTTAAATAATGAACTTATAGGACTGGGTGAGTGAATGGGTGGATGGATGGACAGACAGATGGAGAGATGAGAGGTAGATTCATTTCTAGTCTATTCTCCACCTCATCCACACCAAAACTGACTTCCAAAATTATAAAACTTTAATGTGACTTTAACACACTCAAAGCTACAAGCTCATGATTTACCTCATTAAAGATTTCCTTCTTTTACAATCCATGCAAAACAAGGCAAATGAGCACCAGCAGGCTCTTTATTTCCTAGTAGATAATTGAACTCTGGGTGGAATTCCTGTGGCTCTCAAAGATGGACCACATCAAAAACCACTAGAAGATGACAGACTGCCACACAACATAAAGGGAATGAGAGGTTCACTGTGACCTTCAACTGAACTCACAATGAAGAATGTTTAAAAACTAAAAAAGGAGTTTACTCAATTTCAGCATGGTTTGAAGGGAAAGGGGATTTACTGATTTACTAGTTTTAATCAGTAAAGTTAAAAATGCAAGTCATATCATACTCAACTAAAAGATGTGACACATTAATAGAACTGGCAGTAATTTTTGGCTTTCTTAAAGACATAGGAGGCCTGCTAGAATTATTGCTATTTGCAGAGACACACACACATACAAAGAGTTTGTAATGATTCTCTCCATATTTGGGGAAAATAAAGAAAATGTTTTTCTTAAAAAGTCACAGTTACCCATAAGGTAAAGAACATTGAAGGAAGATAAAGGGAATTTTCATTTCTTTTTATGTCATCAGAATTTATTTTTAAATTAAGTCTCTAAAAATAGGACAGGGGCAATTTTAACACTTAGATTTTTCAATTTGTTTCTCCTCTTCTACCTTCAGAAGATGCAACAGTTACCTGCACAAGAGGAAAAAAATTCTGCCACTTGTGGGGGACTAGAAAGTGAAAATTAGGAATATCTTCATCTGAAAAAAACAAAAGAAGGAGAAGGGGAGAAGAAAGCTTCACTGTGTAGATGTAGATTCATCTGGACTTGGTCCTCTCACAAGCAGAATTCCTTGCTCTTCATAGAATAAAATTGTTTGCCCTTTTTGATAAATTTCAAATAATTTAATACAGTCAGTTCTTTAGTTGATAGGAAATATCCTTATTAAAAGTTAGCAATGATCGTGATGTAGCCAAACACAGAAAATATTTGGGAAGGCAGTTTAAGAGGAATGAAATGTAAGTGTAGCTTTTCATCTATTTAGGGATTAGATGACACAGGGTGATACATGATACATGGAGTTAAATAAATGTGATGAAGTTGAATAAAATTGGTACAGGTGTGTTTGGCTTTGGAGGTAACAACTTAGAGAGAGAGAGAGACGGACAGACAGACAAAGAAGCCCAGAAAGACAGAAGAGCAGCAGACCCTGACATTTCTTCCTTCCTCCAATGAACACCTCTGTTTTCAGGCTTTGTCACTTTCAGTATTAAGCATTGAAAGAAATTTTAAAGGCATAATTTCCAGCACAAAGCAATATTTTCATTAAAATAACTTAAATTACTCTGACTTACATTAGTAATACTGGAAAAAATCTTCCTTGATCTGATATCTGAGATTTGCTTCAAAAAAATCTGGGGAAGGCTTCCCTGGTGGCGCAGTGGTTGAGGGTCCGCCTGCCGATGCAGGGGACACGGGTTTGTGCCCCGGTCTGGGAGGATCCCACATGCCGCGGAGCGTCTGGGTCCGTGAGCCATGGCCACTGAGCCTGCGTGTCCGGAGCCTGTGCTCCACAGCGGGAGAGGCCACAGCAGTGAGAGGCCCGCGTACCGCAAACAAACAAACAAACAAACAAACAAAAAATCTGGGGACTGGGAGAAAAGTAGACGTACAGAGACGAAGCAGATTGAATGTGAGTTGATCATTATTGGGAATGAGTTTGGGTTCACAGGGGTTCATTACACTAGCCTCTACTTTTGTGTATGTTTCCAATTTTCCACAACACCTTTTTTTAAAATCCCCTTCCATTTAACATTTTACAGTGCACCGAACGCCATCTTCCGCAATTGCTGCTATTATGTCATACGATCTAACTAGCAATTCACTTTAGCTTTTCACAAAGAAGCCAGCTAACTCAAGACAACAAGTAATCAGATTTCTAACTAGCTGTTGGTTGGAGTCATATGTATTTGTTGTTTCCTTATAATTTGAAACCAGAAAATTTTTTGTCTTTCCTTTTTTCATTTGTCACTGTCTAAATTTTGACTTAAGAAAACAGCTGCCAAAGGACACAGGCCTCTATGCAATGACTTTTATGAAGATCTAACATTTACAACAATCATCAAGTCAATGGAACATTTGAGTACATTATTTTCCTGGCCTGCTTTCAGCACTTTTTTCTCTTTATTTCTATTCCACACATCGTTATCTCTTTTTTTCCTACAACATTTTTTAAAAGCCAACTTCGTGGTTATTTGTTAATTTTTTAAAAAACACTGAAGTTAGAGACAGAAAAGACCTCATAAAGCAGTTAATTCCTCCAATTTTACTAATAAGGTCATTTTAAGCCACAACCATACTAAGATGCTACATCCTTTCTTCTACCCACATGAAATTTGATTTAGATTAGGAACTTTGTGTAAAGTTAATGAGTTTGAAAGAAGACTTTTTCTATTATCTCAATACTCCGGGATTAAGGGCATCACTGTTTATTTCACACCCAAGGATTCCCAATCCCCCTAGGACATCCGATTCTCTGTGTGTGACAAGCTCAATTTTTCCCACATTTGCATATACCCTTTATTTTACGGCACTTTCATTATTAGCCTATAAGTTCCAAGTTGAAAACTTTTTTCCAATACAAATAGGATTCCTGAGGCCATACTTTTTAAAAGGAGGAGAGAAGACAAAGGATTCCACTTAGGAAGGAAAATACATTTCCTTTCCTTCCATTCCCTACCCCATCTCCCCAAGAAACACCCAAATCAAGTACTTTGTAACTTATAGTGAGATGAGAATTAGACTGAATCAGAACTAAGCTTGAGCATTTTCAGTTGGGTAGCTTATCATGACTTTTCATAATGGAATAAGTCAAAAACTCAAACTATTGATCCCTACACTCTGGTTTTTACAAAGTAAGCAAAGAAAATATTTCCATTAGACCAGGATGTGACCTGGTGTTTCCAGGAACAGTTCGTCATCTCTCCTTACCAGTTTCACGTGTGGAGATGACCCTGCAGAAATCAGATGTGATGGAAGGAATACCCAGTTGCCTTCTAGGTTAGCTCTCTATTTCCTCTAAACAACATCTATAAAATAGCAACCAGTTGTTGAGCACCTACTAGGCGCCAGACACCATGCATGCTAAATAACTTGCATACATCATTTCACTATTCTTACCAACCTCAGAAGCAGGCAGTATTGTCCCCATTTTATATAAAGCCTCAGAGACATTAAGTAACTGGCCCCATTCACACAGCTGGAAAGCGGTAGGTCCAAGATTTAGTACAGTTGGTCTGACTCCACATAATAAGATGAAGCATCTCAGGGCATAGGTACCTCTTGCCTCAGCAGGGGCTCTAGAAAAGCCATAGGTTAGAATTAGATTTGCCTCTGCTCCGTCCTGGATCTGAGGCACCTGCTGCTCTTTGAACTACTCATCTGGCTTAAGAAGTCGGCAGCATCAGGCGCCCATTCCTTCCCCCCACAGCAGGAACCAAATCCTCACAACACTGAACTCAGACTCCTGAGAAGATAAGCTGTTGTACCACAGACATAATTTTTTTTAAGCTTTCTGAAAAATAATGAAAGGTTTTCAGAGTCAGGAAGAATTGATTTTAATTAAAAGTGCTTACAGTTTTCATCCCAAGATTAGCTTTGACACCATTTCCGGTTCCCAGGCTCCCACACCCCAGTGTGCCTGGCCCCCGTTGGAAGGGGACCACACCTCAACTGGAGCACCTCTGGTGACCCCTAGGACAGAAGCCCATCCTGAGCCACACAAAGGGAGGCTTCACTCTCTCTTGTTCCTCCCACCCACTGCCCAGCAGGGGAAACAAGGCACTCGGGCTCCCTGCCGAGAACACCTAGGGGAGGCCAGCAGATGCCACACTTGAGACAATGAGCTTTACATTTCCAGATCAAGCAAGCAAGCGAGCTCGTTCCAGTCTAAACAACATCCAACCCAAAGGCAAGCTGCGACCCACTGAGAAACAAATCCAGGCAGGAGCCATCAAAGAGGACGCAAGTACCACTGGAGATGCAAGGCTACAAGAGGGCAAGGAGCAGTGCCCTCATCCCATCCTTACAGCGAGTGGCCAGAAAGGGGCAGCCTCCCTGGGGGAAGGGGTGTCAGATCACTCAATGCCCCCTCCATCGTCTCCCTCTGGGAAGCAAACAAGGACTGAGAAGCTCACACCCATACCTGCCCATCCCTCTCACTCTCCTCTCTATGATTCTGTCTGCATCCACCAACCCACTTGAAAAAGATGAAGAAAAACAGTATTTAATTCGTCTAGGAAGTTTCAAACAACGGGTTGTTATTTTTTAATAATCATTATATTCAACTGGACAATTAAGTTGTTTTCAGGGGTTTTTAAAATACCAATTTGTCTCTATGACTTTGCTTTTATATCTTTATTTTCTACAGGGTTTGGGTTTGGGGTTTTCTCATGTATTCTCTTACTTGTGGATATTCCGTGACTCTCATATGGAAGGCTAGGATTTCTAAAGATGAACACTCAACACAACGGACTCATCCTTTGGTTTTGGGATCCTCAGAGCTAAAGAGAAATCCTTCTGAGGCTTCTGTAAGAATGTGAGGAAAGTTACAAACAACTGCAAATATCTAGGATGAAAAGGGTTTCACCTGGATTCTGCAAACCAGTTTACTCGTAGAGCTTTTGTCTACCTACTGGAAAGGGAGTTCAGATGCAAAGATCTGGGCATCGAAAAGCACTACAAGGAAGGACCCTGTGAGTTGGATGAAGCATGTGATGCTGATTGTGTGTTCCGTGTGGCACTCCCACACAAATTCTTTGTGGCGGGAACCAAAATGTCCATGCCCAAATTCTTCTCTGGAAATTACAGAGGTTTTCTGGTCTTTTCACTCCTATTCACACACACACACACACACACACACACACACACACGCAAGCCCCTCCTCTGAATTCTCCGTGGCTTCACAAGCCTCTAAAAACCTCCATCCCTTTGCAATCAAGGGAAACCTTACCCCTATGTCTCATGTCCCCTCACCTCACCGGTGTCACTGTGGGTGACCATCACTAAGTGGTACTGATCCACACAGAACCCTGGCTCCTTACCTTTCCCCCTCAAACACATGGTCTGATACCAGTTTGGGGATGGGAATTTCCTGTCCCAGGAGAACATGATTTATATCTAACTCATATCCACACCAATGTCTCCTCACAATGTCTCAGGGCACTTGGTGACAAGAGCTGTTGTTCTTAAAATGCATGTCAGAGTGTAGAGCTAGAAGGACCCTCCCTAGGTTGTTAAATCAAGACCCCCGTGTGCAGGTGTAATCAGGAACACTGAACAAGCACATGTCGTGTCCTTGGCCTGAGCTGTCCCTCTCTCCAATCCATGACCTGACCACCTTCTATCCAACTCTCAAAATTCATCGCTAGGGTCCTCTGCTCTGGAAAACTCCTCCAATCTGGATCAGGTGCCTTCCTATGTGTATGCACAGCCTGTGTACCTTTTTTAGGTGAGCAAGCACACCAAGTACATCAAGATGTCCAAGGACACTCAAAGCAGAGACTACCTTCTTTTCTCCAATATCCCCAGTGCCTACCATAGTGCCTGGCACTCAGCAGATGCTCAGTGAATGCCTACTGAATAAAAGATGGAATCATCACCTAGTGATCTACTACCCTCAGCATCTTACTT
Source organism: Mesoplodon mirus (assembly GCF_964341445.2). Classification (NCBI taxonomy): domain Eukaryota; kingdom Metazoa; phylum Chordata; class Mammalia; order Artiodactyla; family Ziphiidae; genus Mesoplodon; species Mesoplodon mirus. Next base: position 59,401,744 of record NC_138982.1, read on the forward strand.
TTATCTTGCCCTCCTCTTTCTCTGGTCTTTCTTTATATGTTAACTGAAGTTCTCAATCCTGGTTGCACTCAAGAGTCACCTGGGAAGCTTTCAAAAAATATCTTTGCCTGGTCTAATGCCCAGAAATTCTGACTCAATGGACCTGCAGTGGGACCTGGACACAGGTGTTTCCAAAAAGGGATTCTATCGTGAAGCCTGAGTGGAGAGCTGCCCTGTAACTCTCTTCTGCCTTCTGTTCTCTCTCTTAGGTATACCCTCAAAATCCTTTTTGTTTGTTTTTTTACACTTTTTTTTTTCCTTGGTGGCGCCAAACGGCCTGTGGGATCTCAGTTCCTGGACCAGGGATTGAACCTGCACCCCCTGCAATGGACGTGCAAAGCCCTAACCACTGGACAGCCAAGGAAGTCCCTTAACTTACTTTTATGTTCAGTGACTCCCACAGACATTACTTATCCCTCTGCATCAACCGCCCAAGAAACATAAAGGGATACACATTGTGGGGGGCTTTTCCCCCAGTGGATTCACATGCCTTCCTTGCACACGTCTCTTGAACTCGATGAAGCATCAGCAAGACCCGAGATTCTTCAGGTTTGCTGGGAGCTGGGGTGCTCTACAGAAAGCTGTCTTACCCAGCAGAATGAGCATGACGCCAGCCAGCTGGGCCCGCCTGTACTTGGCCACGCCAGGCTCCTGGCCCATTCGGATGAAGGGGAGAACCGTCAGCAGCAAGAGAATGGCCGGCAGACCCAGGACTGAGGCAGCGATCATCAGGGCTCGGCAAGCCTGCACGTAGCCTGGGAACAAGAGTGCAGACAGGGTGGGGGTTAGGCCACGGGTCCCCTTGAATCCTCAATCCTGCCTCACGGGAATTCAGCACCATCTGCCTTCCTCCCTCTTGTCCCACTCCAGGACATATGTTAAATGTTGTCCAAGATCACTTTGCATGTTCAACTTTTAAAGGGATTCAGTGACAAAAAAAGGAAGGTTGGGGGCTGGAGAGACTGAATGGGGATCCCTGGTTTAGACCACTCATCCAAGCTTCCGAGATGAAGAGGCCAAGAGTACAATTACACTGTTACATCACCTTGTGAAAAATTCAGATTAAAATTCAAATCTTTGAAGAATTCTTCTGTGATGGTCTGTGTTGATCCCAGCCTGCTGTTGATATGCTCTACCTGTGTGACCTTGGGCAAGTGTCTTGACACTTTCCTCACCTATAGAGTAAAAATAATAATAGTACCTACATCTCTCCAATGGAATTCAACTAAGATTAAATTCGTTAATTCATGAAGTGCTCAGAACAGTGCCTAGCACAGGCTAAGTACTCCAAAAAGGGTCAGCTATTATTACTGGTATTCCTAATATTACTCTGTGTCAAGGCAGTACTTTTATCTCCAGGTGTACTAGGTGATTTTGTCCCTTAACCATGTGCTTTTAATTCACATTGTGTATAAACAGTATGTGGCCCTAACTAGACTAAGCTGAGGCTCAGGCTTCCTCTCTTGATATCTCCCCAGATACTGCTTGCTCATGAATCCTGTCCCCTATAGATGGTCAGGCTCCATCTCCTGCCTCCCCGACTGGGCCCTGGGCATGCTTCCACAATGGTCCACTTTCCATAAAGGCATCTCTCCAGTCCCAGGGATTCCTAGAAGACAGACACCTGCCTTGGTCTTCATGGAGTTAACACAGTGCCCACAATAGATGATGTAAACATACAATTATGAATGAAGGAATTAACGAGTTGAATAATAAGAGTGGAGCAAAGCTACCTGAACTTTATACTGTCAAATAAAATGCCAGGTAACTACTTTATTAAGAAACAGATTATAATATGTGCAATATTTATGTAAAATAAATCTGACAAGATGCTGGGAGAATATGATACAATTAAATGTATCGTTTCTCACTAAAACACTCTCCCTCCTTCAAAAAAAGGGGGTGGGGGAGTTGTAACTCTCCCTCTTGACTCAGAGGAAAGTAGAGCTAGTGACGTGGGGGAAGCAGAGTTAATGGCAAACCCCAAAACAAGCCCCAGCTTCTGCCTCATGTGCCAGGACCCTCACACTAAATGTGGCCAGCCTACCTGTGCACCAAGACCCAACTGCAAGATTGCCTCTTAGCAAGATTTGTTTTGCCAGAATTCAGACTCCACAAGGACACACTCCCAACAATCGTCCAACTCAGTTTCTTCCGAATTAAGAGCAATCAATCAATCAAGTATCTGTTGACTTGAAGACCCCCAGAAAGGAGCCATAGGAGGTCTGAGGCAAGACCTCTGACCTCAGTCCTAAGCCCCTGCGACTGGTCAGAGAACCAGGGCTGGCATAAAGGAGAGTCAGCTAGCCACCCGGATTCTGAAATTCATGGCACAGTCTGTGAACATGCTAGGTGCCAAGGCCACATTTGAGAATCTAAAGATGGAGACTGAGATCTGTCCTTGTGCCCACCTACTGTGTGAGGGAGGGGACCACAGGAAGGAGTAGGCCCTCCCTAAAATGTACTCCATCTGTAGGATGGTCTATGTTCTCTAAAAATAAACCACTTGTCACTGAATGCTCAGCAAACTTAATTTCAGGAGGAAGGAAGCAGAGAGTCATTTTATGCTTCAAGTCAGATTCTTAAAAATACCATGCCCGGCTTTTAATAAAAAATATAGCTACCATTTATGGAGCCTCTACTACATCTAAGGAGGCTTACACTTCTCATCTCATTTAATCCCCAAAACAACTCTGAAAGATAGGCGGTTGGTTTCATTTTAATTTTTAAAAGAAGACAACTGGGGTTCACAGAGGTTAGGAACGTGTCCCAAATCACTCGGATTGTGAGCACTGCATCCCAGAGTCTGGCCCAGGTCTACCAACGGCAGCTTTAACTGAAGGTGGGTCCACATCTGGGTTCCCCAGACCTCTGTCATTCTGAAAGTCCAAAATGGAGGGCAGGACTGGCACGCACTGTGCGTACCTGCTGTGTGTCAGGGGCAGTGCCAAGTACAGGGGAAGATGCAAAGAGGGTAGGATGCTAGCTATATCTTTGAGGAATTTAAAATGTGGTAGGTGAACTTGGCTCACAAACAATGAACAGAAAAGTCGAAACGTGCACTGACGGGGATAGGGGTCAAATACCAGGGTGGCAAGGAGGAAGGGCGGATAGATTCCGACAAGGACCTGGAAATAGGAAGCACTTGAGGTGAGGCTTAAAGGGGGGCAGTCTTCGGGAGCGAAAGGCTCATCCAGGAGAAGGCCAAAGCCAAAGCCTCCCAGACTGGCGGCGGCCTCGGGGCCAGTTACTCCGGCAGACTGCCCAGTTACTCCACTTGTTAAGGAAACTGGGATAGGCCTTTAAAGGCGCACCATCCTCAAAGGCTAGCAAGACAGTCGTTCTTAGGCCTGGGCCGGGATAAGCCATGATTCCGAGCAGAAAACCTGAAGGGGCTCCGGAGACCTTGTCAATCATCCAACTGGCTCGAGGTTTAAATCTGAATTGAAACTTGCCCAGAATTTTTCAACGGGGCAGCAAGTTAAGATTCGGCACCGGCTGGCGTCGGGGAAGGTGGAAACTAGGCAACTCTTCCCTCCCCTCCCCACTCTGAGGCACAGCCGTAGGGGAGGGGGCGACCCGCGGAGGTGCGCCTTTTCCCAAAGTGAATGGGCCCTCCCAGGGGCGCCCGTTCTTCCCTCTCCGACCCCAGGGTGCGGAGACTGGGAGGGGAGTCTCGGCAGGCCCGAGGACCGACGCCCTTCACTGCGGGGGCAAGGGGTGGGGGAAATGGGACAGGCCCCGGGGCCTGTGGGAACCGACTGCGCGCAGGTAGGAGGGCCCTAACTTGGCCAGGACACCTCGGCCGTCCCACAAGGACTGGGAAACTCAGCCTGCGCCTGTTCGGATAGCTGGAATGCTTTTGTTTCTCTCTTTCCTCCTCCAGCCTCTGCGGGTGGATTCTAACAGGGAAAGCAGGGCGCCTGCAGGAGGAGGCCGGGGGATGAAGTGCTTCTGATCCACCCACAGTGGGAGCACGCGGCAGGTGAGGCTACGGTAATTAACACGTACGGAGTTCCAACTATGTGTCTCTGTCTCAGTTCATTACCTTCTCAGGGTGACCCGGCCAGTGGCCACCACTGTCATCCCAAATTCCAGATACGAAAACTGAAGCTGAGAGAGGTTAAGTTCAGGGCTACCTAATTCCTCCTCAACAAAGTAGGACGGAAGGTGTCAAAAGATGCCCCAAAGTCTTCAAGCCCCCAAATGATTCTGTGAACGCTGCCTAATGCTCCCCTCCCCCGTCTGCCCGGAAGGAAAGGGTTTATTTAGGACAGCCACTTGCAAGGCAGGGTCCTTACCCGGCAGGATGAGAATGTCCACCAGGGGCTTGCAGTGGTACAGCCCCGTGGCCAGGACGCAGTCGGCCCACAGCCCCTTGGAGCCCAGCTCGTCCAGCTTGCGGCAGGTGGGGATAGTGTAGCCGCAGGTCACCACCCAGTCATTGGTGGACGTGGTGACGATGATGCCGATCCAGCCCACGAAGCTCGTGACGAAACCCACTATCTGCAGGCATGTAGCCACCATCGTGGCCGCCCTGGAGTCCCTGCGCCTCGCCCCTCACTAGCTGTGCCCGCGCCCGGGCTCGACGGCGCCTGGCCCGGTCCTCCTTCTCCCGCGCTGGCGAGCCGCTGGCCTGCGACGGCGAGATGCGGGATGCTGGAGGAAGCGGGAAGCCACGAGACGCAGCGAGCCCAGCTGCACGACGGGCGCGCGGCGAGGACAGCAGCGCGGCTGGGCAGCGCGTCCCCGCCCCCCTCTTTAAACCCCGCAGACCCGGCCGGCGAGCTCCAATCCGCGACGGCCCCGGGTCCAGCAGGCCAATTGCCGGGCGGGGTCAGGAGTGGGATGTGGAGGGAAGCGGAGTTAGGGAGGGGGTGATCCCGCCGCCCCGCCGGCGAGCGTCGCACGGTGAGTGTTGGAAATAATAAAATTTGGAAAGAAAATAATTCGATCCAGGTCCAAGTAATGGACAGCGACAAGAGGGCCCGCGTCAGGCACGAGTTCTATTTTGCTGCGAATTCTTTTTCTCTTCTTGCTGCCCCTCTCTCATCCTATCTCTGGGTCTCCGCTTCGCTCCATCCCTCCTCAGCTTCTCCCTACTCCTTCCCAGCTGAGAGCAAGGACCATGGTACTCCCAAGAGCGCCCAGTACAGTTCCTCCTTGGCCCAGGATTGTTTTGTTTTTGTTTTTATTTTTTAATGCATCTTTATTGGAGTATAACCGCTTCACAGTACTGTGTTAGTTTCTGTTGTACAACAAAGTGAATCAGCCACACGCATACATAAATCCCCATAACCCCTCCCTCTTGAGCCTCCCTCCGCCCTCCCTATCCCACCCCTCTAGGTTTCCCAAAGCACGGAGCTGATCTCCCTGTGCTACGCGGCTGCTTCCCACTAGCTATATATATATATATATATATATATATATATATATATATATATATATAGTGTCGATGCTACTCTCACTTCACCCCAGCTTCCCCCTCCCCCACCAAGTCCATTCTCTATGTCTGTGTCTTTATTCCTGCCCTGCCACTAGGTTCCTCTGTACCTTTTTTTTTTTTTTTTTTTTTTTAGATTCCATATATATGTGTCAGCGTACGGTATTTGTTTTTCTCTTTCGGACTTACTTCACTCTGTATGACGGACTCTAGGTCCATCCACCTCACTACAAATAACTCAATTTCATTTCTTTTTATGGCTGAGTAATAGTCCATTGTCCAGGAATATTCCAGGATGGTAACTGATGAGCTGAGAGTTGCCCTAAGAAACAGACTTGCAGCATTCATCATACCATAGTTACTGGTAGAAAGAAAATGATCCTTTGCCCGTGGTCAAAACTCCTCAGAGGTGGCCATGGCCAGAGTAATGGTAACAACAACAATAGGAACTCACATTTACGCAGCTGCCATGTGCCATGTGCCATGTGCCATGTGCCATGTGCACGCGTTTATATGTTATAAATCATCGCATTTAGTTCTCTTAGCAACCCTTCATGGTAGGGACGATTGTTTACACATAATACTCATGAAGAAACAGCATGAGAGAGGTTAAGTTGCCCAACTTCACATAACAAGGAAGGGGTAGCCTGCATCCCACCTCATTAACCATTCCTGGGAACCTGTCCTGATTGTCACTTTCTGAAAATTCCTGAAGGGCTCGTGTCTCATTTTTGGCACTAAAAGCTAGGCTGACGGCTCCTGCTCACTGTAGATAAGTTAGTATCTGCACTCCACTGAGAACACTGCCTAGCCTAGAGTCAGTGCTCTGCGAGTGTAAGCTGTCATCATCACCATCATCAAGCCCCCTTCTCTCCATGCATTCAGGTAAGACCTATTATATGTACTTTTCTATCATGTAGAGAAGTTGTCCTTGGGCTGTATTTACATTAAACAGTTTTAACTCCCTTTGATACATTTGGCTTATTATATCCCTCTATCAACAATCATGAGATTTAAAGATGAGACGGATTTCAGCAAGCACAAAACTTCCTACTCAACACTCTAAGATATAGATCATAAGTCACAGGTATTAAGCTTTCCCATATCTCTGCTGGGCAAACCACCATGTCTTCTAGAGAAGTCTTGCCTCAAGGAGACCCCAAAGAAATCAACTGCACAGACAGAAAAGGCTCTGTAAGAGATGAGAGAGTGTCGAGTAAAAAGCTGCAGTAATCACCCAGGAGAGCACAGTGGGTAAGAATGCAGGCTGCCTGGCCTCGAATCCTGTCTCCACCATTTACTAGCTGTGGATTCAAGTTACCTCACTTCTCTGGGCCTCAGTTTTCTCATTTGTAAAATAAGGGTTAAAATAGTGCCTGACTCATAGGTTTCTTGATGATTATGTGAGTTAATATACATACAGAGCTTTAAACAATGTCTGGTACAAAGTAGGGCCTCAGGGAACCTGGGCTGCTATTATATATGATATATATAATATGATTTTATATATATATATACATACATACACATATTTTAATATATAATTCAGAACCCTTGCTTTTGCACTCTTATGTGGTCTCCTTGAAATACAAGTTTGATTTGTAGGAAATACTCTATTATAGGAATATGTCCCTTTTTTGAGTGAGTCATTGTGTTTGGGGCATTTCATCACCAGGGTCTATTGACCTGGATGCTTTCAGATATTTCCTTATAACATAAAAAAGAGCTTTTGTAAGAAGTAAAACATAAAACCCAAGCAACATCAATTCATTAAAAAAGAAGTTATGCAATCTGCACTCTTGCGACTCCATGAGCATTTGACATTCTAACAATAAAAATTCAACCAATCATAATTCAACGATGCCCAGATCACCCAGAGGTCTCACAGACACACAGAGACATCTGTAAAGGCAGATTTCAGAACTCAGGCTCTAACTGGTAGAAGGAGTTGTGAAGTTAAGATCTTGGAATGGAACTTCCTGAGTTCATATTCCAACTTTATTACTTGGGCTGTCCCTTATCCTATGTGACTCTCAGGTTTTTCATCTATAAAGTGAGACTAGCAGATGCCCCGATACAGTTATTGCGAGGATTAAGTGAGATAACTTTTACGAAGTACATAGCACAGTGCCCGGCACTGATGGGCACTCATAAATGTTAGCTACTTTTAGTATTATTCACAGGCAATATTGATCGACTGGAAATATGAGTTGCCTTTGATAAAGACTAAAACTAAAATAATTAGGTTATTGCTATTGTTATCTATTAATGGGAGAAAAAATCCTAAAATGAATGTTTAAATGATCACAGCACAGATGTACAAAAGGCCACTCAAGGGAGGCCATCAAAATGTAACCTATTTGAACGAATTAGCCATAAATAAAGAGAGAGTGTGTCCCTTGAAAAGAAAGTTGGGCAGCCATGGAAGAATAGAGAACTGGGGCCAGCTCCCTGGTCCCCCCGTTTATCCTCCTTCTCCTGGCATCTCCATCCCATGGGAAGGGTCCAGGCAGGAGGCTGAATCCGAGCAACACTCTCCTGTTACTCCCTCCTCATCCCTGGATCCCTCTTGGGGAACCAAGAAGGATAATTCCCTTTTCCTGGTTCTCAAATGGAGGGTCCTAACACCAGCCAATGTTTCAAAACCAAGAGGCAGAGAGAGGCCGTGAGAATCCTCTACTATCCACAGGAGATGGAAATGGTATGGTGGCCACAGAATCCGAGGATGTGGTCCCTTTGGCAAGGCTCTCTGTAAAGTGGGGAAGTCCCTCAAGCTATCTCAGCCGAGGTGCTTTTCCTAAAATCATCTGCATTCTTTGGCTGTGACTGTACTCCCCAAGCCCTACTCTTCATTAGAATCTGACTTCCTACATAGCATAACTTAACAAACTGACATTCCAGGTCTACCACAGTCCCAGGTACCCTTTTAGTTGTGAGAAGCAGTCTCTCAGGGTCCAGTCACCCCAGATAAGTGAGCACAATGGATCCCCAGACCTCCCAGATGGAGGTTTTTCCAGTTAATTTTCTCCCAGAAAATTTTGCCATGCCATCTCTTCATATTTCTGTAGTATGTAACAGAACTGGTAAGGTATACCTGAAATCTGATTCCAGGTCTTCTGACCCTAAGTCCAATACTCTTTCCATGATGAAAAATGTAAGAGTCTTTCCTATGGTCTGAGCATAAGTTCCTCAACTTATTCAAAGATATTTAAAGGGGAGGATTAGAGAGATTGTCAGTGCCCTAAACCCCAGATGTGTACTGAACAAAGGAAGCAGCCTGGTTAACTGTTCTTCTACCATTTATACCTAAAAGTAGTTAATCAAACTAAGTGTGATTCAGTTAGAGTACAAATACATATCGTACTGGCGAATGTATTTGTTGACAAGCATCGAAAGCCCACATTGAAAGCAAAGCTTGGGCCAAAGGAGTGGGCTCGCAGCGCCTACTAGTGGCTGTCTTTTATCATTGCATAGCTGGTAAAAACATTTTCTGTGTAAAGAAGCCTATGACTCGTAGGGAAACATGATTAACCGCAAATTCCAAATGTGTGATCATTAGATCCAAGTGGAATGTACACTTATTTGTGAAAGCTTTCCTCATATATTAAAATGTATCTCTTTAGGAAACCAAACATGAAAACATAGGACATATATGAAATTACTTAAGTGAGATTATTCATTTAAAAATACTTTTAATAAGACCCCTTTTTAAAAGGAGAAATTTCTCTGGTGGATTTCGCTATTTGGTAATGCAAAAATTCCACATACACACACATTTTTAGAAACATTGTAGTACCAATTCATAGTGTAAAATAATGTATCAGACATAAGCTTTAAAAAATGAAATGCCAGTTACAATAGCTAAGATATGGAAACAACCTAAGTGTCCATCAACAGGTGAATGGATAAAGATGTGGTATATACACAGTGAAATACTACTCAGCCATAAAAGAAGATGACATCTTGCCATTTGTGACAACATGAATGGACCTTGAGGGTATTATGCTAAGTGAAATATGTCAGAGAGACAAATACTGTATTATTTCCCTCATATGTGGAATATAACAAACAAACAAAATAAATGAACAAACCAAATGAAAACAAACATGTAGATACAGAGAATAGAGTAGTGATTATCAGAGGGGAAGAGGCAAAAGGAAGGCAAAATGGATAAAGGGAATCAACCGTATAGTGATGGATAGAAACTAAATTTTTGGTGGGGAGCATGCTGTAGGGTATACAGAAATAGAAATATGATGTCATACACATGAAACTTATATAAATCCAAGATCAGGACACCAACTAGCAGATTCGTGTCTGGTGAGAGTCCTCCTCCTGGTTCACCGATAGCAGTCTTCTCACTGTGTCCTCTCATGGTGGAAGACCATGTTCACTGGGGTCTCTTTTTATAAGGGCACTAATCCCATTAATGAAGGCTCCATCCTCGTGACTTAATCACCTCCCAAAGACCCCAACTCCACACATCATCACATTGGAGATTAGGTTTCAACATATGAATTTTGGTAGGACACAAATATGCAGTCCATGACAGATGGGAATCTGAAGACAGCGCAGAAGAAATCAGGAGATGGGGATTATAACTGGTCTAGGGGGTGGGCAAGAGGCAGAGTGAAGGCCTAAAGTGGAGCTCTCTCCAGTAGGAGGAGGAGATGTGTGCTACTCAGGTCTCAAGCAGGAAAATCTCTGATTATCGAGAGATGCTGGCCTCAGTCAAGGTTTCTCCATCAAGAGAAGAGCAGCATCTTCACAAATTACTTCCATCTAGAATTTCAAATTCAACTAAGGAAAAATTTGCATTTTCAGGGTCCCATTTCTTGGCCTTCATGGTGCAATTAAAATACTGTTCCTTCAGAAGCCATTTTATTCCAAATTTCCCCTTTGTCCACTTGGAGATAAAGCAAAATAATGAAAAGCTTGTACCTGGGGTATAAGGTTTGAGTCCTTTCCAAAATGTTTTCTCTCTTCTGCTTTCTAACAGCCAATTCTATTTATCTGCTTCTCTACCAGAAGTTTCAGAATACATTGGATGAAATCACGTCTAATTCAACCAATGAGATCATACTTCCTGAAGAGCAGTAAAAGTCCTTAGTTTTAGCTCTAACTGGGGATCACATTTACTAAAATATAATAATAATAAAGTATGGAAGTATGGAAAGGGAAAATAAGAAAATTAACTAGAAAGCCACACTATTAAATTTGCTTAGAAATTAAGAGCAGGTGTTTGCATTTAGCTACCTAAGGCAACAAAGTACAGAGCAATTTGTCAAACTTTTTCTTTTACTGAAAATGTATGAACTATAAAGTGATCAAAACTATCATGTGTCATTACTCATTCAATATATAATATAAAGTCATAGATTATGTTATCAATATTATATTGTTCCAATTTAAAAATGGCTAGAAGAGAAGCTTATGTGTCAATCTTACTAATAGTTTTTGTTGTTTGTTTCTTACATAAATAAAGATCCTATTTTATGAAATTATTCTGAATGGGAACATTCTTGGACACCAAAGTCCCAGGGAGACATTAGAGCAGGGAGGTTAAGGGCCCTGGTTGGAATCTTGGCTCCAATACTTACTAGCTGTGTGGCCTTGGGCAAGTTATTTAACCTTTTTGATAAGTAACTCTGGTTAGAAACTAATATTCTATTTCCTGCCAGTAAAATGGTATTTAAAATAGTAATTATTTCATAATAGCCATGAGAATTAAATGCATTGCTACATGTAAAATGCTTGGAGCACTGACACATAGTAAGTACTCAATAAATATTAGCTTTAACACCAAAAAATAATCAGTTGATATTAAACCTGTTTGAAATTACATAATCTTTTCTTTAAAATTGTTATTATTTATTTTATTTTTCGCTGCATTGGGTCTTCATTGCTGCGCACGGGCTTTTCTCTAGTTGCAGAGGGGGGCCACTCTTCGTTGAGGCGCACAAGCTTCTCATTGTGGCAGCTTCTCTTGTTGTGGAGCACAGGCTCTAGGGGCGTGGGCTTCAGTAGTTGTGGCACTCAGGTTCAGTAGTTGTGGCTCGCAGGCTCTAGATCACAGGCTTAGTAGCTGTGGTGCTAAGTAGTTGCTCCACGACATATGGGATCTTCCCAGACCAGGGCTCAAACCCGTGTCCCCTGCATTGGCAGGCGGATTCTTAACCACTGCACTATCAGGGAAGCCCTGAAATTAACATAATCTTAACCTTCAAATTACACAGCAGTGAAATTCAAAACATTTCGTAGTCTGATGAACAAGAATTTGAAAGGAAAGCAAATTGCACCTCTTCTCTAACTATAGGATAAGGCCTTTAAAACAGCTAAGATATTTCTAGCCACTCCCCTCTTTTTGCCATTAAGATTTAACAACTAGATACAATTCCTTTTTAATCAACTGATAATATTTTTGCAGAAATTAGCTTGGCCACTGGGGGGCTCTCACAGGCTCTCATTAATGCTATTTAAAAGTGATTCAATAAAAATAACTAACACAAAGAATGAACATCACCAAATACCAATAACACAACTGATAAACCCCTTTTCAAAAGTAATTCAGCAATATATATCAAATAGAATAAAATATGTATATTCTTTGATCCAGCTTCTAAAAGTCTATCTAAAAAATTATGTTGATGATATCACTTATACATGGAATCTAAAATACAACACAAATGAACCTGTCTACAAAAGAGAAACAGACTCTCAGACATAGAGAACAGACTTGTGGTTGCCAAGGGGGGTGGGTATTAGGAGAGGAACGGATTGGGAGTTTGGGATTAGCAGATGCAAACTAGTATATATAGGATGAATTAACAACAAGGTCCTACTGTATGGCACAGGGAACTATACTCAATATCCTGTAATAAACCATAATGGAAAAGAATATGAAAAAGAATATGTATATGTATTAACTGAGTCACTTTGCTGTACAGCAGAAACTAACACAACACTGTAAATCAACTATACTTCAATAAAATTTTTTAAAATAAAATAAAATTCAGTATTAGTTACCTACAAAAAATAAAATAATTATTATGAAAGTGTTCAGTTAACTTTTTCAGTTTACATTTCAATTAAGTGTTCAACTAAGAACTAGATGATAATGTTATAAAATATTAATTTCAAAATGGAAATTGCTAAATTTTATTTCAAAATACCTGTACAGTTGGAGACTAGTTTTTAAATATAAATAAATATATTTGGAAAATATACACTGAAATATTAACAAGCGTTCCTTGGAGTAGTGAGATTGAGGGGTTTTACTCTCTTTTGTTCTTTAGGCATTTTCCAATTTTCCATAATGAACATGAGTTGATTTTATGATGAGAAAAAAAATGTTTAATTTTTAAATTTAAAGTATTTTGGGGGAATTCCCTGGTGGTCCAGTGATTAGAACTCCATGTTTGCACTGCAGTGGGGCACAGGTTCAATCCCTGGTCTGGGAACTAAGATCCCGCAAGCCATGCAGCATAGCCAAAAAATAAATAACTAAAATAAAATATTTTTAAAATTTTTAAATATTCATTATTATTAGGGTCTACGAAGAGTACTCAAGTCCCTATACACTATGTGACCCTCCTGATGATTATGTGACTACCTCACCAGCAGTCCTCTTTACCTTCAGAACGTAGTTCAAGCCCTTTAGGATATAGGGTCACACAGGCCCTTTATGACACAAACCCCTCAACAACCCTTACATTTCAGTTAAGTGAAATCCCCTCCACTGTGCAGCTCCCTACCCCATGCAATGTCCACACCAATCATAATGAACTCCTTGGACGTTCCTCATAGCAGAACACCACACTTTCTGGTCCCCTAAGCTTTACACCTTCATTCTGCAAGAAGTGACCTCTCCACCCAGCTACTTTGCAGTCACCCAAAATTAGCCCAAGAACCTCCTATGACAGGATTTCCTACCTCTTCCTATGAAGTTCTGAAGGGTCCCATAAGACCTTGTGCATGCTTTTATCAAAACATAAATTACCCATACTATGCTGTCTAGTTTCTAATTTAACCATGTGGATTGTTTTCTCAGCAAGAATAATATTGCATTCATTACTAGCCTCCAACCTATCCTCATGCAGATCCTTCTACCTAGAATGCCTTCCAGCACAGCCACAGCTCACTCTCTCTAAGTTCTATCCAGGTGTCATTTGGAACAGGAACATCCCTCACCCTCCAGGGTGAGCGAAGTCTACCCCTCAGGTTCCCCTAGCCCTCTGTATAGGACTGAGCCGTGCTGCTTTCAAATTATCTGTCCAGCTGTCTGGGAGTTCCTCAAAGGCGGAAGCTGTGCCTGACTCATTCCCCTAAGAAGTCCAATATCTAGTAGAGTATCAGTGTGAGGCCAGGGCAAACAGTAATCATTGTTATCTGAGCTAAACACCTTCTCTTAATGTTTTCCAAACTAAAGTTCTAGCTTAATGTCTAGGGAATTGTGGTAGGGAATTCCCTATCAGTTCAGTGGTTAGGACTCTGAGTTTTCACTGCCGGGTCCCGGGTTCAATCCCTGGTCAGGGAACTAAGATCCCTCAAGCTGCGTGGCCAAAAAACAAGGGAAAAAATAAATAAAATAAAAACTGTGGTTTCAACCAACATCACTTTAGAGGAAAGTTCTCATCCTATGCTGTGGTAAGCAACCTCTAAGATGACTCCCAGTGATCCCCACCTCCTGGTATTCACACTCTTGTGTAGTTCCTCCTACATTGTTCCAGGGTGAGTCTGAATGAACAATAGCACATGACAGAAGTGATGGTATATCACTTGCAAGATCAGGTTATAAAAAGACGGGCTAAATAAAAGAGTGGTAAAGACAAATGATGAACTAGGAAACTCCAATATGTTTGATATTGGATAAACACTGATATGTTTCCACAGAAAAGAGAGACAGAAAAAGAGAGAGAGAGAAGGAGAAAATGTCAGGACCATTGTTGATGCTCTGAAAAATAGTCAAAGGTTTATAGCAACAAAACAAATACCCAATCAAGAAAAAGCCATCTTCAAAATGATAGGAAAGTTTGGGGGCATTTTTATTCACCCTTTCACCTTCCCACCCCAGTGCAACAGCAGTCTTGATCTTGAAGCAGCAGCAGCCCAGTTCCCAGTTCCCTCCCTTGACAAGGGAACAGAGCAGGCTTTATTTGAAAAGCATCATGTACATCTATTCTGACATCTCTGGAGGTGCTTGAACTACAGACACAAGACGCTCATCTTCAATTTGCCTAACTTGGAACTTGGAAAAAGCAGTGGGCACTGCTTGTAAAAGATGCAAGGTGGACTACAGACTCACAGATGCCTGCGACAAAAGATTACAGATAGAGGAACTTTCCTGGTGGTCCAGTGGTTAAGACAATGCGCTTCCATTGCAGGGAGCATGGGTTCATCCCTGGTCAGGGAACTAAGATCCCACATGCCACATGGCCAAAAAAATAGAAGAAGAAAAAAAAAAAGATTACAGGTGTAAACAACCTATAGATTGTCTAAGAACTGGAGGATGAGTTAGGATGTGATTCTTTGGGAAATTAGGACATTCAAAAGCAGCTGTCTATAGGGGGAATTTAGAAAGTTACACACATGCCCAGGCAAGCTGCATACCCAGGAAGGCCTGAAAAGGCCTTAAGTTTTCACTTTGGGCTGATTCCTAGGATCAGAGAAAGCCTACTGGAGTATTTGAAGGAGTGTTTTAACATAGAGCCAAGATGCAGAGACTGTGAGAACTAGTTGGGTTTTTTTGTCTTTCTGCTTCTTTTTAAAATTTTTTGTGAGTTTTTGTTGTCGTCTTGTTTTTTAACTCCTGACATTCAAGGAAATCTGTCAAAACATTAGCTGGGGCTTCCCTGGTGGCACAGTGGATGAGAGTCCGCCTGCTGATGCAGGGGACATGGGTTCGTGCCCCGGTCCGGGAAGATCCCACATGCCACGGAGCGGCTAGGCCCGTGAGCCATGGCCACTGAACCTGCATGTCTGGAGCCTGTGCTCCGCAATGGGAGAGGCCACAACAGTGAGAGGCCCGCGTACTGGAAAAAAAAAAAAAAATTAGCTGAACATGAGCTAAAGGAACAGACACTTCCATGACCACACACAATAAGGAATAGTCTTTGCAAAAGGTGTGGAAAAATCTCAAAGCATGTGGACTACCACAGCCTACAGCAGTAATAATTTTAAAAAAGGAAAAGCAAACCCTGGGGAATAAGGAAAATCTGATTTCCAGAGTTACCGCATTATAACTGTCAGATGCTCAACTTTCAACAGCAACAAAATCACAAGGCATACAAAAAAAGTGAAAAATATAATCCATCCAAAAAAAAATTGATAGAAACCACCATTGAAAAAGCACAGACATTGGACTTGCTAGACAAAAACTTCAAAACAACTATTAAATATGCTCAAAAAGCTAAAGGAAAATCTGGACAAAGAGCTAAAGAAATCAGGAAAACATTTTATGAACAAAATAAGAATATCAATTAAGAGATAGAAATTATAAAAATAAACCAAACGAATTTTGAAGAATTATGGGGGTGTCCTAGAAGAAGAAAGAAAGGGGCAAAGAGATTATTTGAAGAAATAATGTCTGAAAACCTTGCAGATATGATGAAATGCTTAAATCTACAAATCTAAGAAGCTTAATGTATTGCGCATAAGACAAACTGACACATTATAATCAAACTGTTGAGAGACAAAGTCAAAGAGAGAATCTTGAAAGCAGCAAGAGAAAAGTGACATCACAAATAAGGAATCCTCAATAAGATTTACTAGCTGACTACTCAGAAGAAACCTTGGACACTAGAAGTCAGTGGAATGATGTAAAATGTCAAAAGAAAAAACTTTCAACCAACAAATTTATATCTGGCAAAACTGTCCTTCCAAAATGAGGGAGAAATTAAGACATTCCCAGATAAACAAAAGCTGACTACCGCTAGACCAGCCCTACAAGACATTAAAAGGAATCTTTAGATTGAAACAAAAGGACACTAGACAATAACTTGAAGAAGTAAGAAGAAATAAAGATCTCCAGTAAAGGTGAATACATAGGCAAATATAAAAGCCAGAATTATTGCAGTTTTGGTTTGTAACTACTTTTCATTTTCTAAGATGGAAATTTATAGCTTTAAAGGCATCCATTTAAAAAGATCTCGGGCTTCCCTGGTGGCGCAGTGGTTGAGGGTCCGCCTGCCGATGCAGGGGACACAGGTTCGTGCCCCGGTCCAGGAGGTTCCCGCATGCCACAGAGCGGCTGGGCCCGTGAGCCATGGTTGCTGAGCCTGTGCGTCCGGAGCCTGTGCTCCGCGGCGGGAGAGGCTGCAGCGGTGAGAGGCCCGTGTACCGCAAAAAAAAAAAAAAAATCTCAAATCAATAAGCAAGCTGTAAACTTTGAGGAACTAGAAAAAGAAGAACAAACTAAACTCAAAACTAGTAGAAGGAAATAATATAGATTAGAGTGGAAATAAATAAAGAATATAAAAAGGAGAAAATTTATAAAAATCAAAAGTTGGTTCTTTGAAAAGATCAACAACATTAAAAAACCCTTAGCTAGATTGAATAAGGGGGAAAAAGACTCAAATTCCTAAAATCAGAAATGAAAATAGGAACATTTTCACTGATTTTATAGAAATAAAAAGGATTTTGAGAATACTGTGAACAATTGTATGCCATCAAATTAGATAACCTAGATGAAATTGATAAATTCCTAGAAATACACAATCTATGAAAACAACTCATGAAGAAATAGGAAATAGGTAAACTTATCACTAGTAAGGAGATTAAATCAGCAATCAAAAACCTCCCAACAGAGCAAAGCCCCGGACCAGATGGCTTCACTGGTGAATTCTACCAAATATTGAAAGAAGAATTAACACCGATTCTTCTCAAACTCTTCCAAAACCATCAAAGCAAGAAAGAACACTTTCTAGCTCATTCTATGAAGCAGGATTAACCTAATAACAACAACAAAGACACTATAAAATAACAAAAAACAAAACAAAAAACTGCAGACCAGTATCCCTTATGAATATTGCTTCAAACATCCTCAACAAAACCCTAGCAAATCAAAATCAGCATATTAGACTATATATAAATATATGAAATGAACATATACACCTTAAATTTATAGAATGTTATATGTCAAATTATTTCAAATAAATAAATAACAGCATATGAAAGGATTATACACCATGAACAAGTGAGATTTATTCTTGGAATGCAAAAGAAATTTCAACTTATGAAAACCAAGCAATGTAATATATCACAGCAATAAAATGAAGGGAAAAAACTACATTATCATCTCAACTGATACAGAAAAGGCATTTGACAAAATTCAACACCCTTTCATGATAAAAAAAAAAAACTCAGTAAACTAGGTATAAAAGGGAACTTCTTCAACATAATGAATAGGCCATATATGAAAAAACCACAGCTAATATCATACTCAATGATAAAAGACTGAAAGCTTTCCCTCTGAGAACAAAACAAGGACGCCTGCTTTAACCACTTCTCTTCAGCATAGCATTGGAGGTTCTAGCTAGAGCAATTAGGCAAGAAAAAAAAAGCATCCAAATTGGAAAGGAAGCAGTAAAATTATCTCTATTCACAAGTGATGTGATCTTATACACAGAAAACCCTAAAGATTCCACACACAAAAACCGTTAGAGCTAATAAATAAATTTAGCAAAGTCCCAGGATACAAAATCAACACCAAAAATCAACTGCATTTTCTACACACTGGCAATGAACAATCTGAAATGGAAACTAAGAAAACAATTCCAGTAAGAGCTAAAACTACAACTCGTAGAAGAAAATACAGGGGGAAAGCTTCATGACACTGTATTTGGCAATGATTTCTTAGATGTAACACTACAAATACAGACAACAAAAGAAAAAATAGAAAAGTTGGACTTGATCAAAACTTAAAACTTTGTGTATCAAAGGACATTATTAAGAGTGAAAAGACAACCTAAAGAATGGGAGAAAATATTTGCAAATCATATATCTGATAAGGGATTAATACCTTGAACATATAAAGAAGTCCTACCACTCAACAACAAAAAATAAACAACCCAATTTAAAAATGGGCAAAGAACTTGGATAGACATTTCTCCAGTTGTATACATACACAATGGCATATTATTCAGCCATAAAAAGGAATGAAATTGATACATGCTACAACATGGATGTACCTTGAAAACATTATGCTAATTGAAACACAATGCTAAATCAGACACAAAAGGACAAATATTTAGATTCCACTTATATGAGATACCTAGAATAGGCAAATTCATAGAGATAGGAAGTAGAATAGAGGATACCAAAGGCTGGAGGGAGGGAGGGAGGGAGGGGGAATAGGGAGTTATTGTTTAATAGGCGCAGAGCTTCTGTTTGGGATAGTGAAAAAGTTCTGGATATAGTGGTGATAATTACAGAACATTGTGAATGTACTTAATGCCACTGAATTATACACACACCTTAAATGGTTAAAATGGTAAATTTTATATGTACCTTTTGCCACACACACAAAAAGTTTGGAGGATATGGTAACCAGACTCTAAGATATCCCCCAATAATACTTGCCTCCTGGGATTCATTCCCTTGTATAATCTCCTCCAACTGAGTATGGGCTGGACTTAGTGACTGACTTCTAACAAATAGTACAAGGCAAAAGTAACAGTATATGACTTAAGAGTCCAGGTCATCAAATTGTGGCATCACTCTCTCCTTTGGATCACTCATTCGGGGGAAGCCATCCACCATGCTGTGAAGAGCTCCATGAACAGGTCCGTACAGTGGGGAACTGACTGCCTGTCAATAGCCCTGAGTGAGCTCAGAAGCAGATCCAACAGTTGTCAAGCTCTCATATGACTTCAGCCACAGGTAACATCATAAAAGCACTTTCTAAGAGCTCTTGAGCCATCACGTTCAACTAAACTGCTCTTGGATTTCTGACCCTCAGATACTGTGTGAGATATGTTGTTTTAAGCTGCTAGATTTTAGAATAGTTTGTTATGCAGTAATTGACAACTAATACCAGAAGTGGAAGTGAGGAAAAGATGTCAAAGCAAAAGTCCAAGTATCTTGAAAGAGAATAATCACAAAATGCTATGTTCATCACATAAAATATTACATATTTCACATTTTACAATAAAAAAAAGTTTCTCAAGTTAGTTATTTGCTATGTAATGAATAGACTTTAAAGAAACAAAAGGAGAAAATGTCAATCTGAAGAAACAAGAACATTGAACTCACACAGGATACCAAGAAAGCTTGAATCAATTTCATTGGCATTAAAAGTTTTTATTTGGAATTTAATCCACAATCTATACAAGTTATTTACAAGGCATGAAAATGGAGAACAGCACAAAATACAGTTGAGGTATAAGCTAAGAGCACAGTATGTCATGTTTCAATAAATATAATTCAAAATTTGTAAACTAAGTGACCAGATAGATGAGTCTTGTTTTATAGTAAAACCATATAAAATATTTATTTCACGTGAGGTAGAGGACAGTTTTGTGTGTCATGTAATACAACCAACCACAGCAATTTTAACCATAAAACTGTACATCATTGGCAAGATTTTAAATTGAATTATGGTCAATGTAGTCAACAATTTGTTTCAACAGTTGCACAACAGATCTTTCATTTACTGCCTTCACAGATTAGAACTTCAGAAATAATTTAAGACTACTGTGTTGGCTTAAAATTATCAGGACAAATAAATACTTCTAACAGGATGGTTAAAAGCAAGTATATTTTATTTCTCCCAAACTATAATTCCCCAGGAGTTGTTCAAGATTTAGCAATTCTTTTAGTAGGATTTTTTTTTTTTACTAGAACTACTTTAAGTATGCTGTGCTTTATTTTCAAGTGAGGTATTTATATTGAAGAAAAATAAAATCTTACGAATTTCTCTTACATTCAACTAACTTAATACACTATTTTGTTTTCTGGGCTTAATTTTTAAAATTTTGGTTTTTACATTTGTTCACTTTAATTCAAACACAGTAGCACTATATAAGACATTTAATTCTATCACTAAAAAACAGGCTCCAAATTGCATTATGTATTATAGTTTAGAAGCCAATTAAAATGGAAAGATTTTACAAAAGAAAAAAAAAAAGACTGTCCTTTTAAACAAGATGCAATATTGAATACCCATACGAATTTCTTCCAATAATGGAAATTCTTAAGTGTCTTACACTAGAAAAAAATTTTAAGCTGTTTAAGTTATTCAACCCCACAATGTATAATACAGCAGTAATGTGTCCCTTATTGCTGGCAGCTCAGTAAAAACTATCAAGTAGTTTCAAGCACAGAAACAGATGTACAGTATGAGCACAACTTTTCATTCCATTAATTTTTAATATCCTGTCGTGCAGATTAAATGTGTAAGAGCAAATAAAAATGAGGATTCTTCCCTAAGCAATCAAAACATAAGTCATTGAGAAGAAAATTTTAGAAACTGATCAAAAACTTTCAGCACCAGCTTTCCTATTACTTTTAGGGAAATAACCTTGAGCATGTTTCATATTACTCAAGTTGCTTTATCATTTTACTTTCCTTCAAACAGAAGCCATAGATGTGCAAATAAAATGGTTGTTCTGTCATGTCTTCTAAGGTATATGGATAACCTGCAAGCATCATTGTACTCAGTCTATTACACCTACTTTAGTAACTGGTTTTCAATTCAATATGTACAAATGATTTTATAGCTCAACTGGTAATGTATTAAATATGTTATAAAATTAGTTCAAGAACCATAAAACATCCTGACTCTCCTGGACACAGAAATTCAAGCAAAAGAATATGCTTTACAAAACTAAAGCACAAGCCAAACTTACGTTGTTGGTCAAAGCCTTTCCTAGTGTTACAAGTTGCATTTGTGAAATAAGGGTTGTTTAGAGCCTCCTCAATGACAGCAGGTTTTACATTTACTAAAGATTTGGTACCTTTTTCTCATAAAGTTTAGAGTACAGAAACTATCATCACCCAAATTAAACATTACTCATCACCCAGTAAACTAACATTCTATCTTTTCTTCCTTTTAAAGATGCTCTAGCACTTTTGATAGGCCGTTCCTTTAATGCAGCTTTTTAAAGTAAATATTTTTATATTTTTCCTAAAAAGAAAAATATTATGACATCTGAGGGAAAATCCGCTTGCCTGATGAATTGGCACACAAAAACTAACACTGAAACAAACTTTAAGCTAGCAACCAACACACAAAATGAGCATGCAAAAATAGAATAATAATTATATGGATATTTTTAGCAGAGGCCACTTGTAGAGTATTACAAAGTCTCTATATTTTCAAGCTATGTTGTACAGTTTAACTTGAAATTACTTTTAACTATAATAGGCATACTATTTACAATTGACTAAAAAAAATTTTCTAAGAAGTTAGACAGAAACTGATGGCACATCAGTGTATCTTCTGGAAAATGAAGACTACAATTTCATGTGGCAAGTTTCCCTTATGTGAAGAACTAGAAAAAATAGTTCTTTACTAAACTCTAAATTAAGAGTTTATGATAATTTCAAGGTGATTAAGCATTGCTTAGAATTTTTAAATAACATATTTCAAAGATTAAGCAATTTGTTTTAGAAGTTTTGAGTTGAAACTTAAGTAAGCTTACCATTTAACTAAGTAACGTAAGTAGATTTTGAGTGAATTAGAAAAATAAATGAAATTATAGGGGCCTGAATTATATCTCCCAAAAAGCTTAGCTGTGACACAACTAACACACAACTAAAACGAAACGGTATCATAAAATGTATTTGTGATTTTTCTTTCTCCAGATAAAGAAAAGGTATTAGGAGGGTGTGTCATTTTTAATATTTGTTCCTGTATGTCATTTTAACATGCGTTCCTCCTTAAGGAGGAACAAGAATCAACAAATTAATTGCAGGTTTAATATAGTAAAAGTTAAATGGCAAATAGAAAATACACATTTAGACCATACTCTAGTATTTGGGAAGTACAAAAATTCTTTTAGGATATATAAGTACCATTAAGCAAAATATGAAAATAACTGGTTAAATGATTACCTACTTATTTTTGAAGTTCTATACCAAGTATCTATCATCTAAGATGGGAATAGTAAATAACCTTAACCTTAGCTTTATATTTAAAAAATAAACTTAGCTCTCAAGTTAATTTCATACAGTACCTTACACGAGAACATAAACATAAAATTCATGGGATAATAATGTCAATTAATGGTAGCTTCAGGAAACTTTCTTTAAAAAATGCATACTAAGGATTTTACCTAGTATCTTTTAAGCCAAGAATTAACTAATATGAAATTTGCCATTAAAGAATGACAGGATTTTCTGTGCAAAAAAAAAAAAAGAAAAGTGCAGAAGAAGTTTCCCCTCCCCCAAACTATGGAATTCCTGTCTTCTAAAAATTATCTAAAAACCTTTTAGTAGCAGATAACTAAACTTCCCTATATTAACCTATCATACACTACCAGTTGACTGTAAATTCCTGATTTTGATATTAAATAGTAACTGAAAATGGTCCATTCATGCACATTTTGGTAAGACTTAACATTTAAACATACAAAAGTCCAAAATAACCTTCAAAGTGTTTAATATTTTACAATTTAAAGGAAAACAAATCCATTAAGGAAAACAAATCCATTATATAAATTTCAGTAAGACCCACAACTACATATAAAAACTGTACAGGAGGACCATGGATTGTATGGAAACTGATGTACATCAATGGTATCAATTTTTCTCAAGTACATTAATATTTTCACACCACTATTAACAACATAAACAAAAGTTCAAAAATTATTACATTTTATTCCCTCTTCTAAAGTTGCTGCATAAAGATTTTTTTCTAAATATGACCACATTTAAACAGAAAATCTAATTATAACCGCTTCTTGTGTTTAGCAGCAGTGTATAAGAAAGCATGTTATCCTTCCCCATGGGGTGTGCTATAACCTCATCAATGAGATTCCTCTATTGACAAAATGTCGCTTAGGAGACATTAAATAGAAGAGAACTGGTGGAAATTCATTCAACAATATGAACAAAATAAAAGCAAATTTTGATTATAATAATGAGTATACCATATTAACTCAGAAAGGAGATTGTGTTCATGAAAAAAAATGGAGATTCAACCCCTTGAGTAGCTCTATATATGAAATATGAAGCCACCATTGTATCTAAAATTGAATCTAAAATATGGATAACAAAATTGATCAAAACTATTTTCCATCACACAATGCAGCTTTTAAAAAGTATGCAACTGTTAAATTGCATTAGAAATATAGGCAGATTATGTAATAGCTGAAACTGTAAAGTATTGTTACTAAGCTGGTTGAAAAAAAAAGTACAAAGAAACATACATTTTCATTCATTTGGAAAATGTAAAAATTTATATACTAATATATAATCTCTTCACTTTCTCTGATCTACAAATGGATACAATGCCTAGTTATTTTCATGCAGATAAATTGTTCAGAATTCAATTACCAAAGCAAACAAACAAACAAAAATAAACCCTGTTGGGAACACACAGATGAATCTCTTCAAAGGTTTCTATTCTTTAGCAGTCTTCGATGATTTCAAAATTTGCAGCTTTAGCTCTTTTATCATCATCTCTAACTTCTGTCTTGCCTCCCGTTCCTGTCTGAGTTCATCCTGGAGTTCTTGCCTATCAGCCTCGGCATGGTCCAATCTCTGTCTCAGTTCTGCCAGCTGTGTGATTTAGAAGACTGTGTCAGTTTTCATTCAGTTTTGTTTTTCCACTTACTCCTCACATCATGGCAAAGACCTACTTTCAAATTACTTATCACAAAAATGAACTATTTCATGCATGCATCTCTTGAATATCTAATACTATTAATCATACTTTGACATGACCTTAAAATGAGGGTGACACAAAAGGTCAAGAGAACTGAACACCTAGAACACTTTCATTATGCCCTACACTTCAGTATACCTCTCATCACAGCTGGCTCAGCTTAAGAGTTATTTGTTCATCTTCCCCAAGTTGTGAGCTACTATTCATTTTTGCCCGAGTGCTGTGAACATAGTGGGCAACAGTTCATGTTTGTTAATTCGTTGATTAGAAAGCCCATATACTACATTAGAATAACATAACCTCTGATATTCAGATAGCTAGAGATTAGCAATTTGGACAACTAAACTACAGAACCCTGATAAGTTTAAAGTAATAAAGTAATCAAGGTCAAAAAATCATCTTGGAAGATATAAAGTTGTGTTTAACAGAACTGTCTATTTTGAAATCTAGTCTAAATGAAATGAGCTTAACATAAAGTAATTTCTTTAATGAAATTAAAATAACGGCTTCAATTTCCACATTGAAAGGGCAACACTATACAAACTGTGTAATTCTTACCTGTGCTGCATATTCAGCCTCTTTATCTTTTTCTAAATTTGAGTCACAGGTACATTTTTGCTTCATTACCTGCTCTAATTTTTTCTCTAAGTCTTTCTGTTCAACATAAAATTCTTCCATTCTTTGAGCATGTTCATTCTGCAAAGATTCAAGCTCTTTCTGTAAATTCTGCTGTTCTTCAGTGAGTTCCTTCATAGCTTTTGAACTACTCAACATTTCAACTTCCTATAATTTAAAGAATCACAATATAATTTTTACTTTATTTCTATCACATTAGAATTTTCAATTCAGGAAAAAACAGGACAGAAAATATCTAAAATTCAGCTGTCATGTCAATTCTATATATAAGTAATTATCTTGAAAACTATCTTCTCTAAAAATTTTAACGTATATTAATCTTTTTTATAAATGTAAAACTGAATAATCTTAAATACATTTACAGCATCTCATCTTGACTTCTTTAAGAATATGCAAAAGTATCTTTTCACAATGGACTATCATTTAGATAACAATTTTACCATCTGAAGTTGTTGCTTCTTCTGCAAAATTGAGTTCAGTTTTTCCTGTTGTTTTACATAAGTTCTCATTACTTCTTCCATGATTTTTCCCTTATCATCCTCACAAATGACATCTTTGACAAGAAGTGGAGATGAAGCTGCAGCATCACGGTCAATTCCCGCCTTGCTTGTGTCTCTGGCTAAGTTGCAAGTGGTAGGCTCAGGTTTCTTTTTGCTTGTAGAATTATTCGAGACTGATGGATCTTTGAGAGGCAAAATGAAGTAACAAAGTATGAATATCACTCTGTTAAAATGTCACTAGAACAATCCATAAATGAAATTAAGAAAACAATTTCATTTACAAATGAAATAAAAAATAATAAGATACTTAGGGATAAACTTAACAAAATAGTATAAAACTTGTAAAATGAAAACTACAAAACATTATTGAAAGAAATAAAAGACCTAAATAAATGGAAAGCCTCCCATGTTTATGGATTGGAAGACTTAATATTGTTAAGATGATATCATGATCTGAATGTCAGTGACCTCCAAAATTCATATGTTGAAATCCTAGCCCCCCAATGCAATGGTATTAGGAAATAGGGCTTTCAGGAGATAATTAGGTCATAAGGGTAGAGCCCCCACTGATGGGATTTATGCCCTTATAAAAGAGACTCCAGAGAACTCTCCCACCATTTGAGTACACAGTGAGAAGATGGCCATCTATGAACCAGGAAGCAAGCCCTTGCCAGACCAAATCTGATAGTGCCTTGATCTTGGATTTCCCAGCCTCTAGAACGTTGAAAAGTAAATGTTTGTGGTATAAGCCACCCAGTCTATGTTATTTTTGTTACAGCAGCCCAAATGGACTACAATAAATGCTAATACTCCCCCAAATGATCTACTTTTTCAATGCAACCCCTATCAAAACTTCAACTGGCTTTGTGGCAGAAACTGACAAGCTGATTCTAAAATTCATATGGAAATAAAAGGAAACCAAAATAGCCAAAACCATCTTGAAAAACAATAATAAAGTTGGAGGACTCACAATCCCCAATTTCAAAGCTTATTACAAAGCTACAGAAATCAAAATTGTGTGTACTACTGGCATAAAGACTGAGTCCAGAAACAAACCCATACTTTTATGGGCAACTTGTTTTCAACAAGGGTGCCAAAACAATTCAATCAGGAAAGAGTATTCTTTTCAACAGTGTTGGGACAACTGTATCCATATACGAAGAATGAGGTTGAACTTCACACCTTATATAAAAATTAACTCAAAATGGATCATGGACTTAAATGTAAGAGCTAAAACTCTTAACTGGATTAGGCAATGGTTTCTTAGACATGACACCTAAAGTAAGCAATGAAAGAAACAATAAATTGGACTTCATCAGAATTTAAAACTTGTGTTTCAAAGGACACCACCAAGAAAGTAAAAAGACAACTGACAGAATGGCGAATCCTATATCTGATAAGGGTCTAGTACCATAATGTACAAAGTACTCTTACAATTCAGTTGTAAAGAGACAACCCGATTTAAAAATAGGCAAAGGATCTCAACAGGCACTTCTCCAAAGATTTGCAATGTCCAACAAAAACATGAAAAGATACCCAGTATCATTAATCATTGGAGAATTGCAAATCAAAACTATGAGATATTTCACAACCACTAGGATGGCTATAATCAAAAGACAAACAATAACAAGTGTTGGCAAAGATGTGCAGAAATCAGAGTCCTCAGAAGCCGCTGCTGGAAATGAAAATGGTGCAGCTGCTCTGAAAAGTTTGGCAGTCCCTCAAGATATTAAACATAGAGTTACCATTTGACCCAGCAATTCCACTCCAAAATATATAGCCAAGAGAAATGAAAACGTACGTTCATTACATTAAAACTTGTGCGTAAGCGTTCATAACAGCGTTAGTCATAATAGCCAAAAAGTGGACACATCCAAATGTCCATCAACAGATGAAAGAATAAACAAAATGGGGTATTATCCATCCATATGATAGAAAGTTATTAAGCCATAAAAAGGGAAGAAGTACTAATACATGCTATAATATGGACTGAGAAAATATCCTTGGTGGAAGAAGCTAGACAACAAAAGGCCATATGTTGTAGGATCCCTTTTATATGAGATGTCCAGAATAGGCAAATCCATAAAAACAGAAAACAGATTTATGGCTGACAGAGCCTGGTGAAAGGAAAGAATGAAGAGTAACTTCTACTGGATTACAGGGTTCCTTTTTAGGGTGATGAAATGTTCTGAAATTAAGTATTTGTAATCATTGCACAACTTTGTGAATTTACTAAAAGCCACTGAATCATATACTCTAAAAGGGTAAATTTTAAGGAATATGAATTACATCTTAACAATTTTTTTAAGTCTCTAGAATTAAATAATTTGGGAAATATAATGCAAACACGGTATAATGGTATTAATACATTACTAATTATTGTTTGCCATATTTAAATACAAGGAAAACTGAGTTTTAAAAATCTCAAAATTAAAGTACAAAAACTCCTGAAGAATCTCAATTATCTATGAAAACAGGTAACTAGAGGACTCTTAGATTGCTCTGAGAAAGCTGAAAAGAACTGTCACACTTGCCTAAGCTGTAAGCAAAGCTCTGCATCTATGAAGAGGGTAACACAGGCAGCATGTGAGCAGACATGTCTTGTCTGGTCCACGGTATTTTAAAAGGCACTGTAACTATGCAGTTGTTTTTTTTTTAATGTCCAGCCAGCATTCTGCATTTATGCCATCTGCCTGGCTCCCACAGCTATGAGTTTTCAAACCTTGCTTATTCTATGACTAAGTGTCTCTGAGTCCTATACCTAACTACTCTTACATACACTTTTTTTTAAATTAAAGTATAGTTGATTTACAATATTATATTAGTTTCAGGTGTATAACAAAGTTGATTCAATATTTTTATAGATTATCATATACTTTTCATATTATTAGTTAAAAGGTTTCCCAGTTCACAGCAAATTAGAAAGAAAAATAAGGACCTTTTAAGAAATCTGACAGTAAAGAAAAGGCTGGAAGAAGAAAAAATAATTAGACAAAAGTCACTTGCAATATGCAGCCAGGTAGTCTATTTTCTATCTCATTAGCTTCTATATATATATCACCATTCTAGATAAGCAGAACAACTGAGGGTCTATGTAGCCACTCAAGAGTTTTGAAAGGTGGTATTTTTTTTTAAGATAAAAGCTTCCATTATCTGGAATCCTCTTTGAAAATGCTGAATATGTTTATTAGATATTTGATTTTAAAAAGATAATTTCTGAATACTCACCTAAGCGGCTATATAATTCTCTACTTGTTTTTAGATCCATTTTCTCCTGTTCCTCCAGTGAAACATCTGGATAAGACACTATTTTTTGATGTTTCCCACTACTGTGAGGCTTCTCTGAGTGTCTTGGTATAGATCTACTTGCCTCTGTCTTTGTGACCTCTTTAGGCTGGGATACAGCCGAAGTAAGCGACACATTTGGGGCAACCACTTTATCACACATGTATAAGTAGTAGCTGAAAACAGAGAATGGCAAAAGAAGATACATATTACATTTAGGTAAAAAGCAAAATATATTACATCAATTTCTATGGTTAAACAATTTTTAAAAAATCAAAACAGATAACAGAACAACTCAGAAAATAAGGGTCATAGAAAGGAATTCTTGAAAAAGTAGTTGAGGCAGAAAGAGTAAAATTATGAGGTTATTTTTGTTATTTTACAAAAAGTAGTTTCTAAGCACTTGAAAATCAGTCTCTTCTCCTTCCCTCAAAACCACATGAGAACTAAAACCATGAAGTACTTTACAGAGCAGTTCAACAGCCCTGAGTAGGTAAGGTTTATGCCGAAAGAAAACAGACTATACACTACTCTGGAAGACTATTGCTTGTCTGCCACCCCTCCAAAGCAAGGAATCCTTGCTCTTTATTGTGGTGAGACTGATTCAGTCCCACACTGCAAGGCTATGGCCTGACTCATCACAGCCCCAACAAAGAGCTCCCAGGGCCTTCTCCCTTCTCAGGGAGAGAAGCAGCATTCTGAATGCTGCCCAGCTACTGGGCAGTCCTCCTTGGATCAAACCCCACAGAGCAATCTTCTGAAAATACTTTAGCATTTCTTACTTATTTGATAAAACAGCAATAATAAATTGTGCAAAACTAAGATCAAAGGGATAACTACCAATTTTACTCAAAGCTCATATAAAATTGTTCAGGAGATTATCTGAGAGACTCATGGAACAAAATTTGAGCTAGATATTTAAGTGCCATATGATTAACTATAATCTGCTGAACCTTTAGCCAAAAGATGCAACCATTTAACTGACCTAACACTTCATCTTCTGAACTCTAAATAATCTCATCTCGTATCACATTTCCCTTGTACAGGACATCTATATAGTCCCTCTTTACCAATCACATGAATTCTGAGAATGAAAACTCAGTATTCTGCTAAGAAAACTGACAGGTTTATTACTGCCCAAAAACTTACTTCAAATGTAATAGGAATAGAAGGAACTATATAAATTAAGTAAGATTGAGATTCTTTATCACTGTGCTTAGGGAGATAAATATGTAGAGCAGCAGATAAAAATCTAGGTTTTATAAATAAAAACTGTAACCTAAGATGCATTTTTCTTGAAAATATGAAAATTGATTTTGAGGGGTGTGGCTACTATGAAATCCTCTAAGTTTCAAAAAAGTTTTGTTTTAAAATATCAAAGTTGACAGAGAGGGGGAAGATGGCAGAAGAGTAAGACGCAGAGATCACTTTCCTCCCCACAGATACATCAGAAATTCATCTACACGTGGAACAACTCCTACAGAACACCTACTGAACGCTGACAGAAGACCTCAGACCTCCCAAAAGGCAAGAAACTCCCCACGTACCTGGGTAGGACAAAAGAAAACAGAATAAACAGAGACAGAATAGGGACGGGACCTGCACCAGTGGGAGGGAGCCGTGAAGGAAGAAAGGTTTCCACACACTAGGAAGCCCCTTTGCGGGCGGAGACTGCGGGTGGAGGAGTGGGGAGCTTCGGAGTCGCGGAGGAGAGTGCAGCCACAGGGGTGCGGAGGGCAAAGCTGAGAGATTCCCACACAGACAGTCGATGCTGACCAGCACTCACCAGCCTGAGAGGCTTGTCTGCTCACCCGCCAGGGCGGGCGGGGCTGGGAGCTGAGGCTCGGGCTTCGGTTGGAGCACAGGGAGAGGACTGGGGTTGGCGGCGTGAACACAGCCTAAAGGGGCTAGTGCACCACGGCTAGCCGGGAGGGAGTCCGAGAAAAAGTCTGGACCTGCCGAAGAGGCAAGAGACTTTTTCTTCCCTCTTTGTTTCCTGATGCATGAGGAGAGGGGATTAAGAGCGCTGCTTAAAGGAGCTCCAGAGACGGGCTCGAGCCACGGCTAACAGCGCGGACCCCAGAGAGGGGCATGAGGCGCTAAGGCTGCTGCTGCTGCCGCCACCAAGAAGCCTGTGTGTGAGCACAGGTCACTCTCCACACCTCCCTTCTGGGGAGCCTGTGCAGCCCGCCACTGCCAGGGTCCCGGGATCCAGGGACAACTTCCCCAGGAGAACGCACAGCGCGCCTCAGCCTGGTGCAACGTCATGCCGGCCTCTGCCGCTGCAGGCTCGCCCTGCACTCCGTACCCCTCCCTCCCCACGGCCTGAGTGAGCTGGAGCCCCCGAATCAGCGGCTCCTTTAACCCCGTCCTGTCTGAGTGAAGAACAGATGCCCTCCTGCGACCTACACGCAGAGGCAGGGCCAAATCCAAATCTGAATCCCGGGGAGCTGTGTGAACAAAGAAGAGAAAGAGAAATCTCTCCCAGCAGCCTCAAGAGCAGCGGATTAAATCTCCACAATCAACTTGATGTACCCTGCATTTGTGGAATACCAGAATAGACAACAAATCATCCCAAATTGAGGAGGTGGACTTTGAGAGCAAGATTTATTATTTTTTCCCCTTTTCCTCTTTTTGTGAGTGTGTATGTGAATGCTTCTGTGTGAGATTTTGTCTGTATAGCTCTGCTTTCACCATCTGTCCTAGCATTCTATCCATCCGTTTTTTTGTGTGTGTTTTTGTTACTATAGAAAAATTTTTTTTCTTAATAATTATTTTTTTATTTTAATAACTTTATTTTATTTTACCTTACTTTGTTTTATTTTCTTTTATCCTCTTTCTTCCTTTCTTTCTACTTTTTCTCCCTTTTATTCTGAGCCGTGTGGATGAAAGGCTCTTGGTGCTGCAGCCAGGAGTCAGTGCTGTGCCCCTGAGGTGGGAGGGCCAACTTCAGGACACTGGTCCACAAGAGACCTCCCAGCTCCATATAAGATCAAACGGCGAAAATCTCCCAGAGATCTCCATCTCAACACCAACACCCAGCTTCTCTCAACGACCAGCAAGCTACAGTGCTGGACACCCTATGCCAAACAACTAGCAGGACAGGAACAAAACCCCATCCATTAGCAGAGAGGCTGCCTAAAATCATAGTAAGTCCACAGACATCCGAAAACACACCACCAGACGTGGACCTGCCCACCAGAAAGACAAGATCCAGCCTCACCCACCAGAACACAGGCACTAGTCCCCTCCACCAGGAAGCCTACACAACCCACTGAACCAACTTTAGCCACTGGGGACAGATACCAAAAACAACAGGAACTACAAACCTGCAGCCTGCAAAAAGGAGACCCCAAACACAGTAAGATAAGCAAAATGAGAAGACAGAAAAACACACAGCAGATGAAGGAGCAAGATAAAAACCCACCAGACCTAACAAATGAAGAGGAAATAGGCAGTCTACCTGAAAAAGAATTCAGAATAATGATAGTAAAGATGATCCAAATCTTGGAAATAGAAGAGAGAAAATGCAAGAAACATTTCACAAGGACCTAGAAGAACTAAAGATGAAACAAGCAATGATGAACAACACAATAAATGAAATTAAAAATACTCTAGAAGGGATCAATAGCAGAATAACTGAGGCAGAAGAACGGGTAAGTGACCTGGAAGATAAAATAGTGGAAATAACTACTGCAGAGCAGAATAAAGAAAAAAGAATGAAAAGAACTGAGGACAGTCTCAGAGACCTCTGGGACAACATTAAATGCACCAACATTCGAATTATAGGGGTCCCAGAAGAAGAAAAGAAAAAGAAAGGGACTGAGAAAATATTTGAAGAGATTATAGTTGAAAACTTCCCTAATATGGGAAAGGAAATAGTTAATCAAGTCCAGGAAGCACAGAGAGTCCCATACAGGATAAATCCAAGGAGAAACACGCCAAGACACATATTAATCAAACTGTCAAAAATTAAATACAAAGAAAACATATTAAAAGTAGCAAGGGAAAAACAACAAATAACACACAAAGGAATCCCCATAAGGTTAACAGCTGATCTTTCAGCAGAAACTCTCCAAGCCAGAAGGGACTGGCAGGACATATTTAAAGTGATGAAGGAGAAAAACCTACAACCAAGATTACTCTACCCAGCAAGGATCTCATTCAGATTTGATGGAGAAATTAAAACGTTTACAGACAAGCAAAAGCTGAGAGAGTTCAGCACCACCAAACCAGCTTTACAACAAATGCTAAAGGATCTTCTCTAGGCAAGAAACACAAGAGAAGGAAAAGACCTATAATAACAAACCAAAACAATTAAGAAAATGGGAATAGGAACATACATATTGATAATTACCTTAAATGTAAATGGAGTAAATGCTCCCACCAAAAGACACAGAGTGGCTGAATGGATACAAAAACAAGACCCATATATATGCTGTCTACAAGAGACCCACTTCAGACCTAGAGACACATACAGACTGAAAGTAAGGGGATGGAAAAAGATATTCCATGCAAATGGAAACCAAAAGAAAGCTGGAGTAGCAATACTCATATCAGACAAAATAGACTTTAAAATAAAGACTATTAGAAGAGACAAAGAAGGACACTACATAATGATCAAGGGATCAATCCAAGAAGAAGATATAACAATTGTAAATATTTATGCACATAACATAGGAGCACCTCAATACATAAGGCAAATACTAACAGCCATAAAAGGGGAAATGGACAGTAACACATTCATAGTAGGGGACTTTAACACCCCACTTTCACCAATGGACAGATCATCCAAAATGAAAATAAATAAGGATACACGAAACATTAAACAAGATGGACTTAATTGATATTTATAGGACATTCCATCCAAAAACAACAGAATACACATTTTTCTCAAGTGCTCATGCAACATTCTCCAGGATAGATCATATCTTGGGTCACAAATCAAGCCTTGGTAAATTTAAGAAAATGGAAATTGTATCAAGTATCTTTTCTGACCCCAATGCTATGAGACTAGATATCAATTACAGGAAAAGATCTGTAAAAAATACAAACACATGGAGGCTAAACAATACCCTACTTAATAACGAAGTGATCACTGAAGAAATCAGAGGAAATCAAAAAATACCTAGAAACAAATGACAATGGAGACACGATGACCCAAAACCTATGGGATGCAGCAAAAGCACTTCTTAGAGGGAAGTTTATAGCAATACAATCCTACCTTAAGAAACAGGAAACATCTCGAATAAACAACCTAACCTTGCATCTAAAGCAATTAGAGAAAGAAGAACAAAAAAACCCCAAAGTTAACAGAAGGAAAGAAATCATAAAGATCAGATCAGAAATAAATGAAAAAGAAAAGAAGGAAACGATAGCAAGGCTCAATAAAACTAAAAACTGGTTCTTTGAGATGATAAACAAAACTGGTAAACCATTAGCCAGACTCATCAAGAAAAAAAGGGAGAAGACTCAAATCAATAGAATTAGAAATGAAAAAGGAGAAGTAAAAACTGACACTGCAGAAATACAAAGGATCATGACAGATTACTACAAGCAACTCTATGCCAATAAAATGGACAACCTGGAAGAAATGGACAAATTCTTAGAAATGCACAACCTGCCAAGACTGAATCAGGAAGAAATAGAAAATAGGAACAGACCAATCACAAGCACTGAAATTGAAACTGTGATTAAAAATCTTCCAACAAACAAAAGCCTAGGACCAGATGGCTTCACAGGCGAATTCTACCAAACATTTAGAGAAGAGCTAACACATATCCTTTTCAAACTCTTCCAAAATATAGCAGAGGGAGGAACGCTCCCAAACTCATTCTACGAGGCCACCATCTCCCTGATACCAAAACCGGACAAGGATGTCACAAAGAAAGAAAACTACAGGCCAATATCACTGATGAACATAGATGCAAAAATCCTCAACAAAATCTAGCAAACAGAATCCAACAGCACATTAAAAGGATCATAGGGCTTCCCTGGTGGCGCAGTGGTTAAGAGTCCGCCTGCCGATGCAGGGGACACGGGTTCGTGCCCCAGTCCGGGAAGATCCCACATGCCGCGGAGCGGCTGGGCCCGTGAGCCATGGCTGCTGAGCCTGCGCGTCCGGAGCCTGTGCTTCGCAACGGGAGAGACCACAACAATGAGAGGCCCACATACCGCAAAAAAAAAAAAAAAAAAAAAAAAAAAAAGGATCATACAGCATGATCAAGTGGGGTTTATTCCAGGAATGCAAGGATTCTTCAATACACACAAATCAATCAATGTGATACCCCATATTAACAAACTGAAGGAGAAAAACCATATGGTCATCCCAATAGATGCAGAGAAAGCTTTCAACAAAATTCAACACCCATTTATGATAAAAACCCTCCAGAAAGTAGGCATAGAGGGAACTTTCCTCCACATAATAAAGGCAATTTATGACAAACCCACAGCCAACATCGTCCTCAATGGTGAAAAAGTGAAACCATTTCCACTAAGATCAGGAACAAGACAAGGTTGCCCACTCTCACCACTCTTATTCAACATAGTTTTCGAAGTTTTAGCCATAGCAATCAGAGAAGAAAAGGAAATAAAAGGAATCCAAATCGGAAAAGAAGAAGTAAAGCTGTCACTGTTTGCAGATGACATGATACTATACATAGAGAATCCTAAAGATGCTACCAGAAAACTACTAGAGCTAATCAATGAATTTGGTAAAGTTGCAGGATACAAAATTAATGCACAGAAATCTCTGGCATGCCTATACACTAATGATGAAAAATCTGAAAGTGAAATCAAGAAAACACTCCCATTTACCACTGCAACAAAAAGAATAAAATATCTAGGAATAAACCTACCTAAGGAGACAAAAGACCTGTATGCAGAAAATTATAAGACAGTGATGAAAGAAATTAAGGATGATACAAATAGATGAAGAGATATACCATGTTCTTGGATTGGAAGAATCAATATTGTGAAAATGACAATACTACCCAAAGCGATCTACAGATTCAATGCAATCCCTATCAAACTACCACTGGCATTTTTCACAGAACTAAAACAAAAAATTTCACAATTTGTATGGAAACACAAAAGACCCCGAATAGCCAAAGCAATCTTGAGAACGAAAAACGGAGCTGGAGGAATCAGGCTCCCTGACTTCAGACTATACTACAAAGCTACAGTAATCAAGACAGTATGGTACTGGCACAAAAACAGAAAGATAGATCAATGGAACAGGATAGAAAGCCCAGAGATAAACCCACGCACATATGGTCACCTTATCTTTGATAAAGGAGGCGAGAATGTACAGTGGAGAAAGGACAGCCTCTTCAATAAGTGGTGCTGGGAAAACTGGACAGCTACATGTAAAAGTATGAGATTAGATCACTCCCTAACACCATACACAAAAGTAAGCTCAAAATGGATTAAAGACCTAAATGTAAGGCCAGAAACTATCAAAGTCTTAGAGGAAAACATAGGCAGAACACTCTATGACATAAATCACAGCAAGATCCTTTTGGACCCACCTCCTAGAGAAATGGAAATAAAAACAAAAATAAACAAATGGGACCTAATGAAACTGCAAAGCTTTTGCACAGCAAAGGAAACCATAAACAAGACCAAAGGACAACCCTCAGAATGGGAGAAAATATTTGCAAATGAAGCAACTGACAAAGGATTAATCTCCAAAATTTACAACCAGCTCATGCAGCTCAATAACAAAAAAACAAACAACCCAATCCAAAAATGGGCAGAGGACCTAAAGAGACATTTCCCCAAAGAAGATATACAGACTGCCAACAAACACATGAAAGAATGCTCAACATCATTAATCATTAGAGAAATGCAAATCAAAACTATAATGAGATATCATCTCACACCAGTCAGAATGGCCATCATCAAAAAATCTAGAAACAATAAATGTGGAGAAAAGGGAACACTCTTGCACTGCTGGTGGGAATGTGAATTGGTACAGCCACTATGGAGAACAGTATGGAGGTTCCTTAAAAAACTACAAAAAAAAGAAACTACAAATAGAACTACCATATGACCCAGCAATCCCACTCCTGGGCATATATCCTGAGAAAACCATAATTCAAAAAGAGTCATGTACCAAAATGTTCACTGCAGCTCTATTTACAATAGCCAGGAGATGGAAACAACCTAAGTGTCCATCATCGGATGAATGGATAAAGAAGATGTGGCACATATATACAATGGAATATTACTCAGACATAAAAAGAAACGAAATTGAGCTATTTGTAATGAGGTGGATGGACCTAGAGTCTGTCATACAGAGTGAAGTAAGTCAGGAAGAGAAAGACAAATACCATATGCTAACACATATATATGGAATTTAAGAAAAAAAAATGTCATGAAGAACATAGGGGTAAGACAGGAATAAAGACACAGACCTACTAGAGAACGGACTTGAGGATATGGGGAGGGGGAAGGGTAGCTGTGACAAAGTGAGAGAGTGGCATGGACATATATACACTACCATACATAAAATAGATAGCTAGTGGGAAGCAGCTGCATAGTACAGGGAGATCAGCTCGGTGCTTTGTGACCACCTAGAGGGGTGGGATAGGGAGGGTGGGAGGGAGGGAGACAGAAGAGGGAAGAGATATGGGAACATACATATATGTACAGCTGACTCACTTTGTTATAAAGCAGAAACTAACACACCATTGTAAAACAATTATACTCCAATAAAGATGTAAAAAAATAAATAAATAAAAATAAAATAAAATATGAAAGTTGCACACCACACTCTTGAAGAGTTGGTTTACTTCTTGAAGGGAAGTAAGGAAATAAAAAGAAAACTTCCAATTTTTTCACTTTAGGGCAAAAAAGAAATGACCTATTTCTAGGAAAAAAAAAACATAGAAACACACAGGAAAGGTTAATTCAAAT
Source organism: Mesoplodon mirus (assembly GCF_964341445.2). Classification (NCBI taxonomy): domain Eukaryota; kingdom Metazoa; phylum Chordata; class Mammalia; order Artiodactyla; family Ziphiidae; genus Mesoplodon; species Mesoplodon mirus. Next base: position 59,439,392 of record NC_138982.1, read on the forward strand.
ATTCAACACTATTTATAATTCATTTCACTGATTAGCAAAAAAACCCTAAAACTATAAAATGAATTCCCAGGGCCTAGAATAGTACCTGATGTATAGATGTTGAATGAATGAATGAATGAGCCAATACCCACTCACCTGGGGTGTAGAAATGAATGTGTCTGAGAAACATGGTCACCTTCCTGCTTTATAACTGGATACCATGACTGTAATTCCATTCCTGGTGGTGTATCTATCTGTAGAAAAATGTGGAAGGGGAAAAGTTTATTGAAGGAGGATGTGATGGGTAATTTTATGTATCTACTTGACAGAGCCATAGGCTGCCTCCAGAGAACACTGACTAGTAAAGAATAATGTTATTTAAGAATCATCTTCTAATAAGGCAGTCTTTCCTTAAAGTATCACGTGTAGTCACTTAAAACCGAAAAGGGACAAGAACTGTCCCATCACAAGAACAGTTTTAGCATGTATGTTAACATGGACTACCAGAATGATTTCATCAAATATCATACTTATGGAATCTATTTTAAAAATCCATTTTAAATAATAGTACTCTGCAAATGTGCAGCATTACTAAGTTCTGATTCTTCTCACTGTTACAATTACCTAGAATATACCCCCCACCCCTGTAGTATTTCTTAGCATATTATATTAGATAACATTCTACAGCAATATTTTGCTAAACTTTAAAACCACTGTGTCTGCTAATACTTATCAATAAACCACATTTTCTCATTAATATGAAAAGCTCTTTTTAGCCCTGAAGGATGAACTCTACCTGTAAATAAAGTAAGAGGAGAAGGTAACTGGCTACCTCAAAGTTCATGATAAGAACTTTATATCCTGCTTATTTCTAATGAATACCTCATTAAGTAGGTATAATTATCTCCATTTTACAGCTAAGAAAACTGAGGTTCAGAAACTGATAGAAAAGAATAAATAACCTGTGGCTACTAACTTCCTCATTTGGTTTGTTTTATATTTTGTCTCCCCTCCCCCGACACACACACATATTGGTAGGAGATCAATGTTTTGTTAAGAATTACTGGGCAATGGGGCTTCCCTGGTGGCGCAGTGGTTGAGAGTCCGCCTGCCGATGCAGGGGACACGGGTTCGTGCCCCGGTGCGGGAGGATCCCGCATGCCGCGGAGCTGCTGGGCCCGTGAGCCATGGCCGCTGAGCCTGCGCGTCCGGAGCCTGTGCTCCGCAACGGGAGAGGCCACGACAGTGAGAGGCCCGCGTACCGCAAAAAAAAAAAAAAAGAATTACTGGGCAAGGAATTTGAAAGACTAACAAGAGCACAAGATTATAGCGAAAAGAACAGCATTTCGAAAGGATTTAAGAGGTGAGTATTCAGTGACGGCCTCTAGACTCTATAAGAGTAGAATTTGTTTCAAAACCTCACAATCCTGATCAAGTATTCTAAAATTCAAAATCTGGGGCAAAATCAACTGCTTATTTATAAAATAAATCAATCATTTGTTTACACAGTTTCTCAGCCTATAGCTTAGTTCTACCATAAATTAGAAAGGGAACTGACTGCTGGCAACAGAAATACTAAATGATAGATACCAGGTGCCAGCTGACAGCCTAGGGAGAGAGGAGAATTACAAGACACAAACACAAAAACTGATTAAAAAAGCAAGACAATCTGAGGGCTTTATCACACATAGGACAGGGCAAATAATTTAATGTATCTCAATTGTTCCCTACCCTTATCACAACAGAGTAACTGATGTTTAAGAAGTCTTGAGTCAACATGACATAGTTATAGTCGATATTTATATTTATTAGTATACCATATACATATATATACCATACACATACCATTCAGAGAGACTGAAAACTATTTAAGACATTTTAGAATTCATTTTAAAAAAGGTTAAAGTTTTTAAAAAGACACAGTGCTGAGAAGAGTAGTTTCATCATCTAGAAAACTCACTTAGGCAGAACATTTTTTACCCCAACACTGTGATAAAAAAGGTGTTAATGAGCAGGGATAAGCTCACTCTAACAAATCAATGAAATATAAGATTGGTTCAAATTAAATGATAACTTCATTTTTAGAAGTTATTTGTTAAACTCATTATTTAGAAAACATGGAAAGCTCCACTTTAAATCAGTTTTATATCTGAGACAATTCTGGATGTACTGCCCAAGAAATCAACTGTTTCCAGATTTTTTAAATTAAAATTACTAAAATTGATTTATATATTTTAAAGTTTTCCCTATTACAGATAACTGGAACGTCAAATCTTCAGAATAACAAATTCTAAACTTCTTCAGCCAGAGATCTTGACTTCAAATCTGATTCAATTTTGATCAAGTGCATTTTAAAACTCTACAGTTTGATTTGTGTAAGTTTTACCTTTATTCATGATCCAAACTCAGTTTAGCTTTGTTTCTATTATGTCTCTAAACTTCAAATGCCACTTTAAATAATTGCTAGCACATTCTTTCCATTTAAACATCCATCCCTCTCTAGTTTCTGACCTTTATTTTGTTTCCTATTCTTGCACCAACACATGAAGAGAGTCACAGAGGAGGGGTTATTAAAAAAAAAACCTTCCTTAAAGATCACCTAGTGCAGTCCTCTAATGTCTGAACTCCCTATACAAAATCCCTGACGAGTGGCTATTACGCCTCTGCTTAAACAGCAGCTTGAGGTCAAGTACTGTCTTAATCACTTTTGTATTTTCAGTACCTAGCACCATGCCTGGCATGTAGTAGGGACTCAATAAATATTTGTTGAATGAATTCTGAATGACAGTGTAGCTCATTAATTCCCAGGGTGGCCTTTTTTAAGGTTAATCTGCTACCACAACACTCACAAGATAGTCTCTTTCACATTTAGTACCCTTCTGTTCAATGAAGTACCAACAATCCTAACAGTCTCTGGGCTGTATTTTTAGAGATCAGATCTACAAATTAAATAATATAAATGATGGGGAAATGCACAACACTAACCATGATAAAATGTTGGGAGTTAATTTTACCTAATATGCTGTGGTAAGCCATAAACACATTTATAACAAATTATCCTAACTGCATGTTAAAAACAATTACGAAAAGCACATATTATACAACAGAACATTCACGGGCATGCCAGATTTTCTCATCTATTCTGCATTTGTGGCAACATACAAATTAGGTCTTCAAAAAAATAACAATATAATTAAATGGCACAGCAATAATGCTACTACTGATCAGGAATAAAGATGAGACACCAAGATAAGCACATCTATTGCCTTTTCTTTTACCTTTCAATATGAGAATAATTTAATTCCCTTCATGTACTTAAACATTAAAATAGAATACATTACATTACTTGGCAAAGAAGAGAAGTAGATCACTTAGTAGCTTAAGTTAGAGCCTTAAGATTTTAAAATACTTCTATTGCCCAACTTCCGCATAATTATCTACCACAAAATGAAAAGATGGCATCCTCATCTGAAACATACAAGAAAAATTTCAGACATATGATTTCATTCCAAAAGTTCTTTCTCTAAGTCGTAAAACAACAAATAACGTCTATGAAAGCAAAATTTAAATAAGCCCAAACTGTATAGAAGTTAACTTTAAATAAGTAAAAATTAGGAAATGTTATATGCAAGTTTCTCTAAATTTCAACTTACTGTGTTATGTACACATGACCCTTTAATAATCAGGTTTCCTAATAAAGAATCATTGTATTTTGCTACCATGCTTATTAGCCTCACAATGACAAATAGTTTAGAGAACTTGATTTCATTTACAAAAAGACCAATAAGCATTTGTCACCACTTTCTAGTTACAAAAGCAATTCCACCCACTCAGCACCCTTTGTATACTAACATTCCAGTTTGCACTAAAAAAAACCCCAAAAACAAAAATCAAAATGCTTGAAAATTCCCAGATTTATCTTCAATAATAAACTTTGATTTTAGGTGGCACTTTAGTTTCTAAATTACAGTGTCAGATTAATATTATGATCTTTAAGTCCTAATGACAAACAATGATGAACTAAAGAAATCAAGACAATATCTCAAAGTATTGATGGGATTTCAAAAATTCCCCTCAAAAAATAAGAATTAAATCTTTTTAAAATATGTGGAAAATATTTTTTAAAATAGAATTTAGAAAGACAAAGATTAATTTTTACATTTTGGTATTTATAAGCCAGTAAGCATACGAAGGACTAGTAGACTGATAAATTTCATAGTCTATCCTCCTATAATGGTATGCTTACATAAAAAGTAAAATATAATGCATATTAAATACACATTACTTTGTACAAGCCAAACATAAATCGTTAGCAACCTTAGTAAACACATGACCAAACACATAGTTAAGCAACAACTCCTTAGCTATATAAAGCCAATATACCTGCCAGGTTCCTTTTACTGTGTATAATACTAAGACATTCAAGTGGTCCATAAATGATTTCAGAAGGACACAAAAGACACCCTACCAGACAGCTGCCAACTCCTACTGAAAGAAACTGAATCTCTCAGAATAGGATCAGGTTTCCTCAATACTTCCAACAGGCTGTGAATGAGTGTTTCAACAACTGAAACAGGAATAGTGTTACAAGGTAGCAAATAGCTACTTAAGAGATTTTAAGGCTTAGTTTTGTGCCTCATTTCATTGTAATTATTAGAATGAATCAACCTAATGCAAAACCGGAACAATATGGTCTACGCACTTCCACTAACTTATCAAAGATGGATCTGCAGAAATCACAACAATGTCTGTTGCTCCTCCACACTGCAGAATCATATCTACCTCACAAAGCCAATTTTAGGTTTAAAGTGCTTAAAAACTCTCACAGGAAAAGCAAAGGCTCACATTCTTATAATATGCAACTCTCTTCTTAAATCCTTCATGGAAACAAAGCCATGTAAAAGTCAGTAGTACGATATTCCTCCCTTAAACTTAAAGAAAACAAGGCTTCCCTGATGGCACAGTGGTTAAGAATCTGCCTGCCAATGCAGGAGACAAGGGTTCGAGCCCTGGTCCAGGAAGATCCCATATGCCGCAGAGCTATTAAGCCCATGAGCCACAACTACTGAGTCTGCACTCTAGAGCCAGCGTGCCACAACTACTGAAGCCCGCACGCCTAGAGCCCGTGATCCGCAAAGACAAGCCACTGCAATGAGAAGCCAGCACACTGCGAACTCGCCGCAACTAGAGAAAAGCCCCTGTGCGGCAACGAAAACCCAATGAAGCCAAAAATAAATAAAGTTTATTTTTAAAAAAACTTAAAGGAAACAGAACAAACTGATAAAAATCCTGTTAATTTCTGGGACTTGAAAAATAATTTCTGGGACTTGAAAAATAATTTACACTGGAATTCTATGGTGTCCAATCCACTTAATATTGCAATTATTTGAAAATTTCCATGTCATATACATCTTTTCACTAAAATATGTTATAAAAAGGTTTAATCTAGGGCTTCCCTGGTGGTGCAGTGGTTAAGAATCCGCCTGCCAACGCAGGACACATGGGTTCAAGCCCTGGTCTGGGAGGATCCCACGTGCCACGGAGCAACTAAGCCCGTGCGCCACAACTACTGAGCCTGCGCTCTAGGGCCCGCGAGCCACAGCTACTGAAGCCTGCGCGGCTAGAGCCCGTGCTCCACAACAAGAGAAGCCACCACAATGAGAAGCCCGCGCACTGCAACGAAGAGTAGCCCACGCTCACCGCAACTAGAGAAAAGCCTGGGCCCAGCAACAAAGACCCAACGCAGCCAAAGATAAATTAATTTTTTTAAAAAGTTTTAATCTATATACATGTAAGGCTTTGCTTTTCTATCCCATTTCAGCATAGATGCTTTTTAAAAATTATCTCAGGGCTTCCCTGGTGGCGCAGTAGTTGAGAGTCCGCCTGCCGATGCAGGGGGATGCAGGGGACGCGGGTTCGTGCCCCGGTCTGGGAGGATCCCATATGCCACGGAGCGGCTAGGCCCGTGAGCCATGGCCGCTGAGCCTGCGCGTCCGGAGCCTGTGCTCCGCAACGGGAGAGGCCACAACAGTGGGAGGCCCGCGTACCGCAAAAAAAAAAAACAAAAACTCAGATTATTTTGGCCTTCAAATAATGTAAATTGACAATATCAAAATGTAAATTAATTAATTTTACTATGTGCAATATATTGCATTTTTAAAAATTTTACTCGATTTCATGTATTTTTAAAATGCTGGTGACCCAGTAAATTGACTTCTTTGATATTCCCCCCTCACCCTTCTCAACTGAGGTTCTCAAGAACATTAAGCCCAAACTCTGCAAAGCTTCCATTGTATGCACTAAATTAACTTCTCTCCAAAGGACTTAGAAAGGTACTATATACCATCCTTTCTATGGCTTAATTCTCCTCTCATAGAGCCCCAGATGAGAAAGGCTGCATGGGTGACAAATTGCAATTTGATAAACACTACTCTAAGTATATGTCCTAAAGTTTGTCCAAATGTATTATTTCAACAATTAGGTCTTAAATTAATAACATGTGCACTCTACAGATGCTTTTGCACAGATTTACAAAGCATTACGTACGTAAAGGAATCAATTCCAATGGTGGTTATCACTCCATGGTGAAATAATGAGGAAATTTTGTTTTCTTCTTTGTACTTTTTTAAGGATTTACTCTAATGGGCCTATATAGCTTTCATAATCACACCAAAACTTTTTTTCAAAATGGAATAAAAGCCGTAGTACTATGTACCAAAATGGTCTTTAGTAATTTTCTTTAACTTTTGTATTTCTTGTACCCATAAGATAAACAAAATATGCACTTTTAAGGCTATTAAAATCTCAAAATAAATTCAATACCACAAATAAAAACAAAATGCTGCTTTGCTTTAAAACTAAACTCTTTTCCGCCTTGAAAATCACTGGTAGCTTTCTAGGGCTACTAAGACTTTTCATTCAGTTGTATCCAAACTTTTGTTAAGCATCCATCACATTCTAGGTTTAGAAACTACAAGATGAATTCCTGCCCTAGGGAGCCTCCAACTAGTCTTTACATACATATTTCTGTGACCCATTTCTAAGTCTAGGAATCAAAATGAGTTTTAAACTAACTATAAATCTTTCCTATTCATTTCTCTTTTGCCTAGCATGGTGCTGTAATACTTTATTTAGTGATGGAACCAAACCACACCTTAAATTATATATTCTTTATGCCTTTTTAGTCAAATAAAATCCTTACATTATTTTAATGTATATGTAACGTATATGAAACCTCAACAGACCAAATTTTACGCATGGACAAAATAAAGGTTCAAGCCATTACTAAAACTATTCCCAAACTAATTCTGTCTCTTTACTTGAACAAATTGAGTTCTGGCTCCACACTCTCTACTCCCAGAATTCTAAAGGCATTGAAATTAATCAAATTCTTGCTTTCTTCCTTGTTCTCCAAGTGGTATAAATTATAACATATGCATAGGTATGAGAACACTACTGGCTAACTATGTACTGATTCAGGCCTATCCTTTTTCTTTTCTTCCTTGAAGTTTCTTAATTTTTTTCCCATTTCTCAGACCAAAAGGATAAAGCTTTTTATCAGAAGCCTTTTTTTAAATATTAACATTTTAAAATGTTTAAAATGTTAAAAAAATTTAAAAATTTTAATGATAAAATGAATATAGACTCTATATTTCCTAAACCATAAGGGGGCACTATTCCCAAAGCCATTCTAAAGATTTCACTGAAATTTCCTTCTTATAACATATTTTATAACAAACGTGTTTTGTACTTTCTTCTTGCATACTTCATTTTGATAAATAAACAAATATCCAAATAGTATAATTACTGTGTACAAACAACTAAACGTGAGATACAGCTGAGCCCAACACTCAGTTATCTTACTTAGAAATATCTTCAGATAATTCTAGATAAATCAAGAAAATGTTTGGGGAAAGGAAAAATCCTGAAATACATATTAGTAAATATTTCAATAATAGTTTGAAGTACCATCTGATATTTCTAGACTCTTAACTTCCAAAGTACTTTTACATCCATTCTCTCATTTGATCAGCTGTCTTATTCAACAGTTTATTTGCAAATTATATGTTTATTAAGGGTTAAACCATAATTTCTCCAAAAAAATCCCCAATATTCTAAAATACAATGGAGCATTGTCTCCCAAAATTTATTCAGTTTAAAAATTTTTTTCTTTTTCACTGAGTAACTTTGACCTGCCAAGCAGTAAACTAAATTCTGGGAAAACAGGAAAAAGATAGTCTCAAAACTCATTAAGACAGTTGCTAATTTTAGAAAGTTAGAAAAAAATATTATACTCGTCCCTTATATGAGCACAAATACTTCATTTGATTCTGACCTTATAGCCACTTAATAAAAATTTATGCTAATCATAAAATGCAAACTCTGCCTCTGATGTAACAAATTACCATCAAATCTATCACAATTATTACTGGTACACATTTTGTCCCAACACTACTCTTTGTAGTTACCCATTCTCTCTAGTGTATTTCTTTACCTCACTTAGGTTTGTATTAAGAAACACACTTCCTAAACAAAAGTATAATAGCTTACAAGAGGGGAGAAATATTTTGTAGGATTATCATTATTGCCAATGACCTCACAGAAATGAACTGTAAGAAAAATGCAAAACTAAAAAAAGTGAAATGTTTAATTAATAGGCTTTAAGAGGAAAACTTTTAAGTTGATATCTTTAGGTAATCTATTTGCATCACAGATAATCCACAGGGTTTCTTTCCCTAAGCAAAGTAAGAACTATATTATTTTACTTACCTAACAGTAGTCAAGTCTAAATGTTAGAAATCTAAATTTTAACCCCTAAAAAATTATAAAGGCATAAACCATCTTTACTTAGTGAACTGGACACTGTCAGCCACATGCTGTAACAGCAAAGAATCACCTATAATGATCTTATCAGTTGACTACAAATAGGTTTTTCTAATGTGCTTGAAAATAATCTCAAGGAAACATCACCCTTCAAATTTTACTTACAAATGATCAGTTTGCTTGGCAAACCTTTTTTCCACAGATAGAAACTAAGATTCAACAGAATCAGAATTAGATCAAATAAATAACACCCACTGGAGATATGGAAAAGAATCAAGAATATATTCTTCCATATATTTGTGCACTATAAAATACAATAATAATTTTTCTAATAAAAACATAAAAAACTCAAATGATATGAAGAGACAGTTTGGGGGGTTTTCTGTTTGTTTTTTACAACTTTATTGGAGTATAATTGCTTCACAATGGTGTATTAGTTTCTGCTTTATAACAAAGTGAATCAGTTATACATATACATCTGTTCCCATATCCCTTCCCTCTTGCATATCCCTCCCTCCCACCCTCCCTATCCCACCCCTCCAGGCGGTCACAAAGCACCGAGCTGATCTCCCTGTGCTATGCGGCTGCTTCCCACTAGCTATCTATTTTACGTTTGGTAGTGTATATATGTCCATGCCTCTCGAAGAGACAGTTTTGATAACACCATTTTGAAAAGCAACCTAGGCAGATCTAAAAATCAAGTATTATTTCTTGTGGTGACCTGAGTGAGAAAGAGTTCAAAATACTATACCTCTGGTGTCTGCAAAGAATAGTCAGCTCTTCACTTAGAACACTGACCTTCTACCACTTATTTCTCCCATCTAAATATAGCTCCTAACTATGCAAAGTAAATATAGGTTTTAGTTATGCAAATAGTTTGGTGACCATCACTAATATAATTTTCATCCTTAGAAATAATTCAACAGTTGCTACATTTCAAACAATTGCCTACTGAGTTTGAGGGGATTTTTAAAATCCAAAACCCTACTCTGACTACATTAACTAAACATACCCAATTACATTAGTGTTCACACTAAACATAAGGACCTTTAGATAAGAGGCTAATATATTTAGCATATGCTTTAATTTTTTTTAAAAAAGCCTGTTTTGACTTTTTTTAATGAGCTTCCTCTGGATGTATTTGGTTTGTTGGGCAACCAATTCAGTGACTCACAGAAGATAATGAAAAATGTTCCCCAGCCAAGGACTATCCCCGTGCCCCCTTCCCAGTAAAATACCTTAGTCTACATACAAGTTAACAGAGAGCTTAAGAACCATTATACTAAGGTAAGTTGATAAGAAAAGTTAATGTTTCTCAAAATTCAGTTTCTGCTACTGAGTTTGCTTATGGAAAAAGTAGTGAAAATTACTAGACTTGAAGTCAGAAGACCTGCATTCAACTCCTGATTCTACCACCTACCAGTTATACAACCAGAAGCATGTGACCCATCTGAACCCACCGGTTTCTCATCTCAACTTCAAAAGAGAACTACTTCACCAAGTTTTGAGGAGTAAATTTTCAAAATGTGAAGTGGCAAGCATATATTACTACATATGAACTCCCCAAAAACTTCTTTCTTAAAGGTTTGATTACTGGAAATTTTCAAATTCCCTTAAATTGCTTAAAATTCACATAAAATTGGAAAAAATAACAGAATACACCAGAAACACTAGCAAATACTGCAAAACATAACATAGTAAAAAGATGGGGGAAAAAATCTCACAGCTTCCCCAAATAAAAACTGAATTCAAATTAATAAATTGAGACAATAAATGACTACATCCTGATGAAGGACAGTTTCAATTTTAACCAAACCCTAGCACATTCAGTTTCAGTTAAGTAAATTCATCACCTTTTTTTTTTTAACCTTTATCATGGTTCTCAGATATTTTTTCTCACAAACACAAAGCAGGAATATTAGGCAAAGTAATTTATCCCCAAAATGCTTATGTCAGAGCAATCAAGATTGGACCAAGAATATCTGGCAAATAATCTGGCCACCTATGGACATGTAAGAGTCCTAGTTAGGTTAGGGCAAGATATCATAAATATCAAAAGGGGCATTCCACATTTTGAGAATACAGACAATTCTAAACACAATTTTCAGCATGGGACCAGGCCAGCTGTAAGCATGTCCAACAATGTGAGAACTGGCTTGAAGTCAATTCTGCTTTAAAATCAGTTAAACAATATACTTATCTAGTAGCCACAGGCAAGGAATTTCCAAGAAGTACTGACCCTTTGGAATCAGCAAGTAGCAAACGACCCTGAATTCAAGTCTGAAATTATCTTCATTGGGCTTCAGAAGCAAATCACTGTCTTAAAACTACACTGTAACTAAATTTCCCTCAAAACCTGAAAGGTTTAAAGCACAGGCCACGAAACCTTAGTTTCTTGCCCAAGCTCTAATCTTGCTGTAAATAAACTTCAGTCATTTAATACTTCTGTGAAGTAGAAAGAGCAGAGATATTCAAGGAATAAAAACTAATTAATAGTGGAAAAATTAGATTCTTAAGATGAAACATGGCCAATCTTTTGTGGTACCAATCAAATAAAATTATACGTGTAAAACTGTTCAAATACAATGCTTGCCACATTTTAAACACTTAGTGTTAGCTATTATACTGATTTTAATCAAGTAGGAAAATATTTAAAAACCAGATCAACAAACTGAATATTTAATAGCCTAAATCTTATCTATTAGCCAGCCATTCAAACTCTTAGAATGAACTAGTTTAGCCTACCAGATAATGCAGTGGGAAAATAAGTTTAAAATCTCTTTGCTGAGACATTTTTATATTAATATTTATTTAATCTAAAATAATCTTGGGCTTCCCTGGTGGTGCAGTGGTTAAGAATCCGCCTGTCAATGCAGGGATACAGATTCGAGCCCTGGTCCGGGAAGATCCTACATCCGTGGAGCAGCTAAGCCTGTGCGCCACAACTACTGAGCCTGCACTCTAGAGCCCATGAACCGCAACTACTGAGCCCGCGCACTACAACTACTGAAGCTTGGGCACCTAGAGCGCGCGCTCCGCAACAAGAGAAGCCACCGCAATGATAAGCCTGTGCACCGCAAGGAAGAGTAGCCCCCGCTCGCTGCAACTAGAGAAAGCCTGAGTGCAGCAATGAAGACCCAATGCTGCCAAAAACAAATAAATAAAATAAATTTTTTTAATTAAAAAAATAAAATAATCTTTATTCTGTCATAATTTTTTTAAATTATTCCTCTCTTTATAAAAAATTCTTGGTGACTAGAATCATGAAGTCTTCAGATAAATCTGTCTTTTGCATTTGTCTCCAGTACTGATCAAGTCTGAATATTCAATTATAGAAACAATGTCAGAAATCCTAAATATACCTTTGAAAAACGCTGTTTGGGGCCCACCACCAGAGTTGTTTGGGCTAGCTACTATATCCTTTGCAAATAGATATAACACCAAAGTGTAAATTATCTTGAGTCCTAGGAAAACAACTGATTTAGTCATCAAAAAGCAAGATGTGTGAAAACGAGGACATGGCTTGAGAAAGAAGCCCCAAATCCTCCAGTCCCTGGCTATATAATCTTGGGAAAGCCACCTGATCTCTCTGAGCCTCATTCTCTTTATCTGTAAAATGGGAATAATCCCACTTCTCTCAGTAGGTTGTTTGGAAGATCAAATGAGAACACATACAGGAAAGCACTTTATAGCCTAAAACATGTAATACAAACATAACATATTATTTAGATGAGTTTTTGCTGTTGTTGCATGAGCAGTAATAGTTTCTTAACAGTTATATTCTAAATAGACTCTTAACTTCAAAGTAAACCATTACCGTTATTCAAAATTGCTATTAAAAAAAAAACACTTGCCTTGGATTGAGTCCTCTTCCCATTTCTCATGCTAAATTTCTCCTTCATTTCTTCTAAAATTACCTTCAGTTTCTTTTCTTCAGGTGTCCCTAAGTATTTTTGGTTCACGTGAAGATAGCAATGCCATTTGGCTGATTCAAAGCCCCAGTGGCAAGTCCTTTTGTCTGGTGATCTGTGAGAATGCATCACAAATGTCTGGGGCGCAAACATTCCACAGCACTCCAGACACTGAATACACGGGGCATCTGGCTGAACATAAAATTGGGGTGCAAATAAACCCTGACATTTGCCTAAGCATTCATGTTCCACTTCAAAGGCACTGCCAGTTTCCTTCAACTGCGCCAATGAGTTTTTAGCAGGAAGTATACTACCATTTTGAGGAAAAGTGCGTGGCCGCAATAAAGCATTACACAGTCTTTGTGCATCAGTTAATGTGATCAGCCCACAGGACGGGGCATTGAATGGAAGTATTCCCAGGACCTTTAAGATATGAAGCTGGTCTGATGTACACCTTGAACAATAGATGTACAATTCATCACATACTGTATTTATTTGTTGGAGTGAAAATTCTCGGAGAACAGAATTTAGGACTTGGGGCAAACAGAGTCTCTTTTCTCCTCCAACCTGAAAACAAGAAATAGACTCCCCTTCCAACACAGTCTGGGTGAGTTCTGTGGAGCTATCAGAAGGGATGAGCAGTGGACCAGGAAGAACCTGAGGAGATGGAAGAGGCAGAAATACGGTAGGTGACATGCTTTCTTGGGAATACCGAGCGGAAAATGCTGCTGGTCCACCCAGAGAGCTCTGGCTACTTAAATGGAATTGTGCCAAAGTGTGTTTCAAACTGGGATTTAAATGTAAAGGTTCAGGCACAGAGGCACAGGTTCTCTTGACATGTTCTTCATCAGTTTCCATTGGCGCTTCATAGTCGTCCAAGTGTTCCTTCTTTACAGTTGGCATCTTGTTTACCATCATTTTTCCATTTGCATGAATGTCTGTCATCATTTTTTTCACTGGAGGGCTGCCATCATCTTCCATCCCGTTCAGTTTTTTATTTGAGCCCTGAACCAAGGAAAAATTTGTCTGTAGGTTTTCCATTGCTAAAAACTATTGTGTTAAATAAGTAAGTCTGAGATTTGCATTGTTATCTAGTTGCTTATTTGAAGAGAGAAACACAATGTATACCAATACTTATGGTAACTTACTCTCACAGAAAATTTAAATTTCCAAAGAGATCTCCCTAAACTACTCAATAGATTTTGCAACTTTGTTTTGGTTCTGCTTATACTCTAAGTATAATTTCACTGCAAGTGCTATAAAATTTCTTATCGTCTAATAACACAGAAAGTAATTTTAAGAGGCACACCTCCGAGGAAGCCTTTGTTTTCTTAAGTTCTTCAGATATACTATTAAAATAAAGTTACCAGTTCTCTCAATTCAAGATGTCCAAGTTCAACGCAACAGTTTGGTTTGGTTTTAAGCACAACATGCGAAAAGTTTATGCAATTACTTGAGACAAAATTATGCACCCAAATTTAGTATTTGGCACCAAGGACACCAAAAAAGGAGGGAAAAAAGTATCTTCTCTAAAAATGATGATCTGTTGGTCTGTGTGGACAAAATGAAGGCTTGTATAAATCCTCACACCAGTTAAGAAGAGCCTCTGACTCCACTTGAACTTCTACAATTAAAAATGAAACCTAAAGAAAAACTGCCCAGTTATCTTCAGGATTACTGTTCATTCTTCTTTTAATTAATCTGGAAGAGAAGGGGGTTGGGGGAGAGTTACATTTGAATTTGCTCCAGAGCCCAAAGGGTCAGTTTGAAAATAGTTTCTTAATCTTAAACTGAGTTCACTTTACCAAAGGTGACACTTCAGTGATTCCTTTAAATCTAATACCAGTTACCTAGAAGTATCTTCATTTAAATAGGAAAGCAATTCGGAGAATGGGTAAAGGTTGCAATAATATCCCTCAAAAGGGAGAGGGCTACTCCTACTCAGAACAGGAAGAACCTTAAAGAGATCATCTCACCCAAAACTCAATACTAAAGGTTTTCTCAGTTATGCCATTTTAGCTAAAATCACCTATTACTTCATCTTTCAAAAAAAAAAAACCCCACCAGTTTCATCCAAAAAAATCAGAAACTAGTTAACATACCTACCATATGTAAGTTACAATCTTAAGTGCACAATTCATCTAGTCAGTGTAGGCTATTTTTCTGGAATGACTGTAGGCAAAAATTAACTTTCCCTTTAAAGGGTTAGAGAATTTGCTTAATGGAAGTCAAAAGCTACAGACTCCACTCCTGGGAGTCTCCATCCTTGAACAAGACTAATCCGGGACAAAAAGCACAAGGCAGACAGACCTCACAAAGAATGCAAATGGAGGAAGAGGGAAAAAAAGATTCTTCTTCCACTTCCTTCTTGACAGAAATTCCAAAAGGAATCCAATAAATAGAAATTTTTGCCTCCCAAACTGCGAGCAATTTACCTTAAAACAGACCCAAAGGGTTAAGGACCAAGGCCACTAGCCAACGTACTGATTTCGCCCACCACAGGAACACCTCAGCCAACGCTGGCCAAGGAAGAGGGGAGGAGGCGAGACCTAGAATGGGGGAGCCCCCAAACCCTGAAATCCTCGGCCCACGCAAAGCCACCCACCCATCTCAAACCCGAGGAGGCGGCGGGGGGGTGGGGAGGAAGGGACCCGGGACGCCTCGGGGCGTGCCAGGGGGTCGTGGGAAGTGGAGGAAAAGGAGCACCCCCCCCCGCGGTCTCGGAACACCCTCAGTGCCCTCCCCACACCACCCCGCTGAGTGGGCCGCTGGGAAGACTGGAAATCCCCCGTGCACCCTCTCCCCGGGAAGTTCTCGGGTGTTACCTCAGCACCCCTAAGACTGCACCTCCCTCGCCCGCCCGGGGACAGAAGAGAGAGGGGCGGGTGGGGAGCCCAGCCAGGATCCCCCAGCCGCTGGGCGCCGACCAACCGGGTCGAGCCCGGGGCATCCCCGCGCAGCGCAGACAGGCAGCGGGGGGGCGGGGGGCCGGGGGGCCGGGGGGGCGGGGACGGGCGCCCAGGTCTCCGGGGTCCCGACGGCTCCGGTCAAGTGCAGCGCCCTGCCCCTGCCCACCACCCGGCATCAGCGAGACAAGATACGCCGTGAGACACCCGCCCCGCGCCCCCACCCCCCGGGGCTCCGATCTCACCCGTGACCCGCGCATCCGCACCCCCGACTCCGGCCTCCGCGCCCCAGGAAGCCCGACGAGCTTTGTTAACTCCCCACTGACCCCAGCGCTGCCGTCGGGCGCCCCGGGGGCCGCGCGCCCCTTGCCTCCCGCCGCGTCCCCCCAGCAAGCCGAGGCCGCACCTGTGCCCGCCGCCGCCGCCGCTCGCCCGCTCCCCTCGGCTGTGCCGGCGCCGCTCCGAACCCCACACACATCGCTACACACAGCCCTCTGACGTCACCGAGTCCTCGGCCCGCCCACGTCACTGCGGAGACACACGGCTTCCCGCAGACGCCGCCGCCGTCTCCGGCCGCCCGGGGCAGAGCGAGGGCGGAGGGGCGGGGGAGCGGAGGGGAAGGGAACGGAGCCAGCAGCGGCCCCGCGCCCGCGGGCCGGCCGCCGCCTCGCGGCTCCTGGCCCCTCGGGGACGCGCGCGCCGTCTGGCCTATTGTGGCTCCCGAGGGCTCCCCCGGCCCGTCGTCTGGCGCGCGCGCCCCTCCCCCCAGGCGCGCGCCCGGCGTTCCCAGCCCCGCGCGCCGTCTGGGCGGCTGGCGCGCGGCGCTGTCTGCGGTGCACCCGGCGCAGACAGGATGTTCCCTCCCCGCCCCACCCCCACCGCCGCCCTCCCTCCTTCCTTCCTCGAGTTGCCCAGCCGGCTGTCTGGGGCCGCCACCGCCCCGCCCCCGCCCCACCCGCTGCTCGGTGGAGACGGGCCAGACCCGGGGGCGCCCTGGTCGCTCGGCCGCCGCGCGACACGGAGAGAGGGGGCAGGGCGGCCGCGCGGTGCACTGTGCGCGACCCCAGCAGCCGGCAGGGCGGAGGCAGGGCCCGCCCGGCCGAGCGCCGCCGCCCGAGGTCAGGCACGGGCGACCCTCCCCCCGCGGGGCGCAGCTGGGCCGCCCCGCCCCGGAGGCAGCCGAGCGGCGGCCGCCCAGCTTCGCCCCCCCACAGTGTGGGCCCTGCGCGCTGGGGCTGCCCCCCGCCCCCGCGGGGCCCCCCGCCCTAGGGCCGCCCCGCCAGCTGCTGGCGCTGCGCTCCGCCCCACACCGGCGGCCCCCGCCTTGCCGGGGCGGCCTCCGCCCAGGCGCCTTGCCGGGGCTGACCTTCTCCGCCATCGGGCCGGGCCGGAGGGCTGGCCGAAGTTCCGGCAAAACAGAGAGAAAACATTTTTGTCTCTGCTTCTCAGACTCCCTCCTCCCACCCCCTCACCAGACTGCTCTCTCGGTTCCAAAAGGCAGCTAGAAATTACATGTTTCTACAGTGTTTCCTGAGGGCTTTGGGGTTTTGTTTTGGAAGCGATCAGGAGATGAGACGAGGAAAGCGACGACTGAAGAGCTTTCGGCTCTGACCCTCGGGGCCGGACAGTGTTCTCCCTGGTCTGTGTTCCGCGGTGGCTAGTTAGCATATTGAACTCTGCCGAGCTGCTCCGTCATATTTCGAAACATCAAGAAAAAACCCTTTTTCCCGCCCCACCGCAAGATCAGGAGACTGACCCCCAGGTCTCAGTGCACCGAATTCAGAAGACTCGAGCTTCGCCCCCCTCCTTTTTTTTTTTTTCTTTTTGCCAGTTTTCGCCCTATTTCTCCTGGTTTTACTGCTTCGAGGTCACTCGTATGGGGTCCACATTTGGAGCCAGCCGACTGGGAATACCCCTGTGCTCATAGATTTTTTTTTTTCCCTCTTTTCCTCCCAACGGGCCTACCAAAGGCTCACGAGCCTCTCTTTCCCTCCACACACAAGTTCCGTTCTTTACACCACCGTCGCCGTGCTCCCGGGTCGTGCCCCCTTCTCCCACCCCTCATCTTCCCCTCCTTGACTGCCTCCTTTCCAGAACCTGAATAATTCCGCAGCACTTCCCATCTGTTATTGCCATAGAGACAGAAGCTCAGCAAAGATAATGATGTTCTCTGTAGAGCCAGTTGGGGGAGAACAGCATCTGCGAGACTGGGGGATAGATTTTCTAACCTCAAGAATGGTCAGAAGGCCCGGCTGAAGGTCTGATGTGGAAGACTGGACAGTCCTGAGACTTGGCATCTGGTCAGCTATCGGCACTTGGCTTGTGTCTAGCCAGAAGAAACAATTTTTAGAAACCAAAATGACAGATTTTTTAAAGTGATTTCAAACTGCAATTAATGATAAATATTCAGTACTCATCTTATCAACCATAAAAATAATTACTTGCTAGCACATCGAAAGGTCTAAGGGCCAAAATCAATTGGACAGTACATAAACTTTTGAGAAATCAAACACATTAATCCTCTCCCCTGTTTTTTTGATTTGCTTTCCCCTGGAATATGTTTTTATAGTGAAGGATCTTTTGTGCTGGTGACTTTATGTACAATGGTTTGAGAAATAGTGACAGGCAAATGTGACTAGAACCAATCAAGCTTTGAGGATATATTTTTTTCACTATTCATCAAAGTACAAAATGTACCAGATTAAAGTTCACTTTGCCCTTGAATTCCCAAGGTCTTGGCCTCAAAGGTACAGGTTTGAACTCAAGTGAAACTAAGCAGGGTACATTTACATAGATCTGAGGCAGATGGGAAGGCACACACTAACCGACATTTTTGCAGTCCTACTTAAGGATGTTTGGAAATTATCGGTAAAATTGACTGTATAACATAAAACAAAAAGCACTGAAACAAATGATAATGGTTCTTTATCTGAGAAACAGAATTGAATGGACACAGAGAATACAGGCCTTAGAAAAAATAATCGCGTTGAGGTAATGAATATTGTAATCCCCACATACTGTTGGTCTTCATCAGTGTTGAAAAGTCAGTTTAAGTATCAGTTAGTAAATAGCTATTAAACTGGTTTTGTATGGCCTCCTACCTTACCATCTTGGCTGCCAGCAGGTGCTGAGCAAGGCCACAGTGAGAGTGTGTGCCTGTGTGCACGTTAAAATTCCAAATGATTGGGGGTACAGGGGCACTACCTATTGTCTCATCTTCCATTAAACAGCACAGATAGAAGATGCAAACTAGCTGGTACTAGGTGGTCTAGAACATCTTTTTCAGTAGTTACGGATGTCTGGTAATAATAGAAGCCAAGAATTTAGAGATTATAAATTTGAAGACCAAGCTCTGCCCTCTGACCTGATAAATGGTTTGAAGTAAATGCTTTCTTCTTGTCTCCATTTACTGATCTATTGATAATGACCTACTAATATTAATTATGAAGAACATGGAAGCAAAAAAGGGTAAAGTGCAAACATTCAATGTAAATTCATTTTATTTTTATGAATTATGGGGAAGAAAAGTCAAATAAATGTTTATTGAGCGTACCAACAGGCTTGTGTTTTCGTTTATACCTTCTGCTCTTTCCTCTCTTTTTAAAAAATTTTTTTATTATTTTATTTTGGCCACATTGCATGGCTTGCAGGATCTCAGTTCTCCGACCAGGGATTGAACCCGGGCCACGGCAATGAAAGTGCCGAATCCTAACCACTAGACCACCAGGAGACTGCCCAGATATGATCTCTTCTGGTTTTGCCTCTTCCCCATTTCTCCTTCTGTAACACTAACTAGATAATATTAAATCTCCTCACTCTGTCCTCCATGTTTTGTAATCTCTTTTTCATATTTTCTACTTTCTGTTGTTCTGTGTTGCATTCCAGGTAGTCTAGGTAGTTCTTTAGGCGTACCTGCACTTATTCAGAAACTGACATTGGCACAATATGTCTATATACTTCTGTGGCATTTTACCACATGTGTAGATTTGTGTAACCACCACCAAAATCAAGATACAGAATGATTACATCATCACAAAGATATCCCCCATGCTACCCTTTTAGAGTCATACCCATCATTCCATATCCTCACTCCCCATCTCTATGCCCTTGAAACCACTGTTTCCATCTTTATAATCTTATTTCAAGAATGTTATATAAATGGAATTATACATATGTGACCTTTGAAATTGGCTTTTTTCTTTCAATATAATGCCCTTAAGATCCATCCCAGTTGTTGTACGTATCAGTAGTTGGTTTCTTTTTTGCTGTTGTTGTTATTCGAATTTTTAAAAATTAGTTTAAATTAATTCATTTTAAATTAATCAATTCTTTTTTTAATTTAATTTTTATTGGAGTATAGTTGCTTTACAATATTGTGTTAGCTTCTACTGCACTGCGGAATGAATCAGCCATACATATGCATATATCCCCTCCCTTACCTTCTGTTCTTTTTCAAGAGAAACTAGTTGTAGCTTGATGGCTCTAGTGCCTCTTCTCCCCCTTCCTTGATCCACAACAACAAAAAAACTTGTGTGAAATATTTTAAAGCAGCAAGTCAGATGCTACAAGTTCCTTCAATTTCACAAAAGAATCTCAACTAATTCCTTTTCCATCTCAGTTTTTTCTGTAGCTTTTCATTTATTTCTACTTGTCAGAATTATGATGATGATGATGATGGTGATGATGATGATCCTTAACTTTCTCAGAGCAGTTTCATCTTTTTCCTACCAATCCTCTTCCCTGTGCACTTTACTCCCCATGTTAGTTTAATGCTACTGTCCCTGCCAGTGCAAAGTTCCTTCCCCTATTGACTAGACTTCCTTCTGGGGCGCCATTCTTCTCTTAGCTGCCAAATCAATACTAGATCTACAAGATTCCAATTCTCATTTTCATGCTTTAAATAAGATGAGAACCAGATGTTTTAAAAACTATTCACCTCCTCTTCCTGAATAATGTCACATAGCAATTCTTTTCTTCAGGTCTTTTTTTTTTTTTTAATGTTACTTATTTTGGCTGCATTGGGTCTTCGTTGCTGCGCACAGGCTTTCTCTAGTTGTGGCGAGCAGGGGCTACTCTCTTAGTTGCGGTGCGCGGGCTTCTCATTGCAGTGGCTTCTCTTGTTGCGCAGTATGGCCTCTAGGCGCACGGGCTCAGTGGTTATGGCTCGCGGGCTCTCGAGTGCCAGCTCACTAGTCATGGTGCACGAGCTTAGTGGCTCCACGGCTTGTGGGATCTTCCCGGACCAGGGCTCGAACCCTTGTCCCCTGCACTGGCAGGCGGATTCTTAACCACTGCACCACCAGGGAAGCCCTTTTCTTCAGGTTTGAACTTGGGCCCTATGGAATTGGAATGGAAGTAAGGGAAAGAAAGCAAAAAGGAAAGGGTAAAATAGAAAAAGGTGATGTTAGAAATGTTTGAATTTTCAGGCTTAAATTGCAATAAACTCTAAAATCAATGTAACAGACATATTAAGTGTATTTCGTTGTCACTTCTGGGAATTTCATGAGTGGTTAGAGAATTTGGCAAAGTTGCATTTATTGCAAATCAGAGAACTTCGTGTGTTTTTTTTCAAAACCAAAAAAAAAAAAAAAAAGGGAGTCATAATTAGCCCTATGATGTTGCCAAGCTATAATTCAAAAGCGACAAGTTGGGGCTTCCCTGGTGGCACAGTGGTTAAGAATCTGCCTGCCAATGCAGGGGACACAAGTTCAAGCCCTGGTCCGGGAAGATCCCACATGCCACGGAGCAACTAAGCCCGTGCGCCACAACTACTGAGCCTGCGCTCTAGAGCCCGCGAGCCACAACTACTGAGCCCGAGTGCCTAGAGCCCATGCTCCGCAACAAGAGAAGCCACCCCAACGAGAAGCCCGTGCACTGCAGCGAAGAGTAGCCCCCGCTCGCCACAAGAGAGAGTGCATGCACAGCTACTAAGACCCCCCCCACGCAGCCAAAAATAAATAAATAAAATTAAAAGAAAAAAAAAAAGCGACAAGTTGAGAGGTGTTGTCTAATTCATATGTATTGCTGGACTATAAGGGCTCACAGTGCTTCACACTTTCCTTTGACATACATACAAGAAATTCCCTTTTTAATAAAAGAGGTGTCGAGTTCAGGTCATGTGTCAAACCACTTTGCTGATCAGTGGCAGAACAGGGGTTAGAACTAAATGCATCTGACCCCCAATCGGTGGAGTTTCCATTCTTCATTTTCTCACTCTTCTTGGTATTCATTCAAATTAGCCAAAAAAGAGCAAATATTGAAACTTACAGAGTAGGTAGCATTGTACCAATTGTTATGGCATATTTATCACAACCCACAATAATACCTGTACCATGTGCATTGCTCTCTAATATTTTATTCTGCTCTGGTCTGTTTCTTTGTATTTTAATTGGCTACAAATGCATCCCAACCTACAGTTTAAGAAACAATGTATCAAAGAATAATAATCAGTGTTAACATTTACATAGTGTTTACTATTGCTAGGCTCTTGTTCTATTATATTTTACATATGGTAACTCATTTAATCTTCACAAGCCAGTGAGGAGGTGGCTATTATTATCCCATTTTATAGATGAAGAAACTGGCACGGTATTGTGCTCAAGACCACACAGCTAAGTAAATCCTTCCGCTCAGATTATGAAAAAGATTATACTTGATTTTCAAATCGGAGTTCTATGCAGGATCAATCTGGATGTAAAAAAATAGAATTAAAGTTTATATTATATGACCTCAGTTTCACTAAAGTTTTTATCTCCCCCACTGCCTTTCTGACACAGTGTTTGAAATTCCCATAATATATTTTATTTCCATTAATATCCAGGTTAAACTGAAAATGTATTACTTTGAAGGGAATAGCATTATTATTATTATTATTAATATTATTATTATTAAACTCTAAGCCTCAAAAAATACCTAAGCTAGACAAAATAATCCTCATTTATCAGGTGAGGAAACTGATATTCTAGGTTTATCTGAATCTTTGCTACAGTTTGCTGTCAATTTCAGAATAATTGGCCTTCTAGCAGAATCCTATTATATTGGTACACAAGATAAAGAAACTTTGCTTAGAGGAGGATGTGGAAATAGAGTGTATTCGTGGTATAGTTCAGGGAGGGAAATAGTTCAGGGGGGGTATAGTTCAGGTAAATGACTAAAGAAGGGAGTCCTGGGCCACCAAATGATACAGTGAGAATTGCGGTGGCCCCCATGGGGTTGGCTGCCAAGCTCTGTGTCTTTTCCTGGCTGTGTCTTTTCCTGGCTCCTGTCGCACTCTCTAAACCACATGGTAATGGCAGCAAGGCTTCTGCAGCTATGGTTGACCTTGCCCCCAGTCACAGCCATCGGACCAGGAATAGACACCTGAGCTGAGCTAGGCCAATGAACACCTTCCCAGAGATGACTGGAATGATCACTGAAAGAGTCTAGCCTCAGCCTAGCTGACATAGTGAATGGAGGTAATATAATCTCCGGAGCTATTGGTGGTCATACTTGCTGTATCATGGAGTAGAAAAGCAGTGTAAGCTGGTCTGCAGAGAGAAACCAAAATGAGGCAGGTGCAGAGAGGAGCAGATAGAGTGCTGATAAGACCTAAGTCTTAGGTTCCAGTTTGGTTCCAGGCTGAGCTGTACTCCTGTCCTTGGATGATCCCGCAGCTTTGAACAGAATCCCCTTTTTTTGCTTTAGCTAGTCACAGTGGGTTTCTATTACTTTCAAACAAGACAGCCTGAAGAAGAAGTGGAAGGATGGGATAGTGGCAGAAAGACCCACACACTTCAATTTTATGTATCACTGGACTTAGTTATAAACTGCCAAATCTCATTAGCAATAGAGTCCTCAACCAAAAAAAAAACCAACTAAAATTGTTTTTAATCATTTTTTTCTTGCCTTTGGCATATGAGATATTTAAGGATCTTCTCACTTCTTTTAAATGTAGGAGTCTGTGGACCAGTGCTGTTCAGTAGAACTTTCTACAATGATGGACATGTTCTATATCTGTGCTGCCCAGTAGGGAACACTACCTACATGTTGAGCCCTTGAAATGTGTCTGGTACAACTAAGAAACCAAAAATTTTTTTTGGCTATGCCATGAGACTTGCAGGATCTTTGTTCCCCAACCAGGGATTGAGCCTGTGCCCTCGGCAGTGAAAGCACGGAGTCCTAACCACTGGACTGCCAGGGAGTTCCCCGAATTTTTTAAAAAATGTATCTAAATAGCCACCATATGTGGCTAGTGGCTACCATATTGAACAGCACAGCTCTCTAATCATTAAAAATAGGTTTTCTTCTGTAACAAGATACAAATAGTAAAGTTGGCTTGCAGTGTCAAGATAAGAATCAAAAGAAAACTGGGAGCAGTGCAGAAACACTAGGGCACAACTATGAAGTGCCTGACCCAGTAATTGTAAACTGCATTTCTACCTCCTACTCCACACAATAACTTGGGAAAAGGATATTAAAAGGGATAAAGGATAATAAGAACTACCTGTAAAATAAACAAAAAGAAAGAAAGGAGGGAAGCAGAGAGAGGCAAAGTCACTTTGAAGAGAAAAGATAGTTCTCTGGTCAGATTAAAATTTAACTGGTAGCATGAACAAATCTACAAAATAAATGTATCCCTCAGAAGGCTCTGGTCAGCAAGGTTAGCAAGGCTATCTCAGTTGTGGCAATGAATGCATCAGCCTCAAGGTATCAGAAAGCAAATTATGTATTGAACCTCCCTTATTCTGATTTCTTACCCAGGAAGCAAACTTCTGATTGTGATTGGACTTCCCAAAGCACTCGAATGGTGGAAACGTTCCAGTTCCTTTCCATCTGTAAACAAATGCGTGGCAGGCTGGTCATGTGCACCAGGTGCTGTGAGTTTGGTTGAAGTGAACCTGCTCACAGACCAGATCCAGTCCTGTTTGTTGACAAAATCAAGTATCTGAACCGTCAAGGCAAAGAGCCAGGTTCTAATTAACCCAGATAACATCAGCCTGGTCCTTTCCTGGCAGACAGCCAAATGACCTCCCCACATACTCCCTGACCTGTCCAAGGGACTAGTCTTCAAAATACTAATTCTTAAAGTAGGATCAGGAGAAACTGTAGAGCTCCTCAATGGATTCTGGTATGGTCCAAAAAGAACAGGAGAACCAGTGGATTTAGGAATAGAAGACTGTGAACACATAAGTCAATTAAACAGGATGCATAGTAGGAAAAAGCAAGAGCCAATAATAGCATGCTTGTTCGTGAAGTATTGGGGAGACAGATTTCAATATTCTCTTTAAGAAAGTTGTTTGATAAGACCCAGAACTGACTTACTAAAACAGAGTAGCATAACCAATTTTTTATAGAACAATTTTTTTTAAATAGAAAACTTTTTTTATGCATCAGTTATCTTTTTTTAAAATTAATTAATTAATTTTTGGCTGCTTTGGGTCTTTGTTGCTGCACGCAGGCTTTCTCTAGTTGAGCAGGGGCTACTCTTCATTACAGTGCTCAGGCTTCTTATTGTTGTGGCTTCTCTTGTTGCGGAGCACAGGCTCTAAGCTCGCAGGCTTCAGTAGTTGTGGCACGCAGACTCAGTAGTTGTGGCTCATGGGTCTAGAGCACAGGCTCAGTAGTTGTGGTGCACGGGCTTAGTTGCTCTGTGGCATGTGGGATCTTCCTGGACCAGGGCTCAAACCCATGGCCCCTGTATTGGCAGGCGTATTCTTAACCACTGTGCCACCAGGGAAGTCCCTAAATAGAAAACTTAATTTTCATTTCCTCTCACCCCAAAAGTACCCATTAAGTCCCTGAAGCAATTTTTCTCAAAGTGCGGTTTATCAAGCACCTGTGCCAGTTATCTGAGGAACTTGTTAAACATATAGGTCCTTGGGCCCCAGAACTACCAAGTTAGAAAATCTCAGGGGCTGCAGCACAGGAATCTGCAGTTTGCACAAATTCCCAGGTGTTTCTCTGCCCTCTCAATTTGAGAAGCTCCACACCAAGGGAAGTATAAAGAAAAGCACGGGGAAGAATTCTCCTCCCTGAAGTGTGACAAGGAACACCCATGGGAACAGGATCGCTCATACCAGCCACTCGGGCAGGCAGGGCAAAGTGCAAGTGCAAACTTTCCTTAGAGAACAGCCAGGCCTGACTTTCCAAACTTTGTCAGCTGTTCCACCACCCTGAGAGCAGTTTGGGGTTTTTTTTAATTAGTCTTTTACAAAATTTGCAAAATTAAGTGAAAAAAAGAGCACCTGGAATTTTATCTTTTCCTCCTTCTTGGATGGTAGCCTCACTAGCAGCAGTCAAGCCACCCTAACCTTTTCTTGAAGTAAAAAAACATTCTAGAGATAGGAATATTTCCCAAAATAACATTAAAAATCTTTCATAAGCAGTTTCACAGAAAAAAAAAAAAGGAAGAGAACAAGGTTGTG
The DNA here is from genome assembly GCF_964341445.2 of Mesoplodon mirus. Classification (NCBI taxonomy): domain Eukaryota; kingdom Metazoa; phylum Chordata; class Mammalia; order Artiodactyla; family Ziphiidae; genus Mesoplodon; species Mesoplodon mirus. The sequence goes on from NC_138982.1 coordinate 59,465,414, forward strand.
AGACTCAACCATGTTTGTGAGCTGATTACAGAAGCGAAACTTTTCTTTCTTACATGTTTACACACATGAAAAGAGGGAGAATTATATTCTTGGTGTTTAGTAAGTGAAATATTAAGAGACCAAGAGAAATATAATAGTCAAAATTTAGCAAGATAGGTAGCAAAATTAAAATTTTTTATACCATTTGACCCTTGACAGTTACTCTTCTGGAAATTCATCCTAACAAATTTAGTGGACAAATGCAAAAAGATGTATAACAAGGTCGTGTATCAGTGTTGTTAACAATGCAGAAAGACTGGAAAATTCTAATGTGAAATACATCAATCATGATGCATGCAACTCCTCCATCCTCTTATACCAGAACCCACCCTGCTCACAATCCCTTGCTGTGAGCTTAGACTTTTCCTTGAACAAAGGGTGATCACTGAGTGGGTCAGGAGTGGGGATCCTAACCACAGGCTGGCCAACAACCTAGACTTTGACCCAAAAAACCCAGCCCAGAGAAGTTCATATGAATTAATTAGGCCAATTAGACTTTCTCCTTGTACAATTTAACAGAAAAATATAGAATTAGCCAATTGGAATTGACATATACATTTTTCTTTATAAATAAATTAAGTTATATATTAAAACCTCAGGCAGTAAAATGATTATTTGCAAATATGCCTAATATAAGTATAAAAGTTATTTTCCTAAGAAAAATGTTAACAACTCTATTGTTTTATCCATTAATATCTCAATCATTTACTAGTTAAATTAGTTACAGTAGGTGGTCAACATATTCTTTCAACTGACAGCATGGGAAATGTGTTGATAATAAAGTCTTATATTCATAAAGTTAAATATCTTGAATGTTAAAGCTCACTAGAATTGACCTCTATGGGATATGAATATTGGCTCCGTTACCAAAATCAGGGACTGGGTTTCTAATGAATAGGTTTTCTTTACACAGATAATATAGATTTTAAAGAAACCACATGGGCTCATTAAAGGTTAATATAAATGTGAAATTACTACCCCAAAGTTCCATTAGCCACTTTGTTGATTTTTAAATAAATCAGTGTGTCAAAAAAAGCTCTCTATAATATTTTTCTCATGTGCTTTAGTCACTTTCTCCTGGATGGACAAGTGCCAAGTATTCAGTATGTTTTACACATTTAAAAATAGATAAGACAGGGCCTCCCTGGTGGCGCAGTGGTTGAGAGTCCGCCTGCCGATGCAGGGGATATGGGTTCGTGCCCCGGTCTGGGAGGATCCCATATGCCGCGGAGCGGCTGGGCCCGTGAGCCATGGCCGCTGGGCCTGCGCATCCGGAGCCTGTGCTCCGCAACGGGGGAGGCCACAACAGTGAGAGGCCCGCATACCGCAAAAAAAAAAAAAAAAAAAAAAATAGATAAGACATTGCATTAGCATAATTGTAAGAAAATGGAGAACAACTTGCCAATAAATGTTACCGAATTATTTAGTTGTAAGCAATCATCCACACTGATGTAGACTCCTAAGGCCCTCCATAAAGTATACACTGCAGAGATCATGGTCGGCCAAAAAGGAAATGAGTCCAGTCTCTCACAGGCCTCTATGTCCCCACTAGCAGCCCCACACCTGTTCAGATATTCAGTTGAGACTTCTACCTAAACTGGAAGATCTTCTGGTTTCTCCTCTCCAAGTTTGGCCCCTTGCTTCCAGAAAATGATGCCTACTATGACACCTGCGCTGTTGATTTTCCACATATCAAAATGTCAGAAATATGCATCTGGTGTTATCAGCTGTATCCAATTTCTTCCCTTCAGGATATAACCTCTCTGCCCTTTAATTCTTACCAAAACACAGTTGTGAGGAATGCTGTTCATCAAAGATTACCTAGAGTACTGGAAGGCCATCCACTCTTCTTAGGCATGTTATGTTTTCTCCCCCTTAGATTTTTTTTTCCTTGGATCAAATCAACCATCCAAAATGTTCATACTTAAAACAAGGAGAGTTCCCCTCCTTTGTAGGATTTTTCTAAGAGCCACCTGTCATCTGTTGGTTGAGAATGGGTATTCCCTTTATGAGGACCCATGAGAGAAACTTCTGTTTAGCCTCAACTGTTTTGCTTCTATCTCACAAATACTAAAAATGTTGTTATTAACCATGATACCCCCAGAAGCTCAGAAGCAAATTTCTAGACTGAATCCAGCTACAGTTCTGTGTTCACTCTACACTTAGTTTGATTTTATTTCCCCCCTTTAATTTCTCATTGCTCTCCTTTCATCCATGAGACAAGAAATGAAGGAGGGTGGGAAAGAAGTTGGAGGTGAAACAAAGAGAAACCGGAAGTTCTGGCTAACATGCCATTTGTCACATCCTCTTGCATACAAATGTAAGGTCAATGTCCACCTTATAATTACTAAGGTGATTTTCAGGGCATTTGTACCAAGACAGTCTCAGAGTGAAGAGAGAAAAAAACAAAACAAAACTGTTACTATTTCCATTCATCTTGCCCATAGATTTTAATCAGATAATTTGGTTAAGGAACAGTTTTCCATTCCATTTACTTCAAGTCACTTAGAGGTGGAGGATTATAAGGACACCTGTTATTGGACCCAGAGAGCCCTCGGCTCCAAGGGAGCCTGGTACCACCTTCTTTCCTTCATAACTTTGACTTACCCATGGCATCTTTTCACTTGAGCTCTTTCATGTTTCTACATTTAAATTAACAAAAAGAAGACTCTCATGGGCTCAGAATGTCCTTCTAAGCCAGGCTGTACTAGTCAGGTCACACCTGGGAGTGACAGTCCTGGGTCAGGAAACCACCTCTTGCCTAACCTGCTGGAATAGTTGGCTGTGGGCATTAAAGCATGAGTGCCTGCAAGAGCCTTTGGGCAAGGCAGTTTCTTTGAGGGAATGCAGACATTCAGGCCCTGGCAATATCTGGTATACCATGACAGAATTAGATGGGATTAAAGCTCTCTCTCCCTTTAACACCTACTGAAATTCAGGCCACCCTTCAAAGCTTTCAGTCCCCATATATTTTGTGAAGCTTTGCATGTCCATCTCTGCCTTTCCTAATTTCATAGTCATTTACATTTACCACATTATGTCTTATAGTGTAATTTTTTTTTTTAGTGTAATTTTATGATCTCAGATTTTCAACTGTAGTGTAAGATCTGGCAGGGCAGGAACTGTGTCTTACTCATGCCTGTATCCACCACAGGGTTTGGTATGGTTCCTTTTCATCGTATTCTCAAGAAGTGTTTGTTCTTGACAGTGCAGCAGTTGCTAGAGTCAGCCTTCCTGCTAACCCACCAAATAAATGAATGATCCTTTCAGCAAGATCCTGAAACACACCAAAAAATTCCATTTTTTAATAAATAATCTCTACCGCATTCTGATATTTCTCTAGTATTTAGGAAGGATCTCAGAATTATTATTATTATTATTGTGTGGTTTTTTTTGTTTTTTGGGTTTTTTTGCGGTACTAGGGCCTCTCACTGTTGTGGCCTCTCCCGTTGAGGAGCACAGGCTCCGGAAGCGCAGGCTCAGCGGCCATGGCTCACGGGCCCAGCCGCTCCGCGGCACGTGGGATCTTCCCGGACCGGGGCACGAATCCGTGTCCCCTGCATCAGCAGGCGGACTCTCAACCACTGAGCCACCAGGGAAGCCCCAGAATTATTTTTAAATTGAATAAAAATCAATCGATCACAGGGAGAAAAGAAGAAGTCGATTTCCTGCCTCTTTCTTAGGGCCCTTAATCCCCTTCCCTATACTCCCTTTCAGTGCCCCAGGAAAGTCTCCGGTGACCGCAAAGTCTAGATACGCCCTTTGCCTGTGTGTATAACGATGCCCTTTGGAGCCAATCAATGTGGCCACAGCCTGTCAGTCCAACTGGGGCACTTCTGACTCTCCACCAGGATGGATTTCCTGTCTGGCTGACACCCTTGGTGTACAGATTCTTGTCATTAAATCAACACAGACAGGCTCCTCAAGGGACTGCCTTTTTCCTGGTAGCACATTTCCTACCAGTTCTTGCTTTGTCAGTTTGATAAGCATAACACTCTCTAATCCACTGTGAGTAGGCACTAGAGTTCTGTACTGACTGTCACAGAGATGGATAGGGCCAAGAGTTGTACTTCCAAAAAAGTCTACATTCAGCTCAAGTATAGGTTTAGGTCTGCTGCAGGGATCACCAATTTGGCTAAAGGTTATAGCCTGGATCCATGCTCTTTGGCCTCCGATGTTGGTTCATCCTCTCTCTCTCTCTCTCTCTCTCTCCCTCCCTCCCTCTAGCATTGCATTTGAATGTCTTCAGTGTGCTCCAATTTACCACAGCCCTCACCACTCCTTATTGTTGGGCCCGGCACACATTCTCAGCAATTACTGAGCAATTACAATTACTCAGCAATTACTACCACTCACAGTGGCCAGCTCCCTTGGCTCTTCCTTGAAGACCTAGGCTGACGCCAAGGGCTCACACAGAGCAAGCTCTGTTACAAGCCAGAGAGGGCCTGAGCATCTACACTAGCCTTTCTGACTGTTGTAAAGAGAACCAACCCGATGGGATAAGAGTTTGTGGGACAAGGAAGGCAGGCAATAGGAGACTCTTTACTTTGGTGTGTATCTCTAAACAACAAGAAGTTTTTAAAAAATAATCACAATACCAGAGACATACCTTAAATGATTAACAATGATCCCTTAATATCATCAAATATCCAGTCAGGGTTCACATGTCCCTGGTTGTCTCATAAAGTTTTGCTTGCTTGATTGTTTTTATGGTTGGTAGGTTTGAATCAAGAGCCACATACCATGCTTGGTATGGGTTCCTTGAGTCTCTTAATCCACAGGTACTCCTTTTTTCTTGCCATTTATTTGTGGAAGAAACTGTGTCATTTGTCCTATAGGAGTTTCCTGTATTCTGATTTTTGATGATTTTGTTGACTGCCTCCCTATAATGTCAATTTATCATCTTCCCACTCCCTCTGTTTTCTGTTACAGTGGTAGTAAAATCTAGAGACAATCAGATTGTGTGTAATTTGTTGGCAAGAATATTTTATTGGCAGTGCTGTGTACTTCCTGTTTACATCGCATGAGGCACATACTGTCTCCTTTTCTCTCTTTTTTGTAATATTAAGATTGATCAGTGTTTCCAGATGTTGTCAGCCTGATCCATCTATTATAAAGTTCTCCACTGGGGAATTCCCTGCCGGTCCAGTGGTTAGGACTCTGTGCTTCCACTGCAGGGGGCACGGGTTTGATCCCTGATCAGGGAACTAAGATCCTGCATGACGCACAGTGTGGCATAAATAGATAGATAGATAGATAGATAGATAGATAAAGTTCCCCATCAGTTTTCAGAAAATGGTTTCAGTAACCATTGATGATCATTGCCTGGATCCATTATTTCAATAGGGGTTGCACTTATTTACTCTTTCCTCATTTATTAGCTGGAGTTTTTTGTTGTTTTTTTTAAAGAAGAGCTCTCCGTTGTCATCTATTTGTTAACCTGAAGTACAGTTTTTTGGTTTTTTTTTTTTTCAGGAAAGGCAGGATGTTTGATTCTTTCCTTTTATTTACCAGTTCTCAGAATAATGAGCATCCTCCAAAGATGACCAAGGAGTCTTTTGGGTTTTAATTTCTTGTGTCCTTATGAACTCATGGATTTTAGCACATTTGATGTATCTCAATGCATTACACTTTAGTTTTGCTCAGTGTCCCACTTTTGGCCATAGGAGCTGCTTTGGTTCTGAGAGATAAATGAACCACAATCATTGAAGCATTTATTTTCCCATATGACTAAGAGCTACTCTCCAGAACTTACAGAATGATGCTATGAGTTATACAATGTGGTTTTTGTAGCCCCAATTAGTGAGTTACTAGAGTTTAAGAGGGCTCTACACTTGACTCTGCAGTATGTCATGCAGATGGTTGGAGTCAGCTCCAGCTGGAGAAGGAGCTTTTCTTCAGTGTGTCACTGGTGCTGCATCAATGCATGGACTTCGTTTTCAGGTGCTGCTGTTTCTGTGAGGCTGCTATGACGTTTACGCTACAAGACGGAGACTGGGAAATGTCACATTCCTACTAGTACCTGATAAGCAGCACTCCTGAAAAAAAAAATAACATCTGCATCTTCTTGAACCCTCATTAAAAGTAAAGTAAATGGGGACTTCTCAGGTGGCGCAGTGGTTAAGAATCTGCCTGCCAATGCAGAGGACACGGGTTCGAGGCCCAGTCCAGAAAGATCCCACATGCCGCAGAGCAACTAAGTCCGTGTGCCACAACTACTGAGCCCACGTGCCACAACTACTGAAGCCCGCGTGCCTAGAGCCTGTGCTCTGCAACAAGAGAAGCCACCACAAATGAGAAGCCCACGCAACGAAGTGTAGCCCCTGCTCGCTACAACTAGAGAAAGCCCGTGCACAGCAATGAAGACCCAACGCAGCCAAAAAATTTTTAAAAAAATTTTTAAGTGAAGTAAATGAATAAAGTAAGCATAAACCCACAAGAACAACAACAACAACAAAAAAAAATTCAAGAAATGAGGGCAAAAGGAAATGTGAGACTGATGGTGAAAGGAAGCCCCAGGATGACAAGCATGTTCCAGTCCAGATTAATGCAGGAAAGTGAGAAATGACAGAAAAATGACACACTTCCTAATGTTTGAACACATCGACAGAGGCTTACTGTGTAGTGAGAAAATTCGAGAATGAATGAGTGGTTCATAGGTTCATAAAAAACCAAAAAAAATTTTAAGGTACTCATTAACCTTAGAAAAAAAGAAAAATTTTTCAAGAAAGGAAATTACAATACATTACCTGGCTCTGCTGTGAATAAAATTGGCACAGTCATAGTAACGTAAATACTCTATTAATAACCAAAATTACAAAATTGTGATATAACTATATTGAGAGGACAGAGGGGAGGCAAAGTGTGTGTGTGTGTGTGAACTTTCATCTTCTATAGTGAGAAGTTCTTAGGCAATATATAAAACTCAAAAACTTCAGAAATAGTAAGAATACTTATTTAGAATTATGGAGGTAAGCGTGAGAAGAAATAGCTAAAAAAGTTGAAGGTGGCTCTTCCCAGGAAGTGGGAATCTGGAGTGTGGAGGTGGGACAAGGGACTTTTCATTTCATTTCTATTTCACATTTAAAAAAATTTTTTACTGGAGTATAGTTGATTTATAATGTGTTAGTTTCAGGGGTACAGCAAAGTGAATCAGGTATACATATACTCTATTTCACATTTTAAACTATGTAACTATGTACATTTAATAATTATGATATTTTTCATTAAAAACGTGTCACATTTCTATGTATCTTTAATTCAAATATTTCTGCTGCCAGGAAATTAATCTCAGTCATGATTTGGGCTTCTTCCCATCCTTAAGGTCATCCAGGAGTCCCAGATGGTCTCGTGTATTGTAGAATATATGGGGCAGGTCCTCTGGTCTCTAGCACACATAAGGCCTCATGCCTCACCCAAGCCCATAATCTCTTTGGTTCTTGGGCCAAACTTGGGCACAGGAGTCTTTCTCTGCTGCCCTCAAATCTTAGCATCTCCCAACGCTGCTCAGAAAGATCTTGTCACTTTGTGGGGTCCTACATGGAGTGGGACTCCACACCTCCACACCCCTGCTCATAGGACCTGAAAACATAGGCACCGGCTCTTTCTCCACTCCCTTCCTCCCTGGCACTTTCCTTTCCCCCTCTTCTTAGTGAATTTTTAAAACCCAGGATCTGCCCCTCTTTTCCGTATGAGAGCGGTGAGAGAAGAAGCTACCAAGCAACACCTAGGGTATGCCTTAGTCCCTCCTCCATAACTTTGATTCAGACAGTTGACATCTTCCAATCTTCTGTAAAGATCTACAAAGAGGGACCTTCTGGCTAGATCTCATGGCCTCTCACTTGGCCACCCCCCACTCAACAATTCTGCAGCTGCAACTGAGGGGAGCCTACTGTTTGCATTTTTTTCTTACTCATGTTGTTACATTTATAATATTTTACTTTGGTTGTACTTGTGCAATCTGTGTATTGTTACAATTTTATTGTAATTTTGTTTCTCTCCAATTATAATCACCCATTTCCCCTACTCCCCAAAGGAGTGTGGGAGTCCTTTACCTCATCAAGGGTCCTTTCTAAGGTAGCAATTTCCAAAGGGCCTGTGCACACCCTAGGGGTATACTTGTGATCATCAGGGTGTGAGAAGAAGATATCAAGACTTCTATCCATCTGTTTGCTTTCTGCTTTTGTATGTCTCTAATGTTTATAAAGTATACTTATAAATTAAAAATTTATATATTCGGGGATGCATTTTCAAAATTGTTTTTCACTGATGAAGTACATGATCTAAGATATTTGAGAGTTATGTTCCAAGTCCAAGACAATACTGCCTCATAGAAACGTAATGTGAAGGGACTTCCCTGGCAGTGGAAGCGTGGGTTCCAGCCCTGTAACTGTCTTCCTCAGCCACAATTTTTAAAAGTGAAAAGAGGTAGAGTTAATTTTCATATATTTTATTTAACCCAATATGTCCAAAATATTCTCATTTTAAAACTACCATATGACCCAGCAATCCCACTCCTGGGCATATACCCTGAGAAAACCATAATTCAAAAAGAGTCATGTACCAAAATGTTCACTGCAGCTCTATTTACAATAGCCAGGAGATGGAAACAACCTAAGTGTCCATCATCGGATGAATGGATAAAGAAGATGTGGCACATATATACAATGGAATATTACTCAGACATAAAAAGAAACGAAATTGAGCTATTTGTAATGAGGTGGATGGACCTAGAGTCTGTCATACAGAGTGAAGTAAGTCAGAAAGAGAAAGACAAATACTGTATGCTGACACATATATATGGAATTTAAGAAAAAAAAATGTCATGAAGAACATAGGGGTAAGACAGGAATAAAGACACAGACCTACTAGAGAATGGACTTGAAGATATGGGGAGGGGGAAGGGTAAGCTGTGACAAAGCGAAAGAGCGGCATGGACATATATACACTACCAAACGTAAGGTAGATAGCTAGTGGGAAGCAGCCGCATAGCACAGGGAGATCAGCTCGGTGCTTTGTGACCGCCTGGAGGGGTGATAGGGAGGGTGGGAGGGAGACGCAAAAGGGAGGGGATATGGGAACATATGTATATGTATAACTGATTAAATTTGTTATAAAGCAAAAAAAAACATATAATAAATATTAAAATTATGGATAAAATATTTTACATTCTTTTTCTTTTACTAAGTCTTCAAAATCTGTCTTGTAGTCTACAGTGAGAGCTCATCTCTTGGACTAGCCACATTGCAGGGGCTCGGTAGCACATGTCCACTCACCATTGTGTAATGCTGTTACCTGTTGAGACTGCTTTCATAGAACAGGGGAGGGAAGTCTGCAGTCAGACCCCAGGACAGTCATGATGCCCTCCCACACCTCCTGAAAGAATGAAAAATGCAGATTATACCCCAGGCCATTTTCCTTCCCTCTTAGACTCTCCAACTGTGCACTGTCAGATTTCTTAGCATGATACTTTCCTGGTTGGGGTTCCTTTATGTGAAGTCAATCTGCAGTAGATTAATTAAATACTGTATTGATTTCCTATTCTCTCGGGTACTTCTAAATGGATTATATTCTTGAAGCCCCTTCTCTGAGCTAGTAGAACAATTCCCTTTGCAAATGTGATACTTAGAATTTTATCACAGCCCTCCCACCCAGACATCACCCCACCACCACCATCACCTGGCATAAAATCTAAAAGACCGTCATGGCAAGAAAGGGGGAGGGAGTCTTGCTGGTTTCCAGGTCATGCTGATTTAACACTTCATGATTTATGCATCCTGGCTGTCTTTCTTGTAAATTTTCATTTTTGCATCCTGCTAAATACCTTGCAGGGGTGTTGTTCCTCTTAATTAGTCAATGTTTGTAAAGCACGTTACAGATGAAAGCTCTGTGTCAGTGCTAAATATGAACACTCGGGTACCCTTGAGCTGTGCTTTGTCTGTACAGAGGTTTTCAGTGTAGCACAAATCGTGAGAGATCTGCCTTTGGGAAAAGGCTTGGGTACTCTCCCCTGAACTGTAGATTATTAAAATATACATACTTGGGAATTAAGAGTGGCAATAAACATAGATCATTTTGCATTCGCATGGTTTTCTGATGTAATGGTGTTTTCCCTGCTTAGTCAAAGTGCTATGATGATGGGGAGTGAGAAGAGAACCTTTCCTGTGAATTGTGCTGCCTTAGTGGTAGACCCTTCACCTTCCTGATATGTAGCAAGTAATGTCTTTTTTTGTTGTTGTTCAGTGAGTTGGCGACTGAAACAATTTACCAGCATTTCCAATGTGTCTGAGTAGAAAAAAAGAGTCATTTAAAATTACAGCATATTGGGACTTCCCTGGTGGTGCAGTGGTTAAGCATCTGCCTGCCAATGAAGGGGACATGGGTTCGATCCCTGGTCCGGGAAGATCCCACATGCCACGGAGCAACTAAGCCCATGCACCACAACTACTGAGTCTGCACTCTAGAGCCTGCACCACAACTACTGAGCCTGTGCGCCATAACTACTGAAGCCCACATACTCTAGGGCCCGTGTGCTGCAACTACTGAGCCCGCATGCGGCAACTACTGAAGCCCGTGTACCTAGAGCCTGTGCTCTGCAACAAGAGAAGACCCTGCTCGCCGCAACTAGAGAAAGCCTGCACACAGCAACGAAGACCCCGCACACAGCAACGAAGACCCAACACAGCCAAAAATAAATAAATAAAATAAAATAAAATAAAATTACAGCATATTAAATTGTGTTGAGTAATATTTCACTAGTAAAAATTTTTAAATGCCAGTTTCACTTGCTTTTTTAACAGATTCACTAAGCCTGAGTTTATCAAATTTCTAAATGTGTAAAGAAACGTGTTAAGCATCTTTATTAAGGTATTAGTTTCAGTGGCTCATCTATTAACACAAACAAAAATGTTTTCTTTTAGAAGATTGAGTGGCTTACCATTCTTGATTGTTTTCTAATCCTCAGCTTTTAAGCTAGGTTTATATTTTAGAATAAAAGAACTGGTTGAAATGGAGCAGAGAAAGTTGCAGTCTTCTCTTTTAATAGCATGGGTTTATGAAAAACATGACTTTTTTGGTACCTTTCATTATTTTTCATAAAAAAAATTAAAATATAAACATGCAGACTAAAACACACTTTATACTTCCTCTCCAATCCACAAAATGGCTGTTACCAGCAAGTAATTTATAGTAATAAATGATACACATGCAATGACATGTAATTATATGTAATACAATGAATAAGCAGTAAGAAATAAAAACGTTAACAAATGTTGTTTCCTTGCTATTCTAAGACTACAGCAAATTATCCTTCATCTTGTAATTGCTTTTCAATGTAAGAAAATCCTAGGTTTATTTTTATTAATCAAAATTCCTAAAGGCTCCAACAGGATCCTCAGTGATTGTAAATTTACATAATTCATCTTTTTCCACTCAACTTGTTTTCTATAATTAGTGCAGCTGTCACCAGGGAGTCACGTTCTGGTGGGCAGGTAGCTATGGGTACAGCAGGCAGGCTTCAGTCAAACATTTCCTTTTAAACCATCCATCAGTTTTCTCCCTCATTTCAAATGAGTTGGATTCTATAAAGAAGAATTTGTTTTTGACCTAGCAGACCTCCCTTTTCAAATCTGGACTACCATTCCATAACTTACAACTCCTTCTCCAGGTCCGCTGAGCCAAACAATATAAATGAATCTCTAAAGAATTTCTTGGTCAAGCCAACTTTTAGGCTGCATACATGATATTTCTCTTTATAGCTTCCATATTTTTATCGAGACAGGTCCTCATTTCAAAATGTAGTTATAATGCTGTTAAAAAAATTTCAAATGTAGTTATAATGCTGTTAAAAACACAGCTAGACCACACTATAAGTACAATGACAAAGCACACTTCAGAATGGTATAGTAAATATCTAGCTTTACTTCTTTCTAGTCTTTAAATGACCTTTCTCTTTAGTTTTTTAATATACTCTTCCTCAGTAGAGCTATATGTTCAGCCTTTTCTATGATTCCTTCATTTGTAATACTTATTTTGAGGGCTGAGTAGCAATGTTTTAAATCACCTAACTCTGCACTATAATCCCTTAAAATAATAAATGGATGAAGGAAAAGCTAGTATTAATAGTATTTAGTGAGTGCTTAGTATATGCTAAGTGCTGTGGAGTAAACAAAGTATATATGTGCCACAATACTTAGGACATAACAAGAAATTCATTAAATATAAACCAAGGGTTTCCAACTTAGATGGGGAAGGAGGTGACAGATCACCTACATAAAAAACTCCACCATTGCAAAGCTGTTGACATCTGCTAAGTGACAAGTGAAGGATTCTTACTGAGTTTTTTTTATGTCTATACATCTTCTGAATTGCCTGGGTCACAGATGATTTCTAGCAAGGGAGCTCCAGGCAGGAGAAGAAGGCACCTAACACAGATGCAGTCTGGAGTTTGGGGGGAGAAAAAGCTGAGTGTCTTCAAGTGTGAAAGGCACAGCTTCCCAAACCAGCAGTCAGCCAGGAGGGGGGTCTGGAGGAGGTAAGGGAAACAAAGAGGAGACCAAATGTGCCAAAGCCAAGGGGAGGCCATAAAGGGCAGTAGCCTGGGATGGGGCATCAGTACGAGAGCCCAGAGCCCCGGTGCTGTTGTCCACTTTAGGAGGAACAGTAGGGGACTTACAGGACATTTGAGCTGAAAGCCAGGGAGTCCAGTGTATAAGGGACCAGGAAACTCCCTGGTGGATCCCAGTAGCAAGGAGAGACTGGGAGCCTGAGGCCACACTTCCTGGGAGCAGGCCCAGGAGGAGAGCAAAGGAAGGAGGTGGAAGTCCAGCTGAGCCAGGGATTGAAGCAGGAAGTCAAAGTGGGACACGGCAGCTGCAGCCACCAGAAACAGGGCTGTGCTGGTGACCCTCTGAGTATCAGTGCAGGACTTCCTACCCCTTCCTTCTCAGTCTGAATCATAGGCTGATGCCCCTCCAAGGGTCAATTCAGGGTCTCTCATCTGATGCAGGTCAGCCTGGAACTCAGCCTCAGCACAGAGAAAACAGCTGGCAGGCCTTCTAAATCTATCCACCTCTTCTTCCTGGGTGCACAGCTGGCTGACATTCCTCAGCCTCCCTTGCTTTAGGAAAGGCCATAGGACTGAGTTCTGGCCAAAGCCATGTGAGCCAACGTGAGGCAAGTCACTTCCAAGCCAGGGCTGTAACACCTCCCACGAATGTGCCTCCTAGATCTTTCCTTCCCTAAGGCACCTAAGACCTGGTGCCCTGAATGTCAATGAGAAACAGCCTCATCTTCCCAGCTCCAGACCCAGAGCATCTTCCCTGGACTGTTAGGAGAGGAAGAAACAAACTTCCATCACCTTATGGGTCTATTTGTTAGAGCAGTGTAGTTTACCCTAAGTAATACTCAGTGAGGCCAGGGATTCCCCAAGGTCCCAAAAGGAGTGTCATAGACAGAATGCCCCAGGGCACCGCCTTTATATGTGTTATGTGTATGACCACCCATACATACACAGAGGGACTGTTTCCATGGTAATACTAGGTCCACTAGTTTGTTTGTCTGTTCTTTGTTTGGAACATAGAAGATCTTTTCCCATATAGGCAGTGTTAGGAATGGCACTTAGATCCTCACTCCTACCCCTACCCAACCTACAATATCAAAAGCAGTAGTTCAGTACAGTCCACCATCAGTTATAACATCTCTTTGCCTGATGTCAGAGAGTGAAAGAGATAGGAAATTGGGAAGGGGAAGTCAGACATGCTTTCTGTCAAGTCAGCATTAATAGAAGGGAACTTTGTAAGGTTACTCCAGGTTTTAAAAGGAGACAGATACTCTTCTAAGCCCCAAAGACCCAAGAATCGTGCTGGCAGGGAGAGTATGAATCTTAAACCTAGACCTGGAGAAGTAGCCATAGGATATTAATCCTCACAATGCAAGATGTCTGATTTTTTTAAAGAAATTTAAAAGTGATCAAATTAAAACCAAATCAACAAACAAACAGAAAACAGAAGCAAGGCAATTGCAGTTCTTCCCTCCCCTTCTCCAACCCCTGTGTTTCCCCTACCCATCTTAGCAGCAGAGATGGGCGTGGGTTACTCTGTGGTAAAGGAGGTGGATGGGGGAGGGTGGGGAGAGGAAAGGGGATTCCAGGTGGGACATTCTCTGCTATCTTTAGAGGGCACCCACGTGAGGACTCTCACGGTCTGTGGTTGAGACCCTGTAGTTGTGTGAGCTTCTAGGGATAGGATTCTAAATGAGAGGTGCAGTCTCTCTTTTCATCCTTATCCCCCCCTCATCCCCCAAGAAATCCCATCACAAGGAGCCTGGAGTACAGAACTAACTGAATATTCTTCTGGGTCTGTGAACACTGACCTGGACGAGCTTCTGAACTAGATCCTCTGCTCGCCTGGCCCAGGGCAAGCACCTGAGATACATCCAGGGAGATCAATGAAGAGACAAAAGCCACAGCTTTGGGGATTCATTGCGCTAGGAAAAATAACTTCTCTAGGTCATCATTTCTTCTCTCCTGAGAAGAACTGAAGTTCCTCTGTGGCCAAAGAGAAGGGATAATATGTCCTGTTTACCTCTAGAAATCATCTTCAGAGTATGAAACATGCTGCCATTGAGGAGTTTCAATAGGATTATTCACCTGGTTAAGGCAACAAAGGAAGTCTATAAACTGAAATTCTCCTCTCCAAAATTCCTCATACAAAACAGAAAACTTATTACAAACTAAAATTAGTCTACACCTTTCAGTCTCTACAACCTTTCAGGAGTCCCTTTTCCCTTGATTTCCATTTATTACCTGAGTAATTGAGGGCCTTCTCTAAATGCTTCTGTTTACATCAGTGTTGGGGAATCCCACAAAAGCCCAGAATGACTCACCTTCCCGACTATAGCAAGAAGTTCTCTAGCCTAGGTCAGCATTTAGTGTGTGGGTGAAGGCCCTTCCCTGGTTCTGTTTTCCAGACTTTATTAAAGCATAAAAATGATC
Organism: Mesoplodon mirus; assembly: GCF_964341445.2. Taxonomy (NCBI): domain Eukaryota; kingdom Metazoa; phylum Chordata; class Mammalia; order Artiodactyla; family Ziphiidae; genus Mesoplodon; species Mesoplodon mirus. Next base: position 59,480,445 of record NC_138982.1, read on the forward strand.
TGCGTGGTCTATAAAAAAATACTGGTTCCTGGGCTTCCCTGGTGGCGCAGTGGTTGAGAGTCCGCCTGCCGATGCAGGGAACACGGGTTCGTGCCCCTGTCTGGGAAGATCCCACATGCCACGGAACGGCTGGGCCCGTGAGCCATGGCCGCTGAGCCTGCGCGTCCGGAGCCTGTGCTCCACAACGGGAGAGACCACAACAGTGAGAGGCCCGCGTACCGCAAAAACAAAAACAAAAACAAAAACACAAACAAAAAACTGGTTCCTTAGTCCCAACTCTGCTGGATCAGTGAAAGTTTCCCTGCCAACCTCTATTCATGGTGAAACCACAAGCCAGTGGGAGCTCTCTCTTTCCAAAGTACACGGCTAACGTTTGTTCATTCACTCATTTATTTATTCATTTAATAAATGTTTCTGGAGGGTCTATGTGCCAAACATTGTTCTAGGTGCTGGGACTGCAACAGTAAATGAAATTGACGTGGCCCCTGCCCTCATGGAACATACAGATTGGTGGAGGTGACAGATGTTGGTAAAATAAATCAGCAACATACAATTACACATTGTGAGAGATGCTGTCAAGAAAACAAAGTGCAATGAGAGAGAATAGTGGAGGGGGCTAAGTAAGGTGGCCCTAGGTTGTCCTCTTGGGGGAAGAGACACACATGCCTGAAGGATATAAGATGCCCACCTGAGAAAGGGCAAAAGGAGAGGAGGCATTGGGACAGCATGTGTTAAGATCTTTAGGTGGAAACAAGTGTGGTAGGAAAAAGACTGATAAGAAAGAAAGAATGGGGTTTCCCTGGTGGCGCAGTGGTTAAGAATCCGCCTGCCAGTGCAGGGGACACGGGTTCGAGCCCGGGTCTGGGAAGATCCCACATGCCGTGGAACAGCTAAGCCCGTGCGCCACAACTACTGAGCCTGCGCTCTAGAGCCCGCGAGCCACAACTACTGAGCCTGCGAGCCGCAACTACTGAAGCCCGCGTGCCTAGAGCCCGTGGTCCGCAACAAGAGAAGCCACCTCAATAAGAAGCCCGCACACCGCAACAAAGAGTAGACCCCGCTAGCCGCAACTAGAGAAAGCCCGTACGCAGCAATGAAGACCCAACACAGAAAAAAAAAAAAGTTAGGAACAAAAAAAGAAAGAAAGAAAGGATGGAATTTGGTGTTTGATTGGTTGTTGGATCCCTGGTCCATTGAGACACTGGTTGCTACAGATGGCTGGCCTTAGGGTAGAGCAGCGAGCCAGGTACCACATCTTCCTCAAATGAAATGGAATGAGCAGGAGGATGATGTATGATAAAGGGGTTGAGCCACATAGCACAGACCCTGAAGGAGCAGGGTTTTTACACAAAGGTGGAGGAGTAATAGATGCAGTAGCTTTAAGGGAGCAGAAGAAGGCTGAATCCTGGGAACCATTAGAATGAGCAGCCTCCCCTTTAGAGGGCGGCAGGAAAAGCAACGTTCTCGTTCAGAAGGGGAAGGAGAGTGCAACGAATGGGCTGAGAACCTTGATGTCAATTTATCCAGGAAGGAGGGTCCCAGTGGGCACAGAGAACAGTTAGGAGGGAAAGGAAGAAGGAAGGTTGAGTTTGGGAAGGGCGAGAACAGAGAAGAATGGGGATGAGAGTACAGGGCAGGCTATCTTGCTGGAGTCACATCTTGAAGCATCACCACAAATAACAAGCATATGGGTATAACTAAGTCCAAGATGTCTAGAAGAACAAACCTTTGCAGTCACCTAGTGGATTAGAGGTGTGTGTGTGTGTGTGTGTGTTTCAGGGGGTACCCTGGTTTCCCAGAAATCAGCAGCGTCCTGGACGTCTTGATCTGAGGAAGTCGTGGTTGGGTGAGGCCAGGCACACACAGAGTATTTCACCGGGCAGGCTCACACTAAATGTTGGATGTAGGAGCAGTTTCTGATGGGCTACCACACAGTTCTGAGTGCTTGAAAGAAAGGAGTCCTGGGCCAGTCAAGAAAGTGTACTTCATATATCTGTGAAGTGGGAGGCTCTGAGCATGGAAAGATGGAGTGCAACATCACTGGAAAAGGCTGGCAGGGTTGAGCCAACATGGAGGGTTGCAGAGAAGGGGCCAGACCCACAGAGATGGCCATGAAGGAGTTAGCCAGAGAGAGTTTGAAGAACAGGGCATTAATTAGCTGTGTGTAATTTCTCAGGGGACAGAATTTGGAGCAAATGTTATATAACTGTCTTGAGAGGCAATAGGCACTGGAATCATACGGACCTTGATTGAGCAAGTTACTTAACCTCCCTAAAACTCCATTTTTTCCCCCACCAGTTGAATGGTAATAATAGAACATATTAATAAGGCTAGTGGATTAAATTCTCTGAGTTTAACTTGAGATCACCTGAGGTGCTAGTCTCTGGTCTTGCCTACACGGACTTCAGTTCAGTAGCTCTGGGATGGGAGACAGTCACGGGATTGTTAGGATTAAATGAGACGTCTGTGAAATGTTTGGCACATGCCTGGCCCATGTCAGCTATTAAAATCCATAAATACCATTTCTATTTGCATGGACCCAACAGTGAGGAGCAACTTTCTTTGGGAAACTTAACCTCCTTTGGCATCACTGAAAATCAGATAGAAATAAAAATCACGAGGCCTCATCGTAAGTACAATCTTTCACCTCTGTTTTGAGATACAAAAAGGAATTTTTTTTTCTCTTTCCTTTATTTCTATCACTATAGAAATTTGTAAAAATATATTTACCTATTCCCCATTCTTTGGTAAAATGTTTTAAAATCTTTTTTGAAGTATAGTTGTACAATATAAGTTATAGATGTACAGTATAAGTTATAGATGTACAATACAGTGATTCACAATTTTTAAAGGTTATAGTCTACTTATAGTTATTATAAAATATTGGCTATATTCCCCACGTTGTACAATATACCCTTGTAGCTTACTTTGTACCTAATAGTTTGTATCTCTTAATCTCCTACCCTGATATTGCCCCTTCCCCCTTCCTTCTTCCCACCGGTAACCACTAGTTTGTTCACATTATACTGCATGATATCACTTGTATTTGGAATCTAAAAAGTACAACTAGTGAATATAACAAAAAAGAAGCAGGCTCACAAAAAGGAACTCTTATACTTTTAAGAATACTTTGTAAGTGGACAGATTTCATACTTCCTAGTTGCTCTTACTATCAAGTTACAATGTGCAGCTTATAAAATGGTGTCAATAACACAACAAATCTAAAAATTTCTTGATGAAAAATCTGTGAAGGAGAAGGTGTGAGGTTGTTTAGTGCAACTCACAGCACACTGTAGAGTTATTTTGGGCAATGAAGTAAATAACTGCCTGGAACTGAAGCATGCTGGAAATGAATGTTCAACGGAATTAGCAGGAAAATGTCTTTCCTTGGCAAACTGATGCTTTCAACTATTTACTTCCAGTATAAAAGTGTTTAGTGTTTGTGAAATAGCAACATAGTCAAAACTTTCCTGAAATCATGTTTTTAATGGATACTCTGAGGGTCTACAAACATTCATGGGTTAAACCTGTGATGCCATGCAATAATTGATATAGAAAGTTCCACAACTAAAGAATGTGGGCAATTTCTTGCATTTTGTTTTAATTGAATTCTTCTATATTTAAATGACCAAAATCAGCCCTGGTTTTATTTTCAGCTAAAGGTATCCTTCACAGATGGAAGACTGCCCAGACTTCATGAAATATGACATGACTAGACTCTTGCTTGATATATCCCCAGTGCCCGGCACATAGTAGGTCCTAATTTGTTTTGAATTAATATGGAAGGTCTAACACCCTGAAGAGTTAAAGAAGACAAAGCAGTTCTATGACAATTTGCCAGACTCCCAGATAACTGTAAATTCGAAACACACATGATAAGCACTGATGAAATCCTGGAACCTCTTGGTAACCAGCTTGTAGAGAATATACTGCCTTCTCCGGAGGGCGAAAGTGCTGGTAAGTCTGACCTTCATCACAGCAATAGACTGGCCCCTGGTGGTGATGAAGTGGATGGAATCACCATTCTGAGACAGAACCACATACGCTGCTATCTCCCATTTCCACGTTTTTCAGACCTCACGACTTGGGGGAGAATGTTAATTTTTATTTTAATCATAGGAAATATTCCCTACCTCAAAGGATAACACACACACCGACTTTTTTTCTTTTAAACCTAAGCCAACTTTTCTGGAATGAATTTATTCCTTGTATCATAAAAAAATTCCTTACAATAAAACTTTTCCAAATCCTGTAGGATCAGCATAGTACTAGACACATTACATAGCCTTCAATAAACGTATATAATAAAAATTTAAACTTAAAGAAGGGAATAATAATGTAGCAAAGTATCCTCATTAACATAGATTCAGATTTCTTCATTAAAATAGTTTCAAATTGAGTAAACTTTCAAATGATGCACAAGTGCACACACTTTCATGATCTTTAAATTTAAAAATCTAACTTTTAAATAAAAATCAAGAGTGCCTAGAAAAAAATTTTACTTAGAAATTTACCTTAGAAAAAAATTTTACTTAGAAATTTACCTTAGAAAAAAATTTTACTTGAAAAAAATTTTTCTGGTAAGACCATAAAATGTGAGTTAGAACTAGGTTTCTGTACTTAACTATCTTTACATGATATTTTCCCCTAAATATACTATGAATAACGTAAAAAGTCACTAAGTATAACCACCCACGTTGTAGACAGTTTACAACATGGAAGGTTTAAATCTGGTTACGTGGCACTACTTCTAGAAAATTTTACTTAGAAATTTACCTTAGAAAAAAATTTTGCTTGAACAAAATTTTCCTGGTGAAAGAGCCCTGCCTCTACCCGCAAAGGGTCCTTTCTTACACAATGAGAATTTGCTTCTGACCTGTTAACTGTCAATAAAAACTTGAGGTAAAGCTCTCTCAAGTCTAGTGAACACATCTGGCATGGAGTTGAACTTTCAGATAGCCTGTAAAAGATCACACGAAACAGCCACTTAATCCTTAGAAGAATTGTAATTCCATTTTCTTCAGTAAAAATGTTAAAAACAGTAATTGGAGTAAAAATAGTGTTAATGCCAGTAAGGCACAAATTGCTGCATAAAGGTGAACTGCACTGCCACATTTCAAGCCAAAAATCACTCTCAAATTCTGAGCTGGGCTCCTCTTAATTATAAATTTTAGAGATGAACTTTACAAAATCTAATCTAAGCAGGAGCATCTGATAATTTTCTCTCCCATGTCCATGTAAATTCCAATTCATATTTCTGAGCAGAAAAGCCAAAAACAATCTTATATATTAATCTTATATATAGTATATCTAGTATAGTATATATTGTGTATGTGTGTGTGTATATAGAAATATCTAAGATTTTATTATGTATATATGAATTCTTAAAGCTTTTTGCAATCTACCATAAATCTAAAAAAAGTATAGCATGGATCAATTATATATGAATATCAAGTAAAATTCATACAAGTTTCACTGGTAAACCTGTAACCTAACATGACCACATAATGTATATTTTTCTGCATTTATTTGGCTCTTATCACTGGACTATTTCCTGTGGAGACAATCATCTTTCTGAGTATGTCTGTTCTCTATCTTGAATATCAAGGGCAGAGATTCTCTTTTTATTAGGCTTATTTAGCACCATGAACATTCTGGGACAATAAACTTTGGATACAAACTACTCAGACTATCTGGGTCTTAACTGATTCCTTAAGTTCTAGTGGAGAGGAGGGTAAATCCATGAAGGGAGACCATCATATATACCAAATGACTTGCTGTTGGGTGTTATCCAGAAACCAACCTGTTGGATTTTAAAGATTGGAGATTGACTTTCTCTCTCAGGGAGAAACTGGTTGCCCTATTGAATGCAAAATTTCCCTAAAGCTTCAAACTCCTCTTTGGATTCTGTTTCGGGATTTTATTAACACAAAGAAAACAACCAAATTTATGATTTGGTACAGGGGATATTAGGATAAAATAATAGAGAAGACACAGGAGATCAGTCTTTGGTGGTTTTAATATACAGGCTCTAGCTCTCCAACAAGTCAATTAAGAAAAAAGTAAAAGCACTTAAGATTTCGTTCGCCTTGGAAAGGAAAGGAAAGGCTTAAGTAATGGTAAAGAGGTTTGTAAGTGTGGGATACCAGGCTCATGCCTGTTTATATATGGACACTAGCTACAATTAAGAAAGAAGTTCTGGAACTCTAGAATACATCACTGTAGAACATGCTGTTCTCAATCTGTTTAAATTTGGTTCAGTTTTAAAACTAGTTAAAATGCTCTCTCTTCAGCTGATTTTTTACTAATTTGTTTTCCAACATAAGAGATATAGAGGGGTGAGTTTAAAAATATACTGAACAGTATTTTATGAGTAGATGTCTACAATATGGCATCAGAACTACCAATGCTGCTTTAAGTACAGCAAAATTCCAAACTCTAAAATTTTCATTTTTCTTCTTGAACAAATTTTGATATGCCTTTGTTCTTTTACAAAACTCTGGTATGCTACATATTAAACATGTTCCAATCTTGATGAGTATTAAACATTTTATTTAAAGATTTGAAAGTAAAAAAAAAAGGTACACAAATACAGATCACATTATACCAAGGCAGTATTCTACATGACAAAAATCAAAACAAAACAAAATTTTAAAAGTAAATGTACAGGTACTAAACAAGCATAATACCTGATATGCATTTCAGGCTGCATACACATAGAGTGATCTGACCACATACATGCTTATACAAAATAAATTTTTTCTTAGAACACCAAAATTCCAACCATTCTGTCAACTGCCTTAGTCCCCTGGTGAGCAATTTGAAACAACTTCTATGTAATACAAAAAGAATTGGCATGGCACATAAGGACTACAAAAATCAGAATACAAGTTAAAACATATTTGTAATTTAATTCTGTATAAAATATACACAGTAAATCTTATTAGTTTTTTTTAAAAAAATATTTTAAAAAAAGGCCACCCTGAATAATGGTTAAAACTTCATCACAGAAAAATGTTTCATCATTTGTAACATTGATAGAAAACTGATGGATTGTTTTTTAGAAGATATCTAACTTGAAGAAGTCATTTACTCAAAACTTATTTAAAACTGTAGATAAGATAGTAACTGTCCACCCCTTCTCAAAATGTTTTATCATGAATACTCTCTCTAATATGTAACTAAGGACAAACTAAAAGAAAAACTCAAAAAAATGTTTCTCAAAATGAGGTCCAAAGACCCAACAGAATTCTAAGGCAGGCCCAGTAATGTGCATATTAAACACACTTACTACGTGATTATTCCACATTCTAAAACTTGAGAACGAATGCCCTAAGGGAAACAGTACCACTTAAAAGCAAGATGATAAACATATTTCTGATATGTCAAAAATTTCTATAAATTTATGATTTGAAGTGAATATTCTTTTTGTTTTAAAACAAGTTTCAGGTCTTAAGAGAAACATACATACCTCTTAAATAAACATGTAAATTATATAAACATTTCCTTGGAGGTTTTCATTGCTTTCAGACATAGCTATTCAAAGAAAAGAGAGTACATGGCCAGAAACTTTGGAAAAATTACATTTCAAATGAAATGCAGCATCCCCGTGCCCCCAAAAAAGAGATGATTTATTAAACGCCTACATATTTTAAATCATTCTAAATTTAAGACTAGATAGCTTTCCTAAAAGTTACATTTTACTAAGACTGGACAATTATAAGTAATTTAAATGATCATGGTTATTTTTTAAGTCTCTTTTCATAAAAAAAAATTAAAAATAAACAACAGAAGGATGCTATCATTGGCATCACTTTAAATAATAAATTGTTAAACACTAATATTAATAAAAAATAATCTGAAGAACTCTGCCCCTGAAATGTATTCTACTCTGATTACATGTGTTACCTACTTAACAAAAACTCACTTAAGGAGCTGGAACTGTGATGAGTGTGAGTGTACGTGCATATCCTGAAAATTTATTCATGTTTACTTTATTATTTTTTCTTGAGTTTCATTGAAGACTCCACAAACAGGATCCGAAAGTATGGATAATGTGGTTTGGGGAAGAAACAAGCATGGTTCAGACACTATTTGGAAGATAAATTATTTTCCTGTATACTGAATTATAAGGAAAAAATAGTATACATTCTGTGTCCACTGGATAATGGAATGCTTTTACATTTGGTAGCAAGTGAGTGCTTCCTTATTATTTAAGTCAAATCACAAAAAGCGACTGTGAGATTTACTGTCCAATAAGAAATAAATATTACCATTGCACTTTTCTGTATCTATTTTAAGTTTCTATTTTTTCCTTTTTATATACTGAGAAGTGTTCCATTTAACTGCATCCTGGGTTCTTTGAACTACATTTATTAACACTCCAGTTAAAGTTCCCACTACAGGGACAAGCTCAGACACTAACCCCTTAACATACTAAAGAAATCACTTGAATCAGTTTTTCAAAAACAGCTAATGATTTGGAATCTGATTCTTAATAAAATGTGCCTATTTCCTTCCTCAAGGAGAATCTGTATTCCCTCATTCTAAGCAAGCAACATCTCTTATTACCAATTTATAATTGTTGCCTTAAAAATCAATAATTTAATTTGCTAAGGCAATGATAAAATTTACAGCTGAGTTTTTAAACACACAGAACTCAGAAAGTAGTAGGTAATACAAGTTGTATTTTGCGTTACTCTTTTATTCCAAAATTAAACACTTAAATGACTTCATGAGTATGACAAAAATCAGGGGAGGCTTATGATGTAATCCCACCATGTGCCTTAATGCAACAGATACTCTTTTTAGTCAGTACTTCCTTTAAACAAAATAGACAACTTTGTTATTCATCAGTAGGTTGCTGGATTACCAGTGTAACTAAATTTTGACATGATTGTCTGCAAACTAGTTTCATTTTTTTTCCACAGTTAAACTTAGATGTAATAATTGACTCTTACAGCCAACAATAGAATATACTGAGTGCTTTTTTTGCAGGTGAAAAATATAAAATGGTTCTTTGTATCCAGGCTGGTAACAAGTTTATCCATGCACTAAATGGCAACACAAGCAAAATGCATAGTTGAGAAAGGAGGATCAGACACATTCTTCTGCAGACATCAAAAGAGGATTAATGTACTCAAAACCTTCAAATTCAGACTGATCGATCTTCCTCACAATGTCACTGTTGAAAGAAAAATAATTTTCATCATCAAGATTTCTTTGATTTTTTACTTAAATGGAAAAATAAGATTAAAAAATTAAAAATAAGGCTAATTTATATAAGATATGGGGGGAAAATCTACAAGTTTTTAGATTAACCCCAAAACATTTTCTAGAAGAATCAGGAATGTTGAAAATCAAAAAAGACTAATAATCCCACGAGCAAGTTTAGAACCAAAAAGTAGTCCAAAACTGAAGAATGGGAATAAACAAAGGTACAAATTGTCATAATCCTGGGTAATCTTAACTTTTGACCTGAACGACATTCATAATTTAACATCCATGTCTGTATTAGTATGCAATTTAGTAGTCACCCCAACAGCCAGATGGAAGATGGTGAAGAGAAGGCCCAGAAGAAGTTAACCAAAATGAAAAGACAACAGGAAGAAGAACACTGAAAGACCTGGAGTGAGGAAGGGTCACCACAGGGAGACAGTGGGTCACAGGGAGCAGAGAGGCTGGCATTCTGCTACACTGGGCTCCTAGTTTAATTCACAAGAGTATTTCCATCAAATATTTTACTACTTAAATGTTCATACCGGGGCTTCCCTGGTGGCGCAGTGGTTGAGAGTCTGCCTGCCAAGGCAGGGGACACGGGTTCTAGCCCTGGTCTGGGAGGATCCCACATGCCGCAGAGCGGCTGGGCCCGTGAGCCACAATTACTGAGCCTGCGTGTCTGGAGCCTGTGCTCCGCAACGAGAGAGGCCGCGATAGTGAGAGGCCCACGCACCGCGATGAACAGTGGCCCCCGCCTGCCGCAACTAGAGAAAGCCCTCGCACAGAAACGAAGACCCAACACAGCAAAAATAAATAAATAAAATGACGGAGGAATTATGTTTAAAAGAAAAAAAAAATGTTCGTACCATACTGCAGAGCACCACGTTACACACAGACTGAGTCTCTTCCTTCAAGAAGAGAAGGAAGATAGGTACTTCACATAACAGAGAGCAGTACCTGCTAAGTTTCCTACACGACAAGCTAAGTTGTACTCTAACCACAGTTCTAAAGAAAAAGGTGACTTCTACTTGGAGAAATCAAGAAAGGCAGCATCATTCCACAAACACTTACTGAATGGAATTATGAAAGATTATGTTAGGTCTGGGGAATGCCAGTAGTTTAATTATTAGAGTTAGAGCACAGGAATAGAAGGGTGTTAAGTGGCAGAGGACGTTGGAAGGAAGGTAATGGCTAGCTCAAAGACGCCAGTGATGTTTACACTACGTAGGTCCACCTTGATCCATCAAAGGTCTGGTTACATCCGAGGTAGCTCTGAAAGATGGGGAAGATTTCAATAGGTGAAAAGGAAGGAGGAATAGAGAGGAAGTGTTAACAGCATGCTATCAGGGAATGGTGAGTAACTGAGCCTGATGAGAACACAGTGTTTGTGTTAGAGTATAGTGAGAGATATGGCTAGAAAGTCAGGCTGAAGTAGATGGTGGGAGGCCTTAGTTACTAACCAAGGGGATAGACTTTTTCTGCTAGGCAATGTAGCAGTTACTGAAGGTTTCTGATGAAAGGAGTTAAAGAACTGGAGTGGTACTTCCTGAGTGTACCGAATAGGCTGCAAAGTAAAGAAGGAGTCAGTTAGGATGGCATGATATTCTACGTATGATCTGAGAGAGCTGAGCTGGGCTTATGGCAGTGGGAATGGAAACGACACAAGTGATGAAGTAAAGCAAAAAGAGACAAGGACTTGGCTGCTGAAGGTATTATATAGTTTGGTAAGGAAAAGTTAGAGTCAACAACCACTGACTCAGCACTTGAATCCAAATGCAGGACTGCACGGTGGTACAACAAGCAGAAAAGGGTAAATAAAAACAAGGACCCGAGTGAGAACAATTTAGACTTCATATGTTTGAGGTGCATATCTGACAAACTAGAAGAGATGTTTAAACTAGTAGAGGGAAATGCAGCTCAGGAGAGATATCAGGGCAGGGGCTAGGAGCTTTAGAAACCACCGCTCATTTACTCTTCACAGCATCTTGGGAGGTAGGCAATACGAGAAGACACAGGCTCAGAGAAGTTATGCAATTCACACCCAGGGTACCCAGCTGGTAAGAGGTGGTGTCGGGATTCAAATTCCTATCTTTTGGTTAAATCCAGTGCTCTTTCTAATACACAATGCTGCAAGAAATAATGATTTGGGTACACCTCTCCCTCCTCTAGTAGCCAGTAAGCTTTCTGAGAGACTGGCCTATGTCTTGATCATCTTTGAATGTGCAGTACTTAGCATAGTGCCTTTTGCTCAAGAATTGTTTGCCAATTTAGCTGGGAGTCATTTAATAGCTGGTATCCATGCTACGGGGGTGGCTGAAATCTCCAAGGTACAAACTGCATATAGCAAAGAGAAGGCAGTCATGAACAGAACCATGGAGGATCCTAATCTCAAGGGGACAGGGAAAATAAGATGACAAGTGGTTAAAGAGATGACGCAGAAAGAGGGTAGGCAGTGCCAACTAAAGCAGGCCATGAGTGCCAGACGCTTTACTGACATCAGAGGAGATGGGGGCAGATCAAAAAATGCTTTAGGGCTTCTGTGGTGGCGCAGTGGTTGAGAATCCGCCTGCCAATGCAGGGACACGGGTTCGGGCCCTGGTCTGGGAAGATCCCACATGCCGCAGAGCAACTAAGCCTGTGAGCCACAACTACTGAGCCTGCGTGTCTGGACCCTGTGCTCCGCAACAAGAGAGGCCGCGACAGTGAGAGGCCCGCGCACCGCGATGAAGAGTGGCCCCCGCTTGCCACAACTAGAGAAAGCCCTCGCACAGAAACGAAGACCCAACACAGCCAAAAATAAATAAATAAATAAATAAAAATTTAAAAAACTAAAAAAATGCTTTAAAATTTAGAAATTAAGAAGTCAATTCAACCTTCAACAGGTGAAAAAGCAGGTTAAATTGTAAGAGGTTAAAGTGTAGGCAGCAAGAAAGTGTAAGATAATCAATGTTGACTACTCTGAAGGAATTTAATAGAGATTGTGCTTACTTATTTTGCTTTTACCATAAGCATCTATTAACTATTTTTGAAAAAGCTCAAAGATGAAAGGAAAATGAGAAAAAAATGTGGTGGTTCAAAGAAGTGGAGGGCTTCCCTGGTGGCACAGTGGTTGAGTCCGCCTGCCGATGCAGGGGACACGGGTTCGTGCCCCAGTCCGGGAAGATCCCACGTGCCGCGGAGCGGCTGGGCCCGTGAGCCACGGCCTCTGAGCCTGCGCGTCTGGAGCCTGTGCTCCGCAACGGGAGAGGCCACAACAGTGAGAGGCCCGTGTACCGCAAAAAAAAAAAAAAAAAAAAAAAAGCAGAAAAGAAGTGGAAAAAATTAGGATATTTGAACATGTTTATAAGTAGAGGGAAAGAAGCTGGTAAAGAGAAGTAAAGGAAGGTAGAGTAGTGGAGGTAACTGACAAAAATGAACCCTGGAGGAAAAGGGGAGAGTACCCCTTGCCTTCCAAGAACTGGGAAGAAGCAAAAGTTTGGGAAGAGTTAGAGAGCAATTCTGAGATGCAAGGTGGTCTGGTGACAGCTGGAAAGGGAGTAAGCTCACAGCAGAGAGGTCTAATCCTGGCAGTCAAGTCAAGGCAAGGTTAATCCATTTAGAGTGATGAAGGCAGGGGTAGGACTGAAGGCTTCTAAAATGTAGAGATAGTTTAGAACAGCTGCAGTGAGGAACGTGACAAGAACTAAAAAGATGTAAAAGTAAAATGACTGCCAAGCCGAAAGGGCTTTATGAGATGAGAGAATGAATCTGTAATGACAGGTGAAGGGTCAAATATCCCCAAGTTATTCTAAACTTTAAAAGATACAACATAAACACAAAAAGTATGTCAGATCACTGCTGCCTGGACTTGATATGTTGATGTAATCTTTTTAAAAAGTAATTTGGCAATACATATCAAGAGCTTTAAAAATTTCGCACCCTCTGACATAATTCCCTGTCTAGGAATCTATCTTAAGGTAATACTCAGGAACTCAGACAAAGATGGTCATTATCAAAATGGGAAACGGTGCAGTGGAGTGGAAAGAGCACAGGCCTTAGTCAGACTTGGGTTTGAATCCTGGCTCTGCCACCTCACAGCTGCATAACTTTGCTTAACCTCTCTGAGCCTTGGTTTCCTCATCTGTAGAACAAAGATGATGACCACTAGGTTTACAAGGTTGTTGTGAGAATTAGAGACAATACACATAAAGCAAAGAAGAAAATGACAATTACTGTTTTGATAATTGTATAATTCAAACATCCCATAACTGAATGTTAGATAAAATACAGCATAGAGGCTTCCCTGGTGGCACAGTGGTTGAGGGTCTGCCTGCCGATGCAGGGGACACAGGTTCATGCCCCGGTCTGGGAAGATCCCACATGCCGCGGAGTGGCTGGGCCCGTGAGCCATGGCCCCTGAGCCTGCGAGTCCGGAGCCTGTGCTCCGCAACGGGAGAGGCCACAACAGTGAGAGGCCCACGTATTGCAAAAAAAAAAAAAAAACAAAAAAAAAACCCAGCATAATTGGATAATGAAACACTGTGTAGCCATTAAAAATGGGACTTTCAAAGAACTTTAAAAATATTTCAGTCTATAGAATTACTTACTCATCATCTGGAGTGAGTTGGACAGGTTCATTAGTAAACTGAGAATCAAAGTTGTCCAAACCAAATTCCCCAGAAATATTTGGTTTAAAGGGAGGTACCACCTGCTTTTGCTCCATCTAGAAAAGACATAGTGGATGACAGCTCAAGCCTGCATTCTTAGAAATATTCCACCTCTACATTTCTCCTCTGTCTTCAGATATTTCCCAGTCTTATTAAAATGAGTCCCTAGGCATTGTTCTACAATATTCACAATGATGGAAATAATTTGCAAATCTGAACATTGATGCAGGCCTCAATAATATTACAACCTGCTCCATTAAATTAATGTTCTAAACTTTTACTGTTTCAAAAGCTTTTTTAAAAGCACTGAAGAGAGTGGTTTTAAATTATTTAAGCTGTGATATACTAGTTTTTCAATATTCTTTTAAGTTAATAAATTTTGGCCCAAGAAAATAATGAAACCTAATATATAAAACAGTCCACAATTTACATACCATATCCCAATCAACATTTCGGAAGAATGGGTGTCCCTGAATATCAGCAAATCCTGTTTGAGGATGACAACCCAATCGTTCCTTTGGGTCCTATGGTGGAAAGAAATGTTTCAAGAACTGGGTGAATATCCTGCTTTAGAATAAATCATCTTTGTGACCTGTGTTTTGTGTCTATTATATGATACCTTTATGTGTGAACTCAGAATGGTCTACCTTTCTTTTCTAGAAAGTGCAACACTAGATACTCAAATGAGTATCTGAAGCTTGTGACAAGTAAGATTTCCTCATGGCTCTCTCTCCAGCTATCCTTGTAATTCAAGTGGAGAGATGTCGCCACACCTTGCTAAAGAAAAATGGGAGGAAAAAGAGCAGCAGAATCAGCTAGGCAGCATCCAGCTCTTTCTTTGACATGGGTTAGAGCGATAGTCAAAATATACAACCCCCCAAATTTTACAAGTTTGTTTTTTAGCTCAATTTAAAAGTCCTATGCCCAATTACAACAACCATAATCTGTGTATAGCGCAACGATACAACCATTATCTGAATCACTGGACTGAGAAGGGGACTGCAACTTATAAAATTATCATGAATGAGAACATGTTCCCATTTTTCTTTGCAGTAAAAGGCATTTTGTTTTGCATACTGACACTTCTCACCTTCACTTTTCACTGTGTTAAAGCTTAGGTTTCCAGTTTAAATCTTTCCTCACATAAAATACTCATTTAAAACAAGCTTGAATTTCTTATTTTATTAAAATTCATCATTATCTTATCTATTTATCTTAGAAAATAAATGCAGGGATTCCCTGGTGGCGCAGTGGTTACGAATCCGCCTGCCAATGCAGGGGACAGTGGTTTAAGCCCTGGTCCGGGAAGATTCCACATGCCGCAGAGCAACTAAGCCCGTGTGCCACAACTACTGAGCCCGCGCTCTAGAGCCCGTGTGCCACAACTACTGAGCCCGCGTGCCACAACTACTGAAGCCTGCACACCTAGAGCCTGTGCTCTGCAACAAGAGAAGCCACTGCAATGAGAAGCCCACACACTGCAACAAAGAGTAGCCCCCGTTCGCTGCAACCAGGGAAAGCCCACACAGCCAAAAATTAAAAAATAAATAAAATTTATTTAAAAAAAAAGAAGTAGATTGGTGTTAGAGAGAGGGCTCTTTAAATAAATAAACAAACAAACAAACAAATAAATGCACATCAGCCTACTTTCTAACCTACCATTTATTTAAAATAAGATTTTAACGTAAGAATTGGAAAATTGGTTGGTGTGGAAAAAACCTACACATTTGGTGTTAGAAGGGTTATGAGTAAAGATAGTTCAGAATCATAATCTTAGATAGATCCTAAAACTCTTCTAGCCTACCAACTGCAACAAACAACAGAATTTTCAGATGTTCAGATTTTTTAAAGCGCCAATGATAGCATTTCATTTCTTCTGAATATTATCTAATTATAGGGTTGTGATATGAGAATTTGTAGGGAACACTACTGCACTAAGTGCTCAATAAGTTAAGACATTCTATGAATAATTATCTAAAGAAAACTGAAAAACAGAGCTGAAAGTACAATTGAGGCTATCCCCAGAGATGCAATTTTTCCCTGAGTACATGGTATTTTTCACTTACATTAAAAACACCATATGTAATATAAAGCCGGGGATAAATTATATTGGCAAAATGGAAAGAACACCTCATCTCGGGATCTAATTCTGTCAACCTACTCTTTGCTGAAGAGACAAGTTCCAGATCTAACTGAAAAATTACATACTCTGATGTTTTGGAATTTTACGTTGCCTGAACCTCTCCTCACCAGCTTCATCATTTGTATAGAGATAAATCACTAAAGATTTTATACACAATTTATACCTTGTTGAGGAAGCTCTTCAGGACACTTGCAGCTTTTACAGACAAAGAACGTGGTATGCGAATTTGTTTTTCCAAAATAACTAGAAAGATAAAATTTACGGCATTATATTTAACTTTTACAGGGCTTTAATCTTTATAGTTTTATTATGAGGTATTTAAGGCATTCTAGCAGAAAAAACCAAAGACATTACATACACTACCTAGGCATCTTGTGTACTTTCCCAATCCCATTCCTCTCCTTCCTTCTCAGAGACAGCCTCTATCTACTCTGAACAGTTTTTATTATTATATGCATATGTTTTATTCTTTGACTACCTTACCTTAGTTTCCTCATCTATAAAATTGGAATAAAAATAATACTTGATTCATTGGGGTGTTATGAGGTTTAAATGAGTTAGTATCTGTAAAATGTGTGGCACATTACTATATTCAACTTTATTAGACGTTGCCAAATTATTCTCCAAAGCTGTTGTGTCCATTTTCACTCCTGCCACCAGAGTTCCAGTTGCTTCATATCCTCACCAGCACTAGTATTATCAGACTTTAAAGTTTTTGCCAAATGTGTAGGTATAAAATGGCAGCTCATTAATGTTTTAATGTGCACACCCCTAATTAGTAGTGAGGTTGAACGTCTTTCCATATATTCCACAGCCAGCTGTATTTCCTATTACATGAAATATCCATTCATTTCCTGTGATGGCCTTAATTATGAAATGTAGAATTTTATGGCAGTCTTCGCACTTCTTTGGACTGTGTGTTGGTAGGGGAGGGGTCCTTGTGCTTGTCTGCTTGTTTCCGTTCTGTTCAATTCTTTGTATTTCCAATTGTGCGGCTTTTTTCTTCACCTTTTGATCCCTCTTATCTTCTTGGTACTCTGCTTTTTCCCCATATTGCTGTTGGACTTATGCATTCAGCCTCGTGGTCCAGGTGAAAAGACTGTCCTCTCCAGCTACACAATTCTTTCCTCCAATCTCTGTCACGTACAATCTGAAGGAAACTCTTTGTTATGTTTTTGAGTATGAGAAGGTAACTGGCAAATGTGAACAGACTAAGAGGTAGGAAGGATAGATGAAAACAACAACAACGAAAACAAACTCAAAGCCTCACGTGTTAAGGACTATATTGTCCACATTATTTTCCTCTTTCTTACTCAAAGTAATAACTTGAGCCATCCTCATTCATGCTCTAGAATAGATTATTCACAGTGAATCTCTGTAAAACACTGCAAGTTACCTTGAAAAAGATAATCCTCTGTGTTTTGATCAGGGTTATCCGAGCTCCCAACAATATCAAATGGAGACCTTCCTGCCATCATCTCAAACATTAGTACTCCAAGAGCCCACCAGTCGACGCTGAAACCTTCAAAAAGAAATTTTAAAGCAACAAATTATCCATTCTGCATTCTAAAAAGTCAGTAATTTGAGATTCATTTTATTACATAATAAAAAAATAAACATAATGAAAAAGTAAACTTGAAATGCATTACAACTATCATGGTAGGCATCGAGGATTTTAGGAATATTTCACTTATCAAAAAGGGGAGGTACCTAAAAGATAACTTTAAAAATAAAATATGGAAAATGGAACATAAGTTTTGCTTCCCAAATATGCCTGTAATTTCAAACTCATAGCCTGTATCTAATATTTTGTTTTGAGGATATAATGAAATTGTATTTGAGAATAACCTTCCTTGATCTGAAACGTGATCTTCTGCTAGCTGACTAAAGATCCCTGAAGGACTTTGGAACTGGATTATGAGCAGCTATCATAAATACCCATCCTCCTTTACAACTGCTGGAATCAAAGGGCCAGAATCCAAAGGGTCAAATGTTTTCTTGAGATAAACATATCCTCTGGTTCCTGAAAAGCAGACAATCTTTCCTCCATCTTTCAGATTCCTGGGGGAAATACTCCAGGAAATCTGAACAATCTTCCAGAGGTTTATGACTCTGGAGTCACATGGCTGATTAAATCCCAACTCTGCCACTTTCTAGCTACATGACCTTGGGCAAGTTATTTAACCTTTCTGTATATCAGTTTCCTTGTTTGTAAAATGTGAATTAACAGTGCTTACCTCATAGGATTATTAAGAGGATCAACTTAGTTAACATATGCAAACTGCTTAGAATAGTGCCTAGTACTCTTAAGTGCTTGCTACTAATAAAATATTATTTAAATTTGCACCCCCAAATACTGCCAAGGTCCCACCGTCTCTGATTTCAGAATTTGGGGGTTTTATGTAGGTTTTAAGAAGATCAAGAAAGTTTATGTTAATAAGCTCAGTATTGAAATACTACAGTGTACTATAATGCAATTGGTACCACATTTAACCACCCTTCTAGCACACAGCCAAAATACCACCAATTTATTACCATAATCTTCTCCTCTTAAAATTTCAGGAGCAATGTAATTAGGAGTACCACAGAAAGTGCTGGTTGTATCTCCTGGCCGTAATCCTTCCTTGTATTAAAAAAAAAAAAGAAAAAAATAATAAGATGCAAAATCTGTTTTAAATTCACCTCTTTTATTTCATCTATCACATAAGGTCAGCATCTATAGGTAATAATATATTGAGCTTAAATAAAATATCACTAGCACAGTTGCCTTTATTATTAAAATCATGGGTTTTTACTAAATACCTTAAAAAAAACCTGTCCTCACTAGATGTAGGTAAAGAGTCAGTTCAATTAAGATAAAAATTGCACTTAAAATAATTTATACTCAAGTAAAATTGTAACAGAAAAACTTAAATTACATGAGTAAAAGGAATCATATTTTATGAAGAAAAGAAGCTCTTTAAATCCCACCTCCTAACACAACCACTGCTGGCATTATGATGTTTCCCTTCTGGTCATTTCTCCTAAGGCACACGTTTTTTGGTTTTGTATTTTAATAGCTACAGGATGGAGGAAATTAAGGTAAAACACACTAATATGTATAAATAGAGAAACTACAAAATAACAAATGGAAAAATCACCAAGAAGTTAAAACAAACTTGTATGTAGCTAACAACACAGCCTCAAAATACAACTAGTAAAAATGGACAAAATTATTAAGAGCATTTCACAATCCCTGCTATTGTCTGAATGTTTACGTGCCCCTAATATTCTTATGCTGAAGCCCTAATGTGATAGCATTAGGAGGGGGGGCCTTTGGGGAGGTAATTAGATCATGAGGTTTGAGCCCCATGATGGGATTCATGTTCTTATAAGAAGAGAAAGAGAGCTAGCCCTTTTCTCTCTCCCCACCATTTGAGGATACAATGGGAAGACAGCCATCTGCAAACCACGAAGAATGCCTTTACTCTTCTGCAAACCAGGAGGGGTGCCTTCAGACACCAAATCTGCCAGCACCTTCATCTTGGACTTCCCAGACTCCAGAACCATGAGAAATAAGTGTTTGTTGCTTAAGCCACCTAATCTGTAGTACCTTGTTATAGCAGCCTGGACTGATAGTACAATCCCCAATCAAGACAGGTAATTTTAACACATCTATATAAAAAAATGGAAGGTCATACCAACAAAAAAATTAGTAAGCAGAGAAAGATTTGGACAAAAGCTAGAGTTAAAAATATGTATAGTTTACATACATATAGAATACATATGTATCTATGTGTATGTGTGGAGAAACAGAAAAGGAAGGAGAGACTCCTTGAATGCAAAATAGATTATATACCCTTTTTAAAGTACTTTTGGGATACTGACCAAATACTAAGGCATAAAAGAAACCTCAATATATTTCAAAGGACTAATATCATTCAGATCATTCTTGGGCCACAGGCAAATAAGAAAGAGCCAAAACAATCTTGAGAAAAAGAGTTGGAGGAATCAAGCTCTCTGACTTCAGACTATACTACAAAGCTACAGTAATGAAAACAGTGTGGTACTGGCACAAAAACAGACACATAGGTCAATGGAACAGAAATACAGAGTCCATAAATAAGCCCATTCGCTTGTCATTAATTGGTCTATGACAAAGGAAGCAAAAGTATACAATGGAGAAAAGACAGTCTCTTCAATTAGTGGTGCTGGAAAAACAGGACATCCACATGTAAAAGAATGAAATTAGAATATTTTCGCACACCATATACAAAAATAAACTCAAAATGGATTGAAGACCTAAATATAAGACCAGAAACCACAAAACTCCTAAAAGAAAACATAGGCAGAATACTCTTTGACATATACTGTACCAATATATATATTTTTTGATCTATCTTCTAAGGCAAAGGAAACAAAAGCCAAAATAAACAAATGGGACCTAATTAAACTTAAAAGTTTTTGCACAGCAAAGGAAACCACTGACAAAATACTACTGGAATACTACTCAGCCACAAAAACGAATGAGATTTTGCCATTAACAACAACATATATAGACTTGGAGGGTTATTATGCTATTGAAATAAGTCAGACAGAGAAAGACAAATACTGTATGCTATCACTTATATGTGGAATTTAAAAAATAAAACAAACAAATGAATATAGTAACAACAACAAAAACAGACTCACAGATATAGAGAATAAACTAGTGGCTACCAGTGGGGAGAGGGAGAGGGAGAAGGAAGGCACAAAATAGAGGTAGGAGATTGAGGCACAAACTACTATGTATAAAATAAATAAGCTACAAGGGTATATTGTACAGCACAGGGAATATAGTCCAATTTTATAATAACTATAAATGGACTACAATCTTTAAAAAACGTAAATCACTATGTTGTACATCTGAAACTTACATAATACTATAAATCAATCATACCTCAATTAAAACTAAAAATAATAAAGAGATAGTCTAAATACAAGCTGAATAATATTAAATATACAATTAAGCATCTGCTTTTTTTTACTTTATAGGTATGTAATTTCCCACGTAATTACAGACTTCCTATTATTAATAACTACAAATCCAACTCAACATATGTACCTAGAATCTAACCATTTCCCTATTGTTAAATTACATGGCACAAAATTCCAAACAAAAAAGGTTGGGGGGGAAGATATACACTAAAAATCAAGCCTTCCTCCCATTCTTGTCCCTGACGCATCCAGTTCCAGCTCCCTAGGGACAACCACTGTCATGAGGTTCTTATGTGTTCCTACAGAGATATTCTGGGCGTGATGTATGTATTTGTCTTCAAATTTTACACTATTATATATAACACTAACACAAACATCTAGAAGAAATACTTAGTAATATATGTTGTGACTCCAAGGATTTTTTAAAGATCTCTAACAGGGATATATATGTTATTTTTGTATACAGGCATACATGGAGATACTGCAGTTTGCTTTCAGACCCCCATTTATGACATCACAATAAATTGAGTCACGTGAATATTTTTGGTTTCCCAGTGCATATAAAAATTACGTTTACACTACACTGTAATCTATTAAGTGTGCAAAAGCATTATGTCTAAAAAACAAAGTGAATACCTTAAATAAAAAATACTTTAAACACAACATTGTAAATCAACTATATTTCAATAAAAGTTAAAAAAAAAACTTTATTGCTAAAAAGTGCTAACAAGGACTTCCCCTGGTGGT
Organism: Mesoplodon mirus; assembly: GCF_964341445.2. Classification (NCBI taxonomy): domain Eukaryota; kingdom Metazoa; phylum Chordata; class Mammalia; order Artiodactyla; family Ziphiidae; genus Mesoplodon; species Mesoplodon mirus. The sequence goes on from NC_138982.1 coordinate 59,502,156, forward strand.
CCAGTAGTTAAGAATCTGCCTTCCAACGCAGGGGATGCGGGTTCGATCCCTGGTCGGGGAACTAAGATCCCACATGCTGCAGGGCAACTAAGCCTGCACGCTGCAACTACTGAGCCCGCATGCTCTGGAGCCCATGCGCCACAACTAGAGAGAAGCCTGCGTGCTGCAGCAAAAGATTTTGTGTGCTGCAACTAAGATCCAATGCAGCCAAAAATAAATAAATAATAAATAAATAAATATTTAAAAAAAAATGCTAACCATCATCTGACAACACAGGGTTGCCACAAAACATCAACTTGTAGAAAACGCAATTATCTGTGAAGCACAGTAAAACGAGGTATGCCTGTACAAGAAATAGGAATGTGATTTAAGTTGTTTTGTATAATGGGCAATGGCTTGACATACAGTCTTATGGTGAGTGACATGCACTTTCAGGGTAAGACTCAGAGGCAAGGGATGCAGTCTGTTAACTTGTAAAAGAACTATACTAAATCATTCACCTTTTGACTGGATATCTGAACATAGGCCCATCAGCTAAATTATTTACAGCATAACATAGATATTATTATAACACACCCTGCTGATAAAAAATAGTTAAAGGCACATCAATTCACAAAATAGCTGGTTTTTCAGTCAATTAAAAAAATCAATGTTCATAAAATATTCCAAACATAACTCTGAAGATGTTAACTGCAGTTTTCATATGCCTCCAGTCATCACTATTCTCTGCACTCTTTTTAAACTTTTTTAATACATTTTTTAAAGTCTTTATTGAATTTGTTACAATATTGCTTCTGTTTTATGTTTTGGTATTTTGGCCACAAGGCATGTGGGATCTTAGCTCCCCGATCAGGGATCAAACCTGCACCCCCTGCATTGGAAAGCGAAGTCTTAACCACTGGAATGCCAGGGAAATCCCCCCCTTTTTTAAAAAAATATTTATTTATTTAGGCGACGCAGGATCTTCATTGCCGAGTACGTGATCTTTAGTTGTGGCATGCGGGATCTAGTTCCCTGAACAGGGATCAAACCCGGATGCCCTCCACTGGGAGAGTGGAGTCTTAACCGCTGGACCACCAGGGAAGTCCCTGCATTCTTTATATAAAAGTATCTAGTGAGAAACTAAAGAAATTAAATTAATTAAACTAAAGAAAGTATTTCTGGAGAAATTATGAAAAAATTTTTAAATGATTTAGATTTACCAAAGAATAATTATAAGGAAAAGAAATTTATCCAATATATGCCCAAGGTCAGACATTAGGTAAGTTTAAATACTGATGTTAAGTCATAAGATAAGAACATTCAAATTTCCAGGGGATTTATTTCCCATAAGGTTTAACATCGGGCGTAAATATGTTAGTTGGAAAAGAGACAAAGTACTGTTGGTTAAGTCTCTGAACACAAGTTCCAATCCTGGTGTCATTTGCTACTAATAACACCAAATAGCTCCTGGAGAAGGAGGCAGAAAAGGAGGTAAGCAAGACAACCAATTTAAAGAACTACTGAATAAAACCTCTCAGATTTATCAAAGATCGTGATTAACTTGATTGAGGACCTCTGGAAAGAATGGGAATATATAACAAACCACTATTATTTTTCATTAAGAGTAACAAAAAGATCAAGTGATTTTTCTCTAATAATATCTTCCAGGCAAAACAGGATGCCCAAATTTCTTTGAATAAAAAGAACCAGGGGGCTTCCCTGGTGGCGCAGGGGTTGGGAGTCCGCCTGCTGATGCAGGGGACGCGGGTTCATGCCCCGGTCCCGGAAGATCCCGCATGCTGCAGAGTGGCTGGGCCCGTGAGCCATGGCCGCTGAGCCTGTGCGTCCGGAGCCTGTGCTCCATGACGGGAGAAGCCACAACAGTGACGGGAGAGGCCACAACAGTGAGAGGCCCGCGTACCGCAAAAAAAAAAAAAAAAAAAAAAAAAGAACCAGTCTCTGGAGGCACTTCCCTCAGGTGAATGGGGAAAGGCAATTAACACATTCACATGCTTGTTGCCAAATTCACTGTCTGAAGATAATTCGGTCCCAGCTATTTTGACAAGGAGAGTAGCCCCCTACACATTTCCTGGAAAAAGATTGGACCCGTAAATGAAACACTGTTACAAAAAGAATAAAACAGCAAGAAATAAAGGACATGTCCTGAGAGTAACTAAAATTCTTGTTTTGCTTTACTGAATTTTATGTCAGATATTTAAATTTAAATATATAAAAAATGTTAGATTTCCTAAGAAAATCTTGAGTGCATCATTAAGAGTCACAATTAAATGGCAAAAACTGGAAGGTGATATGCAAGCAGTTGTTTTAAAGTTGTGGGTTTGTAGACAGTTTTTACCTCCAAATTTTCTTCAATAGTGTCACAACTTTGAAGACAAAAAATTACAGACAATAAAAAGAACTTGACTCTAATAGCATATATAACACTCACAGAAAAGATGGAATTTTGTAAATGGCTAGGAAATCAGTACATTTGTCGTTGTTTAGGATACTTTTTGGAATTCTAGCACAAAGTAGCACTTATTTCCCCATCATTAAATACAGAGTTATTTGACTGAAACAATTTCCTGAGCTGCTGAGATCTTCTGAACAACTAGAAATTTCCCCTCACCTTACACATGCCATAGTCAGTGAGTTTAATGTGTCCTTCAGAGTCCAGCAACACGTTGTCCAATTTCAAATCTCTATAAATTATCCCCCGTTCATGAAGATAATTTAATGCTAGACTGATTTCTGCAGAGTAAAATCTAAAATAAAACGAAAAATTATTCATTTGATTCAAATTTTTAAATTGTGGTAAGTGCCTACAGAAAGGTATTTAAACTCTACTCCCATCTGCAAACCAGAACATCAAAATCGTGTCAAAAGATTTTTTTCTCTCAATGTTTTTAGGAACAATACCAAAACACAAATTGAAGTGCCACTTTAAGATAGCTGAGCCCTAAACACAATTATAAAGTTCCAGTCTAAATTAAACCTATACTATTCATAAGGTTTAATTTGAAAGTCTCAAGCAGGGATTCTTAATCTGGGCCCTTGGATGGACTTCAGAGAGTCCACACTCCTACAACTGGACGCCAAGTTGTATGTACACAGACACCTTCTACAGAGTTTCCATAGCTTTCATCACTTCTCTAAGGGATCAGTGACCTCCCGAAATGCTAAGAACCACTGATTAGTCTAAAATAGAAAGAATACCAAAAGTTGACCACTCAAACCATAAAATCCATACCAAAATTCTAGAAAAGGAATTAAAAGAAATTATTTTACAACAGAAAGAACTTTTCAAAACTGCCACCAACTCATTGGCGGTAAGCAGAATTTTTGACCTGAATAATGAAAATGAAACACCCTAGCTGGTTTCTGGCTGCTTTGGTGAATGTTATCATGATCATGTTTGGAGGTACATAATACACACCTTCCAGCTACTTAATTCTAAGAATAGGGAACTTGAGCTCTTATCCTATACTCTGGTTCTTAGAAAAGCAAAGATGATATAAAACCAGAACGGGCACTTTAATACAATAAAAATAAGACTATTTTCCCCAAGTCCAGCAGAACAAACAAGGAACAAATACCGGCTATATTCACAATTCAAAATATCATCTGTGGCTTTGCCATGAAGGGTGACCATTTGCTAAAGCCTAAATAAATAATGAACATACAGTAAATTAAACAACAACAGCAGCAGTTTGGCCCCGAGAACAATTAATACACTTTATACCTTCTTATAAAATTGAAAGCTATTATCTCTTTTTGACAAGAAATATCAATGAATAGCAAGATGTCCACTAAATAAGTTATTTTTTAAAATAAATCTCTAGCCTTTGTTACATACACATACAAACTCACATGCTTCATTTTGGCATTACTCTTGTGAAGTGCAAAAGGGTAGAATTACTGCTAATTATGAGTAAAAAACAAAACAAAACATGGCACTCATGGATTAAACTTCTTATCCAAGGCCATGATCCTTCCCCACCTAAGTCCTCCAACAACTTACAATCCTGTATAAGAATATCAAATTAAGGGCACTAAACAAATAAATGATATTTAATACTCTTTTCTTTTATTAATCAACATGTATGGGATCAGAGTGGGGGAAGCCAAAGGCAGAACAATTCAGAAATTATAATTATGGAAGAACAGTCGATTACATAATAGGTTAAGAGGAATTGTTTTATTACTCTCAAGTATATATGAATAATAATCCTCTAATGAAAAACTGTCAGTGATCACTGCAAACTTGATAAGATTAAGAAGTGTTTATAAATTCATTAATTATCTTAGTGGCTGATACTGAATAGATAAAATATTTGAAAATAATTGAGTTTCGTAGACTAAAGGTTTCTGTTTTAACATTGTACTTCTCAATTGCTTAAAATTATATTATATATGTAATATATATCACATTATAATATAATTTAACTTTTAGCTTAGCCTTTACATGACTTATAAAGAATTAGCTCGTATCAAATTAAATGATTTATCTACTGTTTTCAACCACTGGCATATAAAAAGTCCCACAGCTCCTCCCACCAAACTTCAACACAAGCAAACAATAAACAAAAAACTTACCTGGCATGTTCTTCAGGAAGTTTTCTTTGTCGCTGCATATGAAACATTAGATCTCCTCCATTAACATACTCTATGACAAAGAACAATCTAAAAAACAGGAGAGAACACATGAAACCAAGATCCAAAATAAGGTGGTGTAACTTTGCATTTTAAAACTATAGAGACCAGTCACAGCATAGAGAGCATTCTACATGATTCACCCTTAACAAAAATTACAGGAATTTGGTGGAAACAAAGGGTGACTGGAGTAGAAAGCTGTTTAATCACAGAAGATACAAGAAAGTAAATCAGAAAGATAATTTGTAACCTGCTACTTCTATTCTAAAGTATTGGGTTGGCCAAAAAGTTCGTTTGGGTTTTTCCATAAGATCGTAACGAAAAACCTGAATGAACTTTGTGGCCCAGCCAATAGTACCATTTGCAATCCAGAGCTCTCACTCCCACCCCAATTTTAGAATGTGCAATGTGTAAGTCATTTTCAACCGTCACTTAAGGCAAAAGAAGTTAGAATCTATCCCCCTAATTAAACTCTAGGAACATTTAAGTTCTAAAACTAGAATCTTGGTGATATTTAAAAGGTTGGATTTCAACTGCCATAATTATGACCTGGCTATTTTTTTTTTTTTTTTTTTTTGTGGTACGCAGGCCTCTCACCGTTGTGGCCTCTCCCATTGCGGAGCACAGGCTCAGCGGCCATGGCTCACGGGCCCAGCTGCTCCGCGGCATGTGGGATCTTCCCGGACCGGGGCACGAACCCGTGTCCCATGCATCGGCAGGCAGACTCTCAACCACTGCATCACCAGGGAAGCCCTGGCTATTCTTTTTTTTTTTTTTTTTTTTTGCCCAAAGCAGGTAATTTCCTAATGCTGATTCAATGTCAAATTGATATCACTGGTTGGAGTATGAGTAGCAGGAAATTACAAGCATAATACTGTTGTGTCTGTCTCCATGTGACTTCCACTTTAGGAATTACTGCAGAAAGGGTTCTTATTGTGTAATACACCAAAATGTGTAAAACCCAGGTATCATTCCATTATCTTTCTATCTTACCTGCTTTCTGTCTGGAAGCAAGAATGCAGCCCAACAAGAAAAGGGTGATTAGATGCCTGTTCAAAAACATGCTTCTCTGTCTGTACCCAGTCAATATCCTATTTTAAAATACAAAAGAAATCTATGTCAAACTGAAATGATATCATCAAAACTATGATAAATTTGTTCTAGTAATTCTATTACCATAAATGCAATTATTAACTAGGCTAAATATCAAAAGCATTGATAATCATGAAATAGTAATTTATATACAAAGAGAAAATACTACCAGTAAATCTTCTGATATTATGCAACAGTCTAGAAAATTTTACAAAGCTCAAGTACTTGCCCTTGATAATAATATGGTTTGATTTTTATTTTTAAAAAATCTAATAATCATCAGATAACTTTATTTATTTATTTATTTATTTATTTTTGGCTGTGTTGGGTCTTCATTGCTGCACACAGCCTTTCTCGAGTTGTGGTGAGCAGGGGCTACTCTTTATTGTGGTGCACGGGCTTCTCATTGTTGTGGCTTCTCTTGTTGCAGAGCACGGGCTCTAGGCGTGCAGGCTTCAGGAGTTGTGGCGCATGGGCTCAGTAGCTGTGGCTCAGTAATAGTCCATTGTATATATGTACCACATCTTCTTTATCCATTCATCTGTTAATGGACATTTAGGTTGTTTCCATGTCTTGACTATTGTGAATAGTGCTGCAATGAACATTGGGGCGCATGTGTCTTTTTGAGTTATGGTTTTCTCTGGGTACATGCCCGGTAGTGGGATTGCTGGGTCATATGGTAATTCTATTTTTAGTTTTTTAAGGAATCTCCATACTGTTCTCCATAGTGGCTATATCAATTTACATTCCCACCAACAATGCAAGAGGATTCCCTTTTCTCCACATCCTCTCCAGCATTTGTTGTTTGTAGATTTTCTGATGATGCCCAGTCTAACTGGTGTGAGGTGATACTTTATTGTAGTTTTGATTTGCATTTCTCTAATAATTAGTGATGGTGAACAGGTTTTCATGTGCCTCTTGGCCATCTGTATGTCTTCTTTGGAGAAATGTCTATTTAGGTCTTCTGCCCATTTTTGGATTGAGTTGCTTGTTTTTTTAATATTGAGCTGCATGAGCTGTATATGTATTTTGGAGATTAATCCGTTGTCCATTGATTCATTTGCAAATATTTTCTCCCATTCTGAGGGTTGTCTTTTCATCTTGTTTATAGTTTCCTTTGCTGTGCAAAAGCTTTTAAGTTTCATTAGGTTCCATTTGTTTATTTTTGTTTTTATTTCCATTACTCTAGGAGATGTGTCAAAAAAGATCTTGCTGTGATTTATGTCAAAGAGTGTTCTCCCTATGTTTTCCTCTCTGAAACAACCATTATTAACCTTAACTTCTACAAACTTACAATTAGTTATATTGAAAATAAATGTGGGGCTTCCCTGGTGGCGCAGTGGTTGAGAGTCTGCCTGCCGTTGCAGGGGATGTGGGTTCATGCCCCGGTCTGGGAGGATCACACATGCCGCGGAGCGGCTGGGCCCGTGAGCCATGGCCGCTGAGCCTGTGCGTCCGGAGCCTGTGCTCCGCAACGGGAGATGCCACAACAGTGAGAGGCCCGCGTACCGCAAAAACAAAAACAAACAAACAAAAAGAAAATAAATGTGATACTCAAAACTAATTATTTTATTACATGTAACTGTTATCTATGCTCTTGAGGTTATTTACAACTGTTACATCTGTACATAGTTGTGGCTCGCAGGCTCTAGAGTGCAGGCTCAGTAGTTGTGGTGCATGGGCTTAGTTGCTCCACAGGATATGGGATCTTCTCAGACCAGGGATCGAACCCATGTCCCCTGCACTGGCAGGCGAATTCTTAACCACTGCACCACCAGGGAGGTCCCCATCAGGTAACTTTAAATATACCTTAAATAATCTGTTTGAAGCATGTATTTAGAAAAGTAGGCTGAAATAATAAGGCATAAACATTGAGTTTTTTTGTGGGAAACAGTCAGCCTTGAGAGCAGGCTGCGGACATGCCAGGCATGCCACCACTGCTCGAAGGGACTGTGCCTACTTGTTCTCCTCCTTGTTCCATTCCATGGGAGATAAATCACCAGGGCCGAGAGATCAGAAAGAATGTAAAATGAGACAAGCAAAGCTGTCTCTCCCCTGCACATGCAGGTTAGTTTTGATGATTCTGGGTTTATGGGTTTTCTCCCAGGGAAATTAAACTTGAGCCGAGACAGTCTGTAGATAATGTAAACCACCATCTGGCAACCTTCCTTTTTCTAGTCCATATAATCTGCAACTGTAGCGCAATAAAATTTGCCTTGCAACCATCAGTTGTCTTGGTCCTTCTGACCCCATTCGTTGGTGCTACTTCAGTTCCTTACCCCTTCCCTTCTGACCCTGGGCGGTGAAATCCTCTTTCTCCGGCTGGTTCATGGCAGTTTTTTTCTGAAATAGTACACTTAAGCCAACTTAACAGTTTAGAGGTAATAAAACATCATTGTGCTTACCTCATCATCATTGACAAGCTCTTTTTTCACAACTTTCATTGCATAAATACGATCTGTTTTTTTTAATCGCACCAATAGTACTTTGGCATAACTTCCTCTTCCTATTACACGGAGCAAATCAAAATCCTGAAGACCTAAACTGGATGAAGCTTTGCCACTTTCCCTGGTGTTCATTGCCTGTTGAGAACATTTATAGCAAACAGTTATACCTGAAGTATTTTGCATAACACAATATACTTCTAACACCTAGTTATACCTATAAGATTTTAAAATATTTTCTAATTTAAGTTCTTAATTAGTTTCTTATATCATTCTAAATGATATAATCTAACTACTCAAGAGGTAGGATGAATTCATGAGTTGAGGTCAGAGGGGTGGTGTTAGGAAAGGAGAAGGAGTTGAAATCTGAGAAACATTGAAGGATGTCTTAAATCTGATAACTTTTGGGTATGGAGGCAGTGGAGACACATGAATAAAAAAATGACACTAACTTTGGTGACTGGGAGACTGGAGGTGGCACTGATAGAAAAATAAAGTGTGAGCACACGGTAAGATTGACAGAGTTGATGAGATAATGAGCTCAGTTTTTCATACTGAAGTTAGAAGTTACAATGGGACATCAAGATGAAAGAGTCTGCCAGAAGCTTAATGTATGAAATCTGAGTTAAGCTACAGGCAGAAAACAAGCATGAGGCAGTTCAGCTAATGTAAAACATTCTTTTCTACACAATACCAAGACTCCTGTGGAATGACAAAGTCAGCCCTGTAATTCATTCACAAGTAGAAACTTAGGCTTCTGGAAATTTATAAAGAAGACTAAAGATAATCTTTTATTAGATGCCTGCAAAATTCCCAGCATACAACCAACAGATATACCCATGAGAATTAAGTATGAATTTTCTGAAGTGAAGAGTATCAGCAAAAGCAAGGAGCAAATTTTCAGAAAGATAAGCTAGTAAGCACAAAACAGGAAAAAAAAAAAAGTATTATGAAAATTGAAGGAGGATGATTATCCAAAAGAAAATTTAGAAATAATAATCTGACTTGATAACAAGAATAAATAAAAAGGAGAGAAAGAAACCAGATTAGGGCACATTAAGAAAGCAGAAAATGGTAAAAAGATAAAGCAATGTATAGACTTTAAATATGGTTAACTGGAAGCTATAAAAGAGAATCAAATGGAATGAAAGCACAGTTCCTTCACATAAACAATAATAAGGCTGAATGAAATGACAGAAGCCAGAAAACAGTGGCATGTCACCTTTTAAATGGCTAACCCCCCTCTCCCCCTTGCTTATCTACAATCCTACAGCCTGTAAAAATAGCCTTCAAAATGAAAATGAAATAAATACATTTTCAGACAAACAAAAACTAAGGAAATCCGTCACTAGTTGGTTCTCACTCAAGGAAATATTGAGTTCTTCAAGAAGAAGAAAGATGATCTCATATGGAAGGCAGACACACAGGAACAAAAGCAGAACAAAAAGAATAAAATGTGGATAAACCTAAATAAGGATTGACTGTTTAAAAACACTAACACAAACATACAGAATTTTAAAATATGACAAAAATAGCAGTAAAGACAGGAAGGGAGCATGAGTGAATTTAAAGTGTTCTAAGGTCCTTGCATATCCTGGAAAATGGTAAAAAGTATTATTAATAATTTGAATTAAATTTAAATAAGTTAAGGGTATAAGATGCAATCTCTAGAACAACCAGTAATAAAAAAGCAAAAGAATGTGAAACAAGCTAAAAGAGGTGAGAAAAAAAAAATTAACCCAAAAGAAGGCTAGAAAAGTAACATAAATAGATGATACAGAAAACATAGTAAATTGGTAGATTTAAATACAAATAAGTTGTTAGTTTAAATATACTTATATTAAATGTAACAATACATAAATATTAAAACACACTAAATACTACAGCTAAGGACTATCAAACCAGAGGGGGAAGTCCAATTCTATCATGTTAATAAGATATATATGTGTACAGAAAGGTTCAAAGTAAAAGGGTAAGAAACTATATACCACGTAATCACTAACCAAAAAAGAGCTGTAGCTAAAGTAACATGAGACAAAGTAGCTGTAGCCAACTGTGGTAGGCTGACTTCTATGAGGACCCCAGTGATCCCCACCTCCTAGTATTCATGCCCTTGTGTAATCCCCTCGAGTATAGGCTGGACCTAATGACTTGCTTCTGATGAAAAAAAATATGGCAAAAATGAAGGGATGGCACTTCTGAGACTAGGTTACAAAAGACTGTGAGGTCTGTTTTGCTGGCATTCAATCTCTGGATCTTATTGCTTGCTTGCTCTGATGAAGCAAACTACCTTGCTGTGAGCTGCCCTATGGAGAGGCCACATGGCAAGGAACTGAATCCTGCCAACAATGAGGTGAGTAAGTATGGAAGCAGTTTCTTCCTCAGTTGAGCCTTGAGACGACAGCAGTCTTTGCCAGTACACTGATTGTAGCCTCTAAGGGACTCTGAGACAAGAAGCTGGATTCCTGACCCACAGAAATGATGACATAATAAATTTTGTTGTTTTAAGCCACTATATTTTAAGGTAATTTGTTACACAGCAATTACCTAACATAAGGACTTTAGGCAAGGAAGCATTACTACAAATAGAGAGGGGTATTTCTTTATGAAAAAGCATTAATCCAATGTAAGATATTATGATTCTAAATCTACATGTACTCAATAACATAGCCTCAAAATATGTAAAGCAAAAACTAACAAAACTAAAAGGGACAGGTAAATTCTAAATGAAACCTGTTTGTAGAGAAAGAACATGCAGTCAGTGAGGTAACAGAAGACTGAATAACACTGTTACTACTCTTGACTTAATTGATCTGTATAGAATACTGCACCCAACAACTACAGAATATATTATATTCAAAAATACATATGGAACATTCACCAATGCCTGTGTGCTTGGTCTTCAAGCAAGTTTCAAAAAAGTTCAAAAGACTGAAATCACACAGAATAGAATACATTCTCTGACCTGCAGCAGAATTAAGCTATTCAATACAATAATAAAAAAAATTCCCATGTATTTGAAAATTAATTAGTATAACAATACTTTTAAATAATACATGGATCAAAGAAGAAATCATAATACAGATTAAGATATATTTAAAGTGAATGACACAGATGGCCAGTAGGCAAATGAAAAGATGCTCAACATCACTAATTATTAGAGAGATGCAAATCAAAACCACAATGAAATACCACCTCACACCAGTCAGAATGGCCATCATTAAAAAGTCTACAAATAACAAATGCTGGAGAGGGTGTGGAGAAAAGGGAACCATCCTACACTGTTGGTGGGAATGTAAGTTGGTACAGCCACTAGGAAAACTATATGGAAGTTCCTCAGAAAACTAAAAATAGAATTACCATATAATCTAGCAATCCCACTCCTAGGAATATACCAAAACTATAATTCAAAAAGACAAAACTGGACAAAACTATAATTCAAAAAGATACATGCACCACTATGTTCATAGCAGCACTGTTCACAATAGCGAAAACATGGAAACAACCTAAATGTCCATCAACAGGTGAATGAATAAAGAAGATGTGGTACATATATACCATGGAATACTACCCAGCCATAAAAAAAAAGAGAATGAAATAATGCCATTTGCAGCAACATGTATGCAACTAGAGATTATCATACTAAGTAAGTCAGAAAGAGAAAGACAAATTCCATATGATATCACTTATATGTGGAATCTAAAATATGGCATAAATGAATCTATCTACAAAACAGAAACAGACTCATAGACATAGAGAACAGATTTGTGGTTGCTGGGGGCAGGAGTGGGGGTGGGGGAGGGATGAACTGGGAATTTGGGATTAGCAGATGCAAACTATTACATTTAGAATGGATAAACAACAAGGTCCTAATGTATAGCACAGGGAACTATATTCAATATCCTGTGATAAACCATAATGGAAAAGAATATTAAAACAAGAATGTATTAAAAAAAAGTGAATGACAAAAAAGCATAAGGAAATAATGAGAAGAGAAATCAATGCAATAGAATAGGATATAAGAATTCAACAAAGAGCCAAAAGTTAGTTCTTTGAAAAGACTAATAAATTGACATCCCCTTGGCAAAACTGATGAAGAAAAAGGGAACGCACAGTAACTTTTTATCAGGAGTAAAAAAGGATATCATTTCATATTCTCAGCAATTAACAACTTTGTGTCAATAAATTTGAAAATTTAGGTTAGACAAATTCCAAGGAATAACACAAGAGGAAACAGAGAAGCTAAATTGCCCTAGATCTATTCAGAAATAGAACGAAGAATGAAATCCTTCCCACGAAACAAACAAACAAACAAAACAAAACAAACAAACCCTCCAGGCCCAGAGTGCTTTTCTGGTGAATTCTTCCAAAAATGTAAGAAAGAAATAATGTCAATCTTATAAGAATTCTCCTTGGGAATAGGAAAAATTCCAAAATCATTTTATGAGCCCAGTATTATTTTGATACCAAAACTTCACAATCCAATACAAAAAGGGAAAATTACAGGTCAATGATTCTTGTTAATTTTTTCAAAAACTTAAATTAAATATTGGCAAATCAGATCTACCAATATACAAAGAGAATTATACATCATGACACAGGGAGTTTATTCCAGAAACGAAAAACAGGCTTAACATTTGAAATTTACTGAAATTGGGCTTCCCTGGTGGCGCAGTGGTTAAGAATCCACCTGCCAACGCAGGAGATATGGGCTCGAGCCCTGGTCGGGGAAGAACCCACATGCCGCGGAGCAACTAAGCCCGTGCACCACAACTACTGAAGCCCACGCACCTAGAGCCCATGCTCCGCAATAAGAAAAGCCACTGCAATGAGAAGCCCGTGCACAGCAATGAAGAGTAGCCCCTGCCTGCCGCAACCAGAGAAAGCCCACACGCAGCAACGAAGACCCAACACAGCCAAAAAAAATAAATAAATAAATTTAATTAAAAAAAAAAAAAGAAATTTACACATGATCAACTCCACAAATGCCATAAAATGTTGTTGATAAAGTTTAACATCTTGGGCTTCTCTGGTGGCGCAGTGGTTGAGAGTCTGCCTGCCGATGCAGGGGACACGGGTTCATGCCCCGGTCCGGGAAGATACCACATGCCGTGGACCGGCTGGGCCCGTGAGCCATGGCCGCTGAGCCTGCATGTCCGGAGCCTGTGCTCCACAACGGGAGAGGCCACAGCAGTGAGAGGCCCGCGTACCGCAAAAAAAAAAAAAAAAAAAAAATTCAACATCTTTTCAAGATGAAAACAAAAATCTTAGCAAACTAGGAATAGAGACAAAGTCCCTCATTCTGATAAGGGTATCTACAGAATAAAAACCTATAGCAAACATCAAACTTAATGATAAGATATTGGAAGATTTCCCTCTGAGATGTGGAACAAGACAATAATATCTGATTGTCACTTCTTTTCAACATTATTTTGGCCATTTATAGAGGTCCTTGCTAACTCAATAAGGTAAGAAAACTGAAAAAAATCTATAAGATTGGAAAAGGAAGAAATGAAACTATTATTCATGATAAGATGATCATATATTTAGAAAATCTAAGAGTATCTTTAGATAGCTATTAGAATTAACAAGTGAATTTAGCAAGGTCTCAGGATACAAGGCAATTTAGGAAAAAAACCTTATTTCCATATAACAATATTAAATAGACAATTAAATTTTAAAAGAATACCATTTACCTCCAATACCTCTAGTGGAAGAACTTTGAAAACTATAAAACACTGAGAGAAATGAAAGAAGACCTAAGTCAATGGAAGAACATGTCATGTTCATGGATGAGGACTTAATATTGTAGATATCACTTTTCCTGAAATTGATCAACAGGTTTGGTTTATTTCCTTGATTCTCTGGAAACTAGTGAGCTAATTCTAAAATTTACATGGAAATTCAAAAAGCTAGTATGAGTAGCCAAGATAATTCCCAGAACAAAGTAGAACTTTACTAGATATAAAAGACTTATTATAAACCTATAATAATAATGACAGGGCTTCCCTGGTGGCGCAGTGGTTGAGAGTCCGCCTGCCGATGCAGGGGACACGGGTTCGTGCCCTGGTCCGGGAAGATCCCACATGCCACGGAGCGGCTAGGCCCGTGAGCCATGGCCGCTGAGCCTGCGCGTCCGGAGCCTTTGCTCCGCAACGGGAGAGGCCACAACACTGAGAGGCCCGTGAACGGCAAAAAAAAAAAGAATAATAATGACAGCATGATATCAGCATAAGAATAAATAAATGATGGAAAATAAAAAAGAATCCAGAAATAGACCATGTAATGGGCATATAATTGATGAAAAGATACCTCCGCAGAATAATGGAGGAAAGTATAGTCTTTTCAATGTCTTCAATAATCTTCGAAAAGACAAAGATTTCTTAAACAGGCCCCAAAATCTCTACCCAAAAAAGAACAGACAGATGTACACAGCCCTCAGAATGGGAGAAAATATTTTCAAATGAAGCAACTGACAAAGGATTAATCTCCAAAATATACAAGCAGTTCATGCAGCTCAATATCAAATAAACAAACAACCCAATCCAAAAATGGGCAGAAGACCTAAATAGACATTTCTCCAAAGAAGATATACAGATTGCCAACAAACACATGAAAGGATGCTGCTCAACATCACTAATAATTAGAGAAATGCAAATCAAAACTACAATGACGTATCACCTCACACCAGTCAGAATGGCCATCATCAAAAAATCTGCAAACAGTAAAAGTTGGAGAGGGTGTGGAGAAAAGGGAACCCTCTTGCACTGCTGGTGGGAATGTAAACTGATACAGCCACTATGGAGAACCGTATGGAGGTTCCTTAAAAAACTAAAAATAGAACTACCATATGACCCAGCAATCCCACTACTGGGCATATACCCTGAGAAAACCATAATTCAAAAAGAGTCATGCTCCACAATGTTCACTGCAGCACTCTTTACAATAGCCAGGACATGGAAGCAACCTAAGCGTCCATCAACAGATGAATGGATAAAGAAGATGTGGCACATATATACAATGGAATATTATTCAGCCATAAAAAGAAATGAAATTGAGTTATTTGTAGTGAGGTGGATGGACCTAGAGTCTGTCATACAGAGTAAAGTAAGTCAGAAAGAGAAAAACAAATACCATAGGCTAACACATATATATGGAATCTAAAAAAAAAGTGGTTCTGATGAACCTAGGGGCAGGACAGGAATAAAGACACAGACGTAGACAATGGACTTGAGGACACGGGGAGGGGGAAGGGTAAGCTGGGACGAAGTGAGAGAGTAGCATTGACATATATACACTACCAAATGTAAAATAGATAGCTAGTGGGAAGCAGCTGCATAGCACAGGGAGATCAGCTCGGTGCTTTGTGACCACCTAGAGGGGTGAGATAGGGAGGGTGGGAGGGAGTTGCAAGAGGGAGGGGATATGGGGATATATGTATACATATAGCTGAATCATTTTGTTACACAGCAGAAACTAACACAACATTGTAAAGCAATTATACTCCAATGCAGATGTTAAAAAGAAAAAAATCAAGAACATCTGTTCATCAATGATACCATTAACACAGTGAAAATACAAGCTATTGAGTGGCAGAATCTATTTGCAATATATAACTGATAAAAGCTTAATGCTGAGAATATACCAAAAACTCCCACAAATCGTTACAACAAGGGCAGACCACTCACTTTTTTAAAAGAGATATAAACAGACAGTTAACTAAAGATTATATCCAAATGGTCAATAAATATATGAAAAGGTACGCAGCAGGGAAATGCACATAAAAACTACAACATTCAACAGGTTGGCTAAAATTTAAAAGACATACTACACAACGTGTTGATGAGGATGTGGAGCAAATCAAACCCTCACACATTGTTGGTGAAAGTATAAATTGATACAAGTACTTTGGGAAACTGCTTGGCATTATTTACTAATGTACACAAGACTCAGGAATTCCACTCCTAGTTATGTACCTAACAGAAATGCTTAAATATGTGCACCAAACTACATTTACAAGAATGTTCATAGCAGCATATCATAATAATCCCAGTCCAGTGGGGGGAAGTCAACAGAATAGATAAATTGAAGCAACAGTGAAAATAAATGATATACTGCTATATAAAACATGGCTGAACCTCACAAACACAATATTGAACAAAAGAAGCCAGAAACAAAACATACTGTGTGACTCCATTTATAAAAAGCTTGGGGAAAAGAGCAGAACTAATCTGTGGTGTTAAGACTGTGGTTACTTGAAGGGAGGAGGGAATGTCAGAGGAGGGAATGGAGAAGGCACAAGATGGGCCCCTGGGATGTGTAGTAGGTCCTATTTATTCATCTGTGTGGTCATTATGTAGTGTCCACTCTGTGAAAATTGACCCAGGTATATACCCATGATTTGTGCACTTTGCTCTATATTATTCTTCAATTTTTAAATGTATTAAAAGTCTTGAAAATAAAACCAAATGAGTCTTTGGTAAACAACCAAACCAATAAATAATATTTAAGGCAATGAGAAATTCCAAAAAGAACAAAAAGCTATAAAATAACATCAAGGGTCAAACAAAAGGAAACTTTACCAACTCATGGTGCCAGAAGAACAGAGAATTTGTTCCTTATTATTAAGAATTTCCTCCTTTGGATGACTCATTGTCAACCAATGAACAAAATATGAAAGATGTGGTTACACTTGCAGGACAGATTATGAATGTTAATATAACCTTGGCAGCATAAAAGTAAATATGTAGCTAAAAGAGGAAAGCTGGAAGAAAGAAAAAGGATGGCTAAAGGAGAGTCAAGGTATTGACTAAATTGATGGAATAATAAACTGAGATAGATTAAATAGGTAACCAACAGATAGATGTGCTTCAAAACAGTACGGGAGTGAGGCAAGCTGGTAGACAAAACATGTACGGACAATTGTTTTAACTGGGTAATGGACACAGGAGCTTGGAATAGTATTATTTACTTTTATTGATGTTTGAAATTTTCTGTAATAAAAAGGTTACCCAGAGTAAAACATGATACACCTATCAAACATTGGAAAGAGAAGAGAAAAGCGGGGGGGAGCCGGGGGGCGGGGTATTGTACTAGTTTAAACCTTTCATGGTTAGAAATATATAAAGTTGAAAAATTGAAAAAGAGAGGTATAAACATTGTGGACACAACTAGAAATGCCTAAAAGGGGTTGCCTCTCAGAAGTCAAAGTGGAAGTGGAAGGTGTGAGGCACGATAAATCATTTTTACTATAAGCTTTTTTCAAGAAATTGGTTATCATTTTAATTAAACTGTTTTAAAAGCTGATAAAATGTTTAATAGTCAGAAAAAAGATGGGCAGTTAAGATGCTTAATGACTTATATTTTAAATAAACAATTTGCCCATAAAATGGAAGGATCTATATTTTAAACAATACTACCAAGTATTCTAAATGCCATTCTTAAATACATTATAATTTTTAGATTATGCTATCTTAAATGAATATAAGTTATCCCACCAGATTATTTCTTAATTTAAATGATTTTAGCAATTTAATTATTGAATTAACTCAGAATAAACCCCTAGAATCACTAAAAATCATCCCTACAAAATTATGATCTAAAATTTAAGCAAGTCAATTTGCCATATTTTTAAACTGTCACATTAAAAAGCTGATGACATAATGTACCATAAGACTAATTAATTATCTTACCTCCTTTTCTTCACCAACTTGGTCCAAACTCTCATGACTTGAAGGATTATATGGAATTACTAAAAAAAAATCCCAAACATTAAAAACAAAAGAGAAAAACATAGTATACATTAACTGAGTTACACTTAAAATTTTCTCGATTTGATTTTTCTTAGTTTTTATTTCTGAATAAGTGTTCATCATTTAAAATTGAGTATCTGTCCTACTAATAACAAATTATACATAAATACCAGTTAAATTCTAATCTTTAATGAGGGTAAAGAGAGGAGGAACCAATCAATAGCCAAGTACTGATTTTAACAAATACTTTTGCTGTTTAAAAAAAATTTCTCTTCTTTACAAATTAATCAATTCCTTCCAAAAGGGTGACTCTATAAACCCTACTTAATTATATTAGTATGATTGAGGCATAGTGATAGAGGGTCTCTAGTTTGGACTCAACTGGACTCCAGGCTTCTATTCCTTAAAGCTACTTGGGTCAAAAAGAAAAAAAAAAAAAAAAAGGCCTACATTTCATACAACCAGCTTCTTCCATGAACAAGATACTAAATTCTGTCCTTCCAGAAAAACTCCCTTGTTTTCTTTTTCTTGATTCATCCCAGATCAGGCTGCTCTGTCCCATTTAATTGCTCTCCAAATTTCCCAGAGACATATTTAAGGTTTTGTATCTACTAGACATTTGGGTTTTTTTTAGACATTTGAACTCACACGATCTTTTTTGAATTGTCTATACAGCATCTCTGTATCTTTTAACATCATTTCTTCATCTCATAATAGAGTTTTTAATAAAAGCAGGTCACTTGAATATAGTCAATACGGTCTACAAAATCAGTATGTTTTCATTATTGAAAAAAAGTAGGTTTGCTGAATATAAAGGGGTCTCAAAAGAAATTTATCTGAATTAAAGAAAATAACCATTTGTTGTAGTTTACATAGTTGTCTTTTTAAAATGCCAAACATATGTTAACTACTGCGACTGATGTTAACACCACAAAATATGGTTACCTAGCTTTTATTTGGGAAGAATATAAATGTCTTTAAATTTAGGTATAAGATTCACACAAAGAAGTCTTTAAATGACACTTTGTTAATGAGCAATGGTTAGTGCCAGTGTCATTCTTACCTGTCTGTGCATGGTCTGAGTGCATGGATGACTGGTCCATGGGCATCATTGGTTCCTACAAATCATTTCCAAAGATACAGTAACTTAGTGAATTCTTTTGAAACCCCAATACCTCTATAAATCCAGAAACAACATCATTTCGATGAGACACAGCATATTAAAATTTAAATTTGAAACTTAACTTAATAAGTGAGAATTACATTACTATACATAATTTATTTTAAATTTTATTATATGTGAAACCATACAACATTCCTATGAATGATGTAATGTTATCACATTTTACAGATCACAGAAAAAACACAAAACTAATTTCAGACTATCAATTAGAAATCAAATTAAACTCCTATATACTCTGATTTATTTCTCCTCTATACCACCTATTCTTCCTTTGAGCTCCACATACTCACTTTAAGTCTTTGGCAAAAGGAGTCTTAGTATAGAGTTACTTAGCTGATGTCCAGAAACAGACTTCAAGATGTCTATAAACTTCTTGAAATTATATGTAAAATTTTATGGGTTTCCCATTTTTCTGAAGATTCTCAAAGGGGTCAGTGACCCAAAAAAGGAAAAGAAATACCTCCAAGAAACTAACTGCCAGTAGCCTCAGGAACAATGCTAATTGAAACCAAAACCTTACTTATTCATTAATTTTGGACCAAGGTTTAATGAATACCAGCAAGAAAGAATAAACTTGAGAAGCAGCATTAGTTATAAAGTTATACTTTTAAGCCTGCCTTAAAAATAAGCTCATGGGTTTTTCAATGTGTTTAGCACCATCCTAAAATATCAATAGAATCACTAACACTGCCCTCTTTCCTTCTACATTTATGAACTCACACAAGTCATTCCATTGCCTAAGAATACTCAAGAATATCAACAGGGGCTTCCCTGGTGGCGCAGTGGTTGAGAGTCCGCCTGCCGATGCAGGGGACGCGGGTTCGTGCCCCGGTCCGGGAGGATCCCACATGCCGTGCGGAGCGGCTGGGCCCGTGAGCCATGGCCGCTGGGCCTGCGCGTCCGGAGCCTGTGCTCCGCCACGGGAGAGGCCACAGCAGTGAGAGGCCCGCGTACCGCAAAAAAAAAAAAAAAAAAAAAAAAAAAAGAATATCAACAGTAACCTGGATAAATTATGTTCACAATTTTTGGCCTTCTGCTGTTCCTTAAAACTGGCTTTTTACCTCCCTAACTATAAACCCATTTGTAAACTTACATGAACTGGCTAAATAATTCTACTACCAACAAGCCACCAGTAATAACCTACTTCCACAATGTCCAAAGAAGGTACTACGAATAAACATGGTATAATCATTCTAAAAGATAACTTAGAAAGATGAACCCAGATCTTTTTAAAAACACATATCCTTTAAACCAGTAATTCTACTTCTGAATCCTTAAGGAAATAATAAGATTTATTTACCAGGAAGTTCATTATGATTTTCCTCATAGGAAAATTTAGAAAATAACTCAAATGTTCAATCATGGGGAACAGACTAAATAAATTATGGTATAAACACATAAAATACTTTGCTAAAAATGATGAAGATATAGATAGATATAGAAAGATGACCAAAATCTATTGTTCAGTGAGAAAAATGGGTTAGAAAATAGTACAAATATGACCTCACTTTTGTTAAAAAGTATGTAAAAGTACGAGACATAACCAAACATTGTATGCCTTCTGATGGATAAACACACTACCTTCTATGAAATAGTCTCAAAACAACCCACAAAAAAACAAAAACCAGAATCTAATCAAACCTCTACATTCAACTATAATATACAGAAAATAAAGAGGACAGGGGAACATTTTAAACATAACCATGGAGAAGCAAAGAGAAAAATTCTGAATCACTTTAAATGACAACACAGTTTCTTCTATAATTAAATTGTAAGGGAAAAAAGAGAGAGAGATGAAGAATCAGTAAATTTAAAAATATCTAAGACATATCAATCAACTGTAAATATGGTCAATCAATTGCAAATATGAACTTCATTTAAATCCTGATTCATCACAATGAAAATTATGAAAACAAAATTATAACATTTATGTGACAACTGAAATTTTGAACATTGCCTGGATGGATATTTGATATAAGGAATTTATTTTTTAGCTAATTTTAAAAAACAGTCCTTATCTTTTAGAGGTACATACAGAAATACATCTGGAATTTGTTTCAAAACAATATAGGATGAGGGCAGGTTAAATGGGTGGGGTATAGATGAAACGAGATTGGTCGTGAGGTGGTAACTGTTGGAGCTGGATGACTGGTATATGGAAGTTCATTATACTCTATAGAAAAATTTTAAATGTTTATGCATATAAATTTGCATACTTCTGGAAGAATATACACTAAATGACAATTACCTTTAGATGGTAGATTTCATGGGGGTTTTTGTTTAATTTTTCTTTATTCATTTTTATTCTCTATTTTTTCTATAATGAACTTGTTTTAATTTCATATTTAAAATAGAAAGTGAAAAATAAAAATTTTAAATGCAAAAACTCACCAGTAATCTCACACTTTACATAGCTAACATGAAGACTCTGACTCTTCTCACCTGACCTCTGTTTAGTATAGATGCTAGAATAATGCGAGCTATAAACTAAAGAGTTTAGCTTAAAGAAGAGAGAAATATCTTTTAAATGGTTCTCCTTACGTTTTCCTAATTTAGACCAAATCATTTTGTAGCAGGTCAAACAAAGAAGTTAACCATATCCTACAAACAAATTTGTAATAACAATTCCAAAATTCACATGTTAACTGGACTCCTAAAGTATTCCTACCCACATTCTGTAACAACACTGTTGAGCTGTGTGATTCCTTAACACCCCCCTATTTTAGCCTTCTGTTCTAGCAGTGTTATCAAAAATGCTCTATAAACAAAAATTAGACAACAGTGTCTTACCGGTGGCAAAGAATGCCGCCCACATTCAATTGTTACAAGTTTGTGGCACTTCTTATGAACCAGGAGTTTGCAGTTGATGCACTTATATCCCTGACGTCCAAGCCCCCATATTCGGTCAGTGCAGATGGCACAATGAGCACGCTGGAGAAAGTAATTCAACAGTATTTTATTAACAAAAAAAAGGTCATAATCATTTCCCAACAGTTTGCTCATAAAATAGTGAAAGTAAGTGGCTTTCTTCTCTAACTCAATTCCCTTCATCATACATAACTTTTCCAAAGCTATGATGATCATGGGAAAATAAACAGAAAGGAGAGCTTGTTTTAAAGAGACTGAAATTTGCAACCATGTTGTTTCCTAAGTCCACGAATTTTCAGTCTTCACCTAATTAAGTTCAGAGTAACGACAATAGGAAAAGTGAATTAAACTTGAAAAACACATGGCAGAAAAAGCTGTGCAAGGACTCCCAAGCAAACATAAACCTATCAGTCTGTTCAGAGGTCAAACCGAAGCCCTGCTCTCTTTTTTTTTAATTAATTTTTATTAAGGAGTATAGTTGCTTTACAAAGTTGTGTTAGTTTCTACTGTACAGCAAAATGAATCAGCTATGCATATACATATATCCCCTCTTTTTTGGATTTCCTTCCCATTTAGGTCATCACTGCTCTCTTAAAGAGCAACACCTAAAGTGACTTCTCACTTCAAAGCTTTTTAAATATCAGTGCTACTGGGAACAGGAATTTGGGAACCTCGGGTGGTGGCTTCTATTACATTAATGAATTGAGAACACAGCACGAGTTCTAGAATGGAAATGGATAAGTTATCAACAGTAGTTAAAAACATGGACTTCTGGAGACAGACTGATCTCCAACCTTGGCTCTGCCACTTACTAGCCGTGTCATCTTGGGCAAGTTATCTAACCATCCTGCACCTCAGTTTCTTCATCTATAAAATGGAAATACGTAGTACCTCTCTCACAAGGTTGTTGCAGGGATTAAATGAGTCACTATATGGCAAGCATTCAGAAAAGTGCCTGGTACATACTGAAAGCTAGATAAATGTCTTCTGCAATTATCATTTTCTAAAACAGGGAAAACTAAAAAAAATTTACAACAGTAAATGGTTTGCAAAATAAACCTTGCTTATTTTCTGGCTGTCTTGAATTATATTTAAAAAAATCCAACTTTCTTACAGCTAGGGTAACCATATAACTAATCATCCAAGCTGGAACATTTTTATGGGTCAAGGAGATGCTATTAAAAATTACCTCAAGATAACAGATGTACTAACCCAGGCAAACTGGGAATTTTAGGTCACCCTACTTACTCCTTTAGAAAGGAATAACAGTAGAGAGGAAAAACCCAGATTTCTCAAATTATCAATATTCAGCAGACTAAGGTTTACCCTGTTGAAACGCTTGGCTTGAAAAGTGTGGCCATTTGCACAATAAAGCTTTCTCCAGCGGCGTGCACCTCGGCGGTAGATGGATTCTGAAGAGAGATTAAAAGTTAAAAAAAAGAAAGGAAGAAAAAAAGAGCAACTGTGAATATAAAGTCATTTTATAATTGTCTGTGATTTTTTTCATGACATTTCATTGCAGGAAAAAAATATATATTGATAAAAATCTGAAAGTGAAAAAATAAAAGTCATCAAGAGACTAGGCTTTTCTGTTTTTTAATTGTACCCTAACTTTTAATTTTGAAAAAATTTTAAGCCCACAGAAAAGTTGAAAGAATAGAACAATAAACATCTCCATCCTTCACCTACATTTATCTATTACTATAATTCTGCCACAT
Source organism: Mesoplodon mirus (assembly GCF_964341445.2). Lineage (NCBI taxonomy): Eukaryota > Metazoa > Chordata > Mammalia > Artiodactyla > Ziphiidae > Mesoplodon > Mesoplodon mirus. The sequence goes on from NC_138982.1 coordinate 59,525,848, forward strand.
TTGCTTTCTTCTCTATTTACACATACACTTTTTTTTTCTGAATCATTTAAAAATATCTTAACCTAAAAGAACATCTTATTTCAGAAACTTTCATGAACTACAACCTGATATATCTTAAATTTAAACATGTTAATGTTGCCTAGGAATTAAAAGAGCCAAGAGATCACTTTAATGGTTATCAATTTTCCTCCATGCTCTAGTTTAGTAATATTAATTATACTGGAGAGGAGTGTATAAAAATCCCCACCAGCAAATTTTAAAGTGGGAAAGTGAGCACGAAATACAATGAAAAGGTAGGAAAAGACATTTTATCTGGCAAGTGTGCTACAGACCCATAATAGATTTGCAGATGGGACTCTGCAACCAAGATTTGCTATAATGGCAAGTCTTCCAAAACTCTGGCCTGGACAAAGGAGAGCTGCTTCTCCAACACCTCTGTGAAGGCAGCCCACACTGGCTGTAATCCATCTGCCACTGGAAACCCAATGAAATACTCCTAGCTGAATCCAAACCTAAATTTTTCACCACTGCTTCAGAGGCCTACCTACTCCTTATATTTCCCCACCTTCCTATAAAGTACATAGCCCTCATTCAACACTATATACAAACACCCAGTTCTTTAATTTTTCCTTTTCACCAAGTTGCACGAAGAGTTACAGAATTAAAAGTTAAGAGCTATTTCACTTAATACAAAGCAAAACATTTACTACTATTCCTTCTAAAGTCATGGATATGTACAGAAACCAAAAATAAAAATGAGTTGCCTAATGTCTACAACCTATAAATTATACCATACATTAAATTCAAATTTGGTATATATACGGTAATATCAAATATATATACATATACACATATGTATATATATATGAATATATACATATAAACATATTCAAATTCCATCAGACCAAATAGTTGCCTCTTTCAATTCATCTCATTAATGCTAACCACTAGCTTAGATATTCAAAAGAAAGTTTCATAACAATTCTTAAGGATGCATCCTAAAGTATTTAGAGGTAAAGTGTCATATCAGCTTACTCTCAAAGGGTACACACACAAAAAATAAAAATAAAACAAGTGTTTGTTATGTAAATACACGTATGCATGTGTGTGCACAGATACAGAGATAAAGCAAACATAGAAAATGTTAATAATTGGTGAATCTTGGTAAAGATATATGGGTATCTTTGTTTTCAATGTTTCTGTGTTTTTTCAACTTCTCCATAGGTTTGAAATTTTCCAAAATTAAAAAACAGGAAATGGGGACATCTCTGGTGGCGCAGTGGTTAAGAATCCGTCTGCCAATGCAGGGGACACGGGTTCGATCCCTGGTCCGGGAAGATCCCACATGCCCCGGAGCAACTAAGCCCGTGCACCACAACTACTGAGCCTGTGCTCTAGAGCCCGTGAGCCACAACTACTGAGTCCACGTGCCACAACTACTGAAGCCCATGCACCTAGAGCCCATGTTCTGCAACAAGAGAAGCCACCGCAATGAGAAGCCCATGCACCACAACGAAGAGTAGCCCCTGCTCGCTGCAACTAGAGAAAAGCCTGAGCTCAGCAACAAAGACCCAACACAGCCAAAAATAAACTAATTAATTTAAAAAAAAAACAGGAAAGGACTTAAAATCAACGTAATTTTCCTTTCAAATGCACAACAGACATTTATGTCAGTAAGTTGTAATTAAAAACTGCCTCATTTGGGGACTTTCCTGGTGGCGCAGTGGTTAAGACTCTGCATTCCCGATGCAGGGGGCTCAGGTTCAATCCCTGGTCAGGGAACCAGATACCACATGCATGCTGCAACTAAGAGTTTGCAGGCCACAACTAAGTAGCTGGTGAGATGCAACTAAGGAGCCTGCCTGTCGCAACTAAGACCCAGCACAACCAAATAAAAAAATATGTTTTTTTAAATTAAAAAAAATAAAAACTGCCTCATTTCGATTTGGGAAAAGTAGAGACTTTAGACAGTTTACTAATATACTCTAAATTAGACTGAAGAATGGAAAAGAAATCAAATGAATTAAAAGTTCTATTTCTGATTTCTCTCGTGCCACTGTATCATAAATAACTCTATTCAAAGGTATGAAGTATACAAACACTCACTATCTTCTCCTGGACAAGGCATTCCAGGACGTTCTGGTACACAAGGGAATACTGAAAAACAACAAACTAAAATTAATACAGCATATTTAAAACATACAAATTACACATAATTTTAAATTCAAATATCACATAAATTGATCTAAATTTAAACCTGACCCTCTCTTGACACAAGATACTTAACATATGGTCAGTACTATTTTTGGAAGGGACCCATTTTACCAAGGCTATAATAAAAGAAATTCTTACAAAAGTGAATATCCATAAACAATGCATTAGAAGCTCAAATTACTCATTCCAATCCTTATTACATCACGAATTGATTTTTTTTTTGGTCATTAGAGAAATCATTAACTACTTCCTTAAATCCTCATTGTAGTGACAAATTTGCTAGGATGAAGAATTAAAATTACAAAGTGTATACAAATATAAACATAAGCCACTACAGTTTTTTAAAGATGTATACTAAACTTAGGAATAAATTAACATTAAAAACAGTACCCAGGGCCTCCCTGGTGGCGCAGTGGTTGAGAGTCCACCTGCCGATGCAAGGGATACGGGTTCGTGCCCCGGTCTGGGAGGATCCCATATGCCACGGAGTGGCTGGGCCCGTGAGCCATGGCCGCTGAGCCTGCGCGTCCGGAGCCTGTGCTCCGCAACGGGAGAGGCCACAACAGTGAGAGGCCCGCATACCGCAAAAAGAAAAAAAAACAAAAAAAACAAAAAAAACAGTACCCAAATCCAAAAATGTAAGTTTTGTCTTAGGAGCTATAGACTTATAAAAATGCTAATTTAAAACATTTTTATAAAGAGATAGAATATAATGAAATCATACATTTATAAACATCTAGTCAACTCTTTGTAGTCTGTGATGTACAAAAAAGGACATGGTTTTGAGCACAGAGTATGGGAAACACAGTTCCTGGAATATTTTTAAAAGTTAAATATAAGCTAAGTTCTGAAAACAGATCTCTGATATAGCATAAAAAGCAATAAAGCTTAAAACAAATAATTTCTTTAAACATTCTCTGTAGTTTTATTCTAGACAGAGATGACCAAAGGAAGACTTCTAACATTCTTCCAGGATCTCAACAAATTAGAGTATGAATCCCATGGGAGCCACTATGTCAAATTCTGAAGGGAGACAAAAATCAAACTATTTTGTTAAAAAAATCACACTGTAAAGGAAAATACAAAGGAATAATAACACAGTATTGAAATAAGTCATTATATTGAGGGGAGATTTATATTTGTTTCAAGTTGTAAAGAGTTCCCTAGGTCTAGTCTCCTAAGGCTCCCAAAAATGTTATGTGAAATACTGCCAATGTATTGCAATTATATTAAGCATATTAAGTGGATTCTACATGACCTAAAAAATTTGAGGGGTAGCATGGCAGAATGAAAAGAACACAGATTTGGAAAGAGAATACCTAGATTTACAACCCAGGTTTACAATGTACCAGTTACATGATGGCTGAGTTTAGGTCTCTCCTTCTATACAACTACTCACCTCTCAGGCTTGCTGACCTTTAACACACTAATGTCTATGATTACTACATAAATAGTTTCACAGTTAACCCTTAAACAAAAGAAAGGACATTTAAGATATCTTACCTTTGGAAACCATCATTTGCATACATTACAAAACTGCAAGGGGATGACTTAGGTTCTACTGGGCTCTCAATTCTTAAATTCTATGCTAAAACTTTGCTGTAAAACACTGAGATGATCACAGTTTAATACCCAAGAAGGTATACACAAATAAGAAATTTTCTAAAATTATAAGAAGCTGATCGATTTTGTCTTCTCTAGCATTTGAGATACTACTGAACAAGGACAATTACATAGAAATGAGGGATACAGATTAAGAAAATGACATCAGGACCATGTTTTTAAATGGTTAAAGATACAGGGTTATGTTTTTAAAGAAGTATAGTTCTAGAAGAGTAGGAAATGACTACTCATTTACCATGAATCAAGAGTTCAGAATCCTTGTTTAGCTCATAAAGCCTAAAGGCTTCTTCTAACTCCAACTGAGACGATACTGTACATGGGTCTCCTAAAAAATATAAAAAGGAAAAGTAAAGCTCACTTTTAAAATCCTCTACATATGACCAGTAAACAACTTCTACTACATAAAATCTTGAGGAAAAACAAATTCATACTTACAGAGAAATATTTGACAAGGACTAAACTTGAGATATTTATTCAGACAATTCTATTCTCTGAAGTAGGTAACATAACTTCCACTCCTATTTCTACAAAATATTACATGAGGTTCACAGATACCAAACTTTAAATGTATAAAACCATTTAATTCTTGATGATGTTTACATTCAAAATATAGCAAACAGAATCTACCCTGACCACATTTTAGATTGTCAGTGCAAAAAAAGTTACAACAAAGTTATCCACTGACTATGTGTCTGGGTTTCTTTTTCTTTCTTTCTTTTTTTGATTGTCACTGCAACATGATTAACAGCCAGGGGTAAGTTTTCTGTTACCCGTTTCGTCAAAAGAGGAAGTGAAAATGGTTTCATCGCCACAATATGCTCAGAGGAGGTCTCTATTTAATCATTTTGTCAAATTTTTCCTTCACCGGAGAGCCTGCTCAAGAGGCTCACAGAAAACAAGCATAGCTACTAAAGTACTCTGGACTAAAGAGCAGTCCTACTTGATTGCTTTTAAGTGTAAATGCCTAGTTTAGTAAACTTACACACAGAGAGGACAAGGAAGAAACACCTCCCTTAGTCAACCAGCCAGTGAACTGAGTCATCCCTGGAAATCAGTGAGATGGCACGCCCCCCTGTATGGTGGCATTCCTCAATGAAAAAGTCATTTTGAACATAGTTGGGCCTCAGCTGGGTCCTCAACGCTGCCATTCTTTTGCTCATTCTTGTGGTTACTGGTTACACCAAGAGATGCCATCAACCCTGTCCAAACTTCAGTCGCTCTCAGCAGGGAACTCAGTCTACTACTTCAGAGAGAAAAGTGAGGTCATTTCCTTTCCTGTTGACTCAAAGAAATGAGTGCCTCCGTTCCTTTCTCCAACTTGGCCACTGAGTCCCTCCTTTCCTTTATCTTCTCTGGGCATTATTCCACTAGTCCTCCCCAGTTCCATCTTCATTTTTTCTTTCTTTCCACTAGCTCTTCTCAGGCAAAGGCATGTTTGAGTCTCCCTCTCAAAAACCTCTCTCCTGCCCAGGGTGCCATTCATTCTGTAGCCACAAGTCTCAAGAGTAAACTACAGACTGAAACGAGGGGGTGAGCAAGAAGAAACAGAAGAAAAAAGGACAGGGACTTTGAATTTTGAATTCATACTTTTCTTTTGTATTTTTTAAATCATAGATTTATAATCTTTTAGACTTATTAGAAATAGCTTTTCTTCCTATCAAGAGTGAACCCACCCTGCTTTCTCCATGTTCCTATCTTCCAAGCATTTCTCAAAATTTTGCTATCAGGTTTTAGTCCAAACACTACTAAAACTGCTGTATCTAACGTCATGGAAGCAGCTGCTGAAATCAATGGCATGTTTTGTCTTTACTCTGGTTGACCTCGCTATACCATCGAACAAAGTTATCCACTTACAGAAATTTTGTGTCTGGGTTTCTAAACACCATTCTCCTGGTCTACCAACTCTTTTTTTTAAAGGTCTACCAACTCTTTTTTTTTTTCATTTAATTTATTTTTGGCTGCGTTGGGTCTTCAGTTCTGCGCAGGCTTTCTCTAGTTGCGGTAAGCGGGGGCTACTCTTCGTTGTGGTGTGTGGGCTTCTCCTTGCAGTGGCTTCTCTTGTTGCGGAGCACGGGCTCTAGGCACACAGGCTTCAGTAGTCGTGGAGCGCGGGCTCAGTAGTTATGGCATGGGGGCACTAGAGTGTAGGCTCAGTAGTTGTGGAGCACAGGCTTAGTTGCTCTGTGGCATGTGGGATCTCCTGGACCAGGGATCGAACTTGTGTCCCCTGCATTAGCAGGCGGAAGCTTATCCACTGTGCCGCCAGGGAAGTCCCCAACTCTTCTTTTAACTTTTTATTTTGGAAATTTTCAAACATATTACAAAATCCTGTTTCACCTGTGGACTCACTCACTTATCCTCCTCCACCATGTCATTCTGAGCAAATCCCTATAACACTAGATTAAAATTCCTTAATATAATCATAATACCATTATAAACCTATATAAACTAACAAAAATTCACTATAAAATATCCAAACATAACCATATACAAAAGAATAAAGTTGAACCTTTTTCTTATATATTAAATCAAAATGGATCAAAGGGGCTTCCCTGGTGGCGCAGTGGTTGAGAGTCCGCCTGCCGATGCAGGGGACACGGGTTCGTGCCCCAATCCGGGAGGATCCCACATTCCGCGGAGCGGCTGGGCCCATGAGCCATGGCCGCTGGGCCTGCGCGTCCGGAGCCTGTGGTCCGCAACGGGAGAGGCCGCAGCAGTGAGAGGCCCGCGTACCGCAAAAAAAAAAAAAAAAAAAAAAAAAAGGATCAAAGACCTAAACACAAGAGCTAAAACTACAAAACTCTTGGGGGAAAACACAGGGAGAAAGCTTCACGACATTGGGTTTGGCAACAATTTCTTGGATGTGACACCAAAAGCACAAGAAAAAAAATAATACACTGGTCCACAACAAAATTTAAAACTTTTGTGTGTAAAAGGACACTATCAGCACAGTGAAAAGACAACCTATTGGAGGAAATATTTGCAAATGATACATCTGATAAGGGATTAACACTCAAAATATGTAAAGAACTCCTACAACTCTACAACGACAAAAATAAATAAATGAGCAAAGGATATTTCTCCAAAGAAGATATACAAATAGCCAATAAGCACATGAAAAGAGGTTCAACATCACTAATCATTAGGAAAATGCAAATCAATGAGATACCACTTCAAACCCATAAGGTTTGGTAAAACGCACACAAACACTCACAGACAATAACAAGTGTTGGCAAGGATATGGAGAAACTGGAACCCTTGTGCATTGATGGTGGGAATGTACAATGATGCAGCAACCTCAAAAAATAAAACATATAATTACCATATTATCCAGCAATTCCACTTCTGGGTATACTTCCAAAGAACTAAAAGCAGAGACTCCAACAGATATTTGTACACCCATGTTCATAGCAGCACTATTCACAACAGCCAAAATGTAGAAGCAACCCAAGTGTCCAACAACAGATGAATGGATAAACAAAACATGGTATATACAGTTGGCCTTCCATATCTATAAGTTCTGAATCTGTGGATTCAATCAACCTCAGATCAAAAATATTTGAAAAAAAAATTCCAGAAAGTTCAAAAAAACTAAAACTAGAATTTGCCATGCACTGGCAACTATTTGCATAGCATTTACAATGTATTAGGTATTATAGGTACTCTATAGATGATTTAAAGGATATGGAAGAATGTACGTAGGTTACATGCAAATACTACACCATTTTATTTAAGGGATTTGAGCATAACCAGATTTTGGTATCCCTGGGAGGCTCTAGAACCAATCTCCTGTGGACACCAAGGGATGACTGTACACACAAAAGAAGTATAGTCTTAAAAAGGAAGTTGTATATAAACAGCTCATACAACTCAATATCAAAAAAACAAATAACCCAATCAAAAAATGGGCAGAAGGGACTTCCCTGGTGGCACAGTATTAAGAATCTGCCTGCCAATGCAGGGGACACAGGTTTGAGCCCTGGTCTGGGAAGATCCCACATGCTGCAGAGCAACTAAGCCTGTGAGCCACAACTACTGAGCCTGCTCTCTAGACCCCACGGGCCACAACTACTGAGCCCATGTGCCACACCTACTGAAGCCCACGCGCATAGAGCTCACACTCCACAACAAGAGAAGCCACCCCAATGAGAAGCCCGTGCACCACAAAGAGTAGGCTCCACTCACTGCAACTAGAGAAAGCCCACATGCAGCAATGAAGACCCAACGCAGCCAAAAATAAATAAATAAATAAATTTATATATTAAAAAAAAGTGGGCAGAAGACCTAAACAGATGTTTCTCCAAAGAAGACATACTGTTGGCCAACAGGCAAATGAAAAGACACTCAGCATTGCTAACTATCAGGGAAGTGCAAATCAAAACTACAATGAGGTATCACCTCACACCAGTCAAAATGGCCATGATCAAAAAGTCTACAAACAATAAATGTTGGAAAGGGTGTGGAGAAAGGGGAGCCCTCCTACACTGTTGGTAGGAATGTAAATTGGTGCAGCCACTATGGAAAACAGTATGGAGGTTCCTCAAAAAACTAAAAATAGAGTCATCATATGATCTAGCAATCCCACTCTTGGGCATATATCTAGAAAAGATGAAAATTCTAATTCAAACAGATGTATGCACCCTAGTGCTCACTTCAGCACTATTCACAACACCCAAGATATGGAAGCAACCTATGTGTCCCTCGACAGAAGAATGGATAAAGAAGATGTGGTATACGTATATACAAAGGAATATTACTCAGCCATAAAAAAGAATGAAATAATGTCATTTGCAGCAACATAGATGGACGTAGAGGTTATCACACTAAGTGAAGTCAGACAGAGAAAGACAAATATATGATATCACTTATTTATCAAATCTAAAAAAATGATACAAATGAACTTATTTACAAAACAGAGATAGACTCACAGACATAGAAAATCTTACGGGGCTTTCCTGGTGGCGCAGTGGTTAAGAATCCACCTGCCAATGCAGGGGACACAGGTTCGACCCCTGGTCCGGGAGGATGCCACATGCCGCAGAGCAACCAAGCCCGTGCGCCACAACTACTGAAGCCCGCATGCCTGGAGCCCATGTTCTGCAACGAGAAGCCACCAAAATGAGAAGCCCCCACACGGCAATGATGAGCTGCCCCCGCTCACTGCCACTAAGGAAAGCGCGGGTGGCAATGAACACACAAGGAAGCCAAAAAAAAAAAAAATCTTATGGTTACCAAAGGGGAAGGGATGGGTGAGGGATACATTAGGAGTTTGGGATTAACAGATACACACTAGTATATATAAAATAGAAAAAAAAAAGAGGAAGCAAATTTTGACACATGCTACAACATGAATGAACCTTGAAGACACTATGGTAACTGAAACAAGGCAGTTACTAAAGGACAAATATTGTATGATTCTACTTCAGTAAGGTACCTAGAGTAGTAAAATTCACAGAAACAAGGTAGAATGGTGCTTGCCATTTGCTGGGGGAGAGAGGAGAATGAAGATTTATTGGGTAAAGAGTAACCTTATAGGGTAAAATTAATGGGTAAAGAGTTTCAGTTTGGGAAGATGAGAAAGTTCTGCAGTTGGATGGTGGTGATGGTTGGACTGGCTCTATCACTATATTAACTAAGAAAAAGCCACAGAGTGGTGCTGTGCCAGTTCTAGGCTTCCACCTTATAAACATCTGGCATCTTTTGCTTTTTGTGCTTTTGGGAGCCCTAAGTCACCACGTAAGAAGTTCAGCTGCCTCTGAGAGTAGAAGCCCTGAGACTACACAGAGAGAGAAAGAGAACCTACTATGCTAGCATCCCAGGTGAGCCTCCACGTGACTCCAAACCCGGCTGCCATCCAATTGCTACTGCATGAGAGACCTCAAGTGAGACCAGCAGAGCCAATCAACTCACAGAAGTGTAAAAAGACTATAAAATAAAAGGGTGGGTTTCTTTAAAACCACTAGGCTTTGAGGTGATTTGTTACGTTACAAACACCTTCCTGCCACCTTTCAAGGTGAATCTTGAAATTCTGTGTATCTTACAAGACCCAGGACAAATGCGACCTCTTCTGAAACATTACCCCCTCTTCTGAGGGGGTAATGTTTCACATTTTTAAAAAAAATGCTAGATATAATCTACTCATTTTTAATAACAGCTTTATTGAGATACAATTCACACAGCATTCAATCTACCCATTTGAAGTGTACAGTTCAGTGGTCGTTAGTGTATTCACAGAGCTGTGCAACCACCACCATAATCAATTTTAGAACACTTTCATAACCCCTCCTCAAAAAAAACCCTTCCAATTAGCAGTCACTCCCCATTTCCCCCCAACCTCTCCTTCCACTGTCAGACCTAGGCAACCACTGATTATTTTCAGCCTCTATAGATTTGCCTTATCTGGACATTTCATATAAATGGAATCACACAATATGTGGTCTTTTATGTCTAGATTTTTTTTTGCTTCGAGTGTTTTCAAGGTTCATCTAAGTTGTAGCATGTGTCAGTACTTCAGTCCTTATTTATTAGTGAATAATATAGTAAATATTCTTGAACTGAAATATTTGTGCTTGAATAATTTCTCATGATAATTTCCTAGAAATAGAAATGATTGGCTCAAAGTGTGCCCATTTAAAATTCTGACAATTATTTCAAAATTTGGAATGACAGTAACTCCAAAAAGGTTATGACATATACACTCAACCAACAGTGTGTTTTTCCTAACCCTTACAGGTAATGATTAAATTTTAACTATTTTCTAATCTGATAGATGAAAACTGATGTCTTATTTTAAAATCTTTGTTTCTTTAATTATTAGTGGTCCTTGAGCTTTTTTGTCATTTATGAATTAGCTATTTGCACCTTTTTCAGTAGATACTTCATCTATTTCTTTTTGACTTATATTAGAGATAAGCAATCCTTTGTAAATGTTGCAAATATTTTTTCTCAGTTGTTATTACTTCTATATCTGTGATTATGATGTTTTTCAATATAAAGAATTAGGAAAAGTCTTCCGTCTTTACATTTCCTTTTTCAGAATTTTCCCATTTATTCTTTTTTAAATTTTATTTATTTATTTTTGGCTGCATTGGGTCTTCGTTGCTGTGCAGGCTTTCTCTAGTTGCGGTGAGCGGGGGCTACTCTTCGTTGTGGTGTGCGGGCTTCTCATTGCGGTGGCTTTTCTTGTTGCAGAGCACGGGCTCTAGGTGTGCAGGCTTCAGTAGTTGTGGTACGCAGGCTCAGTAGTTGTGGGTTGCAGGCTGTACAGCACAGGCTCAGTAGTTGTGGCAGATGGCTTAGTTGCTCCGCGACATGTGAGATCTTCCCGGACCAGGGATTGAACCCGAGTCCCCTGCATTGGTAGGCGGACTCTTTAACCACTGCACCACCAGGGAAGTCCCCCCATTTACTCTTGAGCATTTATTTTTCCAGATGAAATTGCCAGTTTTTAAAAAATCCTATTAGAATTTTTTGGGGGAACTGTGCTCTTTACAGATTGATCTATAGGGAGTTTACTTTTTATATGTTCCTTCTCCCTAACCCATTATTCAGGTTTTATTTATCGCACCCAATTGTTGTTTTGGTTTTTTTTTAACATCTTTATTGGATTATAATTGCTTTACAACATTGTGTTAGTTTCTGCTGTACAACAAAGTGAATCAGCTATATGTATACTTATGGGTTTTTTTTTAAGTTTTCTTTATATGGTTTCTATGCATTTCTTTAAAGTTTCTTCCTAGATTCAAAAAAAATTTATGTTATTACATGGATGAAATCTTTTCTTCCGATATACTTTCTGATTGAGTATTACCTTTATAAAGGAAAGCTATTTGTTCTCTCATATACTAACTTTATATTTGTCTTAGTGTTGTTGATATCTTAAGAGACTAGTTGAAAAATAGGTCAATATGATTCAACCAGATTGCATAGATATAGCATTTTTATTTATTTATTTATTTAGTATTTATTTGGTTGCACTGGGTCTTAGTTGTGGCAGGCAGGCTCCTTAGTTGTGGCTCTGGGGCTCCTTAGTTGTAGCATATGGGCTCCTTAGTTGCAGCACACAAACTCTTAGTTGCGGCACGCGAACTCTTAGTTGAGGCATGCGTGTGGGATCTAGTTCTCTGACCAGGGATCGAACCCAGGCCCCCTGCATTGGGAACGTGGAGTCTCATCCACTGTGCCACCGGGAAGTCCCAGATATACCATTTTTAGATCAACACTCAAGTACACTGATAATAACAGGTGTTGGTGAGGATGCAGAGAAACTGGAATCCTCATACACTGCTAGTGGGAATGTAAAATGGTGTTGCTGCTTTGAAAAACAGTCTGGTAGTTCCTCAAAAAGTTGAACATTTGTTACCATATGACCCAGCAATTCCACCCCTAGATATATATCCAAGAGGTATGAAAACGTATGTCCACACAAAAAGTTGTAACGAAATGTTCATAGAAACATTACTCATAATAGCCACAAAGTGGAAATAACCCAAACGTCTATCAATTGATGAATGGACAAATAAAATGTGGTATCCATACAACAGACTATTAACCATTAAAAAAGGATTAAGTATTAATACTTTATATATCATGTCTAGATTAGGCAAATTTATAGAAACAAGAGCTAGATAAGTGGTTACCTAGGTCTGGGGACAGTGGGGGAAGGAGCTTGGGGGAAATAGAGAGTAACTGCTAATGAGCATGGGGTTTCTTTTTTGAGTGATGAAAATGTTGTAAAATTGATTGTGGTGACGGCTGCACAGTCTCTGCACAAATATACTAAAAACCACTGAATTGTACACTTTAAATGATAAATTATATCTCAATAAAGCTATTTAAAAATATTTAGTGCAGCATTTTTATAAAAGTGAGTTCGATAACAAAGTAATATTCCAGTCCAAAAGCAAAGTCTGTTTTAACTTGCCTCAAAGAAAAAAAGCAATTCTTTTATACAGACTCACTTTCTCAGTTATGCAAATTTCTCCCAATTTGCCACACACATGAAAGTGTAAGTCACATAATTACACTCTATTTTTTGACATAGGTTTTAAAGAATAACTTTCGCTTCTATAGAAGTATATTTAAGTGCAGGCCAAAGTTTAAAAATAGAAAAGCAACATAAAAAAGAATAATGAAAATTTCACATTTCAATAAGTATACAAATTACTCTTCCAGTCAGAAAAATAAGCCAGCTTAAAAAAAAAGAAAAACAAGCCAGTTGACTAAATTAATTCCAAAGAATGAAACAGTCAAAGAATTCTAGGAACAGAATGAATCTGAAATATAATGAATGCTTCATTTCTAATTTTCCAGATGAGGGACCTGAGTCCATGCTGGCAAATATATTTAAGCTCACCTCAGATTGTTTTCTAAACAATGAGAAATATTATATCATTCCATCTCTCTCTCTCTCTCTCTCTGTCTGTCTCTCTCTCTATATATATATATATATCACACATGAATGATACCAATGAATGCCTTATAAGCATCTTGATTTTTAAAACATTTAAACACTAAATCCAATTTTCTCTAGACTCACTAGCTGCTTTCAATGTCCTAATGGCCTATTTCTACAAACATTTCCAAAAAAACGTATAAGATTGAACCAAATTCAACACCCAGCAATTATGGCTTCCACAGTTCAAGTGGCTTCTGCAGTTAGGATGATTTTACGGCAGTAGTATGAATTAAAAAAACCCAAACCTTAACAACCTCACTTTCTGAGCAACTTCAGGTAAACCACTTCTTTAAGATGGCCCCTGATTTCCTTATTTACAGAAAAAAGAAGAGATGAGACAAAAATTGAGTAAATGCTATCTGTAATGGACTGGGAGTATCTTAACAAAAAGGAACTTCAGGGACTTCCCTTGTGGTCCAGTGGTAAGACTCAGTACTCCCAATACAGGGGGTCCGGGTTCAATTCCTGGTCAGGGAACTAGATCCCGCATGCATGCCGCAACTAAGAAGCCCACATGCCACAACTAAGAGTCCACATGCTGCAACAAAGAAGTCCACATGCTGCAACTAAGAAGTCCACATGCCACAACTAAGAAGTCCGCATGGGACTTCCCTGGTGGTCCACTGGTAAAGAATCTGCCTTACAATGCAAGGGACGCGGGTTCGATCCCTGGTCAGGGAACTAAGATCCCACAAGCCACAGGGCAACTAAGCCTGCGTGCCACAACTACTGAGCTTGCACGCCTCAACTAGAGCCTGCGTGCCACAAACTACAGAGCCCATGCATCCTGGATCTCATGCGCCACAACTAGAGAGAGAAAACCTGCATGCCACAACTAGAGAAGCCCACACACCACAATGAAGAGCCTGTGCACTGCAACGGAAGATCCTGCATGCCGCAACTAAGACCTGACGCAGCCAAAAATAAATAATAAATAAATCTTCAAGAAAAAAAAAGTCTGCATACCACAACTAAAGATCCCTCATGCCGCAACTAAGACCCGGCACAGCCTAAATAAATAAATAAATAAATAAAACAGAAAAACAAAAAAGGAACTTCAGAAATAAACACAAAACAACACAAAGGAAACATTCAAAATACATATAAAATGAACAACTAAATTAAGAAAGGATCACTGAAAAGATTACAAGTTTCTATGAAAAATAAACACAATTCTGCATCAGGATGATAGGATTATGGATGCAGTTTTTGAAGTTTTATTTATAACTTTAAAAATTGACTTAATATTAAATTCTTAACTGACATATACAAGATATCAAAGGTCTAGAAAAGCCTTTAAGGAGTCGTGTGTTGGAGAATAATGTTGTATTCTCAATTCATATCAACCTAATTAGATGGTTACATGCTCCTGCAGCAAAGGAAAAAACATCCAGACATTACAAGCTGTATATCATCTAGATAAATGTCATATAAAATAAATTACGTTCTTAGGAAATGTCTGAGTCAGGACTTTAAAAAGGAGCATCAAAAACCTCCCAAAGATCCAGGGCTTCCCTGGTGGCGCAGTGGTTGAGAGTCCGCCTGCTGATGCAGGGGACACGGGTTCGTGTCCCGGTCCGGGAAGATCCCACGTGCCGCGGAGCGGCTGGGCCTGTGAGCCACGGCCGCTGAGCCTGCACGTCCGGAGCCTGTGCTCCACAACGGGAGAGGCCACAACAGTGAGAGGCCCGCGTACTGCAAATAAATAAATAAATAAATAAATAATCTCCCAAAGAGGTGTCCTGCAGTATTTTACATACAGGTTCTCTCCCAGGCTCCAGATCCCATCACAATTTTCTCCTATGTTAAAACAAGGGTTATATTACCTACATTGCAAAGATAATGGCAAAACTAAAGATCATATTATTTAAAGTGACTCATAGTATGCTTGGTTCATTATAGATGTGGCTTTTAATATTGCACTTTGATTAAAAGCCATGAGTGGAATTAACCAGTGTTAAAAGTATTGTAATAACCATATTTTAAAAAATCAAATTTTCTCTTTTGCTAGATATTGTCTTTATGCCAGGCCAGCCTCTGCTTGCTGTTGGTTGAAACCTAAGTTAGGTCAAATATCTGCTTTCAGTATGTACCTAGAGATTGATGCTTTTGAAAAACCACAAGGAAGTGTGAAAGTAAAGTTAATCACTGACATTGCATATACTCAAATCTGTTTTGTTTTTATTGGACTGAATGTCTTTGGTTCAGGTATTACCTTTTCAGGCCAACTGCTTAATGCCTGATAAAGCAGGACACATAACTCAGAAGCAGAACATTCCATGTAGAGTCATCATGAAACAAAAATGAGACAGAAAGCTATGTTTCAAAGCCCACTCAATTACTAAAGTCCAAATTCATATCCTAAAAAAGGCATACACCCAGAGTGAGATCTGCTCAGTTCAACGAATTTAAAGGTAATGAAATCTGTATATTAACCAGCAGGTCTGCTCTTTTTTCAATGCATTTACATTTTCTTTTCACCTATAAAAACAAAGAAATTAGAGCGGTGGACCTCAAAGCATTTGGTAAATATGCAAGATCCAATTATTTATGAGATAACTTCACAAGGTGATGAACATGACACACATATATAACACTAGTTATATTAGGTACTTTAGCATATGGCTGAATTCAGTGCCCCACATTTGGAAGAATCAACACAGCCTGAAACCAAAGTTGGCAACGTTTAATATTTGCCTGATATAGCACCTTCCTGATAGATGATAGATAGATGATAGCTCTTCCTGATCTTTGAGCCTGCCACAGATTTATAGATTCACTCTCTGCTCCCACCAAGACCTTCTTACTGCCACCCTGCCTCTGAATACTGGGTTCAAGACACTGTATGCCACTTCTGAAAGTCACAGCATTACCTAAAGGGTTGCATTGCTTAAAATGCAGATTTGCAAAAATTTTCCAAGAATAATATGGTATTTAGGTGGTCATCCTTTCAATATTAGGCCCCATAACAGATAGTAATAGATTTCTGGCTTCTTGCTTCCTTTTTCTGGGAGGTGGAAATCAGTGGTTGCAGAAGCATGTGCTATCCTATTAAGCTGCTCATCCTCAACTTCCACTTTTGGAGAAGATAAACTAACAGGAACTGGATTTAACCCTCCTCCTAAAACAACAGAAAAACTAGACAAAATAAATGAAAAAAAATGGTTCAAGATATTGGAAATCAAGCAATGAAGGATCAACTGTTTCCAAGTAACTTAAATGGTTATTTAAGTTACTATTTTTGAGCATCCCAGAACAAAGCTCAAAAATATCTATACAAATACAAATATATTCAACATCCAATAAGGCAAAAGTCATAATGTCCAGAATCCAATAAACTATAGGCAGGCACGTGAAGAAGCAGGAAAATATAACCCATAACAGGAAAAAGATCAATCAATTGAAATTGACCCCAGACTGACACCAATATAAGAACTTGTAAACATGGACATTAAAAGAGTTATAATTATATCCAATATGTGCAGAAGCTATGGGTATTGAGCATGTTAAGTAAACATGGAAGATATTTTAAAAGACCCAGATTTAATGTCTAGAAATAATGCTACAATTTCTGAAGTGAAAAATGCTCTAGAGGGAATTCATGGCAGATTAGACATTGCAGGAGAAAAGATTAGTGAACTTGAAAACATAGCTATAAAACTATACAAAATGAAATGCAGAGGAAAAGACTGAAAAAGGAAAAAAATAAAAGAACAGAGAGTTAGTGAGCTTTATGACAAGTTTGAGAAGTCTAATATACATGTAACTGGAATCCCTGAGAGAGGAATCTGGTGACAGAAAACAATATTTGAAGAGATAATGGCCAAAATTTTTCCAAATTTGATGAAAACTATAGACCCATGGATCCAAGTAGACCAACAAATCTCAAGACAAAAAACATGAAGAAAACTGAACTAAGGTCCATCATTATCAAATTGCTTTATCCAGTGATAAAGAGAAAAATCTTAAAAGCAACCAAAGAGACACATTACACATGAGAAACAAAGGTAAAGATGACAGCAGATTCTGCATCAGAAACAGTGCAGTACAAAACAGTGTGTTGAATGAAAAAGAATTAGCAACCTGTAATTATTTACCCAGCAAAATTATCTTTCAAAAACAAAGATGACCTCAGGAATTCCCTGGCAGTCCAGTGGTTAGGACTCCACGCTCTCACGGCCCTGGGCCTGATTTTAATCCCTGGTTGGGGAAGTAAGATCCCACAAGCCGTGCAGTGTGGCCAAAAAAAAACCAAAACAAAAAACAAAAAACAAACCAAAAAAAAAAAAAAAAAGCAAAAAACAAAGGTGACCTAGAGGCAAATTCATAGACAATTCATAGAGACAGAAAGGCAAATTCATAGAGAGAGAAAGTGTAAGTGAGGTTACCAGGAGCTGGAAGAGTGGGAATGGAGCTGGAGGAGCTGGAGGAGGGGAGTTATTGTTTGATGGGTATAGAGTTTTTGTTTGAGATGATAAAAAGTTCTGGAAATGGGTAGTGAGGATGGTTACATGACATTCTGAATGTGCTTAAATGTCACTGAATTGTACACTTTAAAAAGGTTAGGGCTTCCCTGGTGGCGCAGTGGTTGAGAGTCCGCCTGCCGATGCAGGGGACGCGGGTTTGTGCCCCGGTCCGGGAGGATCCCACATGCCGCAGAGCGGCTGGGCCCATGAGCCATGGCCACTGAGCCTGCATGTCCAGAGCCTGTGCTCTGCAACGGGAGAGGCCACAACAGTGAGAGGCCTGTGTACGGCAAAAAAAAAAAAAAAGGTTAAAATGGGGACTTCCCTGGTGGCGCACTGGATAAGATTCTGTGCTCCCAATGCAAGGGGCCTTGGTTCGATCCCTTGTTGCGGAACTAGATCCTGCATGCATGCCACAACTAAGAGTTCGCATGCTGCAACTAAGAAGCCCACGTGCCACAACTAAGGAGCCCGCAAGCCATAACTAAGGAGTCCATGAGCCACAACTATGGAGCCTGCCTGCCGCAACTAAGACTGCACACAGCAAATAAATAAATAAATATTTATTTTAAAAAAAGGTTAAAATGGTAAAATTTTGTGTTATGTATGGTTTACGACAATTTTTAAAAGAATTTTAAAAAAGGAATATACTAGTACTCCATCTACATGAATAAACCTCAAGATATAAGGCCCAGTAAAAAGAAAAAAAAAAGGGAAGTCTCAAAATATGTGCTGAATAATGCCACTGATATAAATTTAAAAGCACATAAAGGGAATTCCCTAGCGGTCCAGTGGTTAGGACTCAGTGCTTTCACTGCAGTGGGCCCAGGGTTCAATCCCTGGTCAGGGAACTAAAATCCCTCAACCCACATAGCATGGCCAAAAAACTAAAATAAAATAAATAAAAGCACATAAAAACACTATACTTTGTCATGTATACATATAAAAAGTGACAGATTAGTGGTTGCTTAGGGGTGGAGGGATAGGAGTGCGAAGACAGTTTACACTATAAACTTATTCTATGGTAGTAGTTGGCTCTTTCAGAGGGAAGGAAGACAATGCAATTGGAGATGGGGTTGCCAACAAGAAGGACAGAACTTCGCAGAGACCAGAGCATGTTTGACAGCATGTCTGAGAGCCCTGGTGCCCTGCTGGACTCCTATGGTCTCTCTTGCTTCACCTCTCAACACATCCCCACCTCACCACTGCAAGGGGTTTCTCCCAGGTGGGCCCCAGTCTGATCCTTTTGCCTTTCAGGCATCACCACAGCCTGGTATATAAATGGTAGCAGCCAGAATTTACTAGGCAGAATGTCTGGGGCATGGAGCTGGGGCAGAGGCCAGAGCTAGGAGAAGTGCTTGGGGACTTCTTAAAGTTAGCGATCTTCGGGCTTCCCTGGTGGCGCAGTGGTTGAGGGTCCGCCTGCCGATGCAGGGGACACGGGTTCATGCCCCGGTCTGGGAAGATCCCACATGCTGCGGAGTGGCTGGGCCCGTAAGCCATGGCCGTTGAGCCTGTGAGTCCGAAGCCTGTGCTCCGCAACAGGAGAGGCCACAACAGTGAGAGGCCCACATACGGCAAAAAAAAGATAAAAGAAAAAAAAAAAGTTAGCGATCTTCTCGCGGGGTCCTCTACCCCCTGGGAGTACAGGAAGACTTTCCAGGGACTACCAGGCATAGACAGTTTTTTAAAGGTATCCATTTCCTCAACTTCCATATAAACTCCTTTCTAAAAACCATCTGCCTGAGAACATGCCTAGAGTGCAGTACCCCATCTCATCTCCTCAAATTTTTCTTTTCCTGTTTCACTAAAAAAAAAAAAGCATATATACCTACCATATGATCCAGCCATTCCATCTCTAAGTATTTACCCAAGAGAAAAGGAAATATGTATTCATACAAAGACTTGTATGTGATTGCCATAGCACCTTTATTTATAATAGCCCCAAACTAGAAACACACTCAATGTCCATCAACAGATGAACAGATAAACAAATTGTGGTATATCCACATGATGGAATACCACTCAGCAAAAAAAAAAAAAAAAAAAAAAAAAAGAACTACTGATACACACAAAACATGTATCAATAATTATGCTGAGTGAAAGAAGCCAGACCAAAAATGCAAACTCATCTATAGGGACAGAAAGCAGATGAGTAGTTGCCTGGAATAGAGGAGCAGGAGTGAGGAACTGCAAAGCAGACGGAAACATTAAGGGGTAATAGATATGTTCTCTACCTTGCTTGTGGTGATGGTTTCCTGGGTGTCAAACTTCATCAAACAGTATACTTACAATATGTACAGTTTATTGTATGTTAATTATACCTCAATAAAGCTATTTTTAGAGGAGAAGTAAAGATACAGAAAAGCTAAAAGAATTCATTACCAGCAAACCTCCACTACAGAAATGTTAAAGGAAGTTCTCCAAGCAGAAGGAAAATACCAGTTACAAAACAAGATCTGCTCAGAGGTACTCGGATTTTCTTTCTTATTGATGTTGATTTTCATTTTTGAATTTTCAGGTTTGGAGGCACGATACTGCTATCTAAATAACTGAAGTTACACTGAATATACATTCAGTCAAAAAGTTTTCACTCACTGTTTTTCTGACACGATTACCGCTATCAGTGCATAGTGCTGGGGATTAAAAAAAAGTATGAAGAATGATTTACTATTTTAGTTCTTAACATACCAGCTAAAATTACACCAGACTGAAGATGTTTGGAAAACATCACATCAGAGAAATATGTTTCTTGCCATCCTAAGTATGGTTTTGTTGCATCTTGGCACTCTATTTTTCCCCCCATGATCAAATCAGATTTATAATGCAAGTTAGGAAGTTAAATTTAAACTGGGTATTCAGACCCTGAATAAATTAGAATTTATAGAATTAGAAATTTAGAAAATACTCAATATTAGATGTAATATTTTTAAAGCACATCCTTAAGGAAAAGCAGTCACACTTATATAGGGAACTAAAAACTCACATTTTTCATGCCCTGCCCCACACTCTCACTGCATATGAGAAACAGGATATGATTGTTACAAAATACTATTCATTCTAAAATGTTTAGTTAGATTAAGCAAACCAGTTTTTTCACATGCACATCAAATCAGTAAAACTAGTTTTGAACACAAAGAAGAATGGTTGTCATAAATCTGTGTAAAGAAATGAAGTATGATCTTTATTTGCTCTGATATAAAATCCCACAATTAAATGTTTAGCTCCTAGAACAATGTTTCTCATAAACCAGAGAAATCAAATTATAGTCCTGTCTTCCACTGATCCTAGAGAAAATTTCTTCTCCATATAAGCATGCCCCAGTGCCTACACGGCTAAAAATAAAGATGAAAAATTACAACTGAAAAATAATTGCAAGGAGCTCAAAAATAATTACTACTGGCTCTGTAAGCCTAAAATTAAGAAAAGACTGGTATCAGAATTCACCAGTGTAAAAAGGATCACATGGGAATCAACAGACCTTAATGAAAAGTTTAACCTTTACTTGAATGAGGCAAAGGCTACAGTTTTATAGTTTCCCCAGAAAATCAGGACACTTAATAGCTATTTAGAGAGAAAGAAATATGAGTTACACTATAAAAGGATAAGCCTGTTTCATCAGAGAATTAATTTAATTTACTATGTGAATCTGTTAATTAAAATACACTATTAGGTTAAGAAAAAACAGAATAAACTGCAACTCCTAATGCTTAAATCTCCAATAACTGACATAAAAGTAACTGTGGAAAGGCTTGCTACCACCCTTTGTAAAATTCACAAATATTTTTTGAGCATGCTACTATTGAGTACTGCTCTAGGCACTGGAACTCCATGGAAAAGACAGGATCTCTGCTGTCCTGGAGCTTACATTCTACCATACAAATAAGATACAAAGTGAATAGGGGTTAAGAGGCTTCTTGGAGGACATGACATTTGAATTAAGACCTGAATGACAAGAAAGAGACAGCCAGGAGACAGTCTGGGAACAGAACTCTCCAGGCAAAGACAATACAAAGTATAAATGTACTATAAAAATTTTAAATGGACTGTCTCTAAACCAATTTCTTTTAATAAAACGCATTATCTAGGGAATTCCACAGTGGTCCAGTAGTTAGGACCCCACACTTTCACTGCTGAGGGCCCGGGTTCAATCCCTGGTCAGGGGACTAAGATCCCACAAGCTGCGCAGTGTGGCCAAAATAAGTAAATTAAATAAATAAACTTCTAAAAAAAAGAAGCATTATCTAGTGATTCCTATGTGTACTACAGTTTGAAAACCACTGAATGAAAAAACCCTAAGTGGAAAATAAATGACATGAAATGATCACGACAGGATTAACATAAAAATAACACTGGCTCGGGTAAGAACCAGTTTATTGATGCTAACTATATTCTTTCTTCCTTCTCTTTTTTTTTCTGGCCTCGCTGTGTGGCTTGCAGGATTCCAGTTCCCCTACCAGGGACTGCAACCGGGCCACCGCAGTGAAAGTACCGAGTTCTAACCACTAGACCACCGGGGAACTCCCTATGATAACTATATTCTATGCACTGTGCTAAATCATATAGTCTCATTTTCAGGCTGAAAACATGCTGTGAAATATCCACACCATTTATAATTAACAATATTTAAACAAACTTTTAGATAGAGAAGGTCAAAAAGTAGATGAATAGATGAGAAAACTCAGCTTACTCCTAAATAGTACAAAATTTAAAATACAAATCTAGCTAGCTAGATTTTCAAAAAATCTGAGGCTGGTGAAGGCAGGAGTGAAGGGATGCTCTCATTCAATGTAGTTGTGCCATAAATTGTTTTAACTTTCTTAGAGAGCAAACTGTCACTATCTACCAAAACCTAAAATGTGCATATTCTGCACATTTGCTACAGAGAGAGTCCCACACAACAGCACAAAATTACATATAAAAATGTTCACTATATACTACTTATATTAGCCCAAAACTGGAAACAGTCCAAATGTCTGTCAATAAAAGATTAAATAAATCATGAAATATCTACAATATGGAATATTATGCAGTGTTTAAAAAAAAGGTAATGATGCAAATTGATGCACACTGAAATGAAAAAACAGCCAATACATAATATAAAAGGAAAGTACTGCTTAATGGTTCATACACATTTTTTGTGTGTGTGGAATAAAGTGTGCTTATAAGTGATGTATAGAAACAAGAAATATTTGTATATGCATAGAATATATCTAGAAGGATATATACTAAGCTGTGGTTTCCTCCCTTAGGACTAGGATTGGTGAGGGAAGAGAGAAGATAAAGGGCAAACAGAAGACTTCTTTTTAAATTTCATGATCATCTCTTTTTTTTCCCAAACAGTAAACAGGGATTACTTTAGAGAAACTTTTAAAAAATGGCCTTAAAAAATGAAAATGGGCTTCAGTTTACCCATAGCTTGAAGCTGGAATATCTTTTCAGGGCTCTTCATATCATGGAACATAGAAATGGCCAGCCCCAAATATTGAGCTAAATATTAAAATGACATTCCTTAAAATGAAATTCCATTGGTACTACAATTAATAGAAAACCATTATACAAAACTAGTATATTTAGGCATCTTTCAACTACACTTCAATGACATTCCATCATGTAAAATAAAGTCTAATGTGGTCTTCAAAGCCTTCTGGGATCTAGTCCTATGCTTCTCAAACTTTAATACTCATGCAACTCACCTGTAGATCCTGTTAAAATGCAGATTCTGATTCAGTAGTCTGTGATGGGGCCAGAGAGCCCCCTTTTCTATTAAGTACCACAGACTACACTTTGAGTAGCAAGGATCTAGCCCAAGTTCCTTACCACTCCCCATCCTTAACTTTTTTTTTTTTTTTAGCGGTACGCGGGCCTCTCACTGTTGTGGCCTCTCCCGTTGTGGAGCACAGGCTCCGGACGCACAGGCTCAGCGGCCATGGCTCACGGGCCTAGCCACTCCACGGCATGTGGGATCTTCCTGGACTGGGGCATGAACCCGTGTCCCCTGCATCAGCAGGTGGACTCTCAACCACTGCGCCACCAAGGAAGCCCCCCATCCTTAACTTTTAAAATTAATTAATTAAAAAGAATAGAAACGAGTTTTATCTTAAGAACCTGTCCCTCAAAAGTCATTTTTAAAAAAAGTGAATTAACATCAAATCGCAATTTTTAACAAGCCCTTTTGGGGCAGCAATAATATCCCTTATGAATAATCAGCATCTCATCCGAATAGTAATTGATTAATATTTTAATTACTTTTTGGGAAAAGTTGTCTCTTAAAAAGCAGCATGAGCGTAACTAGGCTCCCACAGCTTCTGGTTAACAGGTTAAATACAAAAACCCTATACCACCTCCAAAGTTTCCACCACAACCCACAAAGCTGCCAGATCCACTTCCACAACCTCTTTGAGACCTGCAGATTGCATTTCTTGTTTAAAAAGGGCCTTTTTCACTTCACAATTATGCCCGTTAATAGGGTGGTATTTCTTTTTTTTTTTTTTTTTTTTGCGTTACACGGGCCTCTCACTGTTGTGGCCTCTCCCGTTGCGGAGCACAGGCTCCGGATGCGCAGGCTCAGCGGCCATGGCTCACGGGCCCAGCCGCTCCGCGGCATGTGGGATCCTCCCAGACCGGGGCACGAACCCGCGTCCCCTGCATCGGCAGGCGGACTCTCAACCACTGCGCCACCAGGGAGGCCCAATAGGGTGGTATTTCTGAACAACAATTTTATCAACTGTATCATGATCATCAAAAGCTACAAAAGCAAATCCTCTTTTCTCCACTCTGCCTGTCTTCCATGGTTGAAAGACCAACTTCTATGGTTTCAATCCTGCCATACTTTTCAAAGTAGTCTTTCATATTCTTCTGTATCTTCTTTAATACCACCAACAAAAAGTTTCTTCACTTTCAGAAGGGCAGCAGGCTTTACAGAATCCTCTCTAGAAACAGCTCTCTTTGGTTCCACCAAACACCCATCAACCTTGGTGGTTCTGCACTCACTGGTGCATCCATCTCTTCAACACTAGAGTAAGTCACAAAACTAGAGGTCCTGGGACGTTTTGTTTGGTGGTCTCTCATCACTGCACAATCTGTAAGTGTGCCCCATTTCTCAAAATGTTCTCTAAACTATAATCTGTAGTTTCAAAGCTCAGACCTCCAATAAGCAGTTTTCTCAACAGTGTTGGTTCCTTTGGATCATGGCCCCCCTCCTGGTGGCAGCAGGCTGGGAGTGACCTGGTGGTGGTTTTACCTCCATTTTGAGACCAGACTCACCTCTTCCAACTCCAGTTCAATATGGGACCGCCAGAAGGAGGCCTCCCCATACTTTCAATTTAGTGAATTACTGCTCTTCCCCACACACCATGTTCTTCATACCTCTGTGCCTTTTTATATATTATTCTTTCTTTCTGGTTCTCCCCTCACCTACTCCACTTCAAAAACTTTTACTCTGTTATACGTTTAGTTCAAACTTTGCAAATATTTCAGGCATATGTGGATGCTCTTTCTTTTGTATTCTGAGGCCCCTATGCATTTAGGTTCAACTGTCACATTTGTTTTTCACATGTCCATCTCCCTGTGGAGTTTGAGGATAGAAAGTATCTATCCTCAACACACACATATTCAATAAATGTTTTCTGAATCAAGTTTTTGCCACCACCTTTGAAATAATGGTTGTCACAATCATTTTTACACTTTTTCTAAAACATTTTCTTTAAAGAATATTTTCTGTAAAGTACTGTCAAATTATTGAAAGTAATCTCTTAAAATATAAGGCAACATATATTCAAAATTAAACTAAAATGTAACACTATTTAATGAGATGTTTACCTTATTGCTGGAAAAAAGCCACATTAATTTCACTATATTTAAGGGTAAAAAGGGCAAAACAAAGTTGTACTCTTTGATACTCAAATACTTGAAAGGAAATACTTGAAGGAAAATAAGAATGGCATCAAATTTCTAATATACCTTTCCCTCCTTAAGTTAATTAGGACTTTTATTACGTTTTAAAAACAGGGCTTCCCTGGTGGCACAGTGGTAGAGAATCTGCCTGCCAATGCAGTGGGCACAGGTTCGAGCCCTAGTCTGGGAAGATCCCACATGCCATGGAACAACTGAGCCCACGTGCCACAACTACTGAAGCCCGCGTGCCTAGAGCCTGTGCTCCGCAACGAGAGAAGCCACTGCAATGAGAAGCCTGCACACCACAACAAAGGGTAGCCCCCGCTCACCACAACTAGAGAAAGCCCGCATGCAGCAACGAAGACCCAACGCAGCCAAAACTTAATGAATTAATTAATTTTTAAAAAAGACAAAATGGTTCCTTAAATCAAAAGCTTTTGACAAAATTCAACACCCATTTATGATAAAAGCCCTCCAGAAAGTGGGCAAAGAGTGAACCTACCTCAAAATAATAAAGGCCATATATGACAAACCCACATCATTCACAATAGTGAAAAACTGAAAGCGTTTCCTCTAAGATCAGGAATAAGACAAGGATATCCACTCTTGCCACTATTATTCAACATAGTTTTGGAAGTCCTAGACACGGCAATCAGAGAAGAAAAAGAAATAAAAGGAATCCAAACTGGAAAAGAAGTAAAACTGTCACTGCTTGCAGATGACATGATACTATACATAGATAATCCTAAAGATGCCACCAGAAAACTACTAGAGCTAATCAATGAATTTGGTAATGTTGCATGATATAAAATTAATGCACAGAAATCTCTTGCATTCCTATACACTAACAATGAAAGATCAGAAAGAGAAATTAAGGAAACAATCCCATTCACCATTGCAACAAAAAGAATAAAAGACCTAGGAATAAACCTACCTAAGGAGGTAAAAGACTTGTACTCAGAAACCTATAAGACACTGATGAAAGAAATCAAAGATGACACAAACAGATGGAGAGATATACCATGTTCTTGGATTGGAAGAATCAACATTGTGAAAATGACTATACTACCCAAAGCAATCTACAGATTCAGTGCAATCCCTAGTGGCATTTTTTACAGAACTAGAACAAAAAATCTTAAAATTTGTATGGAGACACAAAAGACCTTGAATACCCAACGTAATCTTGACGGAAAAAAACAGAGCTGGAGGAATCAGACTCCCTGACTTCAGACTATACTACAAAGGTACAGTAATCAAGACAATATGGTACTGGCACAAAAACAGAAATATAGATCAATGGAACAGGATAGAAAACCCAGAAATAAACCCATGCACTTATGGTCAACTAATCTACGACAAAGAAGGCAAGGATATGCAGTGGAGAAAAGACAGCCTCTTCAGTAAGAGGTGTTGGGAACACTGGGCAGCTACATGTAAAAGAATGAAATTAGAACACTCCCTAACAGCATACACTAAAATGAACTCAAATAGATTATTAAAGACCTAAATGTAAGACCGGACACTATAAAACTCTTAGAGGAAAACATAGGAAGAACACTCTTTGACATAAATCACAGCAAGATCTTTTTTGACCCACCTCCTAGAGTAATGGAAATAAAAACAAAAATAAACAAATGGGACCTAGTGAAACTTAAAAGCTTTGCACAGCAAAGGAAACTATAAACAAGACGAAAAGACAACCCTCAGAATGGGAGAAAATATTTGCAAATGAATCAATGGCCAACGGATTAATCTCCAAAATATATATACAGCTCAAGCAGCTCAATATGAAAAAAAACAAGCAACCCAATCCAAAAATGGGCAGAAGACCTAAATAGACATTTCTCCAAATAAGACATACAGGTGGCCAAGAGGCCCATGAAAAGCTGCTCAACATCACTAATTATTAGAGAAATGCAAATCAAAGCTACAATGAGGTATCACCTCACACCAGTTAGAATGGGCATCATCAGAAAATCTACAAACAACAAATGCTGGAGAGGATGTGGAGAAAAGGAAATCCTCTTGCCCTGTTGGTGGGAATGTAAATTGATACAGCCACTATGGAGAACAGTGTGGAGGGTCTTTAAAAAACTAAAAATAGAATTACCATATGACCCAGCAATCCCACTATGGGGCATATACCCTGAGAAAACCATAATTCAAAGAGTCATGTACCACAATGGTCACTGCAGCTTTATTTACAATAGCCAGGACATGGAAGCAACCTAAATGTCCATCGACAGACGAATGGATAAAGAAGATGTGGTACATATATACAATGGAATATTACTCAGCCATAAAACGGAATGAAATTGGGTCATTTGTAGAGACGTGGATGGACCTAGAGACTGTCATACAGAGTGAAGTAAGTCAGAAAGAGAAAAACAAATATCGTATATTAACGCATATATGTGGAATCTAGAAAAATGGTACAGATGAACTGGTTTGCAGGGCAGAAATAGAGACACAGATGTATAGAACAAACGTATGGACACCAAGGGGGAAAGCGGGTGTGGGGGGGGATGAAATGGGGGACTGGGATTGACATATAAACACTAACATGTATAAAATAGATAACTAATAAAAAAATATCAAATAGAAGGAGAGCAAAAAGAAAAGTACACAGTCTGCTTCCCTTAAGCGCTACTGATATACTTTGCATTTAAGTTGCTTATGTGCAGTCTTGAGCAATAGATTCTAAAAGCTACAAAATTTTGATTGATTGAAAGTTTTATTGTTAAAAAAATTACAAAATGGTATCTTAAATCAAATGCTCACACAGGCAGCCGTCTCTTTATTCACTCACCTTCTTCATCTATCCATTTCATGGTGAAAAGCTGTTCGGTGTCGAAAGAACACATGTCTCGAACCTCACTACAAAGGCCCTCAAAGGAGATTGAAGGTTCAAAATGTGTTATCATGATATCCCTGAAAAAGAAAAGGAGTTTTAAGTTAGACAATGACTAAGACTAATAATGCTCTACATATTACTGAATGCCTGACCATTTGATGGACTTCAGTTATTTTGTGTGTGCACCAGCCTGTGTCGCTTCCAGTAAACTATCTCTGTAAAAAATAAAATACCAATATTGAATAATGCTTAAAGATAAAAATAGTGATTTTGTGAGAAACCTTAATTCAATCTCCCCTCCTCATTCAGGAAGCCTACCCTAACTGCTCTAACAGATAGTAGTTCCACTTTTGCTTTAATGTTAGTTATCAGAAGCTCACTCTTTTGTGAGGCATTCCACTCCACAAACAGCTCTATTACTGACAAACTCTGCATTATACTTAACTGAAATCTCTTTCAATCTCTAGTCCCAGATCTCCCCTCCCCCAAAAGTCTACCTTCATCCAAGAGATGGCCCTTCAAAAATTTGACAAAGGTCTGTCATGTCCTCTTCCTCAGCCCTGACTTCCACGGATTAATCACCCAGATTAACAACTCATTTGCCAAAATTTGTTTTAAAATAGGATTCATATTTTAAGGTAGACACCAAAAAAGATGAAGAAATTGACATAAACGTGTTTATTTTTATATTACTGTTGGATAAGTCACAGTACTTAAATAAAGCCACCTAGCAACTATTCACAACGAGACTTAAAAACATAACAAAATGTTTTAGAACAGAAGCCTGGGTTTTCCTCCAGGGAGCCATAAGAAGGCTCCCAGTGATCTAATCTCCATGTCGTAGCCAGCCACAGTCATCCTTTCAAAGGTAAGTCAAACAGACCGAATGACTCTTAATTTAACACACATATAGTGACCTCTGTCATAAGGGTTTTACAAAATTAATGTAGTTCATGTCTTTCCTTTGTTTTAAACTCTCCAAATGGCTTTCCCCAAAGTAAATGGAAATCCAAAGTCTCTAGCAGGGTCTACAAGGCCCTGTGTGAATGGCCCTAGCTGCCCCTCTGACCTACCTCTTCTATCACTGGACAGATAAACCAATGTTTATAGTCTACCATCTACCCCAGCTAGAATGTAAACTTGATTAAAGTAGGAATTTTGTTCATTATATTCCTAGTGGCCAACGCGGTGTCTAGCACAGAATGGGTATTCAATAAATATTTGTTGAAGAAAGGAAGGAAATGACACTGTGTTAGGGACTGTGCAAGCACACGTGTAGCTGGAACGTAGAACAGAGTAAGAAATAAGGTATTAAAAATTTTAGACATGTGCAAAAAAGTTAAAACTGCAGTCTTTAGGGGCTTTAAGCAGAAAGCCACACATAGAAACTGAATGGCCTTTTCTGGATAATCATTCTCTTTCTAAGCATCTCATGGTTTTCTGCCCCTGCCTCTTGGAACCCTCTTGCCTTAGCTTTCATAACAGTCTGCTTCCCTGGCTCCCTTTCTACTATTCTGAACACTTATTAAGTCTCCTCTATCTCCAATCACAAGACATTCTTCACAACCTCTCTCATATTCATTGTCTCTCTCTTTCTGAAACCTAATTCACATTCAATGTTTTAACTATTATCTCTATGTAAGGGTCTCCTAAATCTGTAATTCCAACTCTCTCTGTGGTATTTAAGACTCTTGATAAGCTTGTTCCAATTTCTATTCTCAATGTGATCGCACCATTCCCGACACAAACTCTTTATTACGGACACCTGTTTACTCAAACCGCCACACATAAGACCTTGATGATCCAAGTTTTAATCCTGACCTGTCCTCAGTTTAAGGAGGGAGGTGGGGATCTTTCTTTAACATCAACCTTCTTTCTTCAACACCAACTTTTTTCTTCAATATCAACTTCCATTAAAACTTTTTCAACCACATAAGCCTGATGGTCTATATTTCTAAACCTGTCCAACATGTATCTTATGTTCCAATTTTTGTTATTCAACTAATTATATACACACATCCTTAGCTAGATTATAAACAGCTGGAAGATAAAAATTCTTGCTTTTTAATATATTCACATAACTATTTACATAATAGGGACTCAAATATTTCTTAACTGAATGTAGAAGTAGTATTTTCCAGGAGAAACCCAACTTCTAAAAAGTGCACTCTTGACAAGGAAATATCACTGTTTATGTTTCCTTAGCCTATAAACATGTACAGAATATTTAGCATGTTTCAGGTGTTTGAACAAACATCTTATATGATCTTCATAATAACTGTCAAACTAGACCTACTAATCCTGTTTTACAGATTTAAAAAGCTTAGCACAGGGGAATATTTGCCAGAGTCTCACAGTTAGGAAACAGAATGCGAATTCAAATCCACATCTCCTAATGACACTCGTGGTGGATGCTGTGATCTGACCTGCCTGCTCTCCACCCCACCTCCAGAATCCCCCATTAGCAATGGAGCATTTGCCATCCCAGCTACCGGGAGTGCTACCAGTAGACATCCCCAGTCTTCAGCCTCCTTCAGAGATGTGACTGCTCGCCTATAGTCAAATTCCCTTCCTGGTCAGTCCACAACCAACAGCCAATTCAATATGGGGGTATAAAGGTCCCAGCCGTGACTCAGGAAAGCTCTGAAGTGTCAACTCATCTTCAGAACTCCCTGGAGGGTCAACTAAGACTTCTGTAGGGACTTCAGGGCATCTTGATTTTTTCCTACCTAAGCTTGCTTCTCCCCTTCTCTTCCATAGCTGTCAACCCCAAAAGCACTCCTGAAAAACCACCTGCATGCTAATCTGCAACACCACCTCCCACAGCAGCATCCACCCAACGCACAGCTATCATTAGATGTTATTTTGTGACAAAAGCATAATGTATAGTCAGTCAATTTCACTTTTAAGAGTTTGGCTAGGGACTTCCCTGGTGGTGCAGTGGATAAGAATCCACCTACCAATGCAGGGGACACGGGTTCGATCCTTGGTCTGGGAAGATCCTACGTGCCACGGAGCAACTGAGCCCATGCGCCACAACTACTGAGCCTGTGAGCCACAACTACTGAAGCCCGCTAGCCACAACTACTGAAGCCCACGTGCCTAGAACCCAGGCTCCGCAACAAGAGAAGCCACCACAACAAAGGGTAGCCCCTGCTCGCCACAACTAGAGAAAGCCCGTGCACAGCAACGAAGGCCCAATGCAGCCAAAAAATAATAATAAATTAATTAATTAAAAAAAAAAAGAGTTTGGCTAATAAAAACTGTCACCCTTGTTTCCGAGATTAAATGAGTCTACTTTAGTGTATGAAGCTAGTTAATTTTTTTTTATTCTTCAGAGAAAATACGTTGCCAGCATATATAAATTATACATATTTTACAGTCTGTCTCCCCCAGCTAAACATAAAATCCATGAGAGCAGGCATTTTGTTTTGCTCACTGCTGCATCACCAATATCTGAAGCAGCGTCTGGAGGAATGACATATACGAGGCAGCCATAGTATAATGGTTAAGACCATGAGAGCTAAAGCCAGTATGCTTGGGTTTGAATCCCAGTTCTATCACTTACCAGCTGTATAGCCTTAGGTGAGTTATTTAACTTCTCTGTTGGTTCAATTTCCTCATCTATAAAATGAGAATAATATTATCTCCTATGATATTTTAAGGATTTAATGGATTACGTGAATTCATGTTTAAAATACTTATAATAGTACCTAGCATATAGCATACTCTAAATGTGTTCAATAAATTTTAAAACATTATGTATTCATATAACACTTTAAATAGAAGCAGACCCTTATTAGATAAAAATAATCCAACCTTCTAAAAACTACACAGAAAAACAAAACAAAACAAAAACAGATGCTTCTGGTTTAATATGGTGGAGAGAACAAACATCTATAAGCTTTCATCCTAAGGGCCCAATGAAATGACAGAAAACTGAAATGACAAGTTTATCAAAGTCTTAGAACACGAAAAAGGCAGCAGCAGCAGACCAAAAAGTATGAGAAAATCCTAGATGATTGAAAACAGATGGGATAATTTATGGAGAAAATATACCAGCCCCCAAAACTAAAGTTAACAGGAACCCTTAAAAGAAGTTTTATTGACACAAGATTACTTTTCCTTCTCTAAGCATCTAAGCACACTTCTTGGCTTTTCAAGTGCATCACACTTCCATAAGAATTCATTATAAATGCTTTTTTAAATTACTTTAAAAAATAGGAGTTAAAGAACAGAATAATGTTATAAACCTTTACAATATAAAAATTACCAAGAAAAATCAAGATGTAGAGAAAGCAAAAGGAAGTGTAAATTCAAAAATGTCTCTTTCTTAGTGGAGAGTCAATACATTTAAAACTAATAATTAAATGTAAAAGCAGGGAACAAGAAAAAAACAAATAACTTGAAACTTAAAAATAGTCAAAGGACTTGAACAGACACTTCTCCAAAGAGGATATACAAATGGCCAACAAGCTTAGGAAAAAGATGTTCAGGGAGACGCAAGAGGGAAGAGATATGGGGATATATGTATATGTATATGTATAACTGATTCACTTTGTTGTAAAGCAGAAACTAACACACCACTGTAAAGCAATTATACTCCAATAAAGATGTTAACACAACATTGTAAATGAACTATACGCCAATAAAAAAAAAACATAATGAAATGTCACCTTACATCCATTAGGATGGCTACTATGAAAAAAATAGAACAAGTATAATCAAAGATGTGGAGAAATTAGCACCTTGTGCTCTGTTGGTGGGAATGTAAAATGGTGCAGCAGCTATAGAAAACAGTATGGATGCTCCTCAAAAAATTAAAAATAGTATTTCCATATGATTCAGCAATTCCACTTCTGGGTACATATATCCAAAAGAACTGAAAGCAGGGAATCCAAAAGATATTTGTACATCCACATTCATAGCAGCATTATTGACAATAGCCAAAAGGTGGAGGCAACCCAAGTGTCCACTGACAGATGAATACATAAACTAAATGTGATATATAAATACAAAGAAATATTACTCAGCATTAAAAAGAAAGGAAATTCTGACACATGCTACAATATGAATGAAGCTTGAAGAATGTTATGTTAAATGAAATAAGCCAGCCACAAAAAGACAAATACTGTATGACTCCATTTATATGAAGTATCTAGAGTAGTCAAATTCATAGAAACAGAAAATAGAATAGTAGTTGCCAGGGGTTGGGGGTTGGAGGAGAATGGGAGAGTTGTTAGTATGTAGTTTCAGTTTTGCAAAATGAAAAAGTTCTGGAGATTGGTCACATAATAATGTGAATATAGTTAACACTGCTCAACTGTACACTTAAAAATGGTTATGGGCTTCCCTGGTGGCGCAGTGGTTGAGAGTACGCCTGCCGATGCAGGGGACACGGGTTTGTGCCCCGGTCCGGGAAGATCCCACATGCCGCAGAGCGGCTGGGCCCGTGAGCCATGGCTGTTGAGCCTGCGTGTCCAGAGCCTGTGCTCTGCAATGGGAGAGGCCACAACAGTGAGCGGCCCGCGTACCTCAAAAAAAAAAAAAAATGGTTAAGATGGTCAATTAAAATTTTTTTTACCACAATTATAAATAAAAAAGAAAAGCGGGAGGAGGTATATTATTTAAGTTATAAATGTAACCACAAGAAGAACTAAAAATAGTCAGGAGAGGAGGCAATGAAGAAGTGCTAAATTCCTCATCTTCCACACTGATTAACAGATGTAATAAAAGAAAGAAGATTTTTTTTTTTTTTTTTTTTGCTGTACGCGGGCCTCTCACTGTTGTGGCCTCTCCCGTTGCGGAGCACAGGCTCCGGACGCACAGGCTCAGCGGCCATGGCTCACGGGCCCAGACGCTCCGCGGCATATGGGATCCTCCCAGACCGGGGCACGAACCCGTATCCCCTGCATCGGCAGGCAGACTCTCAACCACTGCGCCACCAGGGAGGCCCGAAAGCAGAATTTTAATAGTAGTGAACTCTAGGTTGTGGAACAGGGGATTAAGGAGAGACTAGAGATAGAAAGAAGATGTACTTTATATTGGGTTGGCCAAAAAGTTCGTTTGAGTTTTTAAGATGTTAGGGAAAAACCTGAACGAACTTTTTGGCCAAACCAATACTTAGACCTTTCTGAATGGCATGGAATATTATTATTTTTTCTACCATGTAAAGGTATGATTTTATGATAATTATAAATAAGATATAAAACAAATTTTAAATGACTGATATAAATAAATAAAATTGTTTTAATTTTTTTTAAAGATTTTTTTTGATGTGGATCATTTTTAAAGTCTTTGTTGAATTTGTTACAATATTGCTTCTGGTTTCTTTTTTTTTTTAATTTATTTTTGGCCGTGTTGGGTCTTCGATGCTGGGGGCAGGCTATCACTGGTTGCAGCAAGTGGGGGCTACTCTTCGTTGCGGTGTGTGGGCTTCTCATTGAGGTGGCTTCTCTTGTTGCGGACCACGGGCTCTAGGCATGCGGGCTTCAGTAGTTGTGGCACACGGGCTCAGTAGTTGTGGCTCACGGGCTCTAGAGCGCAGGCTCAGTAGTTGTGGCGCACAGGCTTAGTTGCTCCGCAGCATGTGGGATCTTCCTGGACCAGAGCTCGAACCCGTGTCCCCTGCATTGGCAGGCGGATTCTTAACCACTGCACCACCAGGGAAGTCCTTGCTTCTGTTTTATGTTTTGGTTTTTTGGCCGCGAGGCATGGGGGATCTTAGCTCCCTGACCAGGGATCAAACCCACACCCCCTGCAATGGAAGGCAAAGTCTTAACCACTGGACCACCAGGGAAGTCCCTGTTTTAATTATTTTTAAAATTTATATTTTAAAATAATAAGAAAATAGTTCCTTCTTCTAGTGACATTAAAAGGGAACCTGCTGGGGCTTCCCTGGTGGCGCAGTGGTTGAGAATCTGCCTGCCAGTGCAGGGGACACGGGTTTGAGCCCTGGTCTGGGAGGATCCCACATGCCGCAGAGCAACTGGGCCTGTGAGCCACAACTACTGAGCCTGCACGTCTGGAGCCTGTGCTCCGCAACAAGAGAGGCCGCGACAGTGAGAGGCCTGCGCACCGCGATGAAGAGTGGCCCCTGCTTGCCACAACTAGAGAAAGCCCTCGCACAGAAACGAAGACCCAGCACAGCCAAAAATAAATAAATAAATAAATAATTTTTTTTAAAAAAGGGAACCTGCTTACCTTAAAGCAATTTTTCTTTCAAAATATCCTCAAGGTTACTAGTATGAGGGGGTGAGGATTGAGAGAGTATATTTTAGAATTAAATCAGAAGAGAAGAAAAGGCTCCCACTGAATTTCCCTGGCAAAGAACAAGAGTGACATTATCTTTTCTGAATGCAAGGAGAAAAAATTAGTATGATCAGATGTCATCAAAATAAGACTTCCTTATTAAGGTCCACACGTAGTTAAAATTAACACATACGTAAGCACATCTGCAAACAATAGGGAATTTTCAGAAACCTTATTTTTCAAGAGCTGTAAAATATTTATCAGAAAATAAAAATATTTTTAAAACATCTGTGTAATCCTTTAAATATCATAAGTACATACATCCTAAAGGGACTCAAGGACGGAGTCATGATTTATCAACTGCCACTCCTTAAGTTCCAGGAACTAAAACATTTAAGGGAGTTTCTTATAAATAACTCTCCAAGTAATTGGAAAGCACCATGTTCATATACCCCACAATCACCAAATCCTTATTATAGTACCAAAGCTAAAAATAAGCTGCAAAATAAAGATATTACTTCTAAAGGTACAAAACAAATCATGCATGGAAGATTCTTTTTTTTCCTGGTTTTAACTTCAGTGTTGGCATAAATTAGCTTACCACTGGTCTTCAACAGAATACAGTCTGCTTCACCACAAAGATGCCCAAAATGGCAAATTTAGATATAGTTTTAGCTGAATTTTTTTTAAAAAAGGAAAAAAAAAAAAGCATTTTTAACTTTGCTTCAGCAGTCAAACAGTTTTAAGCATTCATTATGTTCCTATGTTCTAAAATATAGAATCTAAAGTTTTTCCTTAGGACTAATTGCTTTTAAAAATAAACCTGAAAAAGAACCATATTCAGTCCTTCTGCTTTCTCAACATAAGCTTCTCTCCTAAATTAAATATAGTACAATCAGAAAAAAAAAAAAAAGTTTTGGAGGCAGGATTAT
Organism: Mesoplodon mirus; assembly: GCF_964341445.2. Taxonomy (NCBI): domain Eukaryota; kingdom Metazoa; phylum Chordata; class Mammalia; order Artiodactyla; family Ziphiidae; genus Mesoplodon; species Mesoplodon mirus. The sequence continues at coordinate 59,562,541 of NC_138982.1, forward strand.
CCATGGATGGTAAAACCACTGGGTCAAAGGCTTTAGGGAAATATTCATACAATCTCAAAGTATCCCTCCTCAAATTAATTGTTAATTATAAGAAAACCATAATGAAACTTCCATTTTTAAAAATCAAGAGATAGAAAACGGACTTGAAAAGAATAACTGTGAAATATGAATTTGACAATAAAGGAAAAAAGTAATCTTAAAAAGCCCCATCAATACAGTAAAAGGGTAAAGGGAAATTTCTCTGAAGGGTAAGACTCAGCTTTGTATTATGCTTTACTAAGCCTCGAAGTTATCATCCATAAAATGGAAATAATGATATCTGCCTCTCAATATTGTTAAAAAAAAAAGTTAGCATTTTTTGCCAATTGTATTTGCAAAAATTTTAAAGACCAATAACATGCAACGGGAGCATAAGGAAAATGCTTCATTTATACACTTGCTGGGAATGTCAATGGATATGTTTTTGGAAGATAATATCAAGTTTTAAAGCAGGCATATCTTTGACCATGCTTGCAAGAATACATATTAACTATAAGGATGTTCCTTCAACATGATTTGACAAAGGGATTTAATGAAAGTTCATCAATCAGAAAAAAAGATTAAATGAATTATGGTATAACAATACTATGGAACACTATGTACCAATTATAATGAAAGAGGTGGATTGCTCTATCTGTATGTATCTACCTATTTATCTGTCTATCATGACATGGAAAAATGACCATGAATGAAAAAACTCAAGTTAAAGAAACATGTATAGAAATATGAACCCATTTATTGGAACAATAAAAGGGTGTGTCTGTGTGTATACACACACCTACACTTACAGATACATTGATATGATGTAGAATACCCCCAACTGTTAACAATGGCTATCCCTACGAAGAGGGGGCGAGAAGCTACTTTATATATCTCTGTATTTGTAAAATTTAGCTTTAGTGCCTTGTCTTTGTGATCTGTATTTGGCCATTGGAGGCATTTTTGTTCCTATCATCATTCTCAGCCATGCTCCTACATAGGTTAGCTGTCATGCAGAGTGCTGGGGACACAGAGCAGGCACACAAAAAACAGTTGGTCAGTTAATTCTAGACATTTCCGCCTGGATGCTCCCAAAGCACCCTGAGTTCAAAATTTGAGTACTTGCTCCAGGTAATTAATTACCCTCTCTAATAAATCTCTTTCTTTTTTATTCCCTAGTCTCTCCAAATGAGAAATCCATGCCTGACTCAGACCCTCTCTCTTCTCCACAGGCAATCATTCTAATTCATATTGACTCTACCCCCTAAAATCACCATTGAATCCATATGCTCTTTTCCAGCTCCTCAGAATCTCTCACTTGGACTACTTCCAAAGCCTCCAGATTAGTCTCATCCATTGCTAATTCGTCTACTATACTGATTCCAAGAATAACCTTTCTAAACTAAAAATCTAAATTGTGCATCCCTCTTACTTAAAACCTTCACCAACGAGAAAAAGTCTGAAGCCCAAAGTATGATATTTGAGAGTCTTCATGACCTAGTGCTTGTGAACCTTCTTATTAGCTCACTTCTCATCGGTGCCCACTTCACACTTTATGTCCTAATGAGGAATGACTATGGGACTTAAAGACTAAACTGATCTTAATTCTCCAAACGTATCATGCAGCTGTGCAATGCCTGGAATGACCTCCCACCCAACATCATAATCCACCAGGCAAACCTACTTATCCTTTAAAAGCATCAGACAACATTTCATCCTCTTGGAGGGCTTCCCTCACCCCAAACTTCTCCCCAATAGCCATCCTAGCACGTACTTTACACACACACACACACACACACACACGCACACACACATCCCTTTATTAACTTTTTAAAGTCTTTCCTCCCACAAGTCTCTTGGTTCCTCAAGGACAGAGCCTTGTATTATCGACTCTACATCCTCTGTGCCCACCCCAGTACCATGTGCCTGGCTTATAGTAGTTGTTCAACAATATTTATTAAACTGAGTGAGTTTAAACACATTTTGGTAAAATGTGAAATCCTAAACAAGACTGGAATGTTTAAAATCGTGTTTTGATTAGGCTCATTTCAACCATAAAAGAAACAAACACTCAAGTTACTTTAATAAGAGGTTTGGGAGCTGTATTAGAAAGCTACCCAGGAAATTTTTTTCTGTAGAGAGCTGCTTTTTTCTCCTGTTTCCTCAGCCCTTCAGTTTGCACATGGGTGATCCTGGCCTCACCAGCCTCTCCCAAAGCTCTTCAGCTACAGTCCTCACTGCTAACAAGCAATTTATCTCCACATTATCTAATCCAAATTTCTGAGAGGGTTGTTTTGGTTTTGGCACCAGGCCACCATGTCCCTTCTTTCTCTCTGGTGAAGCTACGGATCTGCTGCCTTATGGTTAGGTGACATGTCAGAAGCTCCATGACCAATGACTCACATTCCCCCAACTTTCAACTTAATATATCATTTTTATTTCCTTAGAACCATTGCTAAAGTATATCACTAAAATTATTTTGCAATACTTTTAAAAACAAGTCTTGCCAAGACTTGTTCACAGTGAGAAAAATCCTGCATACTTCACTGAACTAGCTATACTTTCCAAATATGCAAGGAGTTCATCGTTTTTATTTGTAGATGTTCACAGAAAGAATCCTCTGGATTCATAACTGCTCAACAGCACTGGTTTAAAAAGCTTTTTTACAAGCTTTTTGCAAAATTTCTCTTACATTTATAATGTAAAGAAATGAGTAATCCAGACATTTCCTTGTTAAATTTTACCCTGTAATATCAAGTAACTTTATAGAACGATAGCACACACAATGGCAATCTACCACTAACCCACAAAACCTGTTTCTCCTCCTCCAAACTAACACCACAAGGTAATGATTGAAGGAAGGCAGGCCACTCGTTGACAAGCTCCTGTGGTGAGGAAAGAGGAGTACAGGCCAGGAGACAGGCACTCTTAGGTGGCCTCCAGTAAAATCAGATTCTCAGTGCTAATAATCTCCTGAATAAAAATTAGAAAAAGGCTAATTAAATATCTGCTATATCTAGGGAGACATCCCAGTTGCACTAAGAACAAATTAAACAGCATGAGAACACTAAACACATCATTGAAAGGAGACGGCAATTCCTTCACTAAAATATTCTGGCTATTCTGGGATTTCAATATTCACTGGAAAGAAATATTGTTAGCAGGAGATGGGGGAAAATTGATAATGGCCGTCAGATGATCTGAAGGAAAAGAAACTTTTTCAAATGCAGATTGTCCTTACATTTCTTGATGGTAAGGGAAGAATTTTCTACTTTAAAATCAGGCAGGTGTTCTACTTAGCCAATCTGTTTATTAACTATCCTCACTGGTGACTCATTTTAGTTTCATTTGTAGTAATGGGCAGCTGACTATGTAATATAACCATCAGTTTAGACTATTGTTAATAAACATATAATCTTAACAGATGTAATTTCAGAGGACAGAAATTGGTACAATTTAGAGTGCTGATGTTGTCTTTAAATGAGGCTTGGAATGAAGGCACTATTAGAAAGTTTTCGTTGAATAGAAGCACTAAAGGGCAAGGGGTTGATTCATTACTTAGCAAAATTCATAGGTTTTTAAAAACAAGCAAAGAAAATGTTAACTTGAATGTCTTGGAGACGTTTTAGTCAAGCAGTAAAAGGGTTATAAGTCCTTATGCTCTTTTATTTATTTATTTTTAATTAATTTATTTTTTAAAGGGAACTTTTAATTTATTTAATTTATTTATGTTTGGCTGCATTGGGTCTTCGTTGCTGCGCACGGGCTTTCTCTAGTTGCCACGAGCAGGGGCTACTCTTCGTTGTGGTGCGCGGGCTTCTCATTGTAGTGGCTTCTCTTGCTGTGGAGCACAGGCTCTAGGCGTGCGGGCTTCAGTAGTTGTGGCATGCAGGCTCAGTAGTTGTGGCACGCAGGCTCAGCAGTTGTGGCTCGCAGGCTCTAGAGCGCAGACTCAGTAGTTGTGGTGCACGGGCTTAGTTGCTCCGCGGCATGTGGGATCTTCCCGGACCAGGGCTGGAACCCGTGTCCCCTGCATTGGCAGGCGGATTCTTAACCACTGTGCCACCAGGGAAGCCGTCCTTATCCTCTTTAAAAAAAAAAATAATTGGAGCAATAAACCAAGAAAATATTATATGATACCTACATTCTAAAGACTTTGATTTCTTTCCAAAGGAGAAGCTTACAATGATTTTAATTTACTAACTAGGCCTATTTACAGTTGTCAAACTAATAAAAATAGGAAAAAAGGAAGAAGCACTAGTTTCTTCGTGTTTCATAGTTGGAATCATTGGAAACTACCTAAATTTAATAAGTCAAAAATTTATATTATTTAAAGTCAGAAAGGTAAACCGGAGAACTAAAAATTATACTGTAACAATCAAAACTTGAGAGGCATCAGGGAGTGAGGAAGCAAAATGTAGTGTGCATCCAATTCCGCATCTTTCAGAGGAAGGAATCAATAGATACCATGTAAAGTTGATAAATCACCAAACGGAAGTATAAGTTTTAAAGTAATAAAGGCAACCTCCAGAAGAACAAGAAATAAACTATCAATAGTAATTACCTCTGAAGGTTGGGAGGACCGAATGGGGAACACTTTTTATTTTATACTTCTGAACAATTTGCACTTTCCTACCATGTGCGTATATTTATTTTTAATCTAGTTTTTTAAACTGTCAATAATCAGACACTATTTAAAAAAAAGAAACTGTACTATATTTCATTCTCTGCACCTAACAACTCACAGACCGTCAACTATAAAGTGGAACATATTCTAAAGTGAAATATCTCATCTGTCAAATCAAAGGTAAGGTAAAGGAAGCAAAGCTTTTTTTCTCCACAGTGCAAAGTGCATAGCTATTGTTTGAAAACCAAGACTTCCCTGATCAATTTAAGCAAAAACACTGTTACTGTCCAAAATAACTCCTCTAAACTACTCCTGAATACAGTCAAGCTAATGAACAGAGAGAGGTCAGAGGCTTCATTGCAGCAAACAAACTAGGAAGTCCTTACATCAAATCAGTAAGACATTTAGGGGCTTATATTTTCTTTGAAATGAAAACAAGAGAGGCATTTTGAAAGTTCACTATCTTCACTGATCCTCTAAGGAATGTAAAAGTATGTACTGCACTTTCAAACCTCCTAGTGCTTGAGTTTTTTAAAGCAATTTACTTCTGCTTGAACAAGCAGTAAGACAGGCCACGGGGTTGGGTGTTCTGTTAACCCTTAGTTTCAAACCTTTATGCTCACACTAACAGTTCAACTTTCTAATGCTCCCAAATATACTTATCTCAAAGAAATTTCAAACCACAGTCATACTACGGAATATGATTTAATACACTGATTTTAGGACCGGATTATTTCTGGTAACCACAATAGTTATAACTTAGGTAATAATATGAGTAAAGATCACAGATTTTAAAACTGTGCCTGTGCTCATCCTCTTCTCTTCTTGCAATATCTCACCCTATCGGACAGTCCTTGAAGCAACACTGACAAAGAAGCGTTCACAAATTTTAATTTACACATATACAACCTAATCTTGGCGAGACATAAGTACCTAATGCATATCCCTGAAAACGTATCAACTTTACTCAAATAATAACTCCTATGTCTAATATACTGGCAGCCTGATCACAGTCCAGATATACGTCACGAACTCTTATATGTGATAAAGACAAACCTTACTTAGAGAACCAGAGGCTTTAGGCCTGCTGGTAATCAAAAGGGTCAACAAACTGAAGCAATCCTGTCTTTTACCCATGGTAAACTTAGCTAACTAAGGCATCACTCAGAATCAACTCTCAACCCCCAATACATCCAGACTTAAAGACGTAAAGCTCTTGTAAATCTCTTGGTAGGCGAGTCTCTCGGACCCACCAGGTGGACCTACTTACTCCAAGGCTCCTCCCTCGGACCCTGCTCAGGACCCTCGGCCGCGCGATTCCAGGGCGCCCTGCGCCACACCTTGGGGGTGCCGCAATCCAGTGCCCCGTGCTCCTCCCCCGACCACTCGGTCACCCATCCCGAGTCCCCCGACTTGCCCGCCCAGCCCATCCCTTCCACATCTCCAGCCCCACACCCGCCCCCCCTCCAGGCCAAGTCCAGCTGGCCTCTCCCCTTCCCTCTCACCCCCACCCCCCACCCCACACACTCACCCGCGGTAGTAGGCTTTCACCCGGACCTGGTGAGAATGGTCCCCGCTGCCGCCGCCGCCTGCGATCGGGTGAGACATGGTACTGCTGTCTCTCTGGGTCGGCATCTCCTTCCTCCCCCGCCTCAACGCTGGAGGCCGAGGGTGCGAGGGGCGCACCGGGCGCCGTAGGGGACTCCGAGGCCCGAGTTTCTCCCGGAGCCGCGGCTGCCCGCTCGCCTACCTGTCCTCCACGCCCGCGGCGCGGGCCCAGAGGTCGCCTCGCCGGGGCAGCCGGAACCGCACGGCTCCCCCCACCGCCAGCAGCCGACACTGCCTCTGCTGCCGCCGGGGCCCAGCACGCCTCCCACCTCCGCCCCTCCCACCTCACTCGCTCCAAAGGCCCACATTCCGGGGAAGGGCGGGTGAAACCATCGATCCAACTCAAGATGCCCGGCTGAACCATTCTTACGGGGGCAAGGAAAAGGGGAGAGAGGAGGGGGGATGCTGAACATCACAAAAAACTTGCCGGCAGGGGCCTTTTGTGGGCTGTAACTGAGAGAATGTGAAGACTGAGGTAACTGTAGTTCTGTAAAAAGCCCCTCCCTACAAGGAAAATGGTGGTGGGACAAATTCTGCGGCATCTCACCCCAGTTTCCTGTCTTGGTCGCGTCCGCGGTCAGACGGCTAGGGACTCGGAGTAGATTTGCCGGGCGGGTTTCTGGGACTTGGAGTCCCCATGGGATTCTGGGACTTGAGGTTCTTTACGTGTAGAGCGTCCCGCCTTCTTGCTGACCGTGTCTCCAGCTTGTGCCACGGGAGCCGTCGGCGTGGAAGTCCTGAATCCACCGTGGGCACCTGAGGACACTGGAAATGATTGGGGTTCGTCACAATCTAGACTTTGTTCTCTGGTGAATTCTTCCAATTGCATAAATCATCTCAATCATACAGTACCTTTTCTGGATAGAAGAATTTGGTTACTGCCCAGCATAGCCTCTTTTATGAAAAGAATTAAGTATAATATATGTAACAAATGTAATAATGAATGTAATAAAGGAAGAAACTCAACTGGAAGGTATGATGGTAGATTGACTTTTCTTCCTTCGCCGCCCCCCCCCCCATATCTTGGCCCTTGTGGATTGCCACTGCATGGAACAGGTGCACAATGAATATTTAGCCAATCAGTCAACCCATCCAACTATCCATGCATCAGCATTTTTTAACATCGTTAAAACATTGTTAATATCGACCGTTTTCCATAGTGGCTGTGCCGATTTACATTCCCATCCTAATTTCATTTTTTATTATTCATTACTAGTGCATAGAAATACAATTGATTTTGTATATATCTTGAATCCTACAAGCTTGCTGAACTCATTAGTTCTAATAGTGTCTCGGTGGATTCCTTAGAATTTCCTGTGTGCAAGATTATGCCATTTTAGAGTACAGATTGATTTACATCTTCCTTTCCAATCTGGATGTCTTTTATTTTTCTTGCCTGATTGCATTAGATAGAACTTATAGTATTATGTTGAATAGAGAGAAGTATGTTAACATTCTTGTATTGTTCTCAGTCTTATGTGGATAGTTTTCAGTCTTTCACCGTTAAATGTGATTATTGCTTTAGTTTTTTTGTAGATGCCCTTTATTGGGTTGAGGAAGTTCCATTCTATTCCTAGTTTGTGGCCTATTTTTATTATGAAGGGTGTTGGGTTTTGTTTAGTGCCTTTTCTGTGTCTATCGAGATTATCATGTTGTTTTGTGCTTTATTCTCTTGGTGTGATATGTTACATTAACTTTTAGATGTAAGCCAGTCTTGCATTCCTGGGAAAAATCCCTCTTGGTTATGACATATAATCGTTTTTATACGTTGCTAAATTCGGTTTGTTAATATTTTGTTGAGGAATTTTGAATCTACACTCATAAGCATAGTTTCCTTTAGTTCTTTAGACATGTTTGTAACAGCTGCTTTGAAGTCTTTGTGTGCTAAGTCCAACATATGGGTCCTCTCAAAGACAGTTTCTGTGTGTATGGGTCCCATTGCCTGTTTCTTTGTATGTCTCATAAGTTTTTTTGTTGCAAACTGTACATTTCCATGGTAGCAACTCTGAAGACCTATCCAGATTGGCTCTAGGTCTGCTTGTGGTTGTCGTTGTTTGCTTGTTTATTTGTGAGTTGGCCAGACTTGGTCAGTAGACTCTTGTTTCCTCCGCAGTGTGCAGCCTCTAATGTCTCTCCTCAGAAGGTGCAACTTTGGCATGCACACCGTCACCCTGACTCCTTGTCCCTCCCCTGGGGGATGACAGTGGTTTTAGTCAGGTTCTCTTTGACTGTCTCTTTTCCTCATCTCCCTATCAAGCTTTTGGCTGGTTTGCCTTTATGGATATGGCTCCCAGCTGTTAGCCTCCACTAATTGGCAACTGATTGCTCCAGTGTTTTTGACAGTGCCCTGGGGCATAAAATTGTTCTACAGTCTGATCCAATGGTCCTTTTTTATTTATAATTTTCACCAGTTATGGTGGTTTCATTGGGGAGAGTATACAGGGAGCTCCTCATGCTTCCATTCTGGAAGTGCTCTGACATTAATTTTTAAAGTCAGTGTGATGCAATTAAAATAGATACAGGGGCTTCCCTGGTGGCGCAGTGGTTAAGAATCCGCCTGCCAATGCAGGCGACATGGGTTCGAGCCCTGGTTGGGGAAGATCCCACATGCCGCAGAGCAACTAAGCCCGTGCGCCACAGCTACTGAGCGTGCACTCTAGAGCCCGCGAGCCACAGCTGCTGAGCCCGCGTGCCACAACTACTGAAGCCCACGCGCCTACAGCCCGGGCTCTGCAACAAGAGAAACCACTGCAATGAGAAGCCCGCACACCGCAATGAAGAGTAGTCCCCACTTGCTGCAACTAGAGAAAAGCGTGCGTGCAGCAACAGACCCAACACAGCAAAAAACAAAATAAATAAAATTAAAAAATTAAAAATTAAAATAAATAAAATAGATACAAGACACAGACAGTTAAGCATATAGGATAATCAGGGCACAGAAATTATGTCATTTTTAGTAACAAAATATGAGAAACTATTGAGCCATCTCTTTAGTTTAAAGAAACAGGACACTCTAAAAGGGTTTAAAAGAAACCTGGCATCACATTAATCATATCTTTAGGAAAATCTGGCTTCCTTTCTGTAGATTGAGCTGCTCTAACAAGAAAATGTCTACTCAGAATAGGTAGGCCTTTATATTCAATATTAACTAGCCTCACCAGTGTGTCCTGCTGTACATAGATCAAATATGAAAATTTGTTTTTCATGTTCTTTATGCCATCTAATAAATCCTGCTGCTGGATCTTTGATGCCTGTTTCTCAACTGAGAATCACATGATACAAAATGGGAAGTCAATGATAAACATTGTGAAAAAGCCTCCCACGGCCCATTTTCTTTCTGTTGTACTTAAAATGGTGCTTACTAGTACCTTCAACTTTGGGTAAGCCTGCCTCCCTTCACCTAGCATTCTTCTGTGGTTTCATTAAGCATTTGATCATGTCACTAAAAAGAGAGAAAAGTGTTTCAACTGCAAGTCCTGATCATTTGGAGGGACTCTGTGACCTGTAGAGATAAATACTGGGCTCTGAGCTAAATTATACTTGCTTTTGGATCACTGTGATGACTTGAATAGCAAAAAAATTAATTAATGCTCAAATCCACCAGCTTAAGGGATTTAAAATATTTTTGGCCCACATTCTCTCATTTTGTCATTATCAGAGTGCCTGTCCCAATGTGGAGCAAAGAAATAAGCTGCTTGGTGAATGGAATGAGATAATAAATAGTAGACACATGTCCTGCGTAATCATGTGCTAATAGTATTACATTAATTGTTTTACTTAACCTTCAAGAGCAAAAGTTGTGACCCAAACTCCTGATTGGAGTCCTGACAGCTGTTAGTAAGAGTTTAGTTTTTATTCTGTTAATTACCCTTACTGAGCTAGCATAGATAGCAAACAATACCCCCATGACTCCCTTTCCCCCTTCTTTCTCCTGTGCCTTCTCACTGCCCCATTGACGCCGCCAGCTTTATCTGGGTACTCCCTTCACTGCAGCCACATACACTCATTTCCATTGCAGTTCCACAATCTCTCTCCCACAGTACATATAATGATGTACAGCAGTTTGAGCCTTAATTTATTTTGCCTTTGAAATAAAATGTCTTTGTTTTAATGAACTATCAGTGGAGAGTTCCATTAAGCCAAAGAGACAGCAAAATAAATAAATAAAATAATATAAAACATTTACTTAATGAAAGTCACTGAATAGCCAAAGATGTCTGAGAAACCTCAACATAATTAACTCCTATGGGGTTAGTTGGTGCAGGCATTATGCTCTCCCCTTCTTTTCAAGAAAGTTACAATCCAGATAGGATGTCAGGACATACCAATAAAGAGAAAAAATGCAAAATGGGAAAGTGCGCCAGTAAGTGACAAAGAATAATTGCAACAGCTCCCGAGTGCTACCTCATCTTCTTTAGGAACCAGAAGAACCCACCTGTGTCTGGCTTAACTGAAAGGCACAAAGTTGACTAGTAAAATGTCAGGTTGAAAAAGCCTCCATCAAAACACACAAACTTCTTTTCAAAGTATCATTTGTTTAATGATGTTGGCACACCAAGTATGCTGTCCCTAACAGCAGTCAACCGTTAAATGTAAGCTACCCTCCAATTTGAAGAGGCAAACCTGTTCTTGAGGATGGCGTATCCAATTGAAAATGTAAACCTTATCTAATAAATTCTCCCCACTCCAGCAGCTCACCCACCCCAGCATTGGCCTCCTTCAGTACCCTAGTTCTCGGGGACTTCCCTGGTGTCCAGTGTGTGAGACTCCACGCTCCCGATGCAGGGGGCGCGGTTTCGATCCCTTGTGGGGGAACTACATCCCGCATGCATGCCTCAACTTAGAGTTCACATGCTGCAACTCAGAAGCCCACATGCCGTGCTTCTTAGCCCGCAACTAAGACCCAGCGCAGCCAAGATAAATAAATAAATATTAAAAGAAAATAATAACCTAGTTCTCTCTCACAGCCTCTGGAGTACACTCCTCTCCCACACAAGGTTGTCAACCCGTCTTCACCCCTCCCACAGAGGACTAGCTCATTTTCTCTACCACCTCCACCTACTTCCTACTGGACTCAAATCTTTTCATATTGAATTTCTGCTGACCTCGAATTAAACCACATCCCGTTTTGGGCCACAGAGAAAGCAAGGGGGAAAAGCAGAGCTTATAGTCTGTAATGATTTTTTGGCTGCTTAATCCCATGTACAATGTCAAGGGGAACAGCACTCCAGAGATAAAGCTGCCTGTTTGTTCACCTGTACGTGCTTATCACCCTGTGATTTAGGCATGAGATGTTCTACTGAATTGGTATGGCTTCCCATTCTGGAAACTAACAAATTATAAATCAGCCTATAATTAAATTAATAAGGGCTCCAGACACTGAGACTTTTAAAGCAAAGCATTATTAGATGCCTCAAGAGCAGGAATCTTACCTTCTAAGTTCTTTTTGGCACTTAGAAAATTGTTGGTATTCGACAAATTTTAAATTATTTAATTTAATATTGAAATAATTTTCTGTTGGTTTATGTCCACTTAAATACTAAAATTAATCTTACTGTCATAGGAAGGAAGCTGACAACACCAAATAAGCAGAACAAGTCTTCATTTTCTGTTTGCTTTGTTAAAGCTGTGACCTGAAAAATTAGTTCAACTTGCTGAGCAATCTGTTTGCTCAAGTCAAACACAACTCCTAAGAAAGTGACTCTCCTTTTACCTAAGGTGGACTCTTCCAACTAGAATCACGGGAATGGTTGAATTTACTAGCTGGAAGTTACTTTGTATCATCCAGGTCAGTCTTTTCAAAGTTTGATAACCATACAGATTAGGCAGGGATTTTGTTAAAATGCATATTCTGATTTAAAAGGTCTGATGCTTCTGGTCCCCCAATGACAGTTTGAAGAACAAAAAATCTACACCTCATTTTACAAATGAAGTCCAAAGAACTGAAATGACAGTGACTTTATCACTGTTCCAATGTTTTCCATTATTTAGCCTAATTTTAAAATACCATAAATTTGAAACAAGGACTGAGTGATTTCTGGCAGATGAGGAAAAATGATTAATTTCACAAAATTCTTAGTTTTGATTTGTTTTTTGTTTGTTTTCCATGATCTAACCACCACATGCTAAAATGCTGTGGAGATTCATTGTTAGTAGAGAATCACTTTAATCCACACGTAATCTGTTCTTATCATAATCCATTAACAGGCTCACTGTGTTCCCATAGGTGCATGGCAGTGTACTGAGTATCATGTCATGATATACTCACTCTTCCATTCAGCCACCTTTTCTATTTTACCTTAGTTAAACAGTTCCAAAGATTCTGGTTATGTTCTGCAGGGCACTGTTCAATATGAGGCTAGATTATTCCATCTCCTTCTTCCACCTCATAACTAGAAAGCAAGCTTCAGATAAGAAGAGAAACAGGATGTCTTTTCTCTACTTTTTTTTTTGGCCATGCCACAAGCCATGCAGGACCTTAGTTCCACCAACCAAGGATCAAACCCGTGCCCCCTGCAGTGGAAGCATGGGGTCTTAACCACTGGACCACCAGGGAAGTCCCTGTTTCTCTACTTTCTGACTCAGTAATTTAAAAACTACAGCTCAGAGTTTCCCTGAGAGTTAGTTTAATTTACTGGGTTCTGGGGGGAATTCTGCCAATCTCTTTTATCCTTTTCATAGAATTTTAAAACCTTTAATAGTAATATTAAGAAATATTTAAATATGTACATGTACTAATTATTAGTTCTCTGGTGTCTCCACTCCTCTAGGAAAGCAAGTAGAGGGTCACTAGTAATTGTCCAAAGGAGAGAAGGTGCTTCTCCCTTTGAGCCTGTCACCCTGAGCCTCTAGGGAAAAACAGAATGAAACTTAAGCCTAATAGCTTCTTATTTTAAAAATGAATTCAATAAAAACACAAATAATGTAAAGAAATATCTGTTGCATGTGCACTAGGTACAAAGCCCTATATTTCATACAATAAATGTAAAATGCAACTTTTGCCCCTGAGTCTAGTTGGGGCAGTCTACTTAGGAAGTTCACACATAAACCGGTGATAAATAATTCAAGATTACATAAAAATCCAAAGCACTAGGGCAGTACAAAACAAATTGCTAATTTTGTGGAAGAGCAAGTAAGAGCTATAGAAGTTCAGAGAAAGGAGTGATTATGTCCAGCTAGGGTGGAGAAAAAAAATTTTTTAATCTCTGATAGCAGTTATCTCAGAAGATAAGAGTGATATGAAACAGAAACAGCGGTCTTTCATCTGGAGAGGACTTTCTCAAGGCCTACTAACTGAAAAAATGCTTTATGGAGGCCTAACTGAAAAAAAATCCTTTGTTAAGTTGTAAAGTCATAATGTAATTTCAAAGAGACCTGGGATCTCTGGCAAATTAACATGAGATAGGCCACAGGCTGCTATTAAGCCTTGTCAGGTCTGCTTTTCCTTACTGGAACCGTGACCTCCAAGACCCATTCCAGTGTAGGATTGTAAGATTCTCGGACCCCTTGGAAACTTCTGGTTTGAAAACTTTACTAGACTGTGAGTTCATGTATAAAACTTCCCCAGCATCTAGCAAAGTCTATGGCACTTGGTCCGTGTAGGTTGACACTAGGATTCTCAAATCAGCTTTTCATTTATTGAACACGTTTTTTAAGGGTTTACTACATCATAGTCCCATGCTAGACATGCAGGTAGTAATATAAAAAACCTTGCCCTCAAGGAGCTCACACTAGCAGACATGTGTCAATGTAAAGGGCCAAGACAATTCAGTGGGGGAAAAAAATAGGTCTTTTTTTTGGGGGGGGGGTTAATTTGTTTTAACAAATGATGCTGGAACAATTGAATATCCATATACAGAAGAATGAAGTTGGACTTCTACCTCAACCATTTACAAAAATTAGCTTAAGATGGATCAAAGATTTAAGTATAAGAGCTAAAATTATAAAACTCTTAGAAAAAAACACAGCAGGAAATCTTTGTGACCTTAGATTAGACAATGGATTCTTAGATTGCCACCGAAAGCACAAATAACAAAAGAAAAAGATAAATTGAACTTCATCAAAATTTAAAATATTGGTATTTCAAAGGACACAATCAAGAAAGAGAAAAGTCTTCCCATAGAATGGGAGAAAACATTTGCAAATCATATGTCTGATAAGGGACTAGTATTCATATATACAAGTAACTCTTACAACTACAAAAGACAAATAACTTAATTTCTCTTTGTGGGCAAAGAATTTGCATAGACATTTCTCCAAAGAAGACATACAAATGGCCATAAAAGCATTAAAAAAATTCATTATTAGTCATTAGGGAAATGCAACTCAATCACTTCATACCTACTAGGTTGACTATAATCAAAAGACGGATGATAACAAGTGTTGGCAAGGGTGTGCAGAAATTGGAACCCTCATACATTGCAGGTGGGAATGTGAAGAAGTGCAGCTACTTTGGAAAACAGTTTGACAGTTTCTCAAGATGTTAAATATTGAGTTACCATATGACTCAGCAATTCCTTTCCTAGTTATATAACCAAGAGAATTAAAAACATACGTCTGCACAAAAAGCAGTACACAAATGTTCATGTAAGCATTATTCACAGTAACTAAAAAGTGAAATCGAACCAAATGGCCATTAATTGAAGAATGGATAAACAAAATGTGGTATATCCCTAAAATGAAGTAGTATTCATCTGAAAAAAGGAATGAAGTCCCGAAACACATGACAATGTGGATAAACCTTGAAAACATTAAGCTAAGCAAAAGAAGCCAGACACAAAAGGCTACGTATTGTATAATTCCATTCATATTAAATGTCCATAATAGACAAATCTATAGAGACAGAAAGCAGATTAGTGGTTGCCAGAGGTTTCAGGAAAGGGGGAATGGGGAGTGATTGCTTAAAGGTCTTGGAGTTTCTTCTGGGGTGATGAAAATATTCTGGAATTAGATAATAGTGATGGTTACATGACATTGTGAATATACACTGAGTTATATGCTTTAAACAGATGAATTTTATGTGAATTATATCTCAATTAAAAGTAAATACATGGGGCTTCCCTGGTGGCGCAGTGGTTGAGAGTCTGCCTGCCGATGCAGGGGACACGGGTTCATGCCCCGGTCCGGGAAGATCCCACATGCTGCGGAGCGGCTAGGCCCGTGAGCTGTGGCCGCTGAGCCTGCGTGTCCGGAGCCTGTGCTCCGCAACGGGAGAGGCCACAACAGTGAGAGGCCCACGTACCGCAAAAAAAAAAAAAAGTAAATACATGGTAAGTATTATTAGAGGAGTATAAACAGAGTACTATGAGAGCACTAACTCCATCTGGGTGAGGCTGTGAAGCCCAAAGGATGAAAAGGTTGAGCAGAACCTGAAGAATAATGCCAGATGACAATAGTGGGTGGAGAGGGTCAGCATATGGAAGAGGCCAGAGCATGTATTTTGCAGGTGGACTTCGGTTCCAAAGCTCATCCTGCCACTTACTAGCAGTATGACCTTGAACAGGTTACTTAATCCCACTAAAATGAGCACCCTCATCAGCAAAATGGAGGATAATGATACCTGCTTCATGGGTTTGCTGTGCAAATTAGATAGGATACTGTACGTAGAGCACTCAGTAAGGACACTTGGCCCTCCATATCCTCGGGCTCCGCCTCCACAGATTCAACCAACTGTAGATCGAAAATATTAAAAAAAAAAAATTTCAGGGCTTCCCTGGTGGCGCAGTGGTTGTGAGTCCGCTTGCCGATGCAGGGGACACGGGTTCGTGCCCCGGTCTGGGAAGATCCCACATGCCGCGGAGCGGCTGGTCCCGTGAGCCATGGCCGCTGAGCCTGCGCGTCCGGAGCCTGTGCTCCGCAACGGGAGAGGCCACAACAGTGAGAGGCCCGCGTAACGCAAAAAAAAAAAAAAAAAAAATTTCAGAAAGTTTCAAAAAGCAAATTTGAATTTGCCATGCTCTGGCAACTATTTCATAGCATTTACACTGTATTTACAAATATTTACATAGCATTTACATTGCATTAGGTATTATAAGTAATCTGGAGATGATTTAAAGTATACAGAAGAATGCGCATAGGTTATATGGAAATACTACGCCATTTTTTAGAAAAGAAGTGAGAACCCATGGATTTTGGTATCCGAGGGGGTCCTGGAACCAATTCATGGTGGATACCGAGCGACAGCTGTAGTTAACGAGTGTAGCCTTCTCTTTCTCCTCTCAGCCTCCCCTTATTGCTATTTTAGGTGAGTTAAAGTTGGGTGTAAAGGCAGGGCAGTGAAAAGGCCTAGCTTTTGTCTGCCTGATGAGAAATTTAATGAGGCTTAAGTATAAAGGCAATTGGAAGCAGAGGAAGAAGGTGTTTTAGAGTCAGAAAATAAAGACTCTATAAGCCACAGAAGGAGCTTTGGATTTAGTCCTAAATCACCTGAAATTTTAGGGAGAAGAGGAATGTAAAAACATTGGTTCTTTAGATGAGAGCAGAGGGAAGAATGGCCCAGAAGAGACAAAAATTCTAGGACCTTGGGCTTCCCTGGTGGTGCAGTGGTTGAGAGTCCGCCTGCCGATGCAGGGGACACGGGTTCGTGCCCCGATTCGGGAAGATCCCACATGCCGCAGAGCGGCTGGGCCCGTGAGCCATGGCTGCTGAGCCTGCGCGTCCGGAGCCTGTGCTCTGCAACGGGAGAGGCCACAACAGTGAGAGGCCCACGTGCCGCAAAAAAAAAAAAAAAAAAAAAAATTCTAGGACCTCAGGAGAGGACACAGATTCTTAACTTCATTAAGTAAAACCAATGCCTACATCTTAGAAGCACTTGATGAGGCTTATTTGCTGGTAATGAATTGCTAATGATTATTTGATGACAGCTTTTCTAATGTTTCTTAAATTGCTTGATCCAGCAAACATTTTGATAAAACAAAACCTTAGATGATTCCAGCAAAAGAAGGTGCTTGCTTATTGTGGGGAGCAGTGCAGCTCCAGTCTGAGCACTATGTGGCAAAATTGAAAGCCTTGGTTCTAATTTTGACTCAAGCAGGTTATGTAACTTGCTGTGTATTTATTTCCCTTTCAGACAGTAAATGACGACAACTTTAACCTAACTGACTTCAAAATATTATAAAAATAAATAAACGTTTCAAAGCTCTTTGAAGTCCATGGATGGAAAGTACCCTTTAATCCAAAATTGCACTATGTAACTAGACAGTGAATTATTATTCTTTTCCTGAATAAATTTTTAGTGTTCCCCCTCCAGTCTTGCCCTTGAACATTTCTACAATTACAACAACAACAAAAAAAAACCTCCTAAATTCTTATTCTGAGAAAAAGTCCCTGCAGTATATTGCAGTAAAACTTTAAACATGTACATGGTGCATTGTAGTTACAAAACATTTTGACAAATACAATCACATTTCTGGTAAATATTACTGTTATCCCTGCTTTAGTTATGATGAACTTGGTGTTCAGAGAGGTTAATTGGATTGACTAAGAGCACTCAGCTGGAAATGGGAAGGATCAGTGCTTAAACTCAGGTTCTTAACTCCAAATTTCAGGCCCTGCCCATCTTCCTGCATTAAATGAGACAAAGATTTATATACACAGATGTGGTTTATATCTTTCATCTGAAAAATTTAACTGGGGAATGAGCATTCATGATACCTAAATTAGGTTGGAAATGTATTAATCATGCTTTTTATTTTGTATATTTTATGATGCTTTGATATCTTGGTGGTCTTACTGACAGAGGAGAGGCTGCCCCTCCCAGGGCTTTTATCTCTAAAAATTATCCTAGAGATAGCAAATGGCTTCCTCTGTGAATGTGCCTTTCATATGCAAACCAACCAATCCAAAGCCCATATCCCCAACTTCCTCCTTTATTTAATTCTCATACACCAAGCCAGTATTTCCCCTGTTCTAAATCACCCCTCCCCACCCAGGGCCAGGTACTGGACAACTAGAGACCACCGCTATAGACCAGAGCGTGCTGAAAGTATTCAAACTATCCAATCCCAAATTTACTTAAACTTTCATATGCTGCCTCATCCATTCCTTTCTGCAGAAACTACAATAAAGGCTCTGGACCATGCTTTCTCTTTCACTCCTTCTGCCTCCAGACTGACCCTGGTGCTTCTCCATGTGGCCCTGCATGGTGTGGCATGCTCCCTTTTTTTGGGAACTGTAAATAATAAACTCTTATTTCAAAAGCAGTTGTCCTTGTGTCTGTCACCTTACCATACCTGATTAAAACATATCCCAGGTGTGAATCAAGATAAGTACAGTTGAACAATGTAGGAAGTTAGGGGCACTAACTTCCGTGCTGTCAAAAATTTGTGTATAACTTTACAGTTGACCTTCTGTATCCATAGTTCCACAACCACAGATTCAACCAATCACATATCTTGTAAGTACTGTAGTATGCATTTACTGAAAAAAAATCCATGTAAAAAAATCCATGTAAAAGTGGACCTGCACAGTTCAAACTCATGATGTTCAAAGGTCAACTGTACAGTATTGTTTCTTAACTAAGAATAAGTAAAGAACTGAAGGAAAAAAGAAAGCAATGCTCTATCCATCATGGACAGGAAGTGAAAGAACAAATACCCTTTTTTCGGTGTGTTACTTACACACTTATTTATTTCAACACATTTATTTAGAGCTTACTATGGTGCCTGGCACTGTGCAAGGCACTGAATATACAGTCATGAAGAAAACAGATTTATTCCCTGTCCTTGTGAGATTCACAGTTTAGAGAGAAAAAATAGGCAAGAAAATAAGTGAACAAATGAACAATTACAAACTGTGGTACCTGCTCCAAGGGGAATAAATATTGTGCAGTGATAGAGAATAATGGTGGGGAGAACTCTATAAATTGATCTGGAAAAACCTTTCTACAGAAATGACGTTTATGCAGAGAATTAAAGGGAAACAAGGAACTAGATTTGCAAAGTACGGGAGGGAATATTCCAGGATTGTATGGAAGGCCATGAGGTAAGCAAAGTGACATCTTTGAGGAACTGGAAGAAAACCACATACACCGACATGGAAGGATATACTATTAAGTGAAAATGGTTGCAAAAGAGTGTATATAGTCCAATACCATTTTTGATAAAGAGATACATATACTTATATGTATGTTAGTAGATAGAAAATCAAAAAATATATAAAATAAGCTGTTAATGATTATTTTTGGACGTGGATTGTAGTGGACTTTCACTTCCTATTCTGCATTACTTAGATTTTTGGACAATTTTGTATTCAGGATTTGCTAGAGGTAAATATTAAAATTAAGTTCTATATCATTGTGTGCTTCTGTTACATAACTTTTCCCCAACTTCTCTAACTTTTCATTCCTGTTCACTAGCTTTGCTTGTTCCCTGTAATGTATTTTGTTCTGCCTCCTGTTGTCTCTGGCATTTTATGTAATTAAGAGAGACTTATCTACCATAAATAGAACATTACAATTAAGATTTAATATGAAACTGATATGACACTGTTTATTTTAATACATTAGGAGCACACAGGCAAAAATCTATTCTCAGATACGGACACTAAATATTTTAAAATACAGCATATGCATGTTAAAAAATGTATCTGCTAACTAACTTTTAAAAGTAAGGGGGACTTCCCTGGTGGTCCAGTGGTAAAGAATCTGCCTTACAATGCAGGGGACGCGGGTTTGATCCCTGGTCAGGGAACTAAGATCCCACATGTCTCAGGGCAACTAAGACCCCGTGCCACAACTACTGAGCTCACATGCCTCAACTAGAGAGCCCGCCGTGCCACAAACTACAGAGCCCACGTGCTCTGGAACCCTCATGCCACAACTACAGAGCCCATGCACCCTGGAGCCCACGTACCACAACTAGAGAATAGAAAAACCCATACACCACAACTAGAGAGAAGCCCATGCACCACAACGAAGATCCCGTGTGCCACAACTAAGACCCAAAGCAGCCAAAAATAAATAAATAAATAATAAATAAATCTTAAAAAGGAAAAAGTAAGGACGGCCTCATAAAAATTGTATAACTTTTGGAAATACAATAGGAGGATTATTTTCCTTTACTTTAAGCATAATAATTTGTGGCAACATTTTAAAATAATTACGTCTATGCTTAGTGAGCGTTTATTATGCTCTACTGTTTAGATACATTATTTCATCTTTTTTCAACTTGTACAATAAGTGTGGTAAATACTGTCCCCATTTTTCAGATTAGCAAACTGGGAATTAGAGCAGTTAAGTAAACTTCATTTATTCAATGCATAATTATTGAACACTTAATGTTTAAAGAACTAGGAATGTAGAAGTAAACAAAATGTGTAGTTTATAACCTGGAGGTTGATGGGAGTAGTAGATAAATAAACAAATATGTACATAACATAATATATGGAGCATTGAAGTGTCATGAAGAAAAGTAAAGTGAGATAAGGGAAGGAAAGCGACGAGAAGGCCACGTTGGGTTAGGTGGTGGGGAGTGAGCTCTGAGGAGTATTTGAGCAGAGTCCTGGATGAAGTGAGGAAGTGAGACCTGTGTAAAAGGCTTTCCCAACTGGGAAGTAGCAAGTGTGATAAGGAAAAGCAAGGAGACCAGAGAGGCTGGAGCAGAGTGAACAAGAGAAAACTCTCTGCTGAGTGTGATGGGCACTGGATGATTTGAGCAGGACAGTGATGTGATCTGATTTACAGCTGTAAAGCTTACTTAGACTGCTCTGCGGAGAGTAAATTACAGAGGAGCAAGAATAGAAGCCGGGTGACCTGTCAGGAGCCTCTGGCAGTGGTCCAGGGGAGAGATGATGGTGGCCTGGCTTAGGCTGATAACTGTGGAGGTGGTGAGGAGTGTCAGACTGACTTGGTTTGTATTTTGATAATTTCATGCGTGTTCATGATAGTGTGGCCAGAGATGAGGTTTTATTTGTATATATATCTAAATTTTTCTTGAAAACAGTTGAGTTACAGTGTTGTGTTAGTTTCAGGTGTCCAGCAAAGTGATTCCGTTATGATGAGGTTATATTTTGAAGGTGGAACTGATAACATTGCAAGAGGTCACACAGCTAGAGAATGGCAAGGTCAGGATTGAAATCTAAGCTTGTCTGTTTCTACAGCTCTACGTAGCACAACTCTTCCAGGCTGCCACAATGCTGAGTAAACATTAAGCAAAAAGCAGAATGGAAATGAAAGTCCATAGCAGCTTCAAGTGTTTATCAAGTACCTACATGCTTGAAGTAAGGCATTGTGGCACAAGGCAAAGAACTCCGGACTGGATGGATAGGAGGTTAGGAGATCAGAGTTCAGATTCTGCTTTTGCCGTGGATTCTTCCTCAGCATGGGTCACTTGACGTCTAATGTCCCTTTAAGCTTTAAAGCTCCCAGTTTCTGCTATTCAGCACCTGGGGAAACATAGCCAACTAGTAACAGTGCCAACCACAGGTATACAAGGGAAGATAAGATTGATAAGCATATGATTAACATACTGATTATTGTAAGAGTAGATGAGAGGTGGCGGGGCTAGACTGTCTTTTCAGTTTCAGTACTATTTGCTTTAGTGAAAGTATTTGGTTTTAGTATACTGTATCACTTTCAAGGAAAAGAGAAAGCAAGTCCATATACTGCGTCATTCCAACCTACAGGATATACTAGAATTTTAGTCCTCATTCATCCAAATATTCAAGCATTCATTCCCTCAACAAGCATTTAAAACCTGTTGAGTATTAGGCATACTCAGTAACATTTATTGAACAAATTCAGGTGAAGGAAGACTTTGATAAAAAGTTAAAAAAAGAAAAAAGAGAACTTTTTTAGACTTTACATTTGGTTTTTTTAAGGCTGTACAACCATCTTGTAAGGTGTTGTCCCTCTTTTTTTCACATTATAAAACTAAGGCCTCAAAAAAAAAAAAAGCAACTAAGACCCGGCGCAACCAAATAAATAAATAAAAAACAAAACAAAACAACAAAATATAAACTAAAACGTGAAGCGGTTTCCCAAGGAGGGTCAGTACTTTACCAGAATTCAAATCTGGGCCACTTGACCTTCTGTCTCCCCATATAGGATATTAGGACAGCAATCAAGTCTAGTTGGGGTGTAGGACAGTGTATGTACTATATTAACTACCCTGCAAGTGTCCAGCACGAGGTGATCAGTGATTTAGGACACAGGTCAGCATACTTTTTCTGTCAAGTGGACCATTACAGTGTCTGTTGCAAGTACTCAACTCTGCCCTTGAAGCACGAAAGCAGCTGTAGACAATACATAAACGAGTGAGTATTGCTGTGTTCCAATGAGACCTAATTTATGGACACTGAAATATAAATTTCACATAATTCTCACTCGTCACAAAATATTCTTCCTTAGATAGTTTTTTCAATCATTAGAAAATGTAGAAACCATTCTTAGCTTGAGGGCTGTATAAAAAGAAGCGACAGGCTGGATTTGGCCTGTGGGCTTGTGTTAGTCAGTTTGGGCTGCTATAATAAATACCACAGACTGCGTGGTTTAAACAACAAACAATTATTTCTCACAGTTCTAGAGAGTGGGAAGTCCAGGATCAAGGTGCTGGCAAATGTGGTGTCTGGTGAGAAACTTCTTCCCAGTTTGCAGACAATGGCCGCCTTGTTGCTGTATCCTCACATGGTGGACAGAGATCATCTCTCATCTTTCTTCTTCTAAGAGCACTAATCCCATTTATAAAGGTTCAACTCTGATGACCTAATTACCACCCAGAGTTTCCAAATACCATCACATTGGGGATTAGGGCTTCAACATTTGAAGGCTGGGGGGACACAAATACTCACTCCATAGCAGTTTGTGAGGGGAGCTCCAGCATCCATGAAGGGCTCTGTGATCGCTCTTCTCTGTAGGCCAGACCTTACAGTGGGAACTGTAGCCACTGAATTGGGGAACCTAAATGCAATAGGAGTAATTGGATCCTAGGGTTGCAGGGACCAACTGGCAGCACTGGTGGACAGCAGAGTCAGAGCAGCAATCAGAATAGTCTGACTTGTGCAGCCCTATGTCATTAGCTAGTTGATCATGGTATTCCTAGAAGTGAAACAGATAGGAAACCTACTAAATTCTTACTTGAACAGTATCAGTAGAAAAGTTCTAGGTCAAGTAAACAAAAGTCTAACCTGAATCATAAAAAGAGAGTCATATCCCTTCAATCAATTCCCAGACGTGAGCTGGTTTACAGACCTCAGTACCCCTTAAATAAAGAAGAGGCTACATCCCCGACAGAAAGGACACTGGTACACGAGCCAAAGTTTATACAGTTAATCTTTCTCCAGACTTCACCAAAGGGACCTACAACCTTTTAGCAGGGTAACTGTGCACTGAGGAAAAAGAAATAATCAGACCATCTGAGGACTACTGGATGCTGGCTCTGAACTGACATTAATTCCAGGAGATCAAACATCACTGTGGTCTACCAGTCACAGAAGGGGCTTATGGAAGTCAGGTGATT
This sequence comes from Mesoplodon mirus, assembly GCF_964341445.2. Lineage (NCBI taxonomy): Eukaryota > Metazoa > Chordata > Mammalia > Artiodactyla > Ziphiidae > Mesoplodon > Mesoplodon mirus. Next base: position 59,586,247 of record NC_138982.1, read on the forward strand.
GAAGGAGTTTTATCTCAAGTTTGTCTCACAGTGGGCCCAGTGGGTCCCCAAGCCCATCCTATGGTTATTTCCCTAGTCCTGGAATGAGGAATTAGAATAGATACACTGAGGGATTTCCCTGGTGGTCCAGTGGTAAAGAATCTGCCTTCCAATGCAGGGGACACAGGTTCGATCCTTGGTGGCAGAACTAAGATCCCACATGCCACGGGGCAACTAAGCCCACGTGCCACAAACACAGAACCCATGAGTCCTGGAGCCCATGTGCCACAACTAGAGAGAAACCCACACGTCGCAATGAAAGATCCCGCATGCTGCAACTAAGACCCGACACAGCTCCCCCCCGAAAAAAGAATAGATACACTGAGCACCTGGAAGAATCACCACGTTGGTTCCCTGACCTGTGGAGTGAGGACTAGTATGGTGGTAAAGTTCAAGTGGAAGCCAGTAGAACTGCCTCTACCTAGGAAAATAGTAAAGCAAAAGCAATACCATATTCCTGGAGGGATTGCAGAGATTAGTGCCACCACATCTCCACTCAACTTACCTGTTGGCCTGTGCAGAAGGCAGACAGATTTTGGAGAATGACAGTAGATTACTCTAAGCTTGACCAGTTGGTGACTTCAATTGCAGCTGCTGTACCAGATGTGGTTTTTATTGGTTGGGCAAATTAATATATCCCCTGGTACCTAGTGTGCAACTATTGATCTGACAAATGCTTTTTTCTTGATACCTGTTAGTAAAGACCATCAAAAGCAGTTTGTTTTCAGCTGGCAAGGCCAGCAATACACCTTCACAATCCTACATCAGGCCTAAATCAACCCTGCAACCCTGTGTCATAATTAGTTTGCAAGAATTTTTTTTTTTTTTTTTTTTTTTTTTTTTTTGTGGTACGCGGGCCTCTCACCGTTGTGGCCTCTCCCGTTGCGGAGCACAGGCTCCTGACACGCAGGCTCAGCAGCCATGGCTCACGGGACCAGCCGCTCTGCAGCATGCGGGATCCTCCCGGACCGGGGCACGAACCCGTGTCCCCTGCATCAGCAGGCGGACCCCCAACCACTGCGCCACCAGGGAAGCCCCAGTTTGCAAGAATTTTGATCAACTTTTTCTTTCACATCATATCACACTGGTCCACTGGTCCATTACATTGACGACATTATGCTGATCGGACGTAGTGTGCAAAAAGTAGCAACTACTCAACTTATTGGTAAGACATTTGTGTGTCAGAAGGTGGGAAATAAATCTGAGAAAAATTCAGCGACATTTCTTCTTCCATGTCAGTGAAATTTCTAGGAGGTCCAGAGGTGTGGGGCATGTTGAAATATCCCTTCTAAGGTGAAGGATAAATTGTTGCATCTGGCCCCTCCTATAAACAAAAAAAGAAGTCTAACACCTAGAGGGCCTCTTTGGATTTTGGAGGCAACATATTCCTCATTTGGGTGTGTTACTCCATTCCAAGTGGTAGCGGCAGATAGGAATGCTGTTTGGAGCCTTCGGCAGGGCCCTATAGGGAAGTCACAGAACAGGTCCTCAGGATTTTGGAACAAAGCCCTATCACCCTCTGCAGATAACTACTCTCCTTTTGAGAAACAGCTTTTGGCCTGCTACTGGACCTTAGTAGAGACTGAATGCTTAACTATGGGTCACCAAGTTACCATGCAAGCTGCTCATTGTGAACTGAGTGTCATCTGGTCCACCAGACCATAAAGTTGGGTGTGCATAGCAGCATTCCACCATCAATGGAAGTGGACTATACATGATAGGGCTGAGCAGGCCTTGAGGCACGAGTTACATGAAGAAGTGGCCCAAATGCCCATGGTCCCCATTCCTGCTATACTGTCTTCTTTCTCCACCATGTGAGGATTCAGTGAGAAGGTGGCTGCCTGCAAATCAGGAAGAGGGCCCTCACTGGACACTGAATCTGCCTGCACCGTGACCCTGGACTTCCCCGCCTCCAGAACTGTGAGAAATAAATGTTTGCTTAAGCTGCCCAGTCCATGGCCTCTGTCATAGCCGCCCAAACTGACTAAGACAGAATTAGTAGTTTGCCAATCCCTGATCTAGCATTCAGATGAGCACTGTCCAATAGAACTTTCTGTAATGATAGAAATGTTCTATGTCTACACTGTACAATACAGTTGCCACTGGCCACATACGGCTATTGAGCACTTGAAGTGTGACTAGTGCAACAAAGGAGCAAAAATTTTAATCTATCCTTCTTTTTCATTCCTGGAGCCTTTTACCATTCCTTTAAGGATTAATACAGTTTCCCAACTAGTTTCCCTGTCTCCAGTTTTACTTTCCTCCAATCCATCCTTGTTAGAGGGATTTTTCTAAAATCATATATGATGCTGGCACTTCTCCAAAGCAACGTTTCCTGGAAACTTTAGAAAGAAGTTCAGCCTGTTAGCATGACACATAAATCTCTTCATTAGGAAATCATAAAGCGGTAAAACTCCTTCCTCTGTTTCATCAGATAAGTGATGATAAATTTCTTGAGGGTAGTCCTTTATCATACTTTGTCTCCACTAACTTTTCACACAGTGGCTTGCTGAATGATGCAGGAATGAAAACTTGATTTTGCCCATGGAAAGCTTAAGTTAGAACCCCATTTCTGGTACAGTCTAGTAGAGTCACCACAGGCATTTAATCACCTCGAGCCTCATGATATTTCTTTTTTAAAAAATACATTTATTTATCTAATTTATTTATTTTTGGCTATGTTGGGTCTTTGTTGCTGTGCACCACAGGCTTTCTCTAATTGCAGCGAGCAGGGGTTACTCTTCATTGCGGTGCGCAGGCTTCTCATTGTGATGGCTTCTCTTGTTGCGGAACACGGGCTCTAGGCACGCGGGCTTCAGTAGTTGCAACACGCGGGCTCAGTAGTTGTGGCTTGCGGGCTCTAGAGCACAGGCTCAGTAGTTGTGGCACATGGGCTTAGTTGCTCTGAGGCATGTGGGATCTTCCCAGACCAGGGCTCGAACCCATGTCCCCTACATTGGCAGGCGGATTCTCAACCACTGCGCCACAAGGGAAGCCCAAGCCTCATTATCTTTCTGTGCTAAATGATAACTAGGATTGTTGTGATGATCAAATGAGTTTGTGGAAATCCTCTGCTTTTAGTAAAAGGCTATACAAATGCTAGTTGTTATTATAATAAATATTGGGTTTTGAAATGTTTCTAAAAAGCAGTACTGGGGATTCTCTGGAGGTCCAGCGGTTAGGACTTGGCACTCTCACTGCCGGGGCTGGGTTCCATCCCTGGTCCGGGAACTAAGCTCCTGCAAGCCGCTGCCAAAAAAAATAATAAAAAAATAAAAAATAAAAAAATAAAAAGCAGTACTGGCCTGATTTTACCTAATATATGTTCTGACTTTTAAAGCCAATCTGCATGAGATGACAATATAGATATATGCCTTAGATGTTCAAAGGAAAGAGGGACGAAAAGGCACAATTTTGGCTCATTTATTCCAAACATTCCTTTGGATTATGCATTTTTCATGTTTAGGTCTAAGACTGCTTTCTTCAGTTTTGTTTTACTAAACAAAAATGTCAGCAATACCAATAGACAGTTGATTTTTTTTTTTTTTTTTTTGCCCACGCAGCATGCAGGATTTTAGTTCCCCAACCAGGGATCGAACCCACACCCCTTGCATTAGAAGAGTGGACTCTTAACCACTGGGCCACCAAGGAAGTCCCAACAGTTGATTCTTGAGAGTTAAATGAAAATAGCATCATATGAGCAGCTCAGAAAAGAAAGAAAAGGTAGTAATATCTTATTTTTAAGCATCTACAGGGACTTTTCAAAGGGGGCTTTCTCAGTGAGGTCTCCTAGGAGTAGGAGGAAGGGCACTGCTTTAGATAAGAAAATAAGGTAAAGAAACAATGTTATCATACAGGGAGAAGTGGTAAAGGACAATTTACCTTACATAGGCAGTGGTCTCTTACCTTCCCTAAGGACATCACAGGATTTATAAGATTAAGTATACTTTTCATTAGACCATATTACACTTTGCGATGAATTCATATCACTAATTCATTTCTCAGTTCTTGAAATGCGACTCCACCATCTTAAAAAGTGGAAAAAGAAGGCACTGTTTGTGATCAGTATGCTGTTTTTGGTGAAGGACAGTAAAGATTTATTATTCTTTGAACTTAAGGTTGCCAAAGCGCTTGATGGATCTGTGTCAGATCACTTAGAATGTGTGGCTATCTCTGTAAAACCCACTTCACTCTCCAGATTAAGATTTGTTGGAAGACAGGGACTTGTTTCACTCAAATTTGCATGTTTGTCTCATCCTGCTTCAGATTAGTTGCCATATGCGTAGAATATAGTAAATTACATTAGCAAACTTGTGGCCATTCCTGCTTGTTCCCTGCGGTATGCAAGTCTGCAATCTGTACTAACCACTCAATAAATTTATGTCAAACACATGAATGATATTCATAGGGTAATAATGATGATTCTTTAACCGTCCACCTTATGGGGATCTAGAACACCATCTTTGAGCCCAAGAGAGGAATTGCCGGTTCCATCCCCAAACTGCCATGCGCCCCAGGTAATAAACCCTGCAGCTACCATGGCATTTCCTTTCACTCTGACGCCTCATCATCCAATCCTCGTGGTATTCTCTTTCATCTCACTGTTTTGCAGTTCACATAGGCTTTGATATATTTTAGATGTTCTTAAAAATTTTAACAGTCTAATCAGAACTTTTCATATCTTGGTTACAGACTCCCTCCCCAAGAGGAAGAAGACCCTAGGCAAGAGAAAGCGAGCGCGAGGGAAGGTGAGACACTGGTATCTAAACTGGAAACCTGGTCACTTTCCACAGCAAGCAAGGCTTGAACTGGGAGGGGGCATTGGAAGACGAGGACCCCACGTGACCTCGGGGGCCCGAGGCTAGACGACCCCGCCCCCTCTCTCGCCGCCGCCGTCGCCGCCGGGGGGCGCATGCGCAGCCCATGGTAGTGATGGAGGAGAGAAGATGGCGGAAGCGGAGTGAGTTACTTGCTGGTGACTAATGTCGTAACCGGGGGGCGAGTGGGGGCCAGCGACATGTCCCCTTGAGCTCAGGGCTCTTTCGCGGGCAGTGCGGGGAAAGGGGGACGTGAGAGCTTTCTTATCGTGGAGGAGCCCGCTTGGCCCTTGTGGGGAGACGGAGGAGAACTGTAAGGGTCCAGTTACCTCCCGGCGGGAGCGCCCCTTCCGCCGTCTGTCCCCGGATCTGCGGGGCCCTGTGCGCAGGGTCGTCCCTCGGACCCCGACCGTAGGAATCTTCCGGAAGATGAGCCCGACTGGGCCCCTCAGGCGCTGTCATCCCTGCAAGTGGGCCCCGCGGGCAGCCTTGTGACGGCTGCCTCGCCCGGGGCCCGCGGAGGCTGGGTAGGGCTGGGCGGGCACTGCCAGGCCTCCTTCGCGCTCGCCTCCTTCCCCCCCCCCACCCCGCCCAGCGCCACCCCACTGCTTCTCAGTGGGAGAACGCGAGACGTGGGGCTGCTCACCGCCCTCCCCCGGGAGGCTTGCAGGAGGTGTCGCAGCGCCGGCCTTGCAGCGGCGGGGGCTGTTGCGAGTCTGACGAGGCTGAAAACACCCTGCAAGGAAAGATCTTCCTTTCCTTCGGGTCTCTGGCTGCAGTGTTGATGCCGCCCTAGAGGGCCACATTCCTGTGTGGCGGTGTGATGGTATGCTTAGTTAGCGACTCAAACTTAGTGTTTCCTGGGTAGGCCGCTGGTGCAGCAGCACTGCCGTTTGTATTTTGCAGGCAAAACTGTGCGTAGACGGCGGAGTTACCAAAATTGTTCTTTTGTGCCAGGTCTCCAAATGCAGTGCAGTGGTTTGGCCAGTTCTACCCACCGATGTTTAGACGTGTGTCTCGCATTTGGATTCTCTTGTGACCATATTTAGTTACTGAACTGCTTACCGTAGGGTTTGAGGTTGGGCACATGGCTGAGCAGAATAGCACTGTAAAAGGACCAGAATTTAAGCTGGCGTTTTGCATATCTTTGGTGAGTGGTTCAGAAGTGCTATGACAGGTAGTAATTTGGTAAAAAGTTCATCTACCGCTATGTCTGTATGCTGTTGAACAGTTACCATATGATGCTGTGATTTGATGATTGGAAGGCAGTTTGCAAAACTACAAACCGCCCTCCCCCCGCAAAAAAAACCTCAGCGAAGCATAAAAATGTGTCATTTACTAATCAAAATAATTAGTAAGGGTCAGCTCCCCCCCCACTTTTTTCCTTTCACTTTCCCTCTTATTAAATCGGGATTTTTTTAACCATTTGATTCCTGAAAGAGCACATAAATACTATTTACATACATGATATAAAGAACAAAGAAAATTTGTACATAAAAGGACACCGTATGGGAATAGTGCGTGCATACACGTTAGTGCCAAATTCCTTTGTCTTTTCGTGAAGTATAAAGTGTTCTTGTTACATTCTTGTCAATGCTGCTCCTATGAGGTGGGTCAGGTTTTGTCTCTCAGAAGAAAAGACTGATAAGAAAAGCAGATAAAGCCAGTATATTCTCCAGTGTGCTTTTCACCATTGTGGTGCATTTCTGACCCTTCAAAAAAATACTGTAGTTCTCGTTTCTAACAATATTAAGCCCCTCAGAATTGACTTAATATGTTGCTTGAATTTGTTAAAATACAGATTCTGTATTTAGTGGAATTTTGTACCACAGCAGTGAAATGAGTTTGTAATATTGTAGGGAAAAGAATCAGTGTGGTACATAGCTGCACTTTACTGTCCGTACATGAGGAAAGTGACACAATTATGCTGTTTTCAAAATATGGAGCTATTATTTGTGAAAAAGAGATTTTTGTAAGGAAGTGGGAAAATTGTTTTCAGCTGCTTCTCTTATTTACCCAGTCAGAGTAATCTGCTTATGAGTATTACTCAGTTATTACATGTAGTGAGGACAACGTTGTAGAATAATTAGAGGGAAAGCAGTGTGAGTTAATAAATTATTTTCTAAGAGAGCTTATTTTTATTATTTTTTATTATTTTATTTTATTTTGTTTTTCGCGGTACATGGGCCTCTCACTGTTGCTGCCTCTCCCGTTGCGGAGCACAGGCTCCGGACGCGCAGGCTCAGCGGCCATGGCTCACGGGCCCAGCCGCTCCGCAGCACGTGGGATCTTCCCGGACCGGGGCACGAACCCGTGTTCCTTGCATCGGCAGGCGGACTCTCAACCACTGCGCCACCAGGGAAGCCCGAGAGCTTATTTTTAAATAAAGTATATATGGTAACCAAAAACTAAGCTAATTGACTAAACTAAGCTAAACTACTAAACTAAGCTAACACAAGTCCATAGGCATCCTATTTTAATGTCTAGATAAGAATGACTTTAATTTGTAATTAGTATGGTCACAAGAATATAAAGAAATATATATATATATATTTTTTTTAATGCTGTACGCGGGCCTCTCACTGTTGTGGCCTCTCCCGTTGAGGAGCACAGGCTCCGGACGCGCAGGCTCAGCGGCCATGGCTCACGGGCCCAGCCACTCCGCGGCATGTGGGATCTTCCCGGACCGGGGCACGAACCCGTGTACCCTGCATCGGCAGGCGGACTCTCAACCACTGCGCCACCAGGGAAGCCCTAAAGAAATATTTTAATACTCTGACATTGCTTCAGTTTTAATTTTCCTAGGTAGTTAAGTATTCCGTCATCACCTGTTTTAGTTTCAAAACACTCATCTTCCTTCAACAATAAAAAGGTAAACTGTAGGCCAGGCTGTATCTGAGTTACATATCCTGAGTCATTTGAATTCAAATTTAGTAGGTATGAACGATTAAATATGCTATATATTTGTGAAGTGTTTTTCCCTGGCACGTGTTCATGGAGACTGTGTGCTCTCTGTATTTAATGAGGGCCTTCGTAGAAATTTAGACTGTTGCTGATTATTTCTTGGAATATTATTCTTTAAACACCATAAGATAATGCTTTTGCCAATATAAATCCTTTGTGTTATCTGCTAGGTTTAAGGACCACAGTACAGCTATGGATAGTGAACCAAACCCTGGAACATCTTCGGTATCGACAACAACCAGTAGCACTACCACGACCACCATCACCACTTCCTCCTCTCGCATGCAGCAGCCACAGATCTCTGTCTATAGTGGCTCAGACCGACACGCTGTACAGGTATTTCAGTTACCATGATGCGTAGTCTAAGACTGAGGATGTCATTACTTTTCGCTTAAGCCAGATGAATCTATTGTTTCATGTCCTCAAATGAGTTACATGATACCCTCTAAATGAGTACAGTTAGAATTGTTCATGTTTGGAACAACCAACAGAGTTATTGAATAATCATTCTATTGAGAGGGCCCACATTTGTCAGCGTGTAGCTTATAAAACAATATGTTGGGAAAATTATAATTGGAAGGTCTCTAGGTACTGCTACAACATTGAGAAACTCAACCAAGAGCCCCAACATGAAGAATGGCTCTAGGTTTTTCTGATTATTTTCCATTTGAACCCAAAATATGGACTTAGGATCTATTCAGATCTATTCAGCTCTGTAGATATGTTAAGAGGTTCATTTTAAACCCAAGTGGCCTAAGAACCCTAAACAGGAGGATCCATTTAAGAGCTCTAAGGGGCAGAGGAGGAAGGGAGTATTTAATTAGGAAAAGTCTTAGGCTCTTCGCTTAGTTGGGAAAATAAAATTTACCTGGTTAACCTTTATAATAATGGAGGTTGAGGCTATGTGGTATAGCATGAAAGGGGCATGGGCATTGCAATCTGATGTGCTCTTTGAATTCCATTTTCTTTATCATTAGTAGATATGTAGCCTTGGGTGAGAGGCATAATCTCCTTGAGCCTCAGGAAACTGAAAAATGAGGATGAGACCACCTGCTTAGTTAGTTATGAGGATTAAAGGAAGCATCTATAATGTTGCACATTATATATACTCAGTAAACCATAGTAGCTAATATTTATTGAATACTTGCTATGTGCCAAGCATTTGATAAATTCTTTACATGGATTTTCTCCATATAACAGATGGGAAAACTGATGTTGTAAATTGGCTAAATAACTTTCCTAAACTCACATAACTAGTTGGTACTGTAGCTTTAGAGTTGTGCCCTTGGGGCTTCGCTGGTGTCCAGTGGGTAAGACTCCGTGCTCCCAATGCAGGGGGCCCAGCTTCGACCCCTGGTCGGGGAACTAGATCCCACATACATGCCGTGACTAAGAGGTCTGCATGCCGCAGTGAAGATCCTGCATGCCGTAGCTAAGACCCGTCGCAACCCCACAAAAAAAAAAAAAAAAAAAAGACAGATGTTGAGTTGTGCCCTTAACCATTCCGTGAGTTCTTATTTTTTCCATTATACCTGTTTTCTCTCTCAAATCTGCATAATTGCACTCCACCCTGAAAAAAAACTCACCTGTTTGTGATGCAATCATCTCCCTGATACATTTTTCTAGAGTGGAGATCCCAGTATACTGGCTATTTAGCTGTTCTGTGGCTTAGGATTCTGAAGTTACTGTGGAGTAGCATCAGAATTGTTGGAGACCCAGTCAGTTCAGTAAAAATTCAAACTGGAATGGAGAGTGTGTTTTTAATGTTTTTCATCTTTCTCTGAGGCAAGGGATATAGGGAAGAGTATCCAGAGCTTGAGCATACAGATGATGTGACATTTTAAATGCCATTTTGTTCTCTAGCTTTACCTAAGCTGGATGTGTTAATAAAAAAAAAAAAGTTATTGAAGATGTGTAGATATAGATATATCTCACAAATAGCACTAACTCTAATTCTTATGAGATCATAGAATTGCTTCCCTTAAAATGTAATCAAATCAATATTTACTGAACTACCTAAGTAGTTCTTCAATACCTTTCAGCTTTCTTTTTCAGTCCTGAGAATCCTCTTCCCCGTCCTTGCTCTTTTAGAGGAACAAAATAAGAACAATGTGCTATATCTTTAACTTGCATTTAAAGAGTCTCTCTCCCATGAGTATAGTATTGAATCGTAATGAAAGACTGTGCTGACAACAGAAAAAAATTACTATACTCTGACAGAAATATGTGCCAAATAGGTTATTCATTTTTTATTTCAGTTTAATTTTAGAATTTTGTTATAGAATTAGAAGAACATATATAGATTTACCTGACGAAAAAGACATATTGTTGTGATTCTAAATCACAATGCAGATCTATAGTCCCCTGCAACTAGGTGTCAGAAGCCTACATTGGTTTTGTGACAGGAGTCTGCAGTAGGTATAGCAGTCTTTTTTTTTTTCTGCGGTACGCGGGCCTCTCTCTGTTGCGGCCTCTCCCGTTGCGGAGCACAGGCTTCGGACGCGCAGGCTCAGCGGCCATGGCTCACGGGCCCAGCCGCTCCGCGGCATGTGGAATCTTCCTGGACCGGGGAATGAACCCGTGTCCCCTGCATCAGCAGGCGGACTCTTAACCACTGCGCCACCAGGGAAGCCCAGTATACCAGTCTTTTGTTGGGGAATTGAGATATGAACACATGAAGGTAAAAAACACAAGGAAATATGTTTTCTTGGGATTTGGATAAAGAGATAGCTTTGTGGTAAAGGTGTTCGGACTCAGAAGCTCAAGCTGCAGGATTATGGCTCTGTTACTCCCTTAGCTCTTTGAAAACTCTGGTTTGGTGCTGAGATTTAGGGTGCTGTTTCAGAGTCATCATGGGCATGATGTGACTTTAGGATGTGTTTACAGAGTACTGGTATAATCTAACTTACCATTTGGACAGATAAAGGATTTTCCTCTTATTAGAATACTTGCTATTCTACATTTATCGATTTATGAAGTTCAGGTTCATAGTTTTCATTTTACTTATAAATAGTCACAGTCATTAACACTTTATCAGGAATTTTTTTAGAAAGAACAGTTTTATTCTGTTTTGAAACAGTTGAATCTGACATTTAAAAAACATTTAAAAAAGCGATTATTTAGTAATTTTCTAAAAAAATAGCTTTATAATTTTAAGTGGTTATTAATATAATGAACTAAGTATTTTCAGACATTTAAAGAAAAATACAAATGAGAAGGTAAAAATCACTTCTAATCTAGCTACCCATCAGTAGTCTTTTACTGTTTTCCTGAACATTCTTTAAAATATTTTAATATAAATGGTATCTTACTGTATACACTATTTAGTAACCTGCTATTTCACCTAATGATATATTTGGGGATTTTTTTGTTAATAGATATATCTGCTCTGTTCAGTATAGTAGCTACTAGCTGCATGTGGCTATTTTATATTTAAATTATAATTAAAATTCAGTAAAATTAAGAACTTAGTTCCTTAGTTGCACTAGCCACCTTGTAAGTGCTCAGTAGATTCGTGGCTGCTGTATTGGATGGCACTGATCTACATTGATATTAGTAATGCTTGCAGGGTATACATATCCTCTCTACGCAAGCTGCAACTTCTACCAAGTTTTATCCAAAATGGTTTTACCAATTTACATTCTTACTAACAGTGTATGAGAGTATCTGTTTCTTCAGTAGTAGTAGTATTCTTTTAAATCTTTATTCATTGGAAAGTTGGAAAATAGTGTCTTAATTTGTAAGTTTTGACTACTAGTGAGATTGAAGATCTTTTCAAATGCTTACTTAGCACTTTCTCCTTTTGTGAATTGCCTCTACTGGGTAACTTTAATTTGTACAGATTAGTGAATCCTAGTGATACGTAACTAGGAGAGAACTATGTTAATAAGTTTGATGACATTGAATATTAAAGTAGTGAAATTTTATTTTAGTTTATTTTTTAACATCTTTTTTTTTTTAAGTACATGCACAGACTCTAGACAATGCTATACTTTTTTTTTTTTTTTGGCTGTGTTGGGTCTTTGTTTCTGTGCGAGGGCTTTCTCTAGTTGTGGCAAGCGGGGGCCACTCTTCATCGTGGTGCGTGGGCCTTTCACTGTCATGGCCTCTCTTGTTGCGGGGCACAGGCTCCAGACGCGCAGGCTCAGTAGTTGCGGCTCACGGGCCTAGTTGCTCCACGGCATGTGGGATCTTCCCAGACCAGGGCTCGAACCCGTGTCCCCTGCATTGGCAGGCAGATTCTCAACCACTGCGCCACCAGGGAAGCCCTTTTTAACATCTTTATTGGAGTATAATTGCTTCACAATGTTGTGTTAGTTTCTGCTGTGTAACAAAGTGAATCGGCTATATGTATACATACATCTCCATATCCCCTCCCTCTTGCGTCTCCCTCCCACCCTCCCTATCCCATCCCTCTGGGTGGTCACAAAGCACCGAGCTGATCTCCCTGTGCTATGCGCTGCTTCCCACTAGCTATCTGTTTTACATTTGGTAGTGTGTATATGTCAGTGTTACTCTCTCCCTTGGTCCCAGCTTACCCTTCCTCCTCCCCGTGTCCTCAAGTCCATTCTCTTAAAGTAGTGAAATTTTAAACTGCTGCTTTTTTAATACTTTATTTTATGGTTAAGATTATGGTTTGACATTGGTTCAATTGACTTATCACAGGTAATTCAACAGGCATTGCACCGCCCTCCCAGCTCAGCTGCTCAGTATCTACAGCAAATGTATGCCGCCCAGCAACAGCACTTAATGCTGCACACAGCAGCGCTCCAGCAGCAGCACTTAAGCAGCTCCCAGCTTCAGAGCCTTGCTGCTGTTCAGGTGAGACGGAAATGAATTAAGAACTTATGAGGCCAAAGTTGACATGACCTGCAGATAATTCCTGAAAATAAATATGTTGGGTATTATTTTAGAGTTTTCAGGTGTCCTGTGATTATTTTTTCTTAAGGAAATATAATAGGCTGCCAAATTGAGGTTAGTTTAAAAACAAATGAATGTGTTTTATGTGTTACTCTATTGCTAACTTTTGTCCCTCTGCTTTTTATCTACATTGCAGAAATGTTATACTAATGTCATGGTTTTGTGTGTAAAATTTTAGGTACAACAGTGAATAGTTAGGGTTACATGAATCTTATCTACATTTTAACAAAAAAGCTTCTTTAAATTACATAATTAATTTACACTCATTAAAAAAACCAAACAGTATAAAATTGACCATAAGAGGTAAAGTATAGAGGTATTCCTTTTCCATATCCCCTGCTATTTTCCACTCTTCAGAGGTGGCCACTAACAGTTTAATATGTATCCCTCCAGGAATGTTCTGTATAAAAATATGTATGTACACTTTTCTAAAATCCACTCATATGATTCCTACTGCTAACAGGATGATTTTATGATTAAATGCTTATGTTTTTAAAAAGATCTTCATTATTATTGCACTGTTTATTTAAATTAAACTGTGTGTGAGATTTAATCTTAAATGTCCTCACCAGAGGAGAATCTCAGTTGACTGAACCTGAAAAAAAGGTTTATTTCTGTTATAAACACATCCCCAGCTGTTACTTCTTCTCGGTAGTGTAATTTTAAATAGCGTCGTGTACATGATACGAGTAAGGAAACCGAAACCCACTGGTACTTGATATAGCTCCAATTTCTTTTTCATAACATTGGAGTAGTGATTTCACTTCAAAGAAGACTGAGACCTGTAGAGTAAAACTGACAATGACTGCGGCTATTAAAATAAGATTAGCCTTTGGGTCTTCTGTTTTCACTATTCAGTGTTTTCTTTTTTTCTTAATCTGTTTGGCTAAAGCTTAATCCATGTTAACTGTAAAATAACTGTAAAATAGATGTTTTGACTTTTATTGTGGTTTTATGGTATCCTGGTACCACAAAGTTTTTAACTTCAGGCTTTTATAGACATATTATAAAGATTTTATTATTTTAGGCAAGTTTGTCCAGTGGAAGACCACCTACATCCCCCACAGGAAGTGTCACACAGCAGTCAAGTATGTCCCAGACATCTGTAAGTGCCCGAAATTTTTTCCTGGTTTTAAAATTATAAATTATTGCTTTCCAGAAGTGAACTGTTAATATTTACAAAACTGTTATTGTTTATCTGTTGAATATTATTGAAATAACAAGTGTCTAGAAACAAGAATGATACATTTCAAGAATTTGGAACTAATGTCAAACTTCTGAAAATCTGAGTCTTAAAAAAGTTTTTGTATTATTTCTTATGTATGTTTTCCCACTCACTGTGTTCACATCTTCTGTGATTCTGAATGGTTGCAGTTTTCAGTGTGCATTGAAAGCATGAAATACATAATTCAAGGAATTAGGTCATACTTTTACTGTGATATACTAAACAATGTCATGTCCTTGGTAGACATCTAAATGTTTCTAGCTCTTTCTGTGCAATTCACGTTTTAGAAATTTTACTTTTCAGTTTATGCTTCCTTGAGTTATGTGGGTTAAATTTACAAGTATCCATTCAAGATAGTGTTATTTATTTTGAGAGAGAAAGGTGATTTGTTATATTGCACATATATACTGGAAAATTGTGCAGAGTATCCCAGTTAAAAGAAATTTACAGGCGTGGTGATAATACTTGTTTAACTTTTTATTTTGATATAATTTCAAATTGCAAGAATAATAAAATAAATTTCTGTATACCCTTTACTCAGATTCTCCAGTTGTTAGCATTTTGGCTCATTGCTTTATCATGCATTCTTTCTATCTCCATATATACAATTACCTTTTTCTGAACCATTTGTGGGTGAGACATGTTCCTTTACTCCTAAATAACTTTGATATGTACTTCCTAGGAACAAAGTCATTTTTTTATGAAGCCACATGAAGTGGATCGAATTCAGGAAATTTAGCATTGATGCAGTGCCGTTCATATACAGATTTCATCAGTTGTCCCGTATTTCTCGGCCTCATCACTATAGATACTATGGACCAGATAATTCTTGTAGGGGGCTATCCTGTGCGTTATAGGACATTAAGCAGCATGCCTAGCTTAGATACCAGTAGGCTATGCCCTCCTCCTTTCCCCAGTGTGACAGCCAAAAATGTCTGCAGCCACTGCCAGATGTTTCCTGAGGGGCCAAATTGCCCCTTGTTGAGAACCGTTGAGTTAACCTAATAAGATCCTCTTTAGATGTTTTTTCCTGATCCAGGATGGTAATACTTTGAAGCTTTGTAAAATTGACTCCAATGGAGTATAGTTTATAGATTGCTGAGGAATTGAAGATGAACTTGTGCTGTATTTCTTTAGCTAAGGTTGTGATCTTTACTAAGTACATGTATGATGAGCGTACAGTTGTTTTTGGGCTATTGAGCTGATATTTTTAATTAGAAAATTACATTTTAGCATGGAAGTATCCTGGCATGTGAATAAAATTAGTTAAGAAATTACTTAACGACTTGAAAATGTTAGACTGAAGAAAATGAAAAATTTAAGTAATGTAATTTAGCCCTAAGCATTAATGCTATAGTTACTGATGTTGATGTCAGATAATATCGTTAACTAATACATTGGTAGTTATGGAAAGGACTGGTAAACTGGCTAAAAAAATTATAGATAAATTCTTTATTCTGTGAAGTATTGGAATGGCATTAGGGTATATATGTATAGAGATATGTGGTCTGAATTTTTTTCCCTTCACATTATTAAAAGGTATCCTTTTAAACCATTTTTGTTTCATTATGATTTTATGTATGTGACTTTTACAATCACAGTTCCAGTGATTGTGCTTATTTTTTATGAAATTGCTAGTGCTGCTTGTCATAAACCAGGTAGCCTTGTATGATGAAGAATGCCAGAACCTGTGACTGGCTGGTGGGGGAAAAGAAGTAGGGAGAATAGATGTCTAGAAAAAACAAGGGAATAATGCATAGCATTTGTTTTGTTTTCTATCCCAGCTGAGCAGTAGATCAAGTGAGTGGACTTGCAGTCCAAATTATGATACTCAAGGTAGCTTAGTAAATTCAGGTCAGTCTCCAAAAGAGGGGCAGAGCATGGTAGCAGCAATCTCTAGGTAGTGGTAATAGTGAGCAGTCAGGTGGCAGTCTGCTGGTTTTCAGAGTTTTGGTTATTTTGAAATAGGTTTCCGATAACAGTGAATGACATGAGGGAAGGGTCCAGCCTCCAGTAGATAAGAGGGCTACAAGGTAGGTTGTCAAGTCACCAGCCAGATAGGTTGGGATTCAGAGTAGGAGTGGAATGCCAATGGGGAAATGGAATATTGTATTTTAAAAAACGAAGTAACAAGTCCAATCATACATCTGGGGAAACTGTGTATGTGGAGGAGACCATTGTTAATTGAATGTATAGGTAATTAGTGGTGCCAGCATCCTCTTGTTTACTGTCATGAGAACAGAAGGGCTAATTCTAGACTCTTAACAGTAGTGAGAGTGGTGTTTTTTTTTGTTTTTGGTGTGTGTGTGTGTGTGTGTGTGTGTGTGTGTATGATTGATTGTCTCTAAAACTAGTTGGGACCGAGTCTTTAGGTTGATGTCTTTGTACTTCAACTTAGTGGGACTAAGATTTAGTCTTTAAATTTGATTTGCTAAAATGAAATCTAAACCAGTTAAAAATTCTTATGCAAAAAAAAATCAACAAAGTTAAAAATGAGCAAAATGGTTGAAAATGTATTTGCACCATATATGTCACCCAGCTTATATTTGTAAAATACCAAGGGCTCTGTTATATTCGTAAGATAAACAATGAGAATACACAAAAGACCTGCATTGGTAATTTTCAAAAGAAAGACTACTTTTAGCTTTTAAACACATGAAAATATATTAACCATATTAGTAATAAAGAAATGTATGTAAAAACAGCAATCATGTTCTATTTTCACTTGTCAAATTAGAAAACAGGGAAAAACATTGAGACAGTAACAGTTGTTGGCAAGTATGGTACACTCATACACTATTGGTGGGAATGTATAATAACTGGCACAACTTTTCTGGAGGGTTATTTGGCAGTGTGTATGAAAATTTAAACTCTGCGTGCCGTTTCACATAGCAGTCTAATTTTTAGTGATGTCATTGACTAAATATGAGATAATTATGATATAGATAATTATGCAAATATGCATGGTTTGTAATGGTGGAAAATTATAAACAATACAAATGTTCACTGATTGAGGATTAGTTAAAAGATAGTTAATTCATACAGTGAAATACTGTAGCTGCTTAAAAATGTTATATGTGTGTATATAAAGAGACTTAGTTTTTCATTAGTTATTAGGTGGAAAAAGCAGAATATATCATCTCATTTAACTTATTTAATAGGTTATTCTATTTTTCAGTTCTAAAATTGCCATTTGGTTTTTCTTTGTATCTTCTGTTTCTTTTGCTGAGAGTTTATGTTTTCATTTGTTTCAAGTGGGCTCATAATTGCCTGTTCAAAGCATTTTTATGACTATTGCTTTAAAATCTTCGTCAGATAATTAAAATACTTCTTTCATCTTGGTGTTGGCATCTATTTATTGATTGTCTTTTTCATTCAGCTTGAGGTCTTTCTGGTTCTTGGTACAATGAGTGATTTTTGATTGAAACCTGGACATACTGCGTATTACGTTATGAGATTGTGAATCTTATTTAAATTTTCTGTTTTGACTGCTTCTGAAAGAGAGCGTTTGCCACATCCTTACTGCCACTTGGGGGTAGAAGTCCAGGTTCCCCATTTGGTTTCCATTGATACCTGAGGGATGCTCCTTGTAATTGCTAAGTGAGCATGAATTCTGGCTCACTAGGCCTCTACTGAGGTATCTCTGGCTAGGAGGGATAGGAATGCTGCGTTACTGCTCCCCACGTGGTCTCCACTGATACTACAGGGATGGCGTGGTTTGTTGTTTGTGATCTTTTACTGCTTGGCTGGTATGAAAGTCTTGGCTCTCTACCTGGCCTTCTCTGACACTAACCTGTTGGAAGGATTTGTGAGATCCGGGTGCCTCATTACAGCCTGGCGAGGGTAGAAGCCTAGGTCTTTGCTAATGTGGATGTGGGTGGGGCCATAGTGTTTTCTGTGGTGTTTGGCTGGGGCAGAGCAATTATTGCCTAAAAGTTTTCTGTGTTGCTAGGCTGTCCCTTTTCTGATCCTTGGCTACAAAGAGCATTGGAGCTTTTTTTTTTTTTCGTCTGTACGCATTGCTGTTTCTGGGTTACTGACTTGTTCACCTTTATGTTTGGGTTATATGAGATTTAAAAAGGAAACCCAAGGAGCTTGCAACCACATCATTCACTGGGTCCTGGAGTCTGCTTTTCTCCACCTTTTAGGATCCTCTTACGTTTATTTTATATGTAACATTCGGGATTTTTAGTTATACTTAGGGGGAGGAGTAAGGAAAAGTATGTCTATTCCACTTTCCTGGAAACAATTCCTATCATTTAACTTATTTTTAAAAATTTATATCTATATATCTGTTTGGTTATTTAGGAAGAAAATCTGTAATGCACAACAAACTTAATCAGTGGTTATCTTTGAGGAAGTAGGTTGAAGAGCTTCATTTTGTCTAAATAAAACATGAATATTCTCTTGTTGTCTAAGATACTGACAGTACAGACAATATAGAGTAAAAGTGGCATCCCATTTCAGTAGTCCCTTTTGCCCTGACAAAGTTTTATGTGAAGCTTTCCTATCTTATTACTGTACATTTCTATACATAAATGTAAATAGATAGGCCTATGGTTAATTTTATTTGTTTTAATGTAAGCGATCATTCTGTATCTTTCTCTTCTAAGTCTTTGGCGTTTTCAGCTGGAAAGGATTATGTGGCTAGAAATTGCAGTCATAGGTCTATAAATGACTCAAGGGCTGTTTGTATCTCATTCCCTTTCCCTTTCTTTGCTGTTTTTTGGCCCTAGAATCTACATTAATCCCAGATGTTTTGACTTTAATTCACTGTACTATTCTGTCAAGAAGGAAAAACCTTATTTTTGATAGCTTTCTGGCTCTGGTGTCAGACAAAATGAGCTTTCTTTCTTTCTTTTTTTTGGGGGGGGGGCACAGCATGTGGGAACTTAGTTCCCCCACCAGGGATTGAACCCGTTCCCGTTGCTTGGGAGTGCAGAGTCTTAAACGCTGGACCACCAGGAAAGTCCCAAGATGAGCTTTTGAAGCCCAGTTAGTTTTATGACTTTATTCATTCATACATTCACTCATTTATTCAACAAATATTTATTGAGCATTTAAACACCGTTCTAGGTGCTGGGAAAATAACAACACAGCAGATAAAACCTCTTGTCTTTATGGAGCTAGGGATAGACATAATAGGTAAACTAGTACATAATATGTCAGATGGTGGTAAGTTCTATAGAGAAAAATAAAGCAAGGAAGGGGAATGGGATGAGGGAATTTGCTCTTTTAATTAGGGTGGTAAGGGAAAGCATTACTAATAAAAATGGCATTTGAAGGAGGGTGAGGGAGGCAAACATGCTTAAGGAACAGAAAGGAGGGTAGTGTGGCTGGAGTGGAATGAGAGAGTGGGAGTATGTTTAGAGATGACTTTAGAGAGGTAATTGTAATCTAATCACGAGGAGATTATTAAACCCTTGGGTTTTACTCTGCATGAGTTGGGAAGCTACTGGAAAGCTGTTTTAGTAGGGATGTGACATGATCTCACACAGGGTTTAACTTAGCTACAATGTAGAGAGTAAGTTCTAGGGGGCAGTTATAGAAGCAGGGAGACCAGTTAAGTGGTTCCTGTAATAATCCAAGAGAGAGATACTGGGGGCTTGGACCCTGATGGTGACAGTAGATGTGGTAAAAAGTAGTTAGCCAGATTCTGAATTTTTTTTTCTCCAGTATTTTATTATAGAAATTTGGATGTTTTGGGACTTCCCTGGCAGTCCAGTGGTTAAGACTCTGCGCTCCCAATGCAGGGGGCATGGGTTCAATCGCTGGTTGGGAAACTAAGATTCCCACGTGCCTCACGGTGTGGCCAAAAGAAGAAATTTGGATGTTGTGAAAATAGACCTAACAGTATGTGCTGAGGGATTGAATAAAAGATGTGAGGAAAGGTAGAGTCACCGATAACTGTAGTATTTTGGCCGGAACACCTGGAAGAATCTGCTAAAGCAGGTGTTGGAGAAGAAAATCAGGAGTTTGGTTTTCAACACGATGTATGTTAGACACCCACCTATATAGATGCTGAGTAGACATTGGATATATGAGTTTGGAGTTCTGGTGATTAGTGATGTCTTGTGCATCTCATTGACAATTCAAGTCAGAAGAGTACATGGTGACTTTACTACCAATTGTAGAATATTATGAGAGAAAGTTTGGTAGAAAGGAGGACATAAGGGACCTGGCTTCTGGTCTTAGTTCTGTGACTGACTGGTGGTGTGACTTAGGGCAAGTCATTTAACCTCCTTACACCCCAGTTTTCTTTTATGTAAAATTAAGTTGTCTAATTAGATGGTTTTTAGTCTTTTCATCCATGTGTTCCTGGGTCTAGATCAAGGAGAAGTTTCAATAGATGGTGCTATGCACTAAATTGCATCCCTCCCAAATTCGTATGTTGAAGCCTTAAACCCTCATGTGACTATATTAGGAACAGGGCCTTTAAGGAGGTGGTTAAGGTTAAAAGAGGTCCTAAGTGTGGAGCTCTGATCCAGTAGACCTGGTGACTTTATCAGAGGAGAGACACCAGAGATCTCCTTCTGTCTGCTGAGAGGTAAGAGGGTGGCCATCTGCAAGCCAGCAGAGAGCTTGCACCAGAAACTGAATTGGCTGGCACCTTGGTCCTGGACTTCCTAGCCTCTAGAACTGTGGGAGATAAATTTCTGTTATTTGAGCTACCCAGTCTGTGGCACCTTGTTATGGCAGCCTGAGCAGACTAAGATAGATAGGGCTCTGAGCCTTACCTTAAACTTTATTTATTTATTTAAAAAATTTTTTATTATTGGCTGCATTGGGTCTTCGTTGCTGCATTTGGGCTTTCTCTAGTTGCGGCAAGTGGGGGCTACTCTTCTTTGCGGTGCTCGGGCTTCTCATTGCGGTGGCTTCTCTTGTTGTGGAGCATGGGCTCTAGGCGCGGGGGCTTCAGTAGTTGTGGTGCATGGGCTTAGCTGCTCCGCAGCATGTGGCATCCTCCCAAACCAGGGACGGAACCCGTGTCCCCTGCATTGGCAGGTGGATTCTTAACCACTGCGCCACCAGGGAAGCCCAATTACCTTAAACTTTAGACAGAACAGTTCTGTGATCTCTTTGCATCTGGGAGTTCTGAATAAGACGGTATGTGAAGAAAGGGTTCTATTAAAAAAAAAAATTTGAGAACCAGTGGTTTAGATGTTAATCTGAGACTCTCTCAGGGACTTAGCCTGTCACATGGTAGGTGTGTAATAAATATTTGTTGAAAGATGAAGTTTAATTATAATCATCAACTAGAATATGTAATAAATACATCGTATTAATTTTTAATTCTTGGTTATCTTGGTACCACAAGTGGTTTATCTTCAGTGCAAAGAATCATTTTAGGATATTTTCTGATTGCCTGAAATTACATTATAGAAGAGAGCCTAAGTCCTGACCTCAGTGATGAGATTCTTTTGTTGTTAGTTATGAGCCAGGCAGCCAGTTAATCAGGTTTACCTATTGTCCCACACTGTGCTAGTTGCCCTGGGGTACACCTGAGTCAAAGTCCCTTCCCTCAGAGACGGTAATAGACATTTGAAGAACTGTGCCTAGACATATCAAACAGTAACCAACATAACAGTATATAATCAAGTGATAAATTCCATGGGAGTGAACAGAAAAGAGATCTTTGGAGATTGGAGTAGTTGAAGAAGGCTTTTTGTACGGGACTTAAGCTGAGCTTTAAAAAATACGTGGAGTTTGCAGAGAAGAGGACTCATCCTGAGCTCATGTTCCTGAAATAGCAGAGCTTAGTTTCAGGGATTCATTCCTGAATGGGATTCTGTGCTGGTCTCCCACACTCCTGAGGATAATCTGTGCCAATATTTCCTTATTGAATGCCTGCTTGGTGCCAGGCGTGGTGTTAGGTGTCAAGAATCCAAAGTGAACAGAGGTCTTAGAGTACAGTGGATATAGTCTACAGACATGTAAATAGTCAAAGGACACTGTGATAGGAGTTTTGTCTTACTGGAGTTATCTTCTAATAACTTGCTTGTAAAGGGTACATGGAAAATAAATTTGGAATCTTTGTAGGCCTAAAAATTCCCTCCCCATATCTTAATGATTATTTGTATGTAAATTCTATATTGAAAATGATTTTTCTTAGGAAACTTGAAACCATGGTTTTCAGTATTTTAGTATTACCAAAGAAAAGGCTGATTTTGTCTTATTATCACTAATTGGTACTTTTTCTCTTCAGTCTTTAGGTTTGCCTGTTTTCTTTAGCTTTTCTGGAGTTTCATGAGGCTCTCTAGATGTCATTGAGTTCAGACACTTTTTGGACTCTCTTAGTGTGAAACTTAGTGTTCATGTGTATGAAACTAAAAAAGTTTTAACAAAAATTTATTTCCTTCTATTTTTCTCTGTTCTCTTTTTCTGGAGCTCCTTAGTTGGATATTGGTCTTTCTGGATTGATCCTTTACTTCTGTTAGCTTTTTACTAGTTTTCTGTCTTTATCATTTTATTCTGTTGTGACATATTTCCTTACCCTTTTTTTTAACCCTTTCTTTTTACATTTAAAAGAAAATTTTAGTTCAGCCTTTGTATTTCCAATTTCTAAGAGAATTTTCTTATTCTTTTCCCTTGGAATCCTATTTCTCTGTTATGGCTGAAATATTTTAGATCTCTGTTGTGATACTTATCAGATTTTAAAACTTTTTTTTTCTGTTTCCTAAATAATTTATGTTCCTTAGAAATTATCTTGGTCTTTTTTTTCATGCTGCTGGTTTTTCTCTTATAAGAAAAAGAAGTTTTCCCTTAAAATGCTTGGTTTTCTGCTTATATTTAAGAGTAAATGATTATATAAATTAATCAACATGGGTTCCTTCCACTACTTTGAAGATAGGTTTTTCCCTAGCAGACCTCTTTTCTTAGTGGAAAGGCCGATTAAGATTTCTGTACTTGCATGTGGGAATAGCAGTGGTGATGACAGTGGTAAGGATATATCTTTGGCAGGTTTAGAATTGAAGGTGTGCAGGTTAGAAGCTGGCTGTTAGGCTGGTGAGCCAGCAGTTTTGGAATAAGGAGGGTTTTACTTCAAGGTACCAGTACCCACTCTAGAAGCCTAGCTTTTCCGTGGCAGTTTTTAGACTTTTAAAGAGAAGTGTCCTTTCTTCCTAGGTCTCGATACCTGTTCTCTGTGGGAGAGGGGTGGGGTTATGACTGGTGAGTCTGTTTTCTAGACAGACCTGTAGATAATCCTTCAATTTTTAGCCCCACTTCTTACTTCTGCTTTCATACCTCTAAATTCTGAGTCTAACTAAATCCACTCTGGTCTGTTTATTCCTGTATTCTGGACTACAGAGAGCTTCCTTCTCTCTGTTTTCTCTTTCAGTATGATCTCATCTTTAGGTCTTACAGAAATGCAGATGGTACCCTTATCTCTCTCTCTTTGCTGTATGTGTGTTTTCTTTTTGTTTAATGTTGTTCTTTTAATCCCCCAGGTTTTTTTTGAAAAAACATTTAAACCCACTGAAAAATGGAAAGAGTAAGCATTGACCCTTGTGTACCCTTCATGTAGCTATCTATAACAATTGTTAAGTTCCTCTCTATTTACACTGATTTTCTGACCTTTAATTTTTATAAGTTGAAGGCATCATGACACTTCAGTCCCAAGTGCTTAGCATGTGTTATCCAAGAGGGAGATTGTCTTGTATCACCACAGTACCATGTCACACCTAAGAAATTTAATATCAGCACAATATCTAATATGTGTCCCATATTTGGATTCCCTCAGTAGTCTCCAAAATACCTTTTCCCAGGATTTAATTAAGGATCACACATGCATGTGGATGTCCTATTTTCCTTTAATATAAAAAGATCTCCTCCCCCCCCACTTTTTTTTTTTTTTTTTTTTTTGGTACACAGGCCTCTCACTGTTGTGGCCTCTCACGTTGAGGAGCACAGGCTCCAGATGCGCAGGCTCAGCGGCCATGGCTCACGGGCCCAGCCGCTCCGCGGCATGTGGGATCCTCCCAGACCGGGGCACGAACCCGTGTCCCCTGCATCGGCAGGCGGACTCTTAACCACTGCGCCACCAGGGAAGCCCCCCCCCCCTTTTTTTAAAGAGCTCAGGTCACTTATCTTATGGAATGTCCCACAGTCTAAATTTGTATGTTTGTTTCCCCCAGTCTTTTTTTTTTTTTTAACATCTTTATTGGAGTATAATTGCTTTTCCCCCAGTCTTTTTTGTTATTGTATTAACTGCTATTTCAGTGGGTTTTAGTAGGAGGGAGAAGCAAATGGGTGTGCTCAGACCATTATCTTCAGTATTTATTGTTTTATAAACATGATTTTTAATGGCTACATAATATTCTACCTTTTTTAAAAAAAAGAATTTTCCTCTTGATGGCAGTTTTAATTTTTCCCTTTTTTTGCTATTATAAGTAAACCTGCATTGAATGTTATGTATCTTTATATCTAGTAATTCTCTTAAAAAAATTTCCTAAGAGTATACTCTTAGGAATATTAGGAATATTAGTATATTAGGTCAGTGAGATTGTTTTTAGATCAAGAACCTTATAAACGATCAGTTTTCTCTAAAAATGTCTAAATCATATCAACTACATATCAAATGAATTCATTATGAATTTATCTGGGGGAAAATTACTTGCTTAAAACCAAGGTACTTATCCTCTATTATTAATATTAGGAGCTATTTTAAGTTTTAAAACTCATTGTTTTCAAGGATTGTTAGAAACCTATTTCAAAGCTTAATAGCAGTTTAAAATAAAACTGTAGCCTGCGTATTTGTCCAGTCGTGAGCAGTTTTACTGCATTCTTATAAAATATTCCCATAGTACAGGTAAAGTAAAAAAGTGTTGTCGCCTTCAGCCTCCTTTCCCCTTCAGTCCTTCTGTTTTCTCAGATTGCTGGATATCCCTTCAGATCTTCACCTATGCACTTAGGACATATATAGTATAAAGAAATGTGTGCCTATGTGTTTAATACACAATTTTTTTAATACACTATAAACACGTAGGTATTCTGCATTTTGTTTTTACACTTAACAGTGTGTCTTCAGAGCTTTCTGTCTCACTCACTTGAGCTACTGTGCACAGTGTGGCTGCAGTTTGTCTTATATAACTATCTTTGTTGCTGGACAGTTATTTCCAATATTTTAATTGTTTCTGCATTGCAGCTTTTCTTTTTAGGGTGTCAAAATCTGAACACAATTGGGAGGTTGTGAAGTTGTTTTTTGTTTTGCTGTTGTTTTTACAGCTTGTATTGCAGAAGGTAGAAATAATGATTTTCTGTAATAAATAGGTAGGCATTTTATTTCATTTCATTGTTAAAAATATGTGGTCTCTTAAAAAGGATATCCCTTCATGGGTAGATATTATTATTTGAAATTTCTATATAATATTTAACACTTCTAGATATTTGGATTGCATAAATTCCCACTGATTAATGAGGCAAGAAAATTTATATGCTGCTTTAATGTGATAAAAACAAAACAATATACTGAAGTAAATATGAAAAAAGGAAAATATCATTTCCTCTCTGATTCTAAAGTTAATACCTACATAGAAAAGACAAAAACTTTGAAAAAGAAAATATAAATCATTCCCAAATTTTACCCCTAGTAGGCATTATTCACCTTCAGCATTTTGGTGACTGTTCTTCCAGGTGTGTGTGTGTATGTGTATATTTCTATATCAAATCTAATCAGATACAAATTTATGAGTATGCATTATTGTGTGTGTATACAGTGTAGACATCTTTCTCTCAACATGTTTTTCACATGTGTGGAATGTATATATACATACATCCAGATATTTGTATGTAATTGTATAAGTGGATTATATTCTACATGTTATTCTACATTTTTTTCACTCAGCAGTGGGTCATAAAGATATTTTCATGCCATTGAATACAGATATAATCAGCCTTTTAATGTCTGTGTACCACATCTCTCTGTAGATATACCTGATTGATTCTGATCAGTTACATGGTAGCAGTGGGTCTCAAATGGGCTTTGGTTTTAGGGAGTACTCTGGGCCAGAGACCCTGTGTAACCTCCTAGTGGGGGCACTAAGGAGTGGTTGAGAGTTAAGTGGCTTTTCTTGGCAGATGTAGTTTTCTTTGGTGACTCTTAGTGTCAGTAAGGAGAGAGCTTCCAGCAATAGGGCTAAAGGAGTAAGTTCCTTTATGGAGTGTGGGGCTTGAGGTGTGAGACCACAGGATTGGCCAAGGCTGTACAATGAAAGGGAATTACGCATGTTGAGATGGGATTGACAGAGAAGGTAATGGAAACAGTTGAGGGCATCTGGTTTAGGTCAAAGCAAAGCGGAAAATAAAGGAGAGACATATCAGTTGTGGAAAGGAAGGGACTTCTTGCAGGGTTGGCTACTGATAGCCTTGCCCTCATGGGTTTGGCACTCATTAGTAGACACTGTCTGAAATGGCACTTGCCATTTGGAACTTAAAAATAAACACGATATTTGTTCTTTGATCTCACAACGTAGACAAAGTGAAATGCAGGTGGCTAGGAGGCTACTATTTAGTTTTCTTACTTCCTTTTTAAGAAAACAAAGCATTCTATTTGTAATTTTTGTTCTACTTCCTTATTCCTTACAGAGCACTCTCAGGCACTTGGCTATCAGCCAGTCAGTTTTTAAAAAAACTTGTATGTTTTTGTTTAAAGAGTGTGTGGTCTATCCTTTACTAGAGTATCTTTCTTTCTTTCTTTCCTCCCCGCCCCTTTATTTTTAAGAACCACTGACTGGAAAAACTGCCAAGGCATTATTACTGTAGAGTGACATAAATTAACAAGCTCTCACGGTATAGGAAAGCACCCTGCATGCCAAAATATGAGTCAGAAAACCTGGTCCAATTTTACCCTGCTAAGTGATTTAATCTTTGGAGCAAGGCTTTATCCAAAATATCCGTTTGTGAAGTGGTGTAGAAAAAGAATATGTTTGGGGGTGCTTATTAATAATTTATTATATAGCACGTCAAAAGTAGAGTTGAACTAGTATCACCACACTATTTTCATTTTTACTCTGCTTTGTTAGGGGCTATACCAGAATTGTTTTCTCTTCTCGCTGTTATACACACACACACGCTCACTCTTTGTGATAGGCTTATATACTACATTTAAAGTATGAAGTATGCCTTAAAATAACATGGCATTCATTAAGTTAATAAATGTATTGAATGAAGGCACTCTCATAGATATTGGTTATATGAAGATAAATAACACATGGTCCCCACCCTTAAAGAAATTATTGTTTAGACGAGTGAGACAGAAGTATATGCTAGAAGTATATGGAAATTGGAGTGGAAGGAGATGATACTGCAGAGGTAGTTAGGGGAGTTTGAATGTTATCTAGAAGATTTTTAAATGGCTAATTAATATTTATTAATTAAAATTAGGGAAAGATTGTCTGGCAAGTCAGAGGAGACCATATTCCAAGCAGAGAGATCAGTTTGCAGCTGTTAAAGCAATGTAGCTGGAAGTGCTATGGGCTCAGAATCTCAAACTACGTGATTCAAAATCAAAATGAAATTGAGGAAGATAAGGGTGTAGAAACAGTAAGACATGTGTGTGAGTTATATGAGAGGGAGGAGTTAGGATGACTTCCAGATTTTCCAGATTAGTCTGTCTTGGGGGATTTTTAGAAGATGCCAGTGGCCATTTGAGGAGAAGCTGGTTTAAGAAGGAATAATAGGGCTTCACTGGTGGTGCAGTGGTTAAGAATCCGCCTGCCAATGCAGGGGACATGGGTTCGAGGCCTGGTCTGGGAAGATCCCTCATGCCGTGGAGCAACTAAGTCCGTGCACCACAACTGCTGAGCCTGTACTCTAGAGCCTGCATGCCACAACTACTGAGCCCGCGTGCCACAACTGATGAAGCCCACGTGCCTAGCCCATGCTCCGCAACAAGAGAAGCCATCTCATTGAGAAGCTGGTGCACCGCAACGAAGAGTAGCCCCCACTCGCTGCAACTAGAGAAAGCCTGTGTGCAGCAATGAAGACCCAACACAGCCAAAAATAAATACATAAAATAAAATAAAATAAAATGAAGAAATGATAATGAGTTTGGTGTTTGAACATGTTGAGTTTGAGTTGATAAGAGATATCCAGAAAGATGTGTTCTGTAAGTATTTGGACCTAGAGAGTAAGGGTTTGTCGTCAAGGATTGAGACTCTTCAGGATTGAATTGTTTGAAACTATGGAGTAGGTATGATAATCTAGGAATTGAAAAGGAAAAGTGTTGAGGACAAAGGAAGAACAGTTCGGGGGTGGGCTGGAAAGAAGAGCTGGTAAAGAAGATCGAGAGGGAATGGTCTAAAAAGAATCCACTGAATTTGTCAGAGGGAACTAGTGATTTTTGCTAATGGGATTTTAGTGGTGTGCTAGAATAAAAGCCAGATTGCAGAATAATTTTTTATATTTTATTAATTGTATTTATGCACTGAATTACAGATTTAAGTATTTTATTAAGAAATACTTAAAAGATACAGATAAATATAGAGAATTAGTTAATCAACTTGTGTACCCACTATGCAGTTTATTTAACTTTTTATTTTTAAATAATTATCGACTCAGGAAGTTACAAAAACGGTACAGAGAGGTCCTTCTGTATAGCCTTCACTCAGCCTCCTCCAGTCACTTGTTCAGTTTAACAAATGTCCTGGACTGGTACAAATGCTAATGGTCTGGGATAGATTATGGAACTGTGCAGGTAGTGTGAATATGGATTCTGTACCCCTATGTGGTGCAAGCCTGGAGTTTTGATTCTCGTAAGAGCCTCTCTCCTTCCACCTGGGGCAGGGCAGATAGCAACCTTTCTTGCTGCTTCTCAGGACGCCATGAGTGGAGCTTTTCCAGCTCCTTTTCACATGTTGAGGAGCCCTTTTGAGGATCTTGGCTCAAAACAGGTTTTACTTCTAGGTCCTCCCTGAAATAGGCTCAAAATCAGGTCTTCTATCTCTGTGGGCCAATATCTCCCTAGATTGCCTTGGTGTCAGCTGGAGCTTACATCTTTGTTTCTTCCTTTCCGGCACCTGGGAATTCCCCCTCCCTTCCCCTTTTTTGAGTTCAGTTATATCTTTTTATAATTTTTCATGTTGATCTTGCATTTCAGTGAGTGCATTTGGGCACATGGGTGTATTAGTTCAGTCTGCCTTGTTCCTTGAATCAGAAGTCTAATAAACTATTTCTTAATTTCTTATTTCTTAATTTTATTCTCTACATTGTCCATAAAAAGGATTTGAGGTTGGATTATGTTATTCTCGTTAAAAATATTATTTAGTTTTAAAATGGATAATACATGCATGTGGTAGTCTACATGTGTCCTTTTGTCCTGTTCCCACCCAGTTTGCCTTCACAGGTACAACCAGTTACCAGTCTCTTATATATCCTAGAGATAGACCATGCACTAGTTTATTCTTTAACAGCAGCTTTAGTGTTTATAGTTTAATCTTGTAACCAATATTCAGGAGTTTTCCATCTGTTTGACAAGTAACAATTCTATTTTCTTATTTTCTGAGAACTTTTGAAGGAGAATGTTATACTAGTTATATGTTACGTGTATGTTTATATACATGTGCATGGCTTATCTGTGTTTTAACTTTTGTTCATTTCAGAAATCCCTCGAAATGTGACAGAAAATGACAAAATAATGTAGACTGTTGATTCAAATGTTTTAAGTCACTACATGGAATATTAAAATAATGGAACAATAGCCCTAATTTTGGGGAGGTAGTAGAAATGATATTTTAAGATGTTGGAACCTTATGAAACACAATGAGGATATCCTTAAAAATTGTCCTAATTACTAACCAGTACATGCTATTGTTTGCATATGCGCAAATAATTGCCTACAGCAGTGATGGGTCTGTCAAAGATGAAGCCCTATCTTAGGTTCCTCAGCCACAATATATACCATTGATTGCCTAACTGCAGCTTGGTGAAATTCAGTGACATGGAAGCAAGAAATGGAAGCCTATGACCTGATATGTTTTCTTCCTTAGATCAACCTCTCTACTTCTCCTACACCTGCACAGTTAATAAGCCGTTCCCAGGCTTCCAGTTCTACCAGTGGCAGTATTACCCAACAGACTATGTTACTAGGGAGTACCTCCCCTACCCTAACGGCAAGCCAAGCTCAAATGTATCTCCGAGCTCAAATGGTAAGATATGAGCTACCAGATTTTTTCAGTGTTTAAAGACTTGAGAGAGATCAAAATGTTTCTTGATTTGATGCAATAGGAGGCATTTTTAATATTTAAGAAATGTTTAACAAAATTTTTGTGTATGTGCCTAGCTCTTATACATTTATGTCATGAAAAATTCTACCTTTAATTGGTAGGCCTTCTTGGTGTATCAAATAGTAATTAGCAACATTAGGGAGCTAACAGATTCTGTAACATAGGAGTGATTAATTTTTAATATCAAATTTCTTTGATTTCAAACCCTTTTTCATATTTTAACATCTCTGAAACTGAGATGCATTTTATAATTGATGGCATCTTACGGTTGTAGTTGGTGCTTGTAGTGATACATAAAATCACCGTATATCTTTGACATCTTAGATTTGATGAAATTGTTAGAAACATAAAAAAACTTGGTTGTTAACTATAAATTAGAATTTATATTGTGGGATCTTCTGAAATCTGGATTGGAGTTCGTGATAATTTACCAGATGAGTCTTAGCTTTGGTTATTCCCGTCTTAAAATCTGCAAGATGATTTGTGTTCCTATGCTCACTTTGATCTTTTGTTAATACAGGAATGTTAATTTGCTATTGTGTGTTTGAGTATCTACTGATTCCCTAATTTACTTGTTGAGCCTTCTTTAAGGAATGTAAAAATTGGTTGACATTTACTTTATTTGATGTCTTTACAGGTAGGTAGAGAAGAACTTTGTCCCTGATATGTATTTATTTATATTCTTTTTTATCCAGTGAACTGAGTATATATCTGGATCCCCAGTTCTCCACTAAAGTTGCACAGAAGGTTTCCATCATATTTCTAACAGGAAACAATGATATGACTCTCTTTTTATTTACAGACTATTCAATAGACATTACCATATTTCTGGGTTTTTTCCCCATGAGATCTTATTTAATCAATAATATACTTCAGAATTAGGGAGAACCATTTGAAATGGTTGCTACTGTACTGTTTTTGACCTCTAAAACTGGCAGTTTCATATGGTTCACGCTAGATAGAACATCTTTTTAGGTATAGGGCTTTTAGCTGTTTATACTGGAAATTACCTCCTTGTGAAAGTTATACCTGTTATTTAATTCACTTAAATTTAGTATGTAAAGAACTGAAGTTTAAATGATCCTTTAATTGGTAATTTTAATTTAAATAGAAATGGCTTTTGAGGAACTGTATAACTTGATGCAATTTTGAGATACAGTATTCACATGTTCTTTGAAACAACTGTCATAATTTACCAAATTGGATTGGATAATCTCTGAGTGGATTGTATTGCCTTTTTTAATGGCATTCTGTTTCAGTATTGAAAAAAAAGTATTTGAAAAGAGATGGTGATAATTAAATAAATCAAGTATGTCTTTCCTTCCTTTTTCTTTTTTTTTTTTTGATGTGAAGTTTTTTTGCAGGCGGCTTTGTTGTTGACTTTTAACATGTTGTGGCATTTACATTTAGAATGAATATTTCTTTACAAATAGTTTTAAAATCAAGAGCAACCTAGGTTTGTACTACACAGATCCTGTGTAGCTGAGTGAAATATTGTAACGTAGCATGTGGCATAGTTATCCTTTGGGGTAAAGAGGACTGAAAAGACTTTTTGGTGTTTCTTTTCATGTTTCTCACTGGAATTTAGTTTGCATTCGAGAGCAGTGACTATGGTTGCCTATTCTAACTTCCATTTTAGGAATCCTGCCACAATAGTTTTGAGCTGGGAAAAGTTTAATAGCTTATTTGGGGAAAAATTTGGTATGAGGATTTCATATTGCCAAAATACATTTTCTTTTTTGAGCACTGATTTATTTCCTACTCATCAGAATCATGAGCTGTTTCGAAAATGTTTCTGGTTTTTTTTTTTTCCTTTTGAGTTCTCTATTATCAAGAAGTTCTCCTTGTCATGTAAGACCTTTTGCTTAGGAGACAATCCTAAACTGCATTGTCTTTCTGTCACAAATTTCAGTCTCTCTTGCCTGCTATACATTGTGTGTGGGACATGTTCTTTTGTCTTAGGGTATTTTTTTGGTTTTTCTGTCTGTACAGCTGATTTTCACACCCGCTACCACTGTGGCTGCTGTACAGTCTGACATTCCTGTTGTCTCGTCGTCATCGTCATCTTCCTGTCAGTCTGCAGCTACTCAGGTGAGCTTGTCTAGCTTCATAATGTGGTACTTAAGGTCTGGGTCTTCAGGTTAAAGGTAAACATACATTTGTGTTTAAGTTACTGATGGTTTCAGTGCTCTTTGTCACACATTTCAGATCAACATTTAATCCAGTGAGAACTTCAAGAAAATTTTTTGGTTTTATAGAAATTATAATGCCATTAAACAGGGATATTGAGGTTATTTGACATTAGTGAAAGTTAATACGTTTTGCTATGACATTGTATGTTTAGTTTTATTGTAAAGCAGATTTATTATGTGAGATGTATTCTTTTCTTTAGATTCCTTTGTAAGCAGTTAGGTAATAACCGCATCAAGATGGCTTTTAAATTTAAAAATGAGCTGGGTAAACTTTAAACTTAAAAAATTGAGCAGAATGTTACTCAGTTTTTTGTTTATATTTTGTTTGGTACTATGGAAAAAATGAACTTTAACTTTCTCCTTACACCATTCACAAAAATAAACCAGAAGTAATGTAGACCTAAAGACAAAAGACAAAACTATAAAATCTCTAGAAGAAAACATAGGGGATATCTCTGTAACTCCAGGGTAGGCAAAGCTTTCTGAGATAGGACACAAAAAGCATTAACTGTAAAAGAAAATAATGATAAATTGGACTTTATCAAAATTTAAAAACTGTTCTTCAAAAGACATTGCTACAAAAACAAAGAGGCAAAGCCACAGACTGAGGGAAAATGTTCACAATACATATATCTGACAAAGGACTTGTATTCAGAATATATAAAGTGGGTTTACAACTCAGTAATAAGATCATGAACAGTTCAGTTAAAAATGGGCAGAAGATTTGAACACTTCACAAAAGATGCGCGAAAGGCCAATAAGCACATGAAAAAATGCTCAACATGATTAATCTTCCTAGAAATATAAATCAGAACCACAGTGAATATCACTACACACTCACTAGAATGTCTGAAATGAAGGAGACTGAAAATGCCACATGTTGGCGAGAATGTGGAGGAACCATACTATCATATGTTGCTGGTGAAAGTGTAAAAGAGTACAACCACTTTGAAAAACAGTTTTCTTATAAAGTTAAACATATGCTTAACATGTTACCCAGCAATTCCACTTCTAGATGTTTACCCAGAGAGATTTGAAAACATATATCCACATGAAGATGTTTAAATGAATGTCATAGCAGCTCTATTCAGAATAGCCCCAAACTGGAAGTAACCACTGTCTTTCAACTGGTGAATGATTTGAAAACATATATCCACATGAAGATGTTTAAATGAATGTTCGTAGCAGCTCTATTCAGAATAGCCCCAAACTGGAAGTAACCACTGTCTTTCAACTGGTGAATGGATAAACATATTGTGGAATATTACTCAGAAATAAAAAGGAACAAACTACTGGTACATCTCAGAAACATTATAATCAGTAAATAATGCCAGACATCACAGAGTGCAATACTCTGCGACTCTATTTATATGAAATTTCTGAACAGGCAGAACTAATCTATAGTGAAAAAAAATGGATTTGTGCTACCTGGGGCAGAAGGTGGGAGAGATTGACTGGGAAGGGACATGAGTGATGGAAATGTTCTATATCTTGATTGGGGTGGTGGTAACATGGTATATACATAATGTCAAAACTTATTGAACTGGTTCATTCATTTTATTTTATGTAAGTCACACCTCAGTAAAGTTAATAAAAATGAATGAAATTGAGTAAATTTTAAATTAAAACAGTTGAGTAGACTTTTACATTGTATGATACCATTTTGATATTTTTCCATAGATAATGTTTTGGATTGCATATGGCAGAAATTGATATATCTCAAGGTCATCCTTGGCTTCAAATTTTTAATTTAGTCTCAATCATCTGGTAAAAAGTAAAAAATGAGATAGCAATAATATTCTTTGGTATTTTTCATAGAATCTCTATTTTATTTAATAACAAAGTCCAATTTTCATATATCAGCATATAAAGATGGTGATCAGTTAAACTCCGGTTTCTCATAATGTGCTCTGTGACCCTCTATAGTTCCTTAACTTATTTGGACTTCAGTTTCCATATTTACAAAATGAGACCTTTGTTAACTTTAAGGTTTTTTCAGCTCTAAACTTTAAATGTCTCTTTGTGGAATGAATTTGTTGAAGTAATTATCTTCCTGTTTGTTTTGTTTTGTTTTGTTTTGGTTTCATTTGGTTTGGTTTTATAAAACCTGTCAACTTCCAGAATGGTAAAGTGGCATGGAGCTAGGCATGTGGTTGCCATTGAAATTACATGCATGAAGTCCTGCACGGGCTTAAGTTCAACTCCCGCTGCAGTCATTTATTGGTTGTATGACTTTAGATAAGTTACCAAACATCTCTAATAGTCATACATACTTGCAGGGTAAGTTGAAGAGTGAGTAATATATGTTTAGTGTCTAGAATATTGTAGGTAGTCATTAGTACTTTTTCTGCAAAGGGGAGAATAGGAAGACCTGGGTTTATATTCTGACTTCAGCAACAGTTACTTTGTCACTTGCCAGCTGATTGATTTTGGATAGGTCATAGTATAGCATGGTGTTTATAAGTTTGGACTCTGGAGCCAGATTCTCTGGATTCAAATACGTGTTCTACCACCTTCTCAATGTATATCCTTAAACCTCAGTTTCAACAATATAAAATAAAATAAATGTAATGCTTCGTAGGGTTGTAATGAGGATTAAATAGGTTAATAAAAACAGAACAGTGTCTGTTACGTAGTTAGCACTCACTAAATGTTAGCTGTTGTTATTCCTTATGCTAAGCCTCAGTTTCTTCACTGTGAACTGGAATTAATAGCTCAGAGTTGTTATAAGGAATAAATGAGACAGTAATCATAAATAAAGCACTCAGCATAGTGCCTGGCACATAAGATATCACATGCTACTAATTACTGTTTTTGTTATGCACTGTCTAAAGATGAGTCATGAATTTGGTTCTTAGCTTTCACGTAGCTAACAGTGAAGAGAGAAACTCAACCATTTAAAGGATTTGCAGTTTCCAAGGTAAAATAAACCAGTTATTAGGAAAATACAACTAACAAACTCTCTAGAGCACAGTCTGTTTTGTGGGTTCTCATAGTCAAAGTAATTTATAGAATTAGCTCTTTGGCGTCCAGTTTGATGTGTATAGGTATGTGGCTCTCTAATAATCTGACTCAATTCAAGGATAGACTGAGGAACTAGAGGGGTGGATTGACCTTTAGGAACTTCTCTACTAATGTTTTTCTTTGCTGTGCTTTAGAAGTGGCAGTGAATGAGGCTGACAGTGGTAGGTGATGCTAATATTTTGAATATTCCAGTGGTAACTTTCCTCAAGTTCAGGGCTGTTAGTTTTGAAAAATTTGTGCTCCACTTTGTTAATTTTTAAACATATATTTGCAGTTTTTAAAATATTTAATTTGTTTGTAATTGAGAAATACCAAATCTGAAGTTTTATTTTAATACTCTTTAACTGACAAAAGTCAGTATAACAGTTAATTTTTCCTCAGTATTAAAATTTATAGCATACTGTAAAAAAATGAGAAATTTGGAATATCTTACCCGTACCATTTTAAATGCTCCATCTCTTCTCCTTATCATGAAAAAAAAAATGTGACTTTCAGAAAGATATCATAAGACTAAAAGTATGTTATAGAAAAGTAAGAAATCTTACCAAGGCTCTCTGGGCAATTCTGTAAGAATTGAGGAGAAAACAGCCTTTTATCCTTAAAAGCTAGAAACAGTTCTACTGCTGGCAGTATGACATGAACTCTTAATTTCCTTATCTACAAAGAAGAGAACACATTATTTGTTAGATCCAAATTAAAAAACTGAAGTGAGAGTATTTGGGTAATCCACTATAAAAATGTAAGGTGTGAAATTAGCAAAAATAGGTTGTGGGAAATCTAGACTTTTTCAAAAGTCAGAAAGTTTCCACAAACTGATCATAGGAAAAGTTCAGATGAAATTAAAGTTGGGCATTAGATGCCATAATGTTCTTTATCTTAGAAAGGGTGGGTTCTTTTTAAAAGTGAAGTTCTGTCAAGGAAATCTGAATATGTGATTTATTAACAGCTCAGTTAGCTTCTGTATATGCTTTAGAAGTATAGTTTACATGTTTGAAATTTATTGTAAATATTTAAGCCAAGATGACCATAGATAGTAAAGCCATATTCTAAAATTTATCTATTCATATAAATAACATATAGTATATAATATGCACATGCATACGTTTTCTTTCAGAATTCCAGAAAACAAAAGGAAAATTAGAAGAAAAAAGTATATTCTATAGAAATGGACTGCTACAGCTTAAGGGTTCACTGTGTCAGACCTTCATTTACTTTGAATATGCTTTTCCTTTGAAGGAAAGCTTTTGTTTTTCAGGTTATAGTTCAGACCTTGATTACCATGATTCTGTGGTCCCCCTTATACATTATATATGGCAGATGTTAAATTTCTTGCTGTTTTTCCCTTGCTTCCTGAGAGATTTTAATATTCCTCAGCTAGACATTTGTTGAGATTTCTTTTGGTAAAACATGAACAGATTTTAATGTTAGCTTAAGAAAACCATAAATAAAACAAGATACTTAACAACGACAAGAGCAACGAAATCCATGCAATACATTTTTCAGAATCAGATATAGGAGAATACCTCAGACTTGTGTAGTTTCTGTTATGTCTGCAGCCGGAATTGCAGGGAGCACAAAAATGAATGTCAGGGCTTCCCTGGTGGCACAGTGGTTGAGAGTCTGCCTGCCGATGCAGGGGACATGGGTCCGTGCCCCGGTCTGGGAAGATCCCACATGCCGCTGAGCGGCTAGGCCCGTGAGCCTGCGCGTCCGGAGCCTGTGCTCTGCAACGGGAGAGGCCCGCATACCAAAAAAAAAAAAAAAAAAAAAAAAAAAAGAATGTCAGAGATGAGAGCCTGCCAGTCAGAGTCTCAGTATTTCACAGACATAGACATTAGTAATTCTAAACCAAGCTAGATGTTTGTCATTGGTATAGGCCACTATGATCCAAATTCTATGGGAAAAGCATAGAGCGGAGGAGAAATTATTTCTAACCAGAGACTTCGAGAGGTTTCTTTGGGAGAATGGGTAGGAATTTTACTGGTTTTGAGCACTGTGTTGGGCTTCAGGAGACAGCGTTGAGGAAAGAGGAATTTGAGGAAGGGCTCTAAATGAAGTCAGTGCAAGGTATGTTTGGAGAAGGGTGAACAGAACAGTTTGGCTAGAGTATGAGGATTGTGAAATAGAATAGTGGAAAAAGGGGCTCAAAGCAGTTTGGGCCCAGACTGTGGAGGGCTTTGAGTGGCAAGCTGAGAAATCTGGATTTTAGCATATTTTATTTTTGCATTAAATTTCAGTAATACAGCAGTAATTAGTCCATTTACAGTGCTGTGAAATATTTGACAAAAATCAGAGAAGATGCTCCATATGGTCTCACTTAGAAAATTCTTTCAGTAGCTTAGAATAGAACTGATTAAAACTTCAACTGCCCTGAAGTAAACATTTATTTAGCATCTGCTGTTGGCTGAACACTGCATTGGCACTTGGAAAGAGAAGGTATAGAGTATCAGTTAAGGATACAGTTGTAGAGACAGAACACACAGGAAACTGAAGAACGTTCATAAAGCAGCAATATGTTTGTTACTTTAGAATCTCTTACTTCAGTTTCGCTCCCAGGGCCGGTGCTGGCATAAATGTATTCATTTCTGAGGCAAAAGGTTAGGAAGCTATTGGAGAGGCATTTTCTGCCCTGCTGTTTGAAAATGTTATAGACCTCAGGTGAGAGTAATTGGGATAATCCTTGCCACCATCCAGACTGGCGGTGTGTTTAGAATAGCCCCGGTGTAGATAGGAGTCATCACATAAACCATTTCAAGGCCATGCACGACGTCTTTAGTTCATAGGATCTAGTTCTCAAAGGCAAGTGAGTGTTTCATAACCACCACAACAAAATCTCACTAACTCTTTAAAGTTAGTTAATAGGAAATGCTTTTCATAGTTATCACAATGGGGTAGGTGATTTCATGAATTTGTCTTCTTACTTCGAAGATTAGTGTTCCCTTATAATCTCTGTAGACCTATTAACTTTCTTTTTTTGTTATCTTTCTGATCTTTAAGATAGCAATATTGTATCCACACTGTCCTAATTGTGTGTAGTAATTTCTCACAAGTTTATGAGGGACTTTTAGCCTTAAAATGTTTCCCAATCCTGTCATGGAGAACTCAGAGTGAAGTAGAAGGAACTGCTCATTCTTCCCTCCACACCCTGGGCTCTCCCACCTCTGCAGCTTTGCTCAAGTTTTCCTCTTTGCCTGGAATGCTCTTCCTCTTTCTCCTTCCTTTTGACTGTCTCTGACCTGGTAACTTTAAAATGCAGTATGTTGCAGAGTAATTTCCTCATATTGATAGTTCATTTGCTATATATATATATATATATATATATATTCTATTTTCAGTTAGTTCTTAATGATTCTTTTCCTTAATGTCTTTTTTAAAAAATTGCCACTTAATGTTTAAGATATGATTACTTAGAATAATAGCTCCCCTTTCCTTCAGGGTTAATTAGTGGTTTCAAGTGTTTGTAGCCTTTATGCATAATATAAAAAGCGTAACATAAATGTGCTGTC
Source organism: Mesoplodon mirus (assembly GCF_964341445.2). NCBI lineage: Eukaryota > Metazoa > Chordata > Mammalia > Artiodactyla > Ziphiidae > Mesoplodon > Mesoplodon mirus. Next base: position 59,625,157 of record NC_138982.1, read on the forward strand.
GTCGTTATAATGGTAATGATTACCACATCAATTAATACCATCTGTTTCATCCTTATTTTTTGTTATGTGGTTCTTAGGTTCAGAATTTAACATTACGCAGCCAGAAGTTGGGTGTATTATCTAGCTCACAAAATGGTCCGCCAAAAAGTACTAGTCAAACTCAGTCATTGACAATTTGTCATAACAAAACAACAGTGACCAGTTCTAAAATCAGCCAACGAGATCCTTCTCCAGAAAGTAATAAGAAAGGAGAAAGTCCAAGTCTGGAATCACGAAGCACAGCTGTCACCCGGACATCAAGTATTCACCAGTTAATAGCACCAGGTGGGATAAAGCTTTTGTTGAAAATAGTTGCATTATTCATTTTCTTAGCAAAACAAAAGATGTCCATTACTTGAACGAGAATACTTTTAAAACATCTTAAAATGTGAATTTTATAAGTTAACAAAAGAACAGTAGTGTAGCTTGAAAAATCAAAAGAGCCCAACAGCTAAAACAAATTATAATAATAAAATAGATTTTTTGGGTCAGTTGACATTTGATTAACATCTTCATCATGTGCTGGTCTTCTGTTATGTCGATGAAACCTTTTAGCTTTAAAAAAATTTGCCTGTGGTTTGTTTAATGTGCTTTAGTGGAACAAAATTAAAAGCTTTTTTAAAAAAGCAAGTATGTATTTTTCTTTAACATTGTCATTAGTGGGAGGAATTTATCAGTTTCCAAAAATAAGGATTATGCATAATTATTTTCCTCACCATGTTGCTTTTTTTCCATCTTTGATTTCATCTCTGAGAGGCAAATGTCAGGGAATCAACTAAGTCGTTTTCATTTTCATCAGCCTTTGAATCCCGTGTGTGCTCCCTCTGCCATCTACAGATAATGTTGCTTCATGGTTCTCATGCCGGAAATTCTGCGGCCGTGCAGACTGAGTTTCCTTACCATGTCTTCTGTTCATCTCAGAATTTCTCAGTGTTGAGCTTTCTTCACTTCTAATAGGATAAGGAATTATCTGCTTTCTTCTTTAAAGTTAGCACTATTTCCTTGTGTCATTGATTGCATCTTTTTTACTGGCTCCTGACCTTCTTTCATAGTTATTATAGCATCTTTTGTCTCCCTCATGCTGGATCCTTTCTTTTGCTTCTTAAGCATACTTAGATCTCTTCTATTCTTAATATATCTACATATGTTTTTATACCAGTTTAACTATTGTTTATTGAAAGTGTGTGTGTGTGTGTGTGTGTGTGTGTGTGTGTGTGTGTTTGTGTGTGTGTTTATGAGATGCACTGGGCTAGATACCTCACATATGTCACATTAAAAAAAAAAATCTTCCTTTGATCCAGCCTCATCAGGTAAGCATCTTCTTTCTATCCTTTTATAATTATGCATTACTTTTTTTTCTTTTTTTTGCATTACTTTTTAAAGATTCATTTTACACTGCCGAAGGTTGCCTTTTCTCTTTTTATGTTTCCTCTGTGCTGATATTGCCAACATTCTCTATATCATGCAATCTCAAGATCTTGGAATTGTTTGATTCCCCTAGTTAGAAATCTCTCATCCTTCTGAACTTGTATAGCATTTAAAAAATATATATTTATTTAATTGTCTGCACTGAGTCTTAGTTGCAGCATGCGGGGATCTTTTAGTTGCGGCATGTGGGATCTTTAGGTGCAGCATGCGAACTCTTAGTTGTGTCATGTGGGATCTAGTTCCCTGACCAGGGATCGAATCTGGGCCCCCTGCATTGGGAGTGTGGAGTCTTAGCCACTGGACCACCAGGGAAGTCCCTTGTATAGCATTTTCATATTTCTTTGTGGTACTTTTTCTTTTACAGTTATTTATATACTTATTGATCTTAGCTTTTCTACTAGACAGTAAGTCAGCTCTTTGAGGGTAGGGAACTAATATCAAGCACCCGCGTTTCAGGTACTTTACATTTATTAAATCTTTTAATTCTTTTTCAGATTAACCTTTTCATTCTTTTATCTTGACAGCAGCAAGTTGTGCCTTATATGTACTTATATCTATACTAGGTGGACAGTAGTAACTATTTGTTGGATTAATAGTTGATTTTTTTTTCCATTTGTGCTAACGAGGTATCACCGCTTAGAATTCTTCAGTCTGAATCTTAGACAAGTGAAGGGTTTGTTAGAATGTATAAATAATAAATCCACTCATAGTATGGTTAGATGTGAATTCTCTTTTATAAACATCTGTGTGCAAGGTCCTGCCATCTATATGGCATGATAACAGGATTTTTGTACTGTATTGTCCAGAGTATTCTTAGCCTCAAACCAGCCTCTCTGGCCAGTGTTTTGTTTTGTTTTGTTTTCTGTTTGGCTGCGCTCCGTGGCTTGTGGGATCTTAGTTACCCAACCAGAGGTTGAACCCATGCCCTCGGCAGTGAAAGCACGGAGTCCTAACCACTGGAACGCCAGGGAATTCCCTGGCCAGTGTTGGTGGAAGGAGTTAGTGTGGAGAGGCAGTGACCCACTGTGCTTGGAATGACTGCTCAGGGGACAATTTATATTGATTTCTATAGTTTTGATAGATTATAATGGAGGGTAGGTTAATATCCTTTCAAAGAGAAAGGTAGGAACTCTTTCAGGGTTAGTTCAAGCAAAGAGATCTGCTTTTGGATTTTCATTCCCCCTGAACTCACAATATCTGTTTCTAAGTTAACACTTAATCTTCCCCTTTTCATTGATAGTGTGATAATATCTTTATAGTTGCCTTCCTCTGATGGCCAATATTTTATGTAAGTATGGAGGAGACCAGTAAGCTAAAACCATCTAGAGTAAGAGGGCCTTACACCATCCTGAGACTTCAGGACAATTGCAATTCCAGATTTAGAGCTTATGTGTATTAACCAAACTCCAGTTTCTGTGGTGTTACTTTTTAGAAATAAAACCAAATGGAACACCCTAAGCCACATAAACCTTTGCAGCTTCCAAACTTAAAAATTCAGTTTTAACTTAAAAATGCAGTTATTCAAAGCAATTTGTATCTTCTGGCAAGGCAGCAGTTATAATTTTTCTACCCTTTTAGTTTTTCTGCTCTTGTTGGTATGGAGTTAGTCTGAAGCTGAGTTTTTTTTTTTTTTTTTTTTTTTTTTTGAGATTCTTGAACTGGTAATTTATCCTTTTCTTCAATTAGAAGAATGCTTGCTCCTGCAGGTCCCTTTCAAGTATTAAAAAATCTGCTTGTATTCTAACATAGTATAGTCTAGTAATTATTATAATAGACATATGACAGACATGGTTATTATTTCCTTACATGTATTTCTAGGGTGCTAACATCATTTAGTTTTCTTCATCATTTCTTCTTGAGGGTGGAATTCCCACTTGATATTTATTAATCCTATTTTTAATATATAAAATAAAGGCAAACTTTAACCAAAGGTCTGGAAATTATCATGAACTATATTAGAGCTCAGTCTTTAGAGCTTTTATGAAATTAGTTAGAAAAAATATGCATCTTTTTTTGTAGACATTAATCCAGTATGTAGTGAAAAGCCTAATTAGTCTGCTTAGGCTATCATAAAAAAATAACCATGACCTAGATAGCTTAAACCAGGGGTCCCCAACCCCCAGGCCACGGACCAGTAGCGGTCCTCGGCCTGTTAGAAATAAGGCCACACAGCAGGAGGTGAGCGGCAGGCGGGTGAGTAGTGAAGCTTCATCTCCCGCTCCCCATTCCTCATTGCTCACATTACGGCCTGAACCACCATATCTGCCCCTCTCCCCATCCCTTGAAAAATTGTCTTCCATGAAAATGGTCCCTGGTGCCAAAATGGTTGGGGACCGCTGGCTTAAACAACAGAAATTTATCTTCTCACAGTTCTGGAGGCTGGAAAGCTCAAGATCAAGAACTGGCAGTGTTTGGTTTTTGGTGAGCGCTCTCTTTCAGGCTTGCAGATGGCTGCCTTCTAGTTTGTCCTCATACAGTCTTTCCTCTGAGTGCAAGAAGAGAGGATATCGAGTTCTCTTCTGTCTCATCCTGTTGGGTCAGGGCCTCACACTTTTGACCTCATTGAACCATAATTACTTCCTTAGAGGCCCCCTTAGCAAACACAGTCACATTAAGGGTTAGGGCTTCAACATGAATTTTGGGGGACACATACATTCAGACCATAATAGGAACCTAGACTCAGCTAAGACTGTGGATTCTTTTATACCCAGTGCTGCCCCTTAATAGCCAGGTGATTTTAGGCAAGTCACTTCACTACTGAAAGTTTCTTCACTTGAAATATACTGGATTAGTATAGTACCCTATGTACCTCATGGGGTTGTAGTAACTACTGAATGAAATAATATAATAATTTACAATAATATATTTAATTATTTGCAATAATAAAAGGTTCTGCTGCATATGTGAGAGATGGTGCCAATCATTAATTCTCCAGTTATGAGGCCACCCTGACAATATTAAAGTGTTTATTAAAATCAGAGAAATTAACACACGTCATGATTCTCCAGAACACTAGGACTTTTCTTATACGGAAGTATTGTTTAAGATATCCTCACAGTTATTCTATAGTATATGTGCTTGTCAGTTGGAATTAATGGACTAATATAAAATATATAGACTCATTTTGATTTCTGATCAAAGAAAAATTTCATTTAGGTGAAAGGATAACTATTACTGTATTGAATTACCAGCTCTAGAAGGCAAAGATTGCTTACTTGCTAGAGCAGAGAAAGACTTTTTATTCCCATGAATATAATCTCCATTGTACTTCAAGAATATCGTATATTTTAATTATAACTTAAAAATTGAATTAAAGTGGGCCTTTGGTAAACCTCTATTTCCTTATCTGTAAAAGGGTACCTACTCAACAGGCATTTTGTGAGTACAAAGGAGAGAGATGTGAAAGCATCTTAAGCCCCTTGGTGGAAAGGTACTCTATAAAAGTCCAAGATTTTTTTGAATACTCTATAATAGAGAGTCTTTATCAACACATTTATAAAGTGCTGACATAAAATTTTCAGTCTTAGTTTGAAATGCTAGTCTAGTTATATGAAAATTACTTTGTTAGATGAAATTTTAGATCTAATTTCCATTTTGTTTTTAACAATTTGTGGGTATTTGTTGAACCTTCTAAATGCTTCTTTCTTGAGATGTTAATCAGATGTTAATTTCCTTAAAGAATCTCCAGAATTTCAAATAATAACCAACCAAATACAGAAAGGTTGAAAAGAAGTTGTTAGAATTTTTTATAAGGTTTTTGTCGCAAATAATGGTTGAATATAAAAATAGATACAAGGCATTACAGTCTGAGATTAAGAAAAAATTTTTGCCTGTTTTTAGGTATATTTTAAATGTGATAATGTTACATGATATTAATATTAAGTAATCTTTTCAGTTTATTTTCTAGTGAACCCAGTTTCCATTCTTATTTAGATAGGATTTCACCAGCATCTCCCTCTGTGTGAACATATGCACCAGTCAGTATGCAGAAGAGGCATAATGATGTGGAAACTACTTACTACTTGATTTTGCTAATTCTTACATATATATTTCCTGTTGTGAGTGGCTCCCTTGTGGAGAAAACTGGTATTATCACTTATAGATTACTGTAGGTTTTTTTTAGTGTATGTGGGAGAGAGAAGTAAAACAAGATCATTTGTCTAGACAGCGTGGCTGATTGCTTCATTTTTTCTGCAAGCTAAACTATTGCTCTCCTGGATTTGGAATGGCCCCTGAAATTTCATTTCTTAGTTACTGTGATTATTTAACCATGCTGTAGGATTCACATATGTGTTTTGCTTAAGTGAATTAACTTCTTATACAAAATATTTTCCTAGGTCAAATAGTACCAACTACTCATCTCAGTTCAAATTGGGGAACTTATTTGGGAAGCTTTATAGGTAATTACATTGACTGTTAGTTGGAAGAACGTTTAGACATGGATTAGAAAGGATGAAACCTTTATCTTATGATTTTGAAGTTATCTTTATTTATATTACACTTGTTCAGTTACACTCCTCTTCTTCCCAGAGAAGGAATTCAAGTGGATAAACTTTGTTAAAAGTTAATGGAAATATTCTGGTGACATATAAAATTTAATAAGAATAAATCATGTGTAAATTCAGATTTATGAATCAGTTGTTTTAGGCAGTTTTCTTTTGGAACTTATCACAGTACAGTTTGTTTTATGAAATTATGTAGTTTTCCAAGGACAAGTTGTTTGTCATTACATTTTTGAGCCATTCTTGTTGGGAAGACTTGTAATAGATTTCTGATGATTGTGACCTTCTGATGCGAAAACTTTCCTCATTTAGATTTATTTTAAAATTTATGTGATTATTTTTGAAATAAATACTAATTGTCATTTTTTTCTCTCACAGCTTCATATCCTCCAATTCAGCCTCATCCTCTAATAAAACATCAGCAGATTCCTCTTCATTCACCACCTACCAAAGTTTCCCACCATCAGCTGATGCTACAACAGCAGCAACAGCAAATTCAGCCAATCACACTTCAAAGTCCAACTCAAGACCCACCGCCATCCCAGCACTGTTTACCACTCCAAAACCACGGCCTGCCTCCAGCTCCCAGTAGTGCCCAGTCACAGCATTGTTCCCCAATTCAGAGTCATCCCCCTCCTTTACCGGTGTCTCCTAGCCAGTCACAGTCAGCACAGCAGTCTGTAGTGGTGTCTCCTCCACCACCTCATTCACCAAGTCAGTCTCCTACTATAATTATTCATCCACAAGCACTTATTCAGCCACACCCGCTTGTGTCATCAGCTCTCCAGCCAGGGTCAAACTTGCAGCAGTCCACTGCTAATCAGGTGCAACCTACAGCACAGCTGAATCTTCCATCCCATCTTCCACTTCCAGCTTCCCCTGTTGTACACATTGGCCCAGTTCAGCAGTCCGCCTTGGTGTCCCCAGGTCAGCAGATTGTGTCTCCAGCATCACACCAGCAATATTCAACCCTGCAGTCCTCTCCAATCCCAATTGCAACCCCTCCGCAGATGTCGACATCTCCTCCAGCTCAGATTCCACCACTGCCCTTGCAGTCTATGCAGTCTTTACAAGTGCAGCCTGAAATTCTGTCCCAGGGCCAGGTTTTGGTGCAGAATGCTTTGGTGTCAGAAGAGGAACTTCCAGCTGCAGAAGCTTTGGTCCAGTTGCCATTTCAGACTCTTCCTCCTCCACAGACTGTTGCGGTAAACCTACAAGTACAACCACCAGCATCCGTTGATCCACCAGTGGTAAGCCCTTGGAAGCTCTTTGACTTTCTTGCTGACCTGAAAGTAAAAACAGTTTTCTCCCACGCTATGTTATATCATTAGATCTAAATGCCAATGAATTTAAAAAGCTTGAAATTTCCATCTGTCAGTATCTGACATACATGCTGTATGGACAAAAAAAAAAATGCCTTTTGTTGTAGTATGGTTGCATGCTTGATAATTTGTGATGGTTATTAAAGTCCCTCGTTAATTTTATTACTATTTAAACAAATCCATCTGCTATCTTTACAGAGTTGATTTTTTTTCCCCAAGGGAATGCATTTGAACCAGTGTCATCTGCACAAAGTTTTTTCTCTTAAGGTGATTATCCTTCATAGATCCCTTCTGTTGGCTTGTATGTTCTTAAACGTATGGTTTATCTAGCTAACCTTTTTGGCTGTATGCATTCTGAAGTACTAGGCCTTTATGGTGCTTTTGCTTCAAGGTGGAGGTATGCTTGTTTGATGTAATTTTTTGGTAAACTTGTATTTTGCAATTAAAACTTTGTAAAAACCAGTTATTCTAGGAAAGAATCCAACTTTGCAAAAACAACATTAACTGTAGGCCATCTTTTAGAATTATTAAACTTCTGATTTTTAAATTTCTACTAAGGGAGAATATATACTTAAAATATTTCTCATTTAAAAAGCTAAGAAAATCTCAGTGGATGAGTTGAATACTGAGGATGAAAAAATCCACTGGGAGGAGTAAAAGTTTTGAGTAACTGAGATTGTGGTGAAATTTATCAAAATAAACCTCTAGAAATGGTACATATTGCCTACAGAGGAAAATTATCCTGAAAAATGTTTTTCTTTTAAACATTCTATAAAGGACTTTTTAAATTTATAAAATAATTTATAATAAAAATTGAAATAAGGTCTCTAAATGTTAGAATGATCAAATTCATAATTAATTTATAACTGAGGAAAACAATATTCTCAAAAGAGGTTTTATTTTTTTTACTTTTACTTTTTTTGAATTTTATTTTATTTTTATACAGTGGGTTCTTATTAGTTATCTATTTTATATATATTAGTGTATACATGTCAATCTCAATCTCCCAGTTCATCCCACCACCACCCCCCAAAGGAGGTTTTATATCAAACCTCACTAAAGAGATTTTATCACTTAAAGGCTAGTAACCATAAACTCAGAAAGGAAAGGAGTTTCAAAGTCTGTTCCTTAATGGGAAACATTTTGGTTCTCAGGATGCAAATTTATAGATTCTTTATTCTTGTCATTCTGACTGATCTTAATAGGCATGAAGAGATTGAATTCCACTTCCTACTCACTTTTATTAAGAACAGAACTTGACAAAGACAACAATGGGCATCTAGAAATAAGTTTGTATTTCAATTATTATGTCTCTATATTTTCTTTTAATGGATTTTTGAAGAGTTTACAATGGATATTATAATATAAAAACACAGGCTTAAAAGTGTACAGTACCTTCAAAGAAATCAAATTTAATTTGAATTTATATTCTCACTTTCTAGTTCAATGAATTGGTTTTTAACAAGTAAAAAAATAAAATTTCTCTATATGCCTTATATTTTTCTAATTATTTTTGTTAGGGCAGACCTTGGAGGAACATGTTTGGGATAGAAATATCCAAAACATAACAACCCTTGAATTGAAGCTAAAAATATCTAGGATCTTATTATTTTCTGCCCTCTATTAATTTTGGTTTTTTTTAAATTTATGTTACCTCATTTTTGGAATTTTTTTTTTCATGAGAAGAATAACTTTCTCTGCTATCACTGGTATGGTCATATTTGCTACAGATGTTTCCATGTTATTGTTCTTATCTTTTACCTTTCTTTGAGTACCATAGCCTACTTATTAAATTGCTGTATTTTTCTTTTATTACCTTTATCAAATCAATTTTTTTAACCATCACATTTCTTCATGAATTACACATTCGTTCACAATTTCCTGGTTGTTTCAAATATTCAAAGGTAGGGAGATACTTACTTCTAAGAGATGTGAAATTTTCAAAGATAAGTGAATTTTCAAAGTAAAATCAGTATGTTTTTTTAAAAGATTTTTCATTGACATTTAGGTATGATAAGTAAGATATGGTAAGTGTAGATAATTTAGAACTAATAAATGTTTTCCACAGTTTATTTAGGGAAAGGAGACAGATGGGACTAATGTACTTTATTGAGGTAAGTTCGGCAGCCAGTGTTAGTTTTAGCATAGTCATAGTTATGAATTAAAGAGAAATTGTGATGTACAGTTTCCAAATGATCTTGTGAGCAAAACCTTCACTTCTTTGCTTTATTCAGTCTTTTAGTTGTCGCACTTAGATTTTTTTTATGCTGATGGTGCCAGATGTCTGTGACAGATCTGCTTTTGCCTACTTCTTTTATTCCTTAACTTACTTTGCCTTTACATGGGAGATGTGGAAGAAAGTATGTATAGTTAGGCTTACCTGTAAAGAACGAAAAATATTTTACAGTATTCTTTGTTGGATTATTTCAGAGTATGTTATTTGTGTTTGCCTCTTTTAATCCTTTAAAACTCTTTCATTACATTTTAAAAATCAGAATACTATGCATGATCATGCATGATCTTTGATTCCTTGAAAGGTACTGTAGTAGGTGTTTGAAAAACTTGTGACAGCATTAATATTAAAGAGAGAGTTTCAGCATTTTATGAAAGGATGATCTTTGGAAGAAAAGTAATATCTAATAAAGGAATGGTACATAGATACAGTTGAGCTGGTTGATACAACCATTACTTGTCTAATTACCTCTGAATCAGCATCCCCACCACTCTGCCAAATTAAGGTAATCACTACTACAGCAGGTGCCCCTCACTAGAAGTTTTTGTTTTTTGTTTTTCCTTTAACCCCCAGGACATTTTTTTGGATGACTTTCCCTATATTGGACATTATCATCATTTAAAAAAATTATCGTGAACAGATACTAGCAGCTATCATTGTTGCGCTGTACAGTAATGAACGACTGCTTTCACTCCTGAGGATCCAGACATGAGGCAAGGACTCTCTCTTAGTGAAACAGGTTTCCAGATTCAGGGTTGTGAGCAAATAACTTTTAAAAATGTTGCCTACTTAGTAGCTGATTCGAATCACAGCTCAGGATATTATATTTGATATAAAATTATCAGTAACAAAGGGATTTTTTAATTTTAAAAAAAGGAAGCTATTTTTTTCTTAATAGAGTCTTGAAAAATTAGGGGTCTTTTTTGTTTGTTTTGGTTTTTAAATTCTATTGCTGTTGTTAGATATGCCTTTGTAGGTAAAACTTCATAGTCCTTTTTATCACACATTGTTTATGCTGGTTTCAGGAATATTGATTGTTTTTATATTTAATTTCAAATCAAACTTTTTCAATAGTTTGATTAAAAATACATACAATATTAGATCATTTAAAAGTTTTTTGTGAATGTTGAAGAAACATTTTTTGTTTTGATATTTATTAGAAATATTAATCAGTTTGGGTAAGTTATCTTAAAAACTCACAACTTTTATAAATGTAAGTAATAAACTTTGTACATATAAGAAGGGGGTAAACTGCTTTGTGGCTTTGTTTTTAGTGACCTGTCATCTTTCAAAAATAATGGTTAAATAAAAAACGATGACAAATTAAAATAAATACCTGTGTCAGTCTCTACAAGTGGACTTTGAAAATTCAGCCTTAAATTTAATAAAAAAATCAATAATAGGTTAGACATTTTTAAAGTTCCTTCTCAGAGTACTTTTGAGTCCATGTTTTCTTCTTAAGTATTATCTTTACCATTGGATAACAAGGTAGTTAAATTAAAGATGTAACTTTCTTCTATAAGTATGGAACAATATTAAAGAACTAAAAGTAATATGTCAAATGGTTTAGGATGTGTGTGTGTGTGTGTGTGTGTGTGTGTGTTATTTCAAGGACAGATGTTTTCTGTTTAACTGATACTAGCTTATAAAAATTCATTAGATTCTTGAGTAGATCAGAAGATTAAACATGTAATCACATACCTTTTTTGTGGGTACTCAGACATTACTTTTCAAAGTTTAATCTTTAATTCACATAAATATAATAAAGAATAACCTGGGATGTAGTCCTTTAAACAGTGCATTTCCTTATATAATATGTGTCATTTTGGAGATTTACTTAACATGCTTGTGAAAAATATTAGTATCTATTTTGATTTATGACAGTGGAAGTTAACAGAAACTATAGTAAATTCCCCAAATAGTTGTTTGAGTGTATAAAATCAAAACATTTTAAAAAATTAACAAAATTAAAAATATGTCCTGACTTGACTATCATCTTTGGGAAACCTTAGTGATTTATAGCCTAGGTACTGATCCACAACTTGCTTTCAGTGAAATATCATCAAGTATCATGAATCATCAAGGATTATGAAAAACTTCATTTGAATGATTTTAAAGTTTTCCTTTCAATCTGTCAAATAGTCATTTTGCCTTTTAATTTTTAAAACACTCGGAATTTATTTTGTTAATTAAATTAAGAACACCTTATCAAATGTATTTTAGAAACATTTTTAGGCAGCATGGTTTGTCGTTGCAGGTTTATCAAGTAGAAGATGTATGTGAAGAAGAAATGCCAGAGGAGTCAGAAGAATGTGTCCGAATGGATAGAACTCCACCACCACCCACATTGTCTCCAGCAGCTATAACTGTGGGGAGAGGAGAAGATTTGACTTCTGAGCATCCTTTGTTAGGTGAGGAAATGCCTGGATTTGGGGAAATTTTCTATTAGAGAAATGTTAGTAACGGAAAAAGTTTTTTTTCACTAGAGGTGGTATTAAACTAATTTGCTGTGTAATTAATTGCTGCAAAACATAGATTAGAATTCAAGACTTTTTAAAATAATTAGTTAATTAATTTATGGCCGCATTGGGTCTTCATTGCGGTGCACGGGCTTCCTCTAGTTGAGATGAGTGGGGGCTACTCTTCTTTGCGGTGCGCGGGCTTCTCATTGCGGTGGCTTCTCTTATTGCAGAGCATGGGCTCTAGGCACACAAGCTTCAGTAGTTGTGGCACGCAGGCTCAGTAGTTGTGGCTCGCAGGCTCTACAGCACAGGCTCAGTAGTCGTGGCGCACAGGCTTAGTTGCTCTGCGGTATGTGGGATCTTCCTGGACCAGGGCTTGAACCTGTGTCCCCTGCATTGGCAGGCGGATTCTTAACCACTGCGCCACCAGGGAAGTCCCAAGATTTTTCTTGTTGTTGTTGAGGAATAATTAGAACAGTAGTTGAGGAACTACCCATATCAAAAATGTATTTCAGCCTTTGAATTTTTAGTAGTTTGTACAGATATGTTTCATATGACCATTCAGACTTATGTGTCAAGCTATTTCTAGCTTAAAACCTAGAATAAATCAAAGTTCTATCAGAAGATTTCAATTATACTTTCCAAAAATCACAAAGCATGGGCTTCCCTGGTGGCGCAGTGGTTGGGAGTCCGCCTGCCGATGCAGGGGACACGGGTTCGTGCCCTGGTCTGGGAGGATCCGACATGCCACGGAGCGGCTGGGCCCGTGAGCCATGGCCGCTGAGCCTGTGCGTCCGGAGCCTGTGCTCCTCGATGGGAGAGGCCACAGCAGTGAGAGGCCCGCGTACCGCAAAAAAAAAAAAAAAAAAAATCACAAAGCATTTGAAGTCATATCTGACATTCGTCATAATTGCTTGTGATCCAGACTGAGTAAATGCTTCTAAAAGTGTTCTTTCCCAGACGGTACTTAAATTAAGCCTTACTAATTCTTACTAGGGACGTGGATTAAAAAATTCTTGAGCTTAAGCATTCAAATTCTTACTCACTACTTCAGAACAAATTCTTATTCACTACTTCAGAACAAATTCTTATTCACTACTTCAGAACATACTTACGAGTTCAAGTAAATCTTCTCTATACTCCTCCTCATAATATCAAAGTGACTATGAATCCTAGGTATTTTACTAAAACGTTATAATCTATAGCCTGGTGTCTAAGTCCTAAAAAAGATATATTCTGTGTTAGGGTTTTTTTTTTTTTTTAAAGTATTTAATTTAGGTCAGGGGTTGGCAAATGATAGCTCACGCTTCAGATCCTTCCTGCTGCATGTTTTTGTATGGCCCATGAGCTAAGTATGGTTTTAAAATTTTTAAATGTTTGAAAAAAAAATCAAAAGAAGAGTAATGTTTCATGTCATGTGAAGATTATGTGAAATTCAAATTTCATTGTCCATGAATAAAGTTCTATGCAACACAGCCACGTTCATTTGTTCAGATATTATCTGTGGCTACTTTTGCATTACTGCAGCAAAGATGAGTCATTGCAGAGACCATATGTCCTTTAGAGAAAGTTTACTGACCGCTTATCCAGATAATACTAATCTTGGTTCAGGCTTTGTCGTAAGTATTTTGTTCTATTGAATATCTCATGGCCTTCATGATCACGTTCAGTTAAGAAGAACCACTACAACAGGCATGGAAACAGACTGTAACGGGGCACTGATTTTGCTACCAAAGCAGCCCTTGTCCTCTCTTTTCTTCAGCATGCCACGTTTCTATCCCTTCTCTTCTTTCTAGCTTTTATCCCTTACTACCAATGTGAATCTCTGGAAAGCACGGAGGGGGAAAACCAATTTTCCTCCAACTTTTTCCCCTTCCTGAAAAATAGAAAACATTTAGTCAATAAATTATATGAAATATTTAAGACAAGTTCAATATTATTGCCTTTGCTTATTCAAAATAATACCTCAAAAGATAGATTTAAGAAAATCTAACTATAGTATTAAATCTTTGTAGTTTGTGTACACTGAAAATGGATTTATGTTGCTGCAGATTTCTTGGAGTTTTGATTTAAAGGCAGAAATATGTATTTAATTGGATACTAACCTTGCATTGTGACTGTGATTTAATTACCTAATAATCATTACTAATGATACTCAAGAAAATTTAAACATTTTTGAAATATTGAAACTCAAGAATATCTTCACATTATTTCCTCAGGAATGTAGTCTGAGATCCTGGCAGGCATATCCATCCCTCTGGCTAAATTGTCTAAGTACAATGTAGATTTTTGAATCTTCCTTTAATTTACATCATACTTAACTAGTTTCTGTAGTATATGAGGGGGGAAAAACAAGCACAGGTTGCTCATCAAATCATGTAATAAACTAACCTATAAAAATAGAGGGACTTGTTTCCACCCAGGATTCAGTCTTCATAAATCTATAAGAATTCTTAAAAAAGCATCCATAAAAAAGAGTAGAAAAAGCTCATAGATCTTGCTCAGAAAATGAGACTGTGAATAGGCAGAGTAACCTGTGGCAAAGTCTTATCAGTTAACTTGGGGTTTCTCTCTCACAGTTGTCTTAAATCTAGAGAGTGTAGTAATTGTGTTTTTTTTGTTTTTTTTAAAAACTAATTAATTAAATTTTGGCTGCATTGGGTCTCTGTTGCTGCTCACGGGCTTTCTCTAGTTGTGGCGAGCGGGGGCTGCTCTTTGTTGAGGTGCGTGGGCTTCTCATTGCGGTGGCTTCTCTTGTTGTGGAGCACGGGCTCTAGGCACGTGGGCTTCAGTAGTTGTGGCACGTGGACTCAGTAGTTGTGGCTCACGCGCTCTAGAGTGGGGAGGCTCAGTAGTTGTGGCGCACGGGCTTAGTTGCTCGGCGGCATGTGGGATCTTCCCAGATCGGGGATCGAACCCATGTCCCCAGCATTGGCAGGCGGATTCTTAACCACTGCGCCACCAGGGAAGTCCCCAATAATTGTGTTTTTGTTCTGCTATAATATGTCAATGTTTCTTGTGTTTTTTATTTTAACAGCTGATTATAAACTGGCAAGTCATAGCTATTAATAACTTTTTTAAGAAGTCAGTAACTTACAACTTTGTTTTCAACAAAATTTAGATCTATTTGTATGTATGATCCAAAAATTAGTTAGAACATATACTAAGCAGTATTTTCTGAATAAACCACAATATACTTAATGCAGCTTTATATTTCTAAAGTAACAAAATATTTATAAATCTATAAGAGATATTAAAATTTATCTTATTTTTCACTTCTCCATAGATTTATATTTTCCTTCCAACAGAAAAATTGCTTTTTAGCCCAGTTCAGGATTATATCTTTTATCCTTTTCCTCTAGGAGTATATGTGAAAATCGGGTATGTGGGGTAGGATTTTTATGGAGTTCTTCAGTCTGGTAATGCGTGTGTACAATTGTGTATTTGTTCCTGGAAATCAGCAAACCAGTATTTCCTGCTGACTTTTTCTTTGCTTTGCTTTTTTTTTTTTTTTTGGCTGCGTTGGGTCTTTGTTGCTGCACGGGCTTTCTCTACTTGCGGCGAGCGGGGGCTGCTCTTTGTGCTGTGCACGGGCTTCTCATTGCAGTGGCTTCTCTTGTTGCGGAGCGTGGGCTCTAGGCGGGCGGGCTTCAGTACTTGTGGCGCACATGCTCTGCAGCATGTGGGATCTTCCCGGACTAGGGATCAAACCCGTGTCCCCTGAATTGGCAGGCAGATTCTTAACCACTGTGCCACCAGGGAAGTCCTCTGCTGACTTTCTTTTGTAGTTTTTAATGAGGGATTGTGTGACTTTATATAGGTTTTCCAGTACAGTTTATCCTGGTGGATTATTTGGTGGAACTAGGTTAAGTTATGGCTGTAATCTTGCTGTGATAAGCTACATAGTGTTATTAATTACATCAGAGTTACTATGTCTGAACTGTTAGCTTTTCCATTTCTGACACTACACTATTTTGTTAGCTGAAATTTTTATTCGATAGGGATTTCTTTTCTTTCTTCTCTACCTAACTGGGCTATATTTTGAGCATTTTTGATAGTGATATCAATCCTTTTCATTACTGATGGTGGAGAGGAGTTACCGTAGCAATGAAAAAAGCATTGTCTCTGGAACCCAGAACCTGACTGCCTGGGTTAGTATCCCAGCTCCACTGCTTATTAGCTGTGTGCCTCTAGGCAAGTTGCTTTATCTTTCTGTGTTTTGATTTCCACATCTATAAAATGGAGATAATAACAGTACCTACCCATAGGCTAGTTTTGAGGACTAAATGTGTTATAACATGTAAGACATTTATACAGTACCTGGCACAGAAGTGCTCAGTAAGTAGTAGTATTGTCTTTACCACATGTTCTTTTTTTGTTATTTTTCTCAGAAATCTTGTACTCACTGGTATTCCTAGCTATCAGCTGGCTCCGTCTCTCCACTTTGGTACAGCTTAGTAAAGGTTTATTGTTACCGAATGGGGAGGTAAAGCCTCCATTGTAGGCTGTGGGTCTGTCTTATTGTGGTCCTCAGAGTTTGAAGGGGAGGAATCACAGTGATCCAGCCCAACATTTTGCAATTGCCTGGTATACAGTGTTCCCCCAAATTGACATGTACAGTGTCAATGAAGAGTTGTTAAAGATAACAACAACAAAGAACATTTGTGCATGGATGTGGATTAGCTTGAAATAAAGGTAATGCCCTGTATAATTCATTAAAATTATTACTTATTCTGTGGATTTCATGATTCTTTTTTTCTTAAGCATGTTTTCAAAGTACTTTTTTCCCCCCATATCATTTGGAATATATAAACAGAAACATAGGGAATTTAATATCTGTATAGCTTAAAATTTAAAAGTTTTTTTAGTAATTATTCTTAAATTGACATTCTAAAACATTTTCGTGTCTTATGGGACAGTTCTTTGTAACCAAAGTTGGAATGACAACTTTGAGCAAGTCACCCCCTTCCTCTGTAAGTGGGAATAGTAGTATGTATCTCATAAGGTTATTGTGGAGATTAAATGAGATAATAAATATAAAGGTCTTAGAATGTTTTTTTAAAGCACCAGATATTAACTACTATTGCTTAGAATGTTTTTTTTAAAGCACCAGATATTAACTATTATTGTTACTAATATTTATTCTTGAATTTTCTTTCATATTTGCCTGGGCAGAATGCTAAAGATTAAAAAAATGACTTTTTTTTTTTGTTCCACAGAGCAAGTAGAATTACCTGTTGTGGCATCAGTCAGTGCTTCAGTAATTAAATCTCCGTCAGATCCTTCACATGTGTCTGTTCCTCCACCTCCGCTCTTACTTCCAGCTGCTACCACAAGGAGTAATAGTACATCTATGCCTAGTAGCATACCCAGTGTAGAAAACAAACCTCCACAGGCTATTGTTAAGCCACAGATCTTGACCCATGTTATTGAAGGCTTTGTAATTCAGGAGGGATTGGAGCCATTTCCTGTAAGTAGCAAGCAAATTTGTATTTTTACAATTATTCATGTAGCATTATCTTAAAATATATGATCTGTTGTTATCTAATAAAAAGCTTGTAATTTTATCTCAAAAGTTGTTAATCTTTTATCTAGAATTTCTTTATATATATACTTTATATATTTCCAGATATACTTCTAGGATTTTACGCTACCTATTTAAATGTATAAACTAAGAAGAAAAATTTCAGGATATAAGGATATCAGTTTTATAATTTTTAGAGAAGGCAATTTTATGTTTACTCCAATGAAATAAACTTTCTATTTTTTTAAGGGGATTGAAATGATACCTAAAGTGCATTAGTTTCTTTTTAATGGTGTTTTCTTGCATAATATGATACTTTGTGAACTTTAACTTGAATACAGAAAATAATAACTTCCCAGTGATCTCATACTTCTGATGTTACCCAGTTGATGCTTTAAAATTAGCAACTAGATTTTTTCATTATTCTTAAATCTCAGCCTTCAATCAGATTTCAAGAATGCTTCAAAATGTTCACCTCAAAATTGAGGTGCTATATCTGTTACTAAAAGTATTGTGATTTGAGACTAACTGTACATTACAGCTACCCTAGCTACATTACATACTAATATCTAGAGATGAACATTTTCCCTTAGAAAATATACCAAGACAAGTGGCCCAAATCAAAGCCCAAATCAAAGACAAGAAAACAAAATTATGTATTTTGAAGGACTTTGAACTATCTGATTTTTCAGATTCATAGGTAGTGCATTGTGATTGCACTGTGATAGTTGACTGTCTAATCAGTTGTCTTTGCTTTCAGTTTACTGTGTGTATATTAAGCTTGGATCTAAGAATCTCTGATATATAGTGAATGGAGGAATGGGGTTTTTTCTCCCTATTCCTCAGTGATTGGATCCTGGCTCTGCCACATATAGACTATGTAACCTTTGTCAAGTCATTCAGCCTTTTTGAAATTCATTTGTTCATCCAGCAGATGGAGGTGATACTTTGCTCTTAGGGTTATTGTGAAGACTAAATGTGCATAAATTGTTCTGTGTAGTGCCTGGCACTTAATGGCCATAGCTTTGATTATCAGTTATTACTAGTGACAGTTACAACTTCTTCTTTCAGATTACAAAAGTAATATATATTATTTTTTTAATGGAAAATTTGGAAAATGTAGAGAACAAATAATCCTCAGTAATACCACAGAGTATATTTATATATATATATTTTTTCATATGATCAAGGTTATTATTATATATACAGTTCAGCTTCTTTCACTTAGTATATCTTGAGCATTTATTTTCTAGTTTGATTAATAGTACTTAGGAAACATTTTGAAAGGTTACATAATATTTCACTTTCTGGACAACTGTAATTTATGTAATCCATTACAGTTGGCCCCCCATATCCACAGGTTTCACATCAGGGAGTCAACCCAATCATAGATCAGGAATTTAAAAAAAAAAGAAAGTCTACAAAGTTCCAGAAAGCGAAACTGGAATTTGCCATGCACGGGCAACTGTTTACTTCACATTTACATTGTATTCAATATTATAAGTAATCTAGAGATGATTTAAAGTATATGGGGGGTGGGATGGGGAGGGTGGGAGGGAGGGAGATGCATGAGGGAAGGGATGTGGGAACAGATGTATATGTATGACTGATTCACTTTGTTATAAAGCAGAAACTAATAAAAAAAAAAAGAGAAAAAAAAAAATAAAGTATATGGGATGGGACTTCCCTGGCAGTCCAGTGGTTAAGACTCCGTGCTCCCAATGCATTGGGTTGATCCCTGGTCAGGGAACTAAGATCCCGTATGCCATGTGGTGTGGCCAAAAAAAAAAAAAGTACATGGGAGAATGTGCATAGGTTATATGCAAATAATACTCCATTTTACATAAGGGACTTGAGCATCTGCAGAATTTGTATCCTCTGGAGTCTTGGAACCAATCCCCTGCAAGTACTGAGGGACAACTATGTTGTTGGACATTCAGGTTTCCATTTTTTTGCTGTCAGATAGCCCTGAAAGGAATATTTTTGTATGTAAATTATCCACATTTGAAAACCACATTTTAAATAATTTCTTTAGCATAAATTCCTAGAAGTATAGGTGTTGGATCACATTACATATGTATTCAACGTATGTATTCATAAGACTCCTGATACATATTGCCAAATTATTTTCTGGAAGATTATTTAAATTTATTCATATACCAGAAGTGTATACTCTTAGCAGCACTGAATATTACAGTTTTTTCAGCAATGAGTTTTCCATTTTTTCTTTTTTCGATTATAATAGGTTGCTGAACTAGGGAGTCAGGAGACTTGAGTTCCTGATTCTGCTTTTGTAAAGAAATTACCTGCATATTTTTTTTTTTGGATAGGCATTCCTTTGTTTTATTTTATTTTTTTAACACCTTTATTGGAGTATAATTGCTTTACAGTGGTGTGTTAGTTTCTGCTTTGTAACTAAAGTGAATCAGCTATACATATATCCCCATATCTCCTCCCTCTTGCATCTCGCACCCACCCTCCCTATCTCACCCCTCTAGGTGGTCGCAGAGCACCAAGCTGATCTCCCTGTGCTATGCAGCTGCTTCCCACTAGCCATCTGTTTTACATTGGTAGTGTATATAAGTCCATGCCACTCTCTCACTTCGTCCCAGCTTACCTTTCCCCACTCCGTGTCCTCAAGTCCATTCTCTACATCTGCGTCTTTATTCCTGTCCTGCCCCTAGGTTCTTCAGAACCATTTTTTTTTTTTTTTTTTAGATTCCAAATATATGTGTTAGCATATGATATTTTTCTCTTTCTGACTTACTTCACTCTGTATGACAGACTCTAGGTCCATCCACCTCTCTACAGATAACTCAATTTTGTTTCCATTTATGTCTCAGTAATACTCCATTGTATATATGTGGCACATCTTCTTTATCCATTTATCTGTCAATGGACACTGAGGTGCGTCCATGTCCTGGCTATTGTAAAGAGTGCTGCAATGAAAATTGTGGTACGTGACTCTTTTTGAATTATGGTTTTCTCAGGGTATATGCCCAGTAGTGGGATTGCTGGGTCATATGGTAGTTCTATTTTTAGTTTCTTAAGAAACCTCCATACTGTTCTCCATAGTGGCTGTGTCAATTTACATTCCCACCAACAGTGCAAGAGGGTTCCCTTTTCTCCACACCCTCTCCAGCATTTATTGTTTGTAGATATTTTGATGATGGCCATTCTGACTGGTGTGAGGTTATACCTCATTGTAGTTTTGATTTGCATTTCTCTAATGATTAATGATGTTGAGCATTCTTTCATGTGTTTGTTGGCAATCTGTATATCTTTGGAGAAATGTCTATTTAGGTCTTCTGCCCATTTTTGGATTGTGTTGTTTGTTTTTTTGATATTGAGCTGCATGAGCTGCTTATAAATTTTGGAGATTAATCCTTTGTCAGTTACTTCATTTGCACATATTTTGTCCCATTCTGAGGGTTGTCTTTCATCTTGTTTATGGTTTCCTTTGCTGTGCAAAAGCTTTGAAGTTTCATTAGGTCCCATTTGTTTATTTTTGTTTTTATTTCCATTTCTCTAGGAGGTGGGTCCAAAAGGATCTTGCTGTGATTTATGTCATAGAGTGTTCTGCCTATGTTTTCCTCTAAGAGTTTGATAGTTTCTGACCTTGCATTTAGGTATTTAATCCATTTTGAGTTTATTTTTGTGTATGGTGTTAGGGAGTGTTCTAATTTCATTCTTTTACATGTAGCTGTCCAGTTTTTCCAGCACCACTTACTGAAGAGGCTGTCTTTTCTTCATTGTATATTCTTGCCTCCTTTATCAAAAATAAGGTGACCATATGTGCATAGGTTTATCTCTGGGCTTTCTATCCTGTTCCATTGATCTATATTTCTGTTTTTGTGCCAGTACCATACTGTCTTGATTACTGCAGCTTTGTAGTATAGTCTGAAGTCTAGGAGCCTGATTCCTCCAGCTCCGTTTTTGTGTCTCAAGATTGCTTTGGCTATTCGGGGTCTTTTTTGTTTCCATACAAATCTTGAAATTTTTTGTTCTAGTTCTGTGAAAAATGCCATTGGTAGTTTGATACGGATTGCATTGAATCTGTAGATTGCTTTGGTTAGTATAGTCATTTTCACATTGTTGATTCTTCCCATCCAAGAACATGGTGTATCTCTCCATCTGTTTGTATCATCTTTAATTTCTTTCATCAGTGTCTTATAGTTTTCTGCATACAGGTCTTTTGTCTCCTTAGGTAGGTTTATTCCTGGGTATTTTATTCTTTTTGTTGCAGTGGTAAATGAGAGTGTTTCCTTAATTTCTCTTTCAGATTTTTCATCATTAGTGTATAGGAATGCCAGAGATTTCTGTGCATTAAATTTGTATCCTGCTACTTTACCAAATTCATTGATTAGCTCTTGTAGTTTTCTGGTAGCATCTTTTCGATTTTCTATGTATAGTATCATGTCATCTGCAAACAGTGACAGCTTTACTTCTTTTCCGATTTGGATTCCTTTTATCTCTTTTTCTTCTCTGATTGCTTTGGCTAAAACTTCCAAAACTATGTTGAATAATAGTGGTTAGAGTGGACAACTTTGTCTTTTTCCTGATCTTAGAGGAAATAGTTTCAGTTTTTCCCCATTGAGAGCAATGTTGGCTTTGGGTTTGTCATATATGGCCTTTATTATGTTGACGTAAGTTCCCTCTATGCCTACTTTCTGGATGGCTTTTATCATAAACAGGTGTTGAATTTTGTAGAAAGCTTTTTCTGCATCTATTGAGATGATCATATGGTTTTTCTCCTTCAATTTGTTAATATGGTGTATCACTTGATTGATTTGCGTATATTGAAGAATCCTTGCATTCCTGGGATAAACCCCACTTGATCATGGTGTATGATCCTTTTAATGTGCTGTTGGATTCTGTGTGCTAGTATTTTGTTGAGCATTTTTGCATCTGTGTTCATCAGTGATATTGGCCTGTAGTTTTCTTTGTGACATCTTTGTCTGATTTTGGTATCAGGGTGATGATGGCCTCATAGAATGAGTTTGGGAGTGTTCCTCCCTCTGCTATATATTGGAAGAGTTTGAGAAGGATAGGTGTTAGCTCTTCCCTAAATGTTTGTTAGAATTCGCCTGTGAAGCCATCTGGTCCTGGGCTTTTGTTTGTTGGAAGATTTTTAATCACAGTCTCAATTTCATTGCTTGTGATTGGTCTTTTTATATTTTCTATTTCTTCCTGGTTCAGTCTTGGAAGGTTGTGCTTTTTAAGAATTTGTCCATTTCTTGCAGGTTGTCCATTTTCTTGGCATATAGTTACTTGTAGTAATCTCTCATGATCCTTTGTATTTCTGCAGTATCAGTTGTTACTTCTCCTTTTTCATTTCATTTCAATTATATTGATTTGAGTCTTCTCCCCTTTTTTCTTGATGAGTCTGGCTAATGGTTTATCACTTTCGTTTATCTTCTCAAGAACCAGCTTTTAGTTTTATTGACCTTTGCTATTGTTTCCTTCATTTCTTTTTCATTTATTTCTGATCTGATCTTTATGATTTCTTTCCTTCTGCTAATTTTGGGTTTTTTTGTTCTTCTTTCTCTAATTGCTTTAGATGTAAGGTTAGGTTGTTTATTTGAGATGTTTCCTGAGGTAGGATTGTATTGCTACTAACTTCCCTCTTAGAACTGCTTTTGCTGCATCCCATAAGTTTTGGGTTGTTGTGTTTTCATTGTCATTTGTTTCTAGGTATTTTTTTTATTTCCTCTTTGATTTCTTCAGTGATCTCTTAAGCAAGAGATTTAGTAGTGTATGGTTTAGCCTCCATGTGTTTCTATTTTTTACAGATTTTTTCCTGTAATTGACATCTAGTCTCATAGCGTTGTGGTCAGAAAAGATACTTGATATGACTTCAGTTTTCTTAAATTTACCAAAGCTTGGTTTGTGACCCAGGATATGATCTATCCTGGAGAATGTTCCATGAGCACTTGAGAAGAAAGTGTATTCTGTTGTTTTTGTATGGAATGTCCTATAAATATCAGTTAAGTCCATCTTGTTTAATGTATCATTTAAAGCTTGTGTATCCTTACATTCATTTTCATTTTGGATGATCTGTCCATTGGTGAAAGTGGAATGTTCAAGTACCCTACTATGATTGTGTTACTGTCAATTTCCCCTTTTATGACTGTAAGCATTTGCCTTATGTATTGAGGTGCCCCTATGTTGGGTGCATAAATATTTACAATTGTTATATCTTCTTCTTGGATTGATCCCTTGATCATTATGTAGTGTCCTTCTTTGTCTGTTGTAATAGTCTTTATTTTAAAGTCTATTTTGTCTGATATGAGAATTGCTACTCCAGCTTTCTTTTGATTTCCATTTGCATGGAATATCTTTTTCTGTCTCCTCACTTTCAGTCTGTATGTGTCCCTAGGTCTGAAGTGGGTCTCTTGTAGACAGCATATATATGGGTCTTGTTTTTGTATCCATTCAGCCAGTCTATGTCTTTTAGTTGGAGCATTTAATCCATTTACATTTAAGGCAGTTATCGATATGTATGTTCCTATTATCATTTTCTTAATTGTTTTGGGTTTGTTATTATAGGTCTTTTCCTTGTCTTGTGTTTCCTGCCTAGAAGTTCCTTTAGCATTTGTTTTAAAGCTGGTTTGGTGGTGCTGAATTCTCTTAGCTTTTGCATGTCTGTAAAGGTTTTAATTTCTCCGTCGAATCTGAATAAGATCCTTGCTGGATAGAGTAATCTTGGTTGTAGGTTTTTCCCTTTCATCACTTTAAATATGTCCTGCCACTCCCTTTTGGCTGTCAGAGTTTCTGCTGAAAGATCAGGTGTTAACGTTATGGGGATTCCCTTTTATGTTATTTGTTGTTTTTCCCTTGCTGCTTTTAATATTTTTTCTTTGTATTTAATTTTTGATAGTTTGATTAATATGTGTCTTGGTGTGTTTCTCCTTGGATTTATCCTGTATGGGACTCTCTGCATTTCCTGGACTTGATTGGCTATTTCCTTTCCCATATTAGGGAAGTTTTCAACTATAATCTCATCAAATATTTTCTCAGTCCCTTTGTTTTCCTCTTCTTCTTCTGGAACCCCTATAATTCGAATGTTGGTGCATTTAATGTTGTCACAGAGGTCTCTAAGACTGTCCTCAATTGTTTTCATTCTTTTTTGTTTATTCTGCTCTGCAGTAGTTATTTCCACTGTTTTATCTTCCAGGTCACTTATCCGTTCTTCTGCCTCAGTTATTCTGCCATTGATTCCTTCTAGAGAATTTTTAATTTCATTTATTGTGTTGTTCATCACTGTTTGTTTGCTCTTTAGTTCTTCTAGGTCCTTGTTAAACGTTTCTTGTATTTTGTCTATTCTATTTCAAAGATCTTAGATCATCTTTACTATCATTACTTTGAATTCTTTTTCAGGTAGGCTCCCTATTTCCTCTTCATTTTTTTGGTCTGTTGGGTTTTTACCTTGCTCCTTCATCTGCTGTGTGTTTTTCTGTCTTCTCATTTTGCTTAACTTACTGTGTTTGGGGTCTCCTTTTCACAGACTCCATGTTCATAGTTCCCATTGTTTTTGGTGTCTGCCCTCAGTGGCTAAGATTGGTTTAGTGGGTTGTGTAGGCTTCCTGATGGAGAGGACTGGTGCCTGTGTTCTCGTGGATGAGGCTGGATATATATTGTCTTTCTGGTGGGCAGGACTGCATCTGGTGATGTGTTTTGGGGTGTCTGTGACCTTATTATGATTTTAGGCAGCCTCTCTGCTAATGGGTGGGGTTGTGTTCCTGTCTTGCTAGTTGTTTGGCATAGGGTGTCCAGCAATATAGCTTTTTGGTCGTTGAGTTGAGCTGGGTCTTACCTTTGAGATGGAGATCTCTGGGAGAGCTTTCGCCGTGTGATATTATGTGGAGCCAGGAGCTCTCTGGTGGACCAATGTCCTGAATTCAGCTCTCCCACCTCAGAGGCACAGGCCTGACCCCCAGCCAGAGCACGAAGACCCTTTCAGCCGCCTGACTCAGGAGAAAAGGGAGAAAGCAAGAGAGAAAGAGAGAGAGAGAGGGAGAGAGAGAGGGAGAGGGAGAGAGAGAGGGAGGGATGGAGGGAGGGAGAGAGAGAGAGAGGAGAAAGAGAAAGAAAAAATAAAATAAAGGTATTAAAATAAAAATTTTTTTAAAGTATTAAAAATAAAAAAATTAAAAAGTAATAGAAAGAAAGAAAGGAGAGAGCAATGAAACCAAAAAACAAATCCACCAATGATAACCAGCACTAAAAACTATACTAAAGAAAAAAAAAAGGAAGCAAATAACGGACAGACAGAACCCTAGGACACATGTTTAAAGCAAAGCTATACAGACAAAATCACACAAAGAAGCATACACATACACACTCACAAAAAGAGAGAAAGGAAAAATATATATAAATGTATTCAAAAAAAGAAAGGAAGCGAGCAACCAAATCAATAAACAAATCTACCAGTGATAATAAACTCTAAATAGTAAACTAAGATAAACATAAAACCAGAAACAAATTAGATGCAGAAAGCAAACCCCAAGTCTACAGTTGCTCCCAAAGTCCGCTGCCTCAATTTTGGAATGATTCGTTGTCTATTCAGGTATTCCACAGATGCAGGGTATATCAAGTTGATATAATCCGCTGCTTCTGAGGCTGCTGGGAGAAATTTCCCTTTCTCCTCTTTGTTCGCACAGCTCCCGGGGCTCAGCTTTGGATTTGGCCCCGCCTCTGCATGTAGGTCGCCTGAGGGCGTCTGTTCCCGCTCAGACAGGATGGGGTTAAAGGAGCAGCTGACTCGGGGGCTCTGGCTCACTCAGGCCGGGGGAAGGGAGGGGTATGGATGCGGGGCGAGCCTGCAGTAGCAGAGGCCGGCGTGACGTTGCAGCAGCCTGAGGCGCGCCGTTAGTTCTCCCGGGGAAGTTGTCCCTGGATCACAGGACCCTGGCAGTGGCGGGCTGCACAGGCTCCCGGGAGGGGAGGTGTGGAGAGTGACCTGTGCTTACACACAGGCTTCTTGGTGGCGGCAGCAACAGCCTTAACATCTCATGCCCATCGGTGGGGTCCATCCTTATAGCTGCAGCTCGTGCCCGTCTCTGGAGCTCATTTAGGTGGTGCTCTGAATCCCCTCTCCTCGTGCACCCTGAAACAATGATCTCTTGCCTCTTAGGCACGTCTAGAGTTTTTCCCGGACTCCCTCCTGGCTAGCTGTGGTGCACTAACTCCCTTCAGGCTGTGTTCATACAGCCAACCCCAGTCCTCTCCCTGGGATCTGACCTCCGAAGCCAGTGCTTCAGCTCCCAGCCCCTACCCGCCCCAGTGGGTGAGCAGACAAGCCTCTCGGGCTGGTGAGTGCTGGTCGGCACTGATCCTCTGTGCAGGAATCTCTCTGCTTTGCCCTTTGCCCCTAATTCTGTGTTAATGTGTGGAAACTTTTCCTCCTTCACAACTCCCTTCCGGAGGTGCAGGTCCCGTCCCTATTCTTTTGTCTCTGTTTATTCTTTTTTCTTTTGCCCTACCCAGGTACGTGGGGAGTTTCTTGCCTTTTGGGAGGTCTGAGGTCTTCTGCCAGCATTCAGCAGGTGTTGTTCCACGTGTAGGAGTTGTTCCACGTGTAGGAGTTGTTCCACGTGTAGATGTATTTCTGATGTATTTGTGGAGGAAGGTGACCTCCGCATCTTATTCTTCCGACATCTTGAAGGTCTCCTCCTCCACCTGCATACTTGGAATATTAGTTCCCTTATCTTTTTTTTTTTAATGTATGTATGTATTTATTTATTTATTTTTGGCTGCGTTGGATGTTCATTGCTGTGCGCGGGCTTTCTCTGGTTGCGGCGAGCAGGGGCTACTCTTCTTTATGGCGCATGGGCTTCTCATTGCAGTGGCTTCTCTTGTTGCGGAGCCCAGGCTCTCGGTGCACAGGCTTCAGTAGTTGTGGCACATGGGCTCAGTAGTTGTGGCTTGCGGGCTCTAGAGCACAGGCTCTGTAGTTGTGGTACATGGGCTTAGTTGCTCTGTGGCATGTGGGATCTTCCTGGACCAGGGCTTGAACCCATGTCCCCTGCATTGGCAGGTGGGTTCTTAACCACTGTGCCACCAGGGAAGTCCAGTTGCCTTATCTTTAAAATGCATATGATAATGATCTATCCTGAGGAGATAATCCTACAAATAAAAAGCTTTGTGCATGAAAAATAAATCTTAAAGGTTATTGCAGGAAAAAAAGTATATTAAAGGTACTCGCTCATCAAAATTTATTACTGATTTTTTAAAAAACTTTTTAGCCTACCTGCCTAAACTAGGACCCTTGGTTCCATTTGACTGAGACTTTGAAGCATCCATACTGCTCATGAACTGCAATATAAAGCATTTATGTTCAGGTTGCTTAACCTTTTCTCAAGGAATAAAGCCCTTAATGAATGGATCTGATCAGTCATACACGTAAATTATCACAGATACCATTCGTTTCAAGAGATTTTTAAACTAAGTTGTTTCTGAAAATCTTTTAAAAGATTATTTTATTTTGTGCTGTCTGTCTTTTAAAGGTGAGTCGTTCATCTCTGCTGATTGAACAGCCTGTGAAAAAAAGGCCTATTTTGGATAATCAGGTGATAAATTCTGTGTGTGTTCAGCCAGAGCTACAGAATAATGCAAAGCATGCAGATAATTCATCTGACACAGAGATGGAAGACATGATTGCTGAAGGTTTGTGGATTTTTCTTTAAGATGCCCTTTAACTTTGACTTTTATTGTTTGAAACAAGACATGGGTATTTATTCCACACAGATTTTCACTTGGAAGTATTTACTTTTTTTCCTCATATAATGCATTATTTGACTAAAATAGTGGGAAAGCTAATCAGACTCTTAATGGTCATACAATTAGAATAGCAAAATTGGTGTTAATTTGTATACTATCAGTTTGACATTTGAAGGAGTGTGGTTGGGAAAAGTTCCATTATATATGAAACTAATGCAGAATTTTAGGATCAAAACAACCAATTCTCTTTCTTAAGCAGACTTAAATAAATGACTGTTTTACTGAGTCTGCTTAAAAATTTAGAGCTTCTGGGTTGTTTGGTTTTAGACTTTATGTATTCAGATGTTTGATATCAGGTGGGTATTACAGTTGTGTTAAGGATGTAGTCTTCAGTCAAAAGGCGATTAAGTTTGTTCATAGAGGAAAATATCACTAAATCTTCTCAGTGTCAAAGAATTTTTTTTATAGACCTTATTCTAATAGTGACTATTCCATAAAAGTCAAAGTGGTAATGCAAAGTGACTTTAGGAAAACAAACACAAATAAATGCAAAAATGATATATTTTACTTTTTATTGATTCTGATCATGGCTCTGCAGTTGATACCATTCAGTTTAATTAAATAGCATTTAATATAGTCAGAGCTCTGTAATAGTGAATTAATTAACATCTCTAAGTAATTATCAATATATTAATATATTTCATCTAAAATTAATTTATTCATTTTGTAAATATTTAGCATATATTATGTGCCTGTACTTTGCTAAAATTAAGTAAAATAGCATGCTGGTAAGCAAAATAGATACTGACTTGGCTCGCAGTTTTCCTAATTCTTAAGAGGAAGGCTCCTCTGTCATTGTGGTAATTTATGAACTGTTGCAAAGTATTTATCACTGTTTTACTTTTTATTTGAATAGCAAAGAGTATGATAGTAGTATAAAATTTTTTTACTGCTAACTTACGTTGAGTTCAATTTGATTTTTTTTTATTTAAAAGAATGTTAAACATGAAAATTTTCAAACATACATACAATTAGAGAGAACTGTATAATGAATCCCACCTCACCCAGACTCAACATTACCCAATTTAAAACATTATTTTGCCACACCAGCTTTATCCATCCCTTTTGTTTTTTTCTCCCTACGTTCCGCCCTTCTCTCTTTCTCTGTTGCTTTTTCTCTTTCCCTTTTCTCCCTTTATTCCTCTGTTTGAAAAAAGATCATGGTTCTTATTGTATTTTACTAGTGCATGCTTCAGTGTGCATCTATAAAAAGTGTACATTTTAATGCTGTGTCACACAAAACAACATTAATAACTGGTGTCATCTAGTACCTGGTCCATATTCAGATTTCCTCAATTGTATAATTGCCTAAATTGTATAAATGTTCTTTTATAGTTATTTTGTTCAAATCAGGATCCAAACAGTGTGTACATTTTGCCTTTTGTTGTTATGAATTTAATTTCATTTAATTCCTAAATACTTGCTTTTAGTTATGCATACTGTTTATCTGAGAAAATTTTTCATTTGAGATAAAGAGTAGTAAAGATGAATGTGCAGGGTTTTTTTTTTCTTGTCTATATCTATAAGAATAAGTTTATAAACAAAAGTTTTCTAGCCTAATAAGCATATGTAATGTGCTCTCTTGTGTGCACATATTGGAGAAAAATGGAAAACTGCTTAGGAAGCTTCACAGCATATTTTGTGATGCTCATGGTTTATATACAATTAAAATATATGCTGGACTATGCTAGAACCTAGAGGAGCTTTTGATCTAGTAGGAAGTAGCAATCTCCACAACAGAAAGATAACTAAGGAGCAACATATGGTAGGTATTAAATGAATTATTATAGACAGTAAGAACTTGGCACGTTAAAACTGAGTGGGATTATTGCCAGTTTGGTGAGTTTTCTGTAGAGATGGGATTTGACCTGGGTCTTGGCTGGTAAAGCATAGATTTAAGATAACAGGAATAACCTTTCAGGTTAGCATATCATGAATAAATGCACAAAAGATGTGCAAGTGCTAGGTAACTTCAGGAGGGGGCAGCGAAGAGTAGACAGTTGGGTTAGAGAAGTGTAATGGGTAGTAAGGCAGTCAGATTCTAGCATACTTTGATATTCAACTATGGAGTTAGGAGTTATCTTGCTGTCAAGAGGATGGTTACTGAAGATTTTTTAGGCAGGTGACATGAAATAGAGTGTTTTTGGAAACTCTGCTGGTCACATGTAGGAGCAGTGTAGAGGTTTGGCATGTAATTGATACCTGTAGTCATGGTGGGAAGAGGAAGACAAGGCAAAGGGTACTTTTAAAGGACAAGATACCAGAGTAAGGAAAAGGGAGATTTAAAGATGATTAATCTATGCAATGAATAATGAATAAGCCGTAGAGATCTAGTGCATGGGATAATGAGTATAAACAATATCGTACTATAATCATCAGCCTTGCTAAGAGACTTAAACTTAATTATCCCAGTGACTAAAATGAAAGGATAAAAATGTAATGTGACAGAAGTGCTCAGTATTGCTACAAAGGCAGTCATATTATAATATATAAATGTATCAAGTTAATGTATTTTACACCTTAAATTTACACACTGTTGGGCCTCCCTGGTGGCGCAGTGGTTGAGAGTCCGCCTGCCGATGCAGGGGATACGGGTTCGTGCCCCAGTCTGGGAGGATCCCATGTGCCGCGGAGCGGCTGGGCCCGTGAGCCATGGCCGCTGGGCCTGCGCATCCGGAGCCTGTGCTCCGCAATGGGAGAGGCCACAACAGTGAGAGGCCCGCATACCGCAAAAAGGAAAAAAAAAAAAAAAAAAAAAAAAAAATTTACACACTGTTTTATGTTAACTATATTCAGTTAAAGAAAGATTAATCTATTTCATAGTGGAGATATATTTACTGAAAATGTGTCAAATTTTTAAATACTTCATAATTTCCCAAGGTAATTTTATAAAGTGTTTCTGTTACTGTATACTTCGGTGTTTACGGGAAGTATTACAGGGTGAAATGGTGAGGTCACTTATTTAGTGGCTTTGGTTGTAGTAGTATATACAGTTTAATTCAGTATGAAAAACAATGTAAGGATTATTCTTTTTTTAAAGGATAAACTATGTCTCTATTTGGACTGGTTCTATAACCAGAATCTCCAACCAAAATGTGATTTACCAAAATATCTTACGTCTTCCCTGGTAAATCATCACACTGATCGTGGTTTCTATCTCATCGCCTCTCTTTGCTGCTGACCATCACATGATCTCAAGTCTTCAGGAAAATTGAAAAGTAACTCCTCCTTGCACAAAAAAATTGGGGATCTCTATTGGTTAGGATATGTGTTTGGCCACTCCATTAGAGACCCAGAATAATACCTGATGAAATAAAAAAGTTTAATTTTCTCTGACATAGTCTAAAGGTAAGCAGTGAAGGGCTCCATTGTGTTGGGCACCTAAGCTGTCAGTGGCTCTGCCATCCCTAGAATGTTGCTCACATTTCCAAGATAGCTAATCTTCATGATCACATTCTAATTGTAAGATGGGAGAAAGGGCAGTACCTGGAATTTGGTCAGAAATTGGCCACACATGGGGCAGAAACTGTACTTTTTATTCTCAGTGGCCATATTCCTAGCTAAATATTAGGATTTTGTTACTGTGGGAAAAAAGTGAAGAACGGATATTAGGGAATTGCCAGCTGTCTCTGACATAGAATCCCATCTTTATTAGCTAAAGCAATAGTTTTTAAAACTTATTTGGCTCTGTAATTTTTTATTTACAAATGTGAAAAAGTAGCCTTGGTAACATTACCAGATTTGTTGAAATTTTGACCAAATATTAGAACTGGACTTTTTTGAATCTGTTAATATTCCTCTCTTCTTTATGAGAAATAAAACTGATGTTCTATTTTTGTCGGGTTGTTAACCCTTAGACCATACCTGTTTGGGGTCTCCCCTCTCTCACCAGCAAAAACATTTCCTTCTCCTTCATAAGGTATTATAACCTGTTATCAAGTGTTGCATATTATTATGTTAATTAATACAAACTTTTGAAATAAAGCTTTCAGTATAGTCAAAACGGAACAAGTTGACAAATGGGCTCTTTGGGGCTGGGTTGGTGGCAGTGGTGGTCAAATGAGAGGTTCTGTCTCCAGTACAGGCTTTTCAAGGTCAGATCTGGTTACAAGCGTCACAGCGTAAAAGCAATACTCCTGGAAGTATGACACTAGGTCCCAGGGATGTGTTGAGGGGCACAACTGTGTGAAAGCCATCTCTAGGTCATTGGAAGGAGCAGTTTTTACTTTACTTGCTTTGAGACTCTTGTTCCTCATTGCTACTAAATAGATGAGTTTTGTTTATGAAGACAGTCTTGAGAATTTCCTTGAGATGATCCCTTGCTAGTTTATGATTTGATTGGTCATGACAGTGTATTTGGATGTCCCTTGGAACTTCAAATATTTCACAGTGTGTTTTTTAGTTCTTGCTGCCTTCACTTAATTTAGCACTTTGCTGTTTGCTTCTCCAGTAACACTGGGATAATGTGATGCTTGAATGTACTGAGTATGTGTCATCCATGTCTACATTTCAGAGTCCCTTTCTTCATCTTAACAAGTCTTGCTTAAATGAATAACATAGAAAAGCACATATAGAGCTCATAGCTAAAAGCTTTAGTTAGTGGACTTCTTTTTTTGTATATTTTATATGACTCGGCATAGGAATTATGATGATGCATGAAAATGGCAAAATATGGTGGATTTAAGAATTTAACAGTTTTCACTGAAGTGTTTCTTAAGCACTTATTACAGGTCTTAGTACTCTTAGTTCTTATGTGGAAAATAGGAAATGGAACTGTCACTTTTTTATGCCTGCTACCTATTGGGCATTCGTGTAATCTTCACTGCAATTCTTCGGGAAGGGTATTTTAAACTCTATTTTACAGATGAGAAAACTGTGGGTCCTGAAGATTAAGTTGCTTACTTACAGGTGACTGCTGCTGCTGAATACTTGAGGATTTAGGTGGGAAGTTTCTTTGGGTCCTGTGGTATGACTTGAAAGTTATGGATATAGAGGTGGAGGGAAGGACATTCTCATTTAACAGAGAGACACCCTGACAAAAAGGAGCAGAGGTTAGAAGTTACAAAACCAATGGTGATTTTGAAGGTAAATGTAAATTACTTTGTTTTAATATAAGACTAAAAGGGACTTTTATAATTAGATAAATACATCTTTATATATTCTGTTGTACATTGCAGATCTTTGAGAGTGTTAACTGTTTTAAATGCTCCTCTGAAATCACACATCAAAATTTTACCTTCTTTTTGGATTCATCCTCATTTTCTCCAGTTAGAAGTGTGTTCTTTGCTATATATATTGTACATAGCACAATGTGTCAAAATTCATATACTACATGATGCATTTTGAAAGTAGTGACTTTGTTTTATTTTGCACATTTTAGGTAGGTTGGATTCTTAGCAAAATGAACCTTTAAAATGTATTGCATTTTGTGGAGAAAACTCCATAAAATATTTTTATGCAGGAGCAAGAGGGAATTGGTGGAAGTGGTTGTTTTGGGGGGCTTTGCCTTGCCAAAGTGGCTATGGATTGAGAAGTTAAAAGACCATTCCTTTTATGTTTCCTGGAGGGTCTGAACACTAGTAGCATCCAACCAAAGTAGAAGCTAAAAGAAAATTTGCCACGATTAAATTTTTGGAAGTTTTTTCTTTGTTTTCTTCTTTTTAGAGGCATTAGAAGAAATGGACAGTGAGTTGCTCAAGTGTGAATTCTGTGGAAAGATGGGGTATGCTAATGAATTTCTGCGGTCAAAAAGATTCTGCACTATGTCGTGTGCCAAAAGGTATTTCTGTTCTCTTGAATTTCCTAGAGCACAAGCCAACAACTGCTGTAACAAAACCAAAAAACTTGTAGACTTTACCATTAGTCAAAACTAGATATTATAGAGGAATGATATCAAATAGGCATTATTTGGAGCTACTTTGCTATTTAATTGTTAACTTTTGCTCCGTGAAAACTGCATATTCATAACACATACAGCATAATCTAATATTGAAGTGGCAATCTTCTGGTGGTGAGAATATGCTTAGGAGAACCCCTCCTGTGAATAGACTACTGGTCCTTAAGGTATCAGAACAATATTTGTTTTATCAATATTGAAATACCTGGATTTACTTTGTTATATTTTAAAATGTTTCATTTCTTTTAACCATATCCTGTTTATTTTAGGTTTCTAAGTGGGACAGCTATAGCATAAGTTCTCCACATTGTTATATTATCTGACAACAAAATGGCCTGTCTTCTAAGCCTGTATTTTCAATAGTAATATTATAGGTGAATAGTATTACTAAAAAAATTTTTTATTATCTTCATTGATCTAGTCTCAAGTTTAGTTTACATTAAAGAACACCCCTCTAATAATGATTATAAATCCTAATTATAGGTATTTCCCACTAAAGGTGAAGTGTATGCACAGGTTGATTATTTTGAAATTTGTTTTCTATTCCAAAAGTTATTATTCTCTCAAAGAATTTAAGATCTTAAAGATTCATCCAGGGAATTTCTTGCTTGAATACATTATTTAGTATGGTGCCCCTAAAATACACTTAGTAAAAACTTAAGTTAAATAACTAGTAGAAGTATTTTCCTCTAAAAATGGGTTATTGGTTTTTCAATTGTCAATCTGTTATTCAGATATTCTTTCATGTTATTGATAGTCCTAATCAAATTATGTAACTCCTATTTTAACTTAGGAGTTTTTCCAGTTTGCATGTACTACAAGAAAGAATAGTGGCTCTCTGATTCTAAGGGATTAAAAATTGAGGGAAAAGGATTGCCTTTCAGAATATTTTAAACTTCTTGACTATTTAGAAATATTTCAGGACATTTAACACACTACGATCACTCTTCTCCCAGAGGTGATTGCTCAGTTGTCCTGTTATTATACCTTTAGGCGAAGCTCTTTAGAGGTTTAGGGGTCCTAATATAGGAAAATGCAGATGAGAGAAGAGCAAGGAGGAGAGGATAAATTAGGTCTCACCTGAGAACTGCTGTTTACATGTCTGCCTAGCTGTCTGTCTTAGATATCTAAATATTTAGGGACTAAATAGCAAGTGTAAAGTTAGTCTCTCTTCTCTGTTCTATAGTCAGCTAGGAAAGAAGTTTTGTCAGTTGATGTGAATGGAAATCAGAAACCTTTAGAGCTGAGCCCATTATGCATAATGAACACAGGAAGAGCTTGTTGAATTGTTTTAGGGTAAAATGAAGTGACCATCAGGACACTTTTCTTTTTTATATTTTTAGTGGAAAAATAGCCTATTCACTCTCATAGTACTCCTTACTTCTACCTCCTGATATTTTCATAAAACATAGGTGAGGAAATTCTTGTCATTTCCCTGAAAAAATCATCTTAGAGCAAAAGAGTTTTGAAAATAAGAAATTACAATGGTAGTTTTATGTGTAAAAAAAGAGGAACTGTGTATATTTTTCTTAGCCTTTGTGTAGCTTTTCAGAAATTTGTATCTTAGATCATCTCTTTTCACTCTTTCTAGGGAAGGGGTTGGCAAACTATGCCCAGGCTGAGTCCTTTTTGGAGCCTATTTTTACATGGTCCCTGAACTAAGGATAGTATTTAACTTTTTAGGTGGTTGAAAAAGAATCAAAAGAATAACATTTTGTGACACCTGAAAATTACGTAAAATTCAGATTTAAATGTTATTAAATAAAGTTTTATTGGAACACATCCATGCTCATTCATTATTTTTTTTAAAAAATTATTTATTTATTTATTTATGGCTGCGTTGGGTCTTTTGCTGCTCACAGGCTTCCTCTAGTTGTGAGAGCAGGGGCTGCTTTTCATTGCAGTGCATGGGCTTCTCATTGCGGTGGCTTCTCTTTGTTGCAGAGCACAGGCTCTAGGCGTGCAGGTTTCAGTAGCTGTGGCGCGCAGCCTCAGTAATTGTGGCTCGCGGGCTCTAGAGCGCAGGCTCAGCAGTTGTGGTGCACGGGCCTAGTTGCTCCATGGCATGTGGGATCTTCCCAGACCAGGGCTCGAACCCGTGTCCCCTGCATTGGCAGGCGTATTCTCAACCACTGCGCCACCAGGAAGTCCCCATGCTCATTCATTATTGTCTATGGCTGCTTTCATGTTACAGTTGCAGAGTTGAGTAGTTGTGCCAGAAATTTGTGTGGCTTACAAAGCCTAAAATATTTAATATCTGGCCCTTTATAGAAGAAGTTTGCCAGCCTTTGTTCTAGGGTGTTGGAACTCAGTAAATGGCATAGGATTCTTTTAAGCTGTCATCATGCTTTATAAAGGTCTACATTAAAAAATTTTAGAGTGCTCACTTTGACAGCACATATTCTAAAATTGGAATGCTACAGAGAAGATTAGCATGGCCCCTGCACAAAGATGATAGGCAAATACATAAAGTGTTCCATATTTTAAATATATGTATGTTAAAAATGTATATTTAAAAATATTAGACAGTCTATTTTGATAAAGATAATCTTTCAGCCAATTTTAAAGAATTATATATATTTGAATTTCCTGAATTCCTGAGACCCATGAATTCCTTGTGGAACTTTGAAATCTCAACTTTACCTTTTCATTTCTTGATTTTAGTTATATTTGAAAAATATTTTACTAGCCATTTGAGATTCCCCCTCTCTACTATATTAACCTCTTTTTATTAATATCTCTTCAGAAATGATTACCTGGAAAAATAACAATTTGAACGTTTAAATGATTAATTCATAATTTATTTTCTCCTGGAACCTTGAATTATTTTGCAGCTAGAAAAATGAATTATCCTCTGTATTTTGCAGAGAGTTTCTATCATGCTGTTATTAGGAGAAAATATCAATACCTTGTTATAGGTGTCCAGTATTATATTGAGAGCTATACTATGATGTAAAACAAGGCCACTTTTTTTTTTTTTTTTTTACTGTTAGCATAAGTAAATCTATTGAACACTGTGGTTTACTTTCTGAGGTATTACAGATCATAATGAAATAAATGGCACTTACTGATTCACAACTGCACTTTAAGGTCATAATTAATTACTAAATGGAGTGTCCCATACATCATTTAATTTTTTTCTTACTTGAATTTCTTAGGTACAATGTTAGCTGTTCTAAAAAATTTGCACTTAGTCGTTGGAATCGTAAGCCTGATAATCAAAGTCTTGGGCATCGTGGCCGTCGTCCAAGTGGCCCTGATGGGGCAGCAAGAGAACATATCCTTAGGCAGGTCTGTAGAAACTTTGATTCAACGTACAATACCCTTTTCAGAAATACAAGGAAAGTGCAATGCTGTATTTTACCTGTACTACATTTTCCAGCTTCCAATTACTTATCCATCTGCAGAAGAAGACTTGGCTTCTCACGAAGATTCTGTGCCATCTGCAATGACAACACGCCTGCGCAGGCAGAGTGAGCGGGAAAGAGAGCGTGAGCTTCGGGATGTGAGAATGAGGAAAATGCCTGAGAACAGTGACTTGCTACCAGTTGCACAAACGGAGCCATCTGTATGGACAGTTGATGACGTCTGGGCCTTCATCCATTCTTTGCCTGGTATGTGATTCACCGCTTTGGCCTTAATATTTGTCTTGTGCACACACAGAGGAATGACGTTAGATCCATCCACACCTATTGCACAGAAGGGTTAGAGAAGTTCTATGTGTATGTGCTCATTAAATGGCATTTGGTATTGAAATGTGTTCTGTCTCCTCTTGCTTATTCCCTCAGCACAACTGGGTATTTTCTCATACCCCCCAAGTCGATAAAAACTGACTAGTCCTGCTTCTGCTGTGACACCTCAGCCGGTGAAGAGATTAAAGGTGCTCTCTTCTCTTCAGTCTGATTTCTCTCGAGAGGTCAGTAGAGAGATTGAGTCAGACACTTCTTCCCTTCTGCTCTTCCAGTTTTCTATTCTATTTCCTCCTTATTTCCTAATTTAACCTTTTTTAAATGAAGTAAGAGAGACTATAATTTTTTCTTTTACTTTTTTGAAAGCTAATCAGCACCTTTTAGAATATAAAATTTTGGCTTCTTTTAAAAAAAAAACAAGTGTTTCTTTTAAAGGAGGCTGCATTCTTTGATTCTTTGCAGTAAATAGACATCAAGAATACTTCTGAAATTAAGTAGACAACTGAAATTCAGTTATGATATTCTATTCCAGTATTGAGGGTTACTTTCTTATTTATGTTTTCTGCTCTCTCATTTGGTACTCTTTGCATCAGCTTAAGTCATTATGTTCTTTATCTTTTTTCTTTACTACAACAATAATCTTTTATTTCCACTTTCTCTAAGGGGCTGGCTACTGAAGACAGCTGCACCTTTGCTCATCATGAGACCCACACTGCTATATATGTTAAGACAATATGTATTTTTTTAATCAGCAAACCTTTATCATTCACTTTGACCTTATGAATATGGAAAATAAGGTTTTAAAAATATTTGTTCCATTTTGGTTTTTCAGTTTCAGAATCAGAATTTTTGGTTTTCAGAATCTGTCATTTCTCTTGACACAAGCTTTCCAGAAAAATGTATCCCCTGTGAACTTGTCTACAGACTTATTAAAATTAATCCAGCTATTTTTGCTAATTAATCTTTCTATGAAGGTGACCACTGTCTCAGAAGCAAACTTACAGCTAAAGTGTTGGGAGTTCCCTGGTGACCTAGACGTTAGGATTCATCGCTTTCACTGCAGAGGCCCAGGTTCAATCCCTGGTTGGGGAATCATCCCACATGCTGTGTGGTGCGGCCAAAATACAAAAAATAATAATAATAATAAAAATTAAAATAAATTAATTAAATAAAGTGTTGTATGAGTAAAGAAAGTATATTCAGAAGTATTCTGCTTTTTAAAAAATTCCTGGCTTGTGATGGGTCGACTTAATGAACTTTCGATTTTATGGTGGTACAAAAACGATACACATTCAATAGAAACTGTGCTTCAGTTTTGAGTTTTGATCTTTTGCTGGTGATATGAAGCACAGTACTCTCTCCTCAGGTTGGGTAGGGCAGCTCCCAGTCAGCCACGCTGTCATGAGGGTAAATAGCTGATAGAACCATTTTGTACCCACGCAACTCTGGTTTTCACTTTCAGCACAGTATTCAATAAATTACATGAGACATTTAACACTTTATTATAAAATAGGCTTTGTGTTAGAAAATTTTGCCCAACTTACAGTAGGCTAATGTAAGTGTTCTAAGGACGTTTAAGGTAGGCTAGGCTAAACTACGATGTTCAGAAGGTTAGGTGTATTAAATGCGTTTTCGATTTGATGTTTTCAACTTACGATGGGTTTGTCAGGATGTAAGTTGAGGAAGATATATATACAGAACGCTGAAATTTTATTAAATTATTGTTTCAATATCTTATTTTAGAAATGTTAAATAAGTTTTTCTTCTTTTTTTTTTAAAACAAGGTATGGTCACTTTTAAAGAAAGATGAAATTGTTTAAAGAAGGGATACATTTTTCATGGGAAGAGTTTTAAGCATGCATCTAGGAAAACTTAAGTGTGATTTAAGTTCTGACCATGTGGGTTTAGAATCTGCTTTAAAAAGCTGACATATTAGAGAATGGTGAGTCTTCACTGGGTGTGGTTTTAATACTTAGTGCAAAAAATTGTAAGTTTTATACCAGTCTAGATATCTTGAGAATTAACATTGGAATTGACACTAATCCCTGAGGCTGGACTTTGATTCTGTCTTCAGACATAGTCTTCCAAATGGGGTACATGAGCTGTTAGCCTGATTTCTCATTTTGGGGAAAATATTTCTTTTCCTTTGGGGAGGAGGAAAGTAGTTGGCCAAATAATAAACAAATAATAGATACTGCTGATTCTTCTATGACTTCATATGCTTTTTTTTTTTTAGGGCTAGTTTTCTAATTCTCCCCAGCATCCATTTGCCATGAGACTACTCTTGGCTGCTTTATTAGAACAAAGGCTAACTCCTTTGTCTTACTCTTGCTTCATTTGAATTGAAAAAAATTATTTCTTATAACTTGAGATGCTTGTCTTATTGAGTTCATCAAGACACTTAATTTTGTTGCTAATTGTTTAGAGAACATTGTATATAAAGGAGACTGCTTTATAATTTAGAATTGCTTGGTACTGTTTTAAGAGTTTGCTGAATATAACTCTGCTTTTCTTTTACCTGATTAAATGGGAGTATTTCTAAACTGCTTTGACAGGCTAAATAACAAGCTTATTTGTGTGATCAGTTAACATCTTCTTTCTCAAAGTTTTTCTCTGAATAATGCCTGTAGCTTAAGGTAAATCTCAGCCAGAAAATGCCATTATCTTTATTCCTCTATGTTCCTCTGGCCTTTGTAAACTTCCTTTTGAGCCGCTTTCAGCTCATTCAGGGCTGGATTTTTTTTTTTCCCCTAAGCTTTTCTCATGGAGTGAACAAACTTGTAAATTTTGTAATCTCTTGTATTTTGTTTCTTTCCAGTTGAGGCTAGGTTTCCCTGTTTCATCAGGGCACCTATATTTATTCCTAAAGTTTACTCTTCTCATTGTGTAATGTCATCTTGTGAACCATCTTGGTGGGACCATGTTAGAGCTGGTATGCAGACCAGTGTCATAGCTGTTACCAGAGTGAAAAATTATTTTCTTCTAAATTTTTGTACATTAAAAAGTTCTCTATAGGAACGGTTCTTTTTATTCTCAGTTTACTGCAGTTATCTTCCTTAACTCTTCCTTGATATAGTGAACTGCCTTTTGCAAAGATCACTTTAGTCTGTGTTTGTTGATCTGTGAATCTGCAGTAGATTTGGTTTCCCTGTAGGCCTATAAAGTAGGTATTGTCTAAAAACATATGACGGTTTACTGGTTTTCATAATACTGATATTGGGACTTTTTATTCTGTAGTATTGAGTGCAGGTAATATCTTTTCATCATCCTTACTGATGTTAGTTTTGGGGTGGGGTGTTTTGTTTTAGGTTTAGCTGGAAAAGTGACTGGACATTTGTAAGGTTCATTTGGGACCCGTGTCCATGTGCGGAGGTCCATGCCCATTCTGGTGGCTGCTTGTGGTGATGTAAAGCCAGCTGAGCTGACTGGTTGCTGCATTTGGGATATGTTCTGTAATGTTCATGGGGTGCCAGCTGTTTTACAGAAGTAGATTCTAAATATGTCAGAAATTCATAGAACTATAGCTCAGTATACCTTGAGCATCTAGGTTTTTTAAAAAAATTCATCTTTCTCTAATATGTTTCAGGAAAGCATATTTGCTTCTGCCTTTTTTTTTCCATTTTTCTTTTTAAAGTCACTTTATTTTTCATTTCTATACTAATGTATGGTATAAATACCCTTTTTGTGGTTGGCTTAAGAAAGTTGTGATCTAAAATTCTGAAGATAATTCATTCCTGTTTGATCATGCTGTTTCCAAACTTTCTGTTCTGTATTATTTTGCTAATACATTTACCGTCTGTCTACAAGAAGACATTTGAAGAGCGCTCTGATAATACCGAGGAACAACCACATGCTATGAATTTCTTCATGGAGAACTCCTTGTTTCTATTCCCAAATGTAGCTCTTATGGTCCTCGTTACTTCTCATTGCTTCTGTTTTCTGAATCTAAGAAAGTCCTACGCTATCTTTCTCTCTCTTCTTTTCTTTCCTGTGTTCTTGTAAGTAAGACTGAAGAGAGAAGAACATTTAGTTCTTTCATAAAAAGAAGGATGAAGTCACAACTAGATGCAAGATTAGTCAGTTTTGTCTGCCCAGTTTTGAGAGCTACCTCTGGGAAAAGAAAAGGGGCTTTTCTATGGTGAGTAATCCCATTTTAACTCTATAGTTTCTTTTATATGGTAAGTGGCCAAAAGCATTAAATTTTTGCATAGGGTCAGTTTTTAAAAATCTGAGAAATTATTAAAATAGAGAAATTGAAAAGCTGATTGCTATATAGGAAACAGGAAGGATACAACCAACAGAGAAGATGGAAAAGAAATAATCAAGAGAAAAGCTGGCCACACAGCTGAATACAGAAAAAAAAGTTTGTGTTACTCTTACAGATGGCTCCTTTTTAGCAGATTCTGTTTTTGTTCATTATTCATTCAGTCAGTCCTTCACTTATCCAAAAATATATGTATTTAGCACCTACAATGTTTTGTGCTTGGTGCTGGGGTTATAGGGATGACATTATATAAGAGGATGATACATTTGCAGTAGAAAGAATAATCATTCCAGCAAAGTTGTATCCAAAGGTATAATGTAACCATTTCCATTATCTTTTTCTTTGTGTTCTCCCTTAGAATGCTGATTTGAATAGAAGAAAGACTTTAAGCTGTTAGTTTTTATTCTTAAATTCACTTTTATAATTTTGTCTTTTATAAGGAAGCTTCCACATTTTTGCATTGTCTCCTCTCATGGTTCGTTAATTCATTACCTTCCCTGCTGGTTTCTTTACCCTTAGTGGGGAAGTTTATTAGCCTGGCTGTGCAAAATTTGGTAGATAATAGAAACGTTTGAGGTTCAAGTAGAGTGCTCACGTTGTTACTTGCTCTAAAGCACTTGGTTTACACAGAGAGGTAAAATATTGGTTATTTGTCAAGAGATTAACCAGCAAGCTTAAAATTTCAATGAGAATTTATGTTTTCTTATCAGAAGTGGAGATTAGTCCAGTGATAGTAAGATTTGAAGTTGAAATTACAAGTTGATCATTGTAATACATTTCAGCAATAGATTGATACTATAATTTTGATGGATTGGTTCTGTCCTGAGTGAATAATAAAAATGTTTTGGATGTGCCTGGCACATTGAAGGTTGTAAATCAGAATAAAGGTACAAATGATAATGAAAGTGGTACTTGAGAAAATATTTCTAAATTATTATTTAAATGGCAGAACATTATATTTTATTCTTTTGTACCTGTATATGAAGGATATGTTATACAGAGTAAAGTCCTTGAGGTATAATGACTAGTTAATCCAAACTTGCTGTATGTGTGGCATGCTTTCAGGTGACAGCATTGCCCTTTTCATGAAAGTATGTTATATCTATATCTGGACTGAACAATCTGTACATTCTACCTAACTTATAATTATTTCTGCAATGTTATTTTTAGAACGAGAATTCCAAGTAAATTGCTTTACCTGGATTTGGAATTCTTACTTTTTAGAATGTCAGGAAATACTCTCTTCTTCAAGAGTGAACCCAAGACGACCATCAATAAATTTCATTTGTTTCTCAGCCTGTATTTCAGACACTCAGACCCAGTGAGAGCATAATTGTGACTGTTAGGAGTAACCTCTGATTGTTGTGTATTAATTCTAACATCCTTCCTCTGATGAAATTCTAGGCTGCCAGGATATCGCAGATGAGTTCAGAGCACAGGAGATTGATGGACAGGCTCTTCTCTTGCTAAAAGAAGACCATCTTATGAGTGCAATGAATATCAAGCTAGGCCCGGCCCTAAAGATCTGTGCACGCATCAACTCTCTGAAGGAATCTTAACGGGATCATGAGGCTTTGAGATAACAGCAGTTTTATTCTTAAACAAACTTGTAAGGTAAAGGCTCAAGTTGGCCTACAATATTATCACTTACTGTGATGGATAGCCAAGCACATTGGGATCTCTGCATTAAGGCTGACATTTCTTCTACAGATAAAATAATTCATTATATTGATACATTTTCATAATTAGCTAACATTGGTGAATTAATTTTACAGGTTACACACAACATTGCAAGACTTGTTATAGAGGGCCATGATATTTTTCAAAGTGTTTTACTAGATAATTTTTTTAAAGGTGATGTTTATCATTAATATAAAAAATCCTTTTGAAAGTAATTTAATGATTTACATTTCTCCTCTTTTGATTCGGTTTTCTTATACACTTTTCTACCCTATAATTTTTCTATGGGTTTTCGTGAGAGATATAATTTAGGAGTGATTTAGGAATAATTTTGGAGTCCAGTGACTGGAATTGTATGCAGTGAGATATCACTGTATGTTTTAAAAAACATGTCTTTTAGACAATTGCTTTGCCTATAAAAAGGATTGTATTCTAGCATGAATAATACTGATCTGGAAGTTAGAAGATTTGGTTTCTATTCCAAACTTGACCAAGAATTTGGTGTGACTGAGGAAGTTAGTTTTCCTCTTAGTTTTTGTTCTTTTAGAGCAGTGGTTCTCAACAGAGGTCAGTTTTGTTCCCCAGGGGACATTTGAAAATGTCAAGGGACATTTTGGTTGTCATAGCTTAGGGGTTGCGGGGGGTGGGTTGCTGTTGGTATCTGACGTGTGGACAGGGATGTCGCTAAATATCCTACAATGCACAGGGCAGCCCTCTACAACAAAGAGTTATCTGGTCCAAAATGTCAGTAGTGCCAAGGTTGAGAAACCGTAACATAGGAGGGATAAATGTTGGTCTTTTTCACCCAGAGGGATATTTTGAGAAAAAAAATTTTAAAAGGGAGGTAATAAGGAATACATTGTACAATGGAAGTATTTCAGATAGCATTAATGTTCTGCTAGAGTATTTTTCCCAGTTTTATGCATTCTAGAAAAAGGGGGAAAATCTGCCTGTAAAATGAGGACTAGCATACTTAGACTTTTGACTCTCAGTATTGAGTCATAATAACAATTATCTTTCATATCTCTCTG
The DNA here is from genome assembly GCF_964341445.2 of Mesoplodon mirus. Lineage (NCBI taxonomy): Eukaryota > Metazoa > Chordata > Mammalia > Artiodactyla > Ziphiidae > Mesoplodon > Mesoplodon mirus. Next base: position 59,670,009 of record NC_138982.1, read on the forward strand.
CACTGATGAAGGCATAATATGATTATGCCTTATGAACCAGTGCACAGCCTTTGCTGGCAGGGCGATACTTTGTAGTGGCTATGTGGTTGGTCTTTGGATTTTTCTAGTGTTGAACAAGCTGGATCTAGCTAGAATGCACATTCCTTTTTCCTTGACTAAATCCTTGTATGCTTCCTGCAAAGCAGTTATCCAACTGATCTCTCTTGGATAATTGGATCTAATTTTGTACGTACATGTTTCAGGGAAAAGAATTTTAAAGCAAAACCTTTCATTGAACAATTAGTGTTCTGTTAGAATTATGGCACTAAAAATTGTGGCAGGCCTGTGAACTTTGTAGTCCTGGACATCAAAAATGTTTTAATCTTTTTTTTATCTTATCTTTACCATACAATGGAAATGTTTTAATAATTGAAGGAACATACACAGATATTTGGCAGAAGTTCAGTAAGTGAGGAAGAGTCCATGGGTTTCAGTCATTGTCACTGATCTTTTAAAAAAGATTGTGTTACGCTAGTAGAAGACTAAAGATGTCATTAAAGACATCACAGATATTTATCTTTTGGCTTTGTGTACATTAGAGAATGTTGATTATTTTTATACAAAAATACAGCGGGTAATTTTTTTAACCTTTAGATGCCTCTTGTTTGAATGTATGCTTCGTGGGATTCTTTTGTGTAGTAATGTTTAAAAAAAAAGACATTTACTGATAGTTATGTGTAGGATTAGAATATGTAATATAGTGTAAGGCTCATGTTCCAGACCTACAATAGCTTGTAGTCTATGTCACATATTTCTGTATATCACATTTTTAATTATTGGATTACAGTTTCAAGGAAAGGTAGGTACTCTACAGTTAATTTTCATTTATTAGCAGTTAATCATTATGACAGAGTTGTCATATGCTTTGACTTTTCCCCTTATCTTGTAATTTCAGAACACAAGTATAGGTTAAGCATTAGTAGGAGATGGTCCACTGTATGAGGGCTGAAGGGCACAATGGAAAATCTCCCCTGGAATTAAAACTTTGTCACAGATGATCCACAAACAATTCATACAGAATTGATTCTTTGGGGATAGACTCCCCTGGCAATAATGATTACCTCCCATAACTATATTATCTATATATAGCCTTTAAGGTATTAACTTGGAACTGTGGTCCCTCTTCTGATATCAGTCATTATGTACTTACTGAAAGACCCTGTGCGTAGCACTGTGTTAAGTATCCGAGAAAGTTTACAAGAGGGGTTTCCATTGGAGAGCACCTTATAATCCTAAATCTTATAATAATCTTAAGAACAGTCCAGATCTTCTGTTGTCCCTACTCAAAACATACCCAGAAAATATACTTGCTTTTTTCAAGGTATTTTATTTAGAAATGGCTCATTGGCTTTTAACTAGTAGTTTTCCCATTGATGCAGCTGTTTCTTTCTGGGTGATTTAACTATCTGAATTTCAAAATTTCAGTTATGTATAATGTATATAGACGATAACACTGGGTGTCCACTTCTCTCCTGAGCTTAAAGCAGTTTTAGTATGAAATAGGTGGGGAGAGTGCTGTCATTTTCATTTTCCTTCATATTACTAGTTGTTTTAGGATTTTGATTGAGGAGAGGGAATGACAAGCAGAAAAGGGTAGGTACATGGGAAGTTCTTCCTACTTTTGCTACCTAAGTTTGCATTTTCTGACTTCTTTATACTGATGCACTCTTTTCCCATTGAGGAAGAAAATCCCTACAAGTTTGAAATTTTATTTGCTTTAAGCCACGTGTTCCTAAGAAAGTACACAGAGAGCTGGTTTATAAAAGTTGTTTCTTACATGATGTGCATTTTCATCAAGCCTTGTGTAGGCATGTGTCTGACACAGCTGTGCAGCTTTGATATATAATCAGTATAAGAGTGCTGTCCCACAAGCTGTCACTTTTTAAGTGGCTGGTAATTTTTCCATGATGGTACTTTTAATTTGCTGGCACATCCTCTAAACAGACATTTTTTTAAAGTCCCAGTTTAAGGGCATCCCCTCAATAGAGAATGGGGAATAGAAGGAAAGAAATATTAGTGAAGGAGCTTGAGAATGGTGGAGAAGCAGACAAGAGACCTGGCACTTTGTTAGTTTATCCCACTTCAGCGCTGAACAAATTTCTGCACTTTTGAAGTTAATATTCATGTTTTACCTAGTTCCAAATAGAAATTATTTTTTGTAGGTAGCCCACTTTATTTTAATTTTTTTTTTTTTTTTTTTTTTTTTTTTTTTTTTTTTCGCGGTATGCGGGCCTCTCACTGTTGTGGCCTCTCCCGTTGCGGAGCACAGGCTCCGGATGCGCAGGCCCAGCGGCCATGGCTCACGGGCCCAGCCGCTCCGCGGCATGTGGGATCCTCCCAGACCGGGGCACGAACCCGTATCCCCTGCATTGGCAGGCGGACTCTCAACCACTGCGCCACCAGGGAAGCCCTATTTTAATTTTTGACATAGTTTATCTTCCCATATCCAGTGTAATATTATAGTCAAACATTTATTCAAATACCAGTCTTGGATTGAAATCTGTCCAAGTGCCCCATATCACTGGCTTGTTCAAGTAAATGTTATAAAGTCCCATTATTTGCATTTGCAGGGTTTTGGTACCACCATGGCACAAGTATGGTAAGGAGGCAATATATAGATTGAGTATAGTCTTAGGCTGTGTTTGCATGTGTGTAAACAGTCTTGGAAAGAATAAACTATTGCACATATATGGGAATGATGCTATCCTCATAGCCATATCGAGTGGAAGAAATCCCTGGCTAGACACACTGTTAAAACATTTCAAAGATATATTTTCGACCAGAACAGCCTGGTTATATTTTGTAGTTTGAAGATTCTCACCCTTAGTGAATGGCAGGAACTCATGCTGCCTCTGGGCAGTGGGCATTGAGCATTACTGCCTATAGGATGAAAGAGCCTCACTCCCCTTACCTCCTCAAGCCCCAAGGAAACTGCGTGAAAACTTTCTTCTTAGAGAGACCTCTGCCTGAAAATCCCTACAAAAGACTTTGTAGTAGGGTTAATTTTAGGGAGGTAACTGGGGCAGGAATTTCTAATACCTAACAGTCATGTCTTCGTAAACCCTCTGGGCAGTGGAAACTGGCTGGCTATTAATGTTTGCTCAGTCTGTTTCCTTTGCAGGACATGTAACTATAACGGGGCCTTGGGGAAGGTTTTCTAGGGGAAAGGACAGGGAAGTGGAGGAGGAGACAAACGGGGAAAAGCATTCCAGACCCAAGAGGATAATATGGTTAACTGAGTGAGGTTGTATAGTATAGATTTGGCCATCAGTAGTTCAGGATAATAAATTGTAATGGTTGGGTCCCAGTTATAGCAATAAACAGAGTATAGTTTTTTTTATGTCAAGATTTACCTGTAATCAAACTCATTCTTTTACTCTCTTTATCAAGAGATTCTGCCCTTAGGAGCATATTAATAGTTCCAATGATACATAAATCGGTGATTTTTGACCTCTGAAAAAGGTGACAATTATTATAGGTGGAGAATATTTGTCAAGAACTCAAAGGTTAATTTTATAACTGAGTTATCAGAATTATATAGAGGAGAGAGTATCCATTGTCAGATACTACAGTTGAATCAACCTTGTGGATTGTTACAAAGAAAGGCATTTTTAAGATTTTTAAGATAGTGTTTTGTTAGGTTGTGTCTCAGTTTAAGAGTTGGATGACTCAGAGCTATAGGGTTCTGTTTATTAGCATGGATTTCAGTAAACACAAGCCTACCTCTATTTGATGCACAGTAGTGTGGATCATGAAATGAACTGTTTAATCTACATTCATCAATATTGGTATTTTCTGAATCTGTTTGGAGCATTTGATTTCATCTTAAGAATTGTGATTCAATTAAATAAGCACAAATACAATATTAGGGAAAGTAAATATGCAATCTTATTAAAATTTAATTTCAACCTATTATAAGCTGTACATCTTAAAAAAATTCTTTGGGAAGATATTCCTCTTTTGTTAGAAGTTCATAAAATGTATCATTATATAGTTTCCCTCATAGCACTAATATAAGCCATTTCTTCAATAAAAAAAATGTTGAAAATTATATTATCTTCTTTGGAAAAAGTTTCCTAAATTTTTAAAAATTATAAAGTTTTACATATTATTTTTCAGAGCTTATTTAATCTACTTTAAAATAATACTATGGTAAAGGTGTTTTTTTGGAAGTTGTAAAGCACTAACACAAATATAATTTTTACCATCATATTCCAGAGCAAAACGTCTGGCTTTTCCTGAACTTTCACTTTAGTACACGTACATGAGAAGGGAGACCTGCCTTCCTTCTCAGATCCGAAGCTCAGCTTCTCTAATGAAAACTCTCCCATTCTGCTCTACGACATGAACACACACCTCTGAAGTGCCATGTTCATGGGAGCTTTGGGAAATGTTTTCCACAAATGTTTCTTTTTTTTCCCTTTGTATAGCTTGTGAACATTTAATTTTACTTAAAGGTGACAATTTCAACCTCCGACATTAGAGAAGAGGTACATTTAAAAAGTGTTTTTTTCTACTGCCTTTGAAAAGTACAGTTGCTCTCAGTGATATTGGTGGCGTCGGTATGAATCCATAGAAAAAGAAAACCTGTGTGTAAAGGTCTTAAAATGTATTGTTTAAAAGAAGTAATAAATGAATTTTAATTTGGAAAAAAGAAATCTATATAAATTTAAAGCACTATTCTAACATGGTATAGTTTTAAATGTAAGAGTAAAAAAAGTAAGTCCTTTTAGACCACCTATTTAAATTCACTCCAGTACTTAAGGATGGATAGTAGCCGTCTTATTGACTTAAAAGTTATACTTTAGGGACTGTTATCAGTGTTAAACCTTGATTTTGTGGAGCTTTAATTGATGGAGGTGAAAAATTTGGGGTTTATAAGAGCGGTGGGGAATGGTAGTGAAACGAACATCAACATATTTTAGAAAAAGGAACTTTTTTAGTCTTGCCTCAAGCAAACCACATGTATCCATTGCTTAAAATCTTTTAGAATGCTTATGTTAAAGCCATAATTTTGTTTTAGGTAGTACTAAATAATTACTTCAATAGTAAATAAGAGATGCACATAATCATTAAATTAACATAAATGAAGATAAAACACTGGCTGGGAGACTGGGGTTTTACTTCTAGTTGGTGAATTAGCTGTGTGACACCTTAGGCCATTACTTAGCTTTTAACCTGTTTCCTCTTCTGAATATACAGCATGGAGCCTGTACTACTCAAAATGTTGATTTTGTTTAAAATCATCTTTAAGCTATATAAAACTACGATTCTAGGCCACATAATGGGGTATTTTTTAAAGTTGCTCCTACTTAATTCTCTTTTATCTTAATTCTCTTAATTTCCTTTCTTAATGGTTCATTTCACACTTAAGAGCCTTTGCTAAAAGATAATTATTTATTAAGCATCCGTTTCCTGGGTCACCCACAGTCTTTGTTATCCTAAGGATTAAGTAGAAAATTCACACAGATGAGCAAATGAGGACGTTTTTCTAAATGCTTCTTGCTAAACCACTGAACATATGAACACATCTGAGCACTGTCATTCATTCATTTAGCAAACCATTTGAACATTTACTGTACAGTGTGTGGTATACTTAAGGAACTAGTAATAAATAAACAGAATCCTCTCTTCCCCCCATTTTTGACTGCGGCTTGAACAAACATGGATGTAATTATTATTACTTAATGTACTGAATGTAAAGTTGGAACTGAGAGGGAATTTTTATGCACTGGGTGAAGGATTAGGCTAGGTGATATCTAAGGGATCTGAGTGAATCACATCATAATTCCTATAACACATTTTGCATACTAATCCATATATCTGATTAGGTTACAAAATTAAAGGTACCTAATATTAGGATTTACATTTTGAAACTGTTGTGACAGCCCATATTTCTCAGAATTATTTTGACACTTGAATCTATTCCAGAGGTGTTGCTATATGCAGGGTGTGTGACAGAATAACACAAAGAAGCTGGTGCTGATTTACTCTACATTTTGAACTACACCCAGTATTGACAGTGCAGTAACTTTTGAAAACTGAAAAATCTCAGAAGAGCTTGCTGAACAGGTTTGGTTTTTATTTTGTTTTTGTCTTTTTAAAGCAAGAAAGATTACATAAAATTTTACTATTATCACAAATATCTACTTTTTAGAAAGCACTCATATATTGCATAGTAAAAGGGTTTCCTTTAAAATGCAGAACCGGTAAGCAGTAAAACAGTTTTGTGCTTGGAGCTTGAATTTACAAGTATTTGGGGAGTAAATATAGAATGGGAGAATTGATTAACTGTGAAGAAGCTCCCTTACAACCCGAGGATTCTGTGAATTACATTGTGATTTCCTATTGACACAACTTTACATATTAATATCACTTGATACTAACCTTCCCCATAAAGATACAAAATGAAAATATATTAAAAAGATCTTTTATGTGTCATAGTCACAGCTTTTTAAAGCAGGAAAATGTCCAAATACGTGTTAGACTAGAATCTATAATAAAGTGTTTGTAAACAGGAACACTAACATCCAAGTGACCAGATAGTCTGGGTTTAAAAAATTTTTTCCATGGTACTGGTTAAAACTTTTAAAATATTTTAACTTACGTAATTTTTCAAATATTTTTGCTGTTAAAATATCTATTACATAAATACTTTTTGTATGTGTATTCTGAATTTTTAAAAAATCAGTGGGAGTGTGCAAAGATGGTATAATTTTGGACATCTAATTTCTAAGACATTTAACTAGATTCCCAATCACCTCATTCAAAAGCTTGGTCTTTCTGTTTTTTCCATAGGAAAAAAAAAGTCAAAGTAAGCTCCAAAAAACTCCTCAAAGTAAGGGGGTGAGCTTATGGTGTAGGTTGGAGTTGTAGACAGCAGTGTGCAGGATGGATACTGACACTGATGTCAGGCATTTCAAGCCTCTTTGTTGAATTAGTGCTTTTTGTCTGCTTGCTTATTGAAAACATTTTTTGCTGTTGACTTAACAAAGGCAAATTGTGATAAACTTTAAAAAATTTTTATTTTTGATGCCTTATGCACATGTTAACTGATTTTTTAATTCCTCCTTTTGCTTCCTCCCATTGTTCTAATTAAATAGGACTTTCATATTATTAAAACCTCAAACACTGACCCAACCAGGATGAACAAAGCATCACCAAGGGGAAAGAAAACGTTTTTTTATCTTTACAAAAAACAAATGTTAAGATTATATATAGATGTATTCTTTATGTTGGATATTGTACTAGAGTCCTCCTTGCAGGGAATGAAATAGTTTTAGCACTCTTAGCATTAGCGTTCCTAGATGGTGTCTATAGCTACAGTTTTAAAATGTATAACCTGACAATGAAGTTAATTTTGCATTATAAGAGCACACCATGATCTATGTAAAAAGATTGTCCATTTGGTGTATTTTTTTAAAAAAGAGCAAGCACTTTCATATTAACAGTAGCATGTGTATGAATTTTAGATTTTCCTATTTGTTGTGTCTGTATTCAGTGAAGTAAAATTGAACATTTCAAATGTTTGTTGATGGCAACATTAACTGTTAAATTAAAGCACCTTATACTCTGCTGCTTAAACTTGCTTGTAATTGCACCTTTGTTACCTGCACATTTTCACATAGAATATTGTTGTAACATTGCTTCATGTGGGTCTGGATGGAAGGTTAGTGGGCCTACAGGATCACTTATTTATATTGTTTATATTACAATAATATATTGTAGACCAGTTGTAAGTTCATTTCTTTACAAATAAAAGCCTCTTCTATTTGGCTGGTCAACTGAATAATTTCTTTTTTTCCTTTAAGCTTGTGAGGCATGGGGCATCTTCTAAGTAAACAAACAGCTTAGAGGGGCTTGAAATAGTTATACATTATCCAGGTTTAAAATGTGCAGAGAGGATGTCTTTACTAATTAAGTAAAATATATTCTTAAGTATCTCAGTTCCACATATGGCCAATTAGAAAGCCAATACATTCAGAAGGAAAGTAACACAGAGAAGTAGAGCCGGTTTGTACATTGACAAATCAGATGGGATCTGTGTAGCTTAACTCACAGAGTGATTTCAGATGTTTCTGCCCTTTAGATTGCTCCACTCCAGGAGTTCTCAACCGGGAACAGTTTTGCCCACTGAGGGGAGTATGGCAGTCTCTGGAGACATTTTGATTGTAGTGACTGGGAAAGGAGGTTCTACTGGCACCTAGTGGATAGAAGGCAGAGATGCTGCCAAACATGCTGCAGCACACAGCACAGCTCCCCCAACGAAGGGTTATCCAACAGAAAACGTCAGTAGAGCTGAGGGTGAGAAACCCTACCTTCACACCGTGGTACGTCGCCAATGTGATTACGGGTTGTCATGCAAATATATGACAGATGATAAGTTACAACTGAAGATGGCTCTGTTACATCAGGGAAGAGACCTAGTCACCACTCCCAGTTCTGTAAGGTGAGCAACCAAAACTTTTCTTTTAGGAATATTTGCACTAAGAACAGAGATATATATTTTTTAATTAGCTGAATTTATTTTTTTTCATTTACCATTTTAACCACTTTATTTTTTTAAAAGAATTTATTTATTTATTTATTGGCTGCGTTGGGTCTTCATTGCTGCACGCGGGCTTTCTCTCTAGCTGCGGCAAGCGGGGGCTACTCTTCGTTGTGGTGCGTGGGCTTCTCATCGCGGTGGCTTCTCTTGCTGTGGAGCACGGGCTCTAGGCGTGCGGGCTTAAGTAGCTGCCTCACATGGGCTCAGTAGTTGAGGCACGCGGGCTCTAGAGTGCACAGGCTGCAGTAGTTGCAGCCCACGGGCTCTAGGGTGCGCAGGCTTCAGTAGTTGTGGCTCGCGGGCTCTAGAGTGCAGTAGTTGTGGCACACTGGCTTAGTTCTTCCGCGGCATGTGGGATCTTCCCGGACCAGGCCTCAAACCTGTGTCCCCTGCATTGGCAGGCGGATTCTTAACCACTGCGCCACCAGGGAAGTCCTAAAATTAGCTAAATTTAAATTACACTAATCTTTCCGCTTATGTTAAAGAATATTTATACCAAATTATTTAAAGAAAACAATCTTGATTTTCTTGCTCTAAGTGTAATAAAAATGTTTATTTAAATCTGAAAAGTTGGCAGTGAATCGCAGATTTACCTAACAGTTTGTATCCAGTAGTTTTCTGGGTAACACAAATATCAGTATGGTCAACAGGTATAAATATTTCTTATTGGAAGTATTTTGTTAAAAAAAAAAAACCTAATAAATAATATCACAATCCCAAAAAGACACATTCTGAAAAGGTATGGAAGTTTGGGATGCGGGGGAGAGCTTTCAGTTCAGTTCATTCTTTATTATGTTCCAAGGCATCATTCTTTCCCATTTGTAAAATGATAATTCTTGTAGCTGTTAGTTTTAGTTTTAACATGGCAACATGTCAACAAATTATTACTGATATAGGCTTTTCAATTTGCTCAAGATTATGAATTGTAAGTGGAATGAAGCAGCATTTCCAGTTGACAAATGGATCCACAGGTAATGCCATGTTTCTAAAATTAAGTGTGTGACAATTAAACCAAAAAACTGTAGCAATGAGAAAACTATTGACAAAGTACAACCACGGAATGTTCATCTCGATGTACGCTGGAATCTGTACTTTAAGTAAAAGGATAATTATTTGAAGTAGTACAAATGGTAACCAGGTACCAAGAAAACAGATAATCAACTTGGGCAAGAGTGTTTTTTTAGAGCTCACAGTATAACTAGAGTGGGATGAAAAGGGAAAATATAGGACAGTCTCATTCATATAGGAAGTTATCCTAACAGCCTGTACCAAGGTAATAACTTCTGACCAAGAGGTTATAAAAGCCATAAATAAAATTATCACCATGGAAAATGACAGCCAGTAACTCTGAATGCTAATGTAGAAAGGACACTGATAAGAATAAACATTCTGTGCCTTCAGGCTTTGGTAGATAGCTGGATCTCCCAAAACATAAGTAAGGACTGAAATCCAAATTAAAATAACCGCAAAGAAATAAAATACTTTTTGACACTTAAATGGAAGCTTGGTGGCTTTAGAGAAATTCAGGTAATAATCTATACAAGCTATCAGAAAAACTGGATAATGCAAAAAGCCGTAAGTAAAAGAAATAATTTGAGTAAATAGGCAGATGTGGTATTTAGTAAACCTAATGCCTAAAAGTACAAAGTCCCTGAAATAGGATATAATGGAAATATTCACCAAAAGTAGAAGATCAGTAAATGCTAGTGAAATGCAAAAATATTCCATAAAATTTTGATGGGTGTTTTTTCTTCTCATTCCTAGTGTGAGGATATTTAATAATATTTTCCCAAGTGTAATCAAGAATAACAGACAGTTACCATCTAGGGGCTGATTTGTTTGATGTAGCTGGTACTGAAAAGAGCAGTTCTCTGAAGTAAGAGCAGTCATTTTTTTTCAGCTCAATTTCAAAGGCATGCTGCTACAATAAGACAGTACTTCACTTTATTTTCCATCCCTGCAAAGAAAAGTGAAAAGAAAACCTTGATGTTATCTTGATGCTATCACTGTTTTAAAACTTTACAAAGCAAGCACCTCATCTCAAAAATCTATTTTAATCCAATCATTTCCCCAAATAAACATATTTCTCATACTTATAGAATACAGAATATGATCAAGAAGAATTAATGTGTACACTCTCGTCATTCTTTGAGACCCAGATGGTCCAGAACTCTCAGATCTATAACCAAACTTTTATATAAATTACTAACTTCCACATAAGCACAGGTTTTAATAACTTGTTGAAAAAAGGTAGAAAAACACTTTTATCTACCAGAGCCAAAATATAGGCTTCATATAGCTGATTCACTTTGCTGTACAGCAGAAACTAACACAACATTATAAAGCAACTATACTCCAATAAGAATTAATTTTAAAAAATGACTGAAACACTCTTAGAAATATATCTACTATAAAAACAAGCCATGTTTTATGTCATCCAATTTTATAACTGAAGAACTGGGAATAATTCAGAAAAAAGGCATAGAAACTCTGTGTAGCTCTAGAAAGAGGATCTAGGATACCTGATTTTCACTCCCTTACTCTCCTAGAAAGAGAACAGTTCCCTGGAAATAAAAACTGAGATCCTTCTTTCCAAAAAACTGGAAGGTTCCTGCATCAAGTCATGACATAATCATGAGATCATTCTACTATTAACTATGTTGTGAATAAGATATCACATTGATGGTTTGAATTTTCTCCTTTGGAAAAAAAAAACATCTAGTAAGTTTGACTTCTAAAAATAAAATACATTCCAAGAAAATACAAATATATATATATATAATATATATATATATATATATATATAAAACATATATATAGGCTTCAAATAGCAGCCTGATTGATAGGAATACTCAGAACAATCCACTAATAGCTGCTGACTCAGTCCCACTCTGACACCAGACAACATTACCCGTTTTTATCTTTCTGTCCGTGAAATTTAGACAGTGCTTATGAGGCCCCTTTAATATAGCTGGTTTCAAAGCTTTTTAGCTGCAGGATCATCATTCAAATAAATCTCTGAAGCTCAAAGATAAAAAACAGACGGTTCAGCTGAAAATCATGAAAATATTGGTTAAGGAAAAAGATTCATCAGGTGTGGCACCTGGAGAGATGAAAGAATACAGGGAAGGAGTAGGGATACCTGAGAACGTTAAGAATTGCTAGATAAGGGCAAAGGAACAGGAGCTGAGCTTGAGTGATAAATACATTCAAAGCAGGAAAAAGATGATGAAAGGGAAAGTTCAAAGAGGAAGAAATCAGGAAAGGATGGAAGAAAAGGAAGGAAATTCAAGAAATTTATCCTAAAAAAAAAAAAACCCACACAAATTTATCCTTAAAAAAAAAAAAAAAAACCACAGTTGACCCAAAGTTGTTTCTGCAAGACTGTTCAACCAGTGTTTATAACAGCAAAACAAAACCCAAACAATAACAAAAAACCTACCCATGAATGTCAACAATTAGGGATGTGTTAAAAGTGATACATCCTTGGGGCTTCCCTGGTGGTGCAGTGGTTAAGAATCCGCCTGCCAGTGCAGGGGACACGGGTTTGAGCCCTGGTCCGGGAAGATCCCACATGCCACAGAGCAAGTAAGCCCGTGGGTCACAGCTACTGAGCCTGCGCTCTAGAGCCCGTGAGCCACAACTACTGAGCCCATGTGCCACAAATACTGAAGCCAATGCTCCGCAACAAGAGAAGCCACCACAATGAGGAGCCCGCACACAACAACAAAGACCCAACACAGCCAAAAATAAAAAAAAAATTTTTTAAAGTGATACATCCTTACGATGTACTATTATGCAGCCATTAAAAATGTTTCTTAGGGGCTTCCCTGGTGGCGCAGTGGTTGAGAATCTGCCTGCCAATGCAGGGGATACGGGTTCGAGCCCCGGTCTGGGAAGATCCCACATGCCGTGGAGCTACTGGGCCCGTGAGCCACAACTACTGAGCTTACGTGTCTGGAGCCTGTGCTCTGCAACAAGAGAGGCCACAACAGTGAGAGGCCCACGCACCGCGATGAAGAGTGGCCCCTGCTTGCCACAACTAGAGAAAGCCCTCACACAGAAACGAAGACCCAACACAGCCATAAATTTAAAAAAAAAAATGTTTCTCGGGATAGGAAGACTTAGTTTTCACTCTACCTTTTCTATACTTGTTAACTGTTGTTATGCCTTGTGATTTTGTTACATGTTAAAAAAAAATACCATGATAAATTTCCACAGTATGTTTACTTAAGTGAAATGCAGGATAAAAAATTATGCAGCAACATGTCATCTAATTTTTTACAGATATTATACATGTATAGAAAAAGACTGAAAAGATACATATCAAGTTATTAGTATGGTAGTATTATAGGTTTTTCTGATTTTCTCAAACTTTACAGAAAAAAAGTAAGGGAGTGTCAAGTCTGAAAAGTAAAAAAACAATTTGCCTACAGATAACTGATGATTAATTTCAAGGAAGTGGTGAGGATACTGTCTGAGGATAAAGAAAAGAGAAGGAGAGGGCCACCAGTTCTGTTGACAGAATGAACCCTAAGTTGACAAAGAGTCTCTCCTAGTCGAGAAGAGAATTCAACTCTCTTCAACTAGGCCAACTTTTTTTTTTTTTTTTTTTTTTTTTGCGGTATGCGGGCCTCTCACTGTTGTGGCCTCTCCCGTTGCGGAGCACAGGCTCCGGATGCGCAGGCCCAGCGGCCATGGCTCACGGGCCCAGCCGCTCCGCGGCATATGGGATCCTCCCAGACCGGGGCACGAACCCGTATCCCCTGCATCGGCAGGCGGACTCTCAACCACTGCGCCACCAGGGAGGCCCTAGGCCAACTTTTGAGCTTCGGTATTTGTCTTTTCATTGTCCAGTTTTAGCAAGAATATTGTTAAGTCGGTTTAGGCAGAATCTCTCACTCTCAATATCTGATCTCTCTTAATATCTGACCAGGTTCCTCATCCCCATCATCCTTTAGTTTAGGTGATGTCTATTCACCTTGACCTGCCTTCAGCAAGAATTCTGGTAGGTCAGTTTCACCAGAATCCCCTCTTAACCCCTGATGTTTCCTTGGTAACAGTCCATTCACTGACTGACCTGACCCCCACCTTCTTCCTTGGGTATAAATTCCCCCTTTTCCTTGTTGTACTTGGAGTTGAGTCCAGTCTCTATACCCCCCCAACCCCAACTGCAAAATCCCATTATTGTGGTCCCCACACCTATTGCAGTCATCTTGAATAAAGTTTGCCTCATTGTTCTTTAACAAGGATCATAAATAATTTTTTCTTTAACATTCTCATGGCCATCAATCTACCTTGTCATTAGCTAAGTTATTAAGACACACAAATAATGTATCTATTTACACACACATGTATATGTAAAGACAGTTACAAAAAATCATCCAATACCTATTTTCATAACTATAGGTTATAAAAGAACAAATGAAACAAGTTCTTTTGTACGCTCAATTTTTTTCCTATACTCAAATATACTATATAGTTTACCCTCTCAGAAAAAGTTCCATTCCAGGTTTGATATACAGGGGCACAGAGTCATGGCTGCCACCTTGACAAACACTACTGGCCTTGGATAAGGAAACCTGGGTGGAATGGTAAGACCATATGAAATCCTCGTGCCAAGAAAAAATTTAGGCTTAGTTTTAAATAGCAAATGTTGGTTCAGAATGGGGGTGGGGAAGGGAAACGATGTGGGTTCATATTTATAAAGACCCACTTATTAAAAAAGCATGTTTAGGATAAAAGAAAGAATTATCAGTATAAAATGACTGTACCCTTTACAGTCCTATCCAAAATTAAAGCTAAGGAATCATACTTAAGTAGGCGACATCCAAGGGATGTTTCCTCAGTTTCCATTTCACCACTGACTCTCCCAGGGGAGCTGATTGGAAGGCCAGGACAGCAGGCCTGTCCCTGCAGGAGGGAAGCAACCCTGAGTGTCTCCCAGGGGCCAAGGAAGCGGGTCAGGGGCAGGGGTCAGCCACAGCCACCGAGGCACTAACCAAGAACCTCTTCAGAAGAAGATGGGGAGAAAGAAGGCAACAAATCTGAAATGGAATATGTAAGAGAAACATAAAGCTGGAAGAGACTTCAGAGACAAGAAAGATAAGGCCTAGGGAAGATATGCAACTTGAGGCAATAAAAAGCAGTCAAAGGGACTGTATGGAAAAATGTTGGAAAATGAGGTTTTGGTCGTTTTACAATGGTTCCTGAACACCATAATCATGGAAACCAATGAAAACTTTCTTAGATGAAAAAAAATGTTAAACCCTACTTACTCCATAAACCACTGAAAGTATTCAAAATTCCATTATTTTGTTCTTTAAAAAAACCTCCCTATAGAAGACAAAAAGCCTTTGATGGGCTACCCATCCCCCAATTTTCCCTTGGAAAATGTTCACATTAACTACTGGGATGCAAAGATTTATGAAGATATGATCCTTTCCCTGCATGATGTTTTACACTACTTATGAATCAAGTCATGCTTCATATACAATTCAAGAAGTTAATGTGCAAGTCCTTTTCAAGGCATCTTTGGGCTTGCTGTGTGATCTGGCCAGTTTAGAAGTATTAGTAGGGCCTGAGAGAAACAAACCACGACTTCTTTTCACTGACCCAGTCTCTGCTTTTCCACTTATAACCCAGTTAATTCTTAACAACACATCATACTTACTCTGCTTTCTCCAGTAGGTCTTTCTTGGCTGATCTTCCTATTTTACTTCAGTATTACTGCCTTTAAGTATCTCACTTTTGGTTCCTGGCATACCAAAATGCCATGTGAATAAGCTCTGCGTGAAAGATAGAAAATAAAATAACCGTCATTAATAGCCACCTAAATAACTGGAATTCAGTGTAACTGCCTCCAGATCTCTGCTTAGAGAAACTGTAACTATTTGTAGGATTACGGCAAGTAACTTCTTTTTTCCAGCAAAAGGAAGGAAAGGGATACTTAGATTAAAAGTCACCAAAGATGCTGAGATATGGGTGCAGATAACATGGTATCTGTTTATAGAAATACTGCCTACATTGCAGTTTTCACCCACAGGTTCAGAGTCGAAACTAGCAGCTCTCAAACTCGTTTCAGGACCTTTTGACACTTGTTGCATGTTAATGTGAGTAACATTTTTTAAAGGGAAAAATTACTGTGTTTTCCCAAACAAAAAAATTGAGTGAGCAGAGTGGCACTGTTTCACATTTCACAAATTACTTTAGTATCTGGCTCAACAGCAGAGAGCTGGATTCTCATCTATAAAATCAACTGTGATATCACACATGTAGCTTTTGGAAAATCCACTGTACATTCATGAGAGTTTGAGAGTAAAAAAGAGGTTTATAACTTCATAGCATAATTACAATCAAATAGTTGTGTTATGCAATCATAGAAAAGTTTCCTAACAAAACCATTTACATTAAACAATAGGATGGGAAGATGAGCACAATTAACGTTCTGGTCTATTATACAGAAAATGGGATTAGCACTGTAGCTGGATTTGCTGAGCCTCACAAGTGAAGAAAGCCTCTGGGAGAAATAATGTATTGAGCCTTGTCCAGGGATTTTACGTACCTTTTATCTAATCCTTAAACAATCATGAAGGGCAGATATTATTTTTTTGCATGAGGAAATGCTCAGGGGTTAACAAGCTCATTTCCCTAGGATGTGTGACTGCTAAGTGTTGAAGCTTGAAGTTCAACCTCAGGTTTGATTTCAAAGCTCTTCAGTAAGCCACAATTATGGCTCAACTCACAACTGGAAATGTAGAAAGGGATCCAATTTATGTATGTGAAAGAGCTTTCCGAATAAGAGTGACTGTGTAGATTACTGGCACCCAAAGGATCCCATGAGAGCCCCTTCAGTGTTCTTCCCCTGCTACAGGGAATAAACAGGATGTGTTCCAGACAGTACAGCTCAAGACAGTGGGACCTCTGTCAATCTGGGTCCTTGAGTGACTGTGTGGGTCAGTGGAGCAAAGCCCCAGGTGATTCAGAATGGATGTACAGTGTAAGCAAGAAATAAAGTTTGTTGTATCAAGCTGGAAGGGTTTTGTGATTATATGTTACAGCCTATCCTGACGCATAAAATTCCTTATAATTCTCTGTACCCTTAATATTTTTTTAAGAATTAGCATGTATTATTTATATTATCAGAATTTATAAATCTACAGTAGAAAAAAGAACTTTGAAAAGCAGCAAGGCAAATATAAGAAACCAGCAAAATCAAAATTCAGTTTTAATTTCCACTACATTAATTTGCTTTTGCACTGTATCATTCTGAGATTCTTATATTTGCCTGTATTGGAAAATAAGGTCTTGATTCAGTGACCTGAATTTCCGCCTTAAGAAAAAGAAGAGTAAGGGAATTCCCTCATAGTCCAGTGGTTATGACTCCATGCTTTCACTGCTGAGGGCCTGGGTTCAATACCTGTCAGGGAACTAAGATCCCACAAGCTGCGTGGTGCGGCCAAAAAAAAAAAAAAAAGAAAAAAGAAAAAGAAGAGTAAATTAAACCCCAAAGTAAGCTAAAGGAAGGAGATAATAAAGAACAGAAAACAATGAAATTTTAAAAACAAACAGAAATAACAAAAAAATTGAACCAAAAGCTGGTTCTTTCTAAAAACCAATAAAATTGTAAACCTCCAACCAAACTGAGAAAGAACTTAGCAAAATTAGGAGAGAGAGGACCTCAGCACAGATCCTATAAACATTACAAAGATAACAGGGGATTATTAAGAATAATTTTATTCTGGGACTTCCCTGGTGGTGCAGTGGTTAATAATCCGCCTGCCAATGCAGGGGACATGGGTTCGAGCCCTGGTCCGGGAAGATCCCACATGCCGTGGAGCAACTAAGCCCGTGTGCCACAACTACTGAGCCTGTGCTCTAGAGCCCGCGAGCCACAACTACTGAGCCCCCGTGCCACAACTACTGAAGCCCGTGCAGCTGTTACAGCCCGTGCTCTGCAAAAAGAGAAGCCACTGCAATGAGAAGCCTGTGCACCACAATGAAGAGTAGCCCCCACTCGCTCCAACTAGAGAAAGCCCGCCCGCAACAACAAAGACCCGATGCAGCCAAAAATAAATAAATATTTTTTAAAAAGAAGAATTTTATTCCAGTAAATGAGACAACTGTGATGACACACAAATTTCTGGAAAGACATGGACTACCAAAACTCAAACAAAAAGATTCCTAAAAATCCCTATTAAAGAAATTGATTTTGTACTTAAAAACCTTCCCACAAAGAAAATTCTAGGCTCAGATGTCTTCACTGATGTATTCTGCCCAACATTTAAGGAAGAAATACCAAGATTAAAGAGAACAGAAGAGAGAAACACATTCCAACTCATTTTACAAGACCAGAATTAGCCTTGTAACAAAACCAAAGACATTTCAAGAAAACTAAATTACAAAGCATCATCCCTCAAGAATATAGAGTCAGGAACTTCCCTGGTGGCTCAGTGATTAAGAATCTGCCTGCCAATGCAGGGGACACGGGTTCGGGCCCTGGTCCAGGAAGATCCCACATGCCAAGGAGCAAAGAAGCCCGTGTGCTAAAACTGCTGAGCCTGCGCTCTGGAGCCCGCAGACCACAACTACTGAGGCCCGCGCGCCTGGAGCCCGTGCTCCACAACAAGAGAAGCCACCGCAATGAGAAGCCCGCACACTGCAACAGAGAGTAGCTCCCGCTCACCACAACTAGAGAAAGCCCGTGTGCAGCAACAAAGACCGAACGCAGCCAAAAAAAAAAAAAGAATATAGAGGCAAAAATCCTTAATGAAAAAATTAAATTCATTAATATATGAAAATAATAATATAACCTAATACATCACAGTTTATGCAATCTTGGTTTAACATTAGAAAATCAATGTACTTCATCGTGTTAACAGAATAAAGGAGAAAAACTATATGATCATCTGAACAGATGTAGAAAAAGAATTTAACAAAATCCAACATGATAAAAACTCTCATGAAAACAAATAATAGAAGGGAACTTCCCAACCAGATAAAAAGCATCTATGAAAAACCCACATTTAAGCTCAAATGCTGAAAGAGTGGGCTTTTTCCTCCTAAAATCAGGAACAATGCAAGGATGTCCACCCTCCAACCCTCCTCAACATTTTATTAGAGGTCCTAGCCAGTGCAGTAAGTCATTAACAAGAAATAAAAAGCATGTAGACTGTAAAGAAAGAAGTAAAGCTGTCTTTAATCATGGGTGACATGATCATGTACTTAGAAAGTCTGCAACAAGAGCTACAAAAGGTAACAAGTGAATTTAGCAAGGTTGCAGGTTAATTTTTTTAAAATTGTATTTCCATATACCAGTGATAAATAATTGGAAAATGAAATAACATTTGCCATAGCATCAAAACTATGGAACATTTAGGGATAAATTTGACAAAGCACAGGCAAGTACAGTATTCGGAATATTTTAAACATTGCAGAAATGGCACTTGTGTTTGCTTTTCTGTAATTCGTGGACAAAGACTTACAGACAGATGCAAAAATAAATCCTCCTTTGCAACCCAGAACTCATTCTTCAGTATGAGTTTTGATACAGAAGAAGGAACATGATACCTAAAACAGGTTCAAGTGATGGGGGTATTTATACACATAAAGGTTGCTTCCAGGACTATAAAACTGATAATTTAAAAGCATAAGATATGAGGGAAATTATCAGCTATACTGATTTAATACTCTAATTTTAATGTTGACATGAAACAAAGATGACTTCTTTTTTAAGGCTTGTATCTTGATAACACAGTGTCCGGACTTTAAAAAGGTACTGGCATAAAGGAAACACTCCCATTTACCATTGCAACAAAAAGAATAAAATACCTAGGAATAAACCTACCTAAGGAGACAAAAGACCTGTATGCAGAAAACTATAAGACACTGATGAAAGAAATTAAAGATGATACAAACAGATAGATATACCATGTTCTTGGATTGGAAGAATCAACATTGTGAAAACGACTCTACTACCCAAAGCAATCTACAGATTCAGTGCAATCCCTATCAAACTACCAATGGCATTTTTCACAGAACTAGAACAAAAAATTTCAAAATTTGTATGGTAACACAAAAGACTCTGAATAGCCAAAACAATCTTAAGAAAGAAAAAGAAACCTGGAGGACTCAGGCTCCCTGACTTCAGACTATATTACAAAGCTACAGTAATCAAGACAGTATGGTACTGGCACAAAAACAGAAATATAGATCAATGGAACAGGATAGAAAGCCCAGAGATAAACCCACGCACCTATGGTCACCTTATCTTTGATAAAGGAGGCAAGAATATACAATGGAAAAAAGATAGCCTCTTCAATAAGTGGTGCTGGGAAAACTGGACAACTACATGTAAAAGAATGAAATTGGAAAACTCCCTAACACCATACACAAAAATAAACTCAAAATGGATTAAAGACCTAAATGTAAGGCCAGACACTATCAAACTCTTAGAGGAATACACAGGCAGAACACTCTATGACATAAATCACAGCAAGATCCTTTTTGACCCACCTCCTAAAGAAATAGAAATAAAAGCAAAAATAAACAAAGTGACCTAATGAAACTTAAAAGGTTTTGCACAGCAAAGGAAACCATAAACAAGATGAAAAGACAACCCTCAGAATGGGACAAAATATTTGCAAACGAAGCAACTGACAAAGGATTAATCTCCAAAATATACAAGCAGCTCATGCAGCTCAATATCAAAAAAACAAACAACCCAATCCAAAAATGGGCAGAAGACCTAAATAGACATTTCTCCAAAGAAGATATACAGATTGCTAATAAACACATGAAAGGATTCTCAACATAACTAATCATTAGAGAAATGCAAATCAAAACTACAGTGAGGTATCACCTCACACTGGTCACAATGGCCATCATCAAAAAATCTAGAAACAATAAATGCTGGAGACGGTGTGGAGAAAAGGGAACCCTCCTACACTGTTGGTGGGAATGTAAATTGATACAGCCACTATGGAGAACAGTATGGAGGTTCCTTAAGAAACTAAAAATAGAACTACCATACGACCCAGCAATCCCATTACCAGGCATATACCCTGAGAAAACCATAATTCAGAAAGAGACATCCACCACAATGTTCATTGCAGCACTATTTACAATAGCCAGGACATGGAAGCAACCTAAGTGTCCATCAACAGATGAATGGGTAAGGAAGATGTGGCACATATATACAGTGGAATATTACTCAGCCATAAAAAGAAACAAAATTGAGTTATTTGTAGTGAGGTGGATGGACCCAGAGTCTGTCATACAGAGTGAAGTAAGTCAGAAAGTGAAAAACAAATACCATATGCTAACACATATATATGGAATCTAAAAAAAAAGAAAAGTTTCTGAAGAACTGGGGGCAGGACAGGAATAAAGACACAGACATAGAGAATGGACTTGAGGACACGGAGAGGCGGAAGGGTAGGCTGGGACAAAGTGAGAGTGGCATGGACATATATACACTACTAAGTGTAAAATAGCTAGTGGGAAGCAGCCGCATGGCACAGGGAGATCCGCATGGTGCTTTGTGCCCACCTAGAGGGGTGGGATAGGGAGGGTGGGAGGGAGAGGCAAGAGAAATGGGGATATACGTATATGTACAGCTGATTCACTTTGTTATACAGCAGAAACTAACACAGAAACTAATTAGCAGAAACTAATTGCTTTACTAATTGTAAAGCAATTATACTCCAATAAAGATATTAAAAAAAAAAAAAGGTACTGGCATAGCCCAATGATATGTACTGTTCTAGGGTGTGATAGCTTAGGAGTAATCTGATTTCAACCTAATGCATGTTTAGAGGGTGTCTAAAATTCAGAACCAGTCAGAGCCGTCTCCTCTGACCTGAAACATGGTCCTAAAGTAAATTGCTTGAAGAAATTGGATCCCAAAGATTACAGGTGGGGAATTTTTAAAGTGTGGCCATATTCTATGGGAGATCAAAGAAGGTGACCTAGAAGAATTGTGGACTGACTGACATGACAACTGTGGACTGAGCAAAAGTTCTTTTTGAAAAGGCTATCTTATCTTGAAGATTATTACTCAAACCTTGGAGGAACTAAGTGACTGGCAGTGGAAGGAATCAGAACATGTGAAATTCCTTAAAAATGTATTGACCTAAATAAGTACTGCAAAAAAAAAAAAAAAAAAAAGAACAGGTAGTGTACGTTCACCAACTTTGTTGTTCTTAAAAATTATTTTGGCTCTGCTGGGTCCTTTACATTTCCATATAAATTGTACAATCAGCTTGCCAATTTCAACAGAAAAAACTGGCTGAGTCTTAACAATCCATCATATATGTCTCCATGGATTTAGATCTTCTTTAATTTCTGTTTTATTAAATATTTTATTTATTTATTTGTAAGTGTAAAGGATTTTTTTTTTTTTTTTTTTTTTTTTTTTTTGTGGTACATGGGCCTCTCACCACTGCAGCCTCTCCCGTTGCAGAGCACAGGCTCCGGATGCGCAGGCCCAGCGGCCACGGCCCACGGGCCCAGCCGCTCTGCGGCATGCAGGATCCTCCCGGACCAGGGCACGAACCCGTGTCCCCCGCATCGGCAGGCGGACTCCCAACCACTGCGCCACCAGGGAAGCCCACACTACCTGATTTTAAGACTTGCTATAGGGCTTCCCTGGTGGCGCAGTGGTTGGGAGTCCGCCTGCCGATTCAGGGGACACGGGTTTGAGCCCTGGTCCGGGAAGATCCCACATGCCATGGAGTAACTAAGCCCGTGTGCCACAACTACTGAGCCTGCGCTCTTGAGCCCGTGAGCCGCAACTACTGAAGCCCGTGTGCCACAACTACTGAAGCCTGCATGCCTAGAGCCTGTGCTCCACAACAAGAGAAGCCATTGCAATGAAAAGTCTTTGCACAACAACGAAGAGTAGCCCCTGCTCGCCGCAACTACAGAAAGCCAGCGCACAGCAACGGAAGACCCAATGCAGCCAAAAATAAATAAATAAATTTATTTAAAAAAAAAAAAGACTTGCTATAAAGGTATAGAAATAAAGAGGGGGTATTAGCATAAGGATAGTCCTATAAATCAATCGAACAGAAGAGAATCCAGAAGTAGACCCACATACTTATGGTCAATTGATTCTCAACAAAAGTACAAGGTAATTAATGGAGGAAAGGATAGTCTTTTCTAAAAATGGTGCTGGAAACCATATATCCATATGGGAAAAATTAACCTTAACCCTTACCTCACACCATACACAAAGTAAACTCAAAATGGATCAGAAGGCTAAATGTAAAAGTGAAACAAATTTTTAGAAGAAAACAGGAGGAAATCATTGTGGTCCTAGGTAGGTATATTAGTTCCCTAGGGCTGCCATAACAAATTACCACTGGGTAGTCAAAACAAAAAAATTAATTTTCTCACAGTTCTGGAGGCCAGAAATCTGAAATCAAGGTCTCAACAGAGCCATGCTCCCTTTGAAGGCTCTAGAGGAGCATCCTTCCTTGCTTTTTCCAGCTTCTGGAGGCTCCTGGCATTCCTTGGCTTGTGACAGCGTAACACCTATCTCTGCCTCCATCTTTACATAGACTTCTCCCTTGTGTGTGTCTGTGTGTGTCCTCTCCTCTTTTTGTAAGAACCTAAATCACTGGATTTAGGGCCCACCCTATTCTGTTATTACCTTCATTACATCTGCAAAAACTTATTTCCAAATAAGTCACATTCCAGATAGACAAGAATTTTGGGGGGACACTAGGCACCCACTATAGTGGGCATAGCTTTCTCAGGATGTGCACGTGTGCTCGTGCACATACACAAGTTGATAAACTGGACTTTGTTAAACAGCAAATACTTACTTCTCTTTGAAAGCATAGTTAAAAAAACGAAAAGGCAAGCTACAGACTGGGAGAAGATATTCACAATAAATATCTTACCAATGACTAGGTCTCAGAACATGAATGGACTCTTACAACTCTAAGACTTAGCCCATTAAAAAAATGGGCAGAAAATTTGAAGAGACACGTTGGGGAAATGAAAACCACAATGAGATACTGCTGCAACACCCACTAGAAGAGCTAAAATCTAAAAGACTGACAATACATGTGTTGACAAGGAAGGAGAACAACCTGACATTGCTTAAACTGTTTGAGACAATGTTAACATTCAATTACCATTTTATCCAGTAATCCTACTCCTAGGTATTTACCCAAGAAAAATGAAGGCATATATCCACAAAAAGACTTGTACACAAATGTGTGGCAGCTTGATTTACCATGGCTACTAACCCCATATATCCACCAACAGGAGAATGGAGAAATAAACTGTAATATATCCATATGGTGGAATACTTTTCAGCAATAAAAAGGAATACACGCTACACAGGGATAAATTGAAAAAACACACTGAACGAAAGCATCCTGACACAAAAATGTACAGACTGTATGATGCCAATTATGTGGAATTCTAGAACAGAGAACTAATCTGTAGGGCCAGACAGACCATCAGTGGAAACCTAGGGCCAGGATGGGGCAGAAGCACCAGGGAACTGTTTGTAGATGAAAATGTTCTAAAAAAAAAAAAAAAAAAGTTCTTTATTTGGATTGGGGTGGTGGTTCAACAAGTTTCTATACATCTTTCAAAGTTCAAACAGAACGTGGAAATGGATGTTTTATTAATTAAGTTTTATATATTATTTATTTATTTATTTTTGGCTACATTGGGTCTTTGTTGCTGCGCGCAGGCTTTCTCTAGTTGTGGTGAGCGGGGGCCACTCTTCATTGTGGGCTTCTCACTGGGGTGGCTTCTCTTGTTGCAGAGCACGGGGTCTAGGCGTATGGGCTTCAGTAGTTGTGGCACATGGGCTCAGCAGTTGTGGCTCATGGGCTCTAGAGCGCAGGCTTAGTAGTTGTGGCGCACGGGCTTAGTTGCTCCGCAGCATGTGAGATCTTCCCGGACCAGGGCTTAAACCCGTGTCCCCTGCATTGGCAGGCGGATTCTTAACCACTGCGCCACCATGGAAGCCCTATTAATTTATTTTTAAGGTTGTTCATCTCATAATATTGCATTTAAAAGTAAAAACCTGGAATTACTTTAAATATCCAGCAATAGGAAATTGGCTACATAAATTATGATACAACTTCCAATGAAACTGCTTCTTTTCTTTCCAACAAAACAGAAGCAGGAACATAAGCATCACCTAGGAGCTTGTTATAAATACAGAATCTCAGGCTCCAACTTGGACCTAATGAATCAATCTGCATTTTCAATAAAATCTTCAGATGAATCACATATACTGATAATAGACTGAAGAATGCCAGCAATGGAGAAAACACAGTGGCAATCTAATTTACACGTCAGGGCCCTCAAAAGGCTCAGGAATTGTTGGCCCAGGTAACTTTGAAAAGGGATGCAAAGATGGGGCTAAAAACAAGAGGATTAGCTGCAAATGAAATAAACAGATCCCAGATCCCTTCCACGACTCAGTGCAACACGTAACTCTCTCTCCCCAGCTATGGAATAAGAATGGAGGTCTTCTCCTCTGGCAAGGGTAAAAGAGAGAGTCTCTAGAGTGTGGCCAAGATTTGAGGATGAAGGGGTACCATACTGAAAATGGAGGCTGAGTAAAACTACACATATTAAAAGCTTCTCAGCTTCTCAGCTCTCCAGCCTTATATCCCCACCTGGATTTCAGGAATACCATTATCACAAAAGATAAAGATCCAAAAATCCTTCTCGAGGGATCAGCCCAAGAAGAAATATCTAAAGACAGTGAAATTGAGTCTTCTCTAAGGAAACATCCCAGATGCCCTACTCATATGCATGACTAGACATCCACAGAGCCCCAGACATTCGAAGAAAATCTCTACAATGAAAAGTCAAACCCAAAAGCAGAAAAAAGAACTTTGAGGAAAGAGACACAGTGCTAGAGGAAAACATTATTCAGAAACTCATTGTTTTCAGGGAGAAAGTATTGCATCCATGAAACAAGAGGAGGAGGCTATTTAAAACAACAATCACAGAAATCACCCTTGGAAAATAAAAGTCTGACGGCGGAAATGATAAGCTGAACTGAAGAGTTAGAAAATAAAGTTCAGGAAATTTCCCAGAAAATGTAGAACAAGAAGATAAAGGATAATAAAATAGAGAACAAATTTAGCAGGTGCAATATCTGAATAATAGGAGTCACAGAAAGAGAATAAACTGGAGGGGAAGACATCAAGGAAGAAGAGGATGAACATTTTCTAGAACTGAAGGTTTCTCAAGATTGAAAACCTTCCACCTTGATGGAAGAAAACAGATACACCAGAAATTTCAAAACAGTGATAACAAAGAGAAGAGATAACCAGTTTCCCAAGAGAAAACAACAACAGGAAGTTTTATACAAAGAATTAAGGGATGGAATGGATATCTTGAAAACCAATAAATTAAAGGAAAAAAATAAAGCATTTACCCTGCCATATATGAGATGTACCACTTGGTAACCAAGTAGTAGATGAGGGGAAGCATCTTTTTAAAGGGCGTTCCAACTTATAAATGAAAAATAAGTTGTAGACCTGGAATTCCACCCATGAATTAACAGATGTAGGCATTAAGCACCTATGGCTCTGATCTTCACAACAGGAGAGTAACCAGATATTTTGTGCCTCCTATAGGCT
Organism: Mesoplodon mirus; assembly: GCF_964341445.2. Classification (NCBI taxonomy): domain Eukaryota; kingdom Metazoa; phylum Chordata; class Mammalia; order Artiodactyla; family Ziphiidae; genus Mesoplodon; species Mesoplodon mirus. The sequence continues at coordinate 59,696,223 of NC_138982.1, forward strand.
GAACCTGAGTCTGATCAAATCTCTGGATCCAGCTGCCAATTTGCAAGAAAGGCAGAGGACACAAAACTGGAAACAATCCAGATTTCTATCAACGAGTCAATGGATAAACAAAAGAGTGGTATATCCATGCAACGGAACACTACTCAGCAGTAAAAAGGAGGAACTATCAATACATGCAACAACACAGATGAGTCTCAAAATAACTATGCTGAGTGAGAGGCCAGGCAAAAACCAGAATGCACGCTGCATGCTTCCATTTATATAAAATCTTAGAAGATACGAACTCAGAATGACAGAAAGCAAATAATCAATTGCTGAGAAGATAGGGAGGGGTAAGAGGGAGAAATTACAAAGGGGCACAGGGAGCTTTGGGGTGATAAACGTGTTTACTCTCCTGATGCTGGTGGTGTTTTCATTGGTGTAGACATATAGCAAAAGGTATCAAATTGTACACATTAAATATGTGCAGTTTATTGTATGTCAGTTATACTTCAATAAAGCTGTTTTTAAACAAGGAAATAAATACAGAGGGACATACTGAGCTGCACCATGAGTGTGCAATCAGCAAAAGTCACAGTGGAAAACTCTAAAGGTCAAGTGGTCCAGTTCTTCAACAGAAGGAATGGAGAAGCAATCCATAGATTAAAAGAGAGACTTGAAAGACATCTCAAATACTTTTTAGAGAAAGGGTAAGACTAAACTAAAGTCTCCAGGGACACACACTTGGGTGATAAAACTATTTTTTAGAAATGCAAGAAAGGGGGCTTCCCTGGTGGCGCAGTGGCCTCCTGCCAATGCAGGGGACACAGGTTCAAGTCCTGGTCCGGGAAGATCCCACACACCGCGGAGCAACGAAGCCTGCAAGCCACAACTACTGAGCCCATGCGCCACAACTCCTGAAGCCCACGCGCCTAGAGCCCGTGCTCCACAATAAGAGAAGCCACTGAGGGCTTCCCTGGTGGTGCAGTGGTTTGAGAGTCCACCTGCCAATGCAGGGGACATGGGTTCGTGCCCCGGTCCAGGAAGATCCCACATGCCACAGAGCAGCTGAGTCCCGTGAGCCATGGCCGCTGAGCCTGCGCGTCCGGAGCCTGTGCTCCGCAACGGGAGAGGCCACAACAGTGAGAGGCCCACGTACCGCAAAAAAAACCCCGAAAAAAACAGATACTCAGAAAAGCCCCATTTCCATTCTTATCCCTCCACCCATATCCACCCAACCCTTATCACTTGTTTCTGGTTTATAGGTACTAAGCACTTTCTGGAAAAATGATTTGTGGAGGTGTATCCTCTGGAATAATTACTATAAACGGGACTGCTAGGTCAAAGGGTAAACACTTATATACTTTTGTCAGATATTGCCAAATTCTCCTCCATAGGGACTGCTGACCATTCTTTTTTTTTTTTTTTTTTTTTGCGGTTCGCGGGCCTCTCACTGTTGTGGCCTCTTCTGTTGCGGAGCACAGGCTCACGTGCCCAGCCACTCCGCGGCATGTGGGATCTTCCCGGACCGGGGCACGAACCCGTGTCCCCTGCATCGGCAGGCGGACTCTCAACACCTGCCCCACCAGGGAAGCCCTGCTGACCATTCTTGAATGATGGTTTAACTAGTATTAAATTCTAAGTTGAAGGTATGTACTCTTTTGTATTCTAAATGTTATTGTTAATGAGAAATCTGTTGTCAACTGCTGTTTCTTAGAGGTATGGCAGAAACAGTTAGTGGTTTTCAAAATCTGTGCTCTCTTCTCTTCCTGAAGCCCACAGGGGACCTATATTTCCCAGTCTCCCTTGCAGTGAGGTATGGTCACATGACTGACTTCTAGCCAATGGGGTGTGAGCAGACATGATAGTAGCCCTTTCTGGGCAAAGCTCATTCTGCCTTCCTACGGGCAACCAGAGCAACTCTGCAGGACACATGGTGAAGGCAGCCGGGCTACCATCAGCCGGGTCCCTGAGTATAGAGGGACCCCCAATGACCTGAAATATCCACCCAGGACTGTTATATGAAAGCAATAAACTTGTACTAAATTTGAGCCACTGTATTTTTTACCTATTTTTACAGCATTTTAGCCTATCCTACTTAATACAAAATACTTCTAATTGCTTCTTTTTCATATCCCTCCCATCTTGCTGCATTTATGTCCCTGCTTCTATTTCAAAATTTTTATCCACTGTAAGCCTTCACTGTATCTTTTGCCTGCTTCTCAGCCTCCCAAAAGTATCCTTAGCCAGAGCACTGACTTATGAGATGCGGTACTCTGCACATACTCATATTATAGTCATTGATGGCTCAACTACCTCGTGATTCACCACGGCCCAGGGGCTTGTTCTGCCAGACTAGGCACAAAGCCAATCATTCTCCAATCTGAACTTCCTGCTTACAAAATTAGCCTTCATTTGACATTGTCCAGTTTGTTAAGTACCTAATTTATCCAGGTTATTTTGACTTCTGTTTCCAGTATTTCTGGCACACAAACAAATATATACACAATACATCAGTAGTCATAAAGTTTATTTAATGGGACTGGGTCCCAGATTGACCTCTGAAGGGTTAACTGGTAAGCGCTATCCTGCACCAGCACCATATCCTTGATGTCTCTGGCCTTCCCACCATCTGACTGTGGTATCATATAAGCTAAACTATGTCTCCCTGGGTTGTTGCTGATTATGTTATTCATAATTAAATCAACAGCATGAGAAAGTCAAGACATATGTGCCCTGTTTCCTCCAGATCCTTAAAATGTTCTTGAAAAAATTAGGTTACATTGATGAGATTTGGTTTTCCATACAGCTATCATTAATTTTTACCCAATGCCCTAGGTTCACTTATAAATTAATATTCTGGTGATGTATATTTTCACATATCCCTCCCTCACAATGTGACTGTATCTTATTTATTGCAAATTCCACACATATATATTCATCTCTTCATCATTTTGGTGGGAACACACAGATTAATACAAGTACAGTGTTCAGAATTAAGGAGAAAGGAGTTCCATACCTTGTATTAATTGCTTTTGCCACCAAATTTTAAGAAAGATAGCAATAAATAGGAATATACCTAAAGAAGTCAATACATAGGGGAAAGGGATTCATAAGAGTAATAGTTAAAGGGTTACCAGATTGGGAATTGTTCAAAAGGAGGACATGTTAGTTTGGGAGCTAGTGTTTGCACCACCACCAGAAATGTCCCAATACATATGGGACAACTGCTTAGTAAACATGTTTATAGAGGTTTAGTCCTCAAAGGACATTTGAACTAGAGACTGCTTCCTAGTTCTCAATGATTATCATCAACTTTAGTCCTGCTCTCAAGCAAAGGAAGGGGTTTAAGCATACAGTGATCTGGAAAGTACCAATCAGAAACCCCTGCTCAATGAGACCTCACTGGCAGTCCCAAGCTACTGAACATGGCTCCTGGGATGACTCAACAATCAGAGAGATGACGATGCTGCTGAAGTTCAGTTGTCCATAGTTTCTAAAACTATGGCTCTGTTGGTCATTGCTGAGAAAGTGAACCAGGCCAATCACCTAAGGGAGATCCTTTTTACAACTTCACACAACCTGGGATAGCCTCCCCAATCAACCAGGGTCAAGCTGTCCTATAAGTCATCAACAACAGCATTCCAGACCTATACCAGCTTATACTACTACCATAAACACCTGTTTTTTCCATTCTCTCAGGATTCAGAAAATATAACATACACATCTCCTTATATTGATTAATTTCATTATTTTTATTAAAGTGTAGTTGATTTACAATATTATATTGCTTTCAGGTGTATGGCACAGTGATTCAGTATTTTTACAGATTATTCTCCATTAAAAGTTATTACAAGACAATGGCTATAATTCCCAGTGCTATCAATATATCCTTGTTGCTTATCTATTTTATACATAGTAGTTTGTGTCTCTTAATACCATACCCCTATCTTGCCCCTCCCTCCTTCCCTCTCCCTTCTGGTAACCACTAGTTTGTTTTTTTTAATCTGTGAATATGTTTCTGTTTTGGTGTATACATTTGTTTGTTTTATTTTTTAGATTCCACATATACATCATATCATATAGTATTTGTCTTTCTCTGACTTATTTCACTAAGCACCTTATTTCACTAGGTCCATCCACATTGCTGCAAATGGCAGAATTTCATTCTTTTTTATGGCTGAGTAATATTCCATTGTATACATATACCATATCTTCTTTATCCATTCATCTGCTGATGGATACTTGGGTTGCTTCCATATCTTGGCTATTGTAAATAGTGCTGCTATGAACACTGGGTTGCATGTATCTTTTTGAATTCACCTTTTTGTTTTTTTCAGATATAAACCCAGGAGTGGAACTGCTGGATCACAGTAGTTCTACTTTTAGTTTTTTGAGGAACCTCCATACTTTTATCCATAGTGGTGGCACCAACTTACATTCCCACCAAAAGTGTACAAGGGTTCCCTTTTCTCCACACCCTTGCCAACATTTGTTATTTGTGTTCTTTTTGATGATAGCCATTCTGCCAGGTGTGAGGTGATATCTCATTGTGGTTTTGATTTGCATTTCTGTAAAAATTAGTGATGTTGAGCCATCTGTATGTCTTCTTTGGAAAAATTTCTATTCAAGTGTTCTGCCCATTTTTGATTGGGTTTGATTGTTTGGTTTTGGATATTGAGTTGTATGAGCTCTTTATTTTGGATATTAACCCCTTGTCAGCCATATCATTCGCAAATACTTTCTCCCATTCAGTAAGTTGTCTTTTTGTTTTGTGGATGGTTTCCTTTGCTGTGCAAAAGCTTTTAGGTTTAATTAGGTCCCATTTGTTTGTTTCTGCTTTTATTCCTTTGCCTTAGGAGACAGATCCAAAAAAAGTATTTCTACAGTTTATATCAAAGAATGTTCTGCCAACATTCTCTTTTAGGAGTTTTACGGTTTCAGGTCTTACATTTAGGTCTTTAATCCATTTTAAGTTTATTTTTGTATATGGTAAGAGGAAATATTCTAATCTCATTGTTTTACATGTAGCTGTCCAGTTTTCCCAGCACCACTTATTGAAGAGACTGTCTTTTCTCCATTGTATATTCTTGCCTACTTTGTCATAGATTAATTGACCATAGGTGTGTGGGTTTATTTCTGGGCTTTCTATTCTGTTCCATTAATCTATGTGTCTGTTTTTGTGCCAGTACCATGCTGTTTTGATTACTGTAACTTTGTAGTATAGTCTGAAGTCTGGGAGGGTGATAGCTGCACCCCAAATCATCTGAAATTCCTTTTAAGTCATTGATTTCTCCAGTGTTTAGACCAAGGACCACAGACTTCTTAGTCCCCCAGGATTTTCAGGTCAATGAACAATTGGGACATAGGTAACAAATATACAGATTTTTTTGAGAATTTTTTTTTGAGAAATATTACTGGACACTTAAATGGAAGGACTTTGTCATATCCATAAGTTAGGTCTCCCAAGCTCAGAAAATAGGAAGTAAGACCTTTTAAGGTCAAAATCTCATTGTGTACAGTTCTGTTATTTTCATACTGATTTTTTTAGGCATGAGATGAACAGCAGAAGTTTCAGAGATTAAGAGAAGTTTTGGGGGACAGGTAGGCCCCTTAAGTCAAATAATTCTACCTAAATATATATGGTGCTTTTTAGTTTATAAAGTATTTTATGGAGATTATCAGATTCAAACTGTCTAAATCATGCTCCTGAACCTACATTCAATGAATCATGCCAAGATGTTCGAGTGTTAGAAGTAGTAACGGTGGTCTTTTCCCTAATTTGACATGATGAAAAAGTGCCAAAAGATGAAAAAGAGACACATTCACATGAACAGAATAAAGGAAAACAAACCAGATGATCATCTTGAGAAATGCAGAAAAAGACTTTTGACAAAATTCAACATCCATTCATGATAAAAACCTCTCAGCAAAGTAGGAATCGAGGGAAATTTCCTCAACCTGATAAAGGACATCTATAAAAAAATCTACAGCTATCATCATACTTAACTGTGAAAAACTGACCACTTTTCCCTTAAAGGAACAAGGCAAGGAAAAAAAAAAGGCAGAGATTAGAAAGAATAAAGTAAAACTCTTTGCAGATGATGTTTATACATACAGAAAATGCTAAGGCATCTATCCAAAACTTACTGGAGTTACTAAGTTACTTTAGTAAGGTTGCAGATCAATTTTTTAAATTGCATATATATATGTGTATATATATATATATATATATACACATATATATATGTATGTGTGTATATATATATAGCATATATATAAAACAAAATTTGAAAATGTAAAAATTGCCATTTACAGTAGACTTTAAAATGTAAAATACATAAGAATAAATCTTTTAAAATGTGTACAAATCATCAGGGACTTCCCTGGTGGTTCAGTGGGTAAGATTCCGCACTTCCAATGCAGGGGGCCCAGGTTCAATCTCTGGTCAGGGAACTAGATCCCACATACATGCTGCAACTAAGAAGCCTGCATGTCGCAACTAAGAGTCCGCATGCTGCAACTAAGAGTCCGCACACCACAACTAAGACCTGGAGCAGCCAAAATAAGTAAATAAATAATTTTTTTTAAATGTACAAATCATCAATGCTAAAAGCTATAAAACACTGCTGAGAAGACAACAACAACACTGCTGAGAGAAACTAAAGACCTAAATAAGTGGCAAGATATACCATGTCTACGGAAGATTAATATTGTTAAGATGACAATGCTCTCTAGACTGGTAGATTCACTGTTGTCCCGATCAAAATCCAACCAGGCTTTTTGGTAGAAACTGATAAGTTGATTCTAAAGTGTACATGAAAAATGCAAAAGATTCACTTTGCTGTACAGCAGAAACTAACACAACATTGTAAAGCAACTATACTCCAATAAAAATTAATTTTAAAAAAAGAAAGAAAATGCAAAGGGCCAGAATAGTTGAAAATTTTTGAAAAAGAACAAAGTTGAAGGGCTTACACTACCTGATTTCAAAACTGATAAACTACCGAACTGAAGATAGTGTGGTACTAGCTGAAGAACAGACAAACAGAACAGAGTAGAGAGTTCCAACAGTCCACTTGATTTACAAGAAAGTACCAAGGCAATTCAGTGGAGGAAAGGAAAGTCTTTTCAATAAATGGTGCTGCACTAAATGGATAACTGTATGAAAAAGAAGGAGCTCAATCCCATCTCACACCATACTCACAAATTAATTCAGGATTGGTCACAGGCCTAAATGTAAAAGCTAAGACTAAAGCATCTAGAAGGATAACAAAGAAGAAAATCTTTGCAACCTTGGGGTAGGTAAAGAATTATTAAGCAAAACACAAAAGCACTAACCATAAAAGAAAAAATTATAAAGTAGACTCATTAAAATTAAAATCTTCTGCTTATAAGAATATGAAAAAGCAAGAGATATACTGGGGGAAAATATTCACTACACATATATCTAACAAACGATTTGTGCTCAGACTATCAGACCATCTATCTATCTATCTATCTACCTACCTACCTACCTACCTACTTAACTACCTTCCTACCTATCTATCTATAATGCCTACAAATCAATAGTAAAAAGACAAACAACTCAGGGCTTCCCTGGTGACGCAGTGGTTGAGAGTCCGCCTGCCAATGCAGGGGACACGGGTTTGTGCCCGGGTCTGGGAAAATCCCACATGCCGCAGAGCAGCTGGACCCGTGAGCCATGGCCGCTGAGCCTGCTGAGCCTGCACATCCAGAGCCTGTGCTCTGCAATGGGAGAGGCCACAACAGTCAGAGGCCCGTGTACCACAAAAAAAAAAAAAAAAAAAAAAAAGACAACTCAAAACCAAAATGGGCAATATACTTGAAAGACAGTTCAAAAGGAAAATGAACAAATGGTCAACAGCATGTGAAAAGGTGCTCAACATCATTAGTCATCAGGAAAAAGCTAATTAAAAGCACATAGCCTTACAATTTCACATCCATCAGGATGGCTACAAGTAAAAAGACGAATACCAAGTATTGGGAAAGACATAGGAGTATAAAATGGTACAACCCCTTGGAAAAGTCTGGCATTTAAACATACATCTATCCTATGATCCAGTACTTCCACTCCTAGGTATTTACGCAGGAGAAATTAAAATACATGTCCACAAAAAGACCTGTATGATAACACCAAATGCTAGTGAGCTTGTGGAGCAATAGGAACTCTCACTGCTAGTGGAAATACAAAATGGTACAGCCACTTGGGAAGACAGTTAGATTGGCGGTTTCTTACAAAATTAAACATATTCTTATCATATGATTCAGCAATCGCCCTCCTTGGTATTTACCCATAGGAGTTTAAAACTTATATCCACACAAAAACCTATACACAAGTCTTTATAACAGCTTTATTGATAATTGTCAAAAGTTGGAAGCAACCAAGATGTCCTTCAGAAAGTGACTGGATGAACTGTGATTATTTAGCATTAAAGAAAAAAAAAAGCTATCAAGCCATGAAAAGACATGGAGGAACCTTAAAAAATGCATTTACAAGGTGAAAGAAGCCAATCTGAAAAAGCTATATACTGTATGATCCAACTATATGACACTCTGGAAAAGGCAAAACTATGGAGACAGTAAAAAGATGAGTAGTTGACAAGGGTTAGAGGGGAGGAAGGGATGAACAGGCAGAGCACAGAGGATTTTTAGTATTACTCTGTATGCTACTGTAATGGTGAATACATGTTACTATACATTTGTCCAAACCCACAGAATGTACACCACCAAGAGAGAACTGTAATGTAAACTATGGACTTTGGGTGATTATGATGCGTCAATGTAGGGTCAATGACTATAACAAATGTGTCACTGATTGGGGATGCTGATAATAGGGGAGGCTATGCATACGTGGACACAGGAAATATATGAGAAATCTCTTTGGGAAATCGTACCTTCTGCTCAATTTTGTTGTGATCTAAAATTGCTGTAAAAGATAAAGTCTATTAAAAAAAAAAAGCTTGTACACAGTTAGGAAATATTTCTTAGATATGTAATTAGAAGTGCAAACCATAAAAGAAAAGAAATTGATATCTTAGACTTCATCAAAATTTAAAACTTTTTTCTTTAAAAGGTGCCATTAAGAAAATAAAAAGATAAGTCAAAGATTCATAGAAAATATTTGCATGTCATATATCTAATAAAGCCCTTGCCTCTAGAATTTAAAAAAATATTTGAATATTTTACTTCAAGTATTTTTATTTGAATATTTTAAAGAATATTAAAAATTTTTTGAAACTCCATATGACGATGGTGACAACCCAATTTAAAAAATGGGCAAAAGATTTAACTAGATATTTCAGCAAAGCAGATATACGAATGACTAATAATAATAAGCAAATGGAAAGGTGCTAATCATCATTAGTCATTAGGGAAATGTAAATTTAAACTGTAATAAGGGAATTCCCTGGTGGTCCAGTGGTTAGGACTCCGAGCTTCCACTGCAGGGGTCACAGGTTCAATCCCCGGTCAGGGAACTAATCCCGAAAGTGGTGTGGCCAAAAAAAAAAAAAACCCAAACAAAAAAACACATAAATTGTAATAAGATACACTCATACAGCCATTAGGATGGCTATAATAGCCTGCCGATGCAGGGGATACGGGTACGTGCCCCGGTCCGGGAGGATCCCATATGCCGTGGAGCGGCTGGGCCCGTGAGCCATGGCCGCTGAGCCTGCGTATCCGGAGCCTGTGCTCCACAACGGGAGAGGCCACAACAGTGAGAGGCCCGCGTACCGCAAAAAAAAAAAAAAAAAAAAAAAAAAAAAAAAAAATTTAAACATAAACTTACTATATAATCTGGTAATTACACTCCTAAGAATCTACCCAAGAGAAATAAAAATATAGGCCCACACACACCTGTACATGAATGTGCACAGAAATATTATTTATAACAGCCAAAAACCAGAAACAATTCAAATGTCCATCAACTAGCGAAGAAATAAATGAAATGTGGTTACATCTGTAAAACTGAACTATTCATCAATACAAAGGAACAAGCTACTGATACATGCTGCAAATGGATGAACTTCAAAAACATTATGCTAAGTGAAAGAAGCTAGACACAAAAAACTACATATTCTAGGATTCCATTTATAGGAAATATCCAGAAAAGGCAAGAGACAGGAAGTAGGTCAATGGCTGCCTGGGCTTAGGAGTGGGGACTTAAGCTGGCATGAGGGAACTTCGGGGGTGACAGAAATGTTCAAAAATTAGATTGTGGTGATGGCTGTACAAATCTATAAAAATCATAGAATCGTACACTTACAATGGGTGGATTTTATGGCATGTAAATTGCACCTCAAGAAAACTGTGTTTTTAAAAAAGGACTTGTAAAAGAATGTTCACAGCAGTTTCCTTCATAAAAGCCCCAAACTGAAAACCACCCAAATGGTCTTCCAGGCAGAATGGACAAATTAATGGTGGTATAATCAAAGAGTGGAATATTAGCTATTAATAAAAAAGAACAAACTACTGAAATACACAACATGCATGAATCTCAAAAACATGTTGACAAAAGAAGCCACTTTTGTTTTCCTATTGTATACTGTATTCCATTCATAAAAGAGTCTGTTGTTTGCTGTAGACAACCTCTGAATCGATCATCACACTTATTTCCAGAAAGTATGGTGTGTGTGTGTGTCTATTTGGAAGTCATAACATGTCAAATAGTTAATATAAATGAATGGCTAATGATTTAATATTCAGTTTAAAATGTTTTAATTATGTCATGTGATACACACAAATATATCTAATATATGTATGTTATTTAACATAATCAAACTCATTTATTCTGTGCATATTCATTCACTCATTTACTCCAAACATATCTATAGAGGACGAAAAATATATTCCTGGCATCCAAGTTCAAACTATGACTCAATCACAAATACAATGTTGATATTTCACTTCTTCTTCATGACAGAATCTGAGTGTACCTTTCAGAATACAGTTTATTTAACATGAGTTTCCTGGTCTGCTCCTGGGAGGAAAAAGTGTTACGAACCTAACAGTCACAGACTTATGAAGCAAAAACAAGTTTGGTGCCAGTCGGCAACAGCAGATTCAGGACTAGTAAGTGAGGCTGTCATTTCAGGCCTCCACGAACTCCCCGTCCTGCCTGCGCCTGCCACTGGAAGGCAAGCTAAAACGTGCAGACACACCCTGAAGGAAGCTGCTGCCTGGTCAGTGGACTCAGGACTCAGGCCAGGAGGAAGAAATGCCACCATCACAGGCAGCTACCCACCCTTCGGGTAACTTCCCTCCCACTCGCCAACCCCCTTGGGAGTCACACCTCAGAATCTGCTCTAAGCTGGGCCTTGACGTGTGTGATGATGAACAAGGCGTGATTGCTGCTCCCCAGAGAATCTGTCTACAGACCACACTACCCAGTGCCCGGGAGGGTATCTGTCAGGGTACTTCCTGTACTCCTCCTGCATTTTAAAGAGTGTTTAGAATGTTCATGCTTTTTGATCCAGCATCTCCACTCCAGGAATTCATCATAAGGGAATAATCAGAGTTGAAGGAAGTAATTACGGCCTGAGCAGCTCACTTCAGCATACTTATAATGGCCTACAGAACACTCTCCCACCCCAAAAGGATCAGAACAGTTTAAATGCCTCACAATAAGGAAGTAGTCAAATGATTTATGACAGTCATAAGATGGACTACTATCTGTAGCCATGAAAGACAAGCTCTTCAGAAAGATTAAAGGACGAGAAAATGCTGACAGTACAATGTAAGATGACAGAATTGAGATAAAAGCTGTATGTATCAGGGTTTCTCACGGGGGGAGATACTGTAATGGAATTCCTCAGGCCTTCCAGAGGTTCTAGTGATCCCTGAGAATCCGTGTGACCGAGAGGCGTGAGCTGTTATCCTCAGACAGTCTAACGGTAGGGGATGGGAGGCTGAAAACCAGTGGTACATACAGTATTATTCCCATATTGGGTAAACCCGAAAAATGAATGAATATACACAGATCAGAGGTAATTAATGCCAGGCCACCTGTGATTGCTAAGGTCATGGCCTTGTAGACCAATACTTCTCAAGCTTCAATGTGGATCTTCGTAAAAGCTGGATTCTGATTCACTGTGTCTGGGGTGGGCCTGAGTTCTGCACTTGTAACAAGCTCCCGTTGCTGCTGGTCTGCAGGACACACAGGATTAGCAGGCAGCAGAGGCCAGGATACCAATGGGAAATGGAAGGGGCTGTGGAGGGAAAGCCCTGCAGAACAGTCAGAAGGGAGCAGCTCTGTTGGCTGTTAGCTGGGGTGGGGAGGGCCATGGAGGCTGTTCCGCATCTCACTGGAACACCTGGCTGGGAGCGGCGGAGGAGAAAAAAAGGAGGAGAAAGGCAACAGTTCCATGAAGGCCCGGACCCGGGCGGGAGGAGGAGGGAGCCCAGCAGCCCAGTGCCCCACCTCCCCCTGAGCCCCGCTGGCACCTCCGTGAATGGGTCTGGGCAGGAGCTGTCAACCGGGCGACCTCTGCCTCGGCTGCTGGCAGGGGACTCGGGGGGGGGACGGGCTACCCCTCCGTTCAGCCTCCCTGGACACAAGGGATGCTTTCAGCTTCCCGAGAACACCTCAGCTCTCAATCTCCCCCTTCCCCTCCCCAGACGTCATCACTGCCTATGACTCCTTAAGGGCATAAGGAGTACGAACACAGGTTACCTTCTCCGATAACGTAGAACGCACAGCCCACTCGTCTGTTCCCACTTCTGGGCTCACCTCTGGCCTGAACCTCAGTTCACCTGTGTACCTCTCCTGACAGACAGCAATAGGCAAGAGAAACAAATGCAAACAAATAAGCCCGCACCACTGGTCAAAGATCAAATTGATAGACCTTTTTTTTTTTTTTTTTTTTTTTTGTGGTACGCGGGCCTCTCACTGTTGTGGCCTCTCCCATTGCGGAGCACAGGATCCGGACGCGCAGGCTCAGCGGCCATGGCTCACGGGCCCAGCCGCTCCGCGGCATGTGGGATCTTCCCGGACCGGGGCACGAACCCGGGTCCCCTGCATCGGCAGGCGGACTCTCAACCACTGCGCCACCAGGGAAGCCCTTTTAAAACTACAAAATGCTCTGCCAGTACAGGTGAACAGCACCTCTATTATTTCTCCAAGTTAAAAGTAAACCCCCTGGGGTACCTGGTCTTTGATTTCGCCACTAAAGGGCAGGTCGGACACAGTACTTCACGGGGCCTGGGTCAGGACTTCGTATTTGTTAGCTGCTCCCAGCATTCCCGTGAGGAGGGCACGTCCGCAGCTGGCAGAAGAGGCGCCGGAGAGGACTCAGGTGGCCCGAGCCCCGCCGCCGCCGAGGCAGAGGCATCTGCCCCATCTACGCAGTCCGCTGCTCCCCCACCAGGGGCCGGTGGGGGGACCCATCTCCTTTCCAGAGGCACAGCGCATTTTAATGCCCAGACCACAGGGCCACAGCCCCAGTTCCCGGCCCCATTCTGGTCATCAGTTCCAAAGCCGCTGCTCCGCCAAACCCCCTGCTGACATCTGTCACGGAGGACATTTCCTCAGGCCACGAGGCAGGCCAGGCGGCCTCTGAAAACAGGGAGGTCAGAGCTGGAAAGCGTGTCTACCCTGCAGCCTGCCTTCTAACATTCTCGGGGGGAAACCCCCCGAATAAAGGCCAAAGCGAAGGAAGGCAGGGCTCCAGCGACAGCGATAGCCAAGGCTCAGGGAACCCCTACTCCACGCCGGGCCCTCCACGCGCCGCTTCACCCTCGCAGCCCTGTGAGGTAGGTGTGATCAGTACTTCCATTTTACACAGAGAAAACTGAAGGGCAGAGTGGTTAGTAAAATAGGTCAAGGTCACACAGCGAGGTGGTGGGAGAACCAGGAAGACATCAGCCACCTGGCGAGTCCACACTCGGGGGCGCCACGCTTCACCTGTGTTTGCTGAGGCCGGTCATCAACCTAGTCTCATTGCAGGCCGTCTGTTTGACCAGGAAGTAGTAATCACCTACCTGAGAACACGCCCACACACCTGAACCCCAGAGCACCCCAGAAAGGCTCCGATCAACCCGCCGGCCTGGCACTTAGGAAAGCCCTCGGCCTCCAATGTCCTTCTTCCAACCACACAAGGCAGCCCGCCTGCAGCGCCCCCCGTCCACGTTTCTTCTCACACTGGGGTACGCACACACCTAGACTGACAGCTCTAGTGACAAAGGTCTCAAAACAACACCTGGCGTTTCCTCAAAACCGCACGGCCAGGTTCCATCTGTACTTCCTCCTCAGCACCGCTGCCTCACCGTGCCCACACCTCCACACGGCAGCCGCGAGCACTCAGAACTCAGGGAGAGGAAACAAAGATCTAAACAGCAGCCTCCCCTGCGACGAAACGCCACATACAGACAGAGGCGGGAACATCGGTCCCACGACCCTTGAGTACAAGTTTCAAGATGAGGAATCAGGCCACTCTTGGACTTGCACCCCAGAAACCTCTCAAAGGCTGGACTAGGGCCCCTCAGTTCCTCCTGCCTGCGGAGCTTTCCGACGGGGCCATGCCTCAGTGGTGTGTAGGACAGATGTGTCACCAGCTGGAGAGGGGTGGGCAGAGGACGGGGAGGGGAGTACCTTCTGGGCCCCTCAGAGCAGAGAGCCAGGGCACAATCTCAGGATCCCTCTGGATCCCAAAGTCAGGCTGCTTAAAGACGGAGGGCTTCTTGGTGGCCCACCCCTACAGGACACCCTGGGGAACCCGCCAGGTGCACAAAACCCATCTTCCCACTCACAAAGAGTCAGTGGTTTGGGGTTTGGGAGGCCCTCCTTTTCTCTGCTGCAGCGTGCCCACACATGTACTCCATTTTTATTGTATTGCAGGGATAGTAAGCTCTAAAGTTCTATGTAAATGAGTAACACAGACGGGGTGTGAGAAAAATGATGACATACCTTGTATTTTCTGTCATAGAATCACTGCAGAGTAAACACAAGAGGCTTCATTCTCTCAAAGGAATATGCTGTTTCCCGTTTTCTTGGGACAAGAGCCCTCAAGCTCTCTTGGGTTATTCCATTTTGGGTAGATGCACACGTAGGAAGACCTCTTACTGTAAGAAACAACGGTGCAAGTGCGATGGTCCCCGGGCTCAAGGATGGGGACCACATAGGGAGGGGTGGAGACCAGGGGGAAATGGAGTACACTACCCTCCTCTAGAGAGAAGGCTGCTCCAGTACCGCCTTCAGGAATTCTTGGGGGGCAGAATATTTGAAATCTCCCATAGTCAACATTGGCTCAGCTTTGTTTTTGATTTTCCCAAACTGCGCTGGCCTGATAAAACATCCTTGTCGGCTGGATGTGGCACATGGCCCCAGTTTGTAACCAGGGCAGCTGAGTGTGGCAAAAAGATAGCTTGCCTAAACTAACTAAAGAACTCTTGGGTATGGTAGCTCTGCTGTCTGCTAGAGTTTGGACCAGCACAGAGGCTGGAAATAACGTAAACTCTAAGGTCCAACGGATCTGAATTTGAATCCTGGCTCTATTTTTACCAGCTGCCAGACCTCAAGTGAACTACGAACCTCTCTTAGCTACAATTTCAGCCACAAAATGGGTTGAAAATACCCAATTTAGAGAGCTTTGTGAGAATGAAAAACATGTGTGTGAAGATGACGAACTCTTAATGAATGTTAAATTTCCTTCCCCCATATCTCCAAAGAAACCACCTGGCAAGCCTTCGCTTCTTTAGATTTTCAAATTTCTCATCTGCTAAAAACTAAAATAATCCTCCAGCACCGCTGCTGAATTTCACAGGATGGGATGAAGTGATGTAGATGAGAGCAGAGTGCTTACAAATTAAAGAGGATTATTGACTGGATTGCCAACACCCTTTCCTCTCATTTCTAGGCCAACAAAGCAGTATGTAATTTGCTTTTCTAATGTGTTTATACCCTTCCATAACATGATGTGGGAGAAGATAGTGTCACATTTGTGGTAATTCCTTAAAATGGCGATTTAACAATCAACTCTCCAGAGCCCGCCCCAATCTACCATCCTCTCACAGAGGAGAGCAAACGTGAGGTCACTGCCTGTTCACTTAAGAGCCTGGCAAGTTTCTTTTCTCTCTCCATGTTCTTGTCTCAGAGAACTGAGGTAGAAAACAAAGTCACTTAACAGTTGCATATTTCTTTGATTCACACAAAGAAAACTGTCACAAGCCAAACAATTTCACTTAAGTACCATCATGAATTCACTATGATATTTTCCAACAGTAAGGGGATTTTGTTGGTTCTCTCATTTTCCCATGCACTACGAGGAAACTGGGACATGCTCTGGCATTTCCTCAACTGAATCTGACTTAAAGCGTCTTTACAACTTCTTTTATTCTAGTGAATCTACACGGGCAAGGTCTAGGCTGAGGAGATTCATCTAACACTTCAACTTTTAGCTATCACTGATATAATTTACTTGACTTGTTTTCTCTTAAAAGCAAGGAGGGGGCTTCCCTGGTGACGCAGTGGTTGAGAGTCCGCCTGCCGATGCAGGGGACGCGGGTTCGTGCCCCGGTCCGGGAAGATCCCACATGCCTCGGAGCGGCTGGGCCCGTGAGCCGTGGCCGCTGAGCCTGCGCGTCCGGAGCCTGTGCTCCGCAGCGGGAGAGGCCACAACAGTGAGAGGCCCGCGTACCGCAAAAAAAAAAAAAAAAAAAGTAAGGAGGCATTAAAATCAGTTCCACGGTATCTACTAAGAAATGTGGGTTTATCTTTCGGGACTATGCCTCCATTTCAGGCATGATGGAATGAGTAGTAATTATATGATAAATCCAGAGGGGGCAAAAATAAGCAAGTTGGATGAATATATAGATATAACTTCCCGCGTCCCTCCTCTTGAAAGCAGGGTTCTTGGAAAAGAATGCACAGAAATTTCAGGAGCCAGTTCTTTGCTAAATATTTACACTGCATGATACCTGAAGCAAACAAGCTGAGGACAGGAAACAGGCCACACACACAGATAAGATCTCTCTCGGGTAATAAGTAGAGCTCCACTCACCTTGTGATTCGTTTTCATAATGTTGACTTTGTATGGATGTATACAGTGCTTCCAAAAGTGTACACAAAACCTAAGTGTGTACGGGAGTGTTCACTACCCTGAGCTCTGTTTTTTGATGAGCATAACTTAGAAAGGATTTGGGCAGTTCAGAAAAATTGCTAACACATTTTACACAACCTATCCATTTGGAGACAACTCAACCCCTATGCTCGCTAATACCCTTTGTATAAAAAAAAGCTGACCCAGCATCCACCTGCATCAACTTGATCCTCTCAGCTTTGTCACACTCAGCAAATACTCCATGCCTTCTGAACAAAATAAAGCGGCACCCCTGGGAGGGAGAAAAAGACTTGTTATGAGTCTGGAGAGGCAGCCTTTATACCCAGCTAACAAAGAGTGAGGATCTGTGGAAGGCTTCGAACCTAGAACCACTAGTGTTACCTTCCAAATCTACCTTCTGCAAAAAACGCTCCACAAGTGGTTACGTTGAAAGGAAAATGACAAACATACAAAAGCAGAGTCGAGAGTACAAGGCAGTCCACACCCCCATACCATTCATCCATCTTCAACTATTAACAATTCATGGCCAATCTCCCTTCACCTTGTTCCCCCTCACTTCTCCACTAGCAGCCTCCCCCAAAACTGGCTTATTTTGAAGCAAATCCTCAACCTATATTTCAAGTTTAGAATGTATTTCTAACAGATAAGGGTTTTAAAAAAACCCTAATCATGATACCGTTACCAAAAGTAACTAAACAAAACTAATACTCTTAATACTAAAAGACAACCAGTACAAATTTCCTCTATTGGCACAATTTTTTTTTAAACTATTTTCATCAAATCAGGACCCAACCAAGGTTTACGCATAGCATTGCCGCCTTCTGTCTCTTAAATAGTTTTTAAACCACAGGTTCCCTCCATCCCTATGATTATCATAGCAGCCAGGATGATCCTCACCTGCAATTCCCAACAATTTTATTCTAGAGATACCACAAAGAAACTCCAGTCTTAGGGGCTGTCAAGAAAAAATGTGTATGTTAATTAGTCGTTTTATAGTTAAAGAAGTTTAAAAGTAACCTGAAAAGCACAAACGAAATTGATCTGACCTGAAGCCATGAACAATTCTGAGATCCAAACACTCATTCACGTGTCCTTTGCAATTCTGGTCTGTGGTGGATTTATCTCCGGGGTTTGAGCGACTCCCCAGCCCCGGCCCTTATCCGAGTCATTTACACAAGCAAAGCAATGGGGCGAAGCAAGTGCGTTTCCTCCCAGCTGGACCTTCCTCCGCAAGCCGGGTCCTCGCGGTCGCTTCCGGAATGCGGGGGGCAGGAGACCCTGCTGCCACCTCCCGAGGCCACCTGCCCAGGTGAGAAGAGGAGTTTCATTGAGCCAACAAATTCCGGAGGGCGGTCCCAAGTTATTTAGAGAGAATTTTGAGCAATCCAGGCTGGGCACAGGGGAACCACCCAGAACGCCACGGTCTCAGAGAACAATCAACCTGAAAAGCCCTAGGGCTTAATCCCAATACCCGGCGCTCACGGGGGCACCGTCCCCAACGCCCGAGGGCCAAGAGAGGGGACGCAAAGTCCGCCCCAACGAATACACGAGCATGTGTGCCCGTGACTATATGCCCACCTGTGTGTTTCAGGAAGGAAAGTTGCAAACACTGATGTTTTACAATGTTTAATAGCTCTCTCCCCTGGAAAGGGGGTGCGAGCTGGATATGAGTATACACCCAACCTAGGCCACCGGTTCCATCCCCGCACCCCACCCCCGGGTGCAAACCCGGGACGGACCCATGGCGCGAAGGCTACGATCGCCCCCCAGCCGGAGCACGGCGTCCTCGGCTTTCAGTCCAGGGCCACCACCCACTCCAGGATCTCTGAAGTAATAAAGAACCCCAGCCCCTGAATCCCCGGGAGTGAAATTCCTCTCCCTCCCCGACGCGCAGAGCACAGCCAGGGAAGCGGGGAGCGGCGCGGTGCCGTCGGCCCCCCGACCCCGGAGCCCCGGGTGAGGAGGGAAGCAGCTGCGAGACGCCAGGCGCGAGTCCCCGCAACTCACCCGAGGCGCGGCGGCTCCCAGCTCCCGGCTCGCGCTCCGCGTCCGCGGCGCTGGGCGCCCGACCAGACCCGCGGCGAAGTCGCCGCCCAGGCACCTGCCGCGCCCGGCACCAGGTGACCGGGGACAGGCCGGGGCTGAGAGCACGGCCCCGAGGACCCCGCAGCAACCCCGCGGCGGCCCCGCGCGCTGCTACCAGGAAGTGCGGATGCAATCCTTTGAGCGCGCACGCCCCGTCGCGACCCCGGCGGGAGACTGGCCGGAGGGCGCCGCCTGCGGGCGGGGCGGCGAGAGGCGTCCAGGCCGCCACCCAGGCGCGCGGGAGAGGGGCCGGGGTCGAGGCTGGCACAGGGGACGCCCCGAGGGTGTAGGGTGGAAGATGAGACCCCCCTTTTGTGTGCCGGGCCTTCAGATACTCCCACCCCCAGCCCTGCCCAAGGATCTCCCATCTCCTCAGCAGGGTCGGCACGGGGCCATTGCAGTTTCCTCCAGATGAGGGTATACATAGGGTGACAGAACCTGATATAAACAACCACCTGTAATGCACTATGAATTCACATTTAAAATAAAAATCCGCAAATTGCATATTTGGAAATAGCACACTTATACTGCATTGCCTTTCTCTGTGACATTACTAATTTGTTATATTCAACAAATACTTGTCGAGCACCTACGACTTGCCAATCATTTAAACATTTAAAATATAGCGCAGGGAACTCCCTGGAAGTCCAGTGGTTAGGACTCTGCGCTTCTACTGCAAGGGCCACAGATTCGATCCCTGGTTGGGTAAATAAGTGCCGCATGCCCAGCGGCGCGGCCAAAAACAAGAAAAAAGAAAAGAAAAACCCAGCACAGTTTCCTCCTCCTCCTTTTCCTGAAGAGCCTTCAATAAGTGGAATGGGCTGGCCCTATCTTAACCTCCCAGAAAGCTTTTACTGGTCTTGCAAGGAACTTAGCAACAGCCCGCCCAAAGGTGCAGTAAGAACTGAACCGTGATAGAAATAAGTGTGGGCTGCTAGAGGGCCTGAGAAGCGGCTTGACCCAACCTGAGAAGGTCAGAGAGGAATTTCTGGAGAAGGGGACATGTGTGCTGAGTCCTGAAGGACTACAGGATTCACCAGGATGTGAAGTGTTTCAGCCAAGATTCCACTGTGAGCAAAGCCAGAAGCCAAAAGCTGGCCAGAGAGTGCATGTTCTGACAGAGGAATAGCAAGTGAGTCAGTAGAGCTGAGAAGAAGAGGATGTGAACTGAGTTAGAGCAGGGGGTGTGGGGACCAGATCATGCTCCTATCACAAATAACAGCTGCTGACATGTATACACTGATGTGTATAAAATGGGTGACTAATAAGAACCTGCTGTATAAAAAAAAAATAATAACAGCTGCCGTCTATGGAGTGTATAGCATAAAACAGGAACTGGACATGCATCACTTCAAACTATGTGGTCGGGTTATTACTCCCCTTTAAAGAAGAGGAAAACGAGGACTAGGAATGTGAGGTGTCTTGCTACTGACAGGACTGGGGGGAGGTCTCTCAAGAGCTAGCCTGCACTTTTCATGGCTCTTTCCAGGCCAATCCAGGAGGCTGAATTATCTTCAAATGTTCTCAGCATCCTCAAGTATCCCCCGGTGCCCACTGCTGTCTCTCCATTCCAAAGCCTGTGTCAACAACTGCCCTCAGACCCGCGCCTGCCTAGAACAGATGCCAGAGTATACGGCTGTGCACACCAGACTCTTTCCCAAGGGGAACTCGGTTTCAGGGGCTGGTGGAGGGACTGTGGAAGAGCCCTTTCTTGTTCCCTAATAGCCATTCTCTCCTTCTTCCATAATAATAGAATTGAAGCTGAGCCCAAGCCTGCTTAGAACAAAGACTACATTTCCCTTCCTCTCTTGCAGCAAAATATCAACACATCAACAGTGGTGCCCAGAGCCCCTAGAATCCATTTGATCCAGCAGTACTTCTGAGGCAGCTGTTTCCTCCCCAACATCTTTGATCTGTCAGATATTTTTCATGGGGCAGACACTGCTTACTGTCTCCTCAATATCCAATTCTCCTTCTTCCCTTCGAAGAGAACTCAGATTTTGTTCCAGGAGGCGACGCGCCGGGCTGAAATGCTCACCTTCCCAGAAGTCCTTGCGGGGCAGTCACACGGATCGACTGCTGAGGTGGAGGGGGAAGTTGCCTAGAGAGTCCTGAGAAGGTTTTTGCTTTCCTGAAGCGGACACCACCGATTTTCTCCTTCTGTTTTATTCTGGCTGTGAGGTTGCTGGGAGCTTGGAGGGTGAGCAACCATTTTATGACCACAGGACAACACACAAGAGAAAAGGAGGAAAAGCACCTACGGCAGACTGCTGAGCTCCAGACTTCTTATTACATGAGAAAAATAATCCCCTTACTTTTTAAAAAAATATAAATTTATTTATTTTTGGCTGCATTGGGTCTTCATTGCCGCACGTGGGCTTTTTCTAGTTGTGGTGAGCAGGGGCTACTCTTTGTTGTGGTGCGTGGCCTTCTCATTGCGGTGGCTTCTCTTGTTGTGGAGCACGGGCTCTAGGCTCATGGACTTCAGTAGTTGTGTGGTCTGGGCTTCAGCAGTTGTGGCACGCAGGCTCTAGAGCACAGGCTCAGTAGTTGTGGTGCACAGGCTTACTTGCTTTGCGGCATGTGCGATCTTCCCGGACCAGGGATCGAACCCTTTTCCCCTGCACTGGCAGGTGGATTCTTAACCACTGTGCCACCAGGGAAGTCCCCCCTTACTTGTTTAAAGCATTCTTGGTTAAGGTTTGTTGCAAGCAATTGAATGCAATCCTAATGGATACACTATTCTTTCCAAAGAAAAGCCTCAAAAATCAATCCACCAACCCTACCTAATACAGTGTGATAGCAGAAAGAGGGTGGGATTGGCATGAGACAATCTATGAATTTCAGCTCTTCCATTTATTTAGCTAATGACCTTGGGCAATTTTGTAAAATTAGATTACGTATTGTAAAATTAGAAATTGTCATCAAAATACAAGGCATAGTGCTTCCTGGCATATGGTGAGTGATTAATAAATGATCAGTTTAGAGCCTCCACCAAATGGATGTCTGGCCAATATGTAGATTCAGAATCATATATCCACTTACCAGTTTCACCCCTTAGACAAATCTTTTGTCTCTTCAGCTCTTAGATGCTTTGTAATAGCAAAGTCACTCTTAAAGTTTCAGTGAAAACCAGCCCTTGCCTAGCGTCTTGTTTCTTCATCTCCTAGACAATATACACTCTACCAAAATTTTTTAAAAGGAAAAGAATAGAAGCATAGACTTTGTAGTGACCAGCCATGAATTACTGGTACACTAGTTTAGCAGGTACATATGCATATTTCTGTTTGACTCTCTTTTTTTAAATAAGAAACTCTAATTTCAATGCTTTGAGGTTTGTATTTTTAATTACCAAGCAAGCTGTTTTAAATGGTCCAAAAAATATGCTTTTGTTGAAACTACAACATATCCCTTTATGCTGAAATTGAATAACATTAAAAATTACTATCATTCACTTTGGCTTTTAATTTTTTTTTTAATTTATTTATTTTTGGCCATGTTGGGTCTTTTGTTGCTGCGCGCGGGCTTTCTCTAGTTGCAGCGAACGGGGGTTACTCTTTGTTGCCATGCTTGGGCTTCTCATTTGGTGGCTTCTCTTGTTGCGGAGTCCGGGCTCCAGGCACCCGGGCTTCAGCAGTTGTGGCTTGTGCGCTCCAGAGAGTAGGCTCAGTAGTTGTGGTGCACGGGCCCAGGTGCTCCACAGCATGGGATCCTCCCGGACCAGGGATTGAACCGGTGTCCCCTGAACTGGCAGGTTGACTCCTAACCACTGTGCCACCAGGGAAGCCCTTGGCTTTTAATTTTAAAAATAATACATTCTTTCAATCACTACAGAAGTTTTTAAGTTAAAAAAAAAAAGGACCGTAATTTATTTAACCTGCCTTCTATTAATGGACATTTAGGTTATCTCTAGTTTATCTCAGTTACAAATGACATCGCCTTGAACATCTTTGACCCTACACTTTTGCCCATTTGTGTAATCTGACCACATCTCCCCACTTCACAGCTTGCTCCCTAGGTCCAGGCCCCCGTCCATCTCTTGACTGGATTGTTGGAATAGCCTCCTGAATGGTTCCTGTTTTTGTCCTTCAACCCATCTGCAATGCAGCAGATGGAATAGTCTTTTTTTTTTTTTTTTTTGGCCGCGCTGCACGACTTGCAGTATCTTAGTTCCCCGACCAGGGACTGACCCACAGCAGTGAAAGCGCGGAGTCCTAACCACCGGACCGCCAGGGAATTCCCTGGAATAGTCATTTTAGAATGTAGGTCAGATATTGTCCCTCTCTGGTCAAAACTTTCCAGTGGCTTCCCTCTCATTCAGAGTCAAAGTCAAAGTCCTTTATATACCCTGAGAAAACCATAATTCAAAAAGAGTCATGTAGCAAAATGTTCATTGCAGCTCTATTTACAATAGCCAGGACATGGAAGCAACCTAAGTGTCCATCGACAGATGAATGGATAAAGAAGATGTGGCACATATATACAATGGAATATTACTCAGCCATAAAAAGGAATGAAACTGAGTTATTTGTAGTGAGGTGGATGGACCTAGAGTCTGTCATACAGAGTGAAGTAAGTCAGAAAGAGAAAAACAAATACCATATGCTAACACATATATATGGAATCTAAAAAAGAAAGAAAGAAAAAAAAATGGTCAGAAGAACCTAGGGACAAGACGGGAATAAAGATGCAGACCTACTTGAGAATGGACTTGAGGATACGGGGAGGGGGAAGGGTAAGCTGGGACAAAGTGAGAGAGTGGCATGGACATATATACACTACCAAATGTAAAACAGATAGCTAGTGGGAAGCAGCCGCATAGCACAGGGAGATCAGCTCGGTGCTTTGTGACCACCTAGAGGGGTGGGATGGGGAGGGTGGGAGGGAGGGAGATGCAAGAGGGAAGATATATGAGGACATATGTATATGTATAACTGATTCACTTTGTTATAAAGCAGAAACTAACACACCATTGTAAAGCAATTATACTCCAATAAAGATGTTAAAAAAAACACAAAAAACAAGGTCCTTACAATGGCCTATAGAGCTACACTGTCGGCCCCCATTGCCGTTACCTCTCTGTACCATCCCCTTCCATACTCCCCTCTCTGCCACAGCCAGATGAGGAGCTTCCTTGTTTGTTTTTCTGTTTTAATATGCCAGGTAGACTTCTGCCTCAGGGCCTTTACACTTGCTATCTCTTTTTGGAACTCTCTTCTTCCAAATAACACATGACTTAATCCTTCACCTTTTTCAGGTCTTTACTTATTTTTGTTTTTAATAGTTAACAATTATGGAGAGGTTAACATGGCGAGGCATCTGGTCCTAAGTGTTTTACATGTATTACTTCATTTAATCATTACAACCACCCTAAATTTTATGATCCCCATTTTATAGATGAGGAACTTGAGGCACAGAGAGATGAAAGAATTTGTCCAAGACCCACAGTTTGTAAAGAAGAGAACCAGGATTTGAGTATTCAAAGCCACTACACTTTACCATACTTGTAGTAAACGGAGAACCTCTCAGGAGCTGCTAACATCCTTTCTGCTCAAGCATCTTGCTCAAGATCTGAAGAGCCACGTTTCTTCAAATCCTGGGTTTTGGAGGTTGTAGTTATTTCCTTGCTTATATAGATGGACTTGTCTAAGTTTTTTATTGTTGTTTTCTCTCTTTCATTTCAGTATATTTCCTGGAGAAGCCCAGCATTACACACTGTACTTCAACTTTACCAGAAATCTTTAGTAGCATTATTTGCAAGAAAATTGCAAAGTAGCTACTGACTCCCCTACCCTGGGCCCTGTCCAATTCAGTAACCACTAGTCACTTATGACTATGAATTAAGGCCTTAAAATATTAGTAGTCCAAATTCAGATATGCTGGAACTATAAAATACACACTGTATTTCAAAGACTTAGCACAAAAGAAAGAATGTAAAATATCTGGATAATAATTGTTTATATTGATAACCGTGTTGGAATGATAATATTTTATACATACTAGGTTAAATGAAATATAATATTAAAATTCATTTCATTTGTTTCTTTTTACAATGTGGCTACTAAAAAATGTAAAATTAATACATGTGGCTCACATTATATTTCGATTGGGCAATGCTGCTCTAGGGTTTCCTTTCCTGCAGCTATGGTTTAGGCAAGTGGGGGGAAGGGCAATATATACGCACAAAAAAGGGATTTAATTATACTGGCGGAGAACTTGCTGAGAGGGAAACAAAAGGCAGAGGTAGTATGCTCAAGACGCAGGACAGACCCATCACATTCCCTTGTCAAAACTTTCCCCACGTGGGCATAATTTCTTGCCTGTGCAAATGCCGCCCATACTCCATGCCAGTCCTCCTGTCTTTTCTGTTGTCAAACCACACACAGCCTATTCTTCTTTCTGGTTCCTGTGTCCCCAGGGATCTTGCTGACCAAGTCATATTTATTTCTTCTATTGATTCCATATATTCTTCACCAACAGAACACAACATTCAAAATATTCCCAAACATGTTAGCTTCAAAATAAAACCGGGGTGGGGGAGGGGAGGGGGTGGAAGTCGATGGCAATATAAATGAAACAGGTTGGCTATGAGCTGGTCATTGTGGAAGCAAGGAGACGGGTACATGGGGGTTTGTTACACTATTTGGTCTACTTTGGTATGTGACTGAAATTTTCCTTAATAAAAAGTTTAAAACAAATTCCCAAATATGCATAATTAATACAAAATCCCTTTTCATGGTTCAGGGTCCACACATGTAATTTACCCTAACAATTTCTCCCTTTTAAAATGTAATAAATTTCCTTTTGGTCAGAACCCATCTGCAAGAGGTAAGCAGACAAGATACAGTGTACAATGAAGGAAACAATGCAGAGCTTTCAATTTGGCTGAGAAGACAGGCTAAGTTCATGGCAGGCAGTAGCTTCACAACTTGAAAGTTTCCTGTTTATATTTTTTATAGGAAAGCTTTGGTACAAAGTCCAAATTCAGTGGCTAGTGCCTTGGGCCCACAGGAACCTAGCCTTATCAGTAACAGGTTTTTCAACAGCTGCTGTTTTCCCATGAAAGCGTGCCCACATCGCTTCTGAAACCAGGACATCAAGTGGAAAGCACTGATGAATTATTGTATGTTTCCTGCAGTACCACTCAGCCCCAGCATAGAGTGTAGGGGTGCTCCCTCTGAAGTTAGACTTCTCGGTTTCAAATCCTGGGTGACTGAGGGTTGCCTAAGTTTTTAATGCCTTGGTGGTTTTTAAGATGAATCTGTAAAATGGGAATAATAAGGCATATCTCAAAGGGTGTTGTAAGGATTAAATGAAATCATGTGTGGAATATGCTTTATACCATACCGGCCCAAAGGAAGGACCCAGTAAATGGTAGCTGTTGTTTTTACAGCAAACTCCTGTTTATTCTTAGCTGTTGGACACTTTAAAAATTGTCTAACTAATTAAATACTCTGGTTCCTATATATAAAACATGAGAAATTACCAATTTTTAAATAGTTAAATGACTGTCTTTTCCACTAGACTTGGCTCTCTGAGGGTAGGATCCATGTATTATTCAGTTTGAACTCTCAGTGTCCAGCATAATGCATCTCGTAATCTTTGAAAGACATCACCTTGAATATAACAAAATACACTTACAATTTAAGGTCTAAACATTGCTCTTACGGTTATAAAATGTTTAGGACACTGGTTTATAAGCAATTTATAACATGAAGTGGATGTGGCTTTTGTGTTTACCTTTCTTGGGCAACTCATTCAATAAATATTTATTAAGTGCCTCCTGTAAGGAAGGGATCGTGTGCTGGGTGCCTCATTAAAGAAGAAGGCAGACACAACTCTTATGCCCGGAATTTATTTTTAACAAGGGAGACACCTTTGCATGACCACTTACGAAATTACGTATGTATAGTTGGAGGAGAAGCACAGGGGACTGAGAGAGCAGACGAGGGGGCACTGAGCCTTAGTGTAGGGACCTCTTGAGAAGTGATGTGCAGGGTGATGGCAGAGCAGGAGTAGCTGAAGCTGAGCAAAGAGGGTGAAAGAGGATAAAGAATGGGCTTTCTGGGCCCTGAATACAGTCCAGGCTGAAGGCCTCAGGGTCGTAAGGAGACAACATAAAATGCTGGAGGAACTGAGAGAGGCTGGTATGACTGGGTCTGGGGAGGGGGAATAGCAAATTGTGATCTGTATTTGGAGGAGTCAGCAGGGATCAGGTCATGGCAGTTCACTGGAAGATTTAGAATTTCATTCTGAAGGCATGAAGAGATCCTCCCTAAAAGCTATGACTTCTGGAATTCATTTCAAATAACCCAAGAACATTGGAGAAAGTAGGTGGGGTATATATGAAATGAAATTGGCCATTCACTGATTTGTTGAAACTGCGTGATGAATATATGGAAGTTTATTATACTCTATTTTTGTGAATATTTGAATTTTTCTATAATTAAAAAAACCCCAGAAATCCCTCCAGCTACAATAAAGAGAAAGGATTAAGAACAGATGTGAGGAGACCTGACTTTGCTATAGACCAGGTGAAAAAGAAGACAGTCTTGAACTAAGGTGATGGTCGTAGGATTTGAGGGAAGTGAATCGATTCTAGTGATAATCGAGAAGTCTAATAGATGGAGTTTGGTGATTGATTAGATGTGAGGGAGGGAGAGTGGGAGCTATCATGAATGGGTCCTTGTTTTCTGCTTTGAGCAATTAGGTAGAGAAGCTCTCCTGAGGATGAGTGGCCTGCAAAGGGAAGATTCTGGTAGAGTCTTAATATTTCCTCCCATTAACTCCATCTACCTTCTCAAGGTTTAATGTAATTCAACAAACATTTGCTGCATTCCACGTGTTAGGCAGTATACTGGGATGTGTGGAGTGGGGTAAAGAGGAATATGCAATTATAAAAACAATAAGCTTGGGTTTCCCTGGTGGTACAGTGGTTGAGAGTCCGCCTGCCGATGCAGGGGACACGGGCTTGTGCCCCGGTCCGGGAAGATACCACATGCCGCGGAGCGGCTAGGCCCATGAGCCATGGCCGCTGAGCCTGCGCGTCCGGAGCCTGTGCTCCGCAACGGGAGAGGCCACAACAGTGAGAGGCCCGCATACGGAAAAAACAAACAAACAAAAAAAACAATAAGCTACCATTAACTGAGTATCTGCGATGAGAGAGGCATTTTACACACGTATCCCATAATCTTCACAGCATCCCTGCAAAGCAGACATTATTAGGCCCATTGTACAGATGAGGAAACTGAGGTCTGGAGAGCTTATATAACTTGCCCAAATTCACAGCAGGAGTGAGATGGAAGTCAAGTCAACTTTTTTGGCTCCAAAGCCTGCGGTCTTTCCACTACATAATACTGCCTCATGGGAATCTGAAAAGGCAGGTGGAGACGTTCCAAAGACAATTCTATCCACATCACAGTTGTTTTTCTCAGACTTGTACAGTTTCATGATTCAAAGGGATTACAATGCTAATACGCTGCCTGGAAATTAGTGTATGTAAATTCTGAGATAGGTCAAGCCAGTTCATCACCTCCATCATAAAGAATCCACAGTGATCTCTCAATCAAGTTCAACTATCTTTTCCCAGATGATATATTTAGCCCTTTGAATCCAATTACTGGAATAATGTTCCAGAGTTTTATGTGTTTCTGCCCTAGGGGACGGGACCATTATTGTTTCAAGATGAGCAGCAGGCAAGATATCTAGTACTTTCTTTTCCCTGCTGTGACTTCAGAGACTGTACAAAATGTTTGTCAAATGTTCCTATGCCTGCATTTATTTATTTTTTAAGTCTAGGCAATTATTTAGGCAGTAAAATATATGCAAAAGTTAAGTTTGTTTCAGGGACATAAGGCAAAATGTGGGGCCTTTTTTCCTCTTAACTTTTTTTATCATGGAAAATTTTAAACAGGCCAAAAAATAGAAGATTATAATGAACCCCCATGTTCCCGGCACCCAGTTTCAACAATGATTAACTCACGGCCACGCTTGTTTCATCTGTACCCACCCACTTCCTCCCACATGCTTGTTCAGAGGCAAATCCCTGACTTGGTATCATTTCATCTGTAGATGTTTCAGTATGTACCTTTAAGAGATAAGAACTCTTTGGGGGCTGACTGTTTTGTCGAGCATTTCCTGAGACTGGTTTGTGGGAACATTTGCCAAGAAAGGGCTCAGATGTTTTCCAGAAAGCTGCACTGTGAGAGGTGGGGAGCGAGGTCAGAGGAGATGGCTGGTGGGCAGGGAGGCTTTGGGTGAATGTGGGAGCAGCCAGGGCAGCGCCAGGGCCCACTCAGGGCGAGTCAGTTCTTCAGCTTTCGGCCTCCACTCTTCATTGTTAGCTCTGTCCATGTTTGGTGAACTTACTGATGTTTCTTCCTGAGTCTTAGTGTTTTAATGACCCCCATGGGAGAAACTCAGCAGAGGTGGCAATTCAGTGACTGCCTTTTGAAGTACCTGTCTCATCTGCATTGTCCTTTCAGTATGGCCAGCTCGCTTTAATGGGACCAGTAACAAGGCTCTCCAGGAAAGCCGACTGTAAACTCCCTGAGGGTAGAGTCTGGATACACGGTTTTCTCCCCATAATACCTGGCAGACTGTTTAGCACATAATAAGTGCACAGAAAATGGTTGTCCAATAAAGGAAGGGAGGAAGGAAGGCCTGAACAACTAACTGAAAGAATGCCGGAGTTTTAGAAATGGCTAAAGGTGACAATAAACCAAGCAGCAAGAAAAAAAAAAGAAAATCTATGGAGAGTGTGGTAGGCAGAATCACGGCCCCCTCAAAGGTGTCCACATTCCAATCCCCAGAACCTGGGAATGCGCTGTCTTATTCAGCAAGAGGGACTGTGTAGATGTGAAAGGTTAAGGATCTCAAGGTGGGGAGTTTCTCATGGATTATCTGGGTGGGCCCCATGTAATCACCAGGGTCCTTAAAAGGAAAGAAGGCAAGAGAGTCAGAGGAGATGTGACAACGGAAGCAGAAGTTGGAGTGAGGTGAGTACTGGCTTTCAAGATGGAGGAGACAGGCAGCCTCTGGAAGCTGGAAAAGGCAAAGAAACAGATGCTCCCCCAGAACCTCCAGAAAACAGCCCTGCTGACTCCCTGATTTTAGCCCCCATGGCCCATGTCAGACTTCCAGCCTCCAGAACTGTGACCTGTTTAGAATATGTCCCTAAGGCAATCCTGTTGTCTCTACATTAAAAACATCTTCTGAATCTGCCCTGTTTCCCGTCTCCACGCTGCCCCCTAATGCACACCACCCCCCTCTCCTGTGCTACAGCCTCCGGACTGCAGTCCACTCTCCACAGAGCTGCTGGGGTGAGGGTGAGGGCTTGCCACCAGCGCACAGGCTCGTCTGCACCTGGCCTCACCCATACCATGCTCACCTCCCTCACGGTGCCGCATTCTGAGCAGAGTTCCTTCCTGCCTGCAGGCCTTGGCACTGCTGGTCCCCTCTCTGGAGCCATTTCCCAGGATCTTTGCGTGACTGGACCCAATTAGGTGTCTATTTAAATGTCACTTCCTCCAAGGGACCTTCCGGAAGCCTGATCTGAAGTTCTGGCCTCGCCGTCCTCCTGCTGTCTGTGCGATCTTAATTTCTTCAAGAACACATTGCTTTCTACAATTACTGTTTGTATGCTTGTTTACTATTTCACCTCACTGAAAAATAGGCTTCTAAGGGCCTGGGAGCCTTGTCTGTCTTGTACTCGCTGTACCCACAGTTCTTGGGATTGCCTGTCTCATTGGTATTTATCAGCGATTTATATTTACTGAACGACGGACAGATGGATGGATGGATGGATAGATGATTGGCTAGTAGGGCTGAAGGTGGACCAGAGATTAAGATCCTCATGTGACTGGGTAGCCTTCTGAGGGTACCTGATGAGCAAGGAGTTCATCATGCACACGACACCTGGGTGGACACTGGTAGAGTGTTGGATGCGTCCCTGCCAGTGCCGCTCACCTCACCTTCCAGTCCAACCTACCGGGTGCCTGGTGTCCCCTTCCTGTAAAAAGAAGGAGATGGCTTACGAAACAGAGTCTGTTGGTGACAGTTGACTGAACCAGAGAGGAGGAGGCTCCGAGGGGTGGAGCAGTGACAGCTGGAGCCAGACAGAAGGGCAGCCAGGGCAAGACGACGTGACATCAGGAGGGTGACGACAGGGGCAGGAACTATGGCAGGAAGGGTGACAGTTGCATAGCAAGGAAGGGATGGGTATAGAGCGTGGGTACTCCCTGAGCACGGGTGACGGGTGCAGGGAGCATGTCAGGGTCACAGAAGGACCAAGCACAAAGGCTTTTGTAGTGGGGCTATTTGTCATGTCACAAGTCTAATCTGGTTCTGAGCTTTTGGTTACTGAAGTGGATGCTGTAGTTTTGTGAGCTAGGACTGTTTAATCAGGAGGGTTGTGATCTCCTATTGCTTGGAGGAGAGGGTGACTTAAAAACAACAAATCCAGGCTTCCCTGGTGGCGCAGTGGTTGAGAGTCCACCTGCCGATGCAGGGGACACGGGTTCGTGCCCAGGTCCGGGAAGATCCCATATGCCGCGGAGCGGCTGGGCCCGTGAGCCATGGCCGCTGAGCCTGCGCGTCCAGAGCCTGTGCTCCGCAACAGGAGAGGCCACAACAGTGAGAGGCCCGCGTACCACAAAAAAAATAACAAAAACTCCCCAAATCCTTCCATGTGGGACATGTCGTAAGCCAGCTTGTCTTCCATCTGAACATCCAAAGTCTTAGAGGTGACCATGTGTTTTTCCCCCACAGACAGGAAGTTACTATTTCAGAATGAGAGACCCAGCTGTTTGAATTTTCTGCAGCAATTAAAGACATCAGCTTGGGACAACACCGGTTCAACCCAAGTCACCTCCAGGATACTTGCTTTTGCTGGCAGCAACCCTGGAGGAATCATCTCTCTGGCTTATAAGAAACCAATTTACTTGAGATCTGAGCTACTATCCAAAACCGCACTAAGGTGGCTAATGCAGGCCAGCTACGCTAAGGAATCCTGCAGCTAGGCAGCTCTTCAGATATTGATCCTGTCATTTTGGAGAAGTCTCATAGCTGGTGTTCTCAGACCTCCACCTGAGTTGAGCAGCAGGCCCTGTGGATGATCAGTCATTTCCTTATTAATTAGGTACTTCCTATGTGCTCAGGACTGTGCTAGATGCTTTGGGTAGAAGTATAGTGAAAAAAGCATTAGAATGGGAGTTGCATAACCTGGGTACTACCCCTCTGGCTCCCCCATTAGCTAGTAGCACGACCTTTGGGAAATCCATTTAACCTGTCTGTGCAAATGTTTCTTCATGTGTAAAATGAGAGAAGCAGACTCTGTCCCTTTAAAATCTCCTCCAGTTCTTCAATTCTAGATTCTAAGAAGTAGAAAAATCATATCTAGAGATTTTAATTGAATATCCACTAAGTGCAAGAGACTGTGAAAATGTTAGATTCCTCAAATTCCTTGGTTAAAACAGCAGGTAATATTGTTTGTGAGGTTATAACATAAAAGGGACTTCCAGATTATGTGACTTAATTAACAAAATGTTCCACCCGGAAGAGACTTGACACAGGAGTTAGGTGTTGCGTCATTCTAGGACCCCTGCTAAAGTGAAGCAAAGGGCTGAGAGTCCCCACAGCTGTCCTGCCCATGTCTTGGAAGTCATATCTCATGGATAATTCAGTCTTAAATCTCTGCATTCATTTAAAAAAATCAATAACCAACTCAAGTTGAGTTAAGCAAGAAGGTGAAATACTTTGGCACATGACACTGAAATGTCAAAGGACTGGCAGGGTTTGGCATAGTTTGATCCAGGAATTCAGTGATGTCCCCAGGACTTGGCTTGTCTCTATCTCTCTTGTCTGCTCCTCTCCACACTGGCATCATTTTCAGGCTCCATATGTTAGCAAGATGGTGCCAGGAGCTCCAGCCTCAGCCAGTCTGCACTAATAGCTGCCACACAGGTCCTGGAATTCACTCTGGTTAGACTAAGTTGGGAATGACTTAAAATAAGAAGTGACATTTGAGCTGGAACTTAAATGAACTGTGAGAACTTATGAGTCATTGGTGGGATAGAGGAAACAGTCCAGGCAAAGGCAGAAGAATATATGAACGCTTGGTGTGTTTAGGGAAAATCCAAAACTCCAGTTGATCAGGAGCATGTGTGGTGGGCCTTAGGGGAAGTGAACAGTGACGTGCCCAATTTTTATCCAGAATTTTAGGCAGCATCCATACCCAATTCCTTTCCTTCTCATCTACCTACATCACTTGAATTATTTTTATGAGTTGAAAATGTCGCCAAATAAACTACAAAAGTTTGACTGAAAAAGACTGCCACCCCCAGGGTTAACAAGTTATATTAAGTTTTTAGGAAAAGTAGGCAATGAGTTCACATTTCCAGTCCAAACCCTTGGTCCTTTTTGAAAGGGAGAGTGTCATTGGAAGTTTCCACCCTGTTGGACCTGGGAGTGATATTTGCCTTTAAACCTACTAAGGCCCTGATTGGTTTTCTGTCTTGGCTTTGGCTCCCCTGGAAGCAGGCCCTGAGATAAGGACTTGAGCGTATGTAGTTCATTGGGCAGTGATCTCAGGAAACACCAGCTGGGGAGTAGGAAAGACAAGGAAGGTGTTATGAGTTGAATTGTATTTCCCCAAAATTCATATGTTGAAGTCCTACCCGCCCCCCACCCCGTACCTCAAAATGCGACCTTATTTGGGAATAGGATATTGCACATTTAATTAGTTAAGTTAGGATGAGGTCATATGAGGTAGAGTGGGCCCTAATCCAATATAACTGATGTCGTTATCAAAAGGGGAAATTTGGACACAGACACGCACACAGGTAGAACACCATGTGAACATGAAAGCAGAGACTGGGGTAATGCTTCTACAAGCCAAGGAACACCAAAAATTTCATGCAAACCACCAGAATATAGGTTAAAGGGATGGAACAGATTTTTTTTTTCCTACAGCCTTCAGAAGGAACCAACACTGCTGACATTTTGATCTTGGACTTCTAGCCTCCAGAACTGTGAGACAATACATTTCTGTTGTTCAATCCACCCAGTCTGTGGAACTTTATTATGGCAGTCCTAGCAGACTAATACAGAAGGGAAGGTGTCAATAAAGGATGTGTTATCAGGCAAGTTACCAGTGTGACCAAATGGAGAAAGAACTCTGCAGACAGTGTAGAACTCAAAATTATCCTGCCAGATACAACTCAACAGTAAAAGGACACCCCAATTTAAAAATGGGCAAGGATAGATATTTCTCCAAAAAATACATGCAAATGGCCAGTAAAGTACAAGAAAAGATGTTTAACATCTGTCTTAGTCTGTTCCAGCTGCTATGACAGAATACTATAGACTGGGTGGCTTAAATAACAGACATTTATTTTTCACAGGTCTAGAGGCTAGAAGCCCAAGATCAGGGTACCGGCATGATCAGGTCCTTGGAGACGACCCTCTTCCTGGTTTACAGATGACTGTCTTCTTGTATCTCATATGGAGGAGAGAGAGGGGGCTAGCTCTCTTCCTCTTCTAATAAGGACATTAATCCCACCATGGGACCCCATCCTCATGACCTAATTACCTCCCAAAGTCCCCACCTCCAAACACCATCATATTAAGGCTTCAATATATGGATTCTGGGGAACACAAACATTCAGTCCATAGCAACATCATTAGTCATTAAGGAAATGCAAATCAAAACAGCAATGAGATACCACTTCACACCCACTAGGATGGCTAATGATAAAAAACATGGCAAGTACCTCCCTGGTGGCGCAGTGGTTAAGAATTTGCCTGCCAGGGCTTCCCTGGTGGCGCAGTGGATAAGAATCTGCCTGCCAATGCAGGGGACACAGGTTTGATCCCTGGTCCGGGAAGATCCCACATGCCTTGGAACAACGAAGCCCATGCGCCACAACTACTGAGCCTGCGCTCTAGGGCCCGCGAACCACAACTACTGAAGCCCGCGTGCCTAGAGCCCGTGCTTTTCAACAAGAGAAGCCGCCGCAATGAGAAGCCCGTGCATCACAATGAAGAGTAGCCCCCGCTCACCGCAACTAGAGAAAGCCCGCATGCAGCAACGAAGACGCAGTGCAGCCATAAATAAATAAATAAATAAAAATTAAAAAAGAATCTGCCTGCCAATGCAGGGGACACGGGTTCGAGTCCTGGTCTGGGAAGATCCCACATGCCATGGAGCAACTAAACCCGTGTGCCACAACTACTGAGCCTGTGGTCTAGAGCCTGTGAGCCACAACTACTGAAGCCCGTGCACCTAGAGCTGTGCTCTGCAACAAGAGAAGCCACTGCAATGGGAAGCCTGTGCATCACAACGAAGAGTAGTCCCCGCTCGCTGCAAATAGAGAAAGCCTGCACGCAGCAATGAAGACCCAACACAGCCATAAATAAATAAATAAATAAATAAATAAAATTTATTTTAAAAAGTTTAATCTTAAAAAAATATGGCAGGGGCTTCCCTGGTGGCGCAGTGGTTGAGAGTCCGCCTGCCGATGCAGGGGACACGGGTTCGTGTCCCGGTCCGGGAAGATCCCACATGCCGCGGAGCGGCTGGGCCCGTGAGCCATGGCCGCTGAGCCTGCGCGTCCGGAGCCTGTGCTCCACAATGGGAGAGGCCACAACAGTGAGAGGCCCGCATAACGCAAAAAATAAATAAATAAATAAAAATATGGCAATAACAAGTGTTAGGATATAGAGAAATTGGAATCCTCATACGTTGCTGGTGAAAACTTTAGTGCAGCTGCTTTGGAAAACAGTTTACCAGTTTCTCAAAAAGTTAAACAGAGAGTTATCATATGACCCAGCCATTCCACTCCTAGGTATTTACCCAAGAGAATCAAAAATATATGTCCACATAAAAACATGAATGCTTATAGCAGCATTATTCATAATAGCCAAAAGTGAAAACAACCCAAATGTCCATCAATTGATAAATGGATAAACAAAATGTGGTATATTCATAAAATGGAATATTATTGAACAATAAAAAGAATGAAATACTAGTATGTGCTCAACATGAATGAATCTTGAAAAAACGTTAAGTGAAAGAAGCCAGGCGCAAAAGGCTTCATACTGTATGATTCCATTTATATGAAATTCCCCAAAAGACAAATCCATAGAGATCAAAAGTAGATTAGTGATTGCTAGGGGCTGGAGAGAGGATGGGATGAGGAGTGAGTGCTACCGGGTACTAAGTTTCTTTCTGGAGTGATGAAAATGTTCTGGAATTAAATAGGAGTAATGGTTGCACAACTGTATGATTATATTAAAAACTACTAAATTGTACACTTTAAAGTATGAGTTTTGGGACTTCCCTGGTGGCGCAGTGGTTAAGAATCTGCCTGCCAATGCAGGAGACACAGGTTAGAGCCCTGGTCCCTGAAGATCCCACATGCCGCAGAGCAACTAAGACGGCAAGCCATAACTACTGAGCCTGTGCGCCACAACTACTGAAACCCACGTGCCTAGAGCCCCTGCTCTGCAACAAGAGAAGCCGCCACAATGAGAAGCCCACGCACCACAACGAAGAGTAGGCCCTGCTCGCTGCAACTAGAGAAAAGCCCACGCTCAGCAACAAAGACCCAATGCATGCAAAAATAAATAAATAAATAAATAAATAAATAAATATTTAAAAGAAGTATGAGTTTTATGATGTGTAATTTATATCTTGATTTTAAAAATGAGAGATAAGATCTTTAAAAATACTGTCCTGCCTGAAGGAGGAGGGAGCTGGAATATTTATCTAACTGCTCCCAGCAGTCATTGGTTGAAGTCTGCTCCTGGGATGTACTTAACTCCCTGGAACTTGTGGCCTGATTCATATGTGGACTCCAGGAGCCAGAAAGAGCCTGTGCAAGAGTTGCCACTTGGAAGTTGGGCCTAAATATTTTTAGGAACTATCCATTCCGAAAGTGTGGAGAGTTCCCTATGGGCTCATGGGCCAATGCTACTTGCCTTCCATGGTTATACAGTATTGACTTCTTCCTCCTGCTCTGTCCTCACACAAGTCAAAAGTAGTCCCTCAACTTGGAAGATGAAGTGTTATGTAGTGAGAGCTTTCCATGAAGTATTTACGATTTAATTCATTTTGAGATTATCCACAGTTGTTTTAGCTGCAAACAATGGAAACCAACCCAGGCTAGGATGGCTATACAGCAGTAACAACAGATGGACAGCAACAAGTGTTAAGGAGGTCATAAAAGGTTGGAACCCTCATTTATAAAAGAAGATGAAGTGATTGTTAAAGTCTGAGTGGCTCTGAGACTTACTGGAAAAGCTGGAGGATAAGGCTCAAGCAGTGAGCCGCAGCCAAAGAAGCCACGCGTCGGAGCCAGGGCCAGAGTCACGGAATTCTGCTTTGTTTCCAAGGCACACATTTTCAGCAGGTGAAGCTTGAAATGGTTAAGATCACACAGCAATTTCTAGATGAAGGCAGGATTAGACAGGGTTTTGAGTCCAGGGCTCCCCGAATCCAAAGTCCCTCATTCTTCCTTCTGCAAGTTTGTAATTTCTTCATAAGTAAAAGGACTGATGATGGCAGAAAGGTAGCCGTGAACAATGATGCCACCGGGACCTGGGCAGTGTCCCTATGTGCCAGATGCAATTTAAATGGCATTGTTATTAAATGCAGCCACAATCTGCACTCATACATGTGTCTCAAACAACTAATTGCTGAAGGTGCCTGGCAGTTTTGTTTGCTGGCTACCACTGGTCCACGCTAAGCAAGTAAATGATTTACACCCCAGAGACAATGTCCTCAGGGCTTTTGACCTTCCTCCATTTTGTGTAAATCTCCAGCTTGGATTTTCTGGTCCTATTCTGTCTGCCTCCATTTCTAAAGCCCTTCCTTTATCCTTTTTTTTTTTTTTTTTAAACCCACATGATTCTGTGTGTCATCAAACCCTCTTTATTTTCAGTCATGTTTGTCCAAGGCCTTTAAATGCTAAGCTGCTCTGGAACAGCAGCTCTCACACCTATTGGTTTCTAGAGTCCTTAAATACTCTTTTCACAATTATTCAGGATGCTAAAAAGCTTTTTTTTTGTGGATTATTTCTGTCAATATTTTACTGCATTAGAAATTTAAAAAACAAAAAATTTTTAAATAGTTATTAATTAATTTAAAAATAACGATGAAAGAGATTACAGGTTAACATAAAATGTTATCATGAAAAATATATTTTTCAAAACAAAAAATTTGTGAGGAGTGACTATTTTACATTTTAAACAAACCTCTTGAATGTCTGGGTTAATAGAAGAAAGGTTGGTTCTTATATCTGCCTCTGCATTTATTCTGTTGCCATATCACACTGGAAAACTCCACTATACACTGTGAGAGAATGGGAATGAAAAGGCAATAACTTCTTACTTAGCATTATTATGAAAATAATTTGACTTTGCAGATGTCCTGGAAGGGGACAACCAGGAGTTCCCCTGGACCATACGTTGAGAATTGCTGCCATTTTTCGAGCTCATCATTCCTTTGTGTAGATCCATACTTCCACCTGGCATCTTTTCATCCCATGTGAATAACTTCCTTTTACATTTCTTGCAATGTGGGTTTATAGGTTATGAATCCTTTCAACGTTTTGTATGTTTGAAAAAGTGTATTTTGTCTTAGTTTTTGAAAAATATTTTCACTGGGGTAGTAGAATTCTAAGTTGACAGTGTTTTATTTCAGTATTTTAAAGATGTTGCCCTACTGTCTTTTCACTAGCATTGTATCTTTTTTTAAATTAAGGTATATTTGACACATATCATTACATTAGTTTCAGGTGTACAAAATAATGATTTGATATTTGTATATATTGTGAAATGATCACTACAATAAGTCTAGTTAATGTCCATCATCATACATAGCCACATTTTTTTCTTGTGATAAGAGCTTTTAAGATCCACTCACTTAGCATCTTAAAAGATGAGGTTGTTCCACAGCTCGCTAGTGCTCAGTTAATTTTTTAAAAAATTATTTTAAAATAAGTATAGTCTCATGGGAAGTTGCAAGAACATACATAGAGTCCCTTGTACTCTTCTTCCAGTTTCTCCCAGTGGTATAACTGTAGAGCAGTATCAAATCCAAGAAAGTAACATTGGTACAATTCTGTTAATTTACCAATTATCTGTATCTGTTAAAATACAGATAAGGTTTCGTTTTCACCTTTTTTTTTTTTTTTTTTTTTTTTGCCGTACACGGGCCTCTCGCTGTTGTGGCCTCTCCCGTTGTGGAGCACAGGCTCCAGACGCGCAGGCTCAGTGGCCATGGCTCACGGGCCCAGCCGCTCCGCGGCATGTGGGATCTTCCCGACCGGGACACGAACCCGTGTCCCCTGCTTCGGCAGGTGGACTCTCAACCACTGTGCCACCAGGGAAGCCCCGTTTTCACCATTTTAACATACATTCATTTTTGTTTGTGTGTATAGTTCTATGTATTTTATCTTATGCATAGATTCATGTAACCACCACCACAATAAAGATGTAAAACTGTTTCATCACCACAAAAGAACTCCCTTGTGCTACCCTTTTATATTCAACCACCATCCCTGTCTCCTGGTAACCATTAAACCATTCTCCATTTCTGTAGTTTTGCATTTTGAGAATATCACATAAATGGAATCATTATGTAGATAACATTTTCAAATTTACCAGTGAAACCATCTGAACCTGGAATTTTCTTGTGAGAATGTTTTAAAATACAAATTTAGTTATAAAAAATGGATATAACAGTATTCAGGTTATCTATTTCTTCTTTTTTTTAAATAGATCTTTATTGGAGTATAATTGCTTCAAAATACCGTTTAGTTTCTGTTGCACAACAAAGTGAATCAGCCATATGCATACACATGTCCCCATATCCCCTCCCTCTTGAGCCTCCCTCCCATCCTCACTATCCCACCCCTCTAGGTCATCGAAAAGCACCCAGCTGATCTCCCTGTGCTAGCTATGCTGCTGCTTCCTACCAGCCAACTATTTTGCATTCGGTAGTGTATATATGTCAATGCTAATCTCGCTTCGCCCC
Organism: Mesoplodon mirus; assembly: GCF_964341445.2. NCBI lineage: Eukaryota > Metazoa > Chordata > Mammalia > Artiodactyla > Ziphiidae > Mesoplodon > Mesoplodon mirus. Next base: position 59,736,405 of record NC_138982.1, read on the forward strand.
ACCTTTGCCCTCCCACCCCATGTCATCATGTCCATTCTCTGTGCCTACCTCTTTATTCCTGCCCTGCAACTAGGTTCATCAATACCATTTTGTTGTTGTTGTTAAATTCCATATATATGCGTTAGCATACAGTATTTGTTTTTCTCTTTCTGACTTACTTCACTCTGTATGACACACTCTAGGTCCATCCACCTCACTACAAATAACTCAATTTCGTTTCATTTTATGGCTGAGTAATATTCCACTGTATATATGTGCCACATCTTCCTTACCCATTCATCTGTTGATGGACACTTAGGTTGCTTCCATGTCCTGGCTATTGTAAATAGCTGCAATGAACATTGTGGTGGATATCTCTTTGAATTATGGTTTTCTCAGGGTATATGCCCAGGAGTGGGATTGCTGGGTCATATAGTAGTTCTATTTTTAGTTTTTTAAGGAACGTCCATACTGTTTTCCATAGTGGTTGTATCAATTTACATTACCACCAACAGTGTGGGAGGGTTTGCTTTTCACCACACCCTTTCCAGCATTTATTGTTTCTAGCTTTTTTGATAATGGCCATTCTGACTGGTGTGAAGTGATACCTCATTGTAGTTTTGATTTGCATTTCTCTAATAATTAGTGATGTTGAGCATCTTTTCATGTGCCTCTTGGCCATCTGTATGTCTTCCTTGGTGAAATGTCTATTTAGGTCTTCTGCTCATTTTTTAACTGGATTGTTTGTTTTTTTGATATTGAACTCCATGAGCTGTTCGTATATTTTGGAGATTAATCCTGTGTCCATTGTTTCATTTGCAAATATTTTCTCCCATTCCGAGGGTTGTCTTTTTGTCTTGTTTATGGTTTCCTCTGCTATGCAAAAGCTTTTAAGTTTAATTAAGTCCCATTTGTTTATCTTTGTTTTTATTTCTGTTACTGTAGGAGGTGGGCCAAAAAAGATCTTGCTGTGGTTTATGTCAAAGAGTGTTTTTCCTATGTTTTCCTCTAAAAGTTTTATAGTGTCTGGTCTTACATTTAAGTCTTTAATCCATTTAGAGTTTATTTTTGTGTATGGTGTTAGGTAGTGTTCTAATTTCATTCTTTTACATGTAGCTGTCCAGTTTTCCCAGCACCACTTACTGAAGAGGCTGTCTTTTCTCCTTTGTATGTTCTTGCCTCCTTTGTCATAAATTAGGTGCCCATATGTACATGGATTTATCTCTCGGCATTCTATCCTGTATCATTAATCTATATTTCTGTTTTTGTGCCAGTACCATACTGTCTTGATTACTGTAGCTTTGCAGTATAATTTGAAGTCAGGGAGACTGATTCCTCCAACTCCATTTTTCTTTCTCAAGATTGCTTTGGCTATTCGTGGTCTTCTGTGTTTCCATATGAATTGTAAGATTTTTTGTCCTAATTCTGTGAAGAAAGCCATTGATAGTTTGATAGGGATTGCATTGAATCTGTAGATTGCTTTGGGTAGTGTAGTCATTTTTCACAATATTGATTCTTCCAATCCAAGAACATGGTATATTTCTCCATCTGTTTATGTCATCTTTGATTTCTTTCATCAGTGTTTTATAGTTTTCTGAGTACAAGTCTTTCACCTCCTTAGGCAGGTTAATTCCTAGGTATTTTATTCTTTTTGTTGCAATGGTAAATGGGAGTGTTTCCTTAATTTCTTTTTCTGATTTTTCGTTGTTGGTGTATAGGCATGCCAGAGATTTCTGTGCATTAATTTTGTATCCTGCAACCTAACGAAATTCATTGATTAGTTCTAGTAGTTTTCTGGTGGCATCTTTAGGATTTTCTATGTATAGTATCATGTCATTGGTAAATAGTGACAGTTTTACTTCTTTTCCAATTTGTATTCCTTTCATGTCTTTTTCTTCTCTGATTGCTGTGGCTTAAACTTCCAAAACTATGTTGAATAAGAGTGGTGAGAGTGGACATCCTTGTCTTGTTCCTGATCCTAGTGGAAATGCTTTCAGTTTTTCACCATGGAGTATGATGCTTGCTGTGGCTTTGTCATATATGGCCTTTCTTATGTTGAGGTAGGTTCCCTCTATGCCCATTTTCTTTTTTTTTTTCTTTTTTTTTTTAGTTTCTGCTTTATAACAAAATGAATCAGTTATAAATATACATCTGTTCCCATATCCCTTCCCTCTTGCATCTCCCTCCCTCCCACCCTCCCTATCCCACCCCTCCAGGCGGTCACAAAGCACCGAGCTGATCTCTCTGTGCTATGCGGCTGCTTCCCACTATCTATCTACCTTACGTTTGGTAGTGTATATATGTCCATGCCTCTCTCTTGCTTTGTCACAGCTTACCCTTCCCCCTCCCCATATCCTCAAGTCCATTCTCAAGTAGGTCTGTGTCTTTATTCCTGTTTTACCCCTAGGTTCTTCATGACATTTTTTTTCTTAAATTTCATATATATGTGTTAGCATACGGTATTTGTCTTTCTCTTTCTGACTTACTTCACTCTGTATGACAGACTCTAGGTCTATCCACCTCATTACAAATAGCTCAATTTTGTTTCTTACAAATAGCTCAATTTCGCTTCTATGCCCGTTTTCTGGAGAGTTTTTTTTATCATAAATGGGTGTTGGATTTTGTCAAAAGCTTTTTCTGCATCTATTGAGATGATTGTATGGTTTTTATTCCTTGATTTGTTAATGTGGTGTATCACATTTATTGATTTGTGTGTACTGAAGAATGCTTGCATCCCTGGGATAAATCCCACTTGATCATGGTGTTTGATCCTTTTAATGTGATGTTGGATTCTGTTTGCTAGTATTTTGTTGAGGATTTTTGCATCTATGTTCATCAGTGATATTGGTCTATAATTTTCTTTTGTGATATCTTTTTCTGGTTTTGGTATCAGGGTGATGGTGGCTATGTAGGATGAATTTGGGAGTGTTTCTCCCTTTGCAATTTTTTGGAAGAGTTTGAGAAGGATCAGTGTTAGCTCTTCTCTAAATGTTTGATAGAATTTGCCTGTGAAGCTATCTAGTCCTGGATTTTTGTTTATTGGAAGATTTTAAAATATGGTGTCAATTTCATTACTTGTGATAGGTCTGTTTATATTTTCTACTTCTTCCTGGTTCAGTCTTGGAAAATTGTACTTTTCCAAGAATTTGTTCATTTCTTCGTGGTTGTCCATTTTATTGTCATATAGTTGTTTGTACTAGTCTCTTATAATCCTTTGTATTTCTGCAGTGTCAGTTGTTATTTCTTTTTCATTTCTAATTTTATTGATTTGCACCTTCTCCCTTTTTTTCTTGATGAGTCTGGCTAAGGGTTTATCAATTTTGTTTATCTTCTCAAAGAACCACCTTTTAGTTCTATTGATCTTTGGTATTGTTTTCTTTGTTTCTATTTCATTTATTTCTGCTCTGATCTTTATGATTTCTTTCCTTCTACTGACTTTGGGTTTTGTTCTTCTTTCTCTAGTTGTTTTAAGTGTTGGGTTAGATTGTTTATTTGAGATTTTTCTTGTTTCTTGAGGTGAAGTTGAATTGTTATAAAATTCCCTCTTAGAACTGTTTTTGCTGCGTCCCATAGGTTTTGGGTCATCGTATTTTCTTTTCTTTTTTTTTTTTTTAAGAAGATGTTGGGGGTAGGAGTTTATTAATTTATTTATTTATTTTTGCTGTGTTGGGTCTTTGTTTCTGTGCGAGGGCTTTCTCTAGTTGCAGCAAGCGGGGGCCACTCTTCATCGCGGTGCGCAGGCCTCTCACCATCGTGGCCTCTCTTGTTGCGGAGCACAGGCTCCAGACGCGCAGGCTCAGTAGTCGTGGCTCACGGGCCTAGTTGCTCCGCGACATGTGGGATCCTCCCAGACCAGGGCTCGAACCCGTGTCCCCTTGCATTAGCAGGCAGACTCTCAACCACTGCGCCACCAGGGAAGCCCGGGTCATCGTATTTTCATTGTCATTTGTTTCTATGCATTTTTAAATTTCTCCTTTGATTTCTTCAGTGATTTCTTGTTTATTTAGCAGTGCACTGTTTAGCCTCCATACATTTTTGTTTTTTACAGGTTTTTTCCTGTAATTGATTTCCAATCTCATAGCGTTGTGGTCTGAAAAGATGCTTGTATGATTTCAATTTTCTTAAGTTTTCAGAGGCTTGATTTGTGACCCAAGATGTGATCTATCCTGCAGAATGTTCCATGTGCACTTGAGAAGAAAGTGTATTCTGCCACTTTTGGGTGGAATGTTCTATAAATATCAGTTAGATCTATCTGACCTATTGTGTCATTTAAAGCTTGTGTTTCCTTATTTATTTTCTGTTTGGATGATCTGCCCATTGGTGTAAGAGGGGTGTTTTAAAGTCTCCTACTATTATTGTGTTATTGTCAATTTTGCCTTTCATGGTTGTTAGCATTTGCCTTATGTATTGAGGTGCTCCTATGTTGGGTGCATAAACATTTATAATTGTTATATCTTCTTCTTGGATTGATTCTTTGATCATTACGTAGTGTCCTTCCTTATCTCTTGAAACAGTCCTTATTTTAAAGTCTATTTTATCTGATATGAGTATTGCTACTCTGGCTTTCTTTTGATTTCCATTTACATGGAATATCTTTTTCCATCCCTTCACTTTCAGTCTGTATGTGTCCCTAGGTCTGAAGTGGCTCTCTTGTAGACAGCATATATATAGGTCTTGTTTTTGTATCCATTCAGCCAGTCTGTGTCTTTTGGTTGGGGCATTTAATCCATTTACATTCAAGGTTATTATCGATATGTATGTTCCTATTACCATCTTCTTAATTGTTTTGTGTTTGTGTTTGTGTGTCTTTTTCTTCTCTTGTGTTTCCCCGCTTAGAGAAGTTTCTTTAGCATTTGTTGTAAAGCTGGTTTGGTGGTGCTGAATTCTCTTAGCTTTTGTTTGTCTGAAAAGCTTTTGATTTCTCCATTGAATCTGAATGAGATCCTTGCTGGGTAGAGTAATCTTGGTTGTAGGTTTTTCTCTTTCATCACTTTAACTATATACTGCCACTGCCTTCTGGCCTGCAGAGTTTCCACTGAAAAATCAGCTGATAACCTTATGGGGATTCCTTTGCATGTTATTTTTTGTTTTTCCCTTGCTGCTTTTAATATTTTTTCTTTGAATTTAATTTTTGTTAGTTTGATTAATATGTGTCTTGGTGTGTTTTTCCTAGGATTTATCCTGTATGGGACTCTGTGCTTCCTGGACTTGGGTGACAATTTCCTTTCCCATGTGAGGGAAGTTTGCCACCATAATCTCTTCAAATATTTTCTCAGACCCTTTCTTGTTCTCTTCTTCTTCTGGGATCCCTATAATTTGAATGTTGGTGCATTTAGTGTTGTCCCAGATGTCTCTGAGATTGTCTTCTTTTCATTCTTTTTTCTTTATTTTGCTTCTTGGCAGTTATTTCCACGATTTTGTCTTCCAGCTCACTTATTTGTTCTTCTGCCTCCATTATTCTGTTATTGATTCCTTCTAGTGTATTTTTCATTTCAGTTATTATGTTGTTCACTTCTGTTTGTTTGTTCTTTAGTTCTTCTAGATCTTTGTTAAACATTTCTTTTATTTCCTCAGTCTTTGCCTCCATTCTATTTCCGAGATTCTGGATCATCTTTACTATCATTACTCTGAATTCTTTTTTAGGAAGATTGCCTATTTCCTCTTCGTTTATTTGGTCTTGTAGGTTTTTACCTTGCTCCTTCATCTGTGACATACTTTTTGCTGTCTCTCTTTTTTTTTTTTTAATGAGTGGGAATGTGTTCCTGTTTTACTGGTTTTTTGGCCTGAGGCTTCCAACACTGGAGTTTGTACACTATTGGGTAGAGCTGGGTCTTGGTGCTGAGATGAGGAACTCTTTGAGACCTCACTCTGATGAATATTCCCTGGGGTCTGAGGTTCTCTGTTAGTCCAGTTGTTCAGACTCAGAGCTCCCACTGCAGGAGCTTCCACGTGACCCCAGGATTGCAAATCAAGATCCCACAAGCCACGTGGGGTGGCAAAAAAACCAAAATAAAAAATAAAATTAGACTAGGAAACTAACAGATATGTTAGAAAGACTGTAAAAATAAAAATATAGGTGAATCAACAACTGGAAGGTACATTGGTGCCACAGTAGTAAAAAAGAGGAAGGAAAAGCAAACAGGGTGGGGGGGGAAGGCCTTGGCTGTGGAGAGCAGGGCCTAAGCAAGGGTGAGGTTTGGGCAATGGGCTGGGCCAGTGCTCAGGACCCACAGGGCTGGAAAAGGCCCTGGGAGCTGTGGGGGCTGGGGCTTAGGCTCAAGGAACAGAAGGGGCCCAGGCGTGCCCCCCACCCCTGGTCTCAGAGGGCAGGGGACCTCACTTGGGAGGCCAGCAGTCTTCCTGGGCTTGAGTGGGTGGGGCAAACACCCTCCTCTCCTGCTCCTCAGGCCTGGGGTCTAGGAGGGCCCCTCCCTCCTGCCTCTCCTGATCTTCCTGGCCTCCCTCCTATGCCCCCAGGACCAATGTGGTTTGGGGTGGGGTGGGGTGGGAGGGGGCACCTTGGAGGGCAGGGGACCAGCTTGGGAGCTCAGCAGGCTCCCCGGGCCAAGTGGGTGGGGCACTCTCCACTCCTCTCCCACTCCTCTCCGAGGGCCCCTCCCACCTGCCTCTTCTGATCCCCCTGGCCTCCCTCCTATGCCCCCAAGTACCCACACAGCATGGATGGGGCTTTGGAGTGGGGGGAACTGGCTTGGGAGCTCAGCAGTCTCCCCGGCCCAAGTGGGCCAGGCGATCACCCTCCACTCCTTTCCTCTCTTCCTGGAGAGTCCCTCCCACCTGCCTCTTCTGATCTCCCCTCCCTCAGGGGCACCGATCCTTGGTGGTCAGAGTTCCCCACCAACAGGCGGCAGGTACCCTAGTTGTGGGGAGATGCTAACTCCACGTCTTCCCACACCGCCTTCTTGACTCCTCCCTATCTATTTCTTTTTGAGTGGGCTTTGATCATTTGCATCTTTCAAGGAATCTGTCCATTTCATCTAATTTATCCAATTTATTATATAAAACAACTAAAAAATTACTATCTGTTTAAGGTCTGTAGTCTCTCATATTTGTAATTTGTGTCTTTTTTCTTCTTCTTGATGAGTTTGGCTAGAAGTATACCCTTTTAAAATATTTTCAGAGAACTTTGGTTTCATTGATTTTGCTCTGTCCTTTTCATTGATATCACTTTTTCTATTTATGGTTTCTTGCTGCTTGATTTGGAATTAGTTTATTTGTTTGTTTCTAGTTTCTTAAGGTAGAAGCTTAGGTTCTTAATTTGAAAACCTTCTCTTTTTCTAATGTAAACATTTAGTACTATAAATTTCTCTCTAAGCACTGCTTTGGCTATATGCCCAAAATTCCCGTATGTTTTGTCTTTATTTTCATTTGATTCAAAATATTTTCTGATTGTGTATTTGCCACCCTCTTAGGCCCATGGGTTATTTAGAAGCATGTTGTTTAATTTCCAAACATTTGGGGATTTATCAGATACCTTCTATTTTATATTTATGTTTTAACTGTTGTGATCAGAAAATTTTGTACAATTTCAATTTTTAAAACATTTTTTATGGCCTAGGATATGGTGTATCTTGATGAATGTTTCATGTGCACTTGAAAAGAATATGTACTCTGATGTGATTGGGTAGCATGTTCTATAAATGGAAATTAGGTCAAAAAGATTGATAGTGTAATTCAGTTTTATATCCTTTTTGATTTTTCTGTCTACTTGTCCTGAGACAATAGTGTTAAAGTCTCTAATTGTGTTTGTAGAACAGTGTATTTCTCCTATCAGTTCTAATAGTTTTTGCTTCTTGTATTTTGAAACGGTGTTCTTAGGTGAATACACATTTGGGATTATGTTTTCTTGATGAATTAATGCCTTTATCATCATGTAATGTCCCTCTTTATTGTTGTCCACTTTGTTATAATAAAGCCACTACAGCTTTCTTTTGATTTTCACTCACACGGTATATCTTTTTCCATCCTTTTCTTTTTAGCCTATCTATACCTGTATGTTTATCCAATCTGGCAACCTCTGCCTTTTACTTGGGGGGGTACTTAGACCACTTACTCTTAGTGTTAGCCTTAAACCTACCATCTTTCTAGTTGCTTTCTGTTTGTCTGATCTGTTCTTAATTCATTTCCCCTTCTTTCCCTGCTTTTTAATTTGATCAATTGAGTATTTATTATGTTTTTATTTAATCTTCACTAGACTTATTAATCATGCATTAAAAAAATTTTTTGGTGGATGCCCTAAAGTTTACAATACAGATCTTTAACTTAACACAGTGTACTTTCAAATAATATTATGGCTTTTTTGTTGTTGCTGCTATTGGTCTGCAATCAGATGAGGTTTGCAACAGAATATAAATCAACTGTATCACTAAGCACATTGTTTAGTACCTGACTTTTCTTCAGATAAAGACTTTCTTGATGAAGTAAGCAGTACGTTGACTACATTCTTGCACAAGCTTTCTTTGTTTTTGTAGTCTAGTAATAAAACCGTTACAGCCCAGCACCACTCCTCAGACCACACTTTGAGTAGCACACTGGTCTAAGCCATAAGCAAGAGTACCTTTAAGGATAAGGAGGCATATGTCTTCTTCTACCAGTGCCTGATGCATGATCTAGAGCCCAGTACCTTCAAGGAAGGAGCAGTCCATTCTTTTCTCAATTATCTCAAAGTACATAAAAGATATCAAAGTAAATAGACCATAGAACCTTTGACTAAAGACTTCTTTTCTCAGATACATGCACCCCTATGTTCACTGCAGCACTATTCACAATAGCCAAGACATGGAAAAAACCTAAATGTCCATCAACAGATGAATGGATAAAGAAGATGTGGTACATATATACAATGGAATACAACTCAGACATAAAAAAGAACAAAATAATGCCATTTGCAGCAACATGGATGTAGCTAGAGATGGATAAACAACAAGATCCTACTGCATAACACAGAGAAATATATTTAGCATCCTATGATAAACCATAATGGAAAAGAATATATATATATATATATATATATATATATATATATATATAACTCAATCACTTTGCTGTACGGCAGAAATTAACACAACATTGTAAATCAACTACACTTCAATTTTAAAAAAAGACTTCTCATATTCTCTAACACTCCACAATTTTTGTTTTTGCTTTACTTTTTATTGAAGTATAATCTACATATAGAAAAGTGCACATATCATAAATGTACAGCTCAATGAATTTTCAGAAACTGATTACACTAGGGTAACCAGAACACAGATTGAAAAACAGAACACCACCAGCACCAAAGAATACCTCCTTGAGCCCCCTGCCCTTTCAGTCACTGTCCCCTCATCAAGGGTACCACTATTCTGACCTCCAAGAGTGTACCTTAGTGTTGCTTGTTTTGGATACTTGTATGAATGGAATTGTATAATATGTACTCTTTTGTGTCTGGTTTCTTTTGCTCAACCATTATGTTCATGAGATTTATCCATATTGTTGCCTGTAGTTTTAGTTCATTCAGTCTCACTACTGCACAGTATTCCATTGTGTGAATACCTCACAATGTGTATATCCAATCCACTGTTGATGGGCATTTGTATTGGTTCCAGTTTTTAGCTATCACAAATAATGCTGCTTGGATTCATCTTAAAAAAAATTTGTAAACATCTTTTGATGCATTTCTGTTTGGTATATTCCTAGGAGTGGAATGGTTAGGTCATAGAGTTGGCATGTGTTCAGCTTTAGAAGATATTGTCAAACGGCTTTCTGAAATTATTATATCTATTTATTCTCCTGCTGACAAAGCATGAAAATTCCATTTGCTTCACATCTTCACCAACACTTGAATTTTCTGTCTTTTATTTTAGCCATTCTAGTGGTTAGGTAGTGGTGTCACACTGTGGTTTTAATTTGATGACTACTGATATTGAGCATGTTTGCACATGTTTATTTGAGAAACATTTCAGATGCTTACTTGAGAAATGCTTGCTCAAATCTTTTGCTTACTTTTTATTTGGGTTATCTGCTTTTTTCTTACTGATTCATAAGAGTTCCTTATATATTCTGGATACAAGTCAGATATAAGTACTATATATATCTTCACTTACTCTGTGTCTTATTTTTTCACCTTCTTAATAGTGGTTTTGATAAACAGAAGTTTTTACTTTTACTGTAGTTAAATTTATCATTTTTATCCCTTTATGGTCTGCATGCTTTTGGTGACCTGTTTAAGAAAATTTTACATACCCAAGGTCATGAAGATATACTCCTTTCCTTTCTTCATAAACCTTTATTATTCTACTTTTCATATTTAGACCTTTAGTCATCTGGAATTCATTTTTGTGTATGACATGATGTAGGAGGTCAATATATTTTTTTCCATATAGATATCCAGTTGACTCACATTCACTCCCCACCAGACTGGAGTATCATCTTTATTGTAAATCAAGTGAATATAAACATGTGAGTATTAATCTTTTTCAAGGATGTCATGGCTATTTTTGGCCCTTATATTTCCATCTACATTTTAGAATCAGCCTGTCAATTTCTATTTTAAAAATCCCTATTGTGATACTGATTAGAACTTAATTTAACACATAAATCAATTTGAGGAGAACTGAAATCTTTATAATATTGTCATAATTCAGGAACATGTTATATATTAATCCATTTATTTGTGTCCTCTTAATATGCCTTATTTCATCTTAATATTTTCAGTTTTCAGTGTAGAGAAGTGTTATATCAGCACAATAACATTCTGTGCACATTTTGTTAGATTTAATCCTAGGTAATTTACATTTTTTGATGCTATTGTAAATGGTATCATTTAAATCAATTTCTACTTGTTTGTTGTTTGTATATAGAAATTCCATTGAGTTTTTAATCTCTGTTAACCTTTATCCAGTAGCTTTCCTAGTTCCAGTGGCTTGTCTGTAAATTCTTTTATATTTTCTTTGTATATAAGCATGTCATAAAATTTCTTTCTTTCCAATTCTTATACCCTTTGTTCCTTTTTCTTTCCTTATTGCATCAGCTGGTACTTCTAGTATGATATTGAATAGGAGGCCCTCTCGTTTCATTCCCAGTCTTAGTGGCAAAGTTTTCAGTAATTCATCTTTAAATGTGATGTTTGTAATAGATTTTTGTAGGTACTCTTTATCAGGTTTAGAAAAATTTCTTCTATTTGTAGTTTGCTTCTGCTTATTATATTTCAAGTCAATCACTTCAAGTCATCAGTCTAGGAAGTGAGAGAGAGTTAATGTCTAGAGCTCAGCTCTGCGCTTTTGGAGGACACCAGATCCACCTCTGCATTTGCCTTTAGCCAATGGTGACATTTTCCTTTTGCTACACCTGAATCAGCCATTCCATCCCAGTCCTCCAAACTCCCAAGTTTCTGACCACTATCAGTTTTGTAGGTCTGCTGATTTCCTGCTGTTAACCCCCAAAGAGATTTTCCTACACTTTTGCCACTCTACCCCCAGTAGGCATTTATTCTGAAAAGTGGCAGCATCCTGTTTTCTCATGTGGACTAATCATCTTTTATGTGTGTTTACATTTCAGTTATTCTTATAGCTGATTTGTAATAGAGAAAAGATAATAACTGGTTAGTATTTCTAGCAAATTGCTCTCAAACCTGCTGTACTCAAAAAATGAAGCACCTAAAGAATATACAATGGAGAAAAGACATCTCTTCAGCAAGAGGTGCTGGGAACGTTGGACAGCTGCAGTAAATCAATGAGGTTAGAACACACCCTCACACCATATGCAAAAATGAACTCAAAATGGCTTGAAGACTTAAACGTAAGACATGACACCATAAAACTCCTAGAAGAGAACATAGGCAAAACATTCTCTGACATAAATCATACCGATGTTTTCTTAGGTCAGTCTCCGAAGGCAATAAAAATGAAAGCAAAAATAAACAAATGGGACCTAATCACACTTACAAGCGTTTATACAGCAAAGGCAACCATAAACAAAATGAAAAGACAACTTACAGAATGGGAGAAAATATTTGCAAATGATGCAACCGACAGGGCTTAATTTCCAAAATATACAAATAGCTCATACAACTCAACAATAAAAAAAACAAACAACCCAATAGGAAAATGGGCACAAGACCTAAATAAACATTTCCCCAAAGATGACATACAGATGGCCAACAGGCACATGAAAAGATGCTCAATATCACGAATTATTAGAGAAATGCAAATCAAAATTACAATGAGTCACTTCCGGGTAAGATGGCGGAAGAGTAAGACGCGGAGATCACCTTCCTCCCCACGGATACACCAGAAATACAGCTACACGTGGAACAACTCCTACAGAACACCTACTGAACGCTGGCAGAAGACCCCAGACGTCCCAAAAGGCAAGAAACTCCCCACATACCTGGGTAGGGCAAAGCGGAGAGATTCCCGCACAGAGGAGCGGTGCCGAGCGGCACTCACCAGCCCGAGGGGCTTGTCTGCTCGCCCGCCGGGGCGGGCGGTGCTGGAAGCTGAGGCTCGGGCTTCGGTCAGAGCGCAGGGAGAGGACTGGGGCTGGCGGCGTGAACACAGCCTGAAGGGGGCTAATGTGCCACAGCTAGCCGGGAGGGAGTCCGGGAAAACTCTGGAGCTGCCGAAGAGGCAAGAGACCTTTTCTTCCCTCTTGGTTTCCTGGTGCGCGAGGAGAGGGGATTAAGAGCGCTGCTTAAAGGGGCTCCACAGACGGGCGCGAGTCGCGGCTGAAAGCGCGGAGCCCAGAGACGGGCGTGGGACGCTGGGGCTGCTGCCGCCGCCGCCGCCAAGAAGCCTGTGTGCGAGCGCAGGTCACTGTCCACACCGCCCTTCCGGGAGCCTGTGCAGCCCGCCACTGCCGGGGTCCCGGGATCCAGGGGCGGCTTCCCTGGGAGAACGCACGGCGCGCCTCAGGCTGGTGCAACGTCACGCCGACCTCTGCCGCTGCAGGCTGGCCCCGCACTCCGTGCCCCTCCCTCCCGCCCGGCCTGAGTGAGCCAGAGTCCCCGAAGAGGCTGCTCCTTTAACCCTGTCCTGTCTGAGCGAAGAACAGACGCCCTCCGGCGACCTACACGCAGAGGCGGGGCCAAACCCAAAGCTGAGACCCAGGAGCTGTGAGAACAAAGAAGAGAAAGGGAAACCTCTCCCAGCAGCCTCAGAAGCAGCGGATTAAAGCTCCACAATCAACTTGATGTACCCTGCATCTGTGGAATACATGAATAGACAACACATCATCCCAAATTGAGGAGCCAGGAGTCAGTGCTGTGCCTCTGAGGTGGGAGAGCCAACTTCAGGACACTGGTCCACAAGAGACCTCCCAGCTCCACATAATATCAAACGGCGAAAATCTTCCAGAGATCTCTATCTCAACACCAGCACCCAGCTTCACTCAACGACCAGCAAGCTACAGTGCTGGACACCCTATGCCGAACAACTAGCAAGAGAGGAACACAACGCCACCCATTAGCAGAGAGGTGGCCTAAAATCATAAAAAGTCCGCAGACACCCCAAAACACACCACCAGACGTGGACCTGCCCACCAGAAAGACAAGATCCAGCCTCACCCACCAGAACACAGGCACTAGTCCCCTCCACCAGGAAGCCTACACAACCCACTAAACCAACCTTAGCCACTGGGGACAGACACCAAAAACAACGGGAACTACGAACCTGCAGCCTGCAAAAAGGAGACCCCAAACACAGTAACATAAGCAAAATGAGAAGACAGAAAAACACACAGCAGGAGAAGGAGCAAGATAAAAACCCACCAGACCTAACAAATGAAGAGGTAATAGGCAGTCTACCTGAAAAAGAATTCAGAATAATGATGGTAAAGATGATCCAAGATTCTATTTCCCAGATCCAAAATCTTGGAAATAGAATAGACAAAATGCAAGAAACAGTTAACAAGGACCTAGAAGAACTAAAGATGAATCAAGCATCGATTAAAAACACAATAAAATGAAATAAAAAATACTCTAGATGGGATCAATAGCAGAATAACTGAGGCAGAAGAACGGATAAGTGAGGTGGAAGATAAAAGAGTGGAAATAACTGCTGCAGAGCAAAATAAAGAAAAGAGAATGAAAAGAACAGAGGACAGGCTCAGAGACCTCTGGGACAACATTAAACGCACCAACATTCGAATTATAGGGGTTCCAGAAGAAGAAGAGAAAAAGAAAGGGACTGAGAAAATATTTGAAGAGATTATAGTTGAAAACTTCCCTAATATGGGAATGGAAATAGTTAATCAAGTCCAGGAGGTACAGAGAGTCCCATACAGAATAAATCCAAGGAGAAATACGCCAAGACACATATTAATCAAACTGTCAAAAATTAAACACAAAGAAATCATATTAAAAGCAGCAAGGCAAAAACAACAAATAACACACAAGGGAATCCCCATCAGGATAACAGCTGATCTCTCAGCAGAAACTCTACAAGCAGGGAGTGGCAGCCAAGACGTGGAAGGGAGTGGCAGCCAAGACGTGGAAACAACCTAAATGTCCACTGACAGATGAATGGATAAAGATGTGGTACATATATACAATGGAATATTAGCCATTAAAAAGAATGAAATAATGCAATTTGTAGCAACATGGATGGACCTGGAGATTATCATACTAAGTGAAGGAATTCAGACAGAGAAAGACAAATATATGATATCACTTATATAGGGATTCTAAAAAAATTGATACAAATGAACTTATTTACAAAACAGAAACAGACTCACAGACTTAGAAAACAAACTTACGGTTTACCAAAGGGGAAAGGTTGAGGGAGGGATAAATTGGGAGATTGGGATTCACACATACACACACTACTATACATAAAGTAGGTAGCCAACCAGGACCTACTGTATAGCACAGGGAACTCTGCTCAATACTGTGTAATAATCTATATGGGAAAAGACTCTGAAAAAGAATAGATACATATATATGTATAACTGAATCACTTTGCTGTACACCTGAAGCTAATATAACGTTGTAAATCAACTATACTCCTATATAAAATAAAAATTAAAAATATAAGGCAGCTCTCTACTATTCAATGATATGGAAAGTTTTACCAGCACATGTTTGTTAAGTGGCAAAAAGTAAGATACCGAAGAGAGGATATAGTGTGTGCCTTTAGGGTAGAAACAAAGGGTGGGAGGGAGTGAAAATAAGAACTTTTATTCATACTTTATTATGTATGCATAAAGAAACTCTGGAAGGATATCTATAGGGGAGGGGGTGGAGTGGGAGGATAAACTGGGCAGATGCAAAGTTAAGAGAGAGATTTTTTTTTTTTTTTTTTTTTTTGCGGTACGCGGGCCTCCCACTGCTGTGGCCTTTCCCGTTGCGGAGCACAGGCTCCGGACGCGCAGGCTCAGCGGCCATGGCTCACGGGCCCAGCCGCTCCGCGGCATGTGGGATATTCCCGGACCGGGGCAGGAACCCGTGTCCCCTGCATCGGCAGGCGGACTCTCAACCACTGCACCACCAGGGAAGCCCAAGAGAGACATTTTGTATACCCTTTATAACTTATGATTTTTGAACCAGGTGAATATAATACAAAATTAAACTTTAAAAAGAGAAGAAAAAGAAGATGCTCTTGAAGACCCTGAAGTACAGAAGCTGGTGAGCTCCCACATAGGATTCCCTTTTCCCCTTCTGTCTCTCTAGGCTGTGGCTCCAGCAGTCAAACCCAGTCCAGATCTTCGATGCTAATCAGTAAGCAGAATGGCAGTCAAGAGATCTTTTAAATATTTCAGTAAGTAAAGGGGCACTTTTGAAATAGAATGGACAGAATTTGGTGGCTGATTATATATGGGGACTGTGGATGACTGGATTTCCAGTTGGGCCAGTTGTGACTTGAAGCCAGTAAGGGGTGCAGCCCTGTACGGATGGAGATACAGAAATCTCAGCAATAGTAATTTTGGAAGAATGTTCGGTATAGAAACCAGCTGGCAGTGGGTTAAACTGAAGTGGAGAATAAGACTCTTAAAAAGGACGAGGAGGTCTTCCCTGGTGGCGCAGAGGTTGAGTCCGACTGCCGATGCAGGGGACACGGGTTCATGCCCCGGTCCGGGAAGATCCCACATGCCGCGGAGCGACTGGGCCCGTGAGCCATGGCCGCTGAGCCTGCGCGTCTGGAGCCTGTGCTCCGCAACGGGAGAGGCCACGACAGTGAGAGGCCCGTGTACCGCCAAAAAAAAAAAAAGGACGAGGAGTGAAGGGAGGAATAAAAATACTTAGAAGAAAAGTGTACAGAAGTTGTTAGAAAAGGGAGGTCTGAGCACCCTTGTAGGCTAAAGGGCAGAAGCCAGTGGAAAAAGCCACTGGAATAAATTTCTTCCTTACCTTGACATCTAAGGCCTCCTGCAAAATGATTTCCTTCTGGCTTTCAAGACTCAATTCCTGATAAACAACAAGGCCCTACCATATAGCACAGAGAACTATATTCAATAAACCATAATGTAAAAGAATATTAAAAAAGAATGTGTATATATATGTATAACTGAATCACTTTGCTGTACAGCAGTAATGAACACAACACTGTAAATCAACTATACTTTAAAAAACCCCTCAATTCCCAATATTCCCTATGATTAAGACAATTGGGTCACTTACTACTCTCCACAAAGTGATCCTTATCTGTCTTTGTTTTTTGTTTTTACTCAGCAGATAGCCTTGGCCTGGAGTCTTTCCACAGATCGTCCTATTGATCCCATTGGGCCTCCAAGTCTTGAACACTATTGCGAAGTCTTTTTCTGATCCCTGAGTGTGATCTCCTCCGACTTTAAAACTCCCAAAGTACCTTGTATTTCTCTTATCACCTCTAATCAGATTGCGCCCTTGAATGACAGTTATTGGTGTACTGTCTCATTGCTCTCATTGCTCCTTCTTGGGACTGTTATCCCTGCAGCATTCACACAGCACAGGGTTTTACACATGGGGGGCGCTCAGCAAATACTAGTTGAACTCACAGTGAAGGGAACAGAAGAATTCTTAATAGGGACTGGGGTTTAATGGTCAGAGAGTTCTCAGGAAACTGCTCTCCCAGCCAGGAATCCACCCTCAGTGGATAGCGGTGGCTCTGTTCATCCAGTGTTAGACTGGGGAGACGAGGCAATGGCACAGCACTTGGAGTCCCAGTCTGAGGGAAACCTCCACTCATCTGTGTGGTTCTCTCTCCCATCCAGGATGTGATTAATCATCTGTGCAAAGTGACGGAACTGTTGCTACATACAATATGGATCTCCCAACGTTGAAAAGTCCAGCATAAAAGAGTACATAAGATAGTTCCATTTTATATGATGTTAAAAACAGGCAGAAGTGAGCATGGTGGGGAAGGGAAGAGTCAGGTGGCTGGGGGCGGCACGGGGGTTTCTGGGTGCTGGTGTTCTACTTCTTGGTCTGACTGATGTCACGTGGGTGTGTTCACTGTGACAATTCACTGAGCCATACACTTATGATTTGTATACTTTTCTTCAGATATGTTAGTTTATTTCAAAATTTTATTTAAAAAGATTTCCTGTGCATGTGTGCATTTCTTAATTATCCAGTTGAGCTGTTCCAGCAAGAGAACATTAAAAGGCAACAGGAAGTTGGTCACACACAACATTAAAGCAAACCCCCTTCTCTAAATGCACCATTCTTGGCTGCCTTGATCTGCAGGAGGATCTTATGTTGCTGCAGGAGAGACTGAATTTTATAGTACAAATCTGTTTGAAAAGCATTCCCATAATTACATGTTGTATCAAGAAAAATAAAATCAGCCAACAGGAAGGAAATGGAATTGTTCTCAGCAGCACAGAACAATGTCTTGGGTTGCTTCCTCTTTGTAGTGCAGCATAGGGTAAACAAAATGAGCATCCTGGTGGATTTTATTTTAAGCAGGTTTAACTATGATAAGCACAAGATACTTAAGAAATAAGTGGAATGCTTGTTTGACATTGTCCCAGATGTTAAGGCTGTGTACTAGAAGCCTCCATCACAGAGGCCCAAGGAGTTATTCTTTTGTTCCTTTCCTTTCTACTCCAACAGTTTGCGGTTTATTTTTCACTTGGATTTGTAAACTCCTGGAGGGCAATATTCCCAATTCTGGAAAACATCTGTTGATGGTAAAAAGGAAGCACAGGGAATGAGTGATTGCAGCGGTAAAACCCTTGCTTGTCACAGAAGCGCTACCCCAACCGTCTTCCTTTTTTACCTCCCCAGTCTTTCCTTCATGATCTAAGCCCTGCAGCACCAATGTTTTGTCTCCATGGCACATAGGGTTTGACTCTGTATTTGCCTTATCTTCCCCTGCAAGGCTGGAAACTTTCAGGTGGCAGAGATTGTGCTCTTAGGGTAGAGGATTGATCTCCTTCTGCACCGTATTTGCTCTTGTATGGGCAGAGGCTTGCTGCATGCTCCTTCCCTGGACTGTGAGCTGCTTGGGGGCAGGGACTACAGGTTCCTTATGTTGTATCTTCCTTGTTTGGTACATAGTAGGGGCTCAGTTGGCCGAACGAAGAAGGGAAGGTGGATCGGGTCTCCCAGTTTCAAGATTCTTCAGATGACCAACTTCCTGAGTGCTGCAGAAAACTGTAATTGCCTCGTGGAAAAGCAGTCTACTTCTCTTAATCTGTATAGCGTGGAATAAAGACTGTGAGTTGGGGGAATTCCCTGGCGGTCCAGTGGTTAGGACTCAGCACTTTCACTGCCTGGTAGGGGAACTAAGAGTTCGCAAGCCATGCGGCATGGCCAGAAAAAAAAAAAAAAGAATGTGGGTAGGCAATGGGGCTGAAAATTTGAGCTTATTTCCCAGGAATCGGTCCCCTTGCTATAGGGAAACTGTTTATAATTGTGCCTTGGCATTGATGGCAACTTTAAAACAAACATTCCATGCTGCCTTCCAGTACTGTTATTTAATAAGTCACTTTGGTTGGAGCCTGAGGGAATCACTAGACATCTTCAGAGTTCTTGCATATGCTGTTTTTAAGAAATAAAATTTACAATCTGTCCTTAGGAAAGAGACTGAATTGGAGGCAGGCTGGAAGGTGAGGTAGAAGCAAATGTATAGGAGTTTGAGAAGTGGGGAACTCTGAGGGTTCTACTAAACAGTGAGAACAAAGTTATTAAGAGTTTCAATCTTGTAAACCTTGCAGAGTATATGCAACTAGAGAGCAGGGATGGAGATGTGATCTGTCTTACTTGTGTAGCATCTAACAGCTCTTTCTAGTCGTGAAGTCTGACAGATATTGTATAGACTATATATTCAATAAATGCAGACCAGTTTCTATATACTCATTGCTATTTTCTTCAGTTGTAGACTAATTTGGTAGTAATCTTTACTTTTTCTTTGCAGTACAAACTGCTATAATTGTAAGAGGTAAAGATATGGGTAAGTTAACCATTAAATCTTCCTCATCTAAATCCCTCTTATGTTGATCATCAAACACATCCTAATGTGAAATCTTTGTAACATGCATTTGGCATATACTTAGTCTCAGGTTAACATTAAGTTCACAATTTGAAGCTTGAAGTTGATGAACAGAAATACAATTTAAAATCATAAGCTGGTCAATGATTTGTTCTTCTGGAAAAAGTGTTAAGTCTGTTGTTTCGCACATGTTCTTTTTCCAGATCAGCAATTTTTGCATATTCTAAGTGCAAGGTACTTGCACTTATTTAATACATTTTCCCACCTCAGTGAACACACGGTTACACAGCTAAGAGCTTAGAAGTATAAACGTTAAGTTTTAACAGTGGTTGTCCCTGCAGGGTAGATTTGGGGGTTTTCTGTTTCCTTATTTTTGCTTTTAAGTATTTTCTGAGTTTTCTGTAATAAGAAAATAATCTCTATTTTAAAACAAGAGGGAAGTTTTGGTTAGAACACGTAAATTTAAGAACTATTAGAAATATTCAGAGAATCTGATGGTCGCTCCAAGAGCCACATCTTCTCCTTCCCTCTAGACTTGCCCCTCATGAGCCCATTTCCATGTGGTTAGTATAGTCTAAGATGCAAATTTGATTGTGGCACTTCCCCACTTTGAGTTAATTCCCTCCAAAGGTACTTCAGGGTCACTGTTCATCCTTATTATCCCGTGTAAGTCGGTCATCTTTCAGTTCCAAGGGACAGAAGCCTCACAAAATAGTTTAAGCAAAAATGAGGAATTCATTCACTCATGTAACTGAAAAATCCAGGCAAGGCTAGATCTAGGAGTTCCAAGATGGCATTGTCTTCTTTCCTGGTTCTGCTTTTTTCACGTTGGTTTTATTTCTAGGCAGGCTTGGTCCACCTGAAGGAAACACAGTCATTGGTGTCTCCAGGCCCACTTGGTCCTTAGAACTCTAGATCCTGAAGAGAGGACTTGGATTGGTCTGGGTTGGGTCATGTGCTCTTCCATGGGGCCAGTCACCCTAGAATGGAATGAGGAGACTACAGAAGAGGAAGGAGTGTTCCCCAAAGGGAGAGATTTTAGGCAAACCATGACCGGGCTCCAGAGCCATCACTTCTGCAGGGGTGCATAATTGAGCAGCTTCTCGGGCAGGTCCATGTGGGCCAGTGGCATGCAGCACTGCAGGGAGTCCTCCTGGGTGTACTGGGCTTGCAGCAGCCCCAGGCAGGCCTCCCACTTGTTGCTGGCGATCTTGCTACACGTGAAGCAGTGCACAGGTATGATCACGGCAACAGCACAGCATCTGGCTGGTCCCAAAGGCTGTCCCACCATGGAACTTGCTAAATGTGTGTTAATGAAGTAGACATGAGCTGTGAATCACATTAAATACTAAATTATGCTAAATTAAGTATCACTGGCCTTTGAATATGTTATAGTCTCACTTGATATTGGTGTATCTGATTAGCTAGGTAAAGGGGTCTTACCTTGGAGTCCACAGACCTCTAAGGGATTTGATAAAATTCAGAGGATATGTGAACTTGGATGGGAAAAAAATTACTTTTTTTTCACTAGACCGTAACTGAAATTTAGTATTTCCTTTGATTATAAATGCATACAACAATGCAGAGTTGTTTTAGGCAGTAACGTGACTTCGTCACTAACAGAAATCAGGTCTTTTCATATCACATTACAGTTGCAGAGATCTCAATATATTGTTCATGCTACTTCAATGTCATAGCAGTTATTAAACTCTGCTAGATCTGGTTATTAAATGAACATATATTACTGTACCACACACATACATATTTTGATAACTTACACTTCAACATAATTGGTTTTGTAATGCTATGCATTTTATTTTCTGCACTTAAAAACATTATTCAGAGAAAGGATCCATGGCACAAAAAGTTGAAGTGATCTAGGTATTCACTTAAAACAAGATGAGACCAAAGTGTGATGATTTGACTCCAGAGAACCTTAGCCCACTTGACTCTTTCTAATGCCATGCTGAAATAGAGATGAGGAGCCTTTTGGACAACCCAAAAACTACAGACCTATGTGTGATTTACTTTAGTTTCAGAGGGTCTCTGGGCTAGAAGAGTGGAGTAAATGCATTTGGACCTACTCAAAAACTTATAACTAAATGCTGCAGACATTGGCTTAGGAGCTTGCTAAAGAAGACAAATTTGTTTCTTTGTGTGGTTATCTGCATAGGTATCTACCAGAATAGGTTTTTGGTTATCAAAACTCGTCGGGCAGAAAATCTATAAACAACAAATGCTGGAGAGCATGTGGAGAAAAGGGAACCCTCTTGCACTGTTGGTGGGAATGTAAATTGATACAGCCACTATGGAGAACAGTATGGAGGTTCCTTAAAAAACTAAAAATGGAATTACCATATGATCCAGCAATCCCACTACTGGGCATTTATCCAAGAAAACCATAATTCAAAAAGACACATGCACCCCAATGTTCATTGCAGCACTACTTACAATACCAAGGTCATGGAACCAACCTAAATGCCCATCGACAGATGAATGGATAAAGAAGATGTGGCACATATATACAATGGAATATTACTCAGCCATAAAAAGAAACAAAATTGGGTCATTTGTAGAGACGTGGATGGATCTAGAGACTGTCATACAGAGTGAAGTAAGTCAGAAAGAGAAAAACAAATATTGTATATTAACTCATATATGTGGAATCTAGAAAAATGGTACAGATGAACTGGTTTGCAAGGCAGAAATAGAGATACAAATGTAGAGAACAAACGTATGGTCACCAAGGGGGGAAAGCGGGGGCGGGGGTGGTGGTGGTGGGATGAATTGGGAGGTTGGGATTGACATATAGACACTAATATGTATAAAATAGATAACTAATAAGAACCTGTTGTATAAGAAATAAATAAAATAAAATTCAACCCCTCCCCCCCAGAAAACAAAAATAAAAACAAAACGAAATTCTTAGGGCATGCTCTGTAAGGTTGTGAGATACTTTCTAATAATGTTTGGGGACAAGGACCTGTCAAAGAGGTAAACTCTTCATCAGAATTGTTCTCTAGGAATTTCTCTGGTTTACTGGTCTTGGTTCCCAATAGGAAGCAGATGGTTCTTAAATTAAGACACTTTGAGGAGATACTAACAAAGATGTGGGGTGTAGGGGAGCCACAAGAGGAGGGACAATAGCTTCAACAACTCCAGGCTAGTATCAGCAGAGCTGACATCACCCCTTGGCCAGGAGGGAAGAGAACAGGAAGTGGCAACTTGAAGGAAAGGAATGAAGAGAAGTTTAGAGGAAGTGGTAACCTTTGACTATTGAGGGAGCCCATAGTGGGAGAGCAGAAAGAAGAGGTTACCCTGACCATCCTCAGATCTCCAGCTAGGACACTTCTTAGCCACACCCACCCAGAAGCCAGGAGGCGAAGCAGCCCACTGCTGTGGTCTACTCATAAGTCTCTTGAGGGCAGAGAGCAGAGTGGAACTGGAGAGGTAGAGATATCCAGCACATTTGGCAAATCCCTACCATAGCACTTTTCACACTATCTGATGGTCCAAGAGGGCCAAACTTTTTTTTTTGTGTGGTACGTGGGCCCCTCACTGTTGTGGTCTCTCCCGTTGCGGAGCACAGGCTCCGGACGTGCAGGCTCAGCGGCCATGGCTCACGGGCCCAGCCGCTCCGCGGCATGTGGGATCTTCCAGAACCGGGTCACGAACCCGTGTCCCCTGCATTGGCAGGCGGACTCTCAACCACTGAACCACCAGGGAAGCCCCGCAAAACTTTTTAAAAAATTCATGGCTACACCTAAAATTCTGGCACGTTGTGTTTGGTATTACTGAACAAATGGACAAAGAACTGAAATACTGCTAAAACAAAGAGTAAAAGGAAACTACTACATAAAATTAGGAACTAAGAATTTACTTTCAGACAGAATGGATATTTAAAATGTTATGGAAATACTGGAGCATGATTCAGCAATAAATCCTATTCTGTAGATCAGACAGATATGTCCACAGCTTTATAATACAATTAAGTACAGCTGTTCCTTATTTGTGGATTCTGTATTTGTAAATTTGCCTGTGGTTTAAAACTTTTGTGGTGCTTTCACAATCATGCATAGAGAGGTGAAAAATTTGACTTGCCCAATGCATATGTTCCCAGTTGAGGGTGACAAGTTGACATGCTGTGTCCTTGGTTCAGCTCTCTTAAACAAGCATCCTTTTCTCTATTTAGTGCATTGTTTTTTGCATTTTTGTGTTTTACTGGTGATGTTACTGTTTAAAATGGTCTCCAAATGTAGTGCTGAAATGCTGTCTAGTGTTCCTAAGTACTAGAAGGCTGTAATAGACCATATGGAGAAAGCACGTGTGTTAGATAAGCTTGGGTTGGGCCTGAAGTTATGGTGCTGTTGACCATGAGTTCAATGTTCGTTAACTCAACAAAACAGAAAGACACCTAAAACAAATTTATGTATGGATTAGCTGGTGAAAATGTGGCCAGAAGCTCACACAATAACCCCAGTATTTCCCCGAGGAGCAATGATTCAGTATTTGTTAATTCCGTGTTGGTGGTGACTTTACAGAACCTAACTACATGAATAATGATGATCAACTGTACTTACTGTTTTCCAATTCCTCATAAAGATTCAAAAAAGAAAATTCAATTTACAAAAGATACAAGATGATTTTTCTATAGTTAGCAGCTAACTGGTACTCATAATGTAAAACCAGAAGGGGGGAAAACATTAAAACCCATCACCACTGCATAATTTTAATGTGATATATTAAAATTTATTACTTTTTGATAGTATTTGGCTAAATCCAAATTATTTCAATGAAAGTCATCTAGAAGGCCATATAGTTTGAAAATTAAAGAGATCAGTGGGAGGGAAAAGGAAAAACAACCTATTTAATACATTGACTTTACAATCACAAATGCATTATTATTATCTGGACTCAGTTCGTTAATTCAATCTTGCTTATTAGTTAAGTCAATTTATACCCACTCCACAATAAATCCTACATTATCCAAAAGCTTCATGCTTCTATTTACAGTAGCATAGCAAACTTGAAGTTTTTTGTTTTTTGTTTTTTAAATCACGATTCCAATGACTAATGTAAACAATTTTCCATGCTCTGGCATAAGAATAATGTTAGTCAACAAAGACAGCCATCTATTATTCTGAGAAATGTAAGTGGCAGTCTTTTGATTTTTTGTTTAAAGTATACAACCTTGAATAGTAAAAGAGCTGAAATTTCTAACTTGCTTTCTAACCATAGTAAGAATGACATTTTCCCCCAGGGACCACCAAATATTTATAAAAATTTGTACTAACATTCTTTAAGAATCCATACATATCGATAAGAAGGACTTTCCTGCCATGCTCCAAATGTCTTAAAGGTTAGACACAGTACATATATTATAAAGAGCTTAAGGATAAATATTGAGTGCCTGGGCATTATCAGAACAGTAAAGGTTAAATCATTTTTATTTCTGAAAAACACTTTTGGTACCATTATCATATCCCCAAATAGGTATTAATGCTACTGGTGATTAAGAAGCTCAGAAGTTATAATTATGCATCCCTTTTGGGGAAATAAAGCAGAAGAGCTCTGAAAATGTGAGGGGAAAACACCCAGGCACTTAAATCAATGAACACTTGCTAGGAGGAAACTTAAACTGACTGACTGCAGCCTTGATAGAGTTGCATTAACATCAAACAGCCACATTTCTGTCCACTTAACAAGGAATACTATAAAGAAGCAAACAAGCCATGTTTAACAAAATGTGTCAGTATACAGAAAGTGTACTTTTTCACAGTTAGAAAAATTTAACATCTTTAGTCTAACACTTAGGTGGGAAACTGCCTAAAGAAAAATGAAGACCTATACACACCACCTATTTCAACTACAAAGCAAAATGCTCTCACTGTGACTGAAGGAAAATAATTTAATATTCATTATCATTTTATAAGAGTATAACTCCAAGGAATGATTATACTCATAAGTAAACACATGATTTTTCCTAAAGATTTTTTTTGTAACTAAGGTTTGCAAGACATGAAATCAAACTGCAAAACTAGTTTAAAGCAATTAGAGTCCAATGGTTCTCTTATGTTTGCTTTTATGTTATTTTAAATTGATATTTTAGAACAGTAAATTATCTTTCATAGCAGTCCTCCTGGTCTGATAATACAGCACCCCATTTCTGAATGTAGAGATTTAAGATAAATCAAAATGAACATTAAGGCGTACAAACAGCTACTTTAAGTCTGCTCTTATTTAATAAGGATCGTTTTAATTCATATTCAAATACATGGAATGTTGGCACAAAACTGAAGCTGCTGCAGAAAGATCACAGATGTTTTGTGGGTTATTGAAACTTCCGTTTCTCTAAAAACATATGCTTAAATGGTCTTAATTTTACAAATTTAAGCGTTGAGAAAATGTCTAAATAAGAAGTCAATTAAAATAAAATGTTTATTTGTAAATTATGTACAGAATACATTTTACTTTACGACAAGGAAATGGGAAGAAGAGCCATCACCTTCCAGCCAATGCTGCTTGCTTCCTCTGTTGGAGATGACCACCTTACTCTGAATCAGTCATACAAATCAGTTTGGATTTCCTAAGTTGGAAAAGGAGAATTTGTAGTTAAACTAAGTGTTGCTGCATTATTACTAGTTGGCTTGTTTCCACAAAATGCTTTTGAACCTTGCTAACTCAGAATCTTGGAAATTTTCTGGTATAATTTTATAATCAACAAAAGCTAAACTATCAAGAACAATAATTTAAGCATTTCACCTTAAAGAAACTGTGAAATGGCTACAGAACTATGCATAATCTGAAATGTTGGTGTTTGTTTTTATCCCTTTTAGTTATTTTGATTAGTCTAACAGTAAAAAGCCATACAACTATCAAAAAATGTCATTAATGTAAATGTCACTGTGGAAAGTGCACCTTTGATAACTATCAAAATAAATGAGACCTATTTACTGTAAAATTATCAAATAGATAAAACTTACAAATGGCTTTAGACTGTACCAATAATAGTATTACATGAAATGTAATGTGGGGCTGAATATAACTGCTTGGATGTCAAATCCACTTCAGTAAATGGATTTAAAGAATGCTACAAATGTCATGTGTACATTATGATGATCAGCCAACCTAGAAAATCCAACCTCTTGCACTTATTTAGTCCCCAAATTAGCCAGATTATGATTTTTCATGTGAAGATTTAGTTGTTTCTCCATCATTGTCTTCTTCTTCCTCCTCTTCACAATCTCCATCTGTTTGCTGTTCCAGTTCCTCTTTTGTGATCATTTCAAAATCATTCCCATTTCCACTACTGTGTTGGGACCGGTCATCTTCTCGCCTGTCACTGTCTGTGTCTGAATGCCGTTCTCCACCTGAGCCTTCTGTTCCATGATTTCCTGGTCCTGCTTTTCCTTCCTCATCTTCCTTTTTCTCACTGTCTGACTTTTCCTCACTGTCGGACTTCTGCTGCTTTTTGGTTTCAGACTTCTCATCTTTCTTTAAGTCTGCTTTTGGTCCTTTATATTCATGTGTGTACAGAGGCCTGAAGGAGTCAATGAAGCCCACGTCAGCAGTCAGATTTGGCAAGAACCAAAAATGGTGCCTTCCTCCAGTTATGAGCCAAATGATGAGAAATAGAATGCAACGAGCTGTGGGAGAAAAATTTCTCTAATTGAATAATTCAAGCATTGACTCAGAAAGCATGGAATATTTGTTCATGAAAAAGTGGGAAAACATTCAGAGTTTTATTATTTGCATATTACATGCACCTTAAGTATGAACAATTAAATCCTAGTTTAGCAGCTATCAACAGTATTCTAGGCACAGAGCATTCTTCTCTGAACTTGAGGGCATAACGCTACAATGCCATTCAAAAAATTGCTTTTATAATTTTTTAATTCGGGTGCTATTTCATGGATATACTTATGATTTATGCACTTTGCTATGTTATAGTTCAGTAAGCACAGCTGCCAGTTGGACCCTGAAGTACACATGAGATCACGGTAGAAGAAAAAGGAAATAAATGCAGGATGAAGGATACCTTAAGCAGCCTTAAAAAGGAGACAGCAGGGCTGCACCATGACTTCCCTAGACCCCAGACACTTTTGCCTTTGTAAGGCAATTCCTTCATTAAAAAATATTAAAAATTCTGCTCTCCCGACCATACTGGTACAAATACAAATATAATCCTGCACAGGTTCACTATGGTATACATGTGTATATATTATTACTTTTGATTTTAAAAGAAATGAAACAATTTCCGTGGGCCCCTAAATGTATCATGAGTTCAAGGCATGTGCCTACCCTGCCTAAAGGATAAGTCTTCTAAGAAAAAATACTTTTGAACAATAAGATAATGTTTTACTAAAAGTTACGAGTTTCTTAAATAAGTATATAATTTCTGTTTATTTTAAGGACCAACCTTCTCCCAATATTAGGAAACATACAATGCTAATGAAAGCCAGATTGCTTCAACAAATAGGTTTGAAGTTACTCTTTTAGAGCAATATATGACAAGACTGCGGTTTAGATAATGGAAGAAATTGAGAATTTTAAAGTTTATAGTAATGAGCTATCACAAACACAAACCCCAATATTTCATATAGTTTTCTCTTAATTTACCAAACATATTGAAGAGCTGAGTGAGTGATTTGCCTGGTTTTTCTTTTTCTTTTTTTTAAGGTCATGATTATGTGAATGTTATGGACTAATCAATTATGACAGGCTTTTTGGTTTTATTTTAGTTTTTGTTTTCTTTACTGATAATTATATCATTGTTTTCAAATAAGACCTGAGAAAAGCTCATCTATGTTTCTTCCATTATATTGCTTTGGACAAATAAAATGGTTATAGCTGCCTTGACTTTTATAAAGCAGTAATTTCTATTTTCACAAAAGAACATAAATATTCTGAAAGACTGTGTGTGTATACATCAGTATCTTTTGTGGTACAACCAGAAAAGGCAAATATACTTTGAAATTATGGAATAATCAGTGAATAAACCCCACTGAAAAAAATAATGAACATCTCTTAAGGAGGCTGCATATTTTTCCCTCCAAATAGAATTATGATGTTATGATAGGCTTTGAAGGGTTGTTAAAACAGACAGTTCATAATATGAAATCTTGCCTCAAATCCAAGAAAGAGCAATATCGAAATGGCAAATAAAATCTAAATTCTAATGCCATATATAAACTGGGTATAGCAGAATTCTAACATTTTTTACAGTTTTTCTCTATGTGGCAGTAGATTATCACGGGCAAAAGGAGAGGAATCATGAGAAAACCGCTGTGATATGTATTGTCATACCACTTCTATACTAAAAGTGACATATTTAGAAAATCGGCAAAGATCTTATTTTAAATGGCAATACTAAGAATATGTATTCAAAGTAGCACCAAATATAATTTTGACCAATATATAATACTTCATGAGATAATATTTAAAAAATCTCCAATTTATAAGTGGGGTAAAGATCAAAACCATTTGAAAGTATATTTGGAATTTTCCAAGAGAAGCAACATTTTCTAAGAGAAGCAATGAAAACGTTGGGTTTATTTTCTGATTTGATTCACAAGACTATTTAATGCACAATGCTACTTAAATCCATAGTGTATTTAAAATGAAAAATTATAGAAAACATTACTGAAGAAACAATACTTTAAAAAGCAAAACAAGATAACCATAAATTACTGCGAATATTGGTTTAAATAAAAGATAACCAAGTGGGTTAATTCTATTCAGTGGAGTTAAACCTTTGCTGAAAAATTTCAAAGAGCTTCTAAATTTTCAGAGATTTGGGAACCAGAAGACACCAACTTGATTAGTATATTTAATGGCAGATAAAAGTTTATGGCTTCTCATTCTTGATGCAGGTAGTACACTACCACGAATTACCTGCTTCACACTCTTAGATATTATTTCTTGGCCTACAAGTGTGCTGTTACATGCAGAAACTTCAGGGGCTATTTTCAAGGTGACTAAGCTAGAGGAAGGAAAAACTGAAAGGTGGATGAAAAAGGCTTCACACACAGTCAGAGATCCCAGAAAAAAATGGAGGCCCATAAACAAGATGAATTGAATGAAAATACTCAATGAATTCCTGGGTCCAAGGGTGGTGGCACCAACTCAGGACACTTTGATGCCCAGGGTGAAGGGATGTGCAGAGGGAAACTGCTTAGGGCTATAGCAGTAATGCTTTATAAACATAAGAATCTATTACATTATATATCATAGAATCTCAAAGTAACACACACCCTCCTCAGATAATCTTGGCCAAATCATGTCCTCTAAAAACAGATATTAAATCATTAATGTGGATATTTAAAAACATTTCTATAAAGAAGTACTCCTATATGTCCTGGTGGAAAAGCTCGTTTGTCATTTGAGGAAAACAATCAGAACTTAGTACCATATACCAACATAAGCTCTCGATGGTTCAAAGAATTATATATAAGGTTAAAAAAAAAATCACTAAAGAGTTTTTAGACAAGCATAAAAAAATTCCTATTTCTTTCCCAAAATGAAAAACTAAATTAGACCAGTTTACCCTATACAGGAAAATCTTCAAAGACTAGAACTTTAAGCAAAGTAATACTTGTTTTTTCTCATAGTAACATGTTCATTGTAAAAAATACAGACAAGGGGCTTCCCTGGTGGCGCAGTGGTTGAGAGTCCGCCTGCCAATGCAGGGGACACGGGTTCATGCCCCAGTCCGGGAAGATCCCACATGCCGTGGAGCGGCTGGGCCCGTGACCCATGGCCACTGAGCCTGGGCGTCCGGAGCCTGTGCTCCGCAACGGCAGAGGCCACAACAGTGAGAGGCCCGCGTACCGCAAAAAAATAAAAAATAAAAAAAATAAAATACAGACAAGTGTAAAGAACATTAAAATCATTCAAAACTACCACCACCATTTACATTTAGGTATACTTCCTTATAGTCAAACCCTCCTTGGCACTATTTCCATTTCAAACAAAACAAAACAAAAAAACAAAAAAAAGTTCCTAATTATATAAGCAAAAAATACCACATTATCTTAATTTTATCATTTAATAACTAGTGATGAGTATTTTTCATATATTTATTAATCAATTGTTTTGAATTTCCTCTTTTGAATTGGGTTTTTTTTATATTGTTATTTTAGCTATGAAAGACCCCAATCATCCAGAAACATAAAATAACATTATTTACATTTTCTTGTTGATTTTTAAAAAGCATTTTACAACCTGTTAATGCATCAAGAATTTATCTTGGTACATGGTACAAACTGATTTTTACTAAACATGGCCTATCAATTGTTTACAATCATTTACTGTATAAAATGTAAATGTTTAAAATAAGTTTCATTTGCCTTAGGTAAAAAAAAGTGTTTACTGAAAGTATTATGTCTAATAAATGATCAACCACTGTAAAAATATTGAAGTCCTTGTGGTAGTTAAATCTTAAAGCATAACTATTTGCAGACTGAGACATATTAAATCCTTTCATCACAACAGACCAAATCTAATCAAGCACATATACTACTTCAAGCCTGAGTCAGTTTTGGGATATGACCCAAAAAGTAGGCCCACATATTTCTTGATTCACTTACATTAATTTTGCTGTTAAACTTTACTGAAGCTCCAGATTACAGTCCAAACTGCTCAATATCTACCTCTTACCGAGGTCAGTCTTACTAATAACAATACTTACCAACAGCAAGGAGAAGAATGCTGGCTACAAAACAGCCTGCACCCACACTGAGGTAATAAACACCTACTCTCATTTCTGCTGGCCAAAGAGGGAAGAGGGTGGCTGCTATCACTGCAATCACTGGAACAAGAAATGAAAAAGTTACATACACAACCTTTAGATTAAAATTTTAAATGGCTTAGTTGCCATAACAGTGAATATACTCCTAGGGGGAGAAATAAAACATAACCATATTGAAACATATAAAATTGCCAGTTTTATAGGTAAAAAATTGTGGATTATCAACCATTTCATAGTTTAACTACTATTTTTAAATTAGGATTTTTCTAGTATAAATTATATCTAATTAGAAAAAAGTATTGTCTAAAAATGTGAGACTGTTAGCTCCTTAAATGATCAACTCCTGCTGCTGTCAACCTTATTTCTGACTATAACATATCTGTCTATCAAATAGGGAAGCTTAAAGAAACAGCAACCAAACAACAGAACTAACCAAAAATGATTCCAAAGATCCCTCCCTGGACATTGGTTCTGGGGTGAAGCTCTGACATCTACCAAATGAAAAGCTCACCAGGAAATTCTGATACAGATCATTTTTGGTAGTTAGGGAAGCTGTATACAAGCATCTCCAGTTTTTTTCTAAGTACAGTGGGACCACATGGAACAATCAAAAGAAAGACCTGGTTTTTAGGTATTTATAGCAAAAGAGATCAGGATTCAAATTCAAATTCTAGCTATTTCATTTATAAGCTAAGGACTGGATTTATTATTTTGAATGGGATCCTATGATCATATTGATCAAATTTGTTTAACTGCTATTTTTTTCTACTTATTAAATCATTCCCTCCCTCTACTCCTATACCCTCCCCTCCCCACCACTAAATTTACAGGAATAACACATACCTATGATAAGAAGCAAAAAAACCCCAAAATAAACAAACAAAACCCCCAAACAGTAAAAGAAAAAACAATAAAAAACCAAAAGGTATAATGTGAAGTCTTCATCCAATTCTTGGTCCATTCCCCAGAGGTTAATTACTATGATTTATTTGTACTCCCAGAGACTGCCTATATACAATTAAAACTAGCTACACAGAATTTTTTTTTTTTTACAAAAATGAGCTTATAATACTCTTACTCTTTTACAGTGTTCATTTAATCTATTCTAGATATCTTTTCGTGAGTACTAGTAAGATTTAGTCTTATCTAATTCTTTAAAAGCTGCATGATATTCTGGCATGCAGTTGTACTGTAATTTATTTCACCATCCTCCTACTGAGGGACTTGATCTGTTTCCAGTTTTATCCTATTATAGACAAGAGGGCAACAAATACCAATGTACATGTACATGTGTGCAACTGTGATTACAGCACAGGATAAATTCCTTGAAGTGTAACTATTAGGTCAAAGGGTAAAGGCATTTAAAACTTGAAAGATGTTTGCAGACGACATGATACTATACATAGAGAATCCTAAAAATGCCACCAGAAAACTACTAGAGCTAATCAATGAATGTGGTAAAGTAGCAGGATATAAAATTAAATGCACAGAAATCTCTTGCATTCCTATACACTAATGATGAAAAATCTGAAAGAGAAATTAAGGGAACACTCCCATTTACCAGTGCAACAAAAAGAATAAAATATCTAGGAATAAACCTACCTAAGGAGACAAAAGACCTGTATGCAGAAAATTATAAGACACTGATGAAAGAAATTAACGATGATACAAATAGATGGAGAGATATACCATGTTCTTGGATTGGAAGAATCAACATTGTGAAAATGACTCTATTACCCAAAGCAATCTACAGATTCAATGCAACCCCTATCAAACTACCAATGGCATTTTTTACGGAACTAGAACAAAAAATCTTTGTTTGGAGACACAAAAGACCCTGAATAGCCAAAGCAGCCTTGAGGGAAAAAAACGGAGCTGGAGGAATCAGACTCCCTGACTTCAAACTATACTACCAAGCTACAGTAATCAACACAATATGGTACTGGCACAAAAACAGAAACATAGATCAATGGAACAAGATAGAAAGCCCAGAGAAAAACCCATGCACCTATGGTCAACTAATCTATGAGAAACGAGGCAAGGATATACAATGGAGAAAAGACAGTTTCTTCAATAAGTGGTGCTGGGAAAACTGGATAGCTACATGTAGAAGAATGAAATTAGAACACTCCCTAACACCATGCACAAAAATAAACTCAAAATAGATTCGAGACCTAAATGTAAGACCAGACACTATAAAACTCTTAGAGGAAAACAGAGGTTAGAACACTCTTGGACACGAATCACAGCAAGATCTTTTTTGATTCACCTCCTACTAGAGTAATGGAAATAAAACCAAAAATAAACAAATGGGACCTAATGAAACTTCAAAGCTTTTGCACAGCAAAGGAAACCATAAGCAAGATGAAAAGGCAACCCTAAGAATGGGAGAGAATATTTGCAAAAGAATCAACGGACAAAGGATTAACCTCCAAACTATATAAACAGCTCATGCAGCTCAATGTTAAAGAAACAAACAACCCAATCCAAAAATGGGCAGAAGACCTAAACAGACATTTCTCCAAAGAAGACATACAGATGGCCAAGAAGCACATGAAAAGCTGCTCACCATCACTAATTATTAGAGAAATGCAAATCAAAACTACAATGAGGTATCACCTCACACCAGTTAGAATGGGCATCATCAGAAAATCTACAAACAACAAATGCTGGAGAGGGTGTGGAGA
Organism: Mesoplodon mirus; assembly: GCF_964341445.2. Classification (NCBI taxonomy): domain Eukaryota; kingdom Metazoa; phylum Chordata; class Mammalia; order Artiodactyla; family Ziphiidae; genus Mesoplodon; species Mesoplodon mirus. The sequence goes on from NC_138982.1 coordinate 59,770,229, forward strand.
AAAGGGAACCCTCTTGCACTGTTGGCTGAAACGAAAACTGATACTGCCACTATGGAGAACAGTATGGAGGTTCCTTAAAAAACTAAAAATAGAATTACTGTATGATCCAGCAATCCCACTACTGGGCATATACCCAGAGAAAACCATAATTCAAAAAGACACATGCACCCCAATGTTCACTGCAGCACTATTTGCAATAGCCAGGTCACGGAAGCAACCTAAATGCCCATCGACAGACAAATGGATAAAGAAGTTGTGGTACATATATACAATGGAGTATTACTCAGCCATAAAAAGGAACGAAATTGAGTCATTTGTTGAGATGTGGATGAATCTAGAGACTGTCATACAGAGTGAAGTAAGTCAGAAAAACAAATATCGTATATTAACACATGTACGTGGAACCTAGAAAAATGGTACAGATGAACCGGTTTGCAGGGCAGAAATTGAGACACAGATGTAGAGAACAAACGTATGGACACCAAGAGGGGAAAGCCGTGGGGGAGTGGGGATGGTGGTGTGCTGAATTGGGCGATTGGGATTGACATGTACACAATGATGTGTATAAAACTGATGACTAATAACCTGCTGTATAAAAAAATAAATAAAATAAAATTCAAAAATTCAAAAAAAAAAAACCTTGAAAGATATTTGCTAATGGCCCTCCTAAATATAGTCTGAGGGATTTGGATTAGAATAAAGTGTCAATGCATATTTCTGAATAGACACTTTGTGCAAGTGTATTAGGAACAACCATGACATAAATTCCTTGAAGTAGAATAGTTGAGTCAGTGTGTATACATTTAAAATTTGGAAGATATTGCCAAACTGCCCTCCATAAAAAATAAAATAATGGACATATCATCAATTATTGGAGAGTACTGGTTTTTCTTAAGTGTTGGACCTTCACTAAGAGTAGGTACTATTAAACTTTATAATTCTCTTGATAATCAGTTACTTTAATTTGTATTTAATATGAGTGTGATTAAGTATCACTCACAATTATTGGTCACTGTATTTCTTTCTTTTTTTAAATAAATTTATTTATTTATATTTCATTTTTGGCTGCGTAGGGTCTTCGTTGCTGCATGCGGGCTTTCTCTAGTTGTGGTGAGCAGGGGCTACTCTTTGTTGCGGTGCGTGGGCTTCTCATTGTGGTGGCTTCTCTTATTGTGGAGCACGGGCTCTAGGTACGTGGGCTCGGTAGTTGTGGCTCACAGGCTCCAGAGAACAGGCTCAGCAGTTGTGGCACACAGGCTTAGTTGCTCCGTGGCATGTGGGATCTTCCCGGACCAGGGCTTGAACCCATGTGCCCTGCACTGGCAGGCAGATTCTTAACCACTGCGCCACCAGGGAAGTCCGGTCACTGTATTTCTTTATCTGTGAGTTACCTTTACCATTTTTCTAGCAGGTTGTTAATCTCTTAAAGATGTAGTGCAAATATTCTCCTCAGTTTATCATTTATCTTCTGGCTTTATTTAAAATGTACTTTAAAAAAATAACTATTTTATGTTAAATATTTTCTTTCTGGCTTCTGCATTGTTTATATTCCTTTCTAAATTTTAGAGATTGTACTTACCAAGGATTAATCCCATGACAAATGTTTTAAAGTGAACTGGGTCATAGATCCACACAAATACCTAGAAGAATCAAGAAACCTCAGTGCTTAAAGTTCTAAGGCTACATTACAACAACAGTTATTTCCAACCTCTTAACATATAAGAACTACTTTTAAAGTTAAACAAATTCCAAAGACTGTTCCTTTAGTAGCAGTGTTTCTTTTGGTATCCATTCAGTTAAAAAATTATTTTAAAAACTATAAATTACATAATGCAGTTAAGTACATTTCTATGTACTTGCATGCTTTTAACAGTTTACTCCTGTGTGCAAACCATTACTTATTCAAACTAAGGACCAGCAATTGTACAGCCTTTTTGCCCCTAATGTAATGATGTATACTGGCATGAGTAGAGTAGCACCAACCAATCTAAGAGCACAGTTATGACAGATTCCAGTCAGGCCCTATTAAAGATCCAGCAGCTCTCAATTCCACCCAACTGATGAGAAGCAAAGAACCATTATTAAAGATCTTGCTCAGTGAACATAAAGATTCTACGACTCCCTGCAATAATTTCATTGCCAGCTCCCCACGGAGGGTCTGTAGCCACAAAGCTGGGAACCACTGCTTTAAAGCTTACTTTATAAAACAGAAATTTACTTCATTTAGAATAATCAGAACTCTGTTCATCATCCATAAAACTCTTAGTTTTATCTCTCAGTTTCTATAAATAACAGTACTCTTCCATTTCCTGGTTCTATTTTGACTAGCGCTCTTGGTTACTGCTTTTTGATTTGCTTCTATTTCTAACATTCCTCTTTTTTAATGCTGCACTTTTATCCTGGAAATCGGATCCACAGACATCACTTCTGCCATTTAGCATTCTAAAGAAACAAGTTTTTAAAGACGTTTCCCATCTTTAAAAGTTTCAAGGCCTGCTTCTTTCTACAGAATAAAATCTTAGCCTTTTTGGGAATGCAAGTACCCATGCTTTTGCTCAGGAAAAAGCTTCCTTTGTCTAACAGGTCTATAACTCCTTTGCAGTGTACCTGGCAATCTACCAGTCATCCTTCAAGGCTCAGGTCAAGTGTCCAGAATCTCCAGACCCTTCTTATCCTCTCTTGATTAAATTACCTATCCCTAATTGGTATTCTCCCATCATAATACTCACCATGCTGTAATACAGTTTAGGCATGTACTATATTATACTGTACTGTATAATATACACAGTGTACCTCAGAGTTATTTCCAGTTCAGGTCCAGATCACTGCAATCATGCATTTTTTTTGGGTTTCCCAGTGCATGTAAAAGTTATGTTTACACTATATTATAGTCTACTAAGTGTGCAATAGCATTAAGTCTAAGAAAACAATGTACATACCCTAAGTAAAAAATACTTTATTGCTAAAAAATGCTAACCATCACCTGAGCCTTTGGTGAGTCTTAATTTTTTTGCTGGAGGAGGGTTTGAAATATTGTGAAAAATACCAAAATGGGACAGACATAAAGTGATCAAATGCTGTTGGAAAAACGGAGTTGATAGACTTAATGCAGGGTTGCTGTAAACCTTCAATTTGCTGAAAACAAACAAACAAACAAACAAAAAACTTTATCTCTGAAGCACAATAAACAGAAGTACAATAAAATGAGGTATGCCCATACCATGTTTAAACACCTGTATGCTTGCTAGACTATAAGAGCTTCCAAGAAGATAATTTTATCCTATTTATCATGTTATTCCCAACACCTATAAAAACGACTTTGCATATAGCCAATGCCTGATGTTTAACTGAAGGTATTTGCGCTTTCACATTAAGAAAGACCTGTGGTCTTCTATTACATTGGTTCTTAAGCAGGGGTTCATATCAGAATCACCCAGGGATACATTATACAAAACACACACACACATCCATATACACACTCACTTACTATAGATTCCACCCTAGAGATCTTCATGCAAGTATGCCTGGAATGAGCCTAGTACACATGTTTTGTGAAAAGCCTTCCCAGATTTTCAAGCTCACAGCTCCAGGAACCACTGCTTTCTATTTATACTACTTTTGTATTAGGTATAGCAAGAAATTCACAACAACTCAATGGCCAGTATATAAGTAAATGTTTCTGTATTGGTTAAATGACTAAATTAAGTGGTCTTCATGGAAGGCTACAACCATACAAATAAGCCACTAAATTAAATAAATAAAAATGATCTCCTTGAGTAAAGCATCAAGTAATGTTGAAAATTTTAGACCCTTATAGTCGTGTGTCTAACTATAAGAGACAGAAACCTGTAGGTGTCCCTCCTTAACCATTGTACTTTTTTTCCTTTGATTCTAATGGAAATCTTATATTTTACTGGGCAAATGACCACCCAGTATAAAAAGCATATTTCTAAGACTTTACTGCAGGTAGGCATGACCATATGAGTAGGTTCTGGCCAATGGAATCCATGCAGAAATAAAATCGCCAGCTTCCTGGAAAGTATCCTTAAAAAGGAAGCATGTCCCTCATTCTCCTTCCCTCCTCTGGATGCAGATATAAGGCTGTCAGTCATTTTGCACCATGAGGTAATCTTTACTAACTGCCTCACACAGGCGGAAAAGTTCAGATCCACCATGGAGCTGCCGTATCTGCTTACCCTCCGATTTCATTAATGAGAGAGAAACAAGTATCTCATTTGTTTTAAGCCACTGTTATTTCATGTTTCCTATCTATCATAGACAGCTGAACCCGACTCGGATTGATTTCAAAAATTTTTTATAAATCTAAATTCAGAGACGTTCACTTTTAAAAAGTAGATTTTGTATCTACATGGTTAAATTTATCTGAATTACTTCTTTTCTTAGTGAAGGCATCAAAGATAATTCTAAAAACTCCTATGGAAAATTGGATTTCTACTTATAAGCTACATACTCTCACCTCATTTCCATCCAGAAAAACTTGATCATCATGCGGCTCAAGCTTGAATTTTTTCTTAGTTTCCTTCTTTTTGGGAGTTCCAGGAGTTTCCTCCTATTAAAAAACAAGTTGAATAGAAGAAAACACATTATCAAACAAGCAAAAAGCAATGTAACATCCATATAGTCAAAGTTTCACTATATGAGACACAGAAATCAAAATTCTCAACCAGGGTATTTGTAAGAACCCTAATGCGGTTTAAGTGGTTGTTGCGCAATATTTTAAAGGGCTGATACACCAGTAGTGCTAACGTGCAAGTAATAATTTCTTGATTTTTACTTAATTTTAGTTGAAATCACCTTTTTGGATTCTTCCTTATCACCATCTTTCTTTTTTTCTTTTTCCTTTTTTGTCTTTTCATCCTTTAGATTTTCTTTCTTGCTCTTTTTATCTTCTTCTTTTCCACTTTCAGGTTTTCCTTTCTCTTTTTCTTTTTTTATGTCTTTCTCATACTTCAATTTCATTACTTTTAGTGCCCGATGAAAAAACTGTTTCTTTAAAAGCCTTTGGAAACAAAGATATGACATTACATTCTCTGTAAATTATATAGATACAGACTAAAAAGCAAAAGTATCAAGACCTGAATAAAATGAGTAAAGGAAGACATACACTGGCAACTCACAAAAGAAATTACAACTAGTAAGCCCACTGAAGAACAATCAAAAATGTCTAACTGAAAACCTGTGCAGCCAATTTGATTACATGAAAGTTGTCAACCTAATTTTCATTTTTTAACTGTATAATTTAATGAGATTATAGGTTTGGAATTATCCTTAAGTTTTTCTCTAGGTTCATTAGGAGTAATCAAGACTGCTTTATTTAAAGTTAAGTCTCAAATTCAAGAGCAGACATAAGTGGTACATAAATATATGGGGAAAATAAATATAACAGTTTAAGAAATGTTAGCAGATTAAAAATGTGCCCAGGCTTCCCTTGTGGCGCAGTGGTTGAGAGTCCGCCTGCCGATGCAGGGGACGTGGGTTCGTGCCCCAGTCCGGGAAGATCCCACATGCCGCAGAGCGGCTGGGCCCGTGAGCCATGGACACTGAGCCTGCGCGTCCGGAGCCTGTGCTCCGCAACGGGAGAGGCCACAACAGTGAGAGGCCCGCGCACTGCAAAAAAAAAAAAAAAAAAAAAAAAAAAAAAGTGCCTATGATCTGACTGATCCAAATTGTGTCTTCAGCTGTCCTTCTTGATGTATTTTTCTTCTCTCCATGTACTTCACTATTCAGCCTGTCACTATAATGAAATATCTCCAATTAACTAATGAATAATTAAATATGCTAAGGTGAGATTTCTGGACTCTGAAAACAACACAGTATCAAGTTGAAAACTGTATAATATATGTAGCAAAACAACACCATGTGTTCCTTGCTTCACTAATTTCTCTCAATAAACTGACCTTTCTTCTATTTAGCAGGGTTTTTTTTTGTTTGTTTGTTAATATTCCTACTTCAGGGCATTTCCACTGGCTATTCCCTTTACCTAGAATGCTCTTCCCCCAAATAAGCATGTCCTTTTGGTCTACTTCCTCACTTCTTTCAAGTCTTCCCTCAAATGTTACCCTCTCTACTAAGCCTACCCTGTTTAAAATTATAAATCTATCCCCCATCCTTCCTCCTGTTTCCTGTTATCCTATCCACAGCGTTTATTCTTTTAGTTTAATATACAATTTATAACATGCTTGTTTGCCTCCTTCACTAGACTGTAAACTTCTTTAGAGTAATATCCTTGCTTTATTCACTTCTTTATCTGGTGAATTTAGAAGCGCAGCTGACCCTAAATTAAGTCAACCTTGGCTGCCTCAATCATTTCTAATCCTACTCAAGAAACTAGTTTACCCTTACCTTTGTCATCTAAAAGCCATCTTTTCAAATCTTACGTTCCAGTTTCAGAGTTCCTGATTTCTTTATTCCTGCCTTGATAAAATACAACTACCAAAACACAACTAGAAGCTAGGTCTCACTGCCACCATCTGTGCCTGTTAATGGTAACTATCCACCTTTCTATTCAATACCTTCACTGGTGCCTACTCCAGCACATCATACCACTTGCTAACTAGATGCTTCCTTCTTGCCTAAAGACCACTTATTTCTGATCATTATCTTGTGCCCACCTGTGTTTTGACCTGCTTGGCTGGGCTTCTTTCTGCTGCTCAATTAGGTCCACCCCATGAACATCTCCACAAAGCTAACTTCTAGGTCTCCTCATTTGGATTTTTACTTGTTCAGAAGATCTATAAGGCATATAAAATTATGCCACTGTCTGAAACGCCCCCAAAGAATCCATCATTAATATCTGCTACACATATACATATATACGTAAACAAGCAAAAGTTTGAAATGAGACCCTTAATAATTAACTACTTATGAGTAGAAAGTGAGACTTAAAGAGTAGTGGTGGGTATTTGAATATGAAGGGGGATCTTTAATTTTTACTACTTCAGAACTTCTTATACAAATTTATAATGAAAATATTCTAATCTCTTTATTTTTGCACTTAGATGATTTCCAGATTTTCTATCAGGATCATTCATCACAACTTCACACATTACTGACCGCAGATGTATTAACACCACAGGCATTAGTTTCTCCAAAACTCCCCACCCCAGTCAATAATGTGTTAATATGAAAACAAAAATACATCTTATTCATTGTATGTTAATTGAAAAACAGCATTTCATACTACAGTTCATATTATAGCTCTCCATATATTAAGAGTACATGTGCACACACACACACACACAGATACTTGAGTATACAGTCTCAAATGGTAATATAATTATCCATGAGGCAACATTATTAGTAATTTGGATTTTCTTCTGTATCATTTTCAAAATTTTCTCAAATTTACTTTAGTGAAAAAAATGTTAATAAAGAAATAAACAATTAAAAAATATAAACCACAGAACTTTAGGAGAAAAAAAAAATCCTTCCCTTGACGACCAGATACAGAAGAGCACAGAATCAGCAGGAACACCTGCTTCTGTTACTCCTCCTGTACAGCTGCCCCAACCCCTTGAGAGAAAAGAAGACTATTAACCAATCAAATTGGTCTTGAGAAGTTCACATTCAGGTAGATAGGTTCAAATATCACCTCTACCACTTAACGAGCTATGTAGTACTGGGTAAGTTACTTAATTTTAGTGTATTTCTAAAATGGGGTATAAATGAGAAGCATGTAGATTGTTTAGTGTGGTGTCTGGCATGCAGGTTCTCAATGTTAGCCATTACTACTGCTGTAGCAAAATCTTGAATTTCATTTAATATTGATAGTTATGGAAAACACAAACACATTTGGTTTTATAAATAGTTACATCATACCCTCATTCCATTCATTAATAAGTAGAATCATTCACTTATTCCTTGACAGTTCCTTAGAGAATGCCTACTTCAATTCACTCTATGCCTCAAAAAATGAGATGGCATTTACTATTGTAATAAAATCAGTGCCTCCATTTATTTAGCTTTAAACACACTGTACAGTACAGATCATCTACATAAACTCTGACATTTTCACAGACTACTCATACTTTCCTATCTCAGTATGTTCTGTGCCCTCTGCCAGGATCAAATGTTCACTCTCCTATTGTTTACTGGGTAATCACCTATTTCTGTTTCAAAATTTGATTAAAACATTTTCCCTGAGAGGCCATTCTTGAAGTTTCCCCATTTCTGTCTTTCTTACAGAACACACTGTATTGTAATTAGTCACAAATCTTCTCTAACAGATGAAAATATGTGCTTTGGAGGCAGGAACCACAGTTATCACAGTTATCTCTGTATTCCTGAGGCCTGGCCTATAATAGATGTTTGATAAGTATTTCTAGAATAAATGAATGGATTAAAAGCAGCTTGTAAAAAGTTATTAAATTGCTTATTATTTTTCTTCACCTCTTAATTTTTTTTACCAGGTTTAATAAATGTTTATTAAATGCCAGACATATGTTTAGGACTTTCACTTATCTGACAATGGTGAATGCCCACATTGTGCTAATTGCTGTGGAGTTACAATAAAGTATAAAACAGTCCTCCAACTGCCTTCAGATTTAGCAGGCAAGAAATTCAGAAAAACTAACACACATGCAACAACTCTATTTAAATAGTTAAGGACTAAACTGTATGCTATTACCTTTATAAATTCTGTAGAACATTAATGTGGGCTAGAGGATCTGGGGAATACTAAATGGTAGAGATGGAATTTGAGAGATATTTATATTGAGAGGCAGGGAGGACAGAGGAAGAACTGTTTGTGGAAAATGGCAGGTTATTATCAAAGAAAGACCAGAAGAGAGAATGAGTATGGTGTATGAATGAGAGTTAGAAGGACACTACTGGACTGGGGGTTGGAGATGCAAAGTCACTAGGAGGGTTAGGATGATGCTAGATAAAAGGTTGAAGAGTCTGTACTTGAAATAGGCCATAAAGAGGCACATCCTACAGTCTCCTGTCTTCTTTTGTTTTTCCTTAGACTCCCTCAAGACTTCAGAAAATGAGACAGGACAAGTGTCCCTTTGTGGTTTTGCCTGTAGTCAGGCAGGAACCCATGAGGACTGGCCATCATGAGGTCATGGTTATTATTAGAAGTGGCTTTGAAAACTTTAGGTAGTTATGCTTCTCTATCTTAGTGCAAAAAGGACACAAAAAGCTTGATATGAATGGGAATAGCATATACAACAAAAAGTGAGTGTATCGCTAGGACAATCTCTGTACTCAGGTTTTTTTGGCTTTTCATATAACGAAGTATCAAGTCTCCTAAAAGGCCAAGTGAAGTGTATTAATACTGGCTGCTCTCCTCAGAGATTTGGGCTCAGATTTAATATTCAAATAGTATTGACAGGTTAATTCTTCATCTTAATTTTTGCTTCATTAAATGCATCATCATTTTGGAGGAGACAGTATAGTGCAGTGGTTAAGAGCATGGATTATGAAGTCAGATTGTTGGATTTAGAATTCTGGCTCAGCCACTTACTAGCTGTGTGACCTTGGGTAAGTGATTTAACTTCTCTGTTTCTGCATTTATAGCATCTTTTAATTTTTACACTATATATATAAAAAATAAGTCTGTTTTGAGGCAGGCAGGGAAATTTGCACTTTGGCGTTCTAATACACAGACGGCTGTAAAGGAAAATACCGACTACACCACTGTTAGCTAATCCCTGCCCCGACAATGAAATTTCCATAGTTTCTGAAAGGTCCATTAGTGACTCTAGATTTTGGCAGCTAAGAGTTTTTTTTTTTTTGGCTGTGCAGTGTGGCTTGTGGGATCTTAGTTCCCCGACCAGGGATCAAACCTGGGCCCATGGCAGTGCAAGCGCAGTCTTAACCACTGGACTGCCAGGCAAGTCCCTGGCAGCTAAGAATTTTAAGAAATAGTTAATAATTCTTCAACTTTACAGCTTTAGAAACCAGGTTGTAAAATAGTGGTTTTTAAGAGGGATCTCATGTGGCTGATACTTTAAATGCCATTAAGCAATACATTAGTAAATGCTATGTGTATCTCCCTGCTAAGCATATAAAATAATCTAAAATGTCAAATTCCCACCAATTATAAAATTTAGTGTCACAAAAACAAAATTTGATTTACTAACATCTTAATAAATATGTTTAAGTAGTAAATAAACCAAGGGAAAAATTGGAATTTAAAAAAAAAAACAACCCAGCATACTTCTTTCCAAGAGAAAAGTGATTTTTTTTTGGCTGCACCATGCAGCATGTGGGATCTTAGTTCCCTGACCAGGGATCGAACCTGTGCTCCCTGCAGTGGAAGCGAGGAGTCCTAACCACTGGACCACCAGGGAATTCCCCAGAAAAGTGATTTTTTTTTGTACACCATTCACCATGAAAAGTTTTTCCCAAAGAAGTACTTATTATAAAAAACATGGATATGTTACTGAATTGTGTATACTTCATCTTGGAAAGAAGAAAGACAGATGTTTCAGCTGCCTTGATTTCACAAGGATATATTAGCAATCACAAACAAAATAGGGAAGGGTACCTGGCTAATGGCTCAGTAGGCACTGCAAAAACAAAACAAAACAGGGACAACAGGTCTATTAGGAATCCCTGACAAAGTTTTGGAAAAGATTCCCCAACTTTTGCTCTAGAAAAGAAAGAACTTTTTTTGTTCACGACAGGCACTGGTATATGATTTTTATTGCTGATCCTTGAGCTCAGTCAGCCTGGCAAATGTACAAATGTAACAGAACACAAATAAAAGTTATAAAAATATGATAGCCTAACACCAAATAAATGCATTTCCAGAGGTACTGAAGAAATCCAGGTTACATGTAAAAGCTATACTTGAGCTATGTTGTAACAGCATTCTACTTAATGATGAAATAGGGAAGGAGCTTCAGGACCATGGAGAATATTTTTAAATTACTATTTATATTATCCTTCACTAAGAAATAAAAACTACCTGTTGCAGTAGTCAACCACAGACTCCCTCGTTGTAAATAAAGCTTCCTCTCCTTTCTTGGCCTTCGCCCACTTTGAATCCAAAAGGCAATCCACTGCTTTTGAAGCTAAAGAAGAAATTTATTATTTTAAATTTAGTATACAGCAGAATTTGTGTCTATCTAAACAATATTCTATAAGGCAAATTTCAACATTCTGGCATCCGAAAATAAAACCAAGTTCAACAGAAAATTTAAGTCTAACATAATCATGACAAATAGTTCCTCAAAACCTCAATTTGTGAAACATACTGATTAAGCATCTTTCTTAAAGAATGCTGTGAAATAAATGACATTCAAAAATATAAACTAAAGCAAGATAAATTAATGAGAAAATGTTCTTTAAAAAATTCAAAATAAATGTAAATAACACTCTTATCAAATAATCATAATATGGGATAAACAAACCAAAAATCTTCCACTACCACAGTAACAGAAATTCTGTCACCAAGCTTTATTGTAACCCACCGAGGAATAAGCTCTGTGAAACAATCTACTGTCACTGGAAGAAGCTAAATATATGAGATGTGAAAAAAACAGCATGTCTATTTTTATAAACTTTTAAGGACTATCAAAATCATTAATCATAACACTGAAGAGAAGATAAATAAATGTCTTCCCAATAATAGGTAATTCAACCTTAACTGATCAGACAGGCAAACTCAACAACTATTGATTTATAAGCTATGGGGCAATATTACAGATAATATTAGCTCATTATGAAGTTGTTTAGATTATGTGAAGAACAAACACTTGTATCACACTGAATTCTATTCCAGAGTTTTACAGAGTATCGTTAAGTACATGTACTATCTTAATAAAAGTTAGTGTTAGTACTGAAAATAAATCCTATTTTAAAGATTTCCAAGAAACGTTATTAAAAAGCACTTTCTTTTATACTTATTGACATTTTCAATCATGAAAGGAAAGAACAGGATAATCATTTGTCATATGCTCATCACTTAGCTTCACCAATCATGCTTGGAGAGCATTTTTAAAATATCTATCTATCCCCAAATTAGGTATCTTCGTAAGATATGTACACAAATATAATTTTATTGATGTAATCCTACCAATAAAATAATCAACCCGGTGACCCATCATATTGGTGGACTTTGTTGGACAGTTGAATCGAAGAAACTTGGCTACAGCCTTCTCTTCTTTAGATGGTTCACCAACTTCCTGCAAAGTAAGAATATTAATTTAATGTAATCAGTTACTTAAATCTTTTTAAGTTTAGTACAGCCCTTTCTTTCAAGCTTTTTCTGGAGCAGACCTGGTAATGTATACAGAAGACAGAATGGAGATTTTTAAAATCACGTTTTTCAAATACAAGTTGATAGGGCCCAAACCTGTCTGCCTCTCGGCCTCAGCTACAAAGCATTTATTTTGAGTTGTTTTTCCAGTACGGTAATCATTTTGTACCAGTTCACCTTCACTCTTGCCTGGTCTCTTTTTAAAAGCCGTAAGGCAATAATTCAAAACATTAAGAGATTGTCAATAGTGAGTGCCCAAATGTCAAAGTAAGTAGAAACAGGTGCCATAAATAACAGCCAAAGCCATGTACCTTGAACAATGGACAACAGATTGCAGGAGTTGTTCTCAAATTAACCAAAGACAGCTCTCCCAGTGTGGTCCCAGATACAAACTACTATCAGAGATGCTGAAGATTTGTATTCCCTTCCCTTTCCCCTGTGGTTACAGACTCTAGATACTGTCAGGGAATCTTTTCTCACCTTGCCTTTCTTCTTTTCTTTCTGAACGGGGTAAAGCAAAAATAAAGATGCAATAGAGAAATAAATTACAACTCATTTAAGAACTGATTAATGGAAGGGCACAAAGAGTTTTGGAAAGGCTGCTTTAATTCTTCCCTGTTTTCTTTTTTCCATTCCCTCCTCCAAACTTTCTACCAGCTTCATTGTTTATCATTCCCCATCTTGCTTTTATTTCCTTACATTCTGAACTTATGTTCCTGTATACTTATCTTCCCCACTCATATACTGAAAAAAATTAGGTCAGTCTATGTTTGCATATATCTTATATATATATACTTTTAGTTGTCTTATTGCTGTAAGCTATCGTAATAAAAGTACTGTCTTTAATTACATGTTTAAGCACAGTACATACAGCACTCAAGCAATATTTCTAGCAATATACAATTTAAATCTGAATGATTTCAGGAAAGTCTATTTCTTAAGATGAATAAAGTGCCAAATAATAGTAAAGAATTATCTGCCAAGAATCTAGTCTGCCGAGAAAAATTAATGCTGAAGACAGTTACGTTTTAGGCAAGACATTCTAATAACACAAAACAGGAAAAATAAACTCTCTAAATCATCTATCTTTACATCAGTTTTCCCAAAAGTTTCAAGTTAGTTTGCATTCAGTTATGTTTGTTGAAAATAAGGAACAACTAACAAATCAAAGTTTCAGCTTTAATTTTATCCTGAAGAGGAGTAATTTGTGAGATGTAGCGAAAATCTGTGCCGTGGTTGCTGGGTCACCTGGCAGCTACTTCTCATATTTCCTTCTTTGCACTTCCCAACTTCTCTACTTCCAACAGCCAATTAACAATGCACGATTCTTATACTCTCGTACTACCCCATTTGTGGGTTACTATTTGTGACAATAAAAATTAAAAGCCTGCACAACACTGTATATCAACTATACTCCAATATACAATAAAAATTTTTAAAAAGAAAAAAAAAAAAGCCCAAACCATTCAATCCAAATGAAGACTATAGTAAAAACCAAATATTTATGTGAATAAAAGACCTTTAGTTTTATATATAAAAACACATATCACAAAGAAATAGAATCTTAAAAAACTATAAATTCAAATTTTAACACTCCAAGTTCAGTAACAACTACAATGTTCATAATTATTTAATCTGGGTCCTAGTCACAAAATATAGTTTCTGACAAACTAAAAAGTAAAAATTCTATATTTCAGCTTTTGAAATCGCACTAAAATTAACATATATGTTAGTATATGTTAAACGATAGCATTTAATTATGTCTGTGTAACGCACTGCATTTCTAGGAACCTCATCTATTAGTAAATAATATCCTATATATTCACATACAGCCAAAAAAGTAATACTATATAAATAGTTGGAAATAATGAGATACTATAATTGGCTTTATAGAAACCAATTCTATTTTATAATCACACCCATATATGTTCAGTTTTTCCCTCAGTTGATACAACTGTTGCCAATTTAAAGATTTATCCAATTAACTGATAACTTCTTACTGGGATATGCTTGATTAAAAATGGTATGTGGGGGAGAAGACTCAATAAACATAAATTGTTCAAGTGCATACTTACTGAGTGTTTACCCTATAATAACTCTGGGTGCTACTGTTAATACCAAAAATTTGTTAAGGCATGATACCTATACTTTGTTACAACCTTCCAAAACAACAACTGTTACTTTCCAAAATGAGTGGCAGAAAAAATATTTTAGGAGTACAAAAGGAGTGAGATTATCAATGTGGATGAGAATAGCTATGAAAGACCTCTTGGAAGAGGGACCTGGATTTTGAAAGATGAACAAATTTGGGATAAGCTGAATGAATAGCATAAACATACTGTGGCTAAAAATGAGCATAAAATTTGGCTCTAGTAGAGACAAGTTAGGAAGAATTGTGAGGTTAAGTAAGTATAATAGGGCTATACAGTATTCAAGGCAGTCTAAGAAATTTCAAATTTACTCCTTAAGTCACAGAAACTAGGTTTTGAATAGAAGGAGGACAAAATGAGAAAAAAAAAAATGACTTAGACACTATTTTGGAGCCTGTATATAGAATGAATTGGGGGAAAAAAGCACAAGGCAGGAAAACTACTTAGTATTCAAGTAAGATGTGATGTGATACTAGACTAGGAATGGGAAGGATTTTGACATTTGAAACATTTCAGATGTAGAACAGATAGGACTCAATGATAAAAGATGAATGAAATGGCTTAGTAAAAGATGTCAGATTTCTAATTTGATCAACTGAAAGGAGAGTTTTTCAATTAACAGAAATGTGGGAGGAAAGTGATTCTGGGGGAAAAACAATCACATCAACTTTAGGCATGACAAGTCTACACTCATACTAACACTCAAACCATTTACTGAACACAGGCATACAGGTACTAATCTACTGATTGTTGATAAGAGGCATCAGATGTAAAATCTATTAGAATACCCAAGAAACTGAAAAGTCCATTCTATTATTATATAATAGGGAATCTGATAATACATGAATCCACATTTTAAAACCTCATTTTAACAATTAACTTCAAGTTAATTTAAAAGCAAACTCTTTTCCACAGCTGCAAAAACAGACTCAAGTATTCTATTTGCATTCCCTTCCCCTCCTTGGTAAAGGCACTACAAAGCAAGAATGAAGAGAACAGACCCAGAAAACATGGACTTGGATAATCTCTCCCAACCAGACACAGCGTTACTTATTCATTGATACTTTCTTAAAGTATCAGTTAACTTCCCTTAAACATCTGACTAGAAAAGTAGTGAATTCTATCAACATATTGGTACAACAGAACTGATTCCTTCCTTGCTCCTCCTTCAAGTTCAAATCCTTAAAAAGTTTCTATCATCCTTTGTGAAATATTATGAAATATTCATTATACCACATGTAAGTTATACATACTGTAGACTGCCTCTAACAGTTTAGGATTTGTGCCATCTGCTGGGGCTTTAAAGCCAGAAAGAAAGACTGCTACAGAAGAGCACCAAGAGAATATGACCTTGGGAAGCTAGTAATATAGAAGAGCCTGCCATGGAATCTTCATTCTCACTGCTCCCCTGCTGCAGGCTAAAACAGTCTTATCCTCTTCCTGTTTATACATTAGTCTAAAGTACTTCCCCTCTTTGTTCCCTTTTGATGTGAAGAAATCTTCAGAATATTTTCCTAACTTTTCTAGAAACCTGACAAAAAGTGAAGGCCTTCTGCGAATAGCATCACCCACTAATAAAGAGAAACCAGCTCATCAAGCCTTGAATGAAGAGAACTTTGTAGCTCAATGAATGAGCTCAAATGTCTTAGAATGAGGAAGCAAAGAGCCAGTACGTTTTGAGACTGGACTGCCAACCCAAACACCAAGATGCCGAGTGTTGCAACTCTTAATCCAAAATTACAAAAAATTGAAAGTTTGGGTAGAGCATTCTTTTTAAATTATTTAACAAATACTATTTTTATTTTAGAATACTTCAACACTCAAATACTACAATGAAACTGGGGTTACCATTTCTAACTATATATTATTTTTGGTACTTAAGATAATCTTTTTGAGAAAAAAATATTAGATCAAGAGTCAGTAAGCCATGAACTTCAATCTTACAGAATTTTTTACTTAGAATTTGTTTTCCCCATCCTCCCACCCCCAAAACGACTAGAATTTTTAAAAATTGCTATATTCAATAGAAATAAGCTTAGGTAATAAATAAGCTTGTTGAATGAATTAAGCAAAAGAAAAAGATTAGTTCACCGTCCATTTGTATCTTTATACAAACACTATAAAATATTCGTGAAAATGCAAATAGGTTAACAGGTTAAAATCTGAAAGCTGGAGGAGATCTTAGATAAATCATTTGCTTAAAGTCACACAGTATGTTACTAATAGAGCCTTACAAGAGTCTCTGTATCTTGACTTTGGCAGTGCCCTTCTAAAATCCCCCACCCCCTGCCACTGTAAGCCCTTCATTAAGCCTCTGGGGGGAGTTTTCACCTAGGACTGGCTTCCTGGGTTCCATCTCTTTTCTTCAGAAAGTCCCAGAGTCAGAGTGCATAATCCTAAACTTTCCCTTTTCTGAAATTAAGCATATTGGTTCATGATATGTCAGGGTTTTACTGACAGGGAGAGAGATGGGTGCAACAAAGTTAACTGAGATGCAGGTATTATAAAATTTCTAGGAATGAATAAGCCATTTCAATGTCCCAAAACTCAACTAGATACTTTACACATAAGCAGAATACTAAATGGGATGAGTCTCTTTAGCAGGGACAAGTCTCATTAAGTCTTTGTTGTACAATTTAATATAAAGATTGCAAGATTAAAGTATGTCAAAACAATTTATTTTTATTTTTTATTTTATCAATGGTGCGGTGGAATGAACATTCAACTGGAATTAGAAGACTTGGTCTAAATCTGGTTTTACTATCTTGATGAGTGACCCTGGGTCAAGCCACATATCCTCACTGAACCTCAGTGCATCTGTAAAATGATGTTAATGGTTTAGATCAATATGTTTTATACCTAGTAATACTTTTAGATCTAGGTCCTAAAAGTAGCTTAAGGATGAGGGATAATGGTAGTGAAGTAGTGGGGTACTGAGGAGATAGGGCTTTGGGCCCACCCCTCTGCTTTTACATAAGAGCTGCATTTGTGCAAAAAGATTCCAAAAACCCCTACTACTTGAAAATCGTTTTCAACTCTAAAATTTCATGGTACTAGGATTCTCAATTAACCCTTCTAGTAAGCAGCACTTTGTTAACCTATAAGCCCTGATTGTAATGTTCTTAAAAACTTACATGATTGCATTTCTTAGAAAACTTACAATAATTTACTTTCAAATGTTTTATTAATTTGAATTGAGATCACTCTCACTTGAGAATCTCAATCATGAAAACTTTTCAATAACGTCAGTGAACACATAGCTCACTTTTGGTTTTCAGTGACCAGTAAAGTGAGTCCAAGAAGGAAATGTGACAAAATAGTCTTCTTGCTTCCAACTTTGATGGAATACCAGAATCTAAAATTAGGCTACGTTAGAAAAAGCATACAGGGCTTCCCTGGCGGTGCAGTGGTTGAGAATCCGCCTGCCGGTGCAGGGGACATGGGTTCGAGCCCTGGTCTGGGAAGATCCCACATGCCGCGGAGCAACTAAGCCTGCGTGCCACAACTACTGAGCCTGTGAGCCACAACTACTGAAGCCTGCACACCTAGAGTCCATGCTCCGCAACGAGAAGCCACCACAATGAGAAGCCCGTGCACCACAATGAAGAGTAGCCCCCACTCACCACTACAGAAAGCCCACGCGCAGCAACGAAGACCCAATGCAGCCAAAAATAAATAAAATAAATTAAAAAAAAGAAAAAGCAAACAAATTAACTACTTTTAAAAACCCTGAACTTGTTTGTATCAATCATTTCCCCCAATATACAAATTACAATTCATGGTCAGTAAATCTACTAAACATAAAAATCGTTTCTAAACATGAAACATCAAGTAGCAACAGGAAACTGAGTTAATATTACAGATCTTTTTGCCCAGAGTCTCACAATAGAATTTTTTCTGTAACTTCAACTCTGAATTTGGTCATTACGTTTGATCTTTTTGTCTAAAGTAATGTCAATATTATAGAGTTTCTGATTCTCTGGAGGGAAAAAAACCAAGAAGTTTTATAAGATATTGTATACTTTTATTAATTTGTTGACACTGCACAGTAGTACTCCAGGTAGCACTCCCAAGATCTCCACAACATTTTACATAGCACAGGTATGTAGAAAACTTGGAGGAGGTGAAAAATGTTATTTATTTTCACTTAGCAGTATACTAACTTGATTTTTAACAATCAGATCCTCATACACTTATCTAATTCCCAACTAAACAACAGTAAGTAAATAGCCATTCTTTATGGAACTCACAACTCAAAGGTTTATTTACTGAATAGATAACTGTTAATCTTTCTTCAGCATATCAGAGTGCTTGACAAAAACCAAAACAAATTATCCTAAAGCCTTCATCCTTGGGGAAGGGGAAAAAGGAGTTATGTGCTAAGCACTCTTTTAATAGCTTTTATAACCTTTAATAACAAGTCATCCACGAACTTATTTTTTCTACAACAACCCAATGAGGATATTTTTTAAGGTAAATATTCCTTCTTACGGATTTGGAAATAGAGGAAAAAAGTTAAGTAACTTGACCAAAGTTACACGGCCAATAATTATTGACACTGGGGTACAAACAGGCATAAGTTTTAGCCCCCAGTCACTACCACTACTATACAGGTTTTTAAATCTATCTTTCTGCTTAATATGAGATCACAATTGAAATAGAGCAGCTATTCAAAGTGAATTAGGATCACCTTTATAACAATATTAAAGAACAGTTGAAACTGTAAAAACAATGTTTATTTAAGGCCATAAAATGTACCATGTGTGTAAATCTAAGTCCAGTAAGTCCTAATTTGATAACTTCAACACAAATTCTAATAAAAGTATATTTTGTATCCATACCTGACCAATAACACTAAATTTTGAAAGACTAGAAACAGTATAATTAGAAACTTCTTCCATAACAACCTTAAGCCTTGGTTTTATGACCTGTCTGAACTTGGGGGGCAATTGTCTCTGGTCCCCTTCTGTACTCTTTTTGAAACTACTTTCTTATTTCTGCCTAATTCTAAAATTCCAAATTTACTGATCACTGGCATCTTTTTTTTCCCTAGTACTTCAAAGTTTTCAGAAGAATTTTAACTTGCATAGCTCAAATCACCTGTGGTGTAAGTCAGTTAAGTGATAAAAATGGGGGAAAAAAACATCAGAAAGTCATCTAAGCAATGAAATAGTAAGGAACAAAAAGACAATGACGAGTTTAACAATTTGTGATTAGTATATTAACAGTTTACAACACGCCATCAATTTATGACGACATATGAAGGTTTCTAGGCACAGGAGCTAATAAGGAGACAACAAAACATCCTGAGTCTAAGATGTTCCCCATATTTAACCCTCTTGGCAAAGAGCAAGAACAACAGGGGGAAAACTGCAAGGAAGAAATACACAGATGACATGCATGTGGAATGAGGGAGGGATGCTATGTAGGTTATGAGGATGACACACTGGCATGTGAAAGGTTTCTGGGCGGGACCCGCTCGTTGCAGTACCAAGGGAGTTTTGTTTATTTACACTGTGTCGCTGAAAGAAAGCCGGAAAGCTTCCGTTGGACGCTTAAGTTAATAACTGTGAGGAGAAAGGAGGCTGCACGCAAACAAACATCTGGATACGCAGATTGCCGCCTGGGCCCCTGGGGCAGCTGACCAAACCCCGATCACTGCCCCCTCCTACGGTCCTTCTATCTGCGCACAAAGAACGGGCAGCTTTTGGTCAGTCCTCCGCCTCCTTCTACCCTAATTATCGCGGCCTTAATTTCGGGACAGCTGAGGCGAAAGGATGGCGTGGAGAAGGGAGGGGAGGAGCCCGGGGAGGGTCGGTGTCTGCGCTCGGAGGACGCGGACCTCCCAGCACAGGCCCAGGCCGGCAACGCCGCCGCCGCTGCCGCCGCCGCCGCCGCCGCCGCCGCCGCCACCGCCACCCTGGGCTGGCGGCCGCGCCTCCCGCCTTCCGCCGCTGCCCCAGCACCTCCGCCTCAGTCTCCGCCGTCGCCAACACCGCCCTTCCTCAGGCCCCTCACAACGACTCAGCCCGCAACCGGCGACCTCGCGGGGGAACCCCACCCCACCTCGTCCTCGATTTCGCCCGCCCTTCCCGGGAGCTTTCCCTGCGTCTTCCACTTCCGAGAGTCCCCTACCCCAGGGATCGGGTTTGCTACCTGAATCCGCTTCTTGTGTCGCCTGCGTTCCGCCATGTTGGCCGCTCCGCCCGATTCTCTCTGACGTGGAGGTAGGCGGGGGCGGCGGAAATATCGCGAGAGCGCGCCGCGGGGCTGTTATGTAACCTACCGGCTGGCGCCGGAGCGGGGAGGCTGGCGAGAGGCCGGTACTAGGCGGGCTCGGCGGGTCTTGGCTGCGCTTTCTCTCCCCTCTTTTCTTGGCTCCTTTTGTTGCAGGAACTGGAAATCGCTGGGACCAGAAGGAAGTTGAGAAGTGGAGGACTGGAAAGAGTCCTTGGTTCTCAAACCTGACTGGGCATCTGAATCACCTGGGAAGCTATTAAAATACAGATTCCTGGGGCCCCACGCCCCTCGGAGTCACTAGGTTTGGGGTGAGCCTTTTACAGAGGATTTCCTGAGACCTATGGAATTCTAGACGTCTCTAACTGTGGCACTTCTTTTCTTGCCAGTGAGCCCTGCATCATCTATTGCCCACGTGTAAATTCTCCTAATCCCATTCTGAAGATGGGAAAGCCGAGACAGCTGAGGTGTAGCGATATGAACAGATTTATCTAAGGCTCCACAGTTGGTAGATGGCACAGACGAGACCTAAGCCAAATTATCTCCCCGTACAATGTAGGGGGTAGTCGGACTTATGTGAAACAAGCTTTGGATTCCCCATTCCATTTTCCACGTTGCTTCTCGAAACGCACCTTTAGAATCCGAGTCAGAGAACTCGGAAGTACAAGCAACTAATACGATGAATAAGGAGAGAGATTCTAAGAAGCTGGAATTAAGAAGACTGCAGGGTATTTGGAGTCTGGTGAATTACTATTATAACTATTGTTATTTTAGAGCTACCTAGATCAAAGAGAATGGGCTTAAATTGCTAGTAAGTGTTTTTAGATGGAGATTTTAAAGCATTTTAAATAATGGAAAATTGGGAATTTATGGAAAAGTAAGATGAAGGAAATAAAAATCCTTAACGCTACCGTCCAAAGATCTGTTTATTTTCTTCTAGTATTTATTCATACTTTGTGTGTATATATATTTCTCCCTTTCCCCCAATTGAGATATTGCATAATATGCCTTTTTCACCTAATGTTATGCTGAGCATATATCTTTTAAAAATTCTTTATTTCCCATATATATGTAACCTAATAGCAATTAAATATGTAATTAAGGCAAATAGTGGCATCTTGATGCCTAGTCTTTTATAAAGTAACCTAGCTAAAGTTCATTTTTGGACTATGCAGTTCTGCAGTCTGGGGACTGGATCAGCAAGTCATTTGGTTCCTTTTCCTTCTACAATCTACAATCAGGGTGTGTGTAGTCAGAGAGGGGTGAGAAAAAATGATGATTCTTACCAATTAAACCAAAACATAACACAGCATATGAAATGTGTTTATTTCCTTCAGTCCTCCCCGTCCAAAATGAGGGTAGATCTGTTTTGTACAGTTTTATTTGGAGAACACTGGATTCTCTTCATAGGATAGTTACTTTATAAATGAAAATATTATTGTATTTAATAGATGTTGAGTGCCTACTAGATGCAAAATGCTAGGTTAGGACTATGATGGGGAATGAAAGCCCTTCGTGGAAAATAACTACCTCTCTAGCTACTGCCCTACCACCTTTTTCTTCAGAAGAGGTTTAACTTACTCTCCCACGTCTCACTGACATTCACTCCTTAGACTACAACAATTTGGTTTCTACCTCCACCATCCATTAATAATTCATGTCAAATTGTAGCATCTTATTAAGGATTTGACAATATTGACCATGCACTTAATTTGTTCTCCTTCTTTGGCATTCATGATATCAGGTTGTTCCTTCTGATTTCTCTTTGGCTCCTCTCTCTTTACCTAGCTCTTCAATGTTCCTGGCCACCATGTTTGCATTCTCATGTTCCCTTTTCTCCATGCATTCTGGGGATTCTTATTCATGTTTACAGCTTAATTCCAAAATACTGCATTAATGTTTATTTCTAGTTGTCTTCTGGGTATCTCCACTGAATGTCCAACTAGAAATCACCATTCCCCCCCCCACAAAACCTGTCTCTTTTACTGTATTTTTAAACTCTGTTAACTGCATCACTGTTCACTTAATCACTCATGCTAGAAACCTTGGAGGTATCTCAACCATGCCAATCAGTAAGCAATCCTGTTGACTCTGCAACTGAGATGTTTGGAATTCTTCCCTTCCTCATCATTCCTATTGCCATTGCTTTGATTAGGTCTTTATCATTTCCTACCTGAAATGTTGTTGCAAAAGCCTGCTAATCGTTCCGCCCCAACTCTACCCTCTCTACACTCCAGACCATCTTCCACTCCCTTGTTAACCACCCGCCAGGCACCATTGCTCCCCAGAGTGTACAGCAACATTAAGGATGGCTAATGTTTGCACATGTAACCCAAATGTCATGTTTCTGGGTCCTCCCTCCATTTAAAATTTATATAAAAATAGCTCAAGCACTCTTCTTATCACCCCATTTATATCTTTGATGGTGGTAGTGGGCAGTTTCTCCTGGCCACTTCTTGCTCTGATTTCCCTATGAATTTGCAATCTCATTCCTGTCACTTGACTTTTATTTCTCACCCAAATGAGGCACATTACCCCTCTCCCTTTCTTTTGCCAACGCAAAACTTCTGTTTATCCCTGGACTCTGTCAATTCTTCTCCCTGGGGCTGAAACTCAGCTTTTTTCTTGCTATATAGAGAATTTTAGGTCTTTACTCTTTACTGGATTCCTTGGGATGCATAAATATATAAAAACTCATTACCATGTTCTGCTAAACAAAGGGTTCTCTGATCAGGTTCCCCTCTCTTGAGGACTGATGATTAGGTGGGGACTTGAAAAAGTCAGTTTCCTGGGATCTACCATCCCAGTAAGTGGAATGGAATAGTATATAGAAATGTATTCCCATTGATCAGACTTAACCAAACTGGAAACTGATACATTTAGGTTTTTGTTTTAAATAACACTTTCTCTGGGTCCATCTTGTATGTTAAATATATATGTGTGACTAAATTGAAAAGAAAAAAAATTGTAAGGAAGTATAGCAAATAATGCCCAGGCCTTTTGGGGCATTATTTTTATAAAAGCACTTTAAAATATGTTAATTGACAATGTCAGTGACTTAATGCTGTTATCACAAAGAAACAAAATTTAATATAGATATGTTTAATATAAAATAAAATACAGTAAACCTAATTTTACTTAAAATTTCAGTCAATGTTTTAAATTGAGTTGATTCTTTAGACTTCCACTCAGGAAACAGCATAAATAAGACAACGAATATGTATTATTGAAAAATGAGCATAAATAGTTTGTTTTGAAAAAAGCACATGAATTTTTAGTACGCTAATATTAGACTAAGAACATTTTTATTATTTTTTATTTTTTTATTTTTTTGCGGTACGCGGGCCTCTCACTGTTGTGGCCTCTCCCGTTGTGGAGCACAGGCTCCGGACGCGCCAGCTCAGCAGCCATGGCTCACGGGCCCAGCCGCTCCGCGGCATGTGGGATCTTCCCAGACCGGGGCACGAACCCGTGTCCCCTGCATGGGCAGGCGGACTCTCAACCACTGCGCCACCAGGGAAGCCCTGACTAAGAACATTTTTAAAAGTCACTTTGACTTTTTAACCGAAATGGTAATTGTTTTGTCATTCCCCTAATTAAGTCCTTGTTAAAATACAGAGATTAGTTTCTCTTTTTTTGCACTGAACCCTAACTAATAGAGCAAAGATAAGGAAATCATGAGTACAGTGTATGTGAATGAAGATTGTACTACTAATGTTGCTGTTTGTAAGGACCTAATTAGGGGAATTAGATGCTTCCAAAATCATTGAAAGTTTGCAAGAGCAGGATCAAGTCTGGGCCTGTCAGACCCTGCAGAACTAACCACTCAGGGGAATCTCTACTTTGGAGGAGTGAGGAGTCCACGATAGCCACGCTGAGTTCAAGAAATTACCAGATAGCTGTGATCAACCTGTCGGGAAGCCAGCATCAGAAGTTGTTGCCAGCACTGATGCAGCTGCCTCTTAACTCCCACAATCAAGGCTGAACACTGGAGCTGTAGAAGAACCCTGTATCTCCATGACCTTGCTTGCCAGCAAAGTGAAAGCCAGCCAGCAGCAGAAAGGTGGCTTCCTCATCTCTTTTGTCCTTCTGATATACAACCAGTGCATTGAATTAGAACCAGACTCTAGCTGCAAGGGAGTCTGAGGAATGAAGACTTTAGCTTTCTATCCTTTGCCATGTGCCAGCTGACCATATCCAACCATCATCTTCTTCCTTAGAATCACCTGGGTCACTACTTTCCTGCTTCATCTTTCGTACTGTGAGACCACACTTCTCCTACTCCCCCATCCTGCCAAGTGCCTTTTCATACCCACGTTTCCTATTTTTTTCTTCCCTTTCTCACTTGGCAGATCCTTCAAGGGTCAGGAAACCTAACACTTCCACAGTGAAACCTTCCCTGAATTCTTTCTTCAGTAGAATTAGCTGTTCCTTTTTCTGGGTTTCTGCAACATTTCATACAATCAATGCTATAATATATATAATTTAATATAGTTTTAATATATTATATGTAAAATAATTCTATAAATTATATATATATATAATACAATTTAAAAAATAAATAGTATAATTTGTTGTTTTTCTTTCTACCAGACTGTGAACCTTTTAAGGGCAGGTACTACGTCTTATTCTGCTGTTCTCAATATCTAGTCCAGTGCCTGGCTTAGTGTGAATGGGTGTCAATGGAGTAAATAACGAATGATGACAATGACATAGTCCTTATCCTCTGCAGCTTTCATAAATGGAGAGAAATATACTTACAAGATGGACAAAATTATGTTAAGTCTTCATTATATCCATGGTCTCTATTATAGTCCTCTATGAAATTAGAAGAAACCGGTTTAATAAGCTTCCCTAGGTTGGATGGAGGAAGCACTTCCTTGTGCAAGACGAGAGACTCTAGTTTTCAGTCATTGTGCTTGGTTTCCTGTGTAATAGTAGTCTTACCTGAGAACAGAGACGTGTAAGGATCCACCTTCTCAACCTACCTCCAACCCAGCAATTTGAGAGAAAATACAGGGTTTGACAAAGCAAAAAATCCCCCACATTAAAACCTTTTGGACAAGGAAAGAAAGCTAAACCTCATAGGTTATTAATATATCTAGAGCTTGTTTTCTGTCCAAACGCAACATCTATGAAGATGGGAAGAGAGGAGAGGGATGGCAAGGGTGAGAACAGAAGTTCAATTGGCCCAGAATTCATGGAACCTGAAGTCAGGAGGGCCAAGAAAACCAGGGCATCTAGACCTGGACCTCACATGCAGATTGGGAGAAAAATCCTAACATTTTTTCTTCTTGTTGATTAAATAAAATTCATATTTTATGTCAAGACAAGAAAAATTTAAACATAAAAATTTTTCTTTGCCGTTTGGGCCTCCTACCTTCCCTTTAGTGTGTATTGTGGATCTGCATTAACCAGCCCTCCTTAGGAAATAACATTCCTTCTTAATCTTGTAATGAGCATGGGACTTCCCTGGTGGCGAAGTGGTTAAGAACCTGCCTGCCAATGCAGGGGACATGGGTTCAAGCCCTGGTCTGGGAAGATCCATGTGCCGTGGAGCAACTAAGCCCACACGCCACAACTACTGAGCCTGTGCACTAGAGCCCATGAGCCACAACTACTGAGCCCACGTGCCACACTACTGAAGCCTGTGCGCCTAGAGCCTGTGCGCCGCAACAAGAGAAGCCACCACAATGAGAAGCCCACGTACCACAACGAAGAGTAGCCCCCTGCTCACCACAACTAGAGAAAGCCTGTGCGCAGCAACGAAGACCTAATGCAGCCAAAAATAAATTTTAAAAAAAGACAAAAAACAAAAAAAGAGCATCATGACCCACTACTTGCTTTGTATGTGTAGATCTGGATTATGTAAATTGTCAATAGTCATTTGACATATAACCCTTTGTCTCAAAAACTTATATAACTGTGTTTTGATCTCTAATGGGCAGAACAGTCTTCAGAGCTTTCTGAAAGACTGTCTCCTTGGTTATAATCCTCAGTTTGGCTCGAATAAAATTTTCCATTTCTTTTTTAGATCAACTATTGATTAAGTTTTTGTTCATATTATATTGGTCTCAGAAAATTTTCAGACAGCACTTGTGCTCAAGAACTGGTCCAGTAATGCTGATTTCTCTGAAATGAAAGGAACAAAAGGCCAGTAAATCTAACGGAGTAGATATGTTAACTTTTAGGTAATTATCTAAATAATCTGGTGGAGGCTGTGGTAATTATGGGTCTATCCCCCCCATAGTTATTCAATTTTTTTGTATATATAAGAAACTACTAAATATAACATTTTATATTCCTATGTGACATGTAAAATCCTCTGCTTCCCATGACTGCACTTGCCTTTTTTTTTTTCCCCTACAGATTGCTTCTGAGTTATGCAGGGTCACCCCTAACCCCACTGGAAATGAACTCAGTGCATTTAAAGTGCTATATTTCAGAGCAAACAGCAAAAAAGTACTAGGCTCTTTTCCTAAGCTCTACTTCCTAAGGAGAGGGATTTGGGGGTCTTGATTTTTCATCTGCCAAATGGAAAACTTTCTTCTTCTATACACCCAGGAATTGCTGACCTGAAGATTAGTGAATTTAGTGCTCAGCTGTCATAATAAAACAGTTCCCAGCAGAGGTCTATTGATATGGTGACAAGGACAGACCAAGATTATCTAAGTACTTTAATGTACAGTTGCTATACTGAACTTCAACTTTTGGTAATAAAGTATATGCTGAGAGTTTAGAGTGTGATTTTAAGAAATGCCTGAATAATTCTACACGACTAATCAAAGAAAAAGCTTGCTTGTCTAGTCTTAAATTCAAGAGTGAAGATATTTCTTTTAATTAATATGTATTTTTTACTCTGTCCACAAACCAATATTATAATAAGTGAATTTTTCTCAACCATGTTTTTTAGAATTTATTTTTAATTTTTTCAACTATTCATTTTGAAATACTTTCATGCTTATGAGAAAGTTGAAAAAAATGGAAGAGTTCACATATACTCTTCACCCAGCTTCTACAAATGTTAACATCTTGTGTAACCACAGTACCATTTTCAAAACAGGAAATTAACTTGACAGAGTACTACTAAGTAATCTGCAGACCTTATTCAAATTTTGTCATGTCCTACTACTTTTTTTTACTCAGGATTCAATCCCAGATCTTAGACTGCATTTAGTTTTCATGCTTTGTTAGTCTTTAATCTGGGCCGGTCCTCAGTTTTTGTCTTTCATGACAATGAAACAGTAGTTTTTCTTTGCCTTTCTTTGACTCTTTGAAGAGTATTGGCCAGTTATTTTGTAAAATGTTGCTCATTTAGGTTTGTCTGATGTTTCCTCATGATTATATTCAGGTTATGAATTTTTGGCAAGAATGTCACAGAAGTGACATCGTGCCCTGCTCAGTACATTCTATCAGGAGGAATATAGTTGATGTGTTCCATCACTGGTGATGCTAACCTTGATCACTTAGTTAAGATGGCATCTGCCAGGTTTCACTGTTGTCAAGTTACAGTTCTTCCCTTTGAAATTAAATAGCATCTAAGAGAGGATACTTTATGTAAATATTCTGCTTTTCATCATACTTTTGCCCACTCATTTTAGCACTCATTAATTATCTTTGCCTGAAATAATTATTTCTGTTGCTAAATGCTGATTTTCTATTGTCAACATTCCTTCTACATATATTAATTGGGATAATATTGTAAGGAATAGTTTATTCAATTATTTATTTACTATTTATTTTAACATCTTTATTGGAGTATAATTGCTTTACAATGGTGTGTTAGTTTCTGCTTTATAACAAAGTGAATCAGCTATATGTATACATGTATCCCCATATCCCTTCCCTTTTGCGTCTCCCTCCCACCCTCCCTATCCCAACCCTCTAGGTGGGCACAAAGCACTGAGCTGATCTCCCTGTGCTATGCAGCTGCTTCCCACTAGCTATCTATTTTACATTTGATAGTGTTATGTATGTCAATGCTACTCTCTCACTTTGTCCCAGCTTACCCTCCCCCCTCCCCATGTCCTCAAGTCCATTCTCTATGTCTGCGTCTTTATTCCTGTCCTACCCCTAGGTTCTTCAGAACCTTTTTTATTAGATTCCATATATATGTGTTAGCATATGGTATTTGTTTGTCTCCTTCTGACTTGCTTCACTCTGTATGACAGACTCTAGGTCCATCCACCTCACTACAAATAACTCAATTTTGTTTCTTTTTATGGCTGAGTAATATTCCATTGTATATATGTGCCACATCTTCTTTATCCATTCATCTGTTGATGGACACTTAGGTTGCTTCCATGTCCTGGCTATTGTAAATAGTGTTGCAATGAACATTGTGGTACATGTCTCTCTTTGAATTACGGTTTTCTCGGGGTATATGCCCAGGAGTGGAACTGCTGGATCATCTGGTAGTTCTATTTTTAGTTTTTTAAGGAACCTCCATATTGTTCTGCATAGTGGCTGTATCAAAAAAAATCTACAAACAATAAATGCTGGAGAGGGTGTGGAGAAAAGGAACCCTCTTGCACCATTGGTGGGAATGTAAATTGATACAGCCATTATTTATTTACTTTTAAAATTATCAATTTGGCTTGACTCTAGAGACCATCAGTCAGGAATGGTTTGTGAATGAGAATTAATATGACAACCTTTGGGTACTGTAATCTCCATTCCCCCTCCCTACACCCCCAAGAACTGCTTCCTTTTGTGATATCTGAGGAGCTGATTTTTTTTTTAATTGGGGCTGATCTGGAAAAGAACTTGTATGGTTTTGTAGAGAGGATCATAGAGAAGATTCATCTCTCACTATGAATCTGTTTGCATCCATGGATCTGCACTGTGGCTGAACATCTTTCCAAGAAAAAGACCTTGAACTCTGTGAAGGCATATGCAACATGTGTGATGGATGTGGTCCTCATGGGGACCAGAGTTTCGGAAGGAACAATGTGGGGCATGAGAGCAAAGGGAGCTCCTGATAAGAGAAAAAGGAGCCTGATCTGGTAAGTCAGACCCAAACAGAGTGCTAGCTTCAGAGGAGGTATAGATTTTAGATCGCTGATGTAGCACTTACCTCTGATGTAGAACACAGACCTCTGGCTTTAGTGTGACCCTTGGTAAAAGTTGCTTAGTGTATTAATGAAAAGAACTGTGTGTGTGGGAGGGATAAATTAGGACTCTGGGATTAAAATATACATGCTATTATATATAAAATGGATTACCAACAAGGACTTACTATATAGCACAGGGAACTACACTCAATATCTTGTAATAACCTATAATGGAAAAGAATCTAAAAAAGAATATATATCTAAAAAAGAATATATATATGAAACCGAGTCACTTTGCTGTACACCTGAAACTAACACAACATTGTAAATCAGCTGTATTTCAACTTAAAAAAAAAGTTGTTGAGAGCTGGAATAACAGGCACTCACTCATTGCTGGCAACAGTGTAATATTTTGTTAAATGAAAAACAACCCTCTCAAATGTAGTATGTTAATATTTGTGTAAAGAGGGTGAAAAAATAGATATACATTTTTGCTTGTTGCAGGAGGGCAATTAGTGGCTGGAGGACAGGGATGGAACAGAGGTTTTTCATGGTTTACCCTCTTGAGCCATGTGACCCTATGCACTACTTTTCTTAAACTAAAAAATTTAAGTTTAAAAAGCAAAAGAAGGGGGGTAAGAGGAGCAGCATTTATTAGCCAAGGTGGAAGCAGCAGTGGCTCCCCACCACTGCAGGGATAGGAGGGCCCAGGTGTTAAGCACACCCCCCATTTTGGGGCCACAGCAGTGATAGCTGGGTCAGCAAGGCCTGGCCTAGACCCTAGGAATCAAAGACGACACTTCCAGCCAGGCTTAGCACGGTGGTGCTACAAGCATAAGGGCAGAATGTCCCAAGTTAGAGGAAGTGAGTAAGAATTGGGTGCATTTCACCTGTATTAGGAATGAACAAACCTGTTCAGATTGATCATTTGGAAAAAGCAAACACTCTGGAGGTGGTGAGTTCCAAAAGCCTCGGTGCGCTTGCATGGACAAACTTCTAGCAGCAGGGTTTTCTAAGTATGGTTCCCTCTGGTCCCCTCCACCATGCTTAACATCCCCTCTGCTTAGGCAGGGTGAAGAGGCACATGTGGGAAGGAGCCCTCAGCATCAGCCAGAACATGTTGGAAACACATCATTTCTTAAATGCTCTCAGGAATTGGTATGGGGTTTTAAAATGGCCCCAAGCTTCATGGGAAGGAATGGGTAGGTGGTGATAGTTCACACTCCCTTTCCACCCAGACACTTGAGTTACTAATCATTTTCCTGTCTCAACCTGTTTTGATATTAGGATTTCTTCTGCTTCAGTTGTCAAGTTCTCTTACCAAACAGAGCTCATTGTTCACAGATCAGTGAAGAGCTATTCTCTGCTTGTAACCTTGGAAATGGGGGGAGGGAGTATTTTGAAAATGACACAACAGAGTGTAAAGCTATGAAACAAGAAAGGGAGCCTCAGACAGACTACAACAATCATCTGAGAATCTGAGAATCAATAAAAGCCACATGTAGAGAGATGCTTTCATTATTTTCTATTTTTCTTTTTGGTTTTCATGCTTTTGATTTTCCCAATTTATCCACAGAGAGTGTTTGTGGGCATGGAAAAGCATGTTGGCTGGGTTTCCTATAAGACTTTCAGTTTTTACAAAACAGGCAAACAAAACCAGATTTTGTCATACTAGCACCTCAAGGCCTAGCACCTGGGTCCTTTCTTCACTAAAAAAATTTAAAAAATATATACACACATACATGTATGTATGTTTGGTTGGATGGATGGATAGATAGACAGACATATATAGATAACATAGACTATTAACTGCTAGGGATCCTATACATCATAGGTCAATGCCTTCATTTCACAGATTAGAAGATGGAGGCTTAAAGAAGTAAAATAAGAAGCCAGATGACCAATTGTAATTCAAACTTATATCTTCTAGCTCCAAGTTAAGGGCTCTGTCACTTGTGAAGCATTCCTTTTAAGGAGGGGTCTTCTAGTGGAGTTAGCAAATACTGTGATTTCTTGATGGTTTCAGGTAAGTCCCAATACCTGGTACTCCTTTGGCAGGCACATGGGAACAGAGTGGTGCAGCAGTTGCTATATTAACCTCCAGCAGCATATGAATAAAAGGAGCTGATTTGGACATTCGGCCATTCATCCTTTTATTGAATACCTCCTCATGCAGGACTGTGTTAGGTTCTGTGAGGAATAAAAGATGAATAAAATTAATGGTGTATAAAGATATTCAAAAGGATATTTCTAGTAAAATCCCAGAGAGAGAGGGAGACAAGGAGTGAGTGAGCTTTGCGTATACACCAAAATGTTAACCATGGTCATTCCTCAGAGGGGTAATTAAAGGCTACTCTCTCCTACCTTCTTTCTTTCTTTTTTTGTTACTCTTAAATGTTTACATTCTGCATAACATGCATTGCTTTTGGAAGAGGGAAAAAAGTTATTTTTAATTTAAAAAATTGACTAAGACATGCTGTGTGGGTTCTTCAGAGAGCCAAGTGGGCTATGGTTGAAGTGTCCTTGGTGGTCTCTCACCTCCCCCAAAGGTCTGGCTTCTGGGAAGCCCTGGCTGGGTGGGAGCATGGGTGAGGAGGGGATCGTTCTTGTATTCCCACGGCCCTATCTTACCCCAGCTACTGCCTCTTGGGCAGCAAGTGCTTTGCATTAATTCTCATGGTCACATTACTCTCTTGATTGTTATACTTGTCCATGCTAAATAAGGGACAAACTGCTGTCATTGGCATAGCATGGAACAACAGAGACACACTCACTGGTTACCTAAAAAAGAAATAAATGAAAGAATCAAAAACATTTAAATAACCTTTTCCTAACTTAGAAAGTGTAAAAGATGAATTTTTGTTTTTTTGAGAGAAAGTCAGCTGTGTTAAATCTCATACAAGTATTTCAGTTTAAAGGCACAATTGTCCATTGTTCACAGGGAAAAACAAAGTGCTTGAAACAAAGGGAAACTTTTAAGCATACTTTATGTTATCTTGTTCTTTAACTTTGACATTATAGTGTTATTGGAAATATTGTGTACAGAGTGAAAGTCTTTTTATTTGAAAAAATTAGAACTAGTGTATGTTTCGCTGTCCTTGGTTACTATAAATCATTTACTAGTAGTGCCCTTGGTCTTCTGCAGTCTCTCCACTATACAAAATCGGCAGGAATGGCCAGCAAGTGTTTGGGAACAGAGAGGTACATCAGTTGCTATACCATCTCCAGCATCACGTGAGAGAAAAGAGCTAGTCACTACTTTCCATCATCCATCAGTTTACTGAACCTACCCTGTAAGGACTGTGTCAGGTACTGTGAATAAAAGAGTTAATGATGTGCAAAAATAAAAATGATGAAGCAATTATCTTTCCTTTAGGTTCCATATAGTTCTGTGGAGTTAGTTTTGCTTTTGGCCTCTGAAAGTTCTCATTTATTTATCTCAAATGTTTACAGAGTGCTAACATAGGATTCAGAAACAACTGGGCCAGTAAACTATTTTCCTTATTCTTTAGTGCAAAATGGAGCAAAAAAACCCAAAAAACAAAACAGAAAAAACCCTTTCATCCCTCCTGCACACAAATTTAATTATATTATAATCAAGAGAACAATCTGATTAATAAAGTTTCTTCCAGTTCTAATTGCCTTGATGCCGTCATTTGAGCCACTGCACTGACTTGAAGCAAGACATCTTTTTTTTTTTAGCTGCATGATTCAATAAATTCCATTGATGATTTAAGGCAGTTTGAGTTTGATTTTCTAATAGTGTATGTGTGTGTAAGTCAGGATGCTGGCAGGACACAAATGGCACACTTAAACCAGATAATTGAGGAGAGTTTAATGAAGGACCAATTACACATGTGTGAGTGGGGTTAAGGGAAACCAACAAGAACTAGCAATAGCAGGAAACCTTTTCATCCCCCAGCCTGAAATGACAAGAGGAGGGGCTGGTTCCCCACAACCCAGAACTTAGGAAGGGCCATAGCTGTTGTTTCTAGAGAGGGTTGCCTGACAGGAGCTGTGGGCTTTATGAGGAAAGCAGACTTGCAGGAAAGTATCCCAAGGAATAAATAAACACTCTAACTTATCTTTCCTCCCACTCCCAATGGAGAACATTGGTCATCCTGTGACTCTAACATATTTTTTACAAAGTACTTTGGGATGCTAGAGACAGTGAATAAATAAAAGAATGATCATTATGATCATTGCTACATATAATTCAGTTCCATTTGTTGAGCATTCATTGTTGTGGGTACTTTGAAATAGTGCAAGAAATTTAGATTCCATAGTTGCTTTCAAGGGGCTAATACCCAAAAGAGTGAGATGAGATATTACAAATGAAAAACAAAATTAAGGAGCTACAATATAGGTACAAATTCAGGCTTTAGGGATGAACCAATCTGTATCCAGCTCATAGGTATTGGGCACAGGAGCCAAAGGAATCAATGAAACTGAGTGACTCCCAGGAGTTTGAATCTATTAGAAGAGACATGCTCTTCCTTTCTATCCTGTGATTTGAGAATATTAGGTCTTGACTGTTAGAGGCATTTCACTATCAGGGGAAGAGGCCCTGGAACTGCTCAGAAGCCATTTCTATAGAACTTAACATTGGAGTCAAAGGAAGGCAGCACAAAGAGAAACTGGATCCTTGGTGACATCACTTGAACCACTGGATAAGCCTCGCCTGAAGCCGAACATTTAGACTTTTTAGTTACAAGATCCAACAAGCTCCTTTTTACAGTTTAAGCCAGTTTGAATTGGGTTTTCTGTCATTTGCATCATAAGAGTATCCTAATTGACACACCACCCTAAAATAATTGAAAAAACTATTATTTCAAATTAAAGATTTCAAACATGAAAAGTGAGTCTTCACAAGAATGCTTGCATTTTATTGTTATTCTTCATCCTAAATTTTAAAAGAAAGCCCTGATTTACGAATTAACAAGTGTTTTAGGGATAGTAATTATAAGAAGTAACCTAATCAGACCATTCACTTTGGAAAGTTCTCTATGAGGGAAGCAATGCTTAGAATCTATTCCATACATGATTTCCCTAAAGACTTGGTGAGTGTAGACAAAGGCTGGTGAGTAATGATTTTTTTATGCCTCTAGCATGGGAGCAGTCATCAGGCCTGGAATAAAGACTTTTTTTCATATTCTCCCAGGACTAAAAATGTTGCCTTTTATAGATTTATTCTTTGGAATTGTTGATATCTTTCTTATATACAACCAGATTTTGGATGGTTCATTCTGATTCCTGTGCTGTGAATATTTATTTGCTTAGTCAATTAAATGAGTGGTTTTAGTGGTAGCCGCTGGTGTTAAAGCACAAAGAACCAAGATGATAATTTAGGAAAAGCTGAGTGTTAAAGGATTCTAAACCAACTATTAGACTACAATAATAACTCCAATCTCATTAACACAAGGAACCACCTGATCATCATCTAATTCATAAAAAAAAACCTAACATGGACAAATTTTCTTTCTGCAGCTTGGAATGAAGCTGTTTTTATTTATTCAGTGTCTGGGGACCTAAATGTATGAAAAAGATGTTGCCCTAGTAGAGGTCTGCAACTGAAGTTTTGAAAATATCAGGGAACTGTTTCCCACTATTTATTAAATCATACAAATGCTTTTCATAAACACTTATCATACCTGTTTTGAAAGTAAAAAAAAAACTGCAGCAGAGTTCTGTTATCAAGGCAAAACACAGCACTGCATTTGACATAACTCCAAGAAATATTGTGCTCCCTTCACAAAACTGGTTGGATTAGTCTCACAAATGTCAAGAAACAAGTTGAGCGTTCAACAGACTATCTACCTGTCCCATATAGAAAGCACTGAAATTTCTAGCTTCCGCAGGACATTTTGCAGTGTTCAAAGAGCAGTTGAAAGGCATTTCTAGTTTGTGATTCAAGGCAGTTCGTGGCCCAGCTTATTAGGAGAGAAACATCCTTTTTGAAGTGAAATTAGCTCTTCTCTATATAGGAGTGGAACTGTGAAAAAAAAGTTCAGAAATTTGGCTATTTCCCCCACCCCAAAAAGACACAGAAGGGCATCTGAGATTGCTGAATAATTTTTTAGACATCAAAGAACCCAAGAATGTTGAGAGAAGACTAACAGAAAATGGGCCTATGAAGGTGTTATAGACTGAATGTGTTCCTCCAAAATTCATGTTGAAATCCTAACCCTCAATGTGATGGTATGAGGAGGTAGGGCCTTTGGGAGGTGATGAGGTCATGAAGGTAGAGCTCTCAAGAATGGGATTAATGCCCTTCTAAGAAGGGTCATAAGAGCTTGCTCCAGCTTTCTGAGTTCTACCATGTGAGGATACAACGAGAAGTCAGCAGTCTGCAACCTGGAAGAGGACTCTCACCAGAACCTGACCATGCTGGTACCCTGATCTTGGATTTCCAGCTTCCAGAACTGTGAGAAATACACTTCTGTTGTTCATAAGCCACCCAGTCTATAGTATTTTATTATAGCAGCCTGAACTAAGACAAAAGGTGATAAACTTGTTTACAGTAACAAGGTATTTGAGATCCTTGCTTTTGGTTTTGGTTTTTTTTATATAAATTTATGTATGTATTTATTTATTTTTGGCTGCATTGGGTCTTCGTTGCTGCCGGTGGGCTTTCTCTAGTTGCAGCGAGCGTGGGCTACTCTTGGTTGTGGTGCACGGTCTTCTCGTTGCGGTGGCTTTTTTTTTTAACATCTTTATTAGAGCATAATTGCTTTACAATGTTGTGTTTCTGCTGTATAACAAAGTGAATCAGCTTTATGTATACATATATCCCCATATCCCCTCTCTTGCGTCTCCCTCCCACCCTCCTTATCCCAGCCCTCTAGGTGGTCACAAAGCACCCAGCTGATCTCCCTGTGCTATGCAGCTGCTTTCCACTAGCTATTTTACGTTTGGTAGTGTGTGTATGTCAGTGCTACTCGCTCAATTCATCCCAGCCTTATTACCCTTCCCCATGTCCTCAAGTCCATTCTCTACGTCTGCGTCTTTATTCCTGTCCTGCCCCTAGGTTCATGAGAACCATTTTTTTCTCTCTTTTTTTAGATTCCATATATATATGTTAGCATACGGTATTTGTTTTTCTCTTTCTGACTTCACTCTATATGACAGACTTTAGGTCTATGCAGTGGCTTCTCTTGTTGCAGAGCATGGGCTCTAGGTGTGCGGGCTTCAGCTGTGGTACACAGGCTCAGTAGTTGTGGCTCATGGGCTCTAGAGCACAGGTTCAGTAGTTGTGGTGCACGGGCTTAGTTGTTCTGCAACATGTGGGATCATCCCGGACCAGGGCTCGAACCCGTGTCCCCTGCATTGGCAGGCTTTTTTTTTTTTTTTTTTGCAGTATGCGGGCCTCTCACTGCTGTGGCCTCTCCCGTTGCGGAGCACAGGCTCCGGACGCGCAGGCTCAGCAGCCATGGCTCACAGGCCCAGCCGCTCCGCGGCGTGTGGGATCTTCCTGGACCAGGGCACGAACCCGTGTCCCCTGCATTGGCAGGTGGACTGTCAACCACTGCGCCACCAGGGAAGTCCCTGCTTTTGTTTTATTTGATGAGAATAACTTCTTAGCAAAATGAAAGAAATATTAATCTAATTCAATTAAACAATCAGTAAACTTTTTGTCACTCTAACTAGCAAAATAAAATCCACCCCCCCTTAGGGAATGAGCCATTCCTTAGGGAATGAGGGTGGTAGTGGTGAAATACATTAGAAGTTTAGTTTAAAAAACATATATGCACAACCTAAAAGCATTCAGATTTTTTTCAAAATGGCACCCAATGATGTTCAAGTGAACTCTTACCTTTCCTGGGGACGTTAACTTTTCACAGCTGTACAATGACATCTCAGGATTCTTAGCAGATACATCGAAGACCTTGGACCTCATGTTATTGGCTTATGTGAAGACACATTCATTTGGCAGAGGACAGGCTGGAAAAGTACAGTAAATTGACTACAACTCTCTATAAAACAGACCTTTCATATATTTGTAATGAGATGACAATGTATATATTTACCATAATGAGGAATAGCATTTGCTTGAAGTATATTCTTAGTATTATTGGGCAGAACTAAATATTCCATAAATTAAAAATAACAAATATTTTTGCATATTTTATTAAAAAATATTGGAATCCATACATATTGTATAACTCTTTAGTAAACAGATTTTTGAAGAACTTTTATTACGGAAAAGTTCAAACATATACAAAAAAACGGTGAATAGTACAGTGGACCTTATATACTCATATATACTCACAGCCCAGCTTCAACAACTATCGACTCATGGCCAAACTTGTTTCACTATACTCCCACTGACTTACCAAACCCTCATTTCTCAATGGATTTTTTGAAGCAAATTCATGTCATGATATTGTTGGGAGAGATACTCTTCTTTGGGCCTCTTACGTTCCTACAGATCTTGCTGGATGGACCAAGATGGCAAGGCCCTCACTGCTTTCACCAGGCCCATTTCTCAAGGTTGATTGTGTACTCAGTAACTTTAAGAAATGAGGTAACATCTCCTCCCCACCCCTCCACCCTCCACTCCCACCCCTGGACAAAGAGTAGGTCTTTGCTCTTGCTTACTGTTTGCTGTAAGACTAGTGAGTTCCCCAAACTCAGTGTTCCACAGCTGTGAAGCAACCCACTGCATGTGCAGCCATCCATCTGTGTTACCCTGGTGGCACCGAGACCAAGGGGACCCAAAACAAATATGCTGATGTTTGTGCTGCTTATTGTGTCATGAGTAATAAAGTTCTTTGTCTCTGACCCAAGGGTCTTGAGTATTCTGCCAGGCTCCATAAAATAATAAGTGGATAATTTACTAGATTGTAGGTCAGGTAAAATCGAATCCCAGATCCAATATACACCATTTTATCTGTACGTATTTCAGTATACATCTTTAAGAGATAAGAACTCAAAAAAAAAAAAAAACCAACTTAGGCAAGATGACTAAGTTCTAGAGATCTGCTACACGACATTGTGCCTAACAATATTGTATTGTGCACATAAATATTTGTTAAGAGGAAAGATTTCGTGTTAAATGTTCTTACCACAATAAAAACATCAATATTATTGCATCTAAAAAACAGACAATTATTCTTTAATAGAAGTGAATATCAATCATGTTCAAATTTCCCCAATTATTTCTCTTTTTCTTAACAATATATTCAATAGGCATCCAAATAATTGTATTGGTGATATGAATCTTTAAAAAATGTATTGTGGTAAAATATATATAACATAAAAGTTGTGATTTTAACCAATTTTAAGTGTACGCTTCAGTGGCAATAATAACATTCACAATGTAGCACCACCATCGTCACCACCTGTTCCTAAAACTTTTACATCTGGGTGATTTAAATCTTTAGTATCTTTTAATCTATTGGTTTCCCTTTTCCCTTTCTCTGTTTTTCCTTGCAATTTATTTGTTGAAGAAAATCAGGTCATTTCTACTATACAGTTTCCCACAGTTTGGATTTTGCTATATTCCTAACAGTTTCATAAGCTTCCATGAGGAGGCATATAATGTCTGGTTGTTTCTCTTTTTGTGGTGTTAATAGTCATTTATGATCACTGTTTAGGTTCTTTAGTTTTTAGGGGTGCAAAGTGGTGATATTTGAATTCTATTATTGCTTTTTAATAGCTGTTTAATACTTCCATAGAGCAACAGTTGCATAGTACTCCACTGTATGGATGTTTATTCCCCTTGTCTAAACAGAATGTTTCATAAGTCAGAAGAGCCTATTTAGCAAACACATTTTTATTGTGATTGTTTTTCAAACATGAGAGAGAATTTTGTTGTTTTTGCTGTTCTTTATTTTATTCTCCCAGAGTACACAGTACAATCAAGACTAAAGTTGAATTTGCAGAGTTAAAAACTATTTCTATATGATAATATCAGAAAAATTTTCACCCTTCAAAATAATTTTGATTACTAAAGTGGGTCTTTTGTTAAAAGGTACCCTAGAGTCATGAATCTGGAAAGAATAATCTTAGTGTGGACAAGCAACTTCAGTCTCCTTTTCTTCCAAAGTATAGTGCTGAGAGCTGGGGAGAGCCTCCTTTACGTGGTTCTCTTTTTATGCATGGTTCTAAAATTAAGCACAGTGCTTTTTTTTGGTGATAGTACATGCCAGGATGACATAAGAACATTTTCCTTAGAGCAACATTGAGACACATCTGTTCAAGTGAATCAGTTACCAACTCAACTGACTCATTTAGCAGGGAAAAGAAATTCAAAAGCCATCATATGGATTGAATCCCATGATCCCTTTGCCACTAAAAGTATTAATTAAGCTTTCTTTTTATCCCGTACCATAACACCTGTTAACTCACGTTTGGCACCTTGTGAAACTTTTATATGCTGGGAATTACAGCAGGTGAAAGGTCATGTGACAAAATAGTTCTTAAAATTTTGAAATTTGAAAGGATTATTTCTCTTGGCCTCTCTCTCTCCCCTCAAAGTTACCAATACTCCCTCTTTGGTCCACAAGCATGTTTGATAGTATAATATAATTTTATGTCAGGAAAAAACCCTGTTGTTTTCACATTAAAAGTGAAAGAAAGCAAAGATCAACTAAATTAACATGGCTTGTTGGGGAAATGACTTCAAAAGCCCATCTTCCAAATCAAAAAGTGAACATGGGAAGCACGCTATCTATGTTTATCAATGCAATTTGTTTGTTTTAGGAATCTATTGCTACAAAACAAATTATTCCATTAGTGGCTGGAAACAACACATACTTATTATCCCACAGTTTCTGTAGGTCTGGAATCCAGGCGCGGCTTAGCTGGGGGCCTCTGGCTCAGGGTCAGCCACAAGGCTGCCATCAAGCTGTGGGCAGGAGCTGGATAGTCATCTCAAGGCTTGACTTGGGGAAGAGTCACGTGACTATTGGCAGGTCTCAGAAGATCTATTGCCAAGTTCAGTCACACCGTCCTCTCCAAAGGTCCGCCTGGAGACAGAAAAGCTGGCTTCCTCCAGAGCGAGCAATCCAAAGAGAA
Source organism: Mesoplodon mirus (assembly GCF_964341445.2). Classification (NCBI taxonomy): domain Eukaryota; kingdom Metazoa; phylum Chordata; class Mammalia; order Artiodactyla; family Ziphiidae; genus Mesoplodon; species Mesoplodon mirus. The sequence continues at coordinate 59,810,917 of NC_138982.1, forward strand.
TGAGAGAGAGGACCTGAGACAGAAGCCACAGAAGTGACACCCCATCATGTCTTCCATCTTCTATCCCTTAGAAAGGAGTCGTAACTTCAGCCCACCCCAAAGGGGAGGGGAATCACACAGGGTATGAACATCAGGAAGCAGGAGTAATTGGCGTCCATCTTAGAAGCTGCCTACCACACTTTATATTTTATTTTTTCTATTTTTCAGCCACGCCCCATGGCATGGGGGATCTTAGTTCCCTGACCAGGGATTGAACCCGTGCCCCCTGCAGTGGAAGCTCAGTCTTAACCACTGGACCACCAGGGAAGTCCCAGTTTGTTTATTTTAAATATAAATTTTAAAAACAGAAAATATGTTCTCATAGTTAAAAATTTAAAATGTACCAGAGGGTATATAGTAAGAAGTCTCCCTCACACCGCTGTCACCCAATGCCCTCCTTGAGCAAACGCTTATCAGCTCCCTGCGGATCCTTTCACAGTCTTTCTGTTAAATGTGAAGTTGAAAGAGTGGGATTCCACGGGGCTCGAGCAGAAGGCTGCCGTCATCTCCCCTCGATCTTGCCAGTTCAGTACTGCTTTGAGGAGGTAACTCTTCCCCACGTCTTGGGTGAAATAGGAGGTGGTCACTATGCCCTTTCCTCTCCCTCTCAGGTCATAAGGAGTCCTCCAGTTGTTTTTAGTCATAACATGGTTTCATATCAGAAGGAAAATGCTGAGTAACAGTCGAACTCTGAACTTTAAAGTTAGAGCTTCTGCCCGTTCCTTTCTCCAGCTTCCTTCAGGCTGAAAGCCTGCAATGAGAAAAGGTGGGGCCTTGTGCTCAGCTCCTCTATTTCTCCATTTTGTACTTCACTTTCTCTTCTTCCTCCTCTGGCTCCACTGGGTTGCCTCTGTCTCTCTCTGGGCTGGGGGATGGGAAGCCAGTGAAGACAGGTTAGGAGCTCTTTTTCAGTGTCAGCTCTTCTGGCTTCTGCACAGATATCCTCCTGGAAACATCCAAATATAGCTTTCTTTTTTTTTTTTGAAAATCAGAAATAGACCTCTTTAATGAAGGTCGTCAAAGGGTACAAACTTCCAGCTGTAAGATAAGTAAGTACTAGGGATGCAATGTACCACATGATAAATAGAATGAACACTGCTGTACGTTATATATGAAAGCTGTTAAGTGAGTATATCCTAAGAGTTCTCATCACAAGGAAAATCTTTCTTTCATTTTGCATCTATGAGATGATGGATATGCACTAAACGTATTGTGATAGCTGTTTCATGATGTATTTAAGTCATATCATTATGTGGTACACCTGAAACTTATGCCGTGCTGTTATGCCAATAGTATCTCAATAAAACTGGAAGGGAAAAAAAGAAATAGACCTCCTTATATATACAAATTTGATGTTTGCAAATTCTATCCTTCATTTAGTATTTGCTTCCAAGGATACGCCTCCAGCCACTTTGTGATGTGGTCACTTCGGGAAGCCTGGGCAAGGCCTCCTCCCAGAGAGCTCAGGAGAGTGGGCTTTCTCTCCCTCTGAGCCGCCATCTGGTCCTGGGAAACCCCCGCACACCTTTCAGAATATGCCAGACTTTTCAGAAAACTGATTAAGACTGCTCTTGCTCCATGAGGGTTTTAATTTCTCATAGTATCTCGCTCAGTTCTTTTAGGAATGATCATATCCTGGGAACAAGGAATGTCCAGTGTATCACTCCAGGAATTAAAATCCAAAAGAGGGTTTGTATCTGTTGGTTGATCGAATGCTTGTTTCGTGTGGGTAGGAAGTGAAAGGCTTTTCTTGTAGAATATACTTTCCATATGCTGAGATACCTTAGAAGACAAAATATAGTAATTACATCTATGAATTCTTTCAATAACTCAGCATACTCTGCTAAGCCACAGGTGGCAGGGAGGCTGAGGTAATTTCAGGCATGGGACATCTAGAAGAACAAAATTCTAGGATGCGGTGGGCTTTTTCTTTTAGAATCATAGTGTTTACATTGTAAAACTGGATATCAAGGTGGTAGGAGCTTACCAGTTCCTGTTCTTGGTTCTGCTGTGGTTCATCTGCACACACAATTATTTCACTCTGAGTTCACTCTAGCTCTTCCTTTCCCAATGGTCCTACAAGGGTTCCCACAGACACCCTACTTCACCTTCACCAACACCCAGCCCGTCCTCCAGGTGAGGCTGGAATTCTTTAGAACCTTAGCACACAACTGCCTTCAGTGGGCTTAGTGTTGAGACATAAATAAGGCTGCGCTGGGACTTGGTGCCCTAGTACTAACCAGCAGGCTCCTACACAAACCTGATGCCGAGTGGGGCCCAGGAGATTTCTATATTGTTCACATTGTTACAGCTCAAACCCCCAGCACCCTCCATTCTAATAATATCTTTCTCAAATTCCAGTAACTTTTTCTTCTCCTACCCCTTTCCTTGTGTACTCAGTCCCGGTCTACCTTCTACGTTTCTGTTCTGGAGGGTAGGTTTCCTTCTTCTTAGCAGTTCTTGCTGTAATGGAATTTTGCCCTTGATTCCCATTTTGGAGATTGAGATTTTGTTATCCACTGATGAACTCCTGCCTGCTCACCTTCTGGGACTTTCAGATGTTACTCAGAACCTTCCAATTTTCCTGCTTCATTTGGACCCCTGGAAATTCCCAATCCCAAGGACTCTAAAACTGTTCTGCTTGGTTGAACATCTGGCATCAGTTGGACCTTCCCCCTCCACTTCCCCCCCACACCCAGCTTCTGTGGGAGTCCTGTCCTGTTATGCTGGCAGATGGGGCCTGGGATATAATAGCTCAGCTGGGCTGCATGGAAGTACTTATATGTATCAGATAGGAGCATAAGAATGCTAGCAGCAAGTGAGGAGAATATTAAGAATGACTTGGGGTTGGCCACATTGTAAGGACAAAGCAGAACAAAAAGTGCAACGAAAGTGATAAACCAAAGCCAAAGAAAATCAGATTTGAGAAAAAACTGCAGTGTTATTGTAAGTATTCCAAGAGGTATAGTATCCTCACTAAAGAAAAGTAAATCACTTAAAAGTGAATATTATATTGTACCAATGTTAATTTCTTAGTTTTGACAAATGTGCCCTGGTATGTATTATGTTAACATTAGGAAAAGCTAGGTGAATTCTCTGTACTATCTTGGCAACTTTTCTGTATCTAAAGTTATTCCAAGATAAGAAGCTGAAAAAAAGAACATCAATGGAAACACTGAAGTATTTGCATTAGAAATAAAGAACTTCTTTACCCTGAAAAGTTTAGGAAAAAAAAAAAAAAGGTTTTTGAAGGACATCCTGGAAACTCAGCTCCTGGTCTAAGCATGTATTATTGTGAATAAGTAAAGTACTGTATAAATTCTGAAAGAATTAGTTGAGCCTTCTTGGTTTGACTTTTAGGAAACTCACTCTTTCAACAAATAACTATTGACCTATTATGGGTTTTGCATGTTCTAAGGTTATATCTGTCAACAAAACAAATAAAGATCTCTGCTCTAATGGAGCTTACATTCTAGTGGGGGCAGAGGGAAATCAAAAATAAATATAAATATAACAAATAAATAAATTATATTGTGTGATTGAACGTGATGGGTGCTATGGGGAAAAAGAGAAGACCGGAAAAAGGGACAGCAGTAGTATATATGGGGGCTGGGCCGTGTGCAATAATTTTTTTTTTTTTTTGCTGTACGCGGGCCTCTTACTGTTGCGGCCTCTCCCGTTGCGGAGCACAGGCTCCGGACACGCAGGCTCAGCAGCCATGGCTCACAGGCCCAGCCGCTCCACGGCATGTGGGATCCTCCCGGACCAGGGCACGAACCCGTGTCCCCTGCATCGGCAGGCGGACTCTCAACCACTGCGCCACTAGGGAAGCCCTGGCCGTGTGCAATTTTAAGTAAGGTGAACCAAGCAAACCTCACTGAGATGGTATGGTGGAGCAAAGATGAAGGAGATGAGGGAGCAAAGCATGAGGACGTTGGGGTAAAAGCATCGCAGGCAGAGGGAACAGTGTGAAGGTGGAACCTGTCTAGATGTTCAAACAGCATCCAGAGGTGAGTTGACAAAAGCAGTAACTGGCAGGGAGAGACTTAGAAGATGAGGTCAGGAAGGCAAGGGTGGTGATGGGTGGGGAGGAGTGCAAATAATATAAGACTTTGACTTGGACTTTGAAAGAAATGGGGAGCTATTGCAGACATCTGAGCAGAAGAATGACATGATCTGTCTCATGTATTAGAAGAATCATTCTTCACTGCTGTGTGAATAGGCTCTGGGTGGGCAAGGGCAGAGCAGGGAGAAGAGTTAGAAGGCTAACACAGTAATCCAACGAGAGAACATAGTGCCTTAGACCAGAATGAAGCAGTGGAGGTAGTGATGAGAAGTGGTGCTCTGGAGCTGGCTTGTTCCAGCTCTTGAGACCGATTGCTGTATTTTTAGGAAATTTGCAAGCTAACTGCTAAAAATGCCATTATTAAAAATTAAATTATATAAAGTTACAATTAGATATGTTATATTGCAAACTAAAGTATTAAATGCCCCAAACTTATCACTTATTTTTACCTACTTATTTTACTATAATTGTTTATTATTATCTCTGCTCTTGAGGTTGTTTACACTTGTGCTATCCACATGGTGAAGATAGTCTGAAATGGGGAGCTGCTGTGCATCTCTTCCCAATTCTGTATTCAGTGACGCTGCATATGGAGTTTGTCAGCCATGGTGGGAGTACTGACACCACAGAAATGGACAACTGCTATGAATCGGGGTTCATTTGTAAAGACAGCAGGTTGTTAAACACTGGCCAGCACACCACTGCTTTGTGCCTTCCCAACCAAAACTAGGAATGTGTACCAATGCCCTGTCCAAAGTTTTCAGGTTCCCTCACTTTTATCATGTCCTCAACCACAGAGGAAAAAAGCTTAATAAAGAGGTTAAATTGGTATTGTTAATGTTACAACAAGATAAAGGTAACATATTTCACTTAAGCTTCATACCATTAACACGTTTAGTTACGAAAAATCACCCTACCTGCGATTGGATCTTTAATGCTGGCCCCAGCTTTAAGCCCATAGTGCTTCGAAGATGCCCCTCTGTGAGTAATGGCAAAGTTTCTCCATCAATTGCATGATCTTTAAACACCTTATTAAACACAAAAGATGTCAGCTTTGTTTAAATGTCTTTTTTTTAAGACCTTGTTTTATATATAGATTTTTAGCTTTGGAGGAAACCTTAAGACTGCTTGAGGATGACACCAAAAATCATAACATTTCTTATTTTCAGTTACCCTCTTTTCTGTGTTCCAATAGCATGTTGTTTGTAGTCTTTAACAACCCTTGGAGTACATTCTAATTCTCTGTATATAGAATGCAATTCCAACCTGGAATAGTTATTATTTGAGGGCAAGCCCATGTTTTACTCACCAACGTACCTGTAATGCAGTGCCTGGCCCATGACAGAAGATATGCAATAATCCTTGCTGGACAAATCAATGAATGGACAAATAGTATGAGTGAAGGGATGTGGGTAAAAACCATTTCAGGCAAATTTCAGACTCTCACATTTACAGACTCAGTGCCTCTGTCCACTGCCTTAGATGAGTGGTAAAGGGAGAAGAGGAAAACTCAGGTGAGAGCTGTCACACTGGACATATTTGTTCTGACTGTGTAGTGGATGTCACCATGCCTTCCATTCTTCCAGAAACTAGGAAGGCTGCTGGTGGACAAAGTTTCCAGGCAGAGAAGGAGAGGGACAGAAAACACTAGGCAGACTGGTAGTACTGTAACGTTATGGTCTCCAACTTCAAACTGCCTGGCAATCTTACATACATGGATGAGCTTTCTTTTCTTTCCATTTCAAGCTTTCTTCACACTCAAACTTCAGAACCCACAGAATCCCCCCTCATTTTCAGCAGATCATGTAACTTCCTACTTAAAACAAACAAACCAGTAGATAAGAACTTCCTCTAATTCTGCCCAAACCAACCTAAAAGCTTACATTTTCTTCCTCTGTACTGATACAGGGGGAGAGTGGCCCCTCACTCTTTGAAGGCACTCTTTCCACATAGGCTAAGTGTCTGCACCCTTCCCACCTCCAGGCCCTGCACAATACATAATCCCCTGTCTCATCGTCAGTCTCCTCTTTGGCTGGCTCTTTCCCAGTGGGCTTTAAGCAAGTCTCCACCATCATTATACAAGCCATAATGATGAAAATACAGAAACGCTTCCTCACTCCATCTCTATACCCTGCCCCAGGTCTCTCATCCCCTTCACCGCCCAATTTCTCAAGAGTTTTGATGCTCCCTGTTTCCATGTTCTTACTTCCCAGTCATTCCTCAGTCTCAAGGAGTCTGACTTCCACCCTCACAAGTCCATTAAACCTGCTCTCCTCTGGGTCCCTGGTGACTCTACCATACGTGTAGATATTTTTCAGTCCTTGTATCTCTTACACTCCTGGCTGCATTTGACACTGTTGACTACTCCTTCAAGAAAATGCACTTCCTGAGGCTTCTCCCTCCTGGGGACCCTCTGCCCTCTCTTTTGCTGTCACCTTTGTGACTACTGTTTCTTTGTCCATCCTTACGTGTTAGAGTCCCTTAGGCTTCTGACCCAGGTCCTCTTTGGTCTTCTGGATTCATCTCAGTCTTCTCTTGGCTTCAGTGAGTGTCTCTGTATACTAAAGGCTCCCTAATGTATATCTTTAACTTAGAAGCTGAATCGTGCCAATTCTGCCTCTTAGGTAGAATTCTTACCTGTCCACCCCACTGCTTCTACCCTGGATCAAACTCCATTATTGCTCATCTGAGAAGGCTTCCCCACTAGTCTTGCCTCTTTTAAACAATTTTCATAAAAGCAACTTGAGCGGCCTTTCTGAAACATAAAGCTAAGCACGCCACTCCTCCTTAAAACCTAGACTGTTTCCGGGATGAAGTCACAATCCTTCAAGTCTCTGTGGCCTGGCCCCTTCAGCCTCTTCAGTCCCCTATCCTGCCATCCTCACCTTTCCCACCTTGGCCCTGGCCTCTGGCCACTAAAAATTATTCTCAAATCCCAACCATGTTAAGTTCTCTCTGGCTTCTGGTCCCCACCTGGAAATTCCTCCTTTGCCTCCCTCTCACCTTGTTCCCCCTCAGGTGGTAAACTCCTCACTGTCAGGTCTCACTTTCGATGCCTCTTCCTCTAGGAAACCGTAAGGCCCTCCTATGTGTTCCAACCACGCCCTGTAGCTGCCCTCTCCAGCATGGTCATGCTGATGTGGAATCCCTTACGGTGCCCCTCTTCTGGACTACAAGCTCCATGAGAAGAGGAACCATATTTGTCCCATTTCCACTGAGTGTTCCGTGCCTTGGAGGGCATGCCTCAGGACCAGCAGAAGATTAGATTCTTCTTGGGAAACTTCTGTACCAGGCACTTTGTGTTCTAACAGATTTTAGTTATTTACAAACTATATTTATTAAGTAATTATTTCTTTTCCTATTTTAACGGATCAAATTGTAGAATGGCTAATATAAGTAACTTAATTTGGGCCAAAGCAAAAAAGTGGACACTCTGGGTTAGTCTATGTAGCCTTATTTTGGGGAAATGTATGATATTTCTTAGGTTGTTTGTTGTTTTGAAATATCTTGAATAACTTAAGCATACCTTCTACCACCTTTGAGAATTCCTAGGGCCCCAGGTACCCTTGGCCGAAAATCATACGGCCCAGTATCCTCAATGTAGAGTAATTATAATGGAAAGAGCTAGATTTGTAGTCACACACACATTTTTTTAAGCAGTCCTCTAGCCACCTTGAAGTTCAGCTTTACTCAGCTGCAAAATAGAGTTAATATCTCCTTTGAAGAAGTATGGTGTAGATTAAATTTAAAAGACAATCTAAATAATTTACTTAGTACTGTGCCTGGCACACAGTCTGTTGCCAATAAAGAGTAGGCGCTATTATTATGGTTTTTTGTAAATGAGAGAACCAACATAGAAAAGGTTAAGTGAGTTGCCCAAAAAGCATAGCTTGCCTGTTAGAGAACTTGTAAAATAATGTATAGTTCGTGATTCTGATCCAGAATTTTCCCTGCTTAACCCCACTGCCAATCAGAAAAAGGAGTGCTGATAAGAATAGTTACCTATATTTATGGTAGAAAATTTACCTAATTTCTCTCTCCTTTGTAGAGATTCCAGTGAGCAGTGAAGGGACCATGAGAGAGCATCCAAAGAAGGAGAAATCACAGAGATAAATTTTCACACAGAGGTAGGCTGGCACCCAGGGCCTGAAATGCATGAGGGCCTAACCGTCAGTCATGGTGGATGGACCCTGGGCCTGAGGCAAGGATGCAGAACATGCCTCTGTCACTCAGAAGATATCCTCACTTCATTCTCATGAGAGCAGTTTGGGCCAAGTGCATGATGTAAATATGCATGTATTTTTAATAATTTCATTTATTTTTAGAGAGAATACTTTAACTGCTGACTTATTTGAACTAGTCATTGACTTTGAACAAAAAAAAAATGTGTTACACGGTATCCTGGATGTCCCTAAATGGCTGAACCACCCATCCTCTCTTCACATCTATTTAAAAGATTTCATTTGCAAGGGGCTTTGGATTTTCACTGCGGTTATTTTTTCCTGAATTTCCTTTTTCTACCTGCAGAAGGTGGGTGGTTGGAGGGTGCTGCACCTAAGGCAGAGGTGAGGAAGAAGAGGACAGAGAAGGGGACAGGGGGTGTGGCCCTGAGTAGTCCCAGGGGCTGTGAGGAAAAGCGGATGGCACATTGCAGACAAGGGTTCCTGTGAGAGCTGTGCAGAAGCAGCGCTGCTTCAGAGCTTGCTGCGCTCAGGGGGCACCCAGCTGCATCCAGGGGGTCCCCCACTTCTGTACAGAGCACCGTCACTGAACACAGCCTGGCCATGCCCAGCAGAGTAGTGGCATCCTTGCTGTCGAGGTCACCAGCAACTGTTAGGAGGGGAACTGACTTTAGTGAGGAAACAGGACTTGACCCTAAACACATCTGAGAAACACCTAGAAATAACGGTACCACTTCTTGGGGTGGGGAAGGAAGCACCAACATCCTGTTGGTGAGAGATAATTGAGTCAGCAAAGTTTGGGGTCTTCGTGTTTATGTGACTTCTTTATACCCATAAGGGGACATCTGGGATTATAAAGTATAAAATGCATGTAACATTATTTATTACAAGAGTGGTTATTATAAACTGCATTTTTATGACTGTGAATCACTGACTGATTAAAAATAGTGAGTTCAAACAGATTCAATCCATCAGAAGTCAGTAATCAAATGTGCGTTATACATGGCGTTGCTTCTTTCTGATTATCAGAATTTGGTAACTTCACTGTACCACTTGAAAAGTGGCATAGACACAGTTAAAAAGTGACTTACTCACGGTTAATGACTAGTAATAAAATAATAAGGTTATACTCATTGAGTAGGAAAAAAAGAACAAAATTTTTTAGCAGGTATGCAAAAAGAAAAAGTAGGTGACTTGAAGAATACAACTTGCCTCATAAGTAAGTTGAGATTCTGCTTTCTCTAGAAGCCTCTGAGGTAATGATGAAATTAGAATCTACTGAGTGCTAGGCACTCATTTATGCTTACAACAATCCTTTGAAAATGTATTATACTATTATCCTCATTTTACAGATGAAAAAACTGAGACACCAAGGAAGGAGGCAATTTGTCCTAGGTTACATGTCCAGAAAGTGGAAAAGCCAGGATTTGAACTTGTACTTTCTGGTTTCATAAGCCATACTCTTAATCACTACTCTATATGACTTTTCCATTGGTCCAATAAAAAGAACAAAGGAAGAAAAAGAGAAAGGAAAAGAAAGAAAGAAAGAAAGAAAGAAAGAAAGAAAGAAAGAAAGGAAGGAAGGAAGAAATGAAAATTAAAAAAAAAATTAACAGCATTACACTGAAGAAAATATCACAAAATGAGATCTGAAAAAAATTATCTCTAACATCAGTTACTTATGATGTAGTTAAATCATAATGTCCTTTTCTTGCTTTCTTTTACTTTAAAATATAAACCAAAGATAGTGATACCAGATATAGTAGGCACATTGTTGCTTGGAATTGTGTTATTAAATCACTTGAAAAAGTAAACTATATGCATGAAAATGTAGCACAGACATAAACTTCAAAAACTTGGCAACCCACCATTTTTATCTGCAATTTTCCCATATAAGTGAGGCTAGTTTTACTTTTCAACTGTCCTGATAGTTCATTATAATTTAAAAAATAGTATTTATCTACCAGATTAAATTATGTGTAGGCATTTTTATATATTGCCCCAGCATAAAAATGGAATTTTAAAATAGTTAATTTCCTACTTTTCAGATGTATTTCCTTCTTGTCCTTTTTAGAATAAAGTATATATTTCTGTTATGTATGATGAGTAGGCCTAAAACTTCTGATACAGAAGTACATGCCTCCAAATGTTTGCTAAATGGATGAGTAGGGAATATAGTAGATACCTCTCATTCTTCTTGGGTGTTTGGCCTCTGAACCTCCTAATTTTGGGAGAATTCCACATCTCAGGAGCCTTGATGGGACAGAAACTAAAGCCAGACACTGGCTTTCCCAGCCTCCCCTGAGGCTGTGGCGGGCACATGACCCAAGCTCCACCAGTCAGAGGCTTCTGTTCCAGAGGAGCCAATGACATACAAAGGGAGAGATTATTAGGAATGCTCTCTGGGGTCAAAATCAAGTTCAACAGAACTCATTATGAAGAAAGTATATTTCAAAGTGTCTAACTTTTAAGAAAATACTTAAATGTTGCATCACCTGAGCATAGTCTGAACAACCTGGAAGGCCACTAATGAAGTTGTACACGTCATTCACGGTCCATTTCTGAATATCTTCATCCAAAGATAGATTTTCCTTGATTGTAAGAAGCACATGTGTTCCTTTAAAACAAAAAGAAAATTATTTTGTGGGAAAAGGGAAAAGGGGGAAGCTAAGAGTACAGTTTCATGTATCATTACATTCATTTCCTGATGTTCTATTACCACAGAGCAGTCCCTTTAATCTACACGTAACCCCCTTAAAAGACAGAGTTACTGAGAGAGGATTTCTTAAAGAGCTTAGCTACCTTCTTTCTTTTCTTCCTCTAAAGGATCTTTAATGACAACCTTATCATAAATAAAAACAAAGTTCCAGCTTATCTCAGATTCCAATAGAAATACCCTGTGGATTTCATTCTCCAGATTAATACTACCATGGTTCTATGATGTTACATGATTTATCATGCTCTCTAAGCCATGTGAGAATTTAGCTACATCTTCATCAAAATGGCAAATTAATATTTTGTCAAGGAAGCGGTTGGTATGGTGGCCAGATTACACATATCCAAATCCCTGTGTTTTAAAATATTTTTATCTAAAGAAGTTCCAGTTTTAAACTATTTTTTATCTAAAGAAGTTCTTGAAAACTATTCAGTGTGTCTATTTGGGGCAGGGGGTAGTGTGTTAATACTTTTAGGTTAGAGAGTATCATAGCAGTAGTGAGCACTGAAAGAGCTTCTGTTTGTTTATTTTTCTACACTTAAATACAGGGGAGATTGAATTCATACTTTTAAGCAAGAAGTCCCTCTGTTTTGTGTTGAAGAGATTAGATTAAATTAAAAATTAAATTAAAATGTTAATTAAAAATTCTAGTAGGCTTTCCCATCCTTCTTCATATTTACCTTCCTAGCCTTTGCTGAAAATTCTCTATATAGCAATATATAAACAGAGATACACTGCACTGTTATGGCTGATTGGAACTAATGTAATAAATTTTTCAAGAGGAGGTAATTCTAAGTAGGATTAAGAAAAAGGAGGATAAAAAGAAACACAGTGGTTACAGCTCACCATGTAATAACTTCAGGGACTCGATGACCTGCAGTTTATGAGGATTAGCCCCTGGACACCTACCTGGCAGAGATGGTCGAGGAACTGGAGGGTAAACCCCATTCTTTTCACCACAGGCTGCCAAAACCTGCTCTGAAGCCTTCTCTTTCCCACTGTCCGAGGCCTTTTCTTCCAGGGGAGTGCCATGAGCTCCCCAGGGTTTTCCATGGCTGTGCTCCAGCTCTCCAAAGGTGTGAGCAAGAGCTGTAGATGTCTTTTCTTTGGTTTCACCCAACTTGTGATTGTTGACAGTGTCAGTTTCTGGGTCTTTTGCATACTCATTCTCTTCACAGGGAATTGCATGGGTTTGGCCTAGGGGCTTTTCTTCTACTCGACTTTTAGAATTCTCGGTGTCACTGTCTAGAACTTTCTGATTCCCTGTACCTCTCCTGAGACGACGATATTTCTGCCCCCAGCTCTCTAGAAAGCGCGGACCAGTTGCCACTAGCAAGGGGTTTCCCTGAAGGTTTCTCAGGGCGCTTCTGTGAGCATGCAGGTCACTGGCAGGGAGCATGCTCCTGCCATGGTTGGTGGCTGGGCCAGCTGGGATACTGAAGCCATAGAGGAATGGTATCCCTAGGCCTGCTAGTCCCTTGGAATTAACTTTTTCTATTCTCCTTTGTTGGTAAATGGCATGCATTTCCATTTCCATCCTAAAAACAAAACAATATATTTTATAAACACAAGAAAACCATTAGAAATATCATTTTAATGGCCCTCTGCCTTCCCTATTGTAGCACCTCTGCTTTTCTTGTGAGTCCTTATGCTACTTATCTGCAGTCTGTTAGGTGTAAACATGAATCCCCCAAAGAGCCACTGGGAAGGAGAGTTTGGAGTAAGATCAGAGGTGAAGGGTTTGGCTGAATCTCACAATGGAAGTCTAAGGCCAGTCTTTGGAGCGTTGTCTCTAATGGGTATGGCAATCGTAGCAGGAATGGGGAGAATGCAGCACAGCATAGCTTCTTGCCAGAGATTAATCCTCAAAGAAGTTAAAGTTTTGGGAAGAAGTTTTTAAACCTTACAGTACAATTTTAGTGAGACTCAAGAAACACAGAAGTCTCAACTGTTAAAATTAATGCCAGTGGTAAGGGTTGGGGAAGGGAGAAGGGGGGAAAACTTGCTGGTATTTTTGCTTACTTTACTTTGCTTATTGGTCATCACCTGGACCCCTTAATGTTCAGCGATGAAAAAGCTGACTGATGCTTTCTCTTGCCCACAGCAATACCCTAGTCATCACTGCTGTGTGTTTCTTTCTCCTGGCTGTTGAAGGCCACTTTTAGGTTGACAGGGGGCTGTCTGGGCTCTAATGGCATAGTTTGAAGTGGGATTGGCAAGCTTGGCTCCTATCTTTGGGCAGAACTGAAGTCATTTAAGACAGAAATGCCAGTATGAATTTCAAAGGAATCACAGCTAGGCATTTTAATTATGAGACATTGACAAGCTACTGTGATCTGTAGACTTGGCTTCACTGTGTAATTTCTAATCTTGTTTTTATCCTTAAACAACCTGTGTACATGTTTGTATATGTTTCTTTTTGTAATGTTCCTGGAATACTTTTTGAAAGTAATCAGTGTTTGTGTGTGTGTGTGTGTGTGTGTGTGTGTATATATATATATATCAGTGAACACATATACACAAATATAACAATATATACAAAATACACAAATACAATAAATGAATGAATATATAGAAAAGTATATATATAACAAATGAATAAATAAGTGAATGAATAGAAAATAAAACAACATTGTTACATTACCTGGCAGTATGCTGCCTTTGAATCATTTCATTCCTTCTAGCCATTGCCTTTATGGATTCAGGTGGCAAAATGCCCCAACCTTAAACAAGAAAACCACCATCCCACCCCACAAACAAATTAACAATATCCACTTGAAAATAATGAAAGAAAATATAATGATTTAAAACAGTATCTGCAAAAAACCACCAACTGAGCACAGTGTTGGAAATGGTATCAGTTCATGGCTGTTCAGAATCTTAGAGTCACTTTGGTGATGGCATGATAACACCAGATAATTTTTTTTTTACTGCTGCGGCTTGCGGGATCTTATTTCCCTCACCAGGGATCGACCCCAGGGCCCTGGCAGTGAAAGCACCGAGTTCAAACCACTGGACTGCCAGGGAATTCCCCAGATAATTTTTTTTCTTTAAGTATGGGTCTCATGACTGGCAATGTTTCCCTACCATACTTCAAAAGGAAAAAGATGAAATTATCTGTGGATCTCTTGATCACTTGCTTTTTAAGTAAATATTGATAATTTTTTTTTGGAAGAAAAGAATTAACTGACCTTAAAAAAAGAAGTAACTAAGTGCTTCTTTATGCACTGAAATCCCTGGAAATAAATACAGTGTTTTAAGTGGATAAAATATGAAGTTCTCTACGTGGACTTTTGGGTGTAGCTGAGGAAAATACTTTTTACAAAACAATTTCAATGGAGTTGAACAGCAATTACATTCTTGTGTCAACCTTCCAATATGTCTTAAGATAATGACAGCATCGTCAGAATTCAAGGCTCTATTCTTGCCTGGTAACTTCATGCTTATATTGATTTTTTCTTTCTCTGGACTCCTAATGTACTTAGAGTCTATGCTGGTGCTTCTCAAATCATCCCTTGGTGAAGGACTATATTTTTCTTTTAAAATTTCCGACCCATCATGGACCAATACTTTCAGAAAATACATAAAATGACATTTTAGAAAATTGAAATGAAAGCAAGAACAAGTACAAGCACAATTTAAAATGATTAGATAATAGACATAAAATTACCCTGTCAAGCTGCTGTGAAAGTTTCTAAGCCTTACTCTCTGTTTATGCATTTATTTCTACAAACACTTCTCAGACCAGCATAGGTCTACAGACCACACTGTAACAATAACAGATGCACAAATTATACTTATTACAGAGTTTTGTTCAATGATAGTTTTACGTGTGTAAATCTCTTCTCCCCAACAAGAGGGCAAGTATCATGAAGGCTAGAACTGTTTTTATACTTGCCTTGTACCAAGCTAGCAGAGCTCGTTAAACTCCTATTAATAATAACCTATCTTGAAATACACCATACTGTATCTATTTTTATGAGATTCTCTCTCAGTTTTAAAATTCAGAGGTTAGATGACATGGCCTCTAAAAATCCTTCTGACTCTAAAGCTCTATGTTTTTATAGTTCAGGGCCTTTGAGATATTCTCCTTGAGACAGCTGGCATGCATAAGACTGCCAACCCATGGGGTAATGCCCAAGGATGCAGAGAACGTCCATGTAAGATCAGTGTAGAGGGCACAATTCTCATTACCTGGATTTTAGCACCCTATGAAATGTGGACTCATCAAACCTATTTCAAGTTTCTTTCTCTTTCCCAAATAGTTGACATCAAACTTAGTGCTAGTCCTGTTGTAATAATCCACTCCCTACCTAACATCCCAAAGTTTGAAACAGATCCTTGTCTTAATCCCTATTTTGCCAACTTACTTAGTAGCTCGGTTTCTACAGGACTGAGGCCCTACCTTGCCCTTGCTTACGCTCTTACACGTCAGCCTTGAGGTGAGAGACTGACTACTCTGTTCCTGGGACAGGTTGTCAACCTGCCTCTTTGTATCCAACTATTGGCAGTTTCTGGATTCTTCATCACTAAGAAGCTCTTTCTGAGTCAGCAATGCAGCTATTTCACTGGTCTGCTTAATTGCTGCCTGTAACTTCGGGCTATAGATTTAACTGGGTTCTTGCTGCCAGATGGGGCTACCATCCAGGTTCAGCTGATGGGCCTGTCACACTCCAGTGGGTGTGTCTAGTTTCAGACCTGGCCCCTGCTCAATCTCATCGAAGTGGATCCACATGCACTGTGGCAGACAACATGCTTAAATCCAGGCAGGCCGGTGTCTTCACTGGCCCTGGCACCAATCCCATTTCTTTCTGTCTCAGGCTTTTCACTCACATTGTTCATATCTAGTGGGTTGGTCAAAAAGTTCATTTGGGTTTTCCTGTAACATGGAAAACTCGAATGAACTTTTTGGCTAACTCAATATTAAGAGTTGTTGGAATTGGAGAGCAGGGACAAACAGAAACTCACTGAATATAGTTTTGGGGAGATAAGATGCATCCATCTGATCTTCAATATTGTGAGGAAATGATCACCTCTTATTCCCTCTTGAGCCCCCTACACTCATGTTTTTACTGACACCACTCTGCTGAAATTGCTCTTATTGAGATCATCAATGACCTCCACAAAGCTATATCTAATCATATATTCTTGGTCCTCATCTTACTTGATCTTTGAGTGGCATACTTGACACAGTTGCTCACTCTTTCCTTAAAACACTTTCTTCCCTTGGTTTCCAGGCCTCTGTCCTCTCCTGGGTTTCCTCCCACCTCAGTGGTTGCTTTTTCTATATCTCCATTGATTTTCTGGACCCTGTTGGTATGTCCCAGGGATCATCCTTTTAATTTCTAACTCATCCTTTTAACTCACTCTATGGATGATCTCATCTAGTCTCATATATCCTGATGACTTCCAAAATTATATCTCCATGTTGTCTCCAGAAGTCCTCCCTGGACTTCAGCTGCCTTCCACACATCCCCCATTGATTGTCTATTAGGCATCTCAAATGCCTAGGATATCGCTCCCGCACCAAGAACCCTTGCTTTCATGATCTTCCTCAACTCAGTGAAGAGCAACTCCACCTTTCCCATTTCTCAGCCATAATTTCTGAGGTCATCCTTAACACCTCTCCTCTTTTCACATCTCATATCTAAACTCTGAGAAAATCTTGTTGTTTCTACCTTCAAAGTATTTACAGAATCCAGCCACTTCTTACTATTCCTACTGTCACCACGCAGGGCCAATCCATCATAATCTTTTGACTATTCTAATAGCCCATTAACTCCCATCAGTTTAACTCCAGAACTTTAATCCTATCAAGTTTGTCCCCAACACAGCAGCAGAGTGATCCTGGTAAAATGTAAGTCAGACCAGGTCATTCCTTTGCTCAAACTCCTCAAAAGCTTTCCCTCTTCCCCAGAATAAAAGGCAGGTCCTCACTATGACCTATCAGGCCATACGTAAACTGCCCCAGGGCCTTTAACTCTCAGACCTCATCTCCTCATGACCTCATCAGTTCCCGCCTGTAAGATAAGACAGATAGTAATTGCAGATTTTCATGTTATTCATCAGTAAATTGATGGTTGGAGGAGTTAAGCGACTTACACTTGGTTATGCAGTGGTGGAACCATGATTTAAACCTAGGTAGTAACTGTAGAAACTACAAGTATAATCACCATACAGTTTTGCCTCTAAAATTTGCCAGTAAATTTGATGGCAAGCTTAATGCAGCAATCCAGTTCACAGGGGCTCCACAGACGAGAGCCATCTGTTGCTCATACCTGAGTAGACATGACTGGACAGCACGTGCGGCGTATGTACATTTGGTAGAGCAGAGAATCCAAATTGGGAAGGAGCACAAAACTGTCTTGGGTCAGTTGGAGCTACAGTGAGAGGCAATAAATCTCTAGGGAAAAAGATACAAATTAGGTAAAATGAAAATGGAATTGGACAAAATTTCCATTGCATAGGCAGTGAGGTTTTTTTTATTGCCATATGGGATTCTATCATCTCTTCCCAAAATGAAGTACAGAAGTCCTGCGGTCTCTATTGGCTTAAACAGAAATATGATGAGAAAGCTTAGGAGGAAGGGTTCTTACTAAGGAAGGACTAACTCAGCTGCCGACACAACAGAGAAATCAGGAAAGGGAAGTTTTAGGGATGTCAGGAAAAAAAAAAAGATCCAATCAAATCAGTACCAATGTCTGATTTTCCATTCTTGACCACAACATTCTTTTCTCATTTGATAAACATACTGTGGCTTGAGTTTTGCCATCTGGGATCAGTGACTACCTGGGTGGACAATTTATTTCTCCAAACTTCAGTAGTCTCTAGAAGCCCAACTCTTTTGTTCATGCTCCATGAACAAGCATAAATACTGAATTTTTCTTTCTCCTCGGAATGTCAGACTATATCAATATATCCAAAAGAAGACAGAAAACTGCCAGAGTGTACAATCAAAATACTGATAACTTCACTTTTATTGCAAAGAAAGAATTGCTCTATCACAGGAAATCCAGGATATCCAATTGTTATGGACTGAATTGTGCTCCTAACCCCTGCCCCGCCATGTGACTGTTTTTGGAGCTAGGGCCTAGGGGGTAATTAAAGTTAAATGAAGTCATAAGGGTGGGACCCCAGTAGGACTGGTGTTCTTATAAGAAGAGGAAGAGACACCAGAAGTGCTTGCACACAGAGAAAAAAGCATGTGAAGACACAGAGAAAAAGGCAGCCAAGTCTGCAAGCCAAGGAGAGAAGCCTCAGGAGAAACAAAACCTGCCAGTACCTTCATCTAGGACTTTCAGCCTCCAAAACTGTGAGAAATAAAATTAAGCCACCCAGTCTGTGGTATTTTGCTACCACAGCCCTAGCAGACTACATCCACGTTTGCACCTATGCAATGCCTGTCACATAGAAAGTGCTTGTTAGCTATTTGCTGAGTGAGGATGTCAAGCAGGCCTCAAAGGGGAAGTGATGAGAAGTTTGTTGAAGATGTGGCTGGCAGATTTACTGCACCACAGTTCCCTGAAATAACATTAGACAATAAAACAACACTGGGATGAACAGCATTTGAAACCTTAATAATATCCATTTTCTCCTTTGACTGGAATATCGTATTGAAGAGAAATACCTATCCACACTTGGAGGTTCAAATGGTGAGGGAACCAGTGGAATCCTCTGATGCCCTGATGCTGTCAATAAAGGGTTCACGGCCATCATTGGATTTATCATCAATATCTCTCGCCACTGATGGAGTTCTAAAAAAAAAAACGGATAGATATGTCAATAAATACCTCTACTTTTTGTGAACTATTTGAATTCTTCTTGAACACGATGAACACCTTTTGTATTTTCCCAACACTTGGGAAGACTAACTACAGCAAGATTTCAGTTACACAAAAACCCCTCCATTGTAAGTACCCAGATACAGTTGTAGAACTCCGTGTGCCTTTGGAATTTGTTGGAGAGTCCACAGGTAATACCATACCACACTACAAGCAACACTAATAAAATTAAACCAGTTTTGCAAGATTCCAGAAATACCATCTTCTTTTATTACAATTTATTTTGATGTTTATATTTCCAGAAGTACAAATGCATGTATGCTCCCATATGTTAAATTTTTGGAAAAATATTCCTAGTTAGTTGATAAGATTAAAACAGAAAAGAGGAAAATATTCCTAATGGCCCAAAATACATCTAATTAAAGTGAATACAGGCTGACTGCATGTGTCTAATTAGAACAAGTGACCAAGTTATATCCAAACATACATAAACACAAGCATTCATAACTTTATCTAGAACCTAGTGATCAGAAAAAGGGACCATTATAAAAGGGGTAAAATTTTGTCTTATATTTTATTAATTATTAACATATTTTGAATTTTAAATATTAAATGAGTGTTAGTCAAACAGGTCACTTTAGCTTCTTCATCCTCAATAGTTACTTTAAAAAAAAATTGAGATAACTACAACTACGTTTGAAAAAAAAAGGAAATCAGGAAGAAAATGTTCTGCTTTTCAAAGTAGTGTTTTTTTTCTTTCTCGTGTGCATATTTGATTTAATTTTTAAAAGTTAATACAGGGGCTTCCCTGGTGGCACAGTGGTTGAGAGTCCGCCTGCCGATGCAGGGGACGCAGGTTCGTGCCCCGGTCCGGGAGGATCCCACGTGCCACGGAGCTGCTGGGCCCGTGAGCCGTGGCCGCTGGGACTGCGCGTCCGGAGCCTGTGCTCCGCAGTGGGAGAGGCCACAGCGGTGACAGGCCCGCGTAATGCAAAAACAAAAACAAAAACAAAAAAACAAAAAAAAAGAGTTAATACATTCATATGGTTCCAAAACTAAAAATATAATGGTATTTAAATAAGCAGTCACTTCTTTAGCTTCTTTTCCAGGCCTAAACCTACTGATCAACTTCAAAATTCAAGTCCACAGGTCACCTATCATTGGCTTTCACCATTCATATACATTTTTTTAAAGTTTTTAATGTGGATTTATTTTCACTATTTCTGTGAGGTCAATGTAATTTCTTCTCTGATAGTGGCCTCAGAGTAGTGACCAGTCAGAATCAGGATAAAAATATTTGCCAGATGCCTACCAGCCAGGGTGAGATGCCAAGAAAGAACTCAGGCCAGGTGTGTCAGCTGTGGGATTGCATCTCTGGCGAGGACACTGCTCCTTGGCTTAGAACCTCAGGTCCTCCGCATCTGAGATGTGGTGCACAGCCACCTTTTTTCACCTCGTCTATTACACAACAGAACAGTGTGGGACACGATGTGGTGTTTCCTTTTGAAACACTGTTGAACTTTGAGTTGTGTCATGAATTGACAGTCTCTGGTAGAAGTTTGAACTTACCTATGAGAGAGATAGAAACTTTGAAGCTGTGATATATAGTGCTCATCTTGCATTTTATGTGATGCCTGAAACAAATCTGCAGGAAGGAGAAGGAAGAAAAGGAGTGCAGAATCCCTCCAGAGCAAACATTGCCTAGAGGCTGACCACCCCGCTACTTCACACGTCACCATAGGGAAGTGCCATGGAGATTACTCACCAAAGTGGATGAGACTATCTTACTTTGGGATTCCTCCAAAGCAGGCCTGAGACAAGGACTTGAATGAAGGTAATTTATTTGGGAGGTAATCCCAGGAAGCCCACATGAGGAAGTGGGTGAGACCAGGAAGGGAAAAAAGCCAATAAGATGTGAGATAATCTGTGAGTTACCACTATGGACAACCTTCTGAGGACCCTCTAAGAAAACCTGGAGTACACACCTCATAATTGTCCCAGTGAAAGACACAGAGCTGGCCATTTACCCATTGATTTCTGTCAGCCACTGGTGGAGGGCACAGTTCTCCCTTGCATCTGGGTTATGCCGGAGCTAGATCCAACAAGCTCCTACAGTGTGGGAGAAAGCCTTCAGTCTGAAGCAGAGAAATACAGGTGCTTGAGATGGGAAATGACCTCTATGGTTGCAGGTGAACTCAGAAAGGGGATATGGGTAAGGCAGCAAGAATTGTTGAGGCCACGTGATTACTTTCTAATGTCATTCCACTAGATAATCGATACAAATGCCTTTCTTCTGGACTACCAGGTTTGCCAGGCATAGGCATATTTCTACGAGGCTCTGTAGGGTCCATGGTCTGCAACAACACAGCTGGATTTTTTTCCACTGTTATTCATGTGTTCAGTGAAATGAGTGGGGGACTTAAGGCTATTGGCCAATGGAGTTGAAGAAATGAGGCATCGGAGACAAGTCTCATCTAATTTACCATTAAAGCCCTCCTTGGTACCATACCTGTTCTGGATTCCATGGTGCTTGAATCTGGCTTTCTTTCTTTTTGCAATGCCAGGGAGATTGAATGTAATCTATAAAATTTTGTTACACTTCTGACATGGTAATTTATTATTTTTAATCAGTCTACCAAATGTTTTCCTAAAATGTAAATTATTCCCAAGTCTACAGAAATGTCCCTATGTCATGAAGGTCCCTGAGGAGGACAATGAGTCATTGGCATCTACCACACCTGAATGTTACAGTTCTGGGCTCCACTTGGCTTCCCTAGTTTCTTTTCATATTTACACCTGTGAGAAAGTGCTTACTTACTTATCACGACATCTACTAGTGCCCAAATTTTCTTAAAAAAAAATTATAGCCCACTGCTATAGACTGACTGTCTCCCCTCAAAACTCGTATGTTGAAACCTAATCCCCAAAGCGATGGTATCTGGAGGTGGGGCGTTTTGGAGGTGATTTAGGTCATGAGTGTGGAGCCCTCATGTATGGAATTAGTACCCTTAGAATAGAGACCGCAGAGAGTTCCCTCAGCCTTTCCTCCACATAGGACACAGTGAGACGAAGGCCATCTATAAACCAGGAAGCAAGTCCTCACCAGACACTGAATCTGCTAGTGCCTTGATCTTGAACTTCCCTGCCTCCAGAATTGTGAGAAATAAATCTCTGTTTATAAGCCACCCAGATTATAGTATTCTGTTATAGCAGCCTGAATGGATGAAGGCAATTTTTAATGTTGTGCCTGTTATCTTTTGAATGTCCCAAATTTTATATATATTTTATAATTACATATATATTAACATCTTTATTGGAGTATAATTGCTTTACAATGGTGTGTTAGTTTCTGCTTTATAACAAAGTGAATCAGCTATACATATACATATGTCCCCATATCCCCTCCCTAACCCACCCCTCTAGGTGGTTGGTCACAAAGCACCGAGCTGATCTCCCTGTGCTATGTAGTTGCTTCCCACTAGCTATCTATTATACATTTGGTAGTGTATATAAGTCCATGCCACTCTCTCACTTCGTCCCAGCTTACCCTGCCCCCTCCCCATGTCCTCAAGTCCAGTCTCTACATCTGTGTCTTTATTCCTGTCCTGCCCTTAGGTTCTTCAGATTTTTTTTTTTTTTAGATTCCATATGTATGTGTTAGCATACGGTATTTGTTTTTCTCTTTCTGACTTACTTCACTCTGTATGACAGACTCTAGGTCCATCCACCTCACTACAAATAACTCAATTTCGTTTCCTTTTATGGCTGAGTAATATTTCATTGTATATATGTGCCACATCTTCTTTATCCATTCATCTGTCGATGGACACTTAGGTTGTTTCCATCTCTGGGCCACTGTAAATAGAGCTGCAGTGAACACTGTGGTACATGACTCTTTTTGAATTATGGTTTTCTCAGGGTATATGCCCAGTAGTGGGATTGCTGGGTCGTATGGTAGTTCTATTTTTAGTTTTTTAAGGAACCTCCATACTGTTCTTTTTTTTTTTTAACAGATTTTATTTTTATGTTCACAGCAAAATTGAGTAGACAGTACAAAGAATTCACACATACCTCTCCCACACACACGTATAGCCTACCCACTATCAACATCCTGCACCAGAGTCTTACATTTGTTACAATGATGAACCTACATTGACACCTCACTATTACTGAAAGGCCACGGGTTACCTTAGGGTTGGTTCACTCTTTGTGTTGTATATTCTTTGGGTTTTGACAAATGTATAATGACATGTACCCACCATTACAGTCCCATACAGAATAGTTTCACTGTCCTAAACCAAATTATATTTTAAAGCAAATATAATCAGACACTTCCAAGGAAGTACTCTGGGGTTGACCAGACCTTTCACTTTGTCAGCTAGGTAGATAAATACTTGAAGCTCCAAATGTATGTTTCTACAAACTCACCGTTTTGGAGTTCCTCAGTCATGGATCAACCCATGAGTCTTTAAACATTAACTTTCGCATTTTCAGGGTATCCTCTTCTACATGTTTAGAAACATGCAGACAATTTTTGAACCAAGGTCACTTTGCTGTGGCAGATGAAATGCTCCTGAGTCAAAGCGTAGACTGGGATATCCGTTCTGAATGCAGAGCGTGTCTGGTGATCCCCAATGCAGGAATGCACTGGTGCTTAGGTTTGCATTCAGGCTGGATTTCTTTGACCTAGGGCTCTGATCCTGGATGCCCAGCACTTTAGGAGGATGAAGATTCCTTAATCTCTGTCTTCAGACTCTTACCCTCAACAAACCCTTCCAGGCAGCACATAGAAGATTTAGCTAGTGCTAATTCTGTCTCAACTGATTAGGGCAATAGTAGTAAGACGTGAACTCCATGAACTTGCCAAACCATGAAACAAAGCCCTTGCCGAATCAGCAGATACTGAGTACTGCTACTATGGAGAACGCTTGCCTGCCTTATGCATCGCAGCCAGGTGCCAATTCCGTTACATTTCTTTACATGGCTTTACTATGACCATTCATTAAAGTCAGTACAATTTCAGTTTGGCCAACCCTGAATTTAAGCAATTGTATATCGAATACTTATTGCACGTATGCTGCATGAATTCTGGGATTATATTCATTAAGATAAATTAATTTTTAAATAACTGCTGTATTTGGTAAGTTTTTACATTTGAAAGGTAGATCAATAGAATTATTTCTATAATTCTGAGAAAAATAAATATAAATTCTTAAAACTAGAGGGAGATATTCTTAAAGGTTTTTAAGTTATAAAACAATCCTTAGTAGCTTCACGTGTTCACTGTTCTAAGTATCCTGTATTAATGTGAGTGCTGAAAAGCATGTTAATGCTAAAGTGTAATTCACTTGTCCTTAAGTATATTTTCAGTGTTTTAAAATAATAAATGGGAAATCTTTTTTTAAATTAGGAAGGCCAAGAGAGCTGCCCCAAAGCATTTCATGATCAAATACTTTTAGCAGAAAAACTAGCTGTGAGAAGAGACGTCACGGCAATTTTTCATTGCTATAGTTAGAAGCGTGAAAAAAGTCCATTTTTATATCCTATAAGAAAAAAGTTTTTAAAAATAATTATATAAATGTTAATTGTATAAAATAAAAATAATTGTATTGATATTCAAAATACATTTGTTAATTGAAATAAAGTTTAAGGTAAGACTAGATGCATAACTGGCATAAAATATTTGACTATTTCTGGGCTTCCCTGGTGGCGCAGTGGTTGGGAGTCCGCCTGCCGATGCAGGGGACACGGGTTCGTGCCCCGGTCTGGGAGGATCCCACATGCCGCAGAGCGGCTGGGCCCGTGAGCCATGGCCGCTAAGCCTGCGCGTCCAGAGCCTGTGCTCCGCAACGGGAGGGGCCACAGCAGTGGGAGGCCCGTGTACCACAAAAAAATATATATATATATTTGACTGTTTCTAATTGTAGATACATGTATTTCCTGAGAAGATTACACAGCAATTCTAAAATTATCCAAGCACTTATCTCAAGTGGAAGAAATAGTTACATTTAAAATATCTTCAACCCAAATGTGCAGCATGGTCATTTATAACAGGACAAATGATATTACTCCTTAAAATCTGAGCAGCTGATATCACCTTCAGCCCCTATCTCACATCTTCTACAAGGCTCTGCCCAATCCTGGTGATTTCATCTTCGTGGGTGCTCGGGTTCTGAGTTTATGCCACTGTGGGCCTCCCAGTCTACTCCCTTAAGCTTTTCCCTCCTCTCTGCTCTACACTGACTCAGAATGCAGTCCACTTCCCTCAATATCCACATAAAACCACTAACACAAGGTAACACGTGTGTGTAGCTGACTTTACCAAGGTCTTGGCCGATTGGGGACGGTGTGTGTCAAATACATCTTAAAATTGAACATCAGACTTTTCCATTGTGAAACAGTCCTTTGGGCAATTTTGACAAATGCAGGCTCTGGCTTCTTGCTCTTTTCTTTCTTTTTTTTTAAACCTTCTCTCAGCTGCTACCCCAATAACTCTAAAGCAATTCTTCCCACTTTATTTTGCAGAGACCACTCTAGCCCCTCTCCCTGAGTCTGCTCTTAGCCTTTCCTCAGTGAGCCTTTGACTCTGGTCTCTTCGTATCTTCCTCCCCAACTCCATCTTTGCTGAGGGTAGGGGAGTTTAGAGATCTCTATTTGTTTGAATTATACCACTAACATCTCACTTTTGAAGGCAGCTAGACTTAATTTTGGTTTTAAATAATAAGCACTTTCTCTGTTATACAAGTACATTATAAATGAGTTAGCACTATAGTGGCAAGCAGTATTGACAACAAAGACAGTTAATACTGAAGCACTTGGTAGTGGCCCTAAAATATATTTCACTTTTACTGAAGGCATATACTTTTGCACTCTTCTAAATGCATCTAAATGCACATTCCCTAGGAAGTGTTGTTGATGACAGATGGCTTGCACGTGCTTCCCTCACCTCCTATTTCTTTTCACTGTGGAAGCTCATTGTCCTCAGATCCACCCATGTCTTCTTAAAATGAAAAGTTCTAGGTCTATCTGCAAGTATTATAATGAAAAGGGATAAGCCTTTGTCATCATTAAGCAAGTAGAAATTACGTAATTTCTTTTCTTCTTGAAATCAACATAATTTAAGTGCTACCACAGTTTGTATACATTGTGTTCACTTTCTTCCAAAGATTGTGAAGCAAAACCCATTATATATAAATCTGTACATAGACTAAAGTGAAATTCTAGCAGTGCTCAATTGAACTGAATTTTAGATATTTCACTTAGATCTTTTTAAAGAAGGAGTGAAGAAATATTAAAATGAGATTTTTTTCATGATTATCATTGATTGTTCCTCAATTTTTTCCCCCATATTTCCTACTCTGTCATTTCATGGTCCATACCTCATGACAAGTTTTTTGCACATAGTTACCTGCAGTAATGGAAGGCCATTAAAGTAAGAAAGGGGAGTAAATGTATAGCTGTAACACACAGAAGCAGGTACTTAATCTATTTAAAGATAATGAAACACTTAATAAATTTATATAACAACTTTGAAATGACTATTTCAAATAATATTCCTTTTACTTTTACTTAAAAAAAACAAACTAAAGCCAGGCAGTATTTACTTATTTGGCAAATAAATCTTTACTCTCTAGTAACTTCAGCCAAATAAGAATTTATTAGCTAACATACTGTTAGTAATGAAGCCGATAAAATTTATAGATAAATCTAAGTATTTCTTTATACATATTTATTTTTCCCAAGTGTATCATGTTTTATAGTATACCCAGTGGTTTGGGGAGGAATGCTGTTGATGTTATTTACACAAGAATAATACAAGAATATTTCCTTATGTCTTCATTTTTCATTAGACCCCTATAGAACCGTATTCCTTTTAAGATAAAATTGTCCCTTTATTTTTATGTGCAAACATGTTTTCTGAAAGTAATTAGCCTCAGTTTGGACAAATCAATGTGTAGATTTGTGTACTTACATCCACTGTGAAGACGTCTTGGTTTAGACATTGCTCATAGAAGAACCATCCAAAGACTTTCTGTCTTTCAATTGCAGAAGCTTCTCTGAATGCAGGCTGAAAAACACATCTGACAACTGTGTTAGACTGTCTTAATTAATTCACCTTGCCTTAAATACGAACTCAACTAAGTTGATTAGTCCTATTTCATGACAGAAACGCTGCCCTCTATATCCTCTACAGATAGGAGAAAAGACGTTAAGCCCCAGGAAAGTGCACCACAGTGTACATAAACCTGTCTCAGAGTTTAGCCTTTACTTTAATCCTTCCTTAGCCTTTAAGATGCTTTGTGGGCATTCAGTTAATGCCACTCTTCAATTTGACACAAAAGTAAAATACTCTGCATATAAGTAATAAGGTTTTCTTTGATAGAAATAGAACTATTTTTTATTTCCAACAGGTTTTGAGTGGAAGAGTTCCTTTTGCAAGTAGGGAAAAAAAGTTATTTTCCACAGAGCTGCAAAATTAAACAAAAGATGGCAGTATATTTAAGGAAGAAGCTTCTAGAATTGACAACTGTACTTTAATTCCTATAGACAGTGAAAGAAACCTTTCATAATCTGTGCGAGAGCTGTGATCCATATAAAAGAGAAAATATGGAATTTTGAAATAGACCTGTTCTATTTACTAAAGAAACAGTTGAAACCCTGAAAAAGAATATCCATATTTTTCTAACAATTTTACTGGTGGAAAGTACGAAATAAGAATACTGTATGAAAAAATTACAGTTGAGTTACAAGTAATGTTTTCGGCTTCTAGTGACCATAACCTGCTGCTTTGTTGACACACATTTTTAGCATTGGATATTGAGGTCATTATAGAAAATACCACATGGGATGTATTGATTGCATTTTAGGGTGATTGTTCATGACGCAGTCATCAACAACAGGGACTTAAAATGACTAACTAACAGACCCAGTCAAGTCCCAGGCCCACCGTGTATGAACTGTACGACCTGGCCAAGGTATTAAACTTCTCTGAGCTTCAGTTTCCTTATCTTGGAAGGGCCTCATAGCGTTTTTCTGAGACGTGAAGGTGACAAAATAGACAAACTACCTGGCTAGTTCCCGCTGAGCGTTAGCCATTGTATTAGATAACTACATGACATGAAGTCCTCTGTTGAGGATCCACGGGAGACAATTTTCTCAGCCCACAGTACCAGGAATAATTGAGTTTTTCCCTGAGAAATCCGGCCAAAACAAAATCTCAAGAATCATGTAACTAGTGATTTATTTTTTTGCATTAACTGCTAGGAAGTTCAGGGCCAAATTTGTGGCCTGCTTTTAAGCATGCATTTTAAAACTAGAAATTATCTATGGCTTCATCTTGTTTTTCCTAACATTATTTTCCTTTTGCCTTGATTTCTTTACTAAAGTGTTTTCTTATTGTATTATATGCATATTTTGAAGTTTCTGCCAACAAATAATAAATGCATATAGATTTTCATCACTCTGGTAGTCTTAAAATTAGAAGAGGGACTTCCCTGGTGGTGCAATGGTTAAGAATCTGCCTGCCAGTGCAGGAGACATGGGTTCAAGCCCTGGTCCGGGAAGATCCCACATGTTGCGGAGCAACTAAGCCCGTGCGCCACAACTACTGAGCCTGTGCTCTAGAGCCCGCAAGCCACAACTACTGAGCCTGTGTGCCACAATTACTGAAGCCCCCGAGCCTAGAGCCTGTGCTCCAGAACAAGAGAAGCCACCACAATGAGAAGCCCTCGCACCACAACGAAGAGTAGCCCCTGCTCGCCGCAACAAGAGAAAGCCCGCACGCAGCAACAAAGACCCAATGCAGCCAAAAACAAATAAATAAATTTTTAAAAAACTTAGAAGAGCTTGTGCCTGAAAGGCTTGTTTATACTTTGTTCAGTGGGAACTTATAAATGCTTTGCTTCTATACATGCAACTTCCTAAAGGGTAATTAGGTTCCCAGCCAAGGCATAAGCACCTGTCTAACAGTGTAATAGCAGTGCTTGTTTCAATATGGAGTTACCATTTATAATTCTTTTTTTCCGGTAGCTTAGTCTCTTCCAAGTTCAATGGTCTCCTTCTGATTTTTTCTTTTTTTATTCTTTGAGATGGCATGGGAGTCCGGGGGTGGACAGCTTGCAGTGTCCTTGTGGTGGAGGAGTTGGGGAAGGAATCTTGGAGAGTACTGAGGGGCCACATACTGCCCTTTGGTTCTCCTGATGCTGCTTCAGGCTGGAGGCTCTGTTGGCTTCCCATGTGGACACCATCTATGGTCTGCTCACCCAGAGTCCCCACCTGCTGACTCAACATCTGACACAGCAGAGCCCCTGAGGCTTGGCTTTCCCTTCCCTGGCTTAGGTGGCCCTCGCCATAGCCCTTGACCACAGAGTTATTTTTGCCCTGGCATTGGTGACCCACCCTAACAAGCTTCCCGGGCAGAGTTTCTGCTACTCTAATGTTGCCTAAGAGGATGCAGGCACTTCCTTCCACACCACTCTGGATTCCTCAGGAAAGCTAACTCAGGCTCTCTCTCTGCCTGGCCTCTTGGCACTCTGAGGTTGTTCCAGGGCACCTTGCTGGGAAGTCTTCTTCCAGGAAACCACACGAGACGTGCGGCAAGCGTGCTTCTGTGCTTAGCTTCCCCTCTACTCATCTAACACTGTTCTCCTCTCCTGGACCCTAGAGTACTCTGGGCGCTCCCAGAATCAAACTAGGCCACTCTCTTCCTGCCTTGCTGGGACTTTCCTGATGCACAACCGTGAGCAGGTCCTCCAGTCCTGGCTCTTGTTATGCTAACCAACAGAGATGATCTGGAATTAAGTTATCCATTCTCTCACCGCAAAGTGTAGTTTTAAGGATAAAAGTCTCAACTAAGTAGATGAAAAAAGGAAGTGTGGGACTCAAAGCCAGACCACCCCAGCCTCTTTGGTGATGGGACTTCTCACACACGTTCCATTCCTGTGGCCGTGAGCCTCATGACTCTGCTGCTGAGGGGTCATAAGTGGCTGCTGGCTTTATAGCTTCACATTTTTGTATCATCTCCATCTATTTAAAAAATATAAAGTTAGCTTTCAGGTTTTGTTTACTACTAAAGTTCTTACTGACTTACTGTCAGTGACTTATCTAATTGTGGTGAGGATACACTGAAAAATAAAGATTGCTTTAGAACTATTTTATATTCTCACTTGTTTTGATGCTGACACACTTCTGATCCACCACGCACTTGAAATTATTTTCTCCTGTAGTGCTGAGAGATCTTTTTCTGTAAGATAAGCATGTAAGTATAGAAACAGAATGTAATACGATTAATTTCAAGGACACTTTTTCCATGTAAACAAAAGACTTATAAAGAAAGAATAGGAAATATTCCTTCTTCATCTGTTCTTCCCTTTCTTTGCCCAGAACTTCTATGGTAATTATTTCATGATCTAAGGAAATTGTGAAAACTTCAAATCTACTGAGTTTGTAAAAAATTGGAACCTCTAGCTTAATAAGATTGTGATTCTTTGTTAAAAATATGGAGACTTGGGACTTCCCTAGTGGTCCAGTGGGTAAAACTCCACGCTCCCAATGCAGGGGGCCTGGGTTCGATCGATCCCTGGTCAGGAAACTAGATCCCACATGCATGCTGCAACTAAGATCCCACATGCCACAACTAAAGATCCCACGTGCCAAAATGAAGACCTGGCACAGCCAAATTAAAAAAAAAAAAGATAGCATTAGATACGTTCTTCTGAAATTGTTATGTGCTACCTTATAATGCTTCTAACAATTAATAGAATACTGTATTTAGTATAAGCTTTGAACAAATGAAAAGTATTTGCTTCTGGAAATAACTGAGTTGGAAATAACAAACATATTTTCCATCAATTTGCATATATTCATATCAATATAAAGTATATTATTTTTATAATGGCAATTTCATCCAATCAGTGAGCTTTGGTTCATCTCTTGCTCGTGTATATCATACAAGCGGACAACAGTTTGGAAATGGTAAGATAAGAAAGACAATCAGCAGAGGTTTTTGTTTCTTTCAATACTAGTTTTGTTATTTTCCTTAATTTCCCTAATTTTATTTTATTTGTTTAAAGATTTTTTTTGATGTGGACAATTTTTAGTTTTATTGAATTTATTACAATATTGCTTCTGTTTTATGTTTTAATTTTTTGGCCACGAGGCATGTGGGATCTTAGCTCCCCGACCAGGGATCAAACCTGTACCCCCTGCATTGGAAGGCAAAGTCTTAACCACTGAACCACCAAGGAAGTCCCAATTACCCTAATTTTAGAAAGTCTCACTTTCCTTGATATTCTCATTCAAAAATAAGATTACTTATTATCTTATTACATAAAATCTTACTAAGATTTAGAAAGCCACGAACCTGAAAATAAAAATAATACTAAAAAATTATTTACTGCATTGCAAAGTACCTTAAAAATATCATTTGATCTTAAATAGTGATTTTTAATGGCCATAAAATGCCAAGCACGATGAGAATTGTATGCTGGAAACATGGTTCTTGCTTCTGGCTTATAATCTATGACTTTTTTTTTTTTCTAAAGACCCTTGTTTTTTGCTTCATGAGTCCCCTGTTCCTCCCTCTTCACTACTGATATAGCATAAGAACAAGCATGAAGAATAACTGACAAGGTATAGGAAAGGAAGTAGTCTAGGAAACAGAAAGAAATGGCATTTCATCTTCAAACAGGAAAATTAATTTAAAAGGATCATTAAAACAATTGCACTTGTGTGTTGATGGTGATATTTTCTTTGGTACCAAGAACACAGGATAAAAACTCCTCCAGGGAATTTGAATCTTGACCACATCTGGAATTGAACACATTTTTGTTATGTGGATATTAATTGTAATGGAATTCGATCCCCCCAAATTATTTGCATTTCTCTAAATAATAAAAGTATTTCCAACAAAAAATGACCATGAAAAATGAAAACTACAGTTACTGTGCTCTTGTAGCTTTATAAAATGTTGAGCTCTTGTGCTGAGTGTCACCATGATTCACGGGTAATATATTTTTACTGCCATTAGAACACTTGCAAAATTAAGGTAGAATTACCTCAGTTGACTGCTATTAGCCAAAGCTCCAGGATCCAGTGCCAAAAATAAATCCTCGTAATGATAGACTTCAACAGTTGTACAAAGCAGGCTTTTAAAGATTGGTTTCTGGAAACTAAATATTACTTGCTGTGACAAAGGGCCTATCATTAATAGATATCTAGCACAGACCATTAAATGGACAGATTCCTTTTAACAATGTAACAATGTTTATAGAATTAGCATAATAACACTAGTGATACTTTTTTTCCTTAAAGTCTTCTTTTTGGTAAAGAGCCTCTGTAGTTTTACAAATATTACCCCATTCATAATTAAAACATCTAGTTTTTTTTTAGAAGGCAGTAAGAGCATTTGATCAAATCCTCCAAAGGTGCAGAAACTGTACTTCACACATGGCATACCATTGATGAAACCAGAAGTGGTCTTGGGTTCCCTGACTCCCCTCCAGTTTAGTGCTCTGACTCCTGGCTTGAGCAGTACCCTGTTTCAAAGCAATCTCAGATGTCAATACTTTATCCTGTTTCAAAGCAATCTCAGATGTCAATAATGAATCAGTTTTATGAGTGCCACATGGCATGAAATATCTTTTTTTGAATTGTGGCTTAATACACATAACATAAAATCTACCATCTTAACCGTCTTTTAAGTATACAGTTCAGTAGCAACTTTATTCACATTGTTGTGCAACCAAGTCTCCAGAACTCCTTTCATCTTTCAAAACTGAAACTCTATACACATTAAACAACAACTCTCCATTCCCCTTCCCCCAACCCCTGGCAATCACCATTCTACTTTCTGTTTCTAGGATTTTGACTATTCTGGGTACCTCATATAAGTAGAATCATATTGTATTTGTTCTTTTGTGATTGGCTTATTTCACTTAGCATAATGTCCTCTAGGTTCATCTATGTTGTGGCATGTATCAGAATTTCCTTCCTTTTTAAGGCTGAATAAAATTCCATTGTATGGGGCCTCCCTGGTGGCGCAGTGGTTGAGAGTCCGCCTGCCGATGCAGGGGATACGGGTTCGTGCCCCGGTCTGGGAGGATCCCATATGCCGCGGAGCGGCTGGGCCTGTGAGCCATGGCCGCTGAGCCTGTGCATCCGGAGCCTGTGCTCCGCAACGGGAGAGGCCACAACGGTGAGAGGCCCGCGTACAGCAAAAAAAAAAAAAAAAAAAAATTCCATTGTATGTATATATGATCTTTTTTTTATTCATTCATCCACTGAGGGGGATACTTGGGTTACTTCTATATTTTGGCTATTTCAAATAATGCAACTGTGAAAATGGGTGTGCAAATATCTCTTTAAGACTCTGCTTTCAATTCTTTTGGGTATATACCCAGGAGTGGGATATCTGGATCATACGGTAATTCTATTTTTACTTTTTTTGAGGAAATTTTATACCTCAATAAAGCTGAAAAAACATTTATAAATACTGAAAGAATATTCCCTCAATTTTTTATGCTATTCTCTAAGCAATGGCTTAGAAACATGATGCACTTTTAAAGTTTTCATCTGGATTATTAACATTTTCTCCATCATCTTATTAAGTCTACGATCAACAAAACATATCGAGCACTGATACAAAGCATTTTCTGATTTCCATGGCGTTCATACTCTCACCACCACTGATTTCAAGCCACCACCATCTCTGAAGGGACACACAGCAGCATTATACATTGCTTCCACCCTTCTGATAAGTAGATGTAAACAACCTCAAAAGCATACAGAATAGTAAAATGTGGTAAAATAATTAGCAAGTGATGTTTTGAGTATGTATTACCTTAATTTTAATATAATTGATTCAATAGTGTGTGTACATAACTTGATTTTTAATAATAGCTATGTTTAACAGCAAACTTGCAAAATTCCTAAAAATTTAATAATCACTATTGTGAGTTGGTACAAGCTGGCCCCAGCACATCTCTGTTGAGACCACTTCTGCTCTCAGCCATGAACAGTCCTTCCCTCCTCCAACAATGTAAGCATTTTGTTTGGGTGTCTAAAACAGTGTATAACTTTAGCCTTTCCTTAAACTTTTTCAAATAAGTCTCAACTAATTGGTATTCCAAGCCCTTCTAAATCTGGGCCCTGTACACCTCACCACAATGTTCCCACACCTCGTTAATGTGAACCTTGCTGCACTTCCAGTGCAGCCGGGTGCCTCCCAGCCCTGTCTTCACACAGCCCTTGCACATTCTTGACTCTGGGCCCTGTATCCTCTCAGTTTCTCTGGAAAGCCTTCTCCTATCCTCATACAAGTTCAATCCCTCCATTAGGGCCCAGCTCCAATTCCACTGACTCTATAAATTCTCTGGCTACCTCAGCAACTTCTCTTACCACTTTATTATACTTATAGCTTCTACCATAAGATGCACCTCTTAATGAAGTATTATTTTGTACTGATCTTTTATTGTTGTCACATGTTGTTCTTAATTTCCCAATTAGAATGTATTGGAAACGTATAACATCTTCAATTAGAATGTAAGGAAAAGACTCATGTTTTATACCTCCTGAGTATCCTTCCTATATGTATGCATATACTCAAAAATATTCATTGAGCATTTACCATATATCAGGGGCTATGCTAGGCATTAGGGATAAATTTGTAAAAGTCTTTGTAAAGGAACAAGACACAAGTTTATCTTTGCCTACCTCACTGACAAGGCACACACTAGGAATTAAAAATAATTAATTAGATTAAGTTTGGGGTAAAGTATATAAATAGAACCACTGAATTTCAGAGCTAGCAGGGATCTTAGACCAGGGATTCTCAATGGGGACAGTGGTACCTCCTCAGGGGTTTTGTGGAACCCAATGGAGGGTTTTGGGTTGTTAGGTTGTTTAGAGAATGCTATGGCATTTCTGGGTGGTTCCAGGGATAGGCAACATCCTGCAATGTGTGGACAGTCATGCTCAACAAAGAATCACGTTGTTTCGTACACAATTTTAAACTGTTTTGCTGGGAATTTATGAAGATGAATTATAATTAGCAGAACTTAGAACTGAACTCCACTTTACATGAAGAAAGTGGTTTTGGCATACGCTGAATTTTCCAGATATTCAACTAGGATGTTTGTTGAGGGAAAATTGCTTTCTTCCATTCCAAAGTTTTTTGAGTTGTTCGTCATTCCAAAAATAATCACATCATAAACAGCAATGCCCTTCATGCTATTTGAGTCACTAAATCAACACATCATATCATTCTGCATTCTTAGTCATTATATGTCTACATCTCTCTCTAGAAAATCTTACAACATGCTAATCTGTACAATATACTAATTTAATCCTGATTTCAAAAAGTCGAGTACTTTAAAAACTCAAAAATATTACATTGACTATAAATAACATAATATTAGATATAATTTAAATATGTTGATATAATAAAGTATTAAATAATGTAAGCACACATAAAAATTAAATAAAACATTTTCAATATAAGTGGGTATAAGCAGCTGACTTTTCATGTATCTTACAGTGTAGTTGTGCTGGAGTATTTGCATGTTAAAATACATATGACTTTTTTAATGTTATTTTACTTGCTTTTCTCCTTCCTATTACACTTAGGACATTACCTTGGTTTTCTGGAAGTGTGTAAGCAGGTTATATAATCTAGGAATTCCACATCAGGATGTTAAGGGGTGCTCCAAAATGTCTGTTATGAGAAGGGGGCTTCGGGTCTGATGAGGGTGAGCACAGCAGCTGCAGGACCACACAGACATGAGATCGCTCCAAGTGTTTTTATCTCTGCTGTGACCCTTGTTTCATTGCTGTGGGGTTTTGCTTGCCCTCCTGCCCTCCTTGAGTACCTGCACCCCTGGGATAGGGTCTGTGTTCTCTTGAATATGAGAGCCTTAGGCACACTGAAGCCAGGTGGCAACATGCATGATGAAATGGATGTTGAAAACATGGTGACTGTAAAGCACAACAGAAATTTTGGCAAATAAAGCGAGAGCTTGCCTGACATGTCACCTACAATGTAATTTTAAAGACAGTCATAAGGACAGTATCTTGGAAGGATAATAATGACTAAAGGAAATAATGTCGTTGCTGTTGGGTGTAGTTCTAAGAACTGGATTTCAGACCCCAGGGGAATCAAGCTAAGTTTTAGTGCCTCCTGTCCTTGCTTCCTCGTGTCAGAACCGTGTTTCCTACAACAGAAGGGAGGTTTTAAAATTCATCACCTAAAGGAAGGTTCTAAATACCTTGTAGCTTTGAGTAGGTTTGGAAAATGATTAGAGACGAAATGCTTGAAAACATGTGTAGGAAGTGTTGAGGGAAAAACAGTCTGGCCCTTATTATTATTATTCAGCTGACACACACCACTGCAGCTTCCCCAGGCACCACCCCCTGCCCCCATCACCAACACATAAACACCTTAGTCACCATTTTGCACAAGCGCTGTTCTGTTTTCATTTCTTTGCAGTGTCCCCCTCTCAGGTTTCCAGTCAAAAATGCAGCAGAGGTTCACCAAAAAATTAATAATCAAATGTACCCAATTTTTATCTAAACAAAATCACCCTGACACAACAGGGACAACCCCTGACCAAAGATAGGTGCTTTGTGCTATATCCTGGGGTCATAAACCCAGGTGCTCTCACATGGAAAGAGGAATATGCTTCAGAGGGAAAACAAGCTGCAGCTGGTCTCCGTATGGATTAACCAGGGACCGTGATTTCCTCCAGTTCCCCCATACGGGGAGGGCCCAGAGGAGACTCTGGGGCAATCAGGGGCCAGCCATAGAGCCAAGACCAGTCAGTCATGAAGAGGAGAAGTGAATTGCAAATACAAGCAACTTCTGGCATGTCAAGTGATTTTTCTGGGATGGCTTATATATAATAGAAAAATAAGTAATTTTGCCTCTTTGTCCCTAGGGTTAATGCATCAGTTTTTCTTGTTACTAGTTTTTCCTATTTTCTATTCAACTGCTGTTGCCCTTCTAAAGACACACTGTGAGAAACAAGGGTGAGATATTATCTTTTCCATCTATTAGTGCAAAATGGTATTTCTTCTCTATGCCTGCCTCAGCAACCATGGCAACAGCCTTTCTAGCTGGGCATCTGCAGCTAGAGTTTCACCCTATCACTCATGAGTAAAAGGCTGCCTGTGTCCCTGTTCTCAATTAGAGAAAGCTCCTTCGGATCCAAGTCTTTCCAGCCATGCATTTTGGGACACAACTCCAATTTTGTGGACATTTTGTCTTATTTGGTGAGACGGATGAGCTAGCCATACTCGTCAAACTGTGGGAGGTGTGAAGAGAGGGTGACTATGAAATGTAACATTGGAGGAAGCACCTCCATCTTACAAAATGCCAAAGAAATTTGGCAGTTCTGCCCTGGGCTTTGGGAGAAACATGCCAGCATGTTTTTCACAGGATAACACTGACCTCAAGGTGCCAATCTGAGTTTAGAGAGAGGAAATTCTTTGTCCATAAATGCAGGCAGCTAGGGCCAAGAGGGTTATCAATGTTCCTTCAGCAGAACAGAGCCTTAGGACACAAGGATACCTCGGACTTAATACAAGAATGATGATGATAGCTAACATTTATTGAGTGCTTACTCTGTATTAAGCCCTATGCTTTGTACTTCTTACACAGTATCTCATGTATTCATCACAACAGACCTGTGAGGCAGGTACTATTATTACTTTCATTTTATAGATGAGGATGCTGAGGCAAGGATACAGTTAGGCTCCCACTGCTAGTAAGAGAACTGGGATTTGAACCCAAGTCTGTCTGGCTTCACAAGCTTCTCACCTTCACACACAGCCTTAGGTGGGAGTTGAGTGGATTGGAGCACAACTCCCTCTTCCTCTCCGCATCTCCACCCCCAGGTCTGAGTCATTGGAATTTCTGGGCCTTTTCCTGGTTATCCAGCCCCTGGTCCTGTCTCCCCAGGTTACTCATTTTTTTCTTGCAATTGAGGTCTCAGTATGCAATTATTACTATTGTGTGGTGACCTGGAGCATAACTGTCTACTCTTTGAAAACACAAGGTGAGCATAAGTTCCCTGAAGTTCTCTGCTAATGATGCTTGGCACTCTTCGGCTAAAGGAACATGAGTCCATAGCTGTCATCTTTCTAGCTCTAGTTTTGGAAGCACTGTGATTAAGAATGCAGCCAATCTAGCTGGAACTCTACATATCTGAAAGGGTGAGGCTTTCCTTTGCTTGTTTGCTCTGAGCACAGATTCCGAACAGCAGGAATGATGGTTATGTGAAGATGTTTCTCACACATTGAGAGCTGAATGGACACCTGGTTTGCACATTGGCCATGGGAAATCTTGAGTATCCTGGCTGGTTACTAGGACTCCCGTTTGCATGAGGCCCCCTCGGGGTCTTGGGAAGTGGGATAGTGAATTTTGGGAAGTTACAAACTCCTAGAACATCAAGATGAGTCTTAAACAAAGATGTGATGAAGGCTGCCTTTGATTTAGGGGGACTGTGGTACCCTGAAATGCAGAGGA
Source organism: Mesoplodon mirus (assembly GCF_964341445.2). Lineage (NCBI taxonomy): Eukaryota > Metazoa > Chordata > Mammalia > Artiodactyla > Ziphiidae > Mesoplodon > Mesoplodon mirus. The sequence continues at coordinate 59,849,219 of NC_138982.1, forward strand.
TGTATCATGTCTTGAATGAAGGAAGGAAAATTGATCCCTGGAGAAGAGTTCAAGGACAATAGAGGAGAGGTGCGCTATTACTTGCCCACATTTCTCTAAATCTGGGAGATATATCCCAAGTCCCTCAAACAAGTAGGCTACCTTTTGAAGGAGGGCTTAAAGAATGTAATAGCCAGTATAAGACCAGGCCACTGGAAGTTAGGCCAAAAAAACTGTGTTTGCTGGCAGGGGAGAAACTCTTCCGTAGCTTTAAGGATTATTGCAGTGAAAGGAGAGAGATGAGAATCATATTCCAGTGACAGGGAAGTAGTAGCCACGAACCCAGGTCACCAAGAGCTGGAACAGGCAACATGAACCACAGCTTCATCTGTTGAGAAAGCTTCAGGAGCAAGACCAGGAAGCCTGCCTTATAGCCAATAAGAAAAGGAAGGAAAGCTTGGGGTCTTGGAGTCCAGTGGCTTCCTTGGAAAACTCAAGAGTTTTCATCCCCAAGGACAGGGAGCCTGGGAAAATAAGAGTCACCCCATGTTATGGGTTGAATTACATTCCTCTGAAATTTATATGTTGAAGTCTTAACCCCCAGTACCTAAGAATGTGACCTTCCTGGAGATAGGGCCTAGTAATCAAGTTAAAAGGAGGTCATTAAGATGGGCCCTAATCCAATGACTGGTGTCCTCATAAAAAGGGAATTTGGGACACTGACATGTACACAGGGAGAACAGCATGTGAACATGAAGGCAGAAATCAGACTGATGCTCCTACCAGCCAAGGTACAGTAAAGATTGTCAGCACACCACTGCAAGCTAGGGGAGAGACATGGAACCAATTCTTCCTCACAGCCCTCAGAAGGAACCAAGCCTGCCCAAACCTTGATCTTGGACTTTTAGCCTCCAGAACTGAGACAATAAATTTCTATTGTTTAAGCCACCCAGTTTGTGAATCTGTTATGGCAGCTGTAGGAAACTAATGCATCCAGTCAAGCCCTCAGAGCACCAGGTACTGGAACATTAATATCAAGGAATGAAAGGGACAGCAGTTCTCACTATCACGATGAGGTTATGCCCCATAAATTGTGTTCTCGGTCCAGGCCGTGTTTTGGTGAATGACTAGAATGTCTTCTCCCCTGAAGTATAAGTGTAAATCCTGTAAAATACTATATACACAAATATTCATTCAATGAACACTTACAGGCACTATTATATGCCCAGCAACCATTAATATTTTAAAAACATGACAAATAAAATTGGGTTAAACACTCAGTTGTCTCCTTTTTAAAATATTCTGATGAATGGATCCATTGAAGCCTGTCTCCAGCATTGCTGCTCTGGCCAGGCCTCCAGAGGTCAGATAGGGATGGAGAGGAGTACTGACTCAGCACATCTGGATGAACAGCAAGGTTTCATTTATTTCAACAACACTTTATGGTTCCTGTATGGAATACTTAACTGAGAGCACTAAGTACTACAGGATTTCCCTTTCTAGAGTGGAAATCCTGTATAGAACAATAATCAAGATAATCAAGGCCTCTTTTTCTTGACTTTTCCTTAGAGGTCAGATTGGTCCATTTCATGTAATTTTGTTGGATTCCACTAGAGCCTTTGAAATTCTTGTTTCTGAAGAACATTTTCTTTGGTATGCGGTTTAGAAATACAAAGGGGGATGGTGGTTGGACATAAGCCCTAAACAAATCTTTTTATTGTGGATAATTTCAAACATACACTAAAGGAGACAGATTAGAAGGATGATCCTGAGTATACCAATTATGTCGCTACAACAATTACAAACTCGTGCCTACTCTTGTTTCAGTGATGCCGTCCACTTCTCCTTCCCCACACTGGTTTATACTGAAGTAAATGCCAGGTATGATATGATTCCATCCACAAATATTTCTCTAAAAGAGAAAAACCTTCCAAAAATTACAGTGACCCCAATACCACACCTATAATAAGTCTAAGTGGCATCTATTGCCCAGTCAGTGTTAAGTTTCCCTCACGGTCTCATCACTTTTTTTTTAAGTGTTTTTGTTTTTATTTAATTTAATTATTTATTTTGGCTGCATTGGGTCTTCATTGTTGCACGCGGGCTTTCTCTAGTTGTGGTGAGCGGGGGCTATTCTTTGTTGCAGTGCGCGGGCTGCTCATTGCGGTGGCTTCTCTTGTTGTGAAGCACAGCCTCTAGGCACATGGGCTTCAGTAGTTGTGGTACTCGGGCTCAGTAGTTGTGGCACAGGGGCTTAGTTGCTCTGAGGCATGTGAGATCTTCCCGGACCTGGGATCAAACCTGTGTCCCCTGAACTGGCAGGCAGATTCTTAATCACTGTGCCACCAGGGAAGTCCCTCTCATCACTTTTTGAAAAGTTGATTTGTTTGAATGAGACTCCAAAAAATGTCTACTTGTTGCATTTAGTTTATGTGCCTTGAGTTTCTATTAAGCTGTAGGTTCTCCTCTCCCTTCTTTTTCTTCGAAATATATTTGTTTAAGAAAACAGGTTATCTCTGTCGAGTCTCTCACAGTCTGGTTTTGCTTATTGCATTCCTGTGGTGTTAATATGTTTCACAGGCCTCTGTATTTCCTGAAACCTTGTTATGAGGTTTAGATGCTTGATCTGATTCAGATTCAATATTTCGTCAAAGATGGTGTTGGATCTCCTACCAGGAGGCACATCATGTTCAGTTCTCTCTCTTCTTGTGATGTTAGTGCTACTGACAGTCAGAGCCTAGATCTTATTTCATTTGAGGTCTGCCATATGATGATACTTTAAGTCTACTATTCCTTGAGTGTAAGGATACAGCTCATACAGGAAAGGCAGGTTCAAGCTTTATTCTTTTCCAAATATTTAGTTGGTTCACTAATATTCTCCAAAGGTGACCAATGAGATTATTTTTAAAATGTCATTATGACTTTTATAATAAATTTATTTAATGCTCAAATTGCTCCATCTTTGGCCAGTTGGTGCTGTTTCAAGTTGGTGCTTGAGTCTTGCACATAAGATTTTTAACTACTTTTGGGAAAAGGGCATAGACACTCTTTCCAGAACTTTCACTCATAGAGCAGTGGTGTCCAAACTTTTTTATTGTTCACTCCCATTAGAAAATATTTTCAAGTGTGAATCACCACTGTATGTTTATTTATAATTATACATATGTACTATTATTTAATATATTATGTGCATAATAACACCCCAAATAGAAATTTTAAAGGATGAGATAAAGCTGAAATAAATAATGCTTTAAAAATGATGGCCACCTAGGAGATCACTGGATATGGCTCTCTTAGCCAATATCTTGGCAATGGCAGAGAGCTCCACCTTTGTCTGGTGAAAGCCAGCCATCATAAAAGAGACCAGGCTGCTGGCCTCCAATACTGGGGCCTGGAAAGCTCAGCCCAGTTTCCTGCCAAGAGTTTGGCCTTAAGCACAGCTGAGATTCCTAAAGTGTCCTGGCACCCCACCAGGCTCTTTCAATGTCCAACAATCTGGTGAGCAGGCCTGAGTTGGGTAAATGTTCAGAAGAGGAGACGCACAGGCTGGCTTCATAGATATGGAAACAGAATCATGTTTATCTCTCCGAGAAGGAAAAATTTTAAGTTAGAAAGTATGACTTCCTTTGAGAAAGGAATCAGCTGATTAAAAAGAATTGATAAAGCAAATTACTGAAAAGTACTTTTTCATTGCCTTCCTATGCTGATAAACAAAGCCAAAGGATAAACAAATATTTATGACTCAGGCTGCTAAACAGAGGACTTTTTAAAGTAATCTGGTTGAGACGAACTCTCAACGACTCAAGTAAAGATTCTGCTCCATCACGAGTAACAGATATCCTCAGTTGTGCTTTTATGATATTCAGTTTATGAGGACTATCTTACTGCCAAATTGTTTTGATATTCAACTAAACTGCAAACCTTCATGCTTGTCAATAACTCTGAAACATGTTTAGAAATTGTAAAACATTAATAAGTAAGGCTGGTGTTGGAAGTAATGGTGGTTTATGCAAGGAGCCTGTTGTTATCTCTTCAAGGTGTCTGAATATAAAATCAACTCTGATATTTACAAAAACAATCTTTTGTTCTCCAAAACAATTTTAAAAAGTCAGAACAGCGTCTGGCTTTTGAAATGGTGCCCACATTCTCTGCCTCTCTTTTGTAAAAGTTTAAAAGCAAACCTGGATAGAATAAAAATTTCTCCTTTGACAGTTTGTAAATTTGAACATGGAATTTTACTCATAATTTGCAATTGTAGACTTCCGGGTAAGATGGCGGAAGAGTAAGACGCGGAGATCACCTTCCTCCCCACGGATACACCAGAAATACAGCTACACGTGGAACAACTCCTACAGAACACCTACTGAACGCTGACAGAAGACCCCAGACCTCCCAAAAGGCAAGAAACTCCCCACATACCTGGGTAGGGCAAAGCGGAGAGATTCCCGCACAGAGGATCGGTGCCGAGCGGCACTCACCAGCCCGAGAGGCTTGTCTGCTCGCCCGCCGGGGCAGGCGGCGCTGGAAGCTGAGGCTCAGGCTTCGGTCAGAGCGCAGGGAGAGGACTGGGGCTGGCGGCGAGAACTCAGCCTGAAGGGGGCTGGTGTGCCACAGCTAGCCGGCAGGGAGTCCGGGAAAACTCTGGAGCTGCCGAAGAGGCAAGAGACTTTTTCTTCCCTCTTGGTTTCCTGGTGCGCGAGGAGAGGGGATTAAGAGCACTGCTTAAAGGGGCTCCACAGACGGGCGCGAGTCACGACTGAAAGCGCGGAGCCCAGTGACGGGCGTGGGACGCTGGGGCTGCTGCCGCCGCCGCCAAGAAGCCTGTGTGCGAGCGCAGGTCACTGTCCACACCGCCCTTCCGGAAGCCTGTGCAGCCCGCCACTGCCGGGGTCCCGGGATCCAGGGGCGGCTTCCCTGGGAGAACGCACGGCGCGCCTCGGGCTGGTGCAACGTCATGCCGACCTCTGCCGCTGCAGGCTGGCCCCGCATTCCATGCCCCTCCCTCCCGCCCGGCCTGAGTGAGCCAGAGTCCCCGAAGAGGTTGCTCCTTTAACCCTGTCCTGTCTGAGCGAAGAACAGACGCCCTCCGGCGACCTACACGCAGAGGCGGGGCCAAATCCAAAGCTGAGACCCAGGAGCTGTGAGAACAAAGAAGAGAAAGGGAAACCTCTCCCAGCAGCCTCAGAAGCAGCGGATTAAAGCTCCACAATCAACTTGATGTACCCTGCATCTGTGGAATACATGAATAGACAACAAATCATCCCAAATTGAGGAGCCAGGAGTCAGTGCTGTGCCTCTGAGGTTGGAGAGCCAACTTCAGGACACTGGTCCACAAGAGACCTCCCAGCTCCACATAATATCAAATGGCGAAAATCTTCCAGAGATCTCCATCTCAACACCAGCACCCAGCTTCACTCAACGACCAGCAAGCTACAGTACTGGACACCCTATGCCAAACAACTAGCAAGACAGGAACACAACGCCACCCATTAGCAGAGAGGTGGCCTAAAATCATAAAAAGTCCGCAGACACCCCAAAACACACCACCAGACGTGGACCTGCCCACCAGAAAGACAAGATGCAGCCTCACCCACCAGAACACAGGCACTAGTCCCCTCCACCAGGAAGCCTACACAACCCACTAAACCAACCTTAGCCACTGGGGACAGACACCAAAAACAACGGGAACTACGAACCTGCAGCCTGCAAAAAGGAGACCCCAAACACAGTAACATAAGCAAAATGAGAAGACAGAAAAACACACAGCAGGAGAAGGAGCAAGATAAAAACCCACCAGACCTAACAAATGAAGAGGTAATAGGCAGTCTACCTGAAAAAGAATTCAGAATAATGATGGTAAAGATGATCCAAGATTCTATTTCCCAGATCCAAAATCTTGGAAATAGAATAGACAAAATGCAAGAAACAGTTAACAAGGACCTAGAAGAACTAAAGATGAATCAAGCATCGATTAAAAACACAATAAATGAAATAAAAAATACTCTAGATGGGATCAATAGCAGAATAACTGAGGCAGAAGAACGGATAAGTGAGGTGGAAGATAAAATAGTGGAAATAACTGCTGCAGAGCAAAATAAAGAAAAAAGAATGAAAAGAACAGAGGACAGTCTCAGAGACCTCTGGGACAACATTAAACGCACCAACATTCGAATTATAGGGGTTCCAGAAGAAGAGAAAAAGAAAGGGACTGAGAAAATATTTGAAGAGATTATAGTTGAAAACTTCCCTAATATGGGAAATAGTTAATCAAGTCCAAGAGGCACAGAGAGTCCCATACAGAATAAATCCAAGGAGAAATACGCCAAGACACATATTAATCAAACTGTCAAAAATTAAACACAAAGAAATCATATTAAAAGCAGCAAGGCAAAAACAACAAATAACACACAAGGGAATCCCCATCAGGATAACAGCTGATCTCTCAGCAGAAACTCTACAAGCCAGAAGGGAGCGGCAGGACATAATTAAAGTGATGAAGGAGAAAAACCTGCAACCAAGATTACTCTACCCAGCAAGGATCTCATTCAGATTTGATGGAGAAATTAAAACGTTTACAGACAAGCAAAAGCTGAGAGAGTTCAGCACCACCAAACCAGCTTTACAACAAATGCTAAAGGAACTTCTCTAGGCAAGAAACACAACAGAAGGAAGACCTACAATAACGAACCCAAAACAATTAAGAAAATGGGAATAGGAACATACATATCGATAATTACCTTAAATGTAAATGGACTAAATGCTCCCACCAAAAGACACAGATTGGCTGAATGGATACAAACACAAGACCCATATATATGCTGTCTACAAGAGACCCACTTCAGACCTAGAGACACATACAGACTGAAAGTAAGGGGATGGAAAAAGATATTCCATGCAAATGGAAACCAAAAGAAAGCTGGAGTAGCAATTCTCATATCAGACAAAATAGACTTTAAAATAAAGACTACTAGAAGAGACAAAGAAGGACACTACCTAATGATCAAGGGATCGATCCAAGAAGAAAATATAACAATTGTAAATATTTATGCACCCAACATAGGAGCACCTCAATACATAAGGCAAATACTAACAGCCATAAAAGGAGAAATCGACAGTAACACAATCATAGTCGGGGACTTTAACACCCCACTTTCACCAATGGACAGATCATCCAAAATGAAAATAAATAAGGAAACACAAGCTTTAAATGATACAGTAAACAAGATGGACTTAATTGATATTTATAGGACATTCCATCCAAAAACAACAGAATACACATTTTTCTCAAGTGCTCATGGAACATTCTCCAGGATAGATCATATCTTGGGTCACAAATCAAGCCTTGGTAAATTTAAGAAAATTGAAATTGTATCAAGTATCTTTTCCGACCACAATGCTATGAGACTAGATATCAATTACAGGAAAAGATCTGTAAAAAATACAAACACATGGAGGCTAAACAATACACTACTTAATAACAAAGTGATCACTGAAGAAATCAAAGAGGAAATTAAAAAATACCTAGAAACAAATGACAATGGAGACACGACGACCCAAAACCTATGGGATGCAGCAAAAGCAGTTCTAAGAGGGAAATTTATAGCAATACAATCCCACCTTAAGAAACAGGAAACATCTCGAATAAACAACCTAACCTTGCACCTAAAGCAATTAGAGAAAGAAGAACAAAAATATCCCAAAGTTAGCAGAAGGAAAGAAATCATAAAGATCAGATCAGAAATAAATGAAAAAGAAAAGAAGGAAACGATAGCAAAGATCAATAAAACTAAAAGCTGGTTCTTTGAGAAGATAAACAAAATTGATAAACCATTAGCCAGACTCATCAAGAAAAAAAGGGAGAAGACTCAAATCAATAGAATTAGAAATGAAAAAGGAGAAGTAACAACTGACACTGCAGAAATACAAAAGATCATGAGAGATTACTACAAGCAACTCTATGCCAATAAAATGGACAACCTGGAAGAAATGGACAAATTCTTAGAAATGCACAACCTGCCAAGACTGAATCAGGAAGAAATAGAAAATATGAACAGACCAATCACAAGCACTGAAATTGAAACTGTGATAAAAAATCTTCCAACAAACAAAAGCCCAGGACCAGATGGCTTCACAGGTGAATTCTATCAAGCATTTAGAGAAGAGCTAACACCTATCCTTCTGAAACTCTTCCAAAATATAGCAGAGGGAGGAACACTCCCAAACTCATTCTACGAGGCCACCATCACCTTGATACCAAAACCAGACAAGGATGTCACAAAGAAAGAAAACTACAGGCCAATATCACTGATGAACATAGATGCAAAAATCCTCCACAAAATACTAGCAAACAGAATCCAACAGCACATTAAAAGGATCATACACCATGATCAAGTGGGGTTTATTCCAGGAATGCAAGGATTCTTCAATATACGCAAATCAATCAACGTGATACACCATATTAACAAATTGAAGGAGAAAAACCATATGATCATCTCAATAGATGCAGAGAAAGCTTTTGACAAAATTCAACACCCATTTATGATAAAAACCCTGCAGAAAGTAGGCATAGAGGGAACTTTCCTCAACATAATAAAGGCCATATATGACAAACCCACAGCCAGCATCGTCCTCAATGGTGAAAAACTGAAACCATTTCCACTAAGATCAGGAACAAGACAAGGTTGCCCACTCTCACCACTCTTATTCAACATAGTTTTGGAAGTTTTAGCCAAAGCAATCAGAGAAGAAAAGGAAATAAAAGGAATCCAAATCGGAAAAGAAGAAGTAAAGCTGTCACTGTTTGCAGATGACATGATACTATACATAGAGAATACTAAAGATGCTACCAGAAAACTACTAGAGCTAATCAATGAATTTGGTAAAGTTGCAGGATACAAAATTAATGCACAGAAATCTCTGGCATTCCTATATACTAATGATGAAAAATCTGAAAGTGAAATCAAGGAAACACTCCCATTTACCATTGCAACAAAAAGAATAAAATATCTAGGAATAAACCTACCTAAGGAGACAAAAGACCTGTATGCAGAAAATTATAAGACACTGATGAAAGAAATTACAGATGATACAAATAGACGGAGAGATGTACCATGTTCTTGGATTGGAAGAATCAACATTGTGAAAATGACTCTACTACCCAAAGCAATCTACAGATTCAATGCAATCCCTATCAAACTACCACTGGCATTTTTCACAGAACTAGAGCAAAACATTTCACAATTTGTATGGAAACACAAAAGACCCCGAATAGCCAAAGCAATCTTGAGGACGAAAAATGGAGCTGGAGGAATCAGGCTCCCTGACTTCAGACTATACTACAAAGCTACAGTAATCAAGACAGTATGGTACTGGCACAAAAACAGAAAGATAGATCAATGGAACAGGATAGAAAGCCCAGAGATAAACCCACACACATATGGTCACCTTATCTTTGATAAAGGAGGCAGGAATGTACAGTGGAGAAAGGACAGTCTCTTCAATAAGTGGTGCTGGGAAAAGTGGATAGGGACATGTAAAAGTATGAGATTAGATCACTCCCTAACACCATACACAAAAATAAGCTCAAAATGGATTAAAGACCTAAATGTAAGGCCAGACACTATCAAACTCTTAGAGGAAAACATAGGCAGAACACTCTATGACATAAATCACAGCAAGATCCTTTTTGACCCACCTCCTAGAGAAATGGAAATAAAGACAAAAATAAACACATGGGACCTAATGAAACTTAAAAGCTTTTGCACAGCAAAGGAAACCATAAACAAGACCAAAAGACAACCCTCAGAATGGGAGAAAATATTTGCCAATAAAGCAACTGACAAAGGATTAATCTCCAAAATTTATAAGCAGCTCATGCAGCTCAAGAACAAAAAAACAAACAACCCAATCCAAAAATGGGCAGAAGACCTAAATAGACATTTCTCCACAGAAGATATACAGACTGCCAACAAACACATGAAAGGATGCTCAACATCTTTACTCATTAGAGAAATGCAAATCAAAACTACAATGAGATATCATCTCACACCAGTCAGAATGGCCATCATCAAAAAATCTAGAAACAATAAATGCTGGAGAGGGTGTGGAAAAAAGGGAACACTCTTGCACTGCTGGTGGGAATGTGAATTGGTACAGCCACTATGGAGAACTGTATGGAGGTTCCTTAAAAAACTACAAATAGAACTACCATATGACCCAGCAATCCCACTACTGGGCATATACCCTGAGAAAACCATAATTCAAAAAGAGACATGTACCAAAATGTTCATAGCAGCCCTATTTACAACAGCCCGGAGATGGAAACAACCTAAGTGTCCATCATCGGATGAATGGGTAAAGAAGATGTGGCACATATATACAATGGAATATTACTCAGTCATAAAAAGAAATGAAATTGAGCTATTTGTAATGAGGTGGATGGACCTAGAGTCTGTCATACAGAGTGAAGTAAGTCAGAAAGAGAAAGACAAATACTCTATGCTGACACATATATATGGAATTTAAGAAAAAAAAATGTCATGAAGAACATAGGGGTAAGACAGGAATAAAGACACAGACCTACTAGAGAATGGACTTGAGGATATGGGGAGGGGGAAGGGTAAGCTGTGACAAAGTGAAAGAGCGGCATGCACATATATACACTACCAAACGTAAGGTAGATAGCAAAAAAAAAAAAAAAAAAAAAAAAAAATTTGCAATTGTAGCAACGAAAGTTAAGAGCTGAAAGGACCTGAGAGAGTAAGATCATCTTTAAGAAGAAGCAGAAACTTCTAAATGGTTCATCACCTGAAATTTTACTCTAAGTTACTCATTTCTATGAGTTAAGGGTTGCTAACCCTAGAAGAATATAAATATGCCTAGGAAGCAGAATATAGTACTGCTAACATTTTGGGTGAATCAGTTTTCCTACTGATTGAAGGGACCAGGCAGAGAGAATATGCAAATTTTTTGTGACAATCTCTTCAAGAGATGGGAAATGGACTTTTTTCTGTACAAACACTTAAGCCCTGTTTTTGTAATGCCAACCACTCTTACTGAAAAATAAAATTTGACCAATTTTAGCATCTATACTAGAGATTTATCCCAAAAGTTCAGTTCTCAAAGTTGGAAACAAAAGGCCTGAGCTTTTTATTTCGTCACAATCACCTTCACCTTCAGGAGGGCTGGCTAGCTCTTCAATTATGTGATGATAACCCACCACCCTTACTGACTCATTTATAAAATACCTTGGGATTCTAAATGATTTTTCTACAAATGCTCACCATCACTAATTTATTCAAAAAGGAGACAAGGGGCTTCCCTGGTGGCGCAGTGGTTGAGAATCTGCCTGCCAATGCAGGGGACACGGGTTCGAGCCCTGGTCTGGGAAGATCCCACATGCCGCGGAGCAGCTAGCCCCGTGAGCCACAATTACTGAGCCTGCGCGTCTGGAGCTTGTGCTCTGCAACAAGAGAGGCCACCATAGTGAGAGGCCCGCGCATCGCGATGAGGAGTGGCCCCCGCTTGCCACAACTAGAGAAAGCCCTCGCACAGAAACGAAGAGCCAACACAGCCATAAATAAATAAATAAAATTAAAAAAAAAAAAAAAAAAGGAGACAAGTAAACTACATCATCATGGAAAAATCTATTCTGTGTGATTTCCCAGCTGGATTAAGTACTTAGAGGCCCTGGGCGGGCAGACAGACGTTGAAAAGACAACTGTGCTCTATTATGTAAACAAGTAAAAACAATTTCAAACTATAAAATACTTGTACGGAATCCAGCAAAGCATTTGTATTTCCCATGATGACCACTTCAATTTATTTTTCAAATATAAAATATCAAATTTTTTTTAAAAAAGGTTTTTTGTTGCTTCTCTTTTTGCTGATCAGCATGTGCCTGATCCTCTCCTCAGCTGACCCAGTCCCACGTGTTTTCGTCACAGAAGACAACTTGCTACATAAAGCTGGATTCGTGTCAGGATTTCAGTTTCTTGGGAATGGGTTTACCAGTTAATAAACAAGTTTTTATTAAGCATTTGCTAATGCCCAGTACTGTGCTGAGTACTGCAGGGAACTCCAAGACTTATAAGTATGAAGGTGGTATTTCATTCAAAGTGTTTATAACCTGGGAAAGAAAGGTGAGTACGTGAAAAATGTCATTTGTTATACAACATGGATCTGGAATTGAGTATCTGGGAGACATTCTGGAAAAAAGTTGTACTTGTGGGTTTTTTTTTTAATTACTTAATTTTCTATTTTGAGTAAAAATATCCAAAATTCGAAATTCAAAGTTTCAAAGATCTTCCTCTCTCCCCTATCCTTCAACTCCAAGTTTCCTCCTCAAAGGCAATTGACATTACTGCTTTTTTGTATATTTTTTCAGAGATATCTCATGCATATATAAATAAATGTGAGTAGATATTTTCTCTCCCTTTGGAGTTACAAATTGTAGCTAGTCTCTGCCTTGAAACACAGAGGTAGTATGGTGTAGCAAGCTATCAAAAGCTGAGGCTCTGGGTGGGGGGCTGAGAGCAATAGATGAGGGAGATTAAGAGGTACAAACTTCCAGTTACAAAATAAATGTCATGGGGATGAAATGCACAGCCTGGGGAACAGAGTCAATAATCATGTAATATCTTTGTATGGTGACAGATGGTGACTAGATTTATTGTGGTGATCATTTTATAATGTACAGAAATACTGAATCACTATGTTGTGCACCAAGAACTAACATAGTGTTGTAGGTCAATTATTCTTCAAGAAACAAACAAACTCACTCACAGGAAAAGAGATTAGATTTGTGGTTACCAGAGGTGGGAGACGGGGGGAGGAGGAATTGGAGGAAGGTTGTCAAAAGGTGCAAACTTCCAGGTATAAGATAAATAAGTCCTAGGGATGTAATGTACAACATGATTAATGTAATTGACACCGCTGCATGTTATATATGAAAGTTGTTCAGAGAGTATATCCTAAGAGTTCTCATCACAAGGGAAAAACATTTTTTTCTTTTTCTTTTCTTTTATATCCTTATGAGATGATGGATGTTCACTGAATATACTGTGGTGATCATTTCATGATGGACCTAAGTCAAATGATCATGCTGTACGCCTGAAACTTATACAGTGCTGTATGCCAACTGTATCTTAATAAACTGGAAGGAAAAAAAAAAAGCTGAGATTCTGGAGCCTGTGTTCCAGTCTTGGCTCTGTCATTTTTTACCAGTGTGATCTTGGGCAAAAGTCACTGAGACAGTTCACCGATCTCTAAAATGAAGTAAAGTATGAGTATCTGTCTCTTAAGGTTGTTAAGGATTAAATGAGGTAAGGTATATTAAATGCTCAGAACACTGCCTAGCATGTAGAAAGCACTGTAATATGTTAGACGTTACTATTTTCACATAATATGTCTTGGAGTTTGTTCCTTATCAGCATAAACAGAGGACTCTTATTTACGATTGCTTAATGTTTCATTGAAGGACATACTATATTGTGCTTGGCCTTGAATGATGAATAATATTTAGAAAATTAGGAAAATAGTGGTGTTATAGGGCATCAGGAGATAGAGGAAAAGTAACAGGTTATCACTATGCACCTTCAATTGGCCAAATTTTATTTATTTATTTGCCACGCCTTGCAGCTTGCGGGATCTTAGTTCCTGGACCAGGGGTCAAACCCGGGCCCCCTGCAGTGGAAGCTCGGAATCCTAACCACTAGACTGCCAGGGAATTCCCTAAAATTTAAAAGACTGACCATACAGTGTTGGCAAGGATGTAGGAACAAGTGGAACTCTCTCACACACTGCTGATAAGTAGGTGAAACTGTGTGATCATTTTGGGAAACAGTTTGGCAGTTTGGCAATTTCTTATGAAGTTAAACACACATCTGTCATATGAGTCAACCACTGCACTGCCAAGTATTCACTTGAGAGAAATAAAAATATATATTTGTTACTGGCAAAGCCCAATGGGTCCCTGGGGAAAAATAAGATGGTATCTACGAGATAAGATCTAACCTCTTCTTTTGTGCTTAGTCTAGTTTCACTTGCTTTTAGGGGGCCGTGTGTAGCGGCCTTGTGCCTCACACATCGGATAAGGGTTCCCAGCACAGAACTGCTGCTCCTGACACCCCAACTTGGCAAGCTGTGTACAGAAGTGCTGCACACGACACCTCAATTCAAGATAGTGACTGTGGACCGTGTGCAGACATGCTGCCTCTGGCACTTCAGTGTGAAGTGCCGTGAGCCACAGAACTTCGCCCGACCTGCAAGCACTCCAGCCCTCCCTCTGCTCATGAGAACCCCATAAAGCAACCCAGCCAAGGGCCTTTCAGAGAGAACATGTACTTTAGAGCTTGAGCTCACACCTCTCCATTCTTTGATCAAAGAATAAAGCTTTCCTTTGCTTCTGAACCAAACTCAGTCTCATTTTACTGGCATCAAGTACACCAGTACACAAATTCTGGCGACCACGAAGGATGGACTGTGGCCTTTTCAGCCGCACCTATCCACCAGGCTCCAGGCTCACCCCAGCTCCAGAGGGAGGATGGCAGAGGTTTTGGGAGGTTTGCATAAGGATGACTGACTCTGATCTCTGAGTTCACTCTGATGGGGTAGAACGGCGGCAGCCTTTGGTCAAATTCACAGCAACTCTGCCCAGCAACCCAATACCCAGGTGCAGTAAGCACACAGCGTGGCCCCCAGAGTCATCTGGACTGCACCTCCTTGAGGGGATCATACTGTGGCAGTGTTGGGGATTGGAGACTGAAACTCACACGTGTCTGCCCACTGCCTCTGGCTGGCTTCCCACGTTACCAGACAAGACGGAGCCAGGCAGTCTTGCTCACTGTCTCGCCAGCAGTGCTGGCCTCGTGACCCCTGTACAAGGCGGTAGCAGCTGCAACAGGGCTTCTTGCCCTCCTTGCCAACCTCCAGGGGTCAACAGTGCATCCTCCATCATCACAGTCTGGTAAAGGAAAGTGGCCTGCCGCGTGAGTCAAGAGGCTAGATGGGGAAAAGGCCCAGGTAATAAAGACTGCCTGACAAAACGGAATGAGGGCACAGGATTTGAGTTCATGAAAAGGCCCCAGGGACGCCTGAGTATGAAAGGGCCCTATAGGTACAAGACCAGTGACTTGACCGCTTCTGGTCAGTGACAATCTCCCTGAAACGGGCTGGGAAGCCCCATGAGCTGCTCGCAAGACCAGGAGCCCCATTATCAGGAAGCCCTGTGAGCTGCTGGTAAGAACAGGAAACACCCACCGTCTGACCTCTCCCTGATCTCTTTTCCTTCTAATATTCCAAGCTCCCTCCCCCTTCTGCTTGTGAGGCAAGCCTTGCGTGATTCTTTATCAACTGAGGCTCCACGGACACTCCTCCTGGTATCAACCCTCGTGATCTGGTGAGTACCCTGGGAGCGGGGGGAATCCCTCATGCGTTTAGCTCTCACTTGGCAGGAAGACACCCGCCTCAGCTAAGCTGCTCTGGCCTGGAGGCAGTCCTGTCTTCAAGCACCGACTGAAAGTCAAGGGGAACCCCCAATCAGAGCTCACTCCTATTTGGGTCTCTTGAGGAATCCAGTAACAGTTTGGTGCTGGTTCCAAATTTCCCAAACTGGAAATCTTATTTGGGTCAAATCTTGTGGCATTTGCGTGCCAACAAATCACTCCAACACCCCGATGGTAGTTGGAAAAAAAGGCATAGTAAGGGGCTGAGGGAAGATCCAGAGGGGTTCCTGAATTTGATTAGTGGAATCTTTTAGACCCATGACCCACATGGGCTGACATCTAGAGCCTCCTCAATGTACTCCTAATGGGGGAAGAAAAGGCCATGGTCTTTTTAAAAGCCTGAGAGGAAGCAGACAGAGAATAGAAACAATGTAGGTCATGTTACTTTCAGACCAGGAAGTCAAGGGGTCCCAGATAATAAACGCAACTGGGACCACTGAGACAATGGATAAGGGGGTAGAAGGCAAAGGCTAACCAAATATGATCCTAAAGGGAATCCAAACAGCAGGAAAGACACCTGTCAATTAGAGTAAGACAAAGGAAAATCAATCAAGAGTCAACGGAAAACCCTCTGGCACTCCTAGACAGCCACAGGGAATGCCTTTGAACATATACTGCAACTGACCCTGGGTCACTGGAAGGGAATGCAGTCCTGAGGTCGTGTTTCATTTCCCAAAATGCCCCGACATCAGGTGCAAACTTCAGAAACTGGAAATAGAACCAGATACCTCTACCCCTTGCCTGGTTGAGGTTGACTACCAGGTGTTTAATAACTGAGATACAGAGGAAGAAAAGTCAGAAGATAAAAAGGTGTGGAGGCAAGCCCACATCCTGGCTGTTGCCCTTCAATGTCAACTGGTCACACGGGAATCTGGACTAACTGCCCAGACTCCACTGAGTGACCCCAAGTCCCCACCGAGGGATAACAAGCCAAGGAAACTAGGACCTCATCAGTGCCCGTGTGTCACGTGTAAACAAGAGGGACACTGGAAGGAGAATGCCCTTGCCACTCCCAAAGGGAGATAGAAATGGCAGATCCTGGCCACTACCCTTGAAAGCAGATAGTCCAAACAGATGAAGAATGATAGGGCCATGGGGCTCCTAAGCTGGTGCTCCATCTGGCCCCCGAGGTGCCCTGGCTAACATTGGACATAAGGGGAAAGCCTGTCAAATTCTTAGTCGACACCAGTGTCACTTACTTGGTTCTGAAGACCAGACCAGGCAAATTCGATTGCAAGAGTTGTAAACTTCTAAGTGAAATAAGTCAAACAGAGATAGACAAAATCATACGATATCACTTATATATGGAATCTTAAAAAATGATACAAATGAACTTATTTACAAAACAGAAATAGACTCACTGACAGAAAACAGACTCACTGACTCACTACCAAAGGGGAAGGATAAATTAGGGCTTTGGGATTAATATATACACACTACTATATATAAAACAGACAAAAAACAAGGACCTACTATATGGCCTTGTATATACTATATATACTTGAATATATACTATATTCAATATCTTGTAATAAGCTATAATGGAAAAGAATCTGAATGAGAATACGTATACATATGCATAACTGAATAACTTTTCTGTACACCTGAAACATTGTAAATCAACTATACTTTAAAAAAAATTGTTCATCTGGATGTAGAATTCTAGGCCAACAGTTATTTTCCCTCAAAATTAATAAAATATAATAAAATTAGTTTTAAAACGAGTTGTAAAATTATGGGGGTAACAGGGAAGGCCCAAGAACAGGCATGGCCCAAGAACAGGCATTCATAGAGCCATTAGACAACCCAGTGGTTACTATAAAAACCTGTCACACACTAAATCCTGCCACTTTACTACCTACAGAAACAGGGTCCTTGGAACCTGATTGTGTAGAAACAATAGATACAGTCTATGCCAGTTCCCCCAACCTAGGAAGCGAGCCTCCCCAAACCCTAAAGAGGAATGGTTCATGGACAGGAGTAGTTTTATGAGGGAGGGAAAAAGGCTGGCAGGATACACAGTAACCTCCCAGACTCCAGTAATAAAAAGGATTACAGAAGATAGACAAGCGTCCCTCAAAAATGAGGAGCAGGACAAAAGACAGAGGAGGGATTTGTCACTGCCAAAGCCCATTAACAATTCCCAGGAAATAAAAACAGAATCTGGGTAATAAAATAAAGTCTCACCTTTTTCCTTTCCTTTGTGTTTAGTCTAGTTCCACTTGTTCATAGGGAGCCGCGAGCAGACACCTCGCACCCAGCACTTCAGCAGAGTTCCCATTGCAAAACGGCAGCAACCAGCACCTCAGCCCCAGCCGTGTGCAGAGACGCTGCGCACACACCTTAATCCAAGATGGCGGTGGTGGGCTGTGTGCAGAGGGGCTGCACCTGGCGCTGATACGAGTGAATGCCACGAGCAGCACATGTGCGCCTGCTCAGTGAGAACTCCGCCCCCCAACCCCGCCCTGCGCCCTCCACGAGATCCCTATAAAGCAGCCACGCCCAGGGCCTGCCGGCCTGTTGCGGCCAGTGAGTGCTGCAGGGTCGAGCTCACCTCTCTCCATTCTCTAATCAAACAATAAAGTTTCCCTTTGCTTCTAAACCGAACTCGGTCTCCTTCTACTGGCACTGGCAATACTGGGCAGGAGGGCCCTTGTTGGGGCTTGACTGGGGAGGGTTGGTAACACAAGGACTTGTGCGCAAGTGGACATAGCAGCTTTGTTTTCAATTGCCAAAACCTGCAAACAACCCAGTCCATCAATGAGTGAGTAGAATAAACAGGTTTAGGTGAATCTATACAGTAGAATACTACTCAGCAATAAAAATGGACAAACTAATGATAAATGCAACGTGATTAAGTCTCAAAATAATGTTGCAAAAGAGTATATACTGCAGTGAGTTCATTTATATAAAATGCTAGAAAATGCAAACTAATCTATACTAAACAGAAAACAGATTAGTGTTTGATGAGTGGAGGAGTGGGGGTGAATTATAAAAGGAGACTGGGGGGATGATGAATATGTTTATTAACTTGTGATGATAGTTTCACAGGTATGTACATGGGTCAAAACCCATCAAATTATGTACTCTAAATATGTGCAGTTTATGGTGATAAAATATACCTCAGTAAAATTGGGGAAGGAAAAAGAAAATAAAATAGTATGTATTCAAAACAAAAGGGTTAGAGCACCCATAATAAGCTAATAGAAAAACTAAAATTTTTTGAATATCCAAATACAGTTCATTTGAGTATGCATACAAAAATAGCATAATACCAAATAACCCCCAAGTCACTTGCATTTAGTTCTATTTCACGCTTTCCCTTCCTTGCTCCCATACCCAAACTGAGTATGTTCGTAGGAGAGGAAAAATCTTTCCTTCTACCCTTCTATGTTCTCAGCTGGGTCTCTACAAAGACAGATTAATAGCAGAAAAACAAACAAGTTTGTTAACATCTCACATATGCATGGGAAAAACTTGGGGAAAGAGAAGAGTAACTAGAAAAGGTGGCTTAGAACTCCTACTTTCATAGCATTTTCAACAAAAAGCAATAAATTTGTAGAGAAATGACAAGACAAAGGAAAGCAGTTTTAGGTTTCCAAAGGTGGCAAGCTGTGGGAAGGTAAACATATAGGAGGAAAATAAGGGAGTAAGGTTTGTTTGCAGCTTCCTTGGGTTTTCTCTGGGCTCATAATTATGAGTTCAGCATCATCTCTAGTAAAGGAGAATTTATATCCTGCCTTTAGGCAGAAAAAGTGGACAGTACAGACAGTTTTTCCTCTGTTTGCTTCTTCTTAATTGCCTTCAGCTCAAAATAAATTTATGTCAAAGAGGGGTATTTGGGGATGACATATTCTGTTTTCCTCTACCTTCATTACTCAGTTGGGGAATTTTTTTCTTTTAATTGCTTTGTTGAGTCACTTAATATTTACTTATTGAATTAAACTGTTTTTTTTTTCCTTCAGTAGGCGATGGGAAAGAGCTTGATTGGGATGTGTGTGTGTGTGTGTGCGTGTGTGTGATGTGTGTGTGTGCGTGCTCTTCGAGGTGGGATGTGTGGAGAGGTGGCTAGTAAGTGGCAGGGATATCTCTATTCAAAGCTGTTTCCCTTACACCAGTGATTCTCAGACTTTTTTGGCCTCAGGATCAATTTTGCTCTTAAAATGTTTTGGGTGCCTTAAAAAACTTTTGTTCAAATGGAATGTATGTCAATATTTACTGTGTTAGAAATTAAAGCAGAATTTCAAAAACATTTATCAATTCATTTAAAAATAACAATGAACCCATTGCATGTTAATATAAGTAAAATATTTTTTTTTTTACATTTATTTTATTTTATTTATTTTTGGCTGCATCAGGTCCTCATTGCGGTGCGTGGGCCTCTCTCTACTTGTGGCGTGTGGGTTTTCTCTCTCTAATTGTGGCATGTGGGCTCCAGGGCATGTGGGTTGCGCAATTGTGCACGGGCTCCAGAGCACGTGGGCTCTGTAGTTTGCAGCACGCAGGCTCTCTTGTTGAGACGCGTGAGCTCAGTAGTTGCAGAGCACGGGCCCAGTTGCCCTGCGGCACGTGGGATCTTAGTTCCCTGACCAGGGATCGAACCCGCGTCCCCTGCACTGGAAGGCAGATTCTTTACCACTGGACCACCAGGGAAGTCCCAGTAAAATATTTTTATAAAAAAGATATTTTCAAAAAAAATTAGTGAGAAGAATGGCACTGTTTTGCATTTTTGCCATTCTCTGTAATGTCTGGCTTAGAAAAAGACAGCTGGATTCTCTTCCTTCTTCATTCAATCTATTGTGACATCACATATCATATAGCCTCTGGAAAACTCCACATGTCATGTACAGTCATGAGAGCATAGGAGTGAACAAGGCAAATAACATCTTAGCATTGTTAAAGTGAGAACTGTTTTCACTCTAAGGACCGCAGTGAGAGGGTTCATTTTTTAAAAAATTTATTTATTTTTGGCTGTGTTGGGTCTTCGTTGCTGCATGCTGTCTTTCTATAGTTGCGGCGAGTGGGCTTCTTATTGCAGTGGCTTCTCTTGTTGCAGAGCATGTGCTGTAGGCGCATGGGCTCAGTAGTTGTGGCACACAGGCTTAGTTGCCCCACTGCATGTGGGATCTTCCCGGATCAGGGCTCAAACCCATGTCCCCTGCACTGGCAGGCAGATTCTTAACCACTGTGCTACCAGGGAAGCCCAGTGAGAGGGTTTTTACCAGCCCCAAAGCTCTTCTCTGGGAGAGACCTTGAGCCCATGTCATTAGGACCACCCTTGTCACAGCATCAAGCTGACACTCTATCCTGTTTTACAAGAGTTACCATTGAAAGAGGGTCAACAACCTTCCCAGTTTTACAAAATATTTACCAGATAAAACAGCTGGAGCCTCAGAAATGTAGGGGAAAGTGGATATGAGGCCAAAAATTACAAGGAATGCTTATGTATCTGATTAATGTTTGTCCTCAGAGCCTTAAAGATGTATCTAAAACTGGATTTTAAAAAATCTTTATTATGGCCAAATTACTCTGAAAACTGGCCCACTAAATGAAACACCTGGAGTTGCATAAGCCATCAAAGGAACGGTCCCCTGACCATATTTTTCTTGAATGGCACAGAGTTTCACTGTTTTCGTAGACAACAATAGTTAGTCATTAAGGGCTCTTTTAGGGCAGAACATGGTCTTCCAGTCAGTCATGCCTGAACCAGTGGGTTAATTTAATGTGATGTGCAGAAACCCGGTATTGTGTGTTAATGATACTGTTCCTCACCACAGAATTTGAGAACTAGTGGTAATTGCACCTCCAGGAAAGGTCTAACTTCATTTAATGTATAAATTACATAAAGCCTGTTTAAGGAACAAAAAAGTCAGTAGGTTTTTGTTGTGCAGTGGATCTTGAGGTTAGTTGCTTACTTTCTCAGCAAGAAAAAAAAAATTAAAAACCATAGTAAAATTCCAATGGCAAAATCCCTCCTTTCCTACACTCAGATTGCTTCTTTTTGCATTCGATCATGTTTACTTTCATCTTTTTCAGCGTAGTGCAGAAGATATGTGATAAATAGGCATAGAACACTATTCTTGAGGGCTTTACTGAAACTCATGGTACAGTACTTTGTAACTAAAGAATGAGGACAGGAGGGTAAAGGAGCTTGTTTTTTAAATTTAGAATAAATAAATATATGCAAAAGAACCTGCAAAAATATAAATTGTTTTATTGTCAACAAATGTTTATTGAACCCCACTACGTGCTCTGTCATCAGTATCATCAAAGGGTGCTGTGCTGGGCAATGTGCAGTGTATGCACAGGTATGAGGTGTCCTCCTACTCTGGAGTAGAGATAACACTTTGGTTGTAGAGATAAGCACTCAAGGTAATATTAGATCAGAACAGAGATGCAGCATTGTATTATTATTATAAAATTGCATTATTATTATCGTATTAGATCAGAGCAGAGGTGTGGCAAAACAGTCAAAAGGCTGAGAGATCCCTTCTGCTATAGATTGCATGTTTGTGTCCTCCCAGAATTCATGTGTTGAACCTAATCTCCAATGTCATGGTGTTTGGAGGTAGGAACTTTGGGAGGTCATTAGGTCGTGAGGGTGGAACTCTCATGAATAAGATTCGTGTCCTAAGAGAGACCCCAGAGAGCTCCCTAGCCCCTTTTGCCATGTACCAACACAGATCAAGATGGCTGTCTATGAACCAGGAAGCAGGTCCTCACCAGGCACTGAATCTGCTGGTACCTTGATCTTGGACTTCCCAGCCTCTAGAACTGTGAGAAATAAATTTGTGTTTATAAGCCACACAGTCTGTTAAAGCAGCCCAAAGGGACTAAGAAAACTCCTGTCTGGGAGAAGCCTTTGTGGATCTGGTGTGATTTGAGCACTCAAGTTCTAGAAGAATAGAGTCATGTGGTATCACTAACACCAGCACTATTCTTCATGATTTCCTGGCCTGAAACTAAGTTTGCGGTATGTTGAATGTTTGAAATACCTGCTAGTATAAAACTTCTTTGTTTCCCACAACCCCACTCCCCAAGATTTAAAGAAGGAGAGAACCAAAGAATTTCCATTGTGAAATTTTTTAATGAGTTAAGTGTAAATGATTCAGAAACATAAGGATTTTATTTCCCTTAAAATAAACAGAGATCCTAGCCCAAGGGGAAAATATGTGACCAGTGCAGCTTGCTGTTTGCCATGTTCAGGCAGGGTGTGGGGTTGGGACCAGGGCTTCTTTGCGACATGTTGAGCTGACTGCTGTCAAGGACACTTTTTGCTATTGAGCAAACTGATGGTCATTCCCATTTTGCTTGATTAAATAACTTTCTTGGGAAAAAAAATTAGACATTTTTAATTGGATATTTCCCTAGAAAAATCTAATGGAGTCAATTCTGTTTTGGTGTTGTGTAGTATAGAGTCTATCTTTTACTGCAAAAAGAGGTCTGGCCTTTGTCCTCAGTTGCTGCTTTTTTTTTTAAATTTTTTATTTTATATTGGAGTATAGTTGATTAACAATGTTGTATTGGTTTCAGGTGTACAGCCAAGTGATTCAGTTATACATACATATGTAACTATTCTTTTTCAAATTCTTTTCTCATTTAGGTTGTTACATAATATTGAGCAGAGTTCCCTGTGCTATACAGTAGGTCCTTGTTGGTTATCCATTTAAATATAGCAGTGAATACCTGTCAATCCCAAACTCCCTGACTATCCCCCCCATCCCCCCTGGTAACCGTAAGTTCATTCTCAGAGTCTTTGAGGCTGCTTCTGTTTTGTAAATAAGTTCATTTGTATCATTTTTTTTTAGATTCCGCATATAATCATGATCATACGATATTTCTCTGTCTGACTTACTTCACTCAGTATGACAATCTCTAGGTCCATCCATGTTGCTGCAAATGGCATTATTTTATTCTTTTGAATGGCTGAGTAATATTCCATTGTATATATATATATATATATATATATATATATATATATGTATATATATATACACACACACACACACACACACACACCACATCTTCTTTATCCATTCCTCTGTCGATGGAAATTTAGGTTGCTTCCATTTCTTGGCTATAGTAAACAGTGCTCCAATGAACATTGGGGTGCCTGTATCCTTTTAGACCATGTTTTTCTCCAGATACTTGCCCAGGAGTGGGATTGTAGGATCATATGGTAGCTCTATTTTGAGTTTCTTAAGGAACCTCCATACTGTTTTCCATAGTGGTTGCACCAATTTACATTCCCACCAACACTGTAGGAGGGTTCGAAAGAAGGCACACAGATGGCCAAGAGGCACATGAAAAGATGTTCAATATCGCTATTAGAGAAATGCAAATCAAAACTATAATGAGATATCACCTCGCACCAGTCAGAATGGCTGTCACAAAAAATCCACAAACAATAAATGCTGGAGAGGGTGTGGAGAGAAGGGAACCCACCTACACTGTCCTCAGCTTCTTGACAGGAGAGTCTTTGTTAGCCTGGGGGTCAGACAATTAGTCACAAAGTGAGGTAGGGTGGGTGTTTTGAGGTGGTATCAGTGGACCTCCTGAGGGGCTGGAACGAGGTTACCCACTGGATAAAGACTGGACACCGAGGCTGGGGTAAATTTTCTTGGTTGATGATATTCAATGCGTATTGCCACACATCGATGTCAAGAAAGTGACAGTGTCGTGACTGCATGGGAAGAGGAAACAGAAACAGCATTTCGTACTCTCTTGGACTCTGTCCTGTGTACGTCTTCCCTTGCCTGATTCTAATCTGTAGTGTTTAGCTGTATTAAAGCATAACCATAGCAGCTTTCAGTGAGTTCTGTGAATTCTTCCAGCAAATTATCAAACCTAAGAGTGGTCTTGGGAACCCCTGAACTTGCAACTTGTATTAGAAGTGAGGTTGGTCTCTTCTGTGGACTGTTTTCTTCTCACTTCTCAGTTGGCTAAACTCTCACAAGTTTAAAGGCACATCTGTATGGCCTGGAAAAATCCCTACCAGCTCGGCTTTGCTGCCTGAAACCCATCAATCCTGACCTATCCTAATAAAGCGCAGGCCAGGATATTTCTCCCAATATTTTGGTCAGGAGAAATGATATTAAAATAAAGATAAAGGGCAGTTTGGGAAAAGAGGACATATACACAGATAAAGCTGTCCATCAAAGTATTTATCAGAAGAGTGAATAGAGAACTGATTATATAAATTATGATATTCCATAGAGTGAATACTATTTTAAAAATCAGATAGATATTTTTGTCCTAACATGAAAAGCTCTCCAGAATAGTTTATTAAAGTATAAGAGCAAAGAATTAGCCTTTTCTAATTTTAATTTTTTAATTAATAACTCTGAAACAAAGGGGTAAATGATTTACTAAAGAAGTAAAGAACTTTAAGCAGTTTTCTTTTGGGGGGGGTGTCCTAACTTGGGCATAGGATTTGCTTATTGGGGGACCTGGAATTGTGAAACAGAAGGAAGAAAAGTCAGTACAGTGTGTGTTAAACAGGAGGTTACTCTTCACACTTTACTCCCCTCTGGGGAACTCCTGAGAAAATGTGTAAAACGCCTTCACAGTTGTCAGCTCAAGGGACAGAAGAGGGGAGCGTGTACCTGCTGCACGGCCCCCAAGTTCCCCTTGGCCAAGGTTTGTCCAAGGCGGGTGTGAACTTCCTGGCACTTCCAGGCTTGCACCTGCAGTAGAACTCTGGGCAGCTCCCTTCAGCCTCCCTCAAGGTGGCGGCAGAGAAGCTCCAGGGCCTAGAAGCAGAGCTCCTGGGTTCAGCCAAGGCAGCGCTGTCCTGTGAGGCCTGCACACACCCGGCTGTCCCAGCAATGCCTGCAGCAAGCTGTGGGCTCGGAGGATGTCAGTCAGGACACAAAGATCTCTGATGTGGAATAGCATTCTCATGTTAATCCAAATGCTGGACTTCCAGAAGATGTAGAATTTCTGGAATCCCAGGTGCAGTCATGACCTGGGAACACTCAAAGTCAGAACCGAGAGACGACTGGACCAAGGGGAGGCCACCACTGGCCCTGCTTTCAGGATTTCTCCCCGCCGCTTCAGCAACATGCCCTCCACACCCGTTGACGGCGGGGGCTCTCTCCTCCACAACTGTGGCTGATCTTCTTCCTCCCTTTCCCCCCTCTTTCTCCTGCCTCTGAAATTCTTTCATTGCCCGACAACCCATTCTGTATTTAAACATACACGGCCATTATTTTGGTAGTATTGGGGGGATTTACATCTCGTTTCCTCAGTTGGAGGGTTAGCTCCTTGAGGACAAGAGTCATGAACTGTGTTTCTCTGCACCTATCGACACCTGGTAAAGGAACTCTGGGTAACAGATGGTCAGTCCATACGTGGTTGATTGTGGATGCTGGCCCCATGCTGCCAAGCTCTAAGAGCAGCTAATTTCAAGGCAAATGAATGAGAACAGCACCACAGCCAGGGGTCATATGTAACAAAGGGACTAAATGTGCTTGTCCTCATTGAGGCAATGAATAGATGATGAGCCAGCTTGGGTAAGCACATTCTGCTATTGGCCTAAAGTTCATTTTCACAGGGACATTTCTGGTAAAGCCCTGAGCTTAGGACTGCCTAGATAAGAATGCACATTAGCCAGTAGAGAACATGACAATGAAAGTGAAATGGGGAAAATATGCCTCAGAACAAAGAATACAATGTGCTTGCTTTAGGAAGTAAGACTCAAGTCACGAGTTATAGAATAATCAACACTTTCCCCCTTCTAACCTTAATGTTTAGGTCAGCTTCTAGGGTAGGGGGCTGCAGCAGACCAGTATTCATAGTTCTCCTTCCCTTCCTGGATTGCCCTTTTGAAGCTAGGTGGCCTTGTGACTTGCTTTGGCCAACGAAGTATTCATGGAGGTGATGCACGTCATTCCCTCGCAGAAGCATTTAGGAACCGGTGGCCAAGTCTCTAATCTATCTTCCTTTGCTGCAACAGTCATGGGAGCAGGTATTCAGATAGAGTTGCAACAAAACCGGAGCAGGAAGATGGAGTGTGTACACTTAACCTATACTTACTGAGCCCCAGCTGTGTGCAAATCACTTTTAGATACTGAGGATATGGCAGCCTCTACTCTCATGGACTTTCCTGTCTGCAGGGCAGACATCTATTAATATTTATGACATATAAATCAGCATTTAACTCTGGCTATGACTCATGAAGCGAGGTAGAACGTGTCAAGAGAGCACATCACATGGACATCCTGAGGTCTAATGAGAGAGTTCATTTAACAACAAGTAAGAGTTACCAGTTAAAGAATATCTGCCGCTGGGGTTCTGAGGCAGAGAAGGGAGTAGTGAATCTGAAGAAGAAAAGGCCAGCATGGCTGGACAAGAGAAAGTGAGGGCACAGTCCACCAGGCTCATGAAACACGTAGAAATCACATTGTACGGCCTTGTGGGCTTTGTTAAAGATTTCAATCTCTTTTTCTAAAACTTATTTGGGTATTCCTGAAACAATTGATGGTGATGTATCACCCTCCTATCATACTTTTCTCCACCCCGGAAGCCCTTGTGGAATGGCACAGAGTTCCTTCTTGCTGAGAGAGATTTAAGCAACTTGAGAGATTGAGCACGTCCTCCTGTCCTATGAGGTTCCTGACTGGTGTCTCCCACTCTTCTGTAGCTCCCACCATCCCACCCACCCTGTATTGGGCAGGGTTCTTCAAGAGACCAGGATCTGCTCTGGTTAGATTGGCAAAAAGGGATTTGTTAAAGGTACTATATCAGTTATGGAATCATGGGAAAATGGATTCTGAGCTGTGTTTCCAGGAAGACCCTAAAGCCACCCCATATTACTGGGCCACCAAGAAAACTGCTGCCCTGTCACAATGAGGCCACTGCCTGTTGAAACTGGAAGCAGCTGCTGCAGCTGCTGACCCCAAACCACACACATCAGGAAATTGGACATCACGTAACCCGTCCCTCTCCCCATGTACCTCAGCTGCAAATTCAAGGCTTGCACAAATGCAGCGGCTCAGCAGAACCTAAATCACATCCAGAGCCTAGCTCTGGGGGAGGCTGGGAAAAGGCATTTTAAGTTTGTACTCTCTGCAGTAGGGAAAACCTGCTGGACGGGGTTGAAAGAGATTTTGAGCGTGTAATTCATGGTGTTCATCACACCACATATCAAAAGAATCAAAGTGAGATCCCCACTTTTGAAAATCTTCCAATTCTCACATTAGCTCTTTAAAATCCTATACTTATCTAGTGCCACTCTCCTTGTCTTTCTATTGTCTTTTCCCCTATCAAGAATAAAGCCACTGTAAAAGTGTGTATTACTCCACTTCTTTTGCATTTGGCTAAAGCATGTGCCTTTCTCTCCATCTGTTCCTTGCTGTAGGAACATTAGAAGCTGTAAGAGGGCAAGTTCCTTATCACAGATGAGCTTTGTCAGAACGCAGCACTGCGTAAGGTACACATACATGCTTATTATACAAATGTTATTTGTCTCATTAAGTCCCTCTGTAAGGAAGCTGCTCCTGTTTTGAGAACATTTAAAAGGGAGCATAAGTAATGCAGTTGGGATGAGCTGCATTGAGCCTCCAGCTTAAGGACCAGAGAAAGGTAGATACTTCAAACCTCTCCAGGCCTATATTATTTTCTGTGACTAATTGGACAGTGCTTTTACAACTCCCTAATTTTCTTTGCATTTCCTTTATCTTGGGCTGCTTTCATGATCAGGATATGTCTAGGTAGAACTTTGATTCTCAGAATTCTGTGGGTCTTGATGTTCTCCTGGTGCTGGGCACAGGGGAGGTGATATCTAGGTAAGGAGAATGTTGGGAGCATCTAAACCCATCTGGTGACTTTTTGAGCTCAAATGGATACGTTCCTTATGCTACAACAGCGGTCCCCAACCTTTTTGGCACCAGGGACTGGTTTCCTGGAAGACAATTTTTCCACGGACGTTGGCGGGGGATGGGGGAGGAGATAGTTGAGGCAGTAATGCGATGGCTGGGGAGCGGCAGACGAAGCTTCACTCACTGGCACGCTGCTCACCTCCTGCTGTGCGGCCCGGTTCCTAACAGGCCGTGGACTGGTACCAGGGGTACCGGGGACTGGGGGTTGGGGGACCTCTTTGTCACAATTTGCCAATAAGGAGATGGGTTCACTGCAGGAAACAACTAACGGCCAACAGCCCTAAAATGGGAGAGAAGATCCCACGGGCAGGCTTGTCACTACATCCTTCATGATAACTCACTGCATAATAAGGGATGCATCGGTGGGTGATGATATAAGAGACTAAGTATTAGGGGTTGTGGAGAGGCCAGGAAGGTATTGGCTGCACCTAAGATCCTACACTCAAGACTGGTGTCTGTCCTCTGTTACCTTGGGACCCCTGAGGGGCCTTGGGTACAAGTGGAGGGCCTCACAGCAGAGAGAAACCATCATTCCTACTCCCTGGCGGTTATTTCTACATCTTCCCATGAGCATCCGATTAGCCCTAATGGTTGGAATAAATGCCAGCTACCTCATAGTCCTGGTGGTGATAATGATTATGATCATGATGACATCAGAATCTAACATTTATTGAGTACTTGCTATGTCACAGGCACTATAATAAGCATCTGACATGGATCATCTCATCTAATCATCACAAAATGCTCTGTATTATATGTTATTATTATAACTTCTATTTTACAGAAGACAGTATTGAGTCTTAGAGGTTACAGATGTCCAGGATCACACAAAAAAGAAGTAGTTGAGAAAAACCTAAATGTAATAAGATTTTATTCAGGCAACATATTCCAACTCTTTTATTCTTTTGTCTACTATTTACATCTGTATTTCTAAATAATACACTTATACTGTCATTTCAACTTAGGTACTATCTATTGTCTTCCTGGTAGGGCAGATGAGAATTTATTTCTGTAAACCTCTACAAATTTCCCCTTTCCACAGCCCTTCAATATGGTTATTCCAGAGTTTTGTAATATAACATTTACTGTTATATTATTACAGCTATGTAAAAACTGTTCACATCTTAACCATAAAGTATGTCAGAAATGTATATACATTTTTTCCTGTAGTTAATAATAATTTCATTTTTTAGTAGCAGCTTTATCAAAATAAAATTCACAAAATATACTTCACTCAGTTAATGAGTGAAAACCAAATTTAAAAACCAAATTCATTGGTTTTTAGTAGATCCACAGAGTTGTGCAAAGTTCACTACAAACATTTTTAGGACATTTTAATCTCATCGAAAAGAAACCACTTACCCTTTAACTATCACCTTCCCCTACCCCACTTTCCCTTACCCCTCTCAGCTTTAAGCAATCATTAGTCTACTTTCTGTCTCTATATATTTGCTTATTCTGGATATTTAATATAAATGGAATCTTATATGTGGTCTTTTGTGTCTGGCTTCTTTTACCTAACATAATGTTTTCAAGGTTCATCCATGTTCTAGCATATATCAGTACTTCATTACTTTTTTTAGGACCAAATAATATTCCATTGGATGAAATCATATTTTATTTAGCCATTCATCAGTTGATGGACACTTGGATTGTGTTTACCTTTTGGCAGTCTGGCAGTTCCTCAAAACTGTTGACAAACAAATGTTGGTTTGTCTTTGCCTCTCTTCTATTCTCAGCTCTCGCTTTC
The DNA here is from genome assembly GCF_964341445.2 of Mesoplodon mirus. Taxonomy (NCBI): domain Eukaryota; kingdom Metazoa; phylum Chordata; class Mammalia; order Artiodactyla; family Ziphiidae; genus Mesoplodon; species Mesoplodon mirus. The sequence continues at coordinate 59,879,332 of NC_138982.1, forward strand.
TCTCTAGTTCTTTTGTATCTTAGAGCAGTTTTTAAATGCCCGTAATTCTTTGATACTCCTTCCTTCAAAGAGTGGAGCTCTTTCTTCACCTTGAGTATGGGCTGGACTTAGGGACTCACTTCTAACGAATGGAATACGGCAGGAGGGATGGTGTGTGACCAGCTCATTGCAGGCATCACAGCTTCCTCCTTGCTTTCACCCATGAATCATGTGCTCTGGCATGTCAGCTGCCAGTTTGTGAGAATATATCAGGCAGCCCTATGAAGAGGTCCACATGGTGTACCTTAGGAGAGGAGGGTACACCAGGACTGCTTTCCTAGCTCGATGGCTTTGCTGTTGTTATGCTAAAGAGTCAAACATTATTGCCTTATGCTTTTTGAAACTACCTTTTCTTCCCCTTCTCCCACTTCACCTGGATCATCTCTTGCCTTTGCTCATAGTATCTCTGTGCTGCTCAATTTAGATTCTACTGCCAGCAGATCCTTCTCCGTGAGGGACTTTGTCCTGGAAAGGAGAGTCAATTGGTTAGTTCTGAGATTTAATAGGGCCCAGACTGTCCCACACCATCTAATCTTTCCTTTGCCTTCACCCTTAGAACCTAGCTCTGGCACTGTTCCCCAAAAACCCAATTCACTTTCTATGCTGAGTGGGCACATTTAGATTTTAGGGTAAGTACCTTTGGCAGTTTGATTACAAGTCAGATGCCATTCAGTGCCACCAGAAGACCCTTTGCCTGCTTTCGACTTCCTCCTGCCCACTTGCTGATACCCTGTGGGTCTTTCTGCTGTCAGTTAATCCGCCCTTTCCTTGTATTCGAAGTTCACAGGATACCTTAATACTTTTATAGTAGATAATTGTTGTGCATTTGTTGTGGTGGTGGTTACTGTTAGAGGAATAGCTAGATTCAAAACTACACGATTGCTGCTTTAATCTTGCACAGAAATGATCACATTTTTAATTTCTAGAAGTTCCTTTATTCCCTAGATTTCCCCCTTTTTACGTCTTCTGATTCTTGGCTTATGGGCCCAAGAACTCTCTAAGTATAATAGTGATTTAAAAACTTTTTTTTCTTCTCCTTACTTTGTCCTTATTTTCTCCAAGTTCCCTTTTTCTTACGGTTTCTGCACCTCATTTTCATATCAGAGTCTTTCCTCCACTATCTTGAGGTCTTTGGTCCTCCGAGCGCTTGTAGAATGAGGGGCTCTATGTATATAGGTAGGACTTGTCAATCAGTGGGCTTCTCTGTAATTGCTTGGGCAGCAACAGACTCATTTAGTTGAGGGACTCTACACAGTCAATATCTGCAGGTTTTTTCTCTTGGGCTGGTCAGTTTCCCAGGTAGGTGTCCCTGCACCTGCCTCTATTGGGCAGAGGAAGAGGGTGATTAAGCTTGGTTGTCAGTGTGTTCTTAGAGGAACTAAAGGGGGCTTAGGGAGAGATCTCATGCTTCCGTGCACAGGCTTTACTTCACCCCTTACAATACGGTACTCGAACCATGACCAGTGTCTCTGAATCCAGATCCTCTGTGTTTCAACAGTTTCTGAAAATAAACTTTCTATATTTTCCAGGGTGGGGATGAGGGCGGTCTCCTGTCTGCCCCAAGGTGAGAAATGGAATTTAATAGTTTAACTTCTTATACTTTTAAACTAATCATCCTGTTTTCAGCCCTACCCATTCCTACCTCTTCCTTCAGAGTTACCTGGTATAATTACTGGGTCACTTACTGAACCTCTGGGGATTCTGAAATTTGAAAAATCTGTTACCCCAAACTTTGCAGGTAATTAACTGTAAAGTCAGGTAAACATACCCTCCTCATGCTCTCTAGATTCCAAAATTTTGTTGGCATCTGTCCAGTTCTCTTTATCCTTACAGATTCATGAAGTGATTGTGTTTTTTTAATTCCTTAATTGTTTAAATGGGGTTCAAGAGGAGTGGAGGTAAACACATGTTTACCTTTGTCATCTTTTTAATAGAAGTTTTGTCATCCTTTTAATACATCCCTTTTCTGCTTAAATTAACTGAGAATAGTGATATTAACTAATGCTAGAAATATATCTACAATAATGTTTTCAAGGCAAGAGGTCTGAATAGGGCTGAAGTAAGCCCATCAGACATGTAACTCAAGACACTGCATGCTGCCAGAATGCTTTAGAGCTGAGTGACTGAAGTAAGTTTTTAAAAATTACCTAGGATCTTTACTTTATACTTATTAAAACTTATTTAGACATTTAGGTATGGATTTTTAAAAATCATGTCATACTTGTACATACATAAGAAGAAAAATAAATTAGAAATTGATTAAGGTACTCTTAAAACTTCTTTACATTTAGAGTCCTAGCTTTCTGAATCATGTTTTTAAAATATATTTCAATCAAATTTTTAATTGTAGTAAAAAAGCCCCACATAACATAAAAGTTACCATCTTAACCATTTTTAAGTGTACAGTTCAGTAGTGTTAAATATATTCATATTGCTGTGCAACAGATCGCCAGAACTTTTTCATCTTACAAAAGTGAAACTCTGTACAGATTAGACAACTCCCCAATTCCCCCTCCCCCAAGCCCCTGGCAACCACCGTTCTACTATCTGTTTCTCTGAATTTGACTGCTTTATATACCTCATGTAAGTGGAATCATACAGTATTTGCCTTTTTTTATGACTAGCTTTCTTCTCTTATGTCCTCAAGTGTCATTCATGTTGCAGCATGTGTTATGCTTTTTAATAAAGTTTTGTGGAGAAAGAAAATGCATTTCCCTTTAAGAAGAAACACTGAAAATATGATTCACTCTGAAAACACTGGATCAAAATTTTTAAGGCCTTTGAAAGCATTCCTCAAAAATGCTTTACAATATACGTTAAGCCTGAAGTGAGAGAGTGGCATGGACATATATACACTACCAAACGTAAAATAGATAGCTAGTGGGAAGCAGCCGCATAGCACAGGGAGATCAGCTCGGTGGTTTGTGACCACCTAGAGGGGTGGGTTAGGGAGGGTGGGAGGGAGACGCAAGAGGGAGGAGATATGGGAACATATGTGTATGTATAGCTGATTCACTTTGTTATAAAGCAGAAACTAACACACCACTGTAAAGCAATTATACTCCAATAAAGATGTTAAAAAATAAAATAAAATAAGACTTCCCTGGTGGCGCAGTGGTTGAGAGTCTGCCTGCTAATGCAGGGGACACGGGTTCGAGCCCTGGTCTGGGAAGATCCCACATGCCGCGGAGCAGCTGGGCCCGTGAGCCACAACTGCTGAGCCTGCGCATCTGGAGCCTGTGCTCCCGCGATGATGAGAGGCCCGCGCACCGCGATGAGGAGTGGCCCCCACTTGCCACAACTGGAGAAAGCCCTCGCACAGAAACGGAGACCCAACACAGCCCAAAATAAATAAATAAATAAATAAATAAATAAAATAAAATAAAATAAAATATACGTTAAGCCTAAACCTAAGGATGGAAAAGAAAAAAAAGTATACCTCACTTTTACAAAAACAAAAATCGCTTCAGTGCAAGAGAAATTACATGCCAAATATGTATTATCCTTGGGGTTTCATGGCAAGTAATCTTATCTACTGATAATACAGTAAATATAATACAGTAACTACTCTGTTAAATGCCAGCCATTAGTTTTCCCAGAGGGCTCTTAAGTGAATGCCTCTGATCCTGGGAGGAGAGGCAAAACCCTAGTTTTTAGCTGCTGTAGTCTGGTTATGTTGTGATCTGAAAATTTCCCCAAATTCGGTTTCCAAGATTTACCTTCACAGAGTAAAACCCAGTGCAGAGACAAGGGGGAAGCCATCCTTAAAGCTCGAGTTGGTGTGGGAAGCCTGAGTACTTGCACAAGTTTGTATATAAAGAGAAATTTCCCAAATACATTTTGAAAAAAATTCTTTTCTAAGCACGAGCATGGTAACCTACCACTTAACCCACTGTATGTTAAGAAATATGCAGGTGCTCTCCCTCTTGTTCTCACAAATCTGCCTTTCTCGCACTTGTTCCTTTTCGGATTCCCTGTTAGCTCTCAGTTGCTTCCTTCTCTTGCCTTCCTCTCCTTTTTGCCTTCCTTGTTCCCTATGGTATTTTGTTTCCTCCTCCGATCACTCGAGTCCTGTGTACTTTCTGACCTTCCCTGGCTCCCTGGTCTTTCCCATCCTGCTCTGTGGTGTACTCATCTGCACAGAGAAACCAGCGGGGCCTCACCGGCTGGGTGGGGTTTCACTTGGGGAAATTACCACATCCTGGAGCACCATCCAGCAGTGTTTTCTTAAGACGTGGGAGATGGAGTCACAGCAACTGGGGTGGGGGGGGGGAAGTAAAAGCATTTACTGTGATGGCTCTCCAAAGAATAGCAGTGTATAAACCTCCCAAAGGTGAAAATGAGTGAAAATGACCATAGAGGTAAGTCTTGGGTGGGAGCCAGGGGACCAGTGAAAGGAAAAGCACCCCCAGGGTGATGGTGGAATCAGGATGGGGCAGTTAGGGCAGCAGGTTGTGGCTGGATTCACAAGCTGAAGGTCTCTCTTTCCCACCCAACCTACTGAGGCTCGGTCAGCTATGGGGCTGTGGCTGGGACACCTGTCTGGTTCCATTGCTGTCTGTTCCTGCGTAAACCTGGTGGGCCGGATCCTGCTTCTAGTTTGGAGAAAAAAAAAAGGATGCCCAGTTATGACTTCTAAAATAGTACTCCAGGTATATGGAACATTCCATCCCCCAAGCATGGAGGTGGGCTTTGCAAAGTCATTTTGAGGATCCTCTTGTGCAAAATGTTTCTTGAACCATTCTGGAACATTGTAAGACCTATTTTATAGGGAGGAAGCCATGAACATTGTAACTTTAAGAATACCTATTAGGCCCTAGCCTAAGGATAGAATCCAGATTTTATTAACAGAATCTAAAATTCCATTTATAGTTTTATCCCTTTAATTCTTGAACCCTCCCTTAAAATGTAAGCAAATCCCCGGAGGGATTCATAGATTGACCCTTATGAATCTTGAGCCTCAAATCATACCAGAACTACCCCTAACCTCCATCCTCCATTCTTGCTCCAGGCAAACCAGAATTCACTCCTAGAGGCAACCCCAGGCTCCTTTAGATCTTCATACCTGGAAGTTTCTGAGCCTGATTTGTCTGCCTGGGACACTTCCCTCTCTCTCCTCTTTTTAGCTATCTCAGTTCTTCAAAACCCAGGCCATGCCACTCATCATTCAAAGGCTGTGCTCCAAGACAGGCTTGGTCCAACTGTGGGTTCCCTGACTACGTGGGTCTCTCCTCCCTGACAGCCCTTGCTCCAGTGTAACCATCTTTCCACCAGGTTAAGACTTCAGTGACATGAGCTATGTCTTGTTTATCACTGAATCTCTTAGCATCGAGAACAGTGAGTTCTGTTTATGGAGTGAATTAATTCTTTACTGCAATGTGTTTTTATGGGGTGTGGGTGAAGGGCTGCAGTAGAGAAGGTGAGAATGCCAAGAGAAAAAGAAACGGTAAGCCAAGAGATGCGACTGGGGTCCCTGGAGGCAGTCTCCTCTGGGCGACAGTTTTGCAAAGGGCCAGACAGCTCAGAGGCATGCCGAGCGCTCTGACGCTCTCTCTCCCGGAAGGGAACTTAAATTGACTGTTGAAATTTAAAAAGTATTGACACATTTAATGCACTTGCCAAAGTGGTGTTTAATGAATTGTATCTCACAATAAAATAGGGCAAAGTTTAAAACTCAAATTTGCTTTGGATTTGTATCTGCTACCACCTGTTAGTTCCAGGATCCTGGGTTGCATCATTCTTATTTTTATGTTAAACACTGCCAGCAACAAAAACAGAAAGTAAGGGGGAAATAAAAACAGGTGTAGGGAAGTTAGGATTTCACACGGCTTGACAGACTCTTGTTTTCTTCTGAAATCCTAGAAAACAGAAAACCACAGGAAGATGGCTTATTGAGAAAGACCCCCTTCAAACTGTCCGTGAGTCAAACAGGGAACAAGAGTTCCTCAGATGGAGAAACTAAACCCCAGACTTCATTTGTCAACAAATGCATCAGGGGGTCAAAATTCAGGTCCCCCAAAGCTGAAAACAGAAAAGAGAGCAATGACCTTAAAACAACTGATTTTTGACCCAGCGACGAGACACCAAAACCTAATATGATGAGTCTGTTCTAAACATTTATTTTGTTAAATGCTTTAAATAATTTGCTCATTTTACTTTTTTGTTTCGGCCATGCCACACAGCTTGCGGGACCCCAACCAGGGACTGAACCCAGGCTCCCAGCAGTGGAAGCGTGGAGTCCTAACCACTGGGCCGCCAGGGAATTCCCCTCACTTTCCTTTTAAATTATCAAAAGTAATATGTTGCAGAAAGGTTTAGAGAAAAATACCCTATTTCCTTTCATTCTAACACAAATGGTCATTTCTTCAAGATTCTTTTCAGCCTTTTATTCATATACATGCATTTATGGTCAACCAACCAGTCAAACGCTGAGTATCTGCTATGTGCCAGTCACTGTTATTAGCAGTACAGCCATGAAAAAGAGAACATTTGCGTACGTAAAGAACCAAAAGCAGATATAATTTCAGTGTGATAAGTCATATGAAGACAAAACAGGCTGAGGAGACAGAGAATGATGGGCTGGGGGTGCTATTTTAGATGTGGTTGGAAGGAAGGAGTCTCTGATTTGGTGGCATTTGAGCTGAGATCTGAAAGTCAGTCACGTAGAATGAATGAAGCCAGCTACACAGGTATTTGTGGGAGTAGTTTTCCAGGCAAAGGGATGTGTAAATGCAAAGGCCCAAGATGGGAGTGAGCCTGGAGTGCTTGAGAGCAAGCCAGGAGGTTAGGCATGCTGAAGCAGGATGAGAGATGGAGAGTGGATGAGAGTAGTAGACCAGTCAGAGAGGTAGCTGAGGCCAAACGGACGTAATTTGTACAGTTATAAGAGCTTATAAAGCCCGCTTAATCTTACACGGAGCTGTGATCCTACTGAGACATATTAGTATTATTTTTTTTTTTTTGCGGTACGCGGACCTCTCACTGTTGTGGCCTCTCCCATTGCGGAGCACAGGCTCCGGACGCGCAGGCTCAGCGGCCATGGCTCATGGGCCCAGCCGCTCCGCGGCAGGTGGGATCCTCCCGGACCGGGGCACGAACCCGTGTCCCCTGCATCGGCAGGCGGACTCTCAACCACTGCGCCACCAGGGAAGCCCCTGAGACATATTATTATACTGCTCAGTTCTCATATTGTTACATAATGTTCATATGCCTAATTTTGACAGTGGCATAATATTCCATTACATGCCTATGCCATAATTACTTAAGTTCCTTTTCTGCCCTTTAGTGAATATCTTTGGCTTTCCCTCTCCCCTATTTTCTGCTTTACTCTGTTTCAGCAACTAGCACAAATTCCCAGAACAGAGATTACAAATACAAGGGTTATGAAAGTATTGCCAAATCTCTCTCTAAAGTTATGTGTCGTATACAATGCCGTCACTATATTATTAGATTAAATGTATTTTTAAAACACTTTAAACTTTTTATGCAAACATATACAAAAGAAGAGAGAACAGTATGAGTCCCCATGACCACCTCCCTCTAACAATTACCAATCCATGGCCAATCTTGTTTCATTTATACTTACCCTCATGTCCGTCAGATTATTTGCACCAAATACCAAAAATATCATTTTACCTGTAAGCAGATTGAATGCATTTTTGGAAGTGGAAAATTAAGAAGTCTTCCTTTAAAAGAGGGCAATCAGAAAGTTGTTGATATTTGTTCTAAAGTATGATTTGGAGCTTCAGGAACATGGTTAATGGATACCCATAACCATGATTAAATTAACCGTGCAAGACCAGTCAGCTGGTTATCCCAGCTGGGCAACACCATGCGTGGCTTCTCCATTTCCATTTCTCCCCAAATCCAGTGGCCCCTGGAGTCATGTGAATTCTGTCCTCCAAACAGCTCTGGGACCTCATTCCTCCTCTCCGCTGCTGTCCTGGCTTTCATTGTCTCTTGCCTGGACCACTGCCACAGCTTTCTCCCTGGTTTCTCTGCTCCTGGTCTTGCTCTGTGGCCAGCCTGTCCTCCACACTGCTACTGGGTGCTCTTTCTAAACCACAGATACTGTGGTGTCTCTCACCGGTTTAAAATCCTTCACTGAGTCTTTCTTGCCTTGAAGAGAAAGTCTATACTCTCAAGCATGGTCTTCAAGGTATTTGTGATCAGTTGAATATCTCTTCACAACCTCTGCCTTGCCCCCAATCTTATGTTCATCTGCTACTCCTGACATTCTGACTGACTGTTTCCTGAACTGGCCACATTCCCCTGAAGTGGGTACCTGTGCCTAGAAAGACCTTCCCTTGTGGCATCCTCCCTCTGCACCCCTCCCCCATTTATCCCTCCCTCATGTCCACCCACCTGGCTAACTTTCACTCACCCTTTAAGGTGCAATTTATCTACCACCTTCACCTGGAAGCTTCCCAAGATGCACCCACTGGACTTTGGATCCTCTGTGGCTTTCTTGTCTGTCTGCTCCATCAGACAGGTAGCTCCTTGGCAACAGGAACTTGTTACCTTGGTTCCCTGTACAGCATCACCCATGTTACAAACATGTAAAAATGTTTTATGAAAGCATCGGGATTCTTGGTTGTAAACAACGGAAACAAATCCCTACAGGTTTAGCTTGGAAAAGAACCTAATGAGAAGATACTGCTTGGCTCACAGAATCACCTGGAGAAGCAAGAGCTCGGTTCAGCAGTAAAGCCGCCAGAAAAGGCCCCGAGTCACTCCATGGAGCTGCTTATGTGTGGTCACTTTGCACCCTCCACGGAGTGCCAGCCCTCCCTCCTCAGCCAACCTGTAGCAACTCTGACTCATCTGTTTTATATATTGAGGTGTGACATAAGATATTTTTTGAAGAAAGTGTTTTATAGATTAAAAAAAAGAAATATATGGTCTGTAAGGAGATGTCCGGGGCCTCATAAATTGGTACTCATATTTATACTTAGGTTGTTTGATAAAGATTTGTCATCTTGATTTATTTTGGTTACTGAGGAACTGTAAAACTAATATTCATTCATTCGCTCAGTTATTTGTTCATTCAACAAATGCTTACAAAGTACCTCTGATGTAAAAGGCATTGTAGAGTCCCACCTTCCTGGGAGGCCTCAGTAACTTTAATCACTATGTTCCTGAGAAATGAACCAGGCAGGAATTATAATTTCCATTTTATAGATGAGTAAACCAAGGCTCAGAGAAGTTAAGTGACTTGCTTACCTGATGGACCCACGAGTTGAACCAGGTTTTCCAGTTGTGCTGCCTTGGACTTGCCAATCATATAAATATTACAGAGCAACCAAGTAGGCTGTGGTCTGAGAAGAGATTTCTGAATCTGTCAACTGGTTGGTTGGTGGACCGCACCCCACCAGCCTGCAAATCTTGTAGCTGCTCAGCCTTGAGACCAAAGAAAAACCTGGAGACAACAACAGAGACATCAAAGCTCATTGGTTAAGGGGCATCTTCCACAAAGGTCCTGGAGCAACACCCCTTCCATGGATGGCTGGCAGCAGACAGGACATGGCAACAGCCTCCACTACTTGGTGGAGAAGGAGGCTACCATTTATAGGGGAATTGATGTCAGGTGGGCTCATCAGTTACCACGGAAACCAGCAGCAGGGGCAGGGGGCAAGCACGCAGGCAGTTATTGATTAAGCCCTATAACTAAGAGGATTGGATAGTCATGTGAGTGAAGCAGGGCCTGGTGGAACAGGGGATGGACAGAGAGCAAGAGAACAGCCATCTTGAATGGCCTGACCACATGTAGGTCATTGGTGGTGACCTCTGAGAAACAATTTATTTGGCTAGGTGAGTGTGGCAACCAGAATGTAGAGGGTTAATTGGTAACTGTGGTGAAGAAGTGGGGTCAGCAAATACAAACCATTCTTTCCAAACATTTGACAGTAAAGGAAATGATTGACAAAACAGTGTCTTGAGGAGAAAACAAAGAAAAAGGTTTGGTAAAGCTGGAACTTGAGCATGATTGTAGGTTGAGCCTATGGAGATAAAAAGCTAAAAAACAAAAGAGAGAGCAATAAGATACAATGCAGAGAAAATTTTTTTAAGAACAAAATTTTTAAAAAGCAGCTGCACATAATGGGCTTTGGAGCCGATTGCTCTGGGTTCAAATTCTGCCTCTGCTGCTTACTGCTTAACAGTCTCTCTGAGTCTCAGTTTCCAAATCTATGTGTAATTGTGACTCTTTGCATTAAGTTTACACGAAATGCCCCATACTCACATCTTCCATCCACAACTCTCCTCACCCAAAATTAGGGTTGCCAGAAAAAATACACACAATATTTGGGACATACTTTTACTAAACAATGATTCTTTGTTTACCTGAAGTTTAAGTTTAATCGGACGTGCTATTTTTATTTTTCCTAAATCTGGCAGCCCTACCCAAAACAAAATACCTTGTATCCAATGTACCATAATAAAAATTGAAGACGAAAATGAAGAGGTGAACGGTGGGTGGATGATGCTGCCCCCTACTGGTAGAATGTGACAACACCAACCATCCCCACAAAGATGTACAGCCTGTAGGTGGTTTTCTTAAAAATAGCAAGCCACCAAGAAAACAAAACAAAACAAAACAAAAATAGCAAGCCACCAGACACACTGTGGAGGAGAGGGGGAGTTTTTATTATCCTGCTAATATTTTAGTCTAAATTTACTACTACTGTAAGGCCATTATCTTTTCATTTCCACTGGTACTAATATATTTCTTTTTTGCTATGTAGTTGTATACGTTTTGTCAGGGGTAGTAGAGTATTACTGCACATTCAGAACTTATGCTTTCCTATTGGATTCCAGTATACTCTTTGCATGTGTTTTAAACTGTGCATTTTCACTTACAAAACCTCTTTAAAGGCACTGTCCATACATGCCTATTCATTTTTCCTTACAAAAGTATGATGTGTCTCACATGTGTCTTAAATATTGACACATTCAGTAGGTAAAGCCCTGGTACATAGTAGGCACTCAATAAAATCATAGCTTTTTATTTTTATTTATTTAACTTTTAAAACTTGTAGTGATATCATGTAGTGTGGTATTATTACAGTGGAACTTGGTAAGGGTGCCACATAAAAAGTCCCTAATAACGAGGACACATGAGGCTTTCTGAGTGTATTCTCTGGCAGGAGTTGAGAAAATACAAAAGCTCTCCCAGGGACTACTCTCTCCGGATGTGTCAATTGAAGGGTCTAGGAAATGAGCAGCGAGTGTTTCACTCGCTCCCTTTAGCCATCTGAGGCTCATCAGTGGTGACTGCAGTGCTTCCCCTTCCTCACCTGTCTGGTTAGGAGGCCAGTGCTTGGGCATACCCCCAGCATTGCATTCACCAAAGATGTTTGTGCATCCTTCCAGCAGCGCTGTCTTAAACGCTGTGCTAACAAGTTTACCTCTTTGTCCAAGACCAAAGCTCCATCTACATGCAAGAAGCCCAGGTCAGGCCACAAAAGAAAAGCCACCGAGTTCCTCAGGCTCCTTTCTAGGAAATGGGTCACTGGAGTGGCCAGTGTTGAGCACCGACCTCAGGAACAGAGGTCAGGTTTTGTCCCCTTCTGAGGTGAGGTTTCACAAGGGACCAGTTCAGGGTTGTTGTCTGTCTTCTCACTTGTCTTATGGCGATCATTATGCATCTTTAATACACTCTGTCATTCACAGCAAATTTTTCTTTATTTTTATAATGCAGCTAAGACTATCACTTCAGAAATGGAATTAAGATCCAGGATGGAGGAAAATGAGCCGTTCCTGCAGAAGCTGGGCAAAAACCCTGCCGGCAAGTGTCTAGATTTGAACAACTGTAGACTAACAACAGCGGATGTGAGGGAGCCAGGTCTGTATGGAGTTGACCTTGCGCAGAGGCACAGAGGGCCTTTGGACTGGGATGAGCAGGGTAAGTGCTGGGTCCTCACTTAGTAATCCGAGGTCTGCAGGGTGGCCCAGACAACTCAGGAAGCTCAGCTGCAACACTATTTTTTTTTTTAACAAGTTAATTGATTCTTCCTCAAGCTTCAAAGATTTGAGCCGAGTATAAGAGGGAGGTTTGTTTGTTTTTCCTGAGCAATTTTACTTCTCTACTGATTACCTCTAGCTCCCTGAAACACATCTGTTCCTGCACAGGATGTAAACTCATCCGTAAAACTGAGCCCTGCTGGGAATTTAAAGGGGCATCTCGTTGTTATCTGTGGAATGAAAACTATCACTACCAGCAATTATTGCTCACACCGTTTTACACAAAAGTGCAACTACTGTTTGTGACACTCTAGCAGGAGTTTGGTTGTGAAGAACCATCTTCCCAACACCACTGTCACCACCTTTTTAAAAAACGCTCTTTTTTCAGATACCTTAAATCGTCTTGAATCAAATTATGTGTGGCTACCAACAGAGATATCAAAAGAACTGCGTTTTGAGTGAGGGGTCCTTGAGTATTTTAATTAAAATCCATGCCATTATATTTGAGACAGATCTCTTATGAGGGAGCTCTAACCATGCCTGTGATTCTCAAATGCCTATGTACATGTCAGAATCTCTTGCAGAACCTGTGGAAATGCAGGCACTTGAGTCCAACCCAAACCCACCGAATTGAAATCTTTGAGGGTGGGCCCCAGGAATCCTGTTTTTTTCCTTCTTAATGTGTTCAATAAGCTTTCATACTTTATAAAGTTAGGATCATGGTGAACAAGATGAAGTTGCTAAAGTGCTTTGAATGCTAGTAGAAAGAAAATATATTTTTTGCCCCCTAAGCATGTTTTTAGAATTTCTTCGGAATTGTGGAAAGTCAGGAATTGCTATGCCTGTAACTCTAGAAGCTTACCATGCAGCGCCTGATTGCTGCCACTTTAACATTTTAACATGCCATTTTAACATTCAAGACAGATGTTTAAAAGCAAGCAAGCAAAGACACTTTCGCCCCCTGACTTTGGCATTTCCACTCTTAAGTCTTGTTGCTGCAGGAGATAAAGATGACCTTTGAGAATCTTGTTCACAGAGAGTAGCTTCAATTTTCGTGAGCAATGGAGGAGACTCAGAGAAGGTTCCGGTCAGGGTTTGTGCCAGTCTAAACCTGCACATGTTGGCCCACGTAGGTATAACAGGAACTTTATAAGGTGGTGACACCCAGGTGATCAAGATAAGAAAGAAAAGGTAACGGGCACCCTCAGTCTCAGCGGTCCTGCCAATGGAGTATTCCCCAGACCTTCAGCCTGAGGGTCCAATAGGACGACAGGGTGACGGGTGTCAGGGGGTTTTGCAAAATAAAAGGACCCGTGTCCACATTACAGTGAGAGTGGTAGTAACGGTCCTAGCAGTAGAATTACAATTTCCACTACAATAAAGGAGTTCTTATGAAATCTTATGGAAACACCACTGCATTTCCAGAGTGCAGTTATTTGGCAGAAATAGAAAACGTCCCAAGAAATAGGTAAAGCAAACGTCACAATGTCTCCAGTTGTGCGGCTGAGAAATCCCTGCTTTGTGGCAAGTCAGCAAGTCCACACTCCTTCTATCCTCTTACAGAGCAACAGGCAGTGGATCCTATTTACTACAAATCACAAATTACACGTGCAAATCTGGTTTTTCTTGTGTTCACTTCTACTTGCTTTGCTGCCTTCTCTCCCAGACTTGGAAAAACTGGATATGTCCTGGAATGATTTCATAGGCAGAACCCTCCATTTACTCATGCAGCAAATGCATCTTGTCAGCAAGTTAAAAATCCTGAGGCTGGGTAGTTGCAGACTTACTGCAGATGATGTTCGAGCACTGGGTATGATGAATGCTTCCCTTAAGAGATGGCTCCCCTGGAAGGATCTTTGCAACCCAAACCCTCAGGGGCAAATTATTTGGGTCACCACCCCCTCAAGTGCCCATGCACGAGGATGAGAGCGCTGACTGTACATGATGTGACGCTGTGTTGAGCACTTGTATACCTTCTAAGGAGCTGTGTAACCTGCACCTAGCATCGTGCTAAGCCCTGGGATAGAGAAGGGAACAGGCTGACCAAGCCTCTGTTCTCATGGAGTTTAAGTGGAGGTAGTAACTGTAAAATTTGCTCACTTTGGGTCTGTTACCTCATCTGTAAATTAGAGGAGTTGGGATAGATAATAATTAAGTTCCTTTCCAATTCCAAAATAGTACTTCTCTCTTCTATTTTCCCATTCTCATTTTGAAAAAATGATCAAAACAAGATTTTTCAATTAAAAGCAATGATTTAAATAGGACTAGAACCTCAATTAAGTTAGTTTATAGTATATCAAACATTGGATAACATAGAACACAAGATAATTTTTTTTTTTTTTTTTTTTTTGTGGTACGCGGGCTTCTCACTGTTGTGGCCCCTCCCGCTGCGGAGCACAGGCTCCGGACGCGCAGGCTCAGCGGCCACGGCTCACGGGCCCAGCGGCTCCGCAGCACGTGGGATCCTCCCGGATCGGGGCACGAACCCGCGTCCCCCACATCGGCAGGCGGACTCTCAACCACTGCACCACCAGGGAAGCCCCATAAGATAAAATTTGTCATGCTACTAACCCAGCTGCTTTACTGGGTTATGAATGCTGGGTTATCTAGAATGCTTGCTGGTTTTAGATGCAATTAGTACTTTTTCTGTCTTCTTTTTGTCTGAAGTTTCTTATTTTGATCATGTATTTTGATCATTTACATCTCTGCAAAGATTTCTGTAAAAGCAACAAAATTTATGCCAATGTCTTCTCACTAATCCTTCCCTAGAAAATAGGGGCCAGCTGATGTTTCCTGGTTCACCCTTCCTATAGCTAAGGAAGAACGTTATACATCTCAGAGCTAGCCAGGTCCTTTCAAATCCTAGTCCCACTTCTAATTCTCTTTGTGACCATGGACAAAATACTTAACTTTCTGAGCCTCAGTTTTATTATCTCTGAAAAGGGGTGATATCCAACTCAAAAAAAATTATTGCGAGCATTAAATAATTTCTGTAAAGTACCTACTACGTGCTTGACACATAGTAGGAACTCAATAATCGATAATTCTTTCTTTCCCTATTCCCTCATCCAAAATTACCTTTCTGTGGTTTTTCATGATCAATATAGCCCCACTGGTTAGCAGCTGGTTATCGTGTACCAGGGTCTCAAATTTAACATACTGTTACTCAGTCATGAAAAGAAGTATAGATTATTTTCTATGACTAATCTAATCTTTTTCATGATCCACCATCCTTAAGAAACCAGGAAGTGGAATTTCTGCCCTGGGGCCCACTCTAAACTCATCTGGTCCAGGAGAGAGTCTGCACCCTTGTCACTAATGTTTTGTGTCCTTTCCCCTCTCCCCAAGATTTTATCCTCTCTGGAAGGACTTCTGCATCCTCTCCACCAGGAGGGGCTATCTTATCATCCATACTCTGCTTAGCCTTAATGGCAGATGGAGTATAAGGAGAATAAATGGTTTACTGATAAGAAAACATAAATCAGGAGGCATTTCAACATTATTACACCTGTTACAATTGCTTAGTGCAGGATTGCAAATGCCTAGGCCCTCCAGTACCATATGCACTGCAGACAATCATGTACTCTTTCTCCCTGATCCTGGGGGATGCCTCAGGGTGATACATATCCACGCCCCTTTGACTGGCAATGGCATACAAAATGACACCTGTTTATCCCTGGCTTATGATATTATAACTCCTGGAGAATTTGCATTTTAACCTGGGGCTCCTGGACTCCAAAAACCTTAAACCATGCAATAAATAACCAGTGGCAGAAGTTCCAGCCCAGTAGTGGACGGTGGAAGAGAGGCTTCTGGACACAGTGGACCTTCCAGCACTCTTAACTGGTGCTAAAATTGACTCCAGACATTGAGAAAGCACATTTGTCATGTGTGTGGCTCACCATTCTGTTCTACCCCCAAAGCAGTGAAAATTATTCCTAAGGGCTGATCTCCCCACACTTCCCCTGTTCTCTCCCAGCTTCCACTCTGTAGCCCTCAGATGTTCCCTGTGTGAAATGGTATCAGAAATGTCAAGTTTCACCCCCCTCACTGCATCCTCCTCCACCCCAAGACTGCATCACTGTTATGAGACGCTAGTGCCCGATGCTCTCTTACTGGTTCCTCCCTGCAGTGGTTGGATCAGTTGTATGCGATATTCTTGATGTCAAAGTGAGCTTTTCCTCTGTGGTGGCCAGTGCCCTGCTTTGCTTCTACCTCTGGCCAATCTTCCTCTGGCCAAAGTATATTTACTACCATAAAAACAATTCGGTAAAACCACCCCTACTAACAGGTGGATTTTTTTTTTTTTAACACAATGTTTACTTACCAGCATGGCTTCAGAACTCTGGAGGGACTAGACTTGCTGTGCCTGTACATATAGAAACTCACCGTGCTGGGAGTAGGTAAGAACTGGGTCCTTTTCTCCTCCCTGTTCCCTGGCATCTAACCAGTAGCTGGCCCGGCTTCAATACTCCTTAAACAATGGCTGTATTGATTTTGAAATGAATTCCCTGCTTTGCAGATTAGCGATCAACCTGATCTTTGGGCCATTTTGTAACAGGAGAAGCACTTAAAGCGCTGCCTGAACTTGAGTTGAATTTGTCCAGTAAAGTGGGAGGAAACTTGCCTCTGATCCTCCAGACATTCTGAGAAGGGAACAAGATACAAATGCCTGAGCTTGTGGACTATGCCCTCACGTCAGAAGATGGGGCGTTTGTGGGTAAGTGGAATTTGGAAGAGTCCTTCCCAGGAAAAAATGTGAAGGCACCCATGATTGGATAGCTTGGAAATCAACGTTAGCTGTGTTTTCTCTCACCCTGAATTGAAAGAGTGGTTCACTATATCCCAGGTCATATGAAGATGTACCTCCCTTCTGCCTGCCCCAACTTTCACACCCTGCATCTTTACTGAGTTGTCCTTTGGATTTCCTTCCTTCCAGGTCAGTTGCTACTTAGGCTGCAAAACCTTGAAGTACTTGATCTTTCTATTAACAGAAACAGCGGTGGCAGTCTCAACAGTATTGTTCAGGGATTAAAAAGTACCTTAAATCTGAAAGTCTTGAAGTTACATTCATGTGGATTATCACAAAAGAGTGTCAAACTACTGGGTGAGGGCTTCCCTGGTGGCGCAGTGTTTGAGAGTCCGCCTGCCGATGGGACACGGGTTCGCGCCCCGGACCAGGAAGATCCCACATGCTGTGGAGCGGCTGGGCCCGTGAGCCATGGCCGCTGAGCCTGCGCGTCCGGAGCCTGTGCTCCGCAACAGGAGAGGCCACAACAGTGAGAGGCCCGCGTACTGCAAAACAAAAACAAAAAAACAAAAAACCTACTGGGTGAGTTAGGAATGGCTAAAGTTTCTATATAACTTTATACTATATGGAATTTTTAAGCTGTTAGGAAATACAACAAAACATAAACAGTGGTTATGTTGGGGAATAAGATTATGGGTGATTTAAATCTTCTTCATGTTTTATTGATTTTCTAAGTCTTTTACAGTGAGCATGTACTTTCATGATTACAAAAATAATCTTTGAAAACGGCTGACTCTGAAAAGGCCAGGATATTGTAGGTCTGAGAGAGACACTGTGCAAAATAAGTGTGCTACTAAAGCTGTCCATTTTTCTCTTACTTTTGAAAATGCCAGCATTATTTTATGCTTAGTAGTAGGAAGGAATTGGTACTGATAAAAAGAACAGCTTCAGTGACATCTGTAGTTAAAATTTACTCTGCTATGGAGTATCCACATTAAAGAATAGGAAATGAAATGTGTATTTATCCCTTCAACTTCTAGAGCCTGTAAAATCCTTCTCCCTGGCAGTTTGGATAAGTCTAGAATGCTATGACAGCACCAGTGCTCAAGGATAGTAGGGGAAGCTTCATTAGTTGAAAGATTTTGATCAAAACCATTGACGATCAATGCAGATCACAGGGAGTGTGTATTTGAAGCCATTGTCAGGTCAAGAGGGGTAGATGGTACAAAGTGGACCGTTATCCCACTGTCTGGGCTTTTGTCAAATAGTGTACGTATTGTCTCAGTCTCCCTTCTCCACACCTGCCCCCTCTCCTGCCGACCACCTTGTAATATGTCAGAATGGGGTTCTGACCTTCTTTGTAGGTGCTGCTTTTAGATACTTGTGTGAGCTGAGGACACTAGACCTTTCCTGCAACAAGGAGATGAAGACTCCCCGGGGCTGGCCATGCTTGAGCATCTGGAGGGGCTGGATCTTCACCAGTGCTCGCTGACGGCCGACGACATGGTGTGGCTGAGTAGGTACTGCAGAGCCAAGGACTCTTGGAGCCTTGCCATGTGTTTGCAAACCTGGCGAATTTGAGATGTGCTGTTTATGAAGTTACCAGAAGGATCACATCATAAAAGTTTTGTGAATGCCCCAATATAGTATTTGGCAAATATTAAGCACCCAGTAATTGTTAGTGAATCTAAACTCCTCCTACATACATCTGTAAAGGATAGATGTGGCGCTTGAGGGAGAAAATTTTTGAATTTATGTGGCTGTTTAGAAATGGATCTGTTACTATTACAAAGTGTGTTACAAATAGGGATGTAGATGGAAAGCCAAAACAAAGGGTGTTGAGTCTTTCTTGCTAATCAAGTGAAGCCGAGGCAGTTAGATACAAATGAAGTTACAGAAAGTCAGTGGGACGGTGCATAACGACTGTACATTACAACTTGAGGTCACTATGCTTACTTTCCTACCACAGACATAGTCCTGTAACCTGTAATGTATAAGTGCAGTTTCCCCTAACAAACAGCAAGCATACTCTTGAGATCAAGGGTTTTATTCCACCTGCAGCCCCAATAAACCTTCAGAATGCATCCAGACTCTGACCATGGCTTACCATCTAGACCTCTACTACCCCGGTCCAGCCCGCTGTCACCTCATGCCTAGATTATTACAAGAGTCCAGATGGTTTTCCTGCTCCTCTGTCACTCTGACTGCATTCTCTATTCCTTCCCCCCATTGACTACTCCAGCCACAGCACACCAGCCATGCTCTGCCCTCCCTCCGTGCTATGGGCTGGTCCTGCGTAGGGATGGGTTTTTTTTTTTTTTTTTTTTCAGTATCTCTCTGTTGCTCATGCACAGGGTCTGGCACATAGTTGGCAGCCAGTAAATGCTTGTTGAGAATGTGATTGATCGAATGAATCAATCAATAAAGAACGAGAAAAAGAATTTTTTGTTGTTGTTTTTAGTACAGTTGGGGGAGAAAAACGGTAAAATAGGTCTTTAGGTCTAATATTGATTTTTAGCCCTGCTAAGTTATTTCTTAGACTCTTATCCCTCAACTGGGGAAAATGAGAAGAGTTCAAGGCTTTCATGAAGATTTTAAAGTAGTAAACAATCCCTTTTTGGGCTCCAGGTGGAGACTGTGAAGTGTCACCATCCCCTTTTCTTATGAATGTCCTACCTGTGGAGACACTCCTGAATTACCAATCCACCAGATTCCAAATAAGGAATTTCCCTGTTACAACTGAATAACACAAACGTCCTGTCTCATCTTATTGCTCAGAGGAGGATTAAAGTGCTAGAGGATCTGAATTGTTAACGCTAGTACAACAGAGGGATTAGCCTCTCTTATCTAGATCTGCAGCCACCAACACGGGTAAATGGCCCCAGAAAGGTAATGGTTATTTAATAACTGTAGTGAATTGCATTGTTCTCCTGCTTCATTTTGAAAAGATGGAATTGAAAATACATCCCGTTTATACCTTATGGTGTTAAAGAATTGAACATTCTTTGATCTGATCATTCTCGATAGCTCCAAAGGAATGGAATTACAGGTCATTTAGCCAACAACGTTTGATGGATCATCTAATTGTTCGAGGCACTGTTCTGTGGGCTGAGGGAAATTCACAGGCAGGAGCTTCAGTCTGGTGGGGGCAGCAATAAACCAAATACGTGGTGAAGTACAAGGTGCTGGGGGCGTTAGAAGAGGGAGACACCACAGCAAGTACCTGCCCTTTTCCCTTCCCTTCCCCTTCCTTTCTCCTGTCCTTCCCTCCTTCCACTAACATTTGTGCCTCTGGTTTCCAGGCTCTGAGGCACACTCTGGGCACGAAGCAGCCCCTACACACAGAGCTCACCTTTGGGGAGGGAGGGCAGAAGACAAACACAAACACAAACAAATCACGTAACGGGGGTGCTGGGAGGAAAAGAAAATAGGGAGATGTAATAGTGACCAAAGGGTTACTGTGGGTTTGGTGGCCCTGGAAGATTCTGAGGAGGTGAGCCAGCCCCACAGAGATCCCAGGATACTGCATTTGCCACATTGGAAAGAACTAGGGCAAAGGTCTGGAAGCAGGAAAAGCAGCAGAAAGATAGCAAAGCAGGGGTAACTCCTGGCACAGCAAGGGCCTTCAGGACCCCACTCCGTTGCTGTTAGCCACAGATATCTGTTCTGATTTCTTGATTTCATTGCCTTTCTAGTACTTCTGACTTCTATTCTGAGAAAAGAATGATCGTATTAAACATTAATTGAGCATTTAGTGTGTGCCAGGCACTGTACCAGGCACTTTACATATACCAAGTCGTTTTATCTTCCCATTGCCTCTGTGAAGTAGTATTGTTATTCTTATTGAGAAAACTGAGGTTCAGAGAAGTTAAGTAACTTGTCCGAAACCACACAGTTCTTTAGTAGCAAATCCAGGATTAGAACCACCAGTTCTGTCTCCAAAGTCTTTGCTCTTTTTTTTTTTTTTTTTTTTTTTTTTAAATTTTATTTTATTTTATTTTTTTGCTTTATAACAAATTTAATCAGTTATACATATACATATGTTTCCATATCCCCTCCCTTTTGCGTCTCCCTCCCACCCTCCCTATCCCACCCCTCCAGGCGGTCACAAAGTACCGAGCTGATCTCCCTGTGCTATGCGGCTGCTTCCCACTAGCTATTTACCTCACGTTTGGTAGTGTATATATGTCCATGCCGCTCTTTCACTTTGTCACAGCTTACCCTTCCCCCTCCCCATATCCTCAAGTCCATTCTCTAGTAGGTCTGTGTCTTTATTCCTGTCTTACCCCTATGTTCTTCATGACATTTTTTTTTCTTAAATTCCATATATATGTGTTAGCATACAGTATTTGTCTTTCTCTTTCTGACTGACTTCACTCTGTATGACAGACTCTAGGTCTATCCACCTCATTACAAATAGCTCAATTTCATTTCTTTTTATGGCTGAGTAATATTCCATTGTATATATGTGCCACATCTTCTTTATCCATTCATCCGATGATGGACACTTAGGTTGTTTCCATCTCCGGGCTATTGTAAATAGGGCTGCTATGAACATTTTGGTACATGTCTCTTTTTGAATTATGGTTTTCTCAGGGTATATGCCCAGTAGTGGGATTGCTGGGTCATATGGTAGTTCTATTTGTAGTTTTTTAAGGAACCTCCATACCGTTCTCCATAGCGGCTGTACCAATTCACATTCCCACCAGCAGTGCAAGAGTGTTCCCTTTTTTCCACACCCTCTCCAGCATTTATTGTTTCTAGATTTTTTGATGATGGCCATTCTGACTGGTGTGAGATGATATCTCATTGTAGTTTTGATTTGCATTTCTCTAATGAGTAAAGATGTTGAGCATCCTTTCATGTGTTTGTTGGCAGTCTGTATATCTTCTGTGGAGAACTGTCTATTTAGGTCTTCTGCCCATTTTTGGATTGGGTTGTTTGTTTTTTTGTTATTGAGCTGCATGAGCTGCTTATAAATTTTGGAGATTAATCCTTTGTCAGTTGCTTCATTTGCAAATATTTTCTCCCATTCTGAGGGTTGTCTTTTGGTCTTGTTTATGGTTTCCTTTGCTGTGCAAAAGCTTTTAAGTTTCATTAGGTCCCATGTGTTTATTTTTGTCTTTATTTCCATTTCTCTAGGAGGTGGGTCAAAAAGGATCTTGCTGTGATTTATGTCATAGAGTGTTCTGCCTATGTTTTCCTCTAAGAGTTTGATAGTGTCTGGCCTTACATTTAGGTCTTTAATCCATTTTGAGCTTATTTTTGTGTATGGTGTTAGGGAATGATCTAATCTCATACTTTTACATGTCCCTATCCAATTTTCCCAGCACCACTTATTGAAGAGATTGTCCTTTCTCCACTGTACATTCCTGCCTCCTTTATCAAAGATAAGGTGACCATATGTCCGTGGGTTTAACTCTGGGCTTTCTATCCTGTTCCATTGATCTATCTTTCTGTTTTTGTGCCAGTACCATACTGTCTTGATTACTGTAGCTTTGTAGTATAGTCTGAAGTCAGGGAGCCTGATTCCTCCAGCTCCATTTTTCGTTCTCAAGATTGCTTTGGCTATTCGGGGTCTTTTGTGTTTCCATACAAATTGTGAAATTTTTTGTTCTAGTTCTGTGAAAAATGCCAGTGGTAGTTTGATAGGGATTGCATTGAACCTGTAGATTGCTTTGGGTAGTAGAGTCATTTTCACAATGTTGATTCTTCCAATCCAAGAACATGGTACATCTCTCCATCTATTTGTATCATCTTTAATTTCTTTCATCAGTGTCTTATAATTTTCTGCATACAGGTCTTTTGTCTCCTTAGGTAGGTTTATTCCTAGATATTTTATTCTTTTTGTTGCAATGGTAAATGGGAGTGTTTCCTTGATTTCTCTTTCAGATTTTTCATCATCAGTATATAGGAATGCCAGAGATTTCTGTGCATTAATTTTGTATCCTGCAACTTTACCAAATTCATTGATTAACTCTAGTAGTTTTCTGGTAGCATCTTTAGGATTCTCTATGTATAGTATCATGTCATCTGCAAACAGTGACAGCTTTACTTCTTCTTTTCCAATTTGGATTCCTTTTATTTCCTTTTCTTCTCTGATTGCTGTGGCTAAAACTTCCAAAACTAGGTTGAATAAGAGTGGTGAAAGTGGGCAACCTTGTCTAGTTCCTGATCTTAGTGGAAATGGTTTCAGTTTTTCACCATTGAGGACGATGCTGGCTGTGGGTTTGTCATATATGGCCTTTATTATGTTGAGGAAAGTTCCCTCTATGCCTACTTTCTGCAGGGTTTTTATCATAAATGGGTGTTGAATTTTGTCGAAAGCTTTCTCTGCATCTATTGAGATGATCATATGGTTTTTCTCCTTCAGTTTGTTAATATGGTGTATCACGTTGATTGATTTGCGTATATTGAAGAATCCTTGCATTCCTGGAATAAACCCCACTTGATCATGGTGTATGATCCTTTTAATGTGCTGTTGGATTCTGTTTGCTAGTATTTTGTGGAGGATTTTTGCATCTATGTTCATCAGTGATATTGGCCTGTAGTTTTCTTTCTTTGTGACATCCTTGCCTGGTTTTGGTATCAAGGTGATGGTGGCCTCGTAGAATGAGTTTGGGAGTGTTCCTCCCTCTGCTATATTTTGGAAGAGTTTCAGAAGGACAGGTGTTAGCTCTTCTCTAAATGCTTGATAGAATTCGCCTGTGAAGCCATC
The DNA here is from genome assembly GCF_964341445.2 of Mesoplodon mirus. Taxonomy (NCBI): domain Eukaryota; kingdom Metazoa; phylum Chordata; class Mammalia; order Artiodactyla; family Ziphiidae; genus Mesoplodon; species Mesoplodon mirus. Next base: position 59,902,800 of record NC_138982.1, read on the forward strand.
TGGTCCTGGGCTTTTGTTTGTTGGAAGATTTTTTATCACAGTTTCAATTTCAGTGCTTGTGATTGGTCTGTTCATATTTTCTATTTCTTCCTGATTCAGTCTTGGCAGGTTGTGCATTTCTAAGAATTTGTCCATTTCTTCCAGGTTGTCCATTTTATTGGCATAGAGTTGCTTATAGTAATCTCTCATGATCTTTTTTATTTCTGTAGTGTCAGTTGTTACTTCTCCTTTTTCATTTCTAATTCTATTGATTTGAGTCTTCTCCCTTTTTTTCTTGATGAGTCTGGCTAATGGTTTATCAATTTTGTTTATCTTCTCAAAGAACCAGCTTTTAGTTTTATTGACCTTTGCTATTGTTTCCTTCATTTCTTTTTCATTTATTTCTGATCTGATTTTTATGGTTTCTTTCCTTCTGCTAACTTTTGTGTTTTTTTGTTCTTCTTTCTCTAATTGCTTTAGGTGCAAGGTTAGGTTGTTTATTCGAGATGTTTCCTGTTTCTTAAGGTGGGATTGTATTGCTATAAACTTCCCTCTTAGCACTGCTTTTGCTGCATCCCATAGGTTTTGGGTCGTCGTGTCTCCATTGTCATTTGTTTCTAGGTATTTTTTAATTTCCTCTTTGATTTCTTCAGTGATCACTTCGTTATTAAGTAGTGTATTGTTTAGCCTCCATGTGTTTGTATTTTTTACAGCTCTTTTCCTGTAATTGATATCTAGTCTCATAGCATTGTGGTCGGAAAAGATACTTGATACAATTTCAATTTTCTTAAATTTACCAAGGCTTGATTTGTGACCCAAGATATGATCTATCCTGGAGAATGTTCCATGAGCACTTGAGAAAAATGTGTATTCTGTTGTTTTTGGATGGAATGTCCTATAAATATCAATTAAGTCCATCTTGTTTAATGTATCATTTAAAGCTTGTGTTTCCTTATTTATTTTCATTTTGGATGATCTGTCCATTGGTGAAAGTGGGGTGTTAAAGTCCCCTACTATGAGTGTGTTACTGTCGATTTCTCCTTTTATGGCTGTTAGTATTTGCCTTATGTATTGAGGTGCTCCTATGTTTGGTGCATAAATATTTACAATTGTTATATCTTCTTCTTGGATCGATCCCTTGATCATTATGTAGTGTCCTTCTTTGTCTCTTCTAGTAGTCCTTATTTTAAAGTCTATTTTGTCTGATATGAGAATTGCTACTCCAGCTTTCTTTTGGTTTCCATTTGCATGGAATATCTTTTTCCATCCCCTTACTTTCAGTCTGTATGTGTCTCTAGGTCTGAAGTGGGTCTCTTGTAGACAGCATATAGATGGGTCTTGTTTTTGTATCCATTCAGCCACTCTGTGTCTTTTGGTGGGAGCATTTAGTCCATTTACATTTAAGGTAATTATCGATATGTATGTTCCTATTCCCATTTTCTTAATTGTTTTGGGTTCATTATTGTAGGTCTTTTCCTTCTGTTGTGTTTCTTGCCTAGAGAAGTTCCTTTAGCATTTGTTGTAAAGCTGGTTTGGTGGTGCTGAACTCTCTCAGCTTTTGCTTGTCTGTAAACGTTTTAATTTCTCCATCAAATCTGAATGAGATCCTTGCTGGGTAGAGTAATCTTGGTTGCAGGTTTTTCTCCTTCATCACTTTAAGTATGTCCTGCCACTCCCTTCTGGCTTGTAGAGTTTCTGCTGAGAGATCAGCTGTTATCCTGATGGGGATTCCCTTGTGTGTTATTTGTTGTTTTTGCCTTGCTGCTTTTAATATGATTTCTTTGTGTTTAATTTTTGACAGTTTGATTAATATGTGTCTTGGCGTATTTCTCCTTGGATTTATTCTGTATGGGACTCTCTGTGCCTCTTGGACTTGATTAACTATTTCCTTTCCCATATTAGGGAAGTTTTCAACTATAATCTCTTCAAATATTTTCTCAGTCCCTTTCTTTTTCTCTTCTTCTTCTGGAACCCCTATAATTCGAATGTTGGTGCGTTTAATGTTGTCCCAGAGGTCTCTGAGACTGTCCTCTGTTCTTTTCATTCTTTTTTCTTTATTTTGCTCTGCAGCAGTTATTTCCACTATTTTATCTTCCACCTCACTTATCCGTTCTTCTGCCTCAGTTATTCTGCTATTGATCCCATCTAGAGTATTTTTTATTTCATTTATTGTGTTTTTAATCGATGCTTGATTCATCTTTAGTTCTTCTAGGTCCTTGTTAACTGTTTCTTGCATTTTGTCTATTCTATTTCCGAGATTTTGTATCTGGGAAATAGAATCTTGGATCATCTTTACCATCATTATTCTGAATTCTTTTTCAGGTAGAGTGCCTATTACCTCTTCATTTGTTAGGTCTGGTGGGTTTTTATCTTGCTCCTTCTCCTGCTGTGTGTTTTTCTGTCTTCTCATTTTGCTTATGTTACTGTGTTTGGGGTCTCCTTTTTGCAGGCTGCAGGTTCGTAGTTCCTGTTGTTTTTGGTGTCTGTCCCCAGTGGCTAAGGTTGGTTTAGTGGGTTGTGTAGGCTTCCTGGTGGAGGGGACTAGTGCCTGTGTTCTGGTGGATGAGGCTGGATCTTGTCTTTCTGGTGGGCAGGTCCACGTCTGGTGGTGTGTTTTGGGGTGTCTGTGGACTTTTTATGATTTTAGGCCACCTCTCTGCTAATGGGTGGCGTTGTGTTCCTGTCTTGCTAGTTGTTTGGCTTAGGGTGTCCAGCACTGTAGCCTGCTGGTCGTTGAGTGAAGCTGGGTGCTGGTGTTGAGATGGAGATCTCTGGAAGATTTTCGCCGTTTGATATTATGTGGAGCTGGGAGGTCTCTTGTGGACCAGTGTCCTGAAGTTGGCTCTCCCACCTCAGAGGCACAGCACTGACTCCTGGCTCCTCAATTTGGGATGATGTGTTGTCTATTCGTGTATTCCACAGATGCAGGGTACATCAAGTTGATTGTGGAGCTTTAATCCGCTGCTTCTGAGGCTGCTGGGAGAGGTTTCCCTTTCTCTTCTTTGTTCTCACAGCTCCTAGGTCTCAGCTTTGGATTTGGCCCCGCCTCTGCGTGTAGGTCGCCGGAGGGCGTCTGTTCTTCGCTCAGATAGGACAGGGTTAAAGGAGCAGCCTCTTCGGGGACTCTGGCTCACTCAGGCCAGGAGGGAGGGAGGGGCACGGAGTGCGGGGCGAGCCTGCAGCGGCAGAGGTCGGCGTGACGTTGCACCAGCCCGAGGCGCACCGTGCGTTCTCCCAGGGAAGCCGCCCCTGGATCCCGGGACTCCGGCAGTGGCGGGCTGCACAGGCTCCCGGAAGGGCGGTGTGGGCAGTGACCTGCGCTCGCACACAGGCTTCTTGGCGGCGGCAGCAGCAGCCCCAGCGTCCCACGCCTGTCACTGGGCTCCGCGCTTTCAGTCGCGACTCGCGCCCGTCCGTGGAGCCCCTTTAAGCAGCGCTCTTAATCCCCTCTCCTCGCGCACCAGGAAACCAAGAGGGAAGAAAAAGTCTCTTGCCTCTTCGGCAGCTCTAGAGTTTTCCCGGACTCCCTCCCGGCTAGCTGTGGCACATTAGCCCCCTTCAGGCTGAGTTCTCGCCACCAGCCCCAGTCCTCTCCCTGCGCTCTGACCGAAGCCCGAGCCTCAGCTTCCAGCACTGCGTGCCCCGGCGGGCGAGCAGACAAGCCTCTCGGGCTGGTGAGTGCCGCTCGGCACCGATCCTCTGTGCGGGAATCTCTCCGCTTTGCCCTACCCAGGTATGTGGGGAGTTTCTTGCCTTTTGGGAGGTCTGGGGTCTTCTGCCAGCGTTCAGTAGGTGTTCTGTAGGAGTTGTTCCACGTGTAGCTGTATTTCTGGTGTATCCGTGGGAAGGAAGGTGATCTCCGCGTCTTTCTCTTCCGCCATCTTACCCGGTTGTCCCAAAGTCTTTGCTCTTAACTTCTAGCCTTGAGAGAGGTTTGGAGAAGAGCCCAAGCTGCACATTGGGAAGAATGGCTGGTGTGTATGTGGTGTGTAATTGTGTGTAAGGCAGGGCAGGAGTCAGAGAGGGAAGAGCTGTGCTTGCTGATCAAGAAGACAGTGGGGGCTTCCCTGGTGGCGCAGTGGTTGAGAGTCCGCCTGCCGATGCAGGGGACGCGGGTCTGTGCCCCGGTCCGGGAAGATCCCACATGCCGTGGAGCGGCTGGGCCCGTGAGCCATGGCCGCTGAGCCTGCGCGTCCGGAGCCTGTGCAGACTGTGGGACCCTAACACCCAGAAGACCCTTTGTGAGATGCTGCCTAAAACATGTCACTGTTGATGTTTTAATAGCCCAGGTTATCCCTTTTCTCTAGAGTTTTCAAGAATTGGATTTATCTGCCAACAGAAAGATGGGCAGCTCTTCTGAAAACCTACTCAGCAGGCTCCGATTTTTACCAGCATTGAAGTCACTGTTACTCAACAACTGTGCTTTGGAAAGTGAGACTTTTACTGCTTTGGGTAAGAGCATTCCCCAAATCCCTGCAGGCACTGGTAACATAACATCTGAGAAGGGAGGCCTCTCTTTGCCTACAAATGAATTTCATTCCAAGGCTCAGCTGTAGGCAACGTAAAGTATTAATTTGTCTTTCTTTCAGGAAATATGCTTTCTTGAAAGTGACTTTCAAAGCCACATGAATGATTTCTGGCATTGTAAATTTAACATTTAAAATTTAAAGTGTACACAGTTGGCCCTTTGTAACCATGGGTTCCAAATCCGTGGATTCAACTGACAGCAAATCGAAAATATTCAGAAAAAAATTTCCGGAAAGTTCCAAAAAGCAAAACTTGAATTTGTCTCATTCAGGCGACCATTTACACAGATAGCATTTACATTGTAATAGGTATTATAAGTAATCTAGAGTTGATTTAAAGTATATGGGAGGATGTGCATAGGTTATACGCCAATACTGTGCCATTTTATATAAGGGACCTGAGCTTCCATGGATTTTGGTGTCTGCAGGGTGTCCTGGAAACAATGCCCCTGTAGATACGGAGGGACGGCTGTATAACCAACTCTGAAGGCTCACATTCCTGGTAACTTGTACAGTATAATTTGGAATTACTGGAAAGGGAGGCATTTACTAGTGTGTGAGCCTAGCTGGCTGCCTAGTACCTAGTCCCAACAGGGTTTGTTGTCCTCTCTCAGGAATCTTGGCGTGCCTGAAGACCATGGATATAGCCTGGCCTACATCAGGGATTTACTAAATCTGACATTTCTGCCTATGCTGGGGCAAGGGCACTGTCAGCGAGTAGAGGGAGACATTTTGACGCAAAGGGACTTTGCCCAATTTTCCCAAATATACCACGCAGGCATCCAACACTTTAAGCACATGGTTCCAGGGTCCTCAACCACCTCCAGCTTCAGTGATTCACTGGAGAGACTCACAGATCTCACTGCTGAGATTTATTACAACAAAGGGATACAAGGCAAAATCAGCAAAGGGAAACATGCATGGGGCAGAGTCCAGAGGAAACCAGGCCCAAGCTTCCAAGATTCCTTTCCCAGCAGAGTCACAAGGATGCGCTCCGTTCCTGCAGCACGTTGTGAAGACATGGTCTGAAATGTTTCCTGAGAAGGCTCGCCTGACCCTTCAAGTCCAGGGTTTTTAGTGGGGCTTGGTCATGCAGGCACCCTCTACGAAGCACATACCAAAATTCCAGACTCACAGAAGGAAAGCTAGTGTTCAGCATAAATCATCTTATTTGTACACAAACACTGTAGGCACAACAAACCACCCTTATACGTTAGGGAATGGTGACAACACTTCCAAATTCCAAGTTTCCAGATGTCAGCCAAGGGCCAACCTTGCCAGCAGGACTTTGTAGGGATAGTGGTCTCAGGCCTGTTAGGTTAATTCTGTTTTGTACACATGCACAAGACTAGTGCGGTTGGATTCTGGTGCTTCCTGGGTAACAGTGAAAACAGAGCCCTTCTCTCTGACCTTCCCTCAAGGGTTATGTCTGTTGACACTCCCTTAAAAATGAATTGTCCTATGGACCCAACAGGGCTATTTTAATGAAATAAAGGCATTCTATTAATAAAAAATAACAAGTAGTTATTTATTAATATCTGTTAATAAAAATAAGTACATATAATTTATCCCAAATTCTAAGAACTCTCTATTTAGGGTACTCCTGCTCTCCTTTTCAGCCCAAGTATTCTGTTCGACCCACAGGGTCTTGGTCCTTGTCATGTACTGCTCCCAGCCTTCCCCCAGCACTGCTCATCTCATTGGCCACGTGTCTGGATGGGGAAAAGTAGCAGGATATGTATGCTTCTTAACCTGAGGTCCACGGCTCCTTCCTTAAGAGAGTCAGTCTATAGTTATGCCTGGGCAGGGGGCTGTGAACTCCCTAAAACTGATTCCAATTCTTTTGTTGGTGGGGAACATATGGTACATTTTTCTGGCTCCAAAGCACCTGGGATCAGACATCTGAAAGCAAATCCTGGCTCTGGCTCTCATGACCTGAGGTACTTAACAACTCTGTGCTTCAGTTTCCTTGTCTGTAAATGGAATAATAGGATCATATCTCATAGGGTTGTAAGAATTAAATGGGTTATTACATGTGAAGTTCTTGGAAATGTGCCTGGCTCATAGTAAATGCTCAATAAATGCCAATTGTTAATATTATTATGGGGAGATTGTCTATAAATTTTACTTAAAAAGTAAATTTTGGGACTTCCCTGGCGCTCCAGTGGTTAAGACTCCGCACTTGCACTGCAGGGGTGCAGCTTCCATCCCTGGTCGGGGAGCTGAGATCCCACATACCACACGGTGTGGCCAAAAAAAAAAAAGTAAATTTTATTGTAAAAGCCAGCGGTTGCCTGGAGAACCTCTGGTAAAATCCAGATTCCTTCATGTGATCTAACAGGCCCCCTGGCAGCTCTCCCCCTTGCTCCCTGAACCCAGCCTCAGTTGGCTTCTTTCTGTTCCTTCATATCACCGAGTTCTCTCCTGCCTTTGACCTTCCTGTTCTCTAGAATTCCCTACCCCCTAGTGTTTCCTGGGGAGCTCTGATTGCAGGTCTCAGTGTAAATGTCCCCTTTTAAGACAGCCCCTCTCTGAATTAGAAGTCCCTGTATCTTCCTTATAGCCTTTATCAGAATTTATAGTTATGTATTTACTTGTGTGGTTTTATAATGTTGATACTTCTCCCAGATTGTTACCCTCTTGAGGGCAGGGATTGTGTTTATTCTTCACTGCATCCTTCAAAGCACATTTTCGGTATTAGTTAAGTAAGTCAGTAAGTAGATACGCAGGTTAGTAGATAGATAGACAGACATACAGACAGACAAACAAATTTCTCAAAGGGGGCTATAATCCCCAAAATGGCTAGGTAAACACACACACACACACACACACACACACACACACATACCCCACATTCCACTGCTCAGACTAATGTTGTTAGGAAAATTTCACAAAAAAATAAATTTGGGGACAACATGAGATTTCATAAATATACTTCCTAGATGGAAAATGTTGAATATTTTTAAAGAAAATTTTGTTTTTAACTTTGTGTCTTCTGCCATCAGAAGGCACAACTCTTTTCAATTATAGCTACACAATCAATGGATCATAATCAAATAGATATTACACAAAATTACATCATCTGACATAAATCTTTAGACAGTCCCTGACTTACAACGGTTTGACTTCACACTTTTTGACTTTAAGGTGGTGTAAAAGCTATACACATTCAGTAGAAAACGTACTTAGAATTTTGAATTTTGATCTTCTCCTGGCCTAGTAATATATACGTGGTGCAATACTCATGCCATCACGAGGGTAAACTTAACAATCACTCTGTACCCAGACAACCACTCTGTTTTCCACTTTCAGTATGGTATTCAATAAATTACATGAGATATTCAACATTTTAGTATAAAACAGGCTTTGTGTTAGATGATTTTATCCAACCATGGGCTAATATAAATGTTCTGAGCATGTTTAAGTAGGCTAGGCAAAGTTATGATGGTCAGAAGGTTAGGTGTATTACATTCATTTTTTACTTAATATATTTTCAACTTATTGGGACGTAACCCCACCATAAGTTGAGGGAGACCTGTTTAATTCAATTTGAATTAAGAAGTAAATCAACAATAAAAAAAAGAAGTAAATCAAGTAAATACATATTTCTCTGCATCACTTTGAGAAAAGAAAGTTCCATTTCTTATTGATAGGTCTCTGTACCATAGGAGTGGGAGTGTGCTCTTGTTAGATATTATAAAAAGGAATATATATCTACCCCTCAAATGTATATTATTTTTTAGAAAGAAGGCAGAATAGTTTAAAATGTAATTAATGGCTATACCTCGTGGATAAGTTGCTCTGGTTAATTTTTTTTTTTTTTTTTTTTGCAGTACACGGACCTCTCACTGTTGTGGCCTCTCCCATTGTGGATCACAGGCTCCGGACGCACAGGCTCAGTGGCCATGGCTCACGGGCCCAGCCACTCCGCGGCATGTGGGATCTTCCCGGACCGGGGCACGAACCCGTGTCCCCTGCATCAGCAGGTGGACTCTCAACCACTGAGCCACCAGGGAAGCCCTCTGGTTAATTTTAATGTTAGGCAAAACCGAGAACTAAGCAGAAAATCTTTGAATTTCCTTTAAAAATCTTTCCAATATACACTATTTCCCTTCTTTGTCTCTGTTAACTGCAGTTAAGTAAACACAAATACATTTTGGTGTTTCAGAGTTCTAGGGAGGTTTGGCCTTGCCTCTGAATTTCAACAGCGACCAGGACATGTAAAACCAGGACACACTCTGGAAATCATGACTAGCTGTGAAAACTGTTCATCTCTTTCTCCCTCTTAAATGTGAAGTGAAGGAAAGAAATCCCAGTCAATAGTGAATTCCATTTAATCAACTTTTAAAATTATTTATTTATTTATTTATTTATTGGCTGCGTTGGGTCTTCATTGCTGCACGTGGGCTTTCTCTAGTTGCAGTGAGCTGGGACTACTCTTAGTTGCAGTACGCGGGCTTCTCATTGCAGTGGCTTCTCTTGTTGTGGAGCATGGGCTCTAGGCGCACAGGCTTCAGTAGTTGTGGCACGGGGGCTCAGTAGTTGTGGCTTGCGGACTCTAGAGCACAGGCTCAGTAGTTGTGGCTCACGGGCCCAGTTGCTCCGCGGCATGTGGGATCTTCCTGGACCAGGGCTCAAACCCATGTCCCTTGCATTGGCAGACAGACTCTTAACCACTGCGCCACCAGGGAAGTCCCCATTTAATCAAGTTTTACTTTTCTAAAGTTTCCAACATTTCTCCCAAATAAAAGTAGACAACCTAAATTGAGGCCATGAATTTCAGGCAGGAGAAACGGTCTCTACAACTGTCTTAACCTCACTGATAGTAATATGTTGCCCTAGCCTAGGTTCCTCAAATTCAAGACTTATGACCTCTAAGGAAACCTAAATTATTGCTATTTTTATCGCTGTCAATTTCAGCTGAAGTCTCCATTCACCTCCCTGCTCTGGAAATAGTCAGCCTTTCTTGGAATAAGTGTGTTGGCAGCAACCTAAAGCTGCTCCTGGAAACGCTAAAGCTTTCAACGTCCCTTCGGGTGCTGAGGCTGAGCAGCTGTTCCCTGGTGACAGAGGACGTGGCTCTTCTGGGTTTTACCTACTGGTTCCATCCAAAGCAGTCCTGGCACTCAGAGCCCAGTGTGCCTGCCCTGCCGCTCCAGGGCAAGGGAGGTGGAGAAGGCAGCGAGGCCTGGAGCTAAGCCCTCTGTGCAGCTTCCCTGCTCCCTGACATCTGCTTAGGAGAGAGCTGGTTAAATCAGATAAGGGCAATTCTAAAACCAAAAAGACAGTGGAAAGTGTTTCATAAAAGGAGATGGAGGAATTTCCCTGGCGGTTCAGTGGTTAGGACTCCACACTTTCACTCCCGGGGGCGAGGGTTCGACCCCTGGTTGGGGAACTAAGATCCCACAAGCCACAAGGTGCGGCCAAACATTAAAAAAAAAAAGAAGAAGATAAAAAGGAGATAGACATAGATATGGTGGTGGAAGAAGGAGGATTACCTGATGTAGAATAGAAAGTTGGAACACTGGATGTGGATGGGTGAGGCTTCTTGTCCTTGAGAGGTGTGTGCATGTGTGGATTTTGTTTACGCCTATACCCACCTTGGCTCAGCTGGGTGCAGTTTTCTGTGTTCACTTACTGTTCCCTGTGGATAAATTATGCATAAGCAAACAAGAAATTTGTGTTATGCTCACACTGTTCTCTGATATTTCAATCTAGTTGGAACAAATATGTGTTTTCAAAACAAGTGTTATGGCCAAACACTGTAATTGGAAGATGTGGACAAATCATTGTGATTTTATTTTGCATTTCCCTAATGACTAATGATGGTGAGCATATTTTTATGTGTTTATCTGTGTTTATCTGTAAACTGTATATATTCCTTGGTGCAGTGTCTGTTCTAATCTTTTGCCTAATTTAAAAAACTGGATAGTTTGTTTTCTTCTTAATGAGAGTTCTTTAGATTTTCTGGATACAAGTCTTTTATCAGATCTATAACTTGCAAATATTTTCTCTCAGTCTGTAACTTGTCTTCTCATCCCCTTAACAGTGTCTTTTGCATAGCACGACTTTCAGTTTTTTTTTTTTTTTTTTAATATTTATTTATTTGGCTGTGCCGGGTTTTAGTTGCAGCATGCGGGACCTTCGTTGCAGCATGAGGGAGCTTTTAGTGTGGCATGCGGGATCTAGTTCCCTGACCAGGGATCAAACCTGGCCCACTGCATTGGGAGTGCGGAGTCTTAACTGCTGGACCACCAGGGAAGTCCCAAGACTTTCAGTTTTGATAAAGATCTATTTATCTATTTGCTAATTTGATGGGTAGGGCTTTCTGTGTTGCATCTTAGAACTTTTTGCAAAACCCAAGTTCTCAAGGATTTTCCTAGATTTTCTTCTAAAAGGTTTACATTTACATTTTACATTTTGACTTATTATCCATTTTGAGTATTTTTGTACAAGGTGTGAAATATGAGCTGAAAATATTTTTGCATATGACAGCTCAACTATTCACGCACCATTAGTTGAAAAGACTCATTGAATTGCCTTTGCATTTTTGTCAGAAATCAATTGACCAGTTTGTGAGGGTCTATTTTTGGTCTGTTCTGTTCCATTGGTCTATGCATCTATTCTTTTACTGACACCATAGTGTCTCTTTTTTTTTTTTTTTTTAATTTATTTATTTATTTATTTATGGCTGTGTTGGGTCTTCGTTTCTGTGTGAGGGCTTTCTCTAGTTGTGGCAAGTGGGGGCCACTCCTCAACACGGTGCGCGGGCCTCTCACTATCGCGGCCTCTCCTGTTGCGGAGCACAGGCTCCAGACGCGCAGGCTCAGCAGCTGTGGCTCACGGGGCCAGCCGCTCCGTGGCATGTGGGATCTTCCCAGACCAGGACTCGAACCCGTGTGCCCTGCATTGGCAGGCGGACTCTCAACCACTGCGCCACCAGGGAAGCCCCCACCATAGTGTCTTGATTACTATAGCTTTATAGTAAGCCTTGAAATCAGGTAGCATGGGCATTCTGACTTTGTTCTTCTTTTTCAAAATCATTTTGGTTATTCTAGTTCCTTGACACTTCCATATAAATTTTAGCATCAGCTGATGCTTTGGAATTTTGATTGGGATTGCATTGGATCTATAGGTAAATTCAGGGAGAAATGACATCTTAACTATATTGAGCACTCCCATCCATGAACACAGTATATTTCTTTTTTTATTTAGGTCCTCTTTGATTTATTTCATTGGTGTTTTGTAGTTTCTACCATGCAGATCCTACATATACTTTGTTAAATTTATATCTAAGTATTTAATTTTTTGGTGCTATTATAAACGGTACTGGTTTCTAAATTTTGATTCCCAATTGGTCATTGCTAGTATGTAGAAATACAATTGATTTTTGTATATTGACATTTTATACTGAGACCTTGCTAAACTCATCTATTAGTTCTATGAGATTTTTGGTAGCTGCTGTAGGATTTTCTACATAGGCAATCATGTCATCTATAATTAGAGTCAGCTTTATTTCATCCTGTCTAGTCTCTATACCTTTTATTTCTTTTTCTTGGTTATTTAACTGGCTAGGATTTCCAGTAGATGTTGAATGAGGTGAGAGCAGACATCCCTGCCTTGTTCTCAATATTGGGGGAAAAGCACTCAGTCTTTCCCATTAAGTATAATGTTAGCTATAGGTTTTTGTTTGTGTTTTGTAGATGTGCCCTTTATCAGGTAAAGGAATCCTAATCTGGCTAGATTTCTTATAATGAATTGAAGATATTTTGTTGAGGATGTTTGTGGCTATGTTCATGAGAGATAATTGCCTAATAGTTTTTTTGTAATATCTTTTTCTGGCTTTGGTATCAGGGTAATAATGATCTCAGAAAATGAGTTGGCAAGTGTTCCTACCTCTTCTATTTCCTGGAAAGATTTTGTAGACTTGGTATTATTTTTTCATTAACTTGAAACTTCATAGAATTGACCACTGAACCTGTCTAAACTTGGAGTTTTCTTTGTGAGAAGTTTTAAATTACAAATCCAGTTCAAAAAATAGATATAGCACCATTCAGGTTATCTTTTTCTTCTTGAGTTTTGGCACTTTGTGTCTTCCAAGGAATCGGCCCATTTTACTTAGGTCGAATTTATGGAAATAAAGTTGTTTTCTTATAATCCTGTTAATGTCTGCTAATCACTCTGACTACTTCTTCTGTGACCTCCTTCCTCTTCAACCACCTGCTGAGAAAATTCTCTGCTTTTAAAGGGCTCCTGTGAGTAGGTTAACCTCTCTTGGGTCTGCGTTTCTTAAACTCAGGTGTGCCATGTAATATAACCCAATCATGGGAATCCATCATATACACAGTCCTAGGAATTAGGGTGGAAATCTTGGGGTCACCTTAGAATTCTGATTACCACAAGAGGTTTATCAATATTATCAATCTTCTAAAAAAATAAGCCTTTGGTTTGTTTTGTTTTCCTGAACTGGACACCACTAAACATATTTAAATTATTTCATTTAAAGTTATTAAAATTTGCTTCTTCAATTTTTAATGTTTTTGGTCTGCATCATATTTTATTAATCATAGCTCCAGCCATTATATATTGTTTCTTAATTTTTACTACCAGGTTTTCTTCCTCAGGTCAAATTTATACTTTTACATTTTGTCAAGGCTATTTTTTGTTCTTTCAATTTTTAGTCAATGACAAGTATTGCTGTGTGTGGCTTTAAGCATTGCCACTTAACTGTTTTGATTATTTCTAATAGAAACTTTAAGAATTTGTTAATCCCTAGTAGTTTGTGTTTTATTCTTTTGTAAATAACAGCATTGGTTTTTTTCATATAGTAGGCTACAAAAATAGTATTTTCATGACCCATGATACTATTACCCAGATTTAAAAATATATAATGCATATAAAATACTAAAATATAATAAATGGAGTACCCACATCATTGGAAAATTCAAATGGTATAGGAAAGGTAAAACAATGTCTGAGATTTGCTTTAAAATACTAAAAAACAAACAAACAAAAAGTAGGGGAAGGGGACTGGATGAGCCAAGATCAGTGTAATGAAAATAGCGTTGAAGCTGATTGATGGGAACATGGGAGTTCTCACTCCTATTCCATCTACTTTTTATATGTTTGAAAATGTCTGTAATAGAAAATTTTCCAAAGGGAAAAAGCATGCACATTATCTTTAACTCTTAGCTAGGTCTTGAGAACATGGTGAGTAATGTTCCGAGACAGAAAGATAGGAAGGGACATGATCAACATGAACACCTAGGGACCAAATGCAGCTCTTGAGTGTCCTGACTGGGATGATGAAAATGATGGGGATGGAGCATCCCACTTGGTGTGGAAGCCATGATGTGTGAGGAATGATTGAAGGACCAGGGCATGTTTAGGCCTATAGGGGGAACATTTGAGGGGACCTGACTGTTGTCCAACATTGCATGGTTGGCACAAGGAAGGAACTGAAGTTCCCAGCAGGCTGAGGTGGGCAGTGGGGAAAGTCAGATAGGGCCTAGAGGCATGGCTTCCTCCCGCTGAGAGTTGCTTCCCTCTGTTGGGGCAACCTGAAGAGGGACTTCAGGCAGAGTTGGGCTGGTCCCCAGTAGAGAAGCTGTGAGAGGGATTTCTCTCTGATCATCCATCAGGTTGAATGAGGAGCCCTTCAAGGTCCCTTCCAACTCTGAGATTCTACACATCTCATCTCTGTAATCCATTCCTGTTTTTGGCTGAAAAGGGAAGCATGTCCTGTCTGCTTTGGCTGTCTCTCCTAGCTCCTTTTCTTAGCTTCGTCATTAACTGTTATTTATTGAGAGCCATTATGGGTAGTACTGTGATATGTACTATTCAAAGGAAAACTTGATCCATGTATTAAAGTCTCTAATTGACCCATGAATTAGAAATTATCCAAGCATATTTTGCCCATGGAAAGTGCTCAATTAAATAACTGTTGAATGAACAATGAATAAGCAATGAATAATTAAACAGCATTAAACAGCAAGAAAACTATTCAGAAATGGTCCTGAGTTAAAGCCAGTGAGCCATCACTCTTCACCTTTAATTAGAGAAAGTCTGCAGTAAGAGTTGGGACTCCAGTGGAGCAGAGAGCAGGAACTCGACAAAAAAAGGCACTCTTTGGAATGGGATTTGGAAAGAGAAAGAAAAATCCATTTTCAAGCTATACATGAAATGCAGAGAGGAAATTTGTTACTAGAGTAATTTCAGATGCCCTGAATAAAACTGCTAGCTAATAACATTTCATTACTAAGTATCAGTCTTTTCATTACGAATCCTGGAGCTACTGTGTTGTGTTATTGGAAGTGGGAAATGGTCACACTAGAAAGTATCCTTGGCTTTTAGCATTTAGAGTGATTTTGTTTTTCAGCATCGGTAATCCAGACAGGTCACCTGGCCAGGCTGCGGAAGCTGGACCTGAGCTATAATGAGAGCATCTGTGATGCAGAATGGACCATCTTCTGCCAAAACCTGTGGCTCCTCAAAGAGTTAACCGAGCTGGATATTAGCTTTCAGCCATCAGCTTTTCGGGAGTGTGGGCAATGGTTTAGACACTTGTTATGTGCCGTGACCAAACTTCCTGAGATCACCGAGATAGGAATGAAGAGGTGGGTCCTCCCAGCCTCACAGGAGGAAGAACTAGAAGGCTTTGACCAAGATCACAAAAGCAGCATTCACTTTGACCATGGTGGGTTTCAGTAAGCTGACTTCTCAAGGCTCAACTAAGCTACTCACCATCCTAAGGGGGAGGAAAAGAACAAGAGTGAATCCCGGGAAATCAAGGAGTACCAGTTTCTGGGCTGTTTGGTGGGATATACAGTACAAGAGCTTTGTAAATATATATTGTCTATAATAATCTAATGTGAGCATGTCTTTATTCTCTATTTTATAAAACAAGAATGACACTTTTCAATGGATTTTCATTTGTTTTGATATATAGTTAGTTCACTTACTGTTTAGAAGCCCTGACAAAAATGCTTAGATTCTGGTACTGCATCTCCTTTTGTCTTGCCCTGGAATTTTCTGCCTCTCTTTTCCTAAATATTTTAAATATAAGGGTGTGTGTTTATGTGTATGTGCATGTGTGTGTAAAATTCTAATGTGAAAGACACTAGCTGTGGAACATTTTCATGCTCTTTACCATTATATGTATCTTAATGTGGTCCACTCACATTTTTATCAGAAAGTATTCCTTTCAGTGGTTTATTATTTTATGTTCTCTTGGCTTTTATCTCAGATATAAACCATGAACACTAATAATGGCCACTGACATACAAATCTTCATTAAAAGTGGTCGAAAATTCAAAACCCAGTATCAAAAAATACCTTGTTAAAATAAAGTAAAATATTTTGTTGCTAAAATAAACAAATTAACATATTACCTCTGAGCATTTCTTTGACATGGAATTTGCCACATAAAACCTACTTAACTCATTAAGGTTTCTGTACTGCTCTAAGTGATTTTTGGAATTTTTAATTTTTCCCTTACTAGAGCATGAAATCATTGCATGGCTGAGGGGTCTGTTCACACATTTCTATTCTGATATGCTCCAGTCAAGTTATGTTTTGCTTTCTTCTTGCTACACTAATAATTCATATTGCAATCATTGCTTGAAAGACATGTAGAATTTAAAATCAATACCACTCTAAAAGAAAAAGTTATCATGGGAATTCCCCGGCAGTCTAGTGGTTAGGACTCTCTGCTTTCACTGCTGTTGGCCTGGGTCCAATCCTTGGTCAGGAAACTAAGATCCCACAAGCCATACAGTGCGGCCAAAAAAAAAAAAAGGAAAATTCATCAGGGTGAGGAGGTCTTGAGTGGTATAAATGGGGATGTTTTAGGTAATGATTCTTCACTTCTTTTGGCATTCCCATGAATTCCATGAACACCTGTGCTCATGCAAAACCCTATGAACAAATGTTCATAGCAGCTTTATTCATACTAGCCAAAACTGGAAACAGAGCAACACCCTTCAAAGGGTGAATGGTGAAACAAACTATGCAATACTACTCAGCAACCAGAAAGGAACGAACTATTGATACACGCACTACTTGTATGGACTGGAAGTGAATTATACAGAATAAAAAGACCAGTCCCCAAATGTTACATACTATGTGATTCCATTTACATGATCTTCTTGAAATAACAAAATTACAGGTTAGGGGTTGGAAGAGGGGTAGGTGGTAGGTGTGAATAAAAGCAATAGCACAAGGGAGATTGGTGGTGATAGAACAATTCTGTGTCTTGATTGTGGTGGTGTCTTCACAAAAGCTACATGTAAGAAAATTGCATTGGACTACACACTCACACACACACAGACACACACATGCACACACACAAAAGTGCATGTATAAGTGATGGAATCTGAATAAGCTCTGTGGCTGGTAGTGAGGTCCATTTTCTGATTTTGTTACTGTACTATAGTTATGTAGGATGTCAACACTGAGGGATGGTGAAGGGTGCATGGACCTCCCTGTACATTTCTTTGGAATCTCCTGTGAATTATTTCATAATTAAAAGTTTTAAAAGTAGACATGACAGTACAGTGAACCTCCATGTACCTATCACATGCTTCTACAATTACCAATTTTTGGCCAATCTTGTTTCATTTGGATCCTCCACATTTACCTCTCCCTGATATTATTCTGAAGCAACTCCCAGGCATCATAGCATTTTTATCCATCAACATTTCAGTAAAAGAACCTATATTTTTATATATAACCATAACTCTGTGAATAATTTTTGTGTGGTAGGCATCTAATTCCTAGAGATTTTGCCTTCTTAATCCATCAGGGTTTATTACCTCAATTCATACATTTATAGAATTATTTCTTATTTTTCTTTACAGATTTTCCTTTTACATGCTTCTTTCCTTTCTTATCTTTTGGAGAATTCCTTCCCTTCTTCTGCAATTTTATCAGGCCTTCAAATTTCCCAAATCCTTTGCGTACCATTATTCCACGCCACCATGCCTGAACCTGAAAACAAGAACAGCATCAGCTCGTATCACAATGGACTGGGGATGGTTACAGCTCTTTGTTCTGGTATGTAGTTTTCAAGATGTGGAGAATGGAATGTCACTAGAACTCTGAACCTTATTTTCTCTCTTTCTCAATTGGCCAATCATCCAGGCAAAGCATTTTTCAAGTATTTGGTGGCTTTACGTGCCAGGCACAGTTCTAGACATTTGGGAAACAGCAGTTAAATACCAATGTCACTGACTCTGTGGAACTCACATCCCAGTGAGGGGAATAGACAATAAACAATAAACACATGACTGTATAATTTGCCAGATGGCAGAGGTGACAGTGCACAGCAAGGGGAATGGGTATGCCTGTACCCTGCCTTCCTCTCGTTCCTGGACTACC
Organism: Mesoplodon mirus; assembly: GCF_964341445.2. Classification (NCBI taxonomy): domain Eukaryota; kingdom Metazoa; phylum Chordata; class Mammalia; order Artiodactyla; family Ziphiidae; genus Mesoplodon; species Mesoplodon mirus. The sequence continues at coordinate 59,920,682 of NC_138982.1, forward strand.
CGAGCTCCTACCTACAGGCAGCCCTTACTTGTTCTTGAGATCCTATTCCTTCGCACCTACTCAGGAAACCTCTTCTCTAGTAGACTCTTCGAACCTGCCAGTGGCTCCCCGTTTCTCTCAGAATAAAAACTCAAGTCCTGGCCTCTCACCTTCTGAGATGGCCCACACTCTGTCTGTGGAGTGTGTTTCTCCCAAGGTCATTTTCACCTTTTGAGATGGATGGCATTCTGTCTATGGAATGTGTATCTCTCTAAATAAATCCACATCTTAAACAAAAACAAACAAACAAACAACCCCCCCCCCAAAACTCAGAGCCTTGCAATGGCTTACAAAGCCCTATCCGATCTGCCCCTCCCTCCTGATCTCTTAACTCTCTCCCCCTTGCTCACTTGCTCCAGCAATGCAGGCCTCCTCACTGCTCAGACACACACAGGTACTGCTCCAGCTCAGGGCCTTTGCCTTTACTGCTTCCTCTGCCTGGAACACTCTTCCTAATATTCGGATGGTTCACCCCTCCACTTCTTCAAGAATTTGCTCAATTGTCATTGCTATGGACTGAATTGTGTCCCCTGCTCCCGCAATTCGTATGTTGAAAAGCCTTAATGCCCAATGTGGTGGTATTTGGAGATTGGGCCTTAGAAGGAAATGAGGTTAGATAAGGTCATGAGGGTGAGGCTCTCATGATGGAATCATTGCTCTTATAGGAAGAGACATCAGAAAGCTTGCTCTTTCTCTGTCATGTGAGGATATGGTGAGAAGGCAGCCATCTGCAAGGCAGGAAGGGAGCTCTCACCAGAAACTGACCATGCTGGCACCATGGACCATCCCGGACTTCTAGCCTCCAGAACTGTGAGAAAATAAGTTTCTGTTGTTCAAGCCACCCAAGCTATGATATATTGTAATGGTTGCCTGAGCTAAGACAGTCATTTTCCCAATGAGGCCTACCCTGACCATCTTATTAAATTGAAACCCCTACAAATCTAAAAAAAAAAAAAAAAAAAAAAAAGATACAAATGAACTTATTTACAAAACAGAAAGAGACTCACAGACTTAGAAAACAAATTTATGGGGCTTCCCTGGTGGTGCAGTGGTTGAGAATCTGCCTGCCAATGCAGGGGACACGGGTTCGAGCCCTGGTCTGGGAAGATCCCACGTGCCGCAGAGCAACTGGGCCCGTGAGCCACAACTACTGAGCCTGTGCATCTGGAGCCTGTGCTCCGCAACAAGAGAGGCCGCGATAGTGAGAGGCCCGCGCACCGCGATGAAGAGTGGCCCCTGTTCGCCGCAACTAGAGAAAGCCCTCGCACAGAAACAGGGACCCAACAGCCAAAAATAAATAAATTTATAAAAATAATCCTTTAAAAAAATTTATGGTTAACGGGGGGAAGGGTGGCAGGGGAGGGATAGATTGGGAGCTTGGGATTGACATGTACACACTACTATATTTAAAATGGATAATCAACAAGGACCTACTGTATAGCACAGGGAACTCTGCTCAGTATTCTGTAATAACCTAAATGGGAAAAGAATTTGAAAAAGAACAGATACATGTATATGTATAACTGAATCACTTTGTTGTAGACCTGAAACTAACACAACATCGTTAATCAACTATGCTCCAATATAAAATAAAAATTAAAAAAAAAAGCTAACTGAAGTAAGATCAGATGAAAGAACAGAGATTAAATATAGTAAGTGGCTACTTTAGTAGTGCAGTAGGATGGAACAGTAGTCTGAAATCTGCCAGTTTCTCCTGCCTAAATAAATGTTTGGACCAAAAAAAATTTTTTTTTGAAACCCCTATAACACACACTCACACACACACTACTTCTGGCAACCTCAGTTCCCCTTAGCTTGAGCTTTTTTCCAATACCAATTAATCACTTTCTAACTTAGTATACAATTTTATGTTTTATATTTCATGTTCTTATTTCTGTCACACTAGGCTTTAAGCAATATGAGGACAGAAATATTTGTCCATTTTGTTCAGTGAATGCATTTCCAGTGCCTGGTACATAGTAGCAGCTCAGTAAATATTTGTTGAACGAATGAATGAATGAGGTGGGTGGAGGTATGCTGTTTTATAAAAGGTGGATGAAGGGCAGATACGTGGATATTTGAGCAGAGGCTGAACTAAGTGAGGGCCGGTCTTGTCCACATCTGGGGAAAGCACTTCTGGGCAGAGGCAGGAGCCAGTGTTAAGGCCCTGAAGCAGGAGCACACATGGGCCTTGAAAAAACACCAAGGACCCCATTTGTGACTGAAGTAAAGTGAAAATGGGAAGGATGAGATGCAGAGTGGAAGCAGCACATCAGTTAAGGTGGTGATTTTCCAGGGGAACAGTATTGCCTAGGAGGGGGATTCTGGAAATTTATGAGGCTTTTTGTGTGTTAAGATTTAACAGACCTCTATTTTGTGATATGCACCCTGGTCCACAAAGACTTTCCAAGAGTGTGCAGGCTTAGATAGGTTGGAAGCAACTCATTTCCAGAGCTTCAACTTCCATCCATACCCCTCCCTGAAATGTATCTGCCAAGGAACACAACTGCTGATCCTCTAGTTGTAGCTGCCCCTTCACAACTGCCCCTCTGGCAGCCTCTCATCTACCTGAATCTGGCCAGGGGGGTTGCCCTGGACTCCAAAAAGCTCTGGGACACCAAAAAATGAGATAATTAAAAATAGTAGGACTGGGCTTCCCTGGTGGCGCAGTGGTTGAGAGTCTGCCTGCCGATGCAGGGGACACGGGTTCGTGCCCCGGTCCGGGAAGATCCCACATGCCGCCGAGCGACTGGGCCCATGAGCCATGGCCGCTGAGCCTACGCGTCCGGAGCCTGTGCTCCTCAATGGGATAGGTCACAACAGTGAGAGGCCCGCGTACCACAAAAAAAATAAATAAATAAATAAATAAATAATGTTTGTGGTAGCTTATATTATCTATGAGTTTAATTTCAGAAGCGTAAAGGAGGTATCACACAATATTTACCAGGAAAGGGAGGATGTTAGGTCTGATATGATTGAGGGCCATTGATAAATGGTCTTACAGACCAAAGACTAACTCTTATTTCAGGTAAAATGGAGAGTTGTCCACTTCAGCAGAGGCATGGCAAGATCTGACCTAGGTTTTAACAGCATAGGTCTGACTGCTGAGTGGAAGATGTATCACAGGGGAAGCAGGTGAGGAAGTAGGGACAGTAGTTGGAGGGCTAATGCAGTCATCTGGGTTTGAGATGATGGGGGTTTGGACCAGTTGAATGAAGAATACTGAATACTGACTGAAGTGGACACGTTCCTGGGCTGTCTGGGATATCCTTATGTTTCCATGGGCTTGGTGGGCAAGGAGAAGAGTGACAAGGCTCTTAGCCCTTTGATGCTAAGTTAGGGGCAGAGCAGAACTCTGGTCTCTAGATGTCTGATCCATAAATGCTTTCATTTCTAATTTTTCAGCCTCATCTTACTGACTTTGTTAACATAAGCTTTTCACTCCAGCGAACAGTCCAACAGTTTTAGATAGTTTGGGAATTTGAAGTTTTGGTTTCTTTTGCCTATTTGTCGGCTTCTCATCTGACACAGAGAAAAGGAACAGAAAAGACAAAAAATGCTAGGATGATGTTAAAAACTCTCTCGCTTAGCCATGGGGATATAAAAGTAAATAAGTATCTCTATTCTCAAGGTAGAGATGTGTAAAGAGCAGCCTCATAAATCTATAGTTTAACACTAATCCCACTCCAAGCAACTGTGAATATGTTATACAAAATTTTTGCTGATTTTACCTTTGTTGCCATTGTCTTCATATTTCTTCTTTCTTTAAGGTACGCCCATACAGCCTCAGCGCCTTCAGTACACACTATCATTGGGGGTTCTTCCATGGGATTGCCCATCAGTGTCAGAACTTTTAGATTCACTAGACTATCCAAATTCTCTGGAAGATGGGTGATCAAGTTGTCCTCGAGCCGTAATTCTTTCAAAGCTGAAATGATTTTTTTTTAATAATGAATTTGTCTTAAAAACAAGCAAAATTAAAGCATGCATTCTTTTTTTTTTTTTTTTTTTTTTTCGCGGTATGCGGGCCTCTCACTGCTGTGGTCTCTCCCGTTGAGGAGCACAGGCTCCGGACGTGCAGGCTCAGCGGCCATGGCTCACGGGCCCAGCCGCTCCGCGGCATGTGGGATCTTCCCGGACCAGGGCACGAACCCGTGTCCCCTGCATCTGCAGGCAGACTCCCAACCACTGCGCCACCAGGGAAGCCCGAGCATGCATTCTTTAGTCCAATCACTTTGAAATGTTTGTTTCCTCCTATGCCACCTAACAAAAGATGGCACATTTAATGAGGCAAACCAAGTTCTCTTTTTTATAACAACTCAAAGTTGTTGGAGCCAGTGTAAATCAGTGTTAGAGACAGGAAAATAGTACATACTAAAAAATGTTGAGAACGTTCCATTCCTCCGGGGATCAAAGAGAGGATAAAAATGCATGGTCAGGAGCATGGCTAAAGAGTACCTCATACCCACCCCTGCCGCTAATCTTTGAATTATGTCCTATGGGTATATGGGTAGGCAACAGCTTCCACTCATATTCCTTCATCCTCCTTTCATTAAAGAATAAGTCATAGCTTGAAAACACATCTGTAAACCTGAAGATTCAGCACATTATGGCAAAAAAAAAGTTCTTATTTCGTTCCAGTAGGATCTCAGCAAAAGCTTGTTCAGTGAATGAATGGATTTACAAATAGTGGTTTAGCCTAGTGGAAAATGTTTGCATGTTCAAATATGAATCATGTATGATTTTTCATGTCAATCATGTAGCTCCAAAAGTCCCCCCTTGCTAATTTCATTACTCTGGGTCAATCCTTTTCCTTTTTATTCAAGTGACTTATTGACCTAATGCAAATTTAATACAGGACCCCCAACTCCAAATTCTGGCAGATAGTAGGTATTCAGTAAATTCTTGTTCATGGCATAATGACTATATGGATGAATGATAACTTTCTTAGCAGTTGCTATTTTCTTTTCAATTCTTAATAAACAATCTAATTGCCTTTGTGAGGCTCTTAGCTGTACTAACCTGGCACCTGGCCTTCCCCACACTACTAGGAAGCTCTGCAAGGAGATGATGGGGTAGGTCTAAGCTCTCATCACTGAGATTGATCTTTAGTAGGGCAAGGAAGCCTTCAATCCCAGGAAATGCTAGCCTCAAACTCCACTGGGCTGTGGATCTACAAAGATTCCTCACCTTGTGCTTGGCAAATGGCATCTGGAAGTTGCTTAATCAGATTGCAGCGACAATCAAGAATTTCCAAGTTGGCCATTGATCCCAAGGATACAGGCAGGTACTCGAGATAATTGTTCTCTATATACAGCTCTTTAAGACTCTGAAATAACATGAGAGTATACCATAATGATCCTTACATTGATAAAAGAATTATGGTAACTAGAATCACCTGTGAGTTCCCATGTTCTTTCTTTTTTTTCTTTTAATATTTATTTACTTAGGCTGTCCTGGGTCTTAGTTGCTGCATGTGGACTCCTACTTTCAGCATACATGCAGGATCTAGTTCCCCGACCAGGGATCAAACCTGGGCTCCCTGCACTGGGAGTGCAGAGTCTTACCCACTGGACCACCAGGGAAGTCCCTCCATGTTCTTTCAATGGGGATATTATGCATTGGGATAAAGGGAAAAACACATTTAAAGAATCATCATCAAAAACTACAATTATTTTTGAGTTAAGCCATCAGTTGCAGTTCTCATGTATGCAGGGAAAAGAGAACATGGGAATCTAGTGTTTATTTGTTTCACAAGAACTTTATGGAAAAAGAGTTTGGATCATTTAACTACAAATATCATTTGCTCCCATTCAACAGCTAATTCTCTGTGGCAGTTGCTACAGAACTGCAGTTGTCACAAACATCAATCCAACATTGCCCAAATGGATGTAGCCAAAATGTACAGAGAATAGGTTAACTATTTTCAGATTCACTGGGCAAGATTTTAATGTTTGCATTTCACCCTAAGATTTTGGAGAGTGTGGCGTGACATGTACAAGGAGCAAGTTGATGAAAGGAGCTCTATGAACACAGGGCAAAGGAATAGAGAATTAGGAATAGGTGAGAAGTACCTGTTCTGTACATGCCATTGCTCAGTTCCATGACTGGGAGTTATGTAGGGGCTTACACCTACTTTATCATTATTAAAGTGTAGCACCAAGAACATAAAAAAAAATCTTTAAAGGTCGCATATATAAAGACACACTGGTATGCCTACTTTGAATGATGTCATCTTGTTGCTTTGCTAGGATTTAGCATAGTGCTGTGGACCCATCTTCAGCATGAACCTGGTGCAATTGTTAAGTACACCATGATATGCCTTCCACCATGCAGGGAGGGAAATCAGACTGTCCCATCCAAAATGCAGACTCCCAGCCATGTCATCTGTATGATACCTTAACTTCAAAATAGTATAATTTTCAGGGAATATTTTTTAAAAGTGGAAATTAATTGGAAAGTGGTATGGCTCAGTTTCTGCAAATAAAACATGCCAAACCACACAGTGAAACAAGTATGGCTTGACATAATCCAAGAGCAATTACAATAAAATATTCTTGGAGTAGGGATCCCGGGGCTGTTCAGGAAGACAGTGGAAGCCTCAAAGTGTAACAGTGACTGCTTGCTGGGAGCTAGGAATCTTGTATGGATGATTCCACATGCAGCCTGTGAGAACAACACCATGTCTTCTCAATATCAGCCAATTTAAGGAATCAGGGCATATAATTCTTTGCCTGCTCGTTTGGGGAGGCTTACCTGTAGTTTCCTAATGCATTCTGGAATATGGGTAAGCTTGGCTCCCTGATCTTGGCCAATGTATAATTTCTCTAAAGACTCTAAAGAAAGGATTTCTTCTGGAAAGGAAGAAAACTGATTTCCAGTTAGTCCAAGAATCTTCAGTTTTGAAAGTAAACCAAAGTCTGAAGGTAACTGGAAGTATTCCAAAAAGATAAGTTTCAGGTCAAGATTATTTTTAACAGTAAGAAAATAAATTGGGCTTTTAGTTTTGAGGCAGAATGTTTAAAAAATAAGTAGAGCAATTTAGCATCTCCTACTGATGAAAAGTTAGGCCATATGTTTGCATATATAGTATTTATACTCATAGATCTAAAGTCTGGAGTTCTACCTTTCCCCCAGCCTCTCTGCTCTTTACTTTTATGCACTGGATAAAATTAGAGCAATTTTTAACCTACTTTATTGCAAATTTTTAAGCTGTAGTGTATCAAATGCTTGACACTACTGAAAGAAAGAGTACTAAGCTTATTAGTGTAATATTGCAACTATAATATTCATAATTAATTCTGTTATTGGAACTGATCAATTTAGTGACATGACCTCTCACCCTTAAAGGGTTTAGCTCAGCAATTCTGAAACTTTAGTTAAAATCTCAGTTGGGAGGAAACAATGAATTACAATTATATCTTCTGCCCTCCAGTGAATCCCAAGGCTATCTGTCCTGGTATTAGGCAGGCATTTCACAGATTCCCACTCCCAGAACATCAGAGTTGCAAGGCCTTAAAAAGGTCTCTCTATTCTAACCCTCTAATATGGTGGTTGAGTATGTTCCATAGCTAGCCATCCAGCCCATATTTAAACACCACCTCCTGGGATGAAAAGCTTATTGGATGAAGACCACTACTTATCAAATTTCCTTCTCCTGTCAAGCCAAGATCTGTGTCACTAATACATCAACCTTTTGGCCTCTTTCTGGCCCTCTAGAACCACATGGAAAAATTTCATTCTTAAAATATGTGACACTATCACCCTATTGATTATGTTACAGAAATACCTATTTTCTTGTAGGAAAAATGGCCCAACTCTGTGTCTTAATAGCTTCTTAACTCATTTTGAAATATAGTTCCCTGGGAAATCCTTCCTCACAGGTCCCTGCTTCAGCCTTTGGGCTTTCCCCCCACCCATTCCCTAATCTGTCACTCTACTTTTCATGAGAATGGTTGATAGAGTTTGGCTTAGCCCAATCTCTCTCTAGATGGGTGGAATAGGTAAATAATTAGTGAATAGATATCTCTATAGTGGGCTTTCTTTTGACCTACAGGCAAAAGTCTCATACACTTGGAATCTGCCATAAGCCATTTTTCTCTTTATTGTGTAGTGTGAGGGTTCATTTTCTTAAAAAGTTATAAACTGTTTACAGTTTTACTTATTTATTAACATTAAAAAAAGAAAACTCAGAACAAGTCAACCTCCAGAGACACTGATGAATAAGCTTTCCTTCTTGGCTATTTCAAAATTCTTCATTAGGCCCTTAGATCCCTTCAGTGGGAAGCATCTGCATTCAATGCGGTCCAAAATAATGGGGAAAGAGTTTTCAATCTAACCACTTCATTATAACCTAGTCATTTCACTCTTATTGCTGTTTACTTCGTTCATAGGTTTAGCTTTTCTTTTTCAAAAGCCCACTGAATTTTAAAGATTTTTTCCCCCAGGATATTTAAGATCTAATAATGAATCCCATCATAGTCATATCAAAGTATAGTGTAAGTAAATTTGGATGTACAGAAAACCTGCAGAGCATCAAATGAGAACAATTATTGCTGACACTATAATTGAGCTGTAGCCATTCTGAGGTTGAATTTTCCCCCTTAATAGCGTGAATGAAAAATGTTACCAGCCAAATCAGTAAACAAAAGATGTTGCAGCCCCCTGACAGTGAGCCCTGAGGGAACTCAGGATGGAGACAAATGGGCTGCCCACTCCCAAGCCCTCAGCCACTGCAGTAACCCTCCACAGTGCACCCTGAGGAGACTCAGAATGGGAAGGCACAGGATACTGGCCCTAGAGAGCTGAGGCGCACATCAAAGGAATGATTTCCATGAGCCCAGACTGTTGCATCTTCCCGTACATAGAAAAGCGCTAAATTCCTTAACTTGAGAATTTGGCTTTCTTTAATTAACAGTAACCTTTTGAAGTTCCGACTACCTAGTCTTTGTTGCAAAAAGTCCTATATATCCCGGCTCCACCCTTCCCTCTGTGGAGCTGTCCCTCTGAGCTATCTGAGAGGCTGCGTCCCCCGCTCAAGTCCTCAGTTTTGTCCACCAAATAAAACATAATTCTCTACTTTTAGGTTGTCCGTCTTTTTTCAGTCAACAATAGAAATGTACCATACAAATAAAATCCATCTAGATACACACTGAAAGTTAGCTATTTTTGCCTCCATCTAGGCAAGAAAAAGCTACTGGCCAGGCTTCTAGCGCCAGAAGCCCATGAGGTAAATTTTGGGGTGTGAGAGATTAGGCGTTGGCTTAAAGGCAATGTGTCATTATGGAGAGAAATGCATTGGGAGGTTGCTGGAGGCATAATAGGAAATTGAAAAAGGAAGACAAAAGCCGCAGAAATACCATCATAAGAACTGAAGAATAATAAGCCCTGGTACATGGAGATCTTCATGTTCAACATAATAACATTGAATGTGTTCACATTTCGGTGCAGTTTGACTTGCAGTAAAACTTGGTATTGGGTGAGGCTAATCTTTGTTAAGGAGCCATCTGTGTGTGATTCCCTCCTCCACCCTGATTTCTTAAAATGTCTCACAGGAAAGGGTTAGGTATCACTCATGACTCAATAGGATTTAAGTGAACTTCCCAAGGGCACTTTATATTTTGAGACTTTCACTCCCAACTGTGGAATGACAGACTTTGTTCACTATAAAAGGAATTTCTTACATGAGCTGCAAAAGAATTGGGAGATGGGCAGAGGGCTTCTCATAGAACCTTTAAAATCCTCCAGGGTGGGCTGCTACCTAAGTAGAGATTAAGTCCTAGATTCTCTTCCTAAATCTTAAAGTCATCATCAAAATATTTACTTCCTGAAAGGCAGTTTTGAAACTCTCTAGCAATTAGGAAAAAAAAAAAAAGAAAAAACCCCAAAGTTCTGGAAATTGAAAGTTGAGTAAAGGATTAAAAAAGAACAAAAAACAACTTTAAGGCTAGGACTTTTATAATGTATGAAGTACATGAGAGTGGTGTTCACGGCTAGGAAAAACAGACCTAATATTTGGTTACTGTCGTTGATTTCCAAACCTCCCTTTCTCTCTCTCTACAGTTGTCATTTGCTTTTAACAGAACTCTGTCCTTTTAAATTTCCAAATATGAAAAAAAAGATATATTCAATATCTTGTAATAACCTATAATGGAAAAGAATCTGCAAAAGAAACATATATATACACAACTGAATCACTTTGCTGTACACCTGAAACTAACACAACATTGTAAATCAACTATACTTCAATAAAAACATAAAATAAAAAAAAGCATCTGTACCCACCATCCAAACCTTTCGTTAATGAACCAAATGAAATACTGCAATTAAAACTGAGTTCTTATGATCCCATCCTCATTTCCTTGACTTCCTCCCTCTTCCAAGAGGCAGCCATTATTAGGAATTTTGTGAGTTTTTTTTCCCAGTACATATTTTTATACTTTTATTACATATAAAAAATCCATAAAATGTGTTGTGTGTTGTGTGTATGTAGTTTTGTGTGATTAAAGATTTATATGTGATATAATATTCTGCCATTAGGTGTTTTACTTTTTAATAAACATCGCAATTTTGAGATCTATCCACATTGACACGTATAACTCCAGTTCACTTAAATTATTGTGTAGTATTCCATTTTACAAATATACCGCAATTTACTTGCGAATTCCTCTACCAACTGACATTTAGATTATCTCCCGTATGTCATGATTATCAACAATGTTATCACGAACGTTTTTGAACACACCACCCTGCACACCTGTGGGAGAGTTTCTCTAGGGACAAACTGATTTTGCAGTTTCCAGTGAATGGAACATTAAAGCCTAAGGTTGTATGTGTCAGAGAACTCTGCTGTTTCAGGAAACCCCGTTAGGAGGTGGTCTTGTTAAGAACATGAACCCTGCAGCCCAGTGCTGTGTGTTGGCATCCTGACTCTCTCATGTACAGGTGTGTGGCCTTGACAAGTTAGTTAAGCTCCCCATGCCTCATTTTCCTCATAGATCATTGAGGATAATATCACCCACGTCGAAAAGTTATTGTGAGGATTAAATGGGATAATATCAATACATGTAAAACATTTAGCCCAGTGACTGGCACATATACATATTGTAAGTAAACATCAGCTACCATTTATGATCACTATTGCTATTCAGGGGGGAAAAGTAACATAAATGGTGACCCTGTTGGATATACCTGTTAACCCCGGATTTTCACTCATAAACTCAGTTCGAATTTCCTGATGTTTAGAACAGAACTACACCAACTTAGGGCCGGAAGGGCCCTTGGTGGCAGCATAGTGACAGCCAGGAAGGGGATCGGTACCTGGCATATTTTATTATCATCCAGCGCCAGGATTACCAGGTTCTGCAGCTCACAGATCTGCAACGGACAGCGTTCCAGATAGTTCTGGCTGAGATCGAGGAAGCGCAGGTTAACCAGGCGTCGGAAGGGGCGGCGCAGCACCCGCAGGCCGGTGTTGTGCAGGTAGAGCAGGTGCAGCGAGGTCCACCTGCAAAGGAGGGGCGGCACCTTCTCCAGGGGGTTCCCGCTCAGCCCAATCTCCGTCACCTGCGAGAGCTTGGCCAGGGTGTGCGGGATGGAGTGGAGGCGATTGCGGGATAAATCCAGCACCGACAGCTTGGAGCACTGGCACAGCGACTCCGGGAGAACAGGCAGGCTGTTGTAGGCCACGTAGAACTTCTTCAGCTTCGTCAGGTTCCCAATCTCTTCTGGGATGACACTTAGCTTGTTCTCATCCAGGTCGATGATCTCCAGGTTGAAGAGACCACACAGCTCCAGAGGGAAAACTTCAAATTGGTTTTGCTTCAGGTGGATCTCCCTCAGTTTGGTCTGGTTCACCATTTCCTTAGGCAGAGATTTCAGCTGGTTTCCCGCCAGTCCGAGCAGCTCGAGGTGGTGAAGGTGTTTACAGACGAAGAGGGGGATCTCCGCCAGGTCCGTGCGGTAGAGGCGGAGCTCACGCAACTTGCGGATGCTGCTGAGGACCCGAAGGGACGAGGCCAGGAGCGGGTTGTCGCTCAGGTCCAGGCCCTCCAGGTTGCTCAGCTTCCCCAGCTCGGGGCACAGATTCTTCAGCTTGTTCTTGTTCAGGTAGAGGATCCTGACATTCCTTAAATGCTGAATATCCTTGGGGATTTCTGCAATCTGGTTGTTTTCCAGATGCACTTCCTCTAATTCTCGTAAGCCTAAAATCTCCGCTGGAATGGTAAGCAAGCTCTGATTAGAAACGTCAATGAAAAATGTTCTATCAGAGACCTGTTGTGGATCATTTTTCTGATGAATGTTCTGATTTTGTGTTGTCATTTGACATTATTCTGATGGAAAGTTCAAATATTCAAAATCTGAAATATTGTGAAAAGAAAGAAAAAAATATCAGTTTACTTGCCACCAGATTTGGTATACTTAAGAGAAATAAAATTTAGTTGATTAAATTTAGTGCTCACTACGACACAACATAAAATGTAGGTTTTTGTGTTTCATGTTGGGAGAGTACCCCTCTTTCTCCTAACAGGTTGACTCATATTTTAAAAGAAGGATTGTCTAATTTCAATTTTTAGAAATGCCTCTTTTGATTCTATTTTCAGGTGGAAGGTTGCAAAAGATCATTGCTCTTACCATAAACACCGGGAAGGGACTTGAGCATCCACGGATATTGGGATCCGAGTGGGTCCTGGAACTAACCCCTGAGGATACCGAGGGATGACAAGGAACAATGACATCCTCACATATTTTCTTTGGTTCTGACTTCTAGAAAGCTCAGATTCCAGTTAGACCTCTACTCCGAGTTCTTGACACATAAGCACCCAGTGAATCCACTCAGCATCCCTCTCCCCTGCTCCCCTACCCCCCAATCAGGGAGGGTTTTTTTTCCCCCAAACTACATCCCTCCTCCATACCTGGAAATCACTGGGGGTGATGAGAAAGGTACTAAAGGAAATGAGCTGTACATGTGGTGTCTTTTTTTTGTGTGTGTGTGTGGTACTCGGGCCTCTCACTGCTGTGGCCTCTCCCGTTGCAGAGCACAGGCTCCGGACGTGCAGGCCCAGCGGCCACGGCTCAGGGGCCCAGCCGCTCCGCGGCATGTGGGATCCTCCCGGACCGGGGCACGAACCCACGTCCCCTGCATCGGCAGGCGGACTCTCAACCACTGCGCCACAAGGGAAGCCCTGTGGTGTCTTTTTGACCATCCTATTTGATACGCATTTTGACATTGCAGGCTGTCGTTCTGTGTAAATACCGCTTTTGTTTTGCTAAGGCAGATGGGGAGAACAGTGCTGTAGGTGCTCTTTGCCTGGATAAGGCAGCTCTTTCCTGTTTATTCTGTTCTGACCCTGTTTGTTAGTCACTCTCTAGAACAAAAGTCTAATTCTGCCCTTCTAGCTCCTTTGGAAGAGTGTTCTTCCCTTCCCCTGGGGCAGCAATGAATTAATCCTCAACCTCTCTTTCCCCTGTTTTTTTTTTGCGGTACGCGGGCCTCTCACTGTTGTGGCCTCTCCCGTTGCGGAGCACAGGCTCCGGACGCACAGGCTCAGCGGCCATGGCTCACGGGCCCAGCCGCTCTGCGGCATGTGGGATGTGGGACCTTCCCGGACCTGGGCACGAACCCGCACCCCCTGCATCGGCAGGCAGACTCTCAACCACTGCGCCACCAGGGAAGCCCGTCCCCTATTTTCTTAACTCAAAATACTTTAAGGGAGGAATAGGGAAGGGCGGGTGCTGAATTGCACCTACACTCAACACTTCAGTATTTCAGGCTACCTCTCAACTTTGTTGGTAGCATGTGGGGTAAATGAAAATATAATTGTCTTTTCTATCATCATCATGTGTAATCTGAAGAAATACTTCAAGTGATGCTTAAAATCTGTGGGCTACACAGGGTTTCAAGAGACCTCTGCCTTGCCTGGCACAATTTCTTGGCAGTGGAGCGGTGGTCTGGAATTGGCTGGTGGGGTAGTGGGAAGGAGAGAGGACTCAGACATTTTGTTTTTCACCTTTGAACTGTCTTCCTAAATGGCCTGTTTTTACCTTGAGGATCTTCCTTGCACCTTTGCTCGGGCAAGAAGTCTCTGACTGGCTCCAGAGTCCTCTACAGTAGGGGTCCCCAAACCCCGGGCCATGGACCGGTACAGGTCTGCAGCCTGTTAGGGACCGGGCCGCACAGCAGGAGGTGAGTGGCGGTGAGTGAGGGAAGCTTCATCTGCTTCTCCCCATCGCTCCCCATCGCTCACGTTACCGCCTGAACCATCCCCCACCCCTTTCACCCCGCCATGCCTCCTTCCCATCTGTGGAAAAATTGTCTTCCACAAAACCGGTCCCTGGTGACAAAAAGGTTGGGGACCACTGCTCTACAGGGGCCTTCCACTTCTCTTTGATCTATGGTAACCCCAAATAGAGGGCCTTCCTTCCCTCCTTCCTTTTCTTCCCTCCCCCAGGCCCAAGTACCAAATCCTGACCATGTTACCCTGTAACTATCGCTGGGTTCTGTCTCCTTCTCATTCCCCAAAGTCCAGTCTTAGCTGAGGCTTTATGATCTCTCCTGAGCTGCTTCATACTGCATCTCCCCTAGGTCGTGTCAAATCCATCCTCCATCAGCTGTTCCCCATCTGAGAGCTCCCAGCGCCCTGCCCCATAACAGCTCTGCTTCTCAGAGGATGCACAGGACTCCACGTGGATCTGGCCTCACTTGCCACACAGCTCCCCCTTTGCCCCCAATACAGACACAGTCTGGGCTCATCTGGGCAGCCCCAAGAACCTGCACATCTCCAGAAACGCACAAAGCAGTTCTGCCCTCTGGCAGGTTCACCCGGGCCAGTCAGGATGATACCTCTTCCAAGAAGCCCTCCCTGATGCCCCCACCCCTCCATAAGACTGATCGACAAGCCCCTTTATGCTCCCTTACCTCCGCGCCCTATCCGTGTTAGTGCCACTCTGTGCTTTTGCGCCTGGCCTCCACAGGTATGTGCACACTTTGGGGAAAGGACCGTGTCATAATTGTCTTTGTATCCCCGGGCCCTAGCCCATCAGCTGTGCCCCCTAAACCTCGAGAACTTCTCCCCGCAAAGGAGCCAGGGTACCCTCCCTCAGTGTGTCTTTAACCCAGGGCAGGTGACCTGGACCCAGCGGGGTGACCAAAGAGCCTCCATAGCATCGGCGGTCACTGCCCGCCCAATCAGGCCTCAGGGACCAAGGGAGTAATGGCGAATATCGCCACAGCCGGCTGGTTCCGGCGCTGGGGGTCGTGCGGTGGATCTGCTCCCTGCGCAGATCGTTGGCGGCCTGGGGCGGCTGGCGCACGCGCGCGGTCGTCATGACAACGCCGCTGCCGCGGCCCGCTGGACGCAGAGAGCATGCAACGCAGCCCGCAGGAGGCCAGGACTGAGTCCCAGACCCCACCTTCCGCCCCATCTACGACCCCTACTCCGGCGTGGGCTGCGGCCGACGGTAGCGGTAAGAAATAGGGGGTCCTTTGGCGCCGGCCTCGCCCGGACGAAACGCGCGAGGGCCGTCGGGGCCAGGCCGATTCCTCCGAGCAGCCTTCGGGCCAGAGGTGGTCCGGCGGGAGGGTGCCCCTGGGAACCCCAGCTGTGGCCGGAACTTCGGGGCGCCCCCAAACGCAGGCGGGAGCGGAGCCCCAAGTTCCCGCAGCGGGTACGCAGTTCGCGCCGTGGGTTGTCCTGAAGTACTAAAGTGTGTGTGTCGTTTTGCTCTTACGGTCTCTGAGAAGGTTGTCTGGATATACTTCTTGGGCCCCTTTTTGTGCAGTCTCCAGAGAGCAGGGCCCAGGTGGGCGAGAGGGTCTGGAAACCGCTATTTGCACCTCTACGCCAGCTCGGTTTTAAGTATTTCTGCACCCATGAATTATCCGATAGCAAGTTAGGTATAGTGTGAACGCCCTCTCCCTCCACAATTTCCATTTTGGACACTTGTGTTGTAGATATGGAATTGTGCCAGAAGCCTTCGTATTCCTCAAGCACCATGAGATGAGCATTGATATACTCTGCTTTTAGCAGAAGAGGAAATTTAAGATAGAAGAATTTAAGTAACTTGTTCAGCGTCATACAGACGTTTTGGATAGGCACCCAAGTATGACACCCTCAACCCTTGGATTTCCCAGTACTTGGCTGTTCCAGTATAGGAGGGCATTGGGAACCACCTCCAAAATGAGCCTTAACTAGAATTTTTTAAACAGGATGTTAAGTAAAAATTATTTGGAATTCAAGACCCAGTGTGGATTAAAAATGAAATCCAGGTTAGAGTCTTGACATTTTCTTGTGTAATTGGTTATTCCTAGGTTTTGCTTTACAATTTGCAGACTGGTTTATTATTTTCTCCTAATATGAATACACTATAGGAAATAAATTATTGGTGCCATAGAATCCTGACATACAATAGGTGAATTTTAAATAAAAGAGAGAGTAACAGAAAGATATAGCTGAAGCTTTAAAATAATCTACATCCATGGCCAGGTAATTAAATACAAATATTCTTGTAAATTTCTTTAGCTATATGTAGCTTGTAATATCAGATTCCTTCATGTCTTCACAAAAACATGACCTGTAAGTCTGACATCTGTCTGCATGTCCTGGATATGGTTGTGCCAGCTGAGGGCAGGCAGAATGAACGTCAGAGAAATTCTCAGGGCAATCCTCTCTTCTCTTTGATGACATACTTAAGATCGTTTAAAAATCAAAATGGAGTAACTGTGGTACAGGCACGCAAAATGGAGCCAAGTGGTCATTGTGGATATGATTTCAGATGCATTCCTTCATCACTGAGAGCTTGAATTTTCTCTGAACTGTATTAGCAGCTGCTAGTTGCAACCTTGTAGTTTCAAATTACCCCCACCTTTGCAATTTTGTGTTTCAGACTCCTAACCAATCCTTGCTTACCAAGCACCCTTACTTCTTGCCAGCTCCAATCCTAATTCTTGACAAACAATTTATGTAACCTTGTGGGATTTTTGCCTTTATAAGCCCCCACCATTTTGTAGTCTGGTGGAACACAGTTCGAGTGCTTCTTGGATCTGTGTCTCCTGGGTTGCAGTCCTAACAAGCCCCAAATAAACACGCCTTTATTTCAATCAGGTCTCTATTTCTGAAATATTGTTTAACATTTTTAATACCAAGGAAAGTAGTAGCCAGAAGAGAGGAAAGAAGCCCAGTGGGAGCCCAGCTCCAGGAAGTAAATCCGTTTGAGATCTACTTGCTTTGTTTTCTGTTGAGGACGCTAAACTAGCATTTTTTGGATTGCATTCCATGTTAACCATGGTCACGAAAGTCCTAAGTCTGGGAGCATTTTTAACCTCCCTCCCCATCAGGCTCAACAATCTGAGGAATCTTTGAGCACCTGAGAGTTTTAAATGTCCTGAGAAGTGTTGTAGGTAGGAATCTGTTTAGCATTGTTCAATTCATCATTTCCCAAACTTATTTGACAGTAAAAGCTATTCTATTTAGAGCATCGTTGATCATCTTGTAGATTAGTATTCCACAGAACACAATTTGGGAAATATTGTGCTAAAGTATTATTTAAATACATGAAAGTTTCCTAAAGTAAGTGAAAGATTTCTTTAAAAAAATTTTTTTAATTGAAGTATAGTTGATTTACAATGTTGTGTTAGTTTCAGGTGTATAGCACAGTGATTCAGTTATACATACATATATATAGGTATATTCTTCTTCAGATTCTTTTCCATTATAGGCTATTACAAGATACTGAATATAGTTCCCTGTGCTATATAGTAGGTCCTTGTTGTTTATCTATTTTATATCTGGTAAGTGAAAGGTTTCTTATGTACATCCATCCACAAGACAGAAATTATGCTGACATTAAAATTTTTCAGAGAATATCTAATGATATGGGAAAGCTGCTAACAATGTTAACTGAAGAAAAAAAGGATATAGAAAAAGAAAAATAATAGGGAAGAAATACCCCCAGACCTCAGTTGTGGTGGTTCTTTGGTAGTGGGATTGCTGATGGATGTTTCTTTTCTTTTCTTTATTTTCTTTTTGATATTGAAATTTTCAAGTTATCTGAAATAAGTGTGGGTTAAATTTATTTATTTATTTATTTATTTGGGCTGCACTGCAGTGCAGTGAAAGCGCAGAGTCCTGACTACTGGACCATCAGGGAAGTCCCCTAAATTTATTTTTTTTAAGTTTATTTAAAAAAACTATAAGAAAGGTTTATTTGCTTTCACTTGTAATATGATGTTCCTCATCTTAAATCTTGTTTTGCATATTTGTTTAGCAAACTCTTTAGTTCATATAGTGCAGAAATCCACTCAGCAAATAAGATCTTTGAGATGTAGAGATTTAGAGAAGCTGGATCCTAAAGACCTCAGGCTGATTGAGTAGTGATATCTCTGAGCATGTACTGTTAAATAGACATACCCAAAAGGTAGGACAGAAAATACAGACAGTGGTGTGTGCTTCTAAGAAAAGTGTCAACATACCTTCTACCCAAGAAGGCCTGGGCCTCAAAAAGGATGCTTTTAAAGTAGTAGCGAAGGGGAGGGGGGAGGGATAAATTGGAAGACTGGGATTGATATATACACATTACTGTATATAAAATGGATAACTAATAAGGACCTACTGTATAGCACAGGGAACTCTACTCAATACTCTGTAATGACCTATATGGGAAAAGAATCTTAAAAAGAGTGGATATATGTATATGTATAACTGATTCACTTTGCTGTACACCTGAAACCAACACAACACTGTAACTCAACTATACTCCAATAAAAATTTTAAAAAAGTAATATTGAAAATAATAAGACCATTAAGGAAAAGTGCAGGTATAACAGCGGAACAAGTTCTTAACTCCTGTTTTGTTTCTGTCTTCCTTATTAAGGACTGGACAGGGAAAATCACCTTTAGAAAGAGGAAATGGAAGGCCAGGGTAGGTGAAGCACTTCTGTGAGCTAGGCCTCAACTTGGTGTTAGGAAGTACAGACAGAGCTGTATTCAAATGCCATCAACGTGCATGGTATAGAGGGTCTCCAAGAAGCCTACTGGACTTGGTGATTTTTCAGATCCCTTTTGAGTTTAGACTCTATGATAAAATTGTCTTTGTTTGAAGCCATGATAAGCAACCTTGAGTCACCCTAACCCATTATAGCAGAGTAGGAAGAGACTTTGGAGTCAGTATGATTCTGTACTCTGCCCTTATTATCTGTATGATTTTAGGCAAAATACGTAATTTCTCTGACATCATTTTCCTCAGCTGCCAGGCCTGTTACATAACAGAGGTTAGTTCTCCCTCTGTGTCACTTCGAAGTTAGTGTCTGCCCACTCTCAAGTGGGTACTTCTATGGCCCTAGTTCTCCAAACAGCATTTTTCTTCTCTCCCATTCCTTCTTATTTTTCTTCCCTTTCTGTATTCTTAACGTCATCTCCTTTTCTTCACCCTGCCCTCAACTCTATACGCACGCGTTTGTATCTTTGAAAGAAGTCTAATTTTTTTTTGGCAGGGGGGAAGCACCTGGGATAATGTATATGTGATGAAGGGTAATGCATTTATTTTTCAAAAGCTGCAGAACCTATTGGCGGTCTACAGGAATATTACTATGAGCTGTGTATGGAAAAATCCCAGGAAATTAAACCTTTTATATTGCATATACTCCAAGAAGTGGACGAAGAAATTGAAAAGGGGTAAGGAAGACAAATACTTGATTACATCAGTAACATTCACTGATATTCATCTGTGAGAAAATACTGGAACGTTGAGTGATTTGAAAGCCATGTGCAAATGCTTGATAAAGTGGACATACTTTTTGATTCAGCATAGATGATTGACATAGTTAGGTCTTGGAGGTAGTGGAGTTTACTGAAAAAGGACTAGACCAGCATTCTCCAAGTCTGGGTTCCAGATTTGTCCTTAACTCCTGTGAGCTGAGTTTACTTATGCAAATCATTGAAGTCTTCAATGTCATTATCTGTCAAGTGGGAATACTTTGGTTTTCTTGTGGTTGAGAAGTTAAACTATGCATATATTAAAGTGCTTTGCAAAAGCTGTAGAATATTCAGTAGTTTTAAGTTACTTGATATAAATCTGTATTGTGGTACATACTTGGTTCCAGTAAATGCTATCCATGATGTTACTAAACATGAAGGAAAAATACTTTTATTTCTTTACTGGATTTCTTTTTTATATTTTAACAGATTGGCAGGAATCACATTAAATGTTGCTGGTAACTGTCACTTAATGCCAGTAGAAAGAGTAACAGGTGAAGATTTTTGGATTCTTTGCAGAATTTTAAAGAATAATCCATATATTAATGGTATGTCTCCTTAAGAATCATTCCTTCCAACTTTCATTTTCCTGATTTTAACTGTTCACTAGAAGGAATATCAGCTTCTATTCATCTGTGTTCTTCAGGTTTGGATGTTAGATATAACCTCATAAGTGATGTTGGCGCATCCTATGCTGCAAAACTGCTTCAGGTATTATTTTACTACAAAATGTTCTTGGTTCATTTTTTTTTTCTCCCAGGACCCAGTTAAGAACCAGCCCTTTCTTTGGAACGTGCAGGGTTTCAGCACCCCTAGTCTGCTAAGCTAACCCTTTATTGCAGACTTCACTTTGGAGATACCCAAGGTGAAATGCTGTTTTATGGTTGCATTTTATTTAAGAAAGACAGTGTGGTCCACCAATCAGAATAGGTGTCGTTAAAGAAAAGGCTATGTTTCAACCTCAGAAGATTGGCACATATGTATGTATGTCTGTATTTTCAGTTAAAATAAAATGTTTAAAGCTGCATATATCATTTTTTATTCTTCCCTTAAATTGGCTTTGTAATTTCCTATTTGTTCCATTCTCATCTGCTACAAGTGCTTCTAATGAGCTTAAAATGATCTTAAAATTCTCATGTCCGTGAAATGGCACACAATGTAAGGACAGAGTGAAGATTAAAAAAAAAAAAAAGTGAAGTAACCAAGTTATTTTCATCAACCACAAATAAAAATGCTGCAAAAGCATCATCATCAAAATATTCTTAGCTCTGTTTATGGTGAAATCACCTAGTCTAATGACACACATACAAAACACTAGTTTTGCAAAATGTCAAGTGTCCTGACTCTGTGCCATATTTATAACACTTGAAATATACTAAAAACCCATTTGTGTATTTGGTCTCAGTAGAGCTGGTACCTAGAGCCTCCTAAGTCATCTTTTGCAAACTCATATGCTATGGTTAAGTACATAAAGCACATCCATACTTTGAATCATTGATCAAAAATGAATATAATTCTTTTCTTTATATTGCCATTATATTTGTTTAAATGATCATGTTGATTTTTTTCCTTAATGGTCCTTTCTTTTGCTGGACCTTGAAATTTCCTGGTTATAAAGATTTTTTTTGGAGGTAAACACTTTTACTTAAAAAGCAGCTCTTACATATTATTGATTTTTAATAATACATATGTAATAGCTTCTTTTCTCTCCTTATTTTAGAAACAACATAATCTCATTTACTTAAACCTTATGTTTAATGACATTGGGCCTGAAGGTGGAGAACTGATTGCTAAAGCACTACATGTAAGCATTCGTATACTTCAAACTAACATTTTATTTGGAAATTTTAACTTCTTTAGTTTTAGCTTGGAACCAACAGAAACAAATGTTAAGTCAACTTATTTTAATATTGTGCGAATGTATAGTTTTTATTTCACTTCAATTTATTAAAATCTGGACATTACGTGAGCACTTTTGAACTCATTTTTAAAAATAAACAGCTTTATGGATAAACCATAATGGAAAATATAAAAAAAGAATGTATATATGTGTATAATTGAGTCACTTTGCTGTACAGCAGAAATTAGCACAACATTGTAAATCAGCTATACTTCAGTTAAAAAAATAGAGAATAAAAAAATAAAGAGCTTTATTAAGATATAATTCACATATACAAAATTTACCCTTTGTAAGTGTTCAATTCAATGTTTTTTTAGTATATTGAATACAGTGGACCCTTGAACAGCACAGGTTTGAACTGTATGGGTCCACTCGTATGTAGATTTCTTTCACTAAATACATGCTACAGTACCACACAATCCACGGTCAGTTGAATCTGAGGATGCAGGACCTCGGACACAGAGGGCCAAATGTAAAGTTAAACTCATTTTCAACTGCACAGAGGGTCGTCGCCCCTAACCCCTCTGTTGTTCAACAGTCAGTTATATTCACAGTTATGTGACCATCACCACTATCACTGTTTTTAGAACATTCCCCCCAACAAAAGAAGCCCTGTACCCGTTAGTAATCCCTCTCTGTGCTTCTCTCTCTCACTCTCCAGCACCTGGCAGTCACATCTACTTTCTACCTGTAGATTGCCTATTCTGGTCATTTATAAATGGAATCGTACAGTATGTGGCCTTTAGTGACTGGCTTAATGCTTTCAAATTTTATCCATGTTGTAACATGCTTCATTTCTTTTTATTGCCAAGTAATATTCCATTGTTTGGAAATATCAATTTTGTTCATCCATTAGTTAATGGACATTTGGGTTTCCACTTTTTGTCTGTAATGTATAATGCTGCTATGAATGTTTGCACACATTTTTCTGTGCATGTATGTTTTCAGTTTTCTAGGGTACATACCTAGGATTGAAATTGCTGGTTCATTTGGAAACTCTGTTTAACATTTTGAGTGACTGCCAAACTGTTTTCCAAAGTGGCTGTCCCTTTTTACAATTCTACCAACAGTGTATGGGTGTTCTGATTTCTCCATATCCTCACCAGTACTTGTTATTGTCTTTTTGATTTGAGCTATCCTAGTGGGTATGGAGAGGTTTTGTGGTTTTGATTTGCATTTCCGTAATGAATAAAGATATTGAATATCTTTTTATATGCTAATTAGTCATTTGTGTATCTTCTTTGGAGAACTATCTGTTCAAATCTTTTGCCCTTTCTGGAGTCCCTTATTAGATACGTGATTTGCAAATATTTTCGCACATTCTGTTGGTTGCCTTTAACTTCCATAGTGGTGTCTTTTGAAGCACAAAATTTTTTAATGTTGATAAAATTCATTTTATCTATTTTTTCTTTTGTTGTTTGGGCTTTTGGTGATGTATCTAAGAAGGCTACAACTTCATGACTTTGCCTAATCCAAAGTCATGAAGATTTACACTTACATTTTCTTCTAACAGCTTTTTGATTTGGCTCTTTGATTTAGTTCTCTGATACATTTTGAGTTAATTTTTATATATGATGTGAAGTAGGAGTCTAATTTCATTCTTTTTCATGTGGACATCCATTTGACCCAACACCTTTTGTTAAGACTGTTCTTTCCCCATTAATTTTGACATCCTTGTTGAAAGTCAGTTGATTATAAATGTGAGGGTTTATTTCTGTACTCTCCATTCTATTCTTTTAATCTATATGTCTATCCTTAGGCCACTCTCACAATATCTCGACTACTGTAGTTTTGTAGTAAGTTTTAAAGTCAAGAAGTGAGTCATCTTTCTTCTTTTTTTCAAGATTGTGTTGGTCCTTCTGGGTCCCTTGCATTTCCACATGAATTTTAAGATCAGTTTATCAATTTCTGCAAAAAATGCAACTGGGATTTTGAGAGGGATTGCTTTAAATATTTAGACCAATTTGGGGAATATTGCCATCTTAATATTAAGTCTTCCGATCCAGGAACATGGGATGTGTTTCCATTTACTTAGGTTGTTTTTATTTTATTTTTTTATTTTTTTAATATTTATTTATTTTTGGCCACGCTGCACAGCATGTGGGATCTTAATTCCCTGACCAGGGATGGAACCCATGCTTCTTGCAGTGGAAGTTCGGAGTCTTAACCACTGGACTGCCAGGGAAGTCCCTGTTTAGGTTGTTTTAAATTTCTTTCAACCATGCTTTGATGCTTTGTAGTTTTCAGTGTGCAAATCTTGCCCTTTTGTTAAATTTATTCCTAATGTTTTATTCTTTTTGATGTTATTATAAATGGAATTTTCTTAATTTCATTTTTAAATTGTTCATTGCTAGTGTATGGAAATACAGTTGATTTCTATATATTGATCTTGTGTCCTGCAGTCTTGCTGAACTCATTTATTAGTTTTTTTTTTTTTTTTTGGCCGGCTTGTGGGATTTTAGTTCCCTGACCAGGGATTGAACCTGGGCCCTCAGCAGTGAGAACACGGAGCCCTAACCACTGGACTGCCAGGGAATTCCCCATTTATTCGTTCTAACAGCTTTTGTTTTGGTTTGGTTTGGGTTTTTTTGGTGGATTCCTTAGAATTTTCCACATATAAGATCATGTCATATGCAAACAAGAGTTTTTACTTCTTTTCCAACCTGGATGCCTTTTTTGTTTCTTTTTCTTGCCTAATTGTCCTATCTAGACCCTCCAGTACAATGTCAAATAGAAATGGTGAGAGTGGACATCCTTGCCTTCTTCCCACTCTTAAAGGGGCTTGACTTAATTTTAAAGATAATTATTTACACTTGTATGTCCAAATACTTATTCACTAGGACAATGAAATGTCTGTAATTTTGTGAAAGATTTATCAAAAGAAATGAAATAAGAGAAGGAATTAAACTTCGCAAATGTCTGAGAAATTGTATCACTTTCAAAATGATATGGGGGAATGTGAAGTGATTGCTTAATGGGTACAGGGTCTTCTTTAGGGGTGATAAAAATGTTTTGGAATTAGCTAGAGGTGGTGGCTGCACAACACTGAGAATGTAGTAAAATCCAGTGAATTGTACATTTTCCTGCTTATTTTTTTTTTCTGCACCATGCGGCTTGTGGGATCTTAGCTCCCCAACCAGGGATTGATCCCAGGTCCTCAGCAGCGAGAGCATGGAGTCCTAACCACTGGACCGCCAGGGAAGTCCCAAATTGTACATTTCAAAATGGTTAATTTTGTGTTATGTGAATTTCATCTCAATTTTAAAAGGTGGTATAATTTTCTTAGAAGATAAATTTATAGATTTTCTAATGAAAGGAAAGTTATTAAAATCTGCTTCATTCACTGGTCATTATTTTGGTATCTATTTCCTGGGCATTCTTTCTACTAAACTATTAAACTAGATTTTTATCTGTTATGGGAAATTGAATGTTACCTTTAAGGAATATATCCTGTTCTATCTCCATGAAAACCTGACGAGTCTGCAAATAGTAATAGAGTCTCCTAACTCATGTAATCTAAAGAGAATTCTGTGGGTTAAAATTTTAACCAAGTTTTGCCTCTTTTCCTTTTCAGAAGAATACAACTCTGAAACACCTAAGAATGACTGGAAACAAGATTGAAAGTAAGGGTGGAATGTTTTTTGCTGCAATGCTACAAATTAATTCATCCTTAGAGAAATTAGATCTGGGTGACTGCGATCTGGTGAGTTAAACTGGGTATGAGATAGTCACTCAGATATTGGATCATTCTCCCTGGAAACTAGCATAGAGAAGTATCAGAGACCAGCTAAATGACAGGCTTATGAATGATTAAGCTTGTCTCTAAGGTCTAATATCAGAGAAAATATTTTTTAAATAAGAATCAGATTATAATAATATTATGGAAGAATATCCAGTGTAATAAAAATCTTCCTAAACTTCCATCTGTTACCCTTCTTAACTTGTATGGGATTTTCTAAAGAAGATGATTATGTTCCTTTTAATTAAACAAATACTGCTTCATTCGTATAATATAAATTTTTTACTCATGGAAACATTTTGCAGTGAGTAGTTATGTTATAGCATAAAACCTAAGATGATGCTAAGAGCTACTCTGAGCCTTCATCTGGACTGATAATGAGAAGTTTTTCTGTTTTGCATGTCTTCAAATTCTAGGCTTCATTTTCTCAAACAGGCCTTCAAACCTTCAGGCCTACTGTTAGGAACCTATTGTTAATAGGTTAATGCAAAATTACTGGGACAGGAAAACAGTAAGATGAGCCAAGGAGGCTATTTGGGGTAATAGGCTCTAAAGCTTAAGAAGGGGGTAGATGCAGCCAGTATGGTCTTGGGAAAGCATTAATTCGATATACAGTTGACTCTTGATAACACGGGTTGAACTGCTGGGGTCCAGTTATAAGCAGATTTTTTTCAATAGTAAATACTACAGTTGCTACAGGATTCAAGGTTGTTTGAATCCATGGATACCAATGTACACAGTTGATCCTTGACCCTTTAAGGGTCAACTGTGTATTGTCTACACATACCAGTCACAATTCTAGATTCTAAGGATACAGGAGTGCATCAGATATGGTCTCTGCCCTCATAAAGGTTATATTTTAGTTAGGAAAACATCAGTAAGTTAGAGAAAAGTGCGACAAAGTTGGCAGAGTACTCTGATAATGGGCAGAAGGTAATATGCATGATAGGATGGTTCCCCGAAGACCTGAGGAGGTCATACTTAGGAGTCGTGAAGGATGAGAAAGAGCTCCCTTGAAGAGGGTCCATGGCAGAACATTCCAGGCAGGGGGTCCAGAACACACAGACTCTAAGATAGTGCTTCCCCAAGTGTGGTATGGGTAGCATACTGACTGACATAATCTGAGGTAATTTTAATACATATTTATTTTTACAAATGCTTTCTATTTATTTCAAGGGATTGTGGCTTTCCATTTAAGGTAGTGACACAGTTTTAAAATAAATATAAATGAAAAGTGAGTTGATTTAATGGAAAAGTATTAGGTAAAAAGTAAAACTGATACTCAGATATGGCAAAAATCATGAGGGGAGTACATGAATGATGAAATACTGAGTCTGAGAACTAAAAAGCCAGAGTAGCTACACAAAGGGAGTTAAATGCAAATTATGGAAAGGCTTTGAGGGGTGACATGATATGATTGGTGCTTGTAAAAGATCACTCTTGTTTCTCTGTGGGGAATTAGAGGGTGGTGAGAGGAAGCCCACTGACCACTTAGACAGTTTCTGCAGTAATTCAGGTGGGTGATGAAGACTGGCGTTGAGGTGGTAGCTACAGAGATGGACTAATTTGAAACATCTTTTGGAGGCAGAATCTGTAAGACTTGCTGACCAACTGATAGGAGAGTAAGAGGACTGACTGGTGAAGTGGAAAAAAGCCCACGTTTTCTGGCATAACAACTAGATGTGTGTGCATCACAGAGATGGCGGAGGACTAGGCCCTTCCAATAAGGTAGAGGGAGGTCTGTGGGAGCAGTGAAAAATGTGATTAGTAACCCTTTCCTGCCACAAACACACACTTAAAGTACTAGTATGAATGTAAAAGAAAGCTTGCATTAAGGATATACACTATAAGTAGTATAGAGCCCTAGCTGGGATCCACTTGTGTGTCTGTATTTCTGTGCATCATATAGAACCTTGAGGGGTTAGGAGCAAACCTAGAGGTAAACACCGGAGGAAATGGATACTGAAACCTTAAGAAACTCCCCATGTATGTTATAGATTTTAGGGCAGAGAGAAAATAACACAGTAACAATTCATTTCTGAATTTGATCAACTTACAATTGAAGGATCAGGAAATTAAACTTTTTAAAAACACAATTTTGATTTGTCAGACTCCAGATTACTGATCTTGAAATATTAGGGGTTAATTTATATACTTTGTCAGTTTCCTTAATGAATTTACCTGTTTTTAGGGAATGCAGAGTGTGATAGCATTCGCTGCAGTCCTAACTCAAAACCAAACAATTAAGGGATTAAACCTAAACCGACCTATACTGTATGGTGAACAGGTATGTATTCAAAGTGAGCAGTTAATAAGGCTACATGTGAATAAAACGAAGGTACTACTTACTGAAGGTTATGTCAAGATTCATGAATGCATTGTATTTTTAGAACTGTAAACTACTGTTTACAAAGAAAAACTTGAAAGGAAAATTTTAAATTCTTGGTAAGAGTTTTATAAATATGGTTTTAGATGTTGCTTATTTAAACAGAAAACATGTCGTCTATTTTTCTTATAAGCTCATTCTCAGTGAGTAAACCTGTGAGGGGCAGAGGGCTTAAGATGAAAGCATAAATGATGAAAGTTTTAAAGGCTGGAGGATTATAAGAGCCCAGTGTGAACTGTTTTGTGATTTGTTTGTTCTTGTTACACTGATGTGATGAACCATTACATTTTTGAAATCCTGAGCTATAACGGCAAATTGCATATGAATAGCAGTCTGGGAGGTCTGGACTTGGTGCTTCAGGTAAGCTGCACGCTAGAGACAGAAAGACAGTAAAAACATGGTTCCAACTCTCAAGGCTTCTCCTTGCCCCTTAACACTCTTTTAGGTGGCTCTCCTCTCTTATCAGCAAAATGCTAGGGAATAAGAACTCGTTTTACTATTGGGCTAAACAAAAACAGAATATCTACTAAAAGAAAAAGTTCAAGGACTTTCGTCTTTAAATCAGCTACTTCACTGTTCCCCATTAGTATGAGTAATTGAGAATTAACCATATTTTAAAAATATTTTTCATATTTGTAAGTATATTTTGCATTCGTTGTCTACATAGATCTCTCCCTTTGAATTATCTCTGTACTTTGCTGTACGAAAAATTTTGGAATTTTACATCATGTTAATTGCTTCATGTTTACAAATTTAATCTCAAAAAGACAACCAGAATCCTCAAATAGAAGAACCTACTTTAAAGACCAGCAAAATACCTGGCTCAAAGTAAGCATTCAGTAAATTGCTTCATTTCTCATTCTTCACTCAGTAAATATTTGAATGCAACCCTAAACAAGAAACAATGCTGGTGCCAGGGATAATGTCAAAGCACATAGCCCTAATTTTCAAAGAGCTTTTTTTCAGTCCACATGGAGGAAGATCCACAAGTCTGGAGAGTGATATGCTCAGGGTGCCTTGGGAGCAGGAGAAAAGACATAGAAATCAATGTAGGGGGATGAGAGGTGGCAGGGAAGCTTCTCAGATTGAGGACATGTTAAGAGATTTGAAGGCTGAATCAAACTTTTCTGGATTAAATCCCTGAGGAAGTATGTTAAACTATATGAAATTATATTAGAAGCACAATTCCTCTTTTAAATGTTGAGTGGTGTCATTACTCCTAAATCCATCTGAGAATAGTTATTGAAAGCCCAGGGCCTCCACTAGGAAAAGCCCACGCGCACGCAGCAACAAAGACCCAACACAGCCAAAAAAAAAAAGCCCAGGGCTCTTTCTCAGGCCCCGGACCTTGCTCTTAGCCTGGTGCTTCTGGGCAGACAACTAAACTAGCCTGCTTTCTATTCCTCTCCCAGGCAGCCGCCACCTTCTAACCCTGACAGTACTATTCTCTTAAATGGTTGTGGAGTAGAATCCTCTTGTGCTTCCTCATACCTGCTGTTCCCAAATACAAGCCAGCAAACCTATTTCATTTAAGGGTTTTACTGTTCATTATCCGGGGGAGCTTAGAAAAACGCTGATGCTAGGTGCCACCCTAGGCCAAACTAAGCCACAAACTGAGTGAGTGGAGCTAAAAAAAAAACACCAAACAACAAAAACCCTTTACTATCTGTGATACTAGTTCCCTTTCTTAATAAGGATGGTCCCTCTTTCAAATTTCTTGACCTAAAAATGCAGTCAAGACATACATCACATCCGTATTGAGTATGTCCTCTGCTCCAGGCACTATGCAGAGCAATACTGGACCTCTCAGTGGTCAATTCTCATCTAAGATTTCAGACTACAGCTTCCCTCTGGATATGTATTTTCAGTGTCAAAGCAATAACTTAAATCAGATACAGTATTATAGAATATTGAACAATAATAAATGCTTTGTGGTTTTCTATAGAACACCAATTTTGTGCCAGGTACTTTTGTTAATTTATTTACTTCTGTGAGGGAAGTAAAATTTTACCTATTTTATATAGAAAAGGGAACTGGGACTCAACTAGATGAAATAATTCGCCCAAAGTGATAAAGTTAGTACAAGGTAAAGCTAGCATTTGGACAGTTTTATTATAAAGCTCATGTACAATCTGCTATTGCTATATGATTTTACTTAACTTTTATTTTTTCTCAAAGTACTTTTAGATAATTTGAGCATATATGGCTATCCATGATCAGCATTTCCAGTGACTATAAAACTTATAAAAACAGCAATAATGCATCAGGACTTCTTATCATAAAATACTTTGGCCCATTCATTTTAAGACATGCTTTGATTCTGTTAAAAATTTAAAGTGCTTGGTGTTCAGATCCTCACTGAGGTTACATACCTTTTGCCTGGAAGCAGCGGAGGGAGGGAAGAAGGAAGGGAGGAAGGGAGGGAGGGAAGAAGGAAGGAAGGGAGGGAGGGAGGGAGTCTAAAAACTACAAAGAGTGGAGATCAAGAGCAAAGTTTAGAAACATATGTAAGGGGCAAGAACACCTTGTCTTGAGAGGACAGCAGTAAAGGAGCTTCCATGCTCAATTTTTTTTTTTTTGGCCACACCGTGCAGCTTGTGGGATCTCAGTTCCCTGACCAGGGATTGAACCTGAGCTCCAGCAGTGAAAGCTCCGAGTCCTAACCACTGGACCACCAGGGAATTCCCTCATGCTCAATCATGGGACCAATTATTTTGATTTATTTTTCCTGCTGAGATGATTGTTGCTTTTTTAGTAATGATTTTTTTTAACCAGCCTCTCTTAAATCACTTAGTCACTGCACTTTACAAGTGCCTGCTGCCTGTTTCTAAGACAGTAAAGATATTTGTGGCAAAATGATTTTTTTTAAAAGCCATGCCAAACAAATTGCAAATCGTAGACTAATCGTCTTAACTGATAAAATCTTTTTTAAAAGCTAATTTAAATAACTTTGCATGTTTGGAATAAACATGTACTGCTTCAAAATTATATTCTAGAAAAAAGATTATCTATTTTTAGGAAGAGTCCACAGTTCATCTAGGCCACATGTTGAAAGAAAATCAGTGCCTTGTTGAACTACACGTGTGTAAGCATGACATAAAAAACTGTGGTATGAAACAGTTATGTGATGCACTGTATCTGAACAGAAGCCTACGCTACCTCGATGTAAGCTGGTAAGTGATAACATATATTAATTCAGGAGTTAAATCATGGGAATAATCTCTGTAAATATTCCCTGTAGATAAGATTCTTTGTTAGACACTAATTCCAAAAATTAGAAAATGCAACCATTGTTGTCAACTTTTTATCTTGAGCCTTAGTATTTATTCGGCTTATACCGATATAATAACTTGAGATCAATTTAAATATGTAAACCAGAATAGAAGCAACATTTTATGGCAAATTTTTATTAAATTTTTTGGAAATTGAGTGATTAAAATAAATCTTAACTAAAATAGAAAGTACTTATTACTATATGTTTTCAAGCATGCTATCTCTGTGAATAAAAGAATACTTCATATTTCCAAATATAACTACATATTTATCCTTTCCCAGCAATAAAATAACTCAGGATGGAATGGTGTGTTTGGCCGATGTACTGAAAAGCAATACTACCCTGGAAGTAATAGATCTTTCTTTTAACAGAATAGAAAATGCAGGAGCAAACTATCTCAGTGACACTCTTGCTTCACACAACAGGACTCTTAAAGCGTTAGTATGGTTTTATATTTAACCAAAATAACAGAAAAACTTAAATTTTTTAGAATACTAACCTTAAACCTCTTACCTCTTAAGATTCATGGTGAAATATGAAAACTCAGTTTCTAAATTGACATATTAAGTTACAGGAAACATTTCAATTTCTTCTATTTTTCAAAAGTAATGTCTTTTAAAAATTAGATTGATTCTAGTTATGACTGCTTAAAATTAATGAGAAAATTCTTATTACTTATTTTATCCTGAATTCTAACAGAAAAATTAAAATCATTCAATATGATCAAGACTCTAAAATATGAATCAAAGAAGTAAATATTACTTGGATGACTTTATCTTGAAAAATATATCTGTAATCCACCCCAAACCTTTACTGAATAATAAATAGAAAACAATAGACTGTTTATTTCCAAAATGTAGGTAGCTCTACTTAGGTACATGAAGTATCCAACTAGAAAACTAAGCTTCTTGGATTTTAGGAATTATTAGGTCAATATTTTGATTATACATTAAATGTATTTAATGCTAAGACTTAACACAATAAAATGTGTGTAATAAATGCTGTTGCTAGCTTATGCATTCTTTGTGGAACTGTTGGTTTCCAGGGTTATTACTTTTTGGTTTTCCATAGGTTGTCAGTAGTAAGCAACAACATAGAGGGAGAAGGACTTGTTGCACTTTCACAATCAATGAAAACAAATCCCACAGTCTCTAATATCTACATTTGGGGAAACAAATTTGATGAAGCTACATGTGTGGTAAGTTTTTTTCTTCACTGAGGCTTTTTCTGGGGTTTTCCCTATAACGTCAGATGTTATATACAGATGCCTTAGACATGATTACAAAGCATAACGAGACACTGCAGTTTTGATAAATTTTAATGTTAAGTCCTAAAAATTAGCTACTGGAAAGTTTTGTGGTTGAAATAGGAAAAGATATCAAATACTACATATTAGTATAAAGATCACTGAATTACACAGTCCCAATTTCTCCAAAGTTAAGTTTTTTTAAATCACAATTGTTGATTTATTTTAAATTTGCTGTGGCACAATCTCCAATCTGCTACTCAATAATTAAACCAAGACACAGAATTTGGAGAGATATAGTAAAAGCTGTCAAAACATTTGGTGTGTTGCTTATGTAAATACAGAGAACCCTTGATACTGCTTTCAACACACACAAAAAGCATAGTAACAAATAGTTTTCATTTGGAAAGAAAAGAAAGAAAAACAAGATGTTAGGGGACTTCCCTGGTGGCACAGTGGTTAAGGGTCCACCTGCCACTGCAGAGGACATGGGTTCGAGCCCTGGTCCGGGAATATCCCACATGTCGCGGAATAGCTAAGCCTGTGTGCCACAGGTACTGAGCCCGTGTGCTCTAGAGCCCACGTGCAGCAACAAAGACCCAAGACAGCCAAAAAATATATATATATGTTAGAATTCTCAAAAATTGCCAAAAGACTAACCAGAATTCTATCACTAAAAAGGCTAATAAAATGTACACTATTAAAAAAAATTCCTTGATTTCAGAAAAACATATCCGCATTCTATACACTAGAGGCTGAGCTGAGTTGGAACTACTAATGACAAGCTACAGCAGAAAGCAACTAGAGTTTTGAATCTTTTACTGTCTAATTTCTGCCATTCTCTATAATCGCAACCGTACTGACAAACTAGTTTAACATGTTTGTACGACACTTTTATGTAGGTATCAATGATCCATAAGATATATACAAAGAAAATTCTACAATGAAGAAATAATTATTGCCCAGCCAGGCCAGCATCTAATACTATGGGAATGGTCTCTCTAAGCCTAAATCTGAAGATTACCTTCAGGGGGTCCATGAACTCCATACAGTTGTATGCCAAAATCTGTGATTATTTATTTTTCTGAAAAATGGATCCCTGGCTGTCATCGGATCTTCAAGGGCATATACAACAGCACTCCATCCTCATTTATGAGTCAGTCACCTTAGGACTTGAAAATTTTGACCATGAGACCTTTGGTCCACAAAATTGGTAATACATAGAATCGTTATCTCTGGGAGTCATGAAACAACAAAACATGCCTAATAACGTTAAAATGTAGAAATAAGTTTTGCAAGACTGTAATTACATTGTGTGGAATTAAATGAATAAAAACTACAATGCCTGGAAAATATTAAAATTCAGCAGTGTTATACAGAATATTTTATTTTAAACTATAAATTATCACATCTAATTTGAATGTTGAAATTCGTTTAAGCACTGTAAAATGAATAAACTATTTTCTTAATGATACAGTTTTTCTTAAAAATCCTAGGCATATTCAGATTTAATTCACATGGGCCGTCTAAAATCAGACAATACAGATGTGGAGCCATTTGTGGTGGATGGACACGTGTACCTTGCAGAAGTCTCCAATGGCCTTAAAAGGCATTATTACTGGACACCAGGTTATGGAGAAGCTTGCAGCCCATCATCTAATGCAGGTCTTACTCTTGTACCAGTAGGTCAATATCTATGAAAAACAAGCTTTAATTTTCATATATTTGTCTTATTACTCTTCACAGAGATTACATTTTATTTTATTTTATTTTTTTTGCGGTATGCGGGCCTCTCACTGCTGTGGCCTCCCTCGTTGCGGAGCACAGGCTCCGGATGCGCAGGCCCAGCGGCCATGGCTCACGGGCCCAGCCGCTCCGCGGCATATGGGATCCTCCCAGACCGGGGCACGAACCCGTATCCCCTGCATCGGCAGGCGGACTCTCAACCACTGCGCCACCAGGGAGGCCCGAGATTACATTTTATTGTCTATTAAATTTTCTTTCATAAATTAGAACAATGAAAGGAGATACTAAACTGTGAATAACTGTCCATTGTGAAAAACTGAGTAGTGTAATTTTTTCAAAGAAATTTAGCAAAATAGGGACTAAAATTTGAACACCTGGAGAAGGAAATCAAGGAACTAATTTCTTTTTATAAAGAAAATATACCCAAAGAGTAAAGTAGCATACAAGGAGAGGTCACTATAGGTATCCTAACTGAAAGTTGTCATGAAGTGGTAAAAAGGTTTCAGGTGGCAGATTCCAGGGACTGTCAAGGGGTTTAGAGGTTGAAAAAGCATTTTACAAATGGGTATTGATACAATTTCACAAATACAGGCAAATATATATAAACATATACAAATACATATAAATGTATACTTTCCAAACAGGTCAGTGCTGCCAGTGAGTTTTTAAAAAAAGATAATTCTCTCTTTTGGAGGATGCCAATAACATTTTCATGATTTGATGGCAAACAATTACTGTTGTCTGTGGTCAATCCTGTTTTCAAATTAAAATTTCTATGAAGAGGCAACAGACACCACGATCCTTTGATTACAGACCCATGTTCACAAATTAATTCATACATACCACTTAACTGTTTAATCTGATTTATTACTGCTAAAGCTGAGCAAAGTGTGAGAAAAAAATTTTATGTGAACAATTTAAAGAGGTTACTTTTAATTTCTGCAGTCTAAATGGAAAAACCATCTATCTCTAAATGTTGAGAGAGGAATAAACGTGATAGCTTTACAGTTGTCAAAGTACTGGCCTTCACTTAAAGTACTGTGAATTCCTCAAATCATAGCTGTATTTATTCACAAAAATTAACATTACAAAAAACCCCCACATCTGTCATTGTCCATTCCTTTAATAGATTAAAGAATTAAGATAAATATGCCCTACTCACTACTTAATGTTTTTTAAAGTTTAACAGGTTTTTCCTTATATTCAGCACCTCATACCACACTTCCATACTCCTTGGGGAAACTGGGGTGGTGGTGGTGAGGGGGTGGCACAGATGGTGGTGGTGGTTATGAAATGGGAAGAACATCTGAATAAATTATATAAGCCATGATTTGCACTTAATGTTCTAGAGCTACTGAGCCAGGAAAGACCTAAATGCCTTACCAAATCCATTCTCACGCTTTCAGAGAGATGAATTTTTACTCTTAGTTATTAGCTTTTATCAAACTTTAGTTTCCACTGTTCTCTATATGTTTCAGATCTTACTTTCCACTTTAAGATCTCTCCTCTGCAGATACAAAGACTAGCTGTTTTTTTACCAAGTTCTTTTACATTATTACATGCTGAATATAGCTAGAAATAATTAACTGTATCTAAAAAAAAAGTTGTATGTCCGAGGAAGGTCATGTCTATAGTGTTAAAAATGCAATAGGAAATTTAAAAAAATTTTGTCTTTTGATCAAATTTGAAAAACTGCAGAATTCAATGAGTGCAAGAAAACCATGGTATAGGAAAAAATACAAACATTTCTAACAATTGTCATTACATTTGGAAAACATTAAGCTGGTGAGGAAATGCTACTCCTAGCAATTAGATAGCCAATAAACTCAGACTTGAGAAACACTATGACAGACTTCTGTCACAGACACTTGAACATCTGTCCAAAGAGTAAAGATAGTTTAAACTGAAGATACCAAATCAGCATTTTTTAAAGTATGGAGCATCAGAATCACCTGGGGCAAATGTTAAAAATACAGATTCTTAGAGTGAGAGCTACTGAATCAGAATTTCTGGGGATAGTCTGGGGAATCCGCATTTTTACAATCCAGGTCATCTTTAATCTCACTGAAGTTTAAAAACCAATGCTCTGGTTTTCTCATTCTTCAAATTAGTTTCTTTAATATATACTTCTTTTAAATGGAAGTATCTAAGTGAATAGCGAGATGAATTATCACAAAGCTAACCCATCTGTGTTAACCAGGACCCAGATAAAGATAGTAAATGCCATAAGCTTCCCCAGAACCACCTCCAACCATCTTCCAATAGACAACCACTATCATGATGTCTAACATCAGAGTAGTTGTGCATGTTTTGGAATTTTATATAAATGGAATCATACAGTATATATACGCTTTGTGTCAGACTTCTTTTGTACATTAGTGCAATTCATTCGTGTTGTTTAATGTAGCAGTGTCTATTCAGCTTTCATTGTTTTGAAGTATTCCATAATATGCTGGGTAGGAGTCCACAGGATTCTCAAAGAGATACTCCCAGGCTAGGACACAGCCATATCAAAGTAAACCTTTCTAATGCAGTTTGCTTTCCCAAGCTACTCTGTTCCTCTGTGCTACAGAGGGGACCCACAAGTTCCTATATTCTCCCAAGGGGAGACTGACAAGGTAGCTCAGTGGGAAGCAAATAGGTAAATGGGAAATAGGCTTATCTGGAGCCTGCAGTGGAGTGGCATGTGCTAAACCTGCAACCTTACTTACACCGGACTGCTTGAGACATTTTTGCAGAAGTCTCAGAGCTCTCTTCTCCGCATCCAAGAGAACTAAGGTGAAGCCAGGTCAGCCAAGAATTACTGGGCTCTGACCAGGCTAGGGAAAACCTGATCACATATTTTACAAGCTGTTGCCTATTGCATGAGAGGCCAGCAGGATGCCCAGAGAACAGAGTGAAGACAGTGTCTTCCCTGATGCCATTTTGTCATGCAAGCCTCCTCTCCTCCCCATATATGTCGACAGCATTTTAGAGAGAAGACAAAGGGTAGAAATAAGACAGCCATTTTCAAAATGTTTAAGCAGTACCTTAAGATATTATAAATTCTACCTGCTTTGTATCAGATTAGGTTTTGAAGTGCCTAGGACTAAAAGTTAATTTTTTTCTAGACTTCCCACTGGGTGCAAGAGTTCTGTAGGAAAAATCCCCCTTCTTCTGCACATCTGAATTGTAACGACCAAATCTGCAATCATATACATGTTATACATTTCCTTCCATTTTCCTCTTAGCAATCATCCTTTAAGATCCAGCTCAAATCCAGCCTCAAATTACAGTGTTGCAGACTCTATTATGCTCATCATTTAACAAAGTTTCAAGTTTGAAGCAAAAAAGCAAGAAATAAAGTGGTTTGTACCTTTTAGATATTTGATAAAATGATCTTGTTTGCTGTACGCACTCTGCTTTTCAAACTAAATGGTAGTATTCATTACGTCTTATCTACTACTCAAACCATATCCACCTGGGTTCTACTCCCACTATTATTACTGCAGCTGCCTTTCTCAGGGGATCATTCATGCTCCAATTACCCAACCCAATTACTCAACCCAATGTTGTCTTTGATTTGCATCGTATCTAATTTCTCTGTACCACGTGATCAGTACAAAGCCACTTTTGTCTTCGTGAAACTTGCATCACCCTGGTTTTCTTCCTATTATCACTTTCCATCTCTTTTTCTGTCTTTTGCTCATTCTTAAAATGCATTTCCCCCAAGATTTTGTCCTTGTCTTTTGTTCTTCTGTACCATCTCCCAGCGTTGCCTAAATCATTTCTATCACAATAATTATTAGCCTTATGCTGCAAGATCTGTTTCTCTAGCTTTAACCTCTGCTGGGTTTCAGTCCCCATTTCCAACTACTGCTAGACATTTTCACATAGGTATCTCACCACTGATCAAATTCAGCACATACAAAATAAAGTCTTCTCTTCCATAAACCTCCCCCTTACCTTGCCTAGCAGTTAATGTCACCTCCATATACTCAATCGCTGAGGATCAGAATTTAAGATTCTAAGTTGAAACTGCCTAACTACACGCAATAGAAACTGACTCAAGCCTGCCTAAGAAAAGGCGGATTTAGGGAATTTGTGGGTTCAGTCCCTGGCTGGGGAAGTAAGAAAATCACTGGCATCCAGAACAAGGAAATGAAGCATAGCTGTGTGACCTCAAGAATGGGACTGCAAAGCCAGAAACCAAGCCACTTCTCTCACAGGGCCTCAGTTGCTTGGTTCTGCAAACCCTACTTCATCCCCTTGCTTCGCTCTACAGGTCAGCTTTCTCTGCTTCAGTTTCTTTTAGACTTTGGCTTGCTTCAGTGACTGTGGACCAGATCTAAATGATCTTTTCCAT
This sequence comes from Mesoplodon mirus, assembly GCF_964341445.2. Lineage (NCBI taxonomy): Eukaryota > Metazoa > Chordata > Mammalia > Artiodactyla > Ziphiidae > Mesoplodon > Mesoplodon mirus. The sequence continues at coordinate 59,959,108 of NC_138982.1, forward strand.
GTACACCAATACCTAGTAAGTCTCTGAATTTCATAGCTCAAATTCTTAAGAAAGTCGCTCAGTTTGGCCTAAGAATGGTTTCTCCCTGGTAAGGTGTTCGTCAGCTGTGGTCACAAGTATGGAATCGTGTTACAAATGTGGCTGTCTAATCCCTGCCCTTCAGCAGTCAACTGTAGTTGAGTGTGTGAGATCCTGCATTATAAACATGGCTTCCTAATCCCACTCTTTCAGCACAGGCTAAAGGTAGAGGACTATTTCAAGGTGGTATAGATACAGTGCTAGATGTGTCTTTGATTCCTATCTCTGCCACCACCTTTCACACTTTCTCTCCATTCTCCCTACCTCAGTCAGCTGTGTACAAATTCCTCCCATTAGCCATCTCCTCTTGTTTGCCTATCCAGGGGAGTAACAGCCCTTTCTCTGTCCACTCAACTTCCATTGACTGCTCAGCATTTCCTTTCTTTCCTTCCTCCACTATAACACTTGGCATTCAGGCTTGTCTTTCCCACTTGACTGTAAACTTAAAAGAGGAGATTATCTTATTCATCTTTACAGCTGTATGTATTCTGATTTCAATAATTTTCCAGCATTTGAAATAATGGCCAGATATTTTAATCTAAATATCTGATTCACATCCATGGTGTTTATTTCAGTATATTCTTGAAGTTAAATACCCTATTTCTGAATGATTACTGTGTTTACATGATAATTATCTAAATTCCTTAAGCAAATACACCAAAGCTCTGTTCAGTGAAGGGGGGGCAGGGGTTGTAGAGGACAGACAAGTAGACCATATCACTGTCTCAAGAAATGCTCCAAAAACTAAATATCGGTATTGTTCATACATAATGAGTAAAAATGTAGAATTTACAGAAATTGCATTAAAGTACAATTTCTTTTTATTTGGTGGTATTTCTAGACAAGTTCTAAAAACTCAAAATCTCTGAGTAAAAAGTGAAAAGTTATATCAAGAGCTTCATTTATCAAGAGCCCACAGAGAGACTTCCCTGGCAGTGCAGTGGTTACGACTCTGCACTTTCACTGCCGAGGGCCCGGGTTCAATCCCTGGTCGGGGAACTAAGATCCCTGCAAGCTGCATGGCGCGGCCAAAAGAAAAAAAAAAAAAAATAGAGCCTACATATCACATATCAAGAGCCCAAAGGAAGAACACCAAGAAATGTTTAGGATAATAGTTTTCAGTGTTTGGTATGCATTAAGATCACCTATGGAGCTTTTCAGCATGTTCTGGAGATTGTCTGATTCAGAGAGCCTAAGGTGGGGTGGGGCTTGGACACCACTATTTTTAAACTATGTTTCTGATATGCATCAAATGTCAGTTACTGTTCTAGGATATTTAAAAAAATGAGTACATGTAGATTGTCTTTATATAAGCACATTTCAACTACTCCCATTTGCACAATTGCTGTAGAAACGAAACATACAGAAAAGTGATACACTATTGTTGCAAGAGAACTGACAGAACCTTTTCTTTTGAAAAAAATAAAACAATTTTCTAAAATCTATCAAAATCATTCTATGAAATTAAACATAAAACAAATACCAGCAAAAAATCATTTATATATAATCTATGTTTTTTTAAAAAGCCTAAAATCTAACGATACAGAAAGAATAATCTAATACAAATACAAAACAAAATTTAGAAAATAATTTCTCAATAAGATGTTCAGCATCCTAAAAAGACTTTCAAAAAACTTAGTAATACTTACATAATTAAGAATAGAACTTTCCCAAAACACTGCATTGTAGCAAATATATTTAAAGATGAATTTAACTGATAATTGTGTTACAATGATAGCAGATACAACTAAAATATATGCATATTATGATAAAGAATAATACAGCATTATGAGAAGAATGACAAGACAAAGATACTCAGTCTTCAAGCTTTCTTTACATGTCATTCTGGAAGAGCGTCAAGCCATGTCAATTTAAAATAAAATTATTTTAGCTAAGAAGCAGATAATGTGATGAAGAGAATAGATCAACTTCAGTCACTCCAATCCAATAATCCTAAAAATAATAAATTTAAAGGCTAATTTATGTAAAGGCAAATGCTAATTATCATCATGTTAGAGGAAATTTGGTAACTACTACCCTTACAGAATTATGGCATCACTATAGCAGTTTTTAAAAAGAAATTTTGTTCATTAGATGCTTGGATTAATGAAGATGTGAATTAAATATAGCCTCTCCATTTCAGCAGACTTCTTAAAAAGGCTGAGTCTTAATTTTCTTTAATTTCTTCACATTCCAATAAATTCCTATTGAATTTAAGCCAGAATAGATTAGTTGAACATTTTTATAACTTTATAAATTGTATTTAAACCCAGTATATTAAATTAATACATATGCATAATTAGATTTCTTAGATAAATTAAATACTAAGTTTGATGTATGTTATACAAAGGCAGTATTTCAAACTCTATTTAATTAAGTCAATCCCACTGGTGGCAATTCATTGTAAAAATGCTGCTGTAAAATGGTGATGATCTGTACAGTTTAGAAGAATTTAGTTTTATTAAGTCTTCTACTTGGTTCCTATGACTAGGAACCCCAGAGAAAATATAACTAAAGAAATCAATACCAATAGAAAATACATTAATTTGGTTACAGGTATAGTTTAAAAGCAGAAAACAAATGATGCATGGCAGAAATAAGAAATAATGTCACTATGGTGTTTGATCAGCAGTATAGGAACTGACTTTGAGGAACTGATAATTTACTGTCCAAAGATTAGGCAGTGAAATAAATCAATATGGGAAAAATGGGAGGGGGAAGAGTGGTAGTAAATATCAGAATAAATCTGAATTTTCTAAGTTCATTAGGAAGGAAAATGACTACTGTGAAACTACGACCACCATGAACTGTTGTGGTTTAATCTATAAAAATGTAAAACTCGAAACTTACAGAAAACTCAAGTATAAAATATTTAATAAACTGGCTTTCTGATATCTCAAATGTTCACTTATAATTGAAGTTAATTTCTTAACTATTTATGAATATAATGTATGAAATTCAGAAGACAAGTGTTTTATACTATGCATTAAGTTGCTACTTAGAAAATTCTTTTTAGGATTTTATATTTTAAAAAGTGCATAAGAATATGAGAGGCTTATCAAAAATTTTCAAAACTCAGTATATTTTCCTCATCTCCAGTAATCTAGAAACCTATTAAAACAATCTGCATCAAATCTGAAACTGTCTTTAATAAGATAAAAACACCAAATATCTATTTAAAATTCATTTTGAAAATGTAGTCTCAGATAATTCAAAAGTACTGACCATTGGTTTTATCCAGAATACTGAGTTCTAAATGAACAAAATTTATATATAGTTTTCTAGTTTTTAAGAGAAGCACTTTTTGTTTCATTAGAAAAGTTACCTCCAATGGACTATATTAATAGAGAAATAGCACAATTCTTACTCAGTATCTAAATTTTCTTAGGCAGAGATTCGAATTTTTTCCCCCCAGTTTATGTACTGGTCTATGGCACTTAGTAACAGCACCACTCTTGGGCTGATACTATTATGGATTTTGTTTAAATTTTGACGGGAAGAAAATAAACACATCCCACAGGTCATAAGTGGATCATAAACTGATAGATTCTACTTCAGTAAATGAAAGGCAATTCTAAAATGAAAATAAATATGGAATTAAGGCAGCTCTAAAAGATAGTAAAACTTATCCACCCCAAATAGTGCTACTGTAGTATAATTCATTCCTTTAAAAGCTATGTGTATAATGTAGACATAAAAGCCAAATATCAAAATAAGCATTGCACAGTTATGATGCAGCATCAGGTGCTTTTACTTCAGTGAATGAAAAATAATGGCCACAACTCAAATGAAGGGTTAATTTAATATGAATATATGCACCTTACCAGAGGTGTTTATGTTTACTACCAGAGACGATTTAGCAATTCCATATTCCTCACAAAGTCAGTATAATTGTTGTAAAAAAATCAATTGTGGTTCTGAATACCCGTTCACAGTTGACCTCAACAATGTATCTGATGTAGGAGACTGATTATCTGTGACAGGCAGAAGCATGTGGTGGTCCTCAGTCCCAAGTGGAAGAGTTAGGGGTAAAGTCATATCAGAAGGCTTCACATCCAAAGTTTCTGATAAAGGACTTTTTTGTATGGAATCTTGTTCACTCAAGGGATGATCCTCTATACTGGAATCTAGAATTTTATCTGTACCTGAAATGGAAGGTAAAAAAACTCACCATCTTTAAAAACAAAACAAAAACCATGAGGAAGACTCAATCTATTTACCACCCCCAGAACTTGCATTTCAGCCCCACACCTTTAGTCACACTGTTTCTTTTTTGCTGATTTGCCCTTAGCATTATCTATACAAATCCATTATGGGCCTCAAGATTAGGTTTAAGCACCATTATAAAAATGGACTTAATTGTGCTAGACCAGGGTAAGCTGTTTCCTATCTACTTTATCACTCATTTGTCAGTTTTTCATATACCACCTTGTGACATCTATCTTACTGGCATGTAACATTCTACTTAGGTGTGCCTTGAATGCTCAACAGACTATAAATTCCTTCAAAGTAAATGTCTAATTATACTTCTCTAATTCCTTCGAAGTACCTTATAGTGCTACACACATAGTAAGTACCCAGTTTATTCACTGAATGTATTAATGAGTAGTTCATATTATTCTGTAAGTTCAAGTTCAGAGGTATGGCACTTTCATTTATTTTCAGAAGAAAATTCTGTGTTACTCAAGGGAGTAATTACCCCACTGACTAAAGATACATTTTTCCCTTCAGTTTTTCCACTAGCTTTACCACGTTCTTCTCAAAGTACTGACATGATTTCAATCTCACTAACCTTGTTAGACAAAATTGCGTATTTGCTTTTTTAAAGTTATGATTCTGTTTTTGCCAGACTATTCTTCAGTTCAGCCAGCCAAGAATACAACCTGCGCTCTCTTGTTGCGATGACTCTCTTCACAATATTCTCTCTGCCTGGGATGAACATTCCCTTTCCCATCTCGACCCTTTGAACTCTTCTCCACCTTTCAGTTTCCCCAGAATTAAGCCTTTCCAATACTCACCTCAGAAGGACTTAACCTCTTCTTCAGTATTCTTGCATCTCTATTATATCCTGTATTTTGTGTTGTAATCAGTTATTTATTTAGATTTCTGGTCTCCCACACCAGATGGTAAGCTCTTTGAGGACTAGGACTATGCCTTGTTCAACTTCATATACCCTGCATAGTTATGTGTACTTTAGAGGTATTTAATAAATGCCTGTTGAATTAATAACTCACTGAAGTTTTCAGACATTACTACCTCAATCCTTATGATGTTTATATTTACTATCAAAGACTTACTATCATCTCTACACAGTGAAGAAGACTAGCGTTTTGTTTCTAATCATGACAGAATGGTAAGCACAGTGAAACTTTCTCAAGGATTCATTTTAAATAACAGACTAAAATTTTTGTAGTCTGGCTTTCCATTTCATGCATCATAACAATTTGGGGATACCCGTTTCCCTATTTCCTCTTATACCTTTTTGGACTAGCGTTCATGATGCTCCTTTCTTTGCATAACTACAGTAGACCCCAGTTAACCTAGATTGTAGTATGGGAAAGAGTGATATATAGTTGTTTATGTATTCTCTCATTCTTGCAATTGTTCATATACCAGGTTTTTATTTATTTATTTATTAACATCTTTATTGGAGTTTAATTGCTTTACATTCATATATCAGGTTTTTAAAGGAGGAAGTTATTTCAAGCAACGTTTATTACAAGGTCAATACGGAAAGAAATTCAGAGTGAACTCATCGGCACATTATAAAGCTACCTTCCTCATATGTGTGCACCTAATTTTATTTTATTTTATTTTACTTTATTATTTTTCTGGCGGTACACGGGCCTCTCACTGTTGTGGCCTCTCCCGCTGCAGAGCACAGGCTCCGGATGCACAGGCTCAGTGGCCATGGCTCACGGGCCCAGCCGCTCCGCGGCATGTGGGATCTTCCCGGACTGGGGCACGAACCTGTGTCCCCTGCATCAGCAGGCGGACTCTCAACCACTGCACCACCAGGGAAGCCCTGTGCACCTAATTTTTAAAAATATATATCTAATATAAACTGTTACAATGTGTATCTCAACATTTTAAGGAATAGTACAAATATGAGAGCACAAAATTTTTAAAAAACAGAAGCATTTACCAGAATGGACTTTCGTTTTGTGCTTCTTTAAATTTTTAATATCTGTGTAAGAATTTCCACATAATTCACAGATAAATGGTCTTTCTCCTGAAAAACAAGTTAAAAAATTAAAATCTCAGTATTTCAGAAGCTACTAAGGCAAAAATATCGATGTTCACAAACACAATGCAAACATTATATTGTTTAAATTTAGTTTCAAATTACCATTTTAATCTCTTGGTTCGAATATAGTGAAATGAAAACTTCTATACACATAGGCACTCCTTTCCTTTATAATACAAAGTGTACCTATTTCAAGGAAAAATCGAGCATTTTCACTAACAGAAACTTCAAACTAAAAAAAACTTACTTTTTTATTTCTATCAGACATTAGTGAGTGCCAATTATATGCCAGACTCTGGCTAAGAGATGTAGCTGGGGGAAAATGCGTAATTATGATTTCTGCTCTCAGGTAGCTTATAAATTAGAAAATCCTTTAAAAATACTCACAGAATAAAAATACTACAAAATTATAATTCTTTTGAAATAAGAACTGTTCATTGCTTTATAATGCAAAGTAAGGAACATGAGGATATAGAAGTTGCCAATAAACTTATTAACTGTTTACTAGGTGCTCACACTATACTAGGTAGGAATTACAAGAAATAACTTTTAGAAAGAAAAAGAACAGTACATTTTCAAAGTGGTGTTCTTTGTTTTAAAAATTTTTGTGTATTTCATATTTTCTTCGTACTACTTACATTACTACCTTTTACAATAAACATGTCAATATTAAAATATATTCCTAAAACGTGCATACTGAACATTGTTTAATAAGAAAATCTGATATTATCTTGGTATTATCTATTCCTTTTCATTTTTTGGTATTATCTGTGTAATTTTATCCAAATCACTTAAAAACCATTGATTATCTGGCACACTTCTTAGAAAATCTACACAATTCTTGACCAAATTTAATCCATAATCCAAACAACTAAAAAAACAAAAATAAACAAATAAAAAGTTGATATTCATACATTAAAATATAGCTACAGTTAAGAGTATGATTAGATACCATATAGTCCATAATGGTTTAAAGTCAAGGTTTACATAAAAAGAAATTAGAGAGAACAAAAAATAATACGTTCTCCCTAAACACAGACCTGTATGGGATCGAAAGTGTTTGTTGAGCTCTCCTGAGGAAATAAAACTTTTCCCACAAATACCACATATGTATGGTTTTTCACCTAGATGGAAAATAAAAGATAGCGAAGTGGTGTACTATACCAATATAATATTTATCAATTACAATAATCTAAAGTAAGCTGTTCTAAAATATTATTTAAATTAAAACCTCTCTGTATTGTATTTCAGAGGTATTTTCAGTGTGATCCAACTTAAATGAACATTAGTAATTACTTTACACTGTTCATGTAACCTGATGCTTTTCATATAATAAAACTTTCTCCAAATATCCTTCTAGTAGACTAGAGGTGGACAAGAAGTCTGATTTTTATATAATTAAAAACATGAAAATTCATTAATCCATATTTCAATTTTTGCTATCTATAATATTATTAAAGGGGAATAAAATCATTTAGGAAAGATCTATTAAAAAATTAGCCTACAAAAAAATGAAAATTTTTGAACAACAGATTTTGCTTCAAAATTGATACTTTGGGTTTGAAGTATCTATTTAATTTGCAAATCTTACAATGTCTGTGTAGAAAAAGTCCTAAGAAGTTATTAAATCAATGTTCTACCCAAACTCACCCCAACCCCTTAACTTTACAGTTTTATCCAAGGGAAATGAAGCTTCAAGACCCTAAGGAGTTCTTCTAAGGTCATAAAAAAAAATGTCTTATTAACTCAAGTTTATATATTGTCAAAATTATCTGATTTTAATGTATATAAGTTACATGATAAAAAATTTCACCCACTGTGTATTATTCTAGAAAATAAGTCTGCTTTTACATCTAATATTTATGTGAAAATCAGAAACACAAAAAGCTTCAAGAAGCACAGACACAACAGATATATAACTACAAAGCCTTAACCTACTTTTTGTAAAGGCTCAATTTCCCTTTTTCTTTTATTTACAACTTTCCTTATTTTAAGCCATCCCTGTGTCAAATCCTTACCGGTATGTTTTCGAGAATGAGTAATAAGAGAACTAGAGACAGCAAATGCCTTCCCACAGGTGTCACACACATAAGGCTTTTCTCCCGTATGCCTTCGAACATGATAGGTCAATGTGCTGGCTTGGGCAAATCGCTGTCCGCACCTATCACATACATATGGCTTCTCTCCACTATGCTTCCTATTAGTAAATAAATATAAAGATACATGTTGGCAAGTAAAACAATCTAAGGATAACACCACACAGCAAACATTTTTCATACAATTCTTCGTGCAGTATCTTATTTCATTTCATCTTAACAGATCAACAATATGTATTTAAAATCAACAGTTTTCAATGTATACTGTCAAGAATGAATGTTTTGGTTTTCAAAACATTAGTTCTGAGACTAGTTCAAAGTTTTGCCATCAGCCTTATGTGGTAGTCAAGTGTGCCCATAATACTGCAGGCAATTATTTTTGTCTGTCCATTCACTCACTCTTCGAAACTCTTCCCTCAAACCTTCAGCACATCCTCACCCATCCTCACTCTCAGCTGATGTCCTTGCTTCCTGTTTCACCGAGAAAAACTTAAGCAATCAGAAGTAAATTTCTACCACACAAATCTCCACCTACAGGCATCTGTATCTATAGAGTTTGCTTTTCTTAACTCTAATATGAGAATGACAGTTCTTCTGAATCCAAGTACTCCAGTTTATATATTTAAGATACTATCCTCCTTGCCTACTCAATGATCACTCTTGCAATTTCCTCCATCCTATATCATCTAGTTTCACCACCCCTTTGGATCGTAGCATACTAATATACTGATATATCTCCCATCTTAAAAAAAAAAAAGACCCCTGACCTTACTTGCTCCTCTATTTTCTGTTCCCCTTTAGTAAAATCTTGAGTCTCCAATGGTTCTACTTTCATTTCTTCTCTACTAGCCTCTGCTAACACTGCTTTTGTCAAAACCACTGCTAACCTCTCACTTTGCCAAATCCAATAGTCAATTCTCACTCTTAATCTCCCTATCAGCAGAATTTGACACAATGATTACTCCTTCTGAAATCATTTCCTCCACCTGAATTCCAAGACAGCCCAATCTTCTGGTTTGCCCCTATATTGGTTGTTCCTTCCTAGTCACTTATAATGACTTGCCCGTCTCCCAGAACTCTTAGTGTGCCTTATGACTCCATCCTTTGATCTCTTTTTTATCCATCTTCATTCTCTTGGTGACCTTATCTAATGTTATGACTTTAAATACTATCTACTCAAACCATCCCCCTGACTTCCAGACTTAGATAACCAACTATCTAATGCACGTTTCCATTCAGATGTCTAATAGTCATCTCAAATTTAACATGATCAGAACTCTACTCCTAAACTCCTGTACTCCTACTTAAACTGCTTTGTCCACAAATCTCCACTTCAGTTAATGGTAATTCTATCTTTTCAGATGCTCAGGCTCAAAACCTGAGAATCATTTTTAATTCTACTCTTCTTTTTTTCTCTCATACCCCACATCCAATGGGCAGCAAATTCTGTTTGTTGTACCTTTAAAATACATCCAGAATCTGACTACCACTTATCTCTTCCACTGCTCTCTCTCTGACCTGAACCACTGTCACTCTCACTTGGGTTTTATCTATAGCTTCCTAACTGGTAGCTTTGCTTCCACTCTTGCAATCCTACAATCTTTTGCTTAACATAGCATCCATAGTGATCTTCTTACAATGCAAGCAAGATTACATCACTTACTTCTCATTCTCAAGAGTAAAAGCTTTATAATGACCTACAAAACCTTCACCATGTGGACACCCTAACACCATTCTGATCTTATTTCCCTCGCTCACTTATTCCCCTCCAGGCACCATGGCTCCCTTGCGGTTCCTTCACTGTACTAAGAATACTGTGTGGTGGTACCACAATTAGAACTCTACTGTCCTGAATTCTCATACAATAGTCCATTTAAGGCTATAGTGAATGACAGACTCAAAGATCAAACATCTGTTTTTTTGTTTTTATTTTTACCTTGCATGAATCTTGAGATTGCTAGAAGTTGCAAATTGTAAATTGCATACGTCACATTTATAGGGTTTTTCCTCACCATGATGCATGCGACTATGGAAGACTAGCTGGCATTTCTGAGCAAATCCTTTATCACACAATTCACATTTGTATGGCTTCTCACCTAAAAGAAAAGTAAATAAAATTTATATTTAGAAGGAAGTATTGTTTTAGTTGCTTAAGCCATACAAGCTTTCAAAAGAGTTCATCAACAGTACTAGTTTCAGTATTCAGAAAATATTAACTCTAGAAGTAAAAAAGCAAATAGGATATTTTTCCAGATTGATTACTGAAACCACCAGTAGAGTTAAAAGAAATTAGTGTTTCTTAGTTCATAATAGTGAAGAGTGATCAATGAGAGAAATACATAATGTATCTTAAAAAGCACAAATCTAAGTGTACCAATAAAGGTAAATATAGAGGCTGAGGAAGGAACGTATATATAATTTATGTTCAGAAGTTCGACAAAGAAGCAGGTGGTGAGATGTGTTGGTAAAATCTGAGAATCGGCTTGAGTTGTAATTACTTTTTATCAGTTTTAATATATTGTCTGTTAAATATTTAGCAAGGTAGAACTAAATTTATGCTTATTTTAATTGTGAGGGAAAATGGTTTAAAGAGTTCACACACTGGGACTTCAGAGTATCAGTTACAACAAAACAAATAGCCATTATATACTTGGTCACAATTACAAAGACATTTTCAAGTCTAACATGCTCAATACTTTTATGAATACAAAAATTTTGGTCACAAACAGTCAACACTGTATGTTAATATGTTTATAAAAATACTATTTCGGTCACAATATAAAAACAATTATACTTTCCACAAACCAGTCTTACCTGTATGAGTTCTTACATGCGTTTTCAGCTGGTTACATTGGGTAAATGCCTTTCCACACAAGTGGCAGACATAAGGTTTGACTCCTTTATGTATTCTCATGTGCCTTCGCAAGCTGCTGGCTTCTGAAAACACTTTCCCACACGTGTTACACATTGGTTTGGCCTTGGAATACCTCTGATCCAGCTCTTCCCCGGAGCTCTCCAGCTCGTAAGAGTTCTTGACACTGGCTATATTAGACATAGAGTGTTCTTTCAGAGCACAGTTTGGCTGTGATTTTCCACGTTTCCGTTTCACTGTAACAGTTTGCACAATATCTTGTGCTGGGAAAGTATTTTCCACAACTGATGTCAACTCAAGTTCTGAATTATTTCTTTGTGCAACTTGTTCTATTACAGGTGTGGACAATTTATTTGCATCTAGATATACTTCAACAGATGCATTCTCTAAAATGTCACTGGGATATTGCACTGTTTTATTCTGCCCTGTTTTCTGGGAGTTGAAGGCCTTCTTCTTCTTTTTAGTTTGAGATGACTTCTTTGCTAAAGCCCCTTGTTTAGGATTTGCCTGAACTAAATCTGTAGACCCTTCTGATTTCTCCCGACTGTTATAATCTCGTAGAGTAAGGAGACAAGTCTGTTGATTCAATTCAATGTTTCCAGTAATACTAGATATCTCTGTAGAAGAGGGATTAGCAATAAAAGCAAAATCTTCCATCTTTATTTTACATTTAGTGACCACCTCTTCCACTTTGAGATAGTCAGCAGCCTGATGGATTTCTTTAACATTCCAACTGTAAGGAAACAAGGCTAAATGACAATGTTCTGATCAAAGAAAAAACATTTTTGAAACAGAGCTACACAAATATTTGTCTTTTAAAGACCTAATGAAGTAGAATGATACAAAAGGCCTAACAGAACAAATTTATAAAAAATTTATTCACTCAGAATGTTTAGGCAAAAATCTCCAGTTTTACAGAACTTGAAAAGATGAAAAGTAATGGATTATTCATATGTACAACCATGGAAAAACAAAATGTTAAAATTTCTACTTGTTAAGAAAACAGCTGGAACACGAAAGTGGCTGTTAGCAACTTACTGCCTCCTCCCATTTCTCCTGAGGCCTCTTCAGATACCAACCAACTTTTCTGGACTGACAACAAGAAGAGTCTAAAGAAATTATTATCTTCCTCTGCTCCCCTGTGAGGGACTTCAACTGCACTTCTCAAACTTTCCTGTGCATGTGCATCACCCAAGGATTTGTTAAATGTAGATTCTGATTCAGTAGGTCTGCTTTGGGGCCTGAGCATCTGCATTTCTAACATACGCCCTGGTGATGCCAATGCTGCTGGTCCATGGATCACATCTGGAAGAACAAGGTTTTAGAATGCACTAAGCTCTCTCTAGCAACCTTCCCAGCTTTTCTGTGTGTGATCCCCAACCCAAATTAGCTGGAGAGTTTGTCATATTAGAGTTATGTAGAAAAAATTAATATTCAACATTCCAATCAATATTTACTGAGCATTTCACTTTATAAAATGCTTAATCTGCCGACTCAGGAGCCCGCGGTGCAGGGTGGGGTAGGGTGGGCAGCTGCCCATTAGACCAGCAGAGCAGGACTGCAGGGGTGCGGCCCTCCCTCCCATGCCCTTCTGTTCAGATACCCAAGGGGCCCATGTGCACCCCTGGGATCACATGGCCGAACACAGGACCCCAGAGGTTTCCACAGTCTTTGCCTACCAGGGGGGCTGGGGCGGCCCTGCTGGCCCATCTCTGAGCAGAGCATCCCCAGATGGGGCAGAGCTGCATATGGCTGGGCTAGACAGGGAGGGGTGGGGCAGTGGGCTCTGGGTGGGGCTGATGGTAGCAGATAGGGTGTTGCTGCCTGCCTGCAGGTGGGGAGCACCCTGACTGAGTGGGTGGCGAAGGTTTGGTAACCAGGCCCAGACCCCCAGCTCCTTTGGTTATAGGCTGACATCAGAGTAGTGGCTCATGGGAAGTGGTTAGCTGGAAGGTCTGAGGCCTGGCTCACAGAGTCAGGGAGGAGCTGGGAGAAGGGGACAGTACCGTGAAGGCAGATAAGGGGCAGGAGCCTCAGGTTTATGCCCCCCACTACCCTGGTGTTTTCCAAGCCAAAGCCTGCAGCTTACTTTTTAAAAAAATTTTTAAAAAGAAAAGCAATTTATAAAAGCAAAAAATTAAAAATCTCCTTATTGTTAAATCTTTTATGTATTGTTACATGTATTGAATGAAATGTGAAAAGAAAAAAAAAATTTACTGAGCATTTACCATGCGTGGTACTGAGAGCGATATTAAGAAATATCAAATAGTCCCTGCCCTCCAGAAGCTTACAATGTAGTGAAAGGCTGGCTGTTCAGTTACGCTAGCAATGGCTCTGGATTACTAGCTGAATTAATTAGAATAAATCAGCATCTTTGGGTGCTTCAATTTTCTTAGCTGTAAACTCAGAACTGAGTTGGTATTAACACTAAAAATATACGCTTTTAATCATCTCACGATGGATACATACATAAACATACACACACACACACACACACACACACACACACACACACACACACACACACACACCCCAAGTAAACTTCCTACTTGTCATTTTCCCCAGATATTATTTAATTCTTCAGAAAAATTGAGTAGATTTATAGGCTAGTTTGGAAACCTGTTTGTAAACTGACTCCCTTAGCTAAGAAAACATTACTTAAAATAGTCTTTTCTGGGGCTTCCCTGGTGGCGCAGTGGTTGAGAGTCCGCCTGCCGATGCAGGGGACACGGGTTCGTGCCCCGGTCCGGGAAGATCCCACATGCCGCGGAGTGGCTGGGCCCGTGAGCCATGGCTGCTGAGCCTGCACGTCCGGAGCCTGTGCTCCGCAATGGGAGAGGCCACAGCAGTGAGAGGCCCGCGTACCGCAAAAAAAAAAAAAGTCTTTTCTTATGGCCTTTGGCTATAATTCTGGAGCAAATAACGAATGATCTTTGTAATCAAGTTAACTCCCTGTTTGCAAAGATATAGCATGAATGCCCCAAACATAAATACAATCTTATTTATCTTCCATACAAAATGCTTTTTCCTTGTATATAGCACTGTCACTCTCTAAAAACATTACGTTTCTTAAGCATTTTTATTGATTCTGTTACAGTCTATTATTAAATTACAATAAATGAGAGACACTATTAGAATGAAAACCAAATTTACTCCATCACTTATTATACTTAGGTCTCAAATTATAATTGTGCTTAGTGCTTCATAAAATGAATCACCAACAAGGTGAGATAGCCTTTAAGACCAATACAAACTAGTACTGAGTCACACACTAACTGTTCAGTACTGAAACAGTAATTCATACAAATTATCTATTTCACAGATAGCCTATCTCAGTTACAATTAAGAGAATCAGCATTTGTTTATGTCAATAACTGATCTGCTTTTGTTTATAAGCATGAAGTTAAAGTGCCTGCAAACTTGCTTTCACTTTTTTTTTTTTTTTTTTTTTTTTTGCGGTATGCGGGCCTCTCACTGTTGTGGCCTCCCCCGTTGCGGAGCACAGGCTCCGGACGCGCAGGCCCAGCGGCCATGGCTCACGGGCCCAGCCGCTCCACGGCATATGGGATCCTCCCAGACCGGGGCACGAACCCGTATCCCCTGCATCGGCAGGCGGACTCTCAACCACTGCGCCACCAGGGAGGCCCTGCTTTCACTTTTTGAATAGTCACTGAAAGTCATTTAATTACATATTGCCAGGTATATGGCTAACTGCTTTATGAGTAATTATAATCCCCATTTTACATACAAATGAAGGATCAGAGGTCCAAAGAAGTTAAGTAACTTGTCCAAGATCACACAGAGTGTTAGAACTAAGATTTGACCAAGGTAATCTAGCTCCTGAGTCCACTTAATTCTTTATTATTCTGTTTTCTTAATCACTAAGTTGTACAGACTTTCTATTTTTGGTATATGTCTTCTCTTACATTTGTGTCTGAGCTCAAACAATTGGCTCCCCAGCTCCCCAGGAAAGACATGTATCAAAAAAGACTGAGCCAGGGACTTCCTTGTTAGTCCAGTGGTTAAGACTTCACCTTCTACTGGCACAAAAACAGAAAGATAGATCAATGGAACAGGATAGAAAGCCCAGAGATAAACCCACGCACATATGGTCAACTTATCTTTGATTAAGGAGGCAGGAATGTACAGTGGAGAAAGGACAGCCTCTTCAATAAGTGGTGCTGGGAAAACTGGACAGGGACATGTAAAAGTATGAGATTAGATCATTCCCTAACACCATACACAATAATAAGCTCAAAATGGATTAAAGACCTAAATGTAAGGCCAGACACTATAAAAGTCTTAGAGGAAAACATAGGCAGAACACTCTATGACATAAATCACAGCAAGATCCTTTTTGACCCACCTCCTAGAGAAATGGAAATAAAAACAAAAATAAACACATGGGACCTAATGAAACTTCAAAGCTTTTGCACAGCAAAGGAAACCATAAACAAGACCAAAAGACAACCCTCAGAATGGGAGAAAATATTTTCAAATGAAGCAACTGACAAAGGATTAATCTCCAAAATCTATAAGCAGCTCATGCAGCTCAATAACAAAAAAACAAACAACCCAATCCAAAAATGGGCAGAAGACCTAAACAGACATTTCTCCAAAGAAGATATACAGACTGCCAACAAACACATGAAAGGATGCTCAACATCACTAATCATTAGAGAAATGCAAATCAAAACTACAATGAGATATCATCTCACACCAGTCAGAATGGCCATCATCAAAAAAGGTAGAAACAATAAATGCTGGAGAGGGTGTGGAGAAAAGGGAACACTCTTGCACTGCTGGTGGGAATGTGAATTGGTACAGCCACTATGGAGAACAGTATGGAGGTTCCTTAAAATACTACAAATAGAACTACCATATGACCCAGCAATCCCACTACTGGGCATATACCCTGAGAAAACCATAATTCAAAAAGAGTCATGTACCAAAATGTTCATTGCAGCTCTATTTACAATAGCCCAGAGATGGAAACAACCTAAATGTCCATCATCGGATGAATGGATAAAGAAGATGTGGCACATATATACAATAGAATATTACTCAGCCATAAAAAGAAACGAAACTGAGCTATTTGAAATGAGGTGGATAGACCTAGAGTCTGTCATACAGAGTGAAGTAAGTCAGAAAGAGAAAGGTAAATACCGTATGCTAACACATATATATGGAATCTAAGAATAAAAAATGTCATGAAGAACCTAGGGGTAAAACAGGAAGATACAGACCTACTTGAGAATGGACTTGAGGATATGGGGAGGGGGAAGGGTAAGCTGTGACAAAGCGAGAGAGAGGCATGGACATATATACACTACCAAACGTAAGGTAGATAGCTAGTGGGAAGCAGCTGCATAGCACAGGGAGATCAGCTCGGTGCTCTGTGACCGCCTGGAGGGGTGGGATAGGGAGGGTGGGAGGGAGGGAGATGCAAGAGGGAAGGGATATGGGAACAGATGTATATGTATAACTGATTCACTTTGTTATAAAGCAGAAAAAAAAAGGAAGTGATTGAAAAAATATATATAATAAATAAATAAATACCAAAAAAAAAAAAAAAAAAAGACTTCACCTTCTAATGCAGGGTGTGCGGGTTCATTTCCTGGTTGGGGAGCTAAGATCCCACGTGCCTTGGGGCCAAAAAACCAAAACAGAAAACAGAAGCAATGTTGTAACAAATTCAATAAAGACATTAAAAATGGTCCACATCAAAAAAAAAAAAAAAAAAAGATTGAGCCAAACATCTGGCTCTTCTTCACACTGGTTTTTTGCACGAAGGCTCAAAGTAAGGCACTGTTCATTGTGTTCCAATCAGTTCAAGATTTTTGGTAAAGTTATTTGAGAAAGGGAAACCACTAAATTGAAGATCAACCAAAATTCACTGGTTTTGTGATTTTATATTATGTATTCTAAATTTTTAGATCAGAGGCACTTGTATAGCCAAATATTCAGTAAATTTAAATAATATCATATGACATTTATCTATGACACTGCTTTATTCCTTTAATCAACTTACACGGAACTGACTCAAAAATTTCATTACATCAAAATTTAAAAGCAATTCCAAACAGCATGAATGTTTCCTTTTCAATAGGATTAAGGAACATCCTAATTCCAGCTTTTCAAGAAGTATATTTCCACGATAAGCTGCAGTGTAAAGAGAGCGAAGAACTTTGCTTAATGTGTACATGCATATATCTATGGAGATCATCTGGAAAACAATGAAAGAATATTTACCGAAGTGTTAAGAGTGGTTATCAATGGGTGGCAGAATTTCAGGTGTTTCCTTTTTTGTTTTTTCCCTAATTTTTCTCCAATAAATGCGGAATTAATGGGCTTGTAGAGTAGGATAGAGAAGAGGAAATAAAGGAAGGAAAGTAATGTTCATTGGGAGGCAGTAAATCCTAAATCTTCACAGTAACAACCAATGTAGTTATTATCATCTCATTTTCACAAATGGAGAAACTGAGGCCCAGAGAGGCTATAGCTTGCTCAGAGACATGGTGACTTGACAGGCAAGATCTAATTCTAAAGACCATAATCTTTCTATGTCAGATGATGATCTATTCATGTTTACACTTTCATAAAAGATGGAGAAAAGAAGACAGGACTAAGTTTATTGGTTTCTCTTTCCTTTTATCCCCACTACCTTTCCCCCAACAACAAGTAAACGAATTAGTATTGATCTAATTATACAGTTCATCACGTATGAAAGACACAAAATGCCTGCATTATCAGATTCCTCGGAACCTACTTCTTGTCAGTACAGCGACAGCATTAAGCATCTCAGAGAAGCATCCTTGCATCTTAGACCAGACTTAAGCATTAGCACTGATAGCTCTACCAGGCAACAGGAGCCATGGCCAATGAAGTTATTTTCCTGAATCAAGATCAGGAAGAGGTCCTGCAGGTTGCTATTTACAGCTGGAAATGGGAGCACTATTAAATGAACACAGAGATTCTTCCTTCTTTCTCCACCTATACCTCCCCACCCCTAACACCTTAAGAAGTAGGGGACAGAGAGTGAGAGAGAAGACCAGAGGAACATAAAGACCAAAAAGCAAGGGGAAATTGGAATTCAATTAAAATTCATCATATTTTGATCTTTAACTTTACATAACTGAAATCACAGGCTTTGTTTCAGTAGATAAATCAAATGTGTCAAAAACCATGCTTTAATCGTATTAACATCTGTACTTTCTGTGCTTATGAAATGTGGTCTGTTTATCTCAAATCAGAGACACTGACTTCTTTATTAAAAACAACACTGTGCACATCAATATTTGAAGACTCAGAGTTCAGGGACTAAATGGAAAAAAACTAATCTGCTTTGGCTCTAAAGACTATTGACCAGCTTTTATAAGTGGAAATAAAATGTGTACCTTACCTGTCAAGATTTAAAGTTCCTGTGTATATAAATTCCAACAGTTTCTGAAATCCATCAGCCTTCACCTGACTCTGATCAAGAAAGACATTGTTCTCTGAAGTGCTTCTGTAGATCGCACCAAAATACTCACTAAACGAGGCAAGCACATTCCTATGAGCTTTAAACTGGAATTCCCCAATTACTATGGTGCAGTCACAAAGAAAACCTGCTTCCCGTTGTTTGTTCAGTCTCTCTAAAAGGTGCTCACAGTGGTGCGAATACTGCATTTTGATATCAGAATCGAATTTTACCCTTGCTCTAAAAAACAAAAAGAAATAGTAAATCAGTAACCCTAAGTTTTCATCAAACTTTTCACCCAAGCAATTGATGAGTGAAGAGACACAAAACATGAACTAGAATAAAGTCTGTTCTCATTTTATATCCCCAGAAAATTCTTATCAAACAGTTATGGATAAAACTGCCGAAGGGATAAATGCCTTTCTAGCTTTTATTTCAGCTTGGTAAACTAACACAATCCTTTGGACACGTCAATAAATGGCGATGTGTGAAAACATTTTCCACAAAGTGGAAAAAATAAAAGCACCGCAAAATTTCACGCTTTTGCATCAGTTGAACCTTCAGACTTTCAAGCTCAGTAGGCACAGGTATATTACGAAAAAAAATTAATGAACCACTAAGAAATGATTTCTTGGGACAAAGGGGGAAAGGACACGGTATGAGTTCTTTAAAATTGCTCTCAATCGCTTCTCGGCCTTTTGGCTAAGATCAAATGTAAAACTCTCAAATCACTGAAACCTGTTAGCTTCCTCGGAGCACAGTGGCTTCAAACGCAAGGTGGGCGCCCAGGGGGCGGAGAACGAGCAGGGCCAAGAGTTGTCAAAGGTTAGCTCACTCGCCCCAGGAGGCCACACCCCTCCCTACCCCGCCTCCACTCGAGGTGGCATCCGAGAGTGACTGCGAAAGCCGGTCTCTCCTGGCTTCCACCTCCCTGCCCTTCGCCGAGCTCCCACTCCCGCGAATTCCCACAGCAGAGGTTGTGGCCAAGGCCAACACCGGGGCTGCCTCGCTTAAGCTTTCCACACTAACACCTTCACTCCGACCTGAGCGCGAACTCCAAGGAGCCTGCCCTCCAATGTCCCTGGGTCTGGAGAGAGCGGGGACAGCAGGCTGAGGGCGAAGACAGAACTCACCTATAGTAACCCAAAGGGGAACACAGTTTCTTCACTCTCTCTCCGCCATCTTGGAAGGACGTCACCGCGCCACGCTCCACCTCTCCCTTCTTCCTCCACGGCTACGTCACATCCGGCTCCGGGCGTTCCGTGGCAACACCGTAGGCACTAGGATCTCGGAGGGCCGATGCCGGCCTGTGGGGAATAGTCTGGCGTACACAGACACCGCTACCTAGCATGCCAGGAGCTAGGGAGAAACAGGGAGTCTTGGATACGAGATCTAAGGGCTCGCTCACAGCGCCACGCCTGTCTTCCTCATTTTGAGCATTCTGGTTGGACGACAATCGGCATCTCGCGCTCGGCCCGCGTTCTGGGCCGAGGCGGAACCGCGCTGCACCGCGGGCCTCTTTCCAGGAGCCAAATAGCGCATTGCATGCTGGGGCTTGTAGTTAGTTGCTCGTCTTCTCCCATCATCCTCCCCTTCTTTGAGGCCCCACGAGTAGGAACAGCTGCTTTGTGTACTCGGGCTCTGGGCCATGGGAATTTTTGAACTGAAACTGATCACCCCTTTTTAGTTTACGTACCCGAAAGCTCTTGGGAACCCACGAGTCTTGTTTGCATCAGCCAACTGGAGCCCAGTTTGCAGGATACCCTTACGTGGTGATTGAAGTCTGAGCTGCATGAAAGCGGAGCAAAGCAGTAGGGTACACTGGGCATGCGCATGGGGAAAGGTGGGCTTTGTACCGGAAAGGGTTCTTCTGCGTCTGGACTAGAAAAATTTTAATACAATTATTTACATCGTATTCAGATTTTGTACAGTGAGGGAAAGGGGTGCCAGTTATCTGCGTAAGATAAAAAGACGCAGAAACGGTAAGATAAGTCGTGCTGGTATGTTAGGGTGAATTCTTTCGTACTACCCGCGGACAATATAATCTAAGAAAACCAAAGCGTCAACATTTTATTTTTATTTTTTTGCGGTACGCGGGCCTCTCACCACCGTGGCCTCTCCCGTTGCGAAGCACAGGCTCCGGACGCGGAGGCCGAGCGGCCATAGCTCACGGGCTTAGCCGCTCCGCGACATGGGGGAATCCTCCTGAAGCGGGGCACGAACCCACGTCCCTAGTATCGGCCGGCGGACTCGCAATCACTGCGCCACCAAGGAAGCCCGATATTTTTTCTTCTTAAAAGTTGTAACACAGGGAGCTCAGCTCGGTGCTCTGTGATGACCTAGATGGGTGGGATTGGGGGGTGGGGTGGGAGGGAGGTCCAAAGGAGGGGGGGAATATATGTATCTATCCTGATTCATGTAGCAGATTCACTTCGTTGTACTGCAGAAACTAACAAAACATTGTAAAGCAACTATACTCCACCTAAAAACAAAAAAAGTTGTGTCAGGACCACAGGAAATTTACTCGTGATTTTATATTAAAGGACAGTCTCAACTTGAATTTATTCTTTTCTTCTCTCTTGAGATTTTTTACAACTAGATTCTGTTTGCTCTCTTTGTAAATTCTTTCTTCCTGGTAAGAATAATGTTTGTGAAAAAACCCACAACCGTTAGGTTTATAAGAAAAAAAAAATGAGGCTGGTTTCTTTCTTGATTTCGTCTTTATGAATATAATTTTTTTCTGATTCCACTTTATTTTTGTCAGAATCCTTTTCAGTAATTTATTAATTCAGAAATATTTCTCTCTACTAGGTGTCAAACAGATACTAAGAATATGGAAAAACCGTAAAACATGGTCTCTGGCGTTTAGAGAAATCAGCAATCTCAGGGGGAAAACTAATGGAAAACCAAATGACTTGTAATACAAAGAGTGCTGGGGGCAACAGGACTTACTTTTTACGCGGTGTTTGATTACTCTTACTAGGCTGTACATTATATTATTTTTTTCAGTATCAGGTTGTGAGTTTTAAAAGCTTTTTTTTTTAAGTCTGAAGCACTTCTTCCATGTGCAAGCCGTTAATAAAAAAACATTTGGTGAACAAGTAAAATAACATCCAAGTTGAAAGTTCAAATTCCCAAGGTACTGCAAATTACTATCAGGATTATGTTTCTTAAAAAGCCAACATAACCCAATCCAAAAATGGGCAGAAGACCTAAACAGACATTTCTCCAAAGAAGATATACAGATTGCCAACAAACACATGAAAGGATGCTCAACATCACTAATCATTAGAGAAATGCAAATCAAAGCTACAATGAGGTATCACCTCACACCAGTTAGAATGGTTATCATCAGAAAATCTACAAACAACAAATGCTGGAGAGGGTGTGGAGAAAAGGGAACCCTCTTTCACTGTTGGTGGGAATGTGAATTGATACAGCCACTATAGAGAACAATATGGAGGTTCCTTAAAAAACTGAAAATAGAGCTACCATATGACCGAGCAATCCCACTACTGGGCATATACCCTGAGAAAACCATAATTCAAAAAGAGTCATGTACCACCATGTTCATTGCAGCACTACTTACAATAGCCAGGACATGGAAGCAACCTAAGTGTCCATCGATAGATGAATAGATAGAGAAGATGTGGCACATATATACAATGGAATATTATTCAGCCATAAAAAGAAACAAAATTGAGTTATTTGCAGTGAGGTGGATGGACCTAGAGTCTGTCATACAGAGTGAAGTAAGTCAGAAAGAGAAAAACAAATACCATATGCTAACACATATATATGGCAACTAAAAAAAAAATGGTTCTGATGAACCTAGGGGCAGCACAGGAATAAACACGCAGACATAGAGAATGGACTTGACACGGGAAGGGGGAAGGGTAAGCTGGGACGAATTGAGAAAGTAGCACTGATACATACACACTCCCAAATGTAAAGTAGATAGCAAGTGGGAAGCAGCTGCATAGCACAGGGAGATCAGCTCAGTGTTTTGTGACCACCTAGAAGGGTGGGATAGGAAGGGTGGGAGGGAGACGCAGGAGGGAGGGGATATAGGGATGTACGTATGCATATAGTTGATTCACTTTATTATACAGCAGAAACTAACACAACATTGTAAAGCACTTATAGTCCAATAAAGATGTTAAAAAAATAAAATGAAAAGCAAACATACGGAGTATCACAAAACCCTGTTAAGTAAGTGGACGTAAACAGGGGAAAAAGGAGTAAATAAGTGGACATAAACAAGGGAAAAAGGAGTAAATAAGTGGACATGAACAAGGGAAAAAAGGAGTAAGCTGTTTCCGCCCGGTTTCGAACCGGGGACCTTTCGCGTGTTAGGCGAACGTGATAACCACTACACTACGGAAACCCGCTTGGTACTGGTATTTGAGAAAGTCCTTGATATCGCTGTCGTAACGTGCAATTCACAAGCACTTAAAGGTAGGGTTAGCGTAACTTTTAACAGAAAGAACAATGAAACCCCCCCCCAAAATGAAAAATAACCGTATGTCCAGTTGGACAGTACTACCATTTCAAAAGTTGGAATTTGCATACACTTTTTTCAAAGCCCCTAGTTAGCAACCGGGCACCCGTTGGTTGCACTTTTTTGGGGTTTACTCTCTTCTACGGAAAAGAAGTGTTATATTAGTTTCTTCGCATTACTCTGTTGAGAGTCCCGGATGAGTTTCGGGGCTTTGGCGGGCTAGGAAGGGCTGGCCGCACGAGAATCCCGGAGTCCCGGCTCCCGCAGCGGGGTGCAGCTCCGCGCAGCACCAAACTCCCTAGCTGTTACTTAGCTAGCGAGAAAGCGATCCTTCCAGCCTCTGGTGGAGGGACGTGTCGTTAGCTTTTGAATTTCCTCCTCTGCTCTGTACTTGTTTTAGACGGCACTTGTTTTAAAATCTTCTACAGGGTGTGCAAAATTGAAGAGGTTAAAAAAGAAAATCAGACATCAAGATGCACTTTTTGGGCACGCAACATGCATAAATTTTTCTAAGCCTGAGCTTCATATGACCTAAGGAATATCGTTTTTCCTGCGAAGAGGCAGACACATCCTTATGCCTAAAAATCAAGAATTTTTAGGGAATGAGAATGAGCTTCCATATTACACCGGGGGCGGGGGCGTGGGGTGGGTAACCTGATGGGATTGCTTAAAAAATTTTAAAGTGAGATTATACTTTTTTGGTTTTGAGTACATTTTGCTTAGAAAACACGGGGAAAGAAACACAACAAAGTACTGCCCAGAATATATAGAAATAATAATAAAAGTATTTAAAACTCACTTTAAGTCCTAGCACTTTTTCCCTTTCTCTTTTTACAGGTTGACGAAATTCTCTTTTTAGAAGTTCAGAAGCATGAACCGTGCCTCCCCTGCTACGACACTTTACCCTGTCAAATCTCTCCACCTTTTTCCAGCTTCGAGGGCGCATTTCAGAGCTTCCCGCAGGTCCTTGGACAGACATCTATTAACCAGAATGTAATGACGCTAAGAAATAAAACTGTTTTTATGGCTTATCGAGGTATTAGAGAAAGCCTCTTGTGAAGGGTTAGATTTGTATCTAGCTTTTTGGGAAGAAAGTCAGGTTTTCCTGATATTGGTATTCCCGGATTCCAAGGGGGTGAGGAGTGGTTCAACCCGGGTGAGACGCAATCGTGGGTGGCACTTTAGAGTGCGCCTTGCATCCATTGAGTCCCAGGCCTGGGACTCCCCCCCGCCTACCCCCCCAGCCCCCGGCTCCCACCAGCCCGGCTCAGGCCCCGCGGGGCCGTGCCGGGGTCTCTATGACGCGGCGTTCCAGGTCGTCGGACCGGCACATCGCTTTCCGCGCTTCCCGCGCAGCCCGCAGCCAGGGCAGCCCGAGCGGCCGGGCGACAGGAGGCGGCCGCGGCGTGAGCTACTACCAGCTACCGGTGGTGTTCGACAACGGCTCAAGAGTGATCAAGGCGGGCCTGGCTGGGTCCCGGGAGCCCCAGTTTGTCTACCAGAACTTTATAGGCCGCGCCAAAGGCCAGACCTGGAGGGCAGAGGGCACGCAGGAAGTGTGCGTGGGAGACCAAGCGCAGCAGCGGAGAAGCTCACTTTCCATCAGGTACCGCCTTCTCCCGGCGGGCAGGACCCGCGTGGAGGCAAAGTAGGGGGAGCCCAGAGGAGGGGCCCAACACTGAGAGAAAGGATAAGAAGTGAGGAACAGGAAAGTCTCTGCCAGCTATCATTATTGCAAACGCTCGAGCCGCAAATATCTGAGGGTACCACATACCTAAAGAGTGAACATTACTTGCTCGCTGTATCTTTTCAAATGTATTCAAACGTACAAACACGGTTATCGTTCATAAAATATAAGTTCATTTAGGAATGTTAATTCAAGGTACCTTTGTCTTCTGGGCTATTTGTTTTCAACTAACTGATATTAAAACTGTGAAGATTTCCTTATTATTATTATTATTTTTAAGTCAAAAAGGGTATTCCAAAGAGGTAGGGAAGATGGAAAGCAACAAAAATTGCAGAGGAAGGTAGCTGGCCTATCTTTTGCTGGCAGTTACCATCTCTGAGAGGCTCTGGAGGGCACTGCCCATAAAGGGCTACTGGTAATAAATATGGGGATTAACCCATGTTTGAAGAGAGCAGACACTGGAAAAATTTAAAGCTGCCATTTATCTTATTGCTTTTCCTACAGCTACCCAGTGGAGCGTGGTCTCATTACTTGCTGGGGGGACATGGAGATCATGTGGAAGCATATCTATGACGATAACCTGAAGCTAAAGCCCTGTGATGGCCCAGTCTTGATTACAGAGTCAGTACTGAACCCACTGGCCAACCGGCAACGGGTCACTGAAGTGTTTTTTGAGCATCTGGAGGTTCCTGCCTTCTATATGTCCATCCAGGGGGCGCTAGCTCTCTTTGCTGCTGGCTTCACAACTGGCTTTGTGCTGAATTCAGGTGCTGGGGTTACCCAGTGTGTACCCATCTTTGAGGGTTACTGTCTGCGTCATAGTGTCCAGCAGCTAGATCTGGCAGGTCTTGACCTTACCAACTACCTCACGATGCTGTTGAAGGAGCACGGCATCATGCTGCTTAGTGCTTCAGACAGAAAGATTGTCACAGACATTAAGGAAACCTATTGTTATGTGGCAATGAACTTTGAAGAGGAAAAGACCAAGAAAGCTGATTGTATAGAGAAGGTTTACCAACTGCCTGATGGGAAGACACTCAAACTCCATGACCAGCTCTTTCATTGTCCAGAGGCCCTCTTCTCTCCAAGTCTCATGCATCTTGAGACCCCTGGCATTGATAAGATGTGCTTCAGCAGCATAATGAAATGTGATACAGATCTGAGGAATTCCTTTTTCTCCAATATTATCCTTGCTGGGGGATCAACCTCTTTCCCTGGTTTAGATAAGCGGCTAGTTAAAGATATAGCAAAGGTGGTGCCTGTCAACACCCCTGTGCGGGTTATTGCTCCCCCAGAAAGGAAAATATCAGTGTGGATGGGAGGCTCTGTTCTTGCATCCCTCTCTGCCTTCCAGGACATGTGGATCACCGCTGCAGAATTTAAAGAAGTCAGACCCAACATAGTACACCAAAGATGCTTCTGAATACAGATAAAATGGTTAGAAGAAAATGTTTTGAGTACATGTGACAGAAAACTTTGGATATTATATCTTTCTGGGAGAAAAAATATTTCAGTTATTGGAAGGTCCATGTCTCTGTTGCGTTTCTATAATGGGGGAAAATAATGATGAAGCAGTCAAATAACATATTTATTGAGTAGAACCAAACTAAATGCTAGAGGAGACATTACTCTTTTAATTTTATTTATTTGGCTGTGCCGGGTCTTAGTTGTAGCAGGTGGGCTCCTTAGTTGCAGCATGCGTCTGGGATCTAGCTCCCTGACCAGGGATTGAGGCCGGGCCACCTAACATGGGAGTGTGGAATCTTAACGACTGCACCACCAGAGAAGTCCTGAGAAGATGTTATTCTTTACCTTGGAGATCTTACACTTCCTTTGGAGGGAGAGAGCAATTTGTGGTACAACATGATATGTGCCAAATGAGTGATACAGATTGAAGGTTGTTGAAGTTTATGGAAGGAAGGTTGCTATAAGGGGAGATTTCATAGCAGAGGTATGCCATCATGAATGGGGTGGCATTAGGATGGGTGTGGGAGCATAATAAAAGAGGGCGGATATTCAGAAGAGCATAGTGGAAATGAGCAACAAGCTAGATATGAGAATGAACAAAGCATATTCAAGGCATGTTTAATACACTGGTTTTGTTAAAATGAAGAGCTCATATTGAGCAGACTAAGAGCAATGACTAGGAAGGTAAATTAAGGCCAGAGACTGGAAGGCTTTGTTTTAAATGTCCTATAGGCAAAAAGGAACCATTAAAGATTTGAAAACAGGAGACATAAGGAAATTAAGATGAATGTGGTAGTAGCTTGGAGGATAAATTGGACTGGGAAAGGCCCTGGAGATTCAGTGATCAATTAGAAAGTTGTTAGTGTAGATATAAAGTAGTCAAGTCTTATACTCAAGATTATAAGCAATAGGAATTAAAAAGAAGAAATTATGAAAAACTGACAAATCTTGGTGCCTAATTAGTTATGAAGGGGAAAGAAGGGTCTGAAATGATGAAGGTAGCTGAGAGAATGTTGGCAGTGTTGACGTAACTCAAAGTATGTAGTATCTGCTCTATGCAAAGCACTGTGCTAAGTGCAGTAAGTACTAAATCAGGAGTCAGATTGTGTCCTTAAGAAGCCAACAGTCCAGTGTGAGAGGTGAAATTCATACTTTAATTGCAATAATATAAGGTGGAAACTGATTTAGTGTTCTAAGAGAAGTATAAAATGGGACTTATAGGAGGGAAAACAACTTGAAGGCTCAGGGAAGGCTTTTGGGGGCTGGGCTTGAAGCTGAAATGTAAACCTAATACAGTGCCCGTCCTTCTGAATTTAGAGGCAGTATATGTGGGTTCAGGTCCAGGTCCTGCCACCTACCAGCTGCATGATTTAAACAAATTGTTTAAATATTTTGAAGATCAATTTCCTCATTGATAAGTGGGGTTGCTAATCTTAATCTCTATCTGTCTCACAGGGTCCTTATGAAATACAAATGAGATAATGTCTCTATGGGAACTTTCACAATGTTATTTTTTGCTTATAGAATTAGACAATTTATAGGTCCAGCTCATGCTACTTCCTCCATAGTTAAAATCGATTATTTGTATCCTTCAGCACATTATATTACTTGTACTTTTATTGACCACTTAATTTATGCAGCCTTATCTTTTGGTTTGCTTGTCTTTCTGCCTTACTAGATATGTTCTTAGAGGACAGGGATTGTGGGCTTTCTCTTTTCATCTCTGTCCCCTTCCCTGATGACTTCTGTGGTGCACTCCCAGTAGATATGCAGATATATAGAATTGGCCAGAAGCACACTGATGGCAGAGGGAACATTAGGGCAAAGCCAAGGTGTAAAAATCATGGGCATGTACAAGCAGCAGGAAGTAATTCAGTTTGGCCTGAAGCATTTGTGAAGAGGTGCATTTCATTCTTTGACATGTGTTTATCATTTTAGTGATTGTAAGCAAAACTATTAGATTGGATAAGGTGTAGAAAATGATTATCTGAGAGCAGTTTGAATAGTCGATGCTGTACTCACTAGAGTCACAAGCACTGTAGAGAGAACTGTTGCAGGAAGGGGAACCCCTTCCAGGGCCCGAGAGTGGGCTCTTGTCTAACACTCGGAAATGAATAGTCCGAGGAGACACACATGCTGACAAAGCAAGAGGCTTTATTGGGAAGGGGCGGCGGGGCAGAGAGCAGCAGGGTAAGGGAACACAGGAGAACTGCTCTGCCACGTGGCTCGCAGTCTCGGGTTTTATGGTAATGGGGTTGATTTCTGGGTTGTCTCTGGCCAATCACTCTGACTCAGGATCCTTCCTGGTGGCACACGCATCACTCAGCCAAGATGGATTCTAGCGAGAAGGATTCTGGGAGGTTGGTACAACACTTGGACTGGAGTCTCCTCTCTCCTTTTGATCTTTCCCAAATTCTTCCGGTTGGTGGTAGCTTGTTAGTTCCGCATTCCTTACCAGGACCTCCTGCTTAAGATAGCTCTTGCAAGTGGTTACTATGGTACCTGGCCAGGGCAGGCGGTTTCAGTCAGTGGTTCCCCTAACAGAATGATCCCAACCCCCTCACTTTAGAATTCTTAAAGTGCTTTTTTCCTAAAAGAAATTTCGTCTAACCTGTTTAGATACATTTATCTAATTTAAACTTCAACATCCCAGAGAGATGGGCAAGACAAATAGTATTCCCATTTACAAATTAAGAAGTTGAGATGTAAAGAGGTTAAGAGATGTAAATTTAAAGTGATCTCCAAAGTAGCTTGCTAGATTAGGCAGGGGCACGGTCCTTAACTGTGGTTTCTTAGGCAGTTAACCCAACAACTAGCCTGGAATAGTCTGTACAGACTCTAGCCTCTTCATTGGGGTCATAGATTATTCTTTTCAGGTAATCTAGGGAAAGGAAATAAAATGTGAAATTTCCGTTTAGTTATATTTTCCCCTATCTTAAACCATATCAAACCAATCCCCTTAACATTTTACTTTTCTTTCAGATCGCGGTGCCAATAACGACAACTCCATGAAGTTCACCCAACTGAAGAGTTCAACTTTTAAGATTAGCCAGTTATATGAAAAACAGCATGTACCGGCCAATATAAAAACCTGCTACAATTTACGGTGCATTATTCTTTTTTAACACAATCACGACACAACATTAAAGCAAAGTCAATGACTGAAAAGCCTTTATTTCCTAATAAAAGGGAGATTCAGTCCTCAATGTTGAGATCGAGAAGGGAGCAGTTATACGTAATAAAACAACCTCTGCTCAAGAAGGGAACACGTCAGGATCGCGGAGGCAGCCCAATGAGCCAAGCCAAGATTCTGTTCGGGAATCTATTTTGGTAAAGTTCTCTAACAAACGTGATGATACGAACTGAGAAGCACTGTTTTGGCCCTACAATTTTTGTGTGAACTCCATTTCTTTAAGATAGTAACGTGCACCTCGCCTGGTCTGTAAGAGATGGAAAACAGCGCTAAGAAGCATTCAAGTTAGTTTTCAAATTACAAGTTAATACGCCTGAAGAAAAGATCCAAATCTTCCCGTAAGGAATGTGTGGGTGGGGCGGCGATTGTCCTCATGGCGGGAAACAGAACTTTTGAAAAAAAAAAAAATGTTGCGAGACCGGCTCTCGCGAGAGCCGCGGCGTGCGGGCCCCAGCCAATCCGCGCAGGCGGCGGCCACTCTCTTTATAAGGAGACGTTGGAGGAGGCGCTGTGGGCTGCGGAGGGTGGGCCCGGGAGTGGTGGCTGCCATTTTTTGTCTAACCCTAACCGAAACTGGCGTAGGCGCTGCGCTTTTGCTCCCCGCGCGCTGTTTTTCTCGCTGACTTTCAGCGGGCGGAAAAGCCTCGGCCTACCGCCATCCACTATCCAGACTGAAGCAAAAAAAAAAAAAAAAAAAAAAAATGTCAGCCGCTGGCTCGCTCACCTCTCCCGGGAACCTGCGTGGCGCCCGCCCAGGCCCCGCGCCCCGCCTGAGGCCGCGGTCGGCCCGGGGCTTCTCCGGAGGCGCCCACTGCCGCCGCGAAGAGTTGGGCTCTGTCAGCCGCGGGTCGCTTGGGGGGCCGAGGCGAGGCTCTTACCGCAGGGAAAGGAACGGAGCCTGTCCCCGCGCGCGGTGCCCTTCCTTGAGCTGTGGGACGTGCACCCGGGACTCGGCTCAGACACTTGCAGCCGGAGGAGCTGCGGGGGTGGGGCGCGGGCAGTCTGCTTTCTCTCTGGAAGGAGGGACTCCGTTGGTGCGCGTCCGTCTTCCCTCGCCGTCAGTGGTGGGCCTGTGGGCCTCCAAACTTGCAGATTGGACCACAGTGCGTGCAAATCAACTGTCAGAAGGACACGTGGAGGCATCTCCAAAATTGGTCCCAATGAATGGGCAGTGAGCCGAATAGCCAGCTAGCCGTTCCTGTGTAGGGCTTTTTTGTCCTCCCCCTTCTCTGGTTTTGTTGCTTTTTATCATAGTATCACAACGCAGTTCCTGCTCTGCGGATTTTGTCGAGGTTTTTGCCTCTTCCAAAGTAGATCCCGATCAGTCCCGACAATCGGGTATGGAAGAGTAGTGATTTTTTTGTGAGATTATTAAACACAATATTTGTTAGCTGGAAGATCTAGTCTGTTCTTAAAACAGTGGAAATTCTGTTCCTTAATGGTCGTTGCTTTTCATCTTTGTCTCCGTCTTTGGATGCAAAGTATTAAGTGGTGACGGAAAAGTGTACGAAGAAGTATATATCCCCCCCCCCGCCAAGAACTGGGTCAGGTTTCTTTGCCAAGGTGTGTGTGGGGCGGGGGGGGGGGGGGGGAAGAAAAAGGCCCATTAGGAAACAATCAACAGGTCATTCTGCCCATTCGTCTCCGAAACCTAACTTCCAGGTTTATGTGGGAATTGAAGTCAGTGCCTTCACTTCCTTGAGACAGCTATTCTGGCGGCAATTGCTGGGAGAGAGAGTACCCAGCAGCCTGAATTGTAAAGGCAAATTATCAGTGTGATATCCAGCCTGGAGCTGGATCCGACAATGGAAAAGAAAAATCAGGACCATGTCAGTATCTACATGAACATGTCTAGCATTTCATCCTGTTGCCTGAAGTAGGTCCCTCAGTGTCGTCTAATACAATTCTTAGCCTTCAGTTAAGAAATGTGAAAAACCTGGACTGCACTGTTTCTGGTAATGTTCTCTAAGAAGGAAAAAGTTTTCCCGTCAGCATGGTTTTGTGGAAAGAACATGGGGTAAGTTAGTGAATGACGTTCTCGTTCTGATTTTGCCAAAGATTTTTCTTGGTTTTTCAGGTAACTCAGCTAGCTTCACTAAGCTACCATTTACTCAGAAAGTGACCTTTAAGATCGCTTTTGAAGACTGCCAGGGTTCCTTGAACTAGAAATAAATAGATGTCTTTTGTTCCTGCTCCATCTAGTGGTACTTTTGCTTCTCCACACGTACAAATTTTGTGATGGAGTCTGCCCTGAGGCAAGGATGGCCACAGACTGGGGAGAAGGCTCTTTTTTTTTTTTTTTTTTTTCTTTTTTTCTTTCGGCCTCCTGAGGCCTGCAGGGTTTCCCAAACACATGCCCCCTGCAGTGGAAGCCCAGAGTCTTAACCACAGGACTGCCAGGGAAGTCCCTCTCTCTCTCATTTTAAAAAAAGAAAGTAGTGATTTAATAAATACAATTTAAAAGACCACAGCCGTTTTCTAGTTCTTATACTTGAAATCCTCTCCTTGACAAATGTCTTATAAACATTCCAAAGGAAAATTCTCAGTATTATGAACATTTGATATACTTTTTTCTGTTTTGGCAGAATGATTCTCTTCCTTAAATTATATAATTTTGGAGCAAGAAGGGGCCATAGAGTTCAACCAATGAGATAATTTACATGACAACATTTTGGAGATAATAATTATGGCAAATGTGACTTCTCATTGCTAAAAGATTTAAGTTCCTCCACTAGATGAAGAAACTCCCTTGGCTAAGTTAATTTTTTGCAGAGTTGGGACCAGCAATTAGCCACCTGAACTTTAAAGTCCAGTGTTCTATTTACTGTGTGGCACCTTAATGCTGCATTGGCTTTCCTGGGAAAGATGATTAGTGTTAGCTCCACCACCATTTTCTGGTTTAAAATAAAATAACATCTTTAAGGGTTACTTGCCTGTGAGCTTAGTTTTCATCCCCTGCTCACTTCCCTCCACAACCTTCTTTGATAGGATTTTGTGCTGGAAAGTCCATTGTGTGTCTCACTAGTTTACAAGTACAGTTTATTCTTGTTATTTGTGGTAGTATGTTCTATAAAGTCACCTTAACACTGAATTAGTGAATACAAAGCCATTTCTCCTAGGGGAAATACAAGATTAGGTTCCTGAGAGCCTCTAGTCACATCATTTTCATCAACTGATCAATGAATAATCTTGTTTTATGTATGTTTCTATTTAAAGACACCTTATTTAATATATATTATTGATTCATTAACATTGAACTCATATTCAACAACACTATATATAGCTCTTGCCTGTATATGAGTTTATCTACACATATATTTTCTGTAGGCATATCACAGCCTTCTTTCACTTAGGAACACCAAACAGCACTTCAGCACTATACTTGGGGTCATTTTAAACAGCAAAATCATCAACAAGCACAAAAATGAAAAAAAAAAAATTTCCACTAAATAAATCACAAAAAGGGCACTTGTTTACAGTGTTCTTTTTGGAATAAGTAGGCAGCGTGTCACCTTGTTGGACCTCAGTGGGGAAACTTTGTGTCAAGTGACTCAAATTTTTTACTGCTCAGCGTGTGTCCATGAATGACTGTAAAAACGCTGTAGCTATTGATTTTGGGGTTACAAATAAATTTTAGTAGGTGGATTTACAAATATGGAATCTGCGAATATTGAGGATTGCCTATACTTCAAGGTCTATGCAACCCCTGTACCTGAGAGAGACTGCATGTATCCACATGGCCCCTGAAGTACTTGGGGCTTATTTCATGCCTTTAAGATTATTTAAACAGTGATTTGCAAAGGGTTTTAATGGGGGAAGGGGTAAATGAAATTTGAAAATAACTATTTGTCTAATTTATTTATTTTTAGTTACTTATGAATTTCAAATAATAAAGGAGAATGTGAGAATTTAATGCTTGTGAAGGAAATTACAGCTTTAAAAATATTGAGAAACACGGGTTTTGTTTTGTCTTTAGAAAGAGAGGCTTCTTTTCCAAGGTCCTGGGTTGGCTGTAGTTTTTGATTCTGAGGATGATGTGAATTTTAATTTAGTTTGTCCTGGTTCTGCAGTCAAAAATTCCATATTGGCCTGGCTCAAGACTTAAGAGACAAATAGAAGACACCTGCACTCGCACTCACACAAAGTGCAGAGGAAAAGCAGTTTTAAATTAAACTAAGGTGAGGATGAAATGACAAAGGGTAATTGTCATTCCTTCCCCATTTATTCTTTTAAGGTAATAATGTGTGATGGAAGTAAAAACAGCAAAAATACCCAAGGCTTAGGCCAAGATTTGCAAATTTAAATGTCTGCAGTGCACCAGAAGGAAACAAAAGGAGTGAATCACACCAAGAATTAGACTGTGGAGATGGTGGGGAAATATCCTTTTTAAAGGGGAAGCAGCCTTGTGGGAACGGAGACCTAAAATTGGAAATATTTCAGGGGGAGACAAAAAGTTTAGTTTATGTAAAGACTGATTTTAAAATGTTGATAGTTAATTTAAAATAAAATTACATATTGTGTGTGTGTACAATAAAGAATTTGGATGGCTTTTATTCCTGAGTCTTGAGAAGTAGCTTCCGTATCCTTGGAATTTCCTGATTGGTAGGAGTGCCTTTCTTATTCCTGGTGGGTGCCTCAGACAGCACCTAATAGCTTATGGGATGACCTAGATGGGACTGATCACACCAACAAGACCAAACATGTCCTTATCAGACCTCCTAGGAGAGGAGTGGGGCTAGAGACTGGCTAATGACTCAACCAATCATGCTGACGTCATGAAGTCCCAGTCAAAACTCTGGACACTTTGAAGCTTGGGTGAGAAAGCTTCACATTGGGGGCCCTCCCAGACCTCACCCTCTACATCTCTCTCTTTGGCTGGTTTGGATTTGAATCCTTTTTCTATAATAAAACTGTAATCATAAGTATAACACTTTTCTGAGTTCTGCGAGTCATTCTAGTGAATAATCTAACCTGAGGGTTAGCCAGCTGAATTGTAGCCAGCTGGTCAGAAGTGAGGATGGCTTGGGGAACCCCAGACTTTAAGCTGGTGTCTGAAGTAAGGGCAGTCTTGTGGAGAACTGTGCCCTTAACCAGTGAAGTTTGGCCTAACTTGGGAGTTGGTGTCAGAATTCATTGCAATGGGCCACTCAAAAAACCTTTTGAGGAAAACTCTGGCCCATCATAGCCACTAATCTGTGGCCTTTGGCCTACACAAATTCAATGATACCAGAAGTCAGGAATGATTTTCCCAGAAGTATGGGAGTTTGGGCCATCCCACCAGTTAAAGGCCTATGCAAGATAATTGTATGTGAAAGGAGGCTATGCTCTTAGCATCTTTTATAGGCCCCTGGGAATATCACTAAAGACAGAAATTTCAAAATAAAACTTTAATAATATTCTGAAAATAGAACTGGAACTCCTCCCCCACATATAGGACTTAAGACACCTACGATATTTGCTCTTATGAATCAGCCTGAGGGATAGGCCTGTCCTTCAGTGTCCATTCTGTCAGATCCTGGTGGGGCTGTGAGTCTAACAGGGGAGAGCGAAATCTGACTACAAGTTGGATCTGTTTCTTTTACTTTAACCTTTGCTTCCTGTTGCTTTTGTCCACTAAAAGGATACTGTCTATACACAATGGCCTGGCTCAGGGAACACTGCCCCTCTGCCTGAATGTTAAACAAAAGTGCCTTTGTTCAGGGAAACATCCTGACCCTGTCCACCTGTGGATGGCTGAAGAAAGAAGAAATTCCCTCCTCGAGGCTGGCTATTCCAGGGGACATATGTGAATCTTATGGCCTTCTTGCTTTACTTCCTCCTCCTCTCTGTTCTGTAAAAGAAACTGGCATCCAAACCCCAGTAAGATGGTTTTTCAGAGACACTAGTCTGCCATCTTCTTGGTCTGCCAACTCTCCAAATAAAGTCATATTCCTTATCTCAACACCTCATCTCCCGACTCATTGGCCTGTCATGCAGCAAGCAGAGCGAGCTTGGACTTGGTAACATGAGGAGGCTTATACCATCACCTGGTGGAATTGAGGCCATTTCTCCCATACCCTTCCTCCACCTTGGTTTAGATCTCCCTTCTTAGAAAGTCATCACAGTGTGCAGTATTGAAACCAAGAAGGACGCTGTGGGGCTCCTGGGTACAAATCCTTTCTGTGTCGCCCATTTCTATTAGGTTGGCCAAAAAGTTCATTCACATATTTCCATAACATCTTTTTTTTTTTTTTTTTTGGCTGCATTGGGTCTTCGTTGATGCGCATGGGCTTTCTCTAGTTGTGGCAAGTAGGGGCTACTCTTCGTTGCGGGCTTCTCATTGTAGTGGGTTCTATTGTTGTGGAGCACAGGCTCTGGGCACACAGGCTTCAGTAGTTGCAGCATGTGGGTTCAGTAGTTGTGGCTCGTGGGCTCTAGAGTGCAGGCTCAGTAGTTGCACAGGCTTAGTTGCTCCGTGGCATGTGAGATCTTCCTGGACCAAGGATTGAACCCATGTCCCCTGCATTGGCAGGCAGATTCTTAACCACTGTGCCACCAGGGAAGTCCCTCCCATAACATCTTATGGAAAAACCCCAACACACTTTTTGGCCAACCCAATAGTTTGTAGGAAATAGGCTTCACTCAGCCTCCATGAACTTCCCTGAGCTTCAAAGGGCAGGTTCAAACAGTTGCTAATCAGGGAGGAGAGAGAATGCAGAAACAAGGGAGGAGCAGTCAAGAAGCAATAGTGTAGCCTTGGGGCAGGGTCCCTGTCCCTCCTCAAGGAATATTTATAACAATATCTTTGAGTTCTTCTGCAGAACTAAGGCCCCCACACAGGTGGAGGATGGCAAGTTCAGGCTGAGCACAAGATTCCTGGACCACCACCCTGGGTTACCTCACCACCAGCCAATCAGTAGAAAGTCATACACCCTGCAGCCCTTGCCCCAAATTTTGCCTATCAAAACTCTTCCCCAAAAACCAATGGGGAGTTCAGGTTTTTTGAGCACAAGCCACCAGTTCTCTTTGCTTGGCCCTGCAATAAACCTTTCTCTGCTCCAAACTCTGACGTTTTGGTTTATTTGTCCTCACTCTGCATCATGCACACAAACTTTGTTTGATAACAGTATCTTCAAATTCTCATTTCTTCCTTGAGAGAAAAAGGAAACAGGAAGAAATGGTCAAACGATTTTAACCTGGGTTCTGACCTGGCCAAAAGAATCTAGTATAAGTCACCCAACTTCAGATTCCACATTTATTAAATGGATATACTAAGACTTACCTTTAATGGTTTTATTAAAGAGGAGAGGTAGGTCTTATTCTCATAGTTTGCAAGGAATGATTTTACAACACTCTGATAGGAGCATTGTGGCTACTCCAGCAGAAAGTGGTTTTGATTTGTGTTGGGTATACAGGTAAAGGATGTGTGGATAAGGGTGGAAGTGCTAATGTCAAGTTTTTATATAACACTGATTATGAACTTGATGTACATCTGCAGTAAGGCATGTTGTTCTAGGGACTTCCATGGTGATCCAGTGGTTAAAATTCCATGCTTCCACTTCAGGGGGCATGGGTTCAATCCCTGATTAAGGAACTGAGATCCAGCATGCTTCACGCTGGTCAAAAAAAAAATATAAAGTTGTTCTAGATGATGTTCACTATCCTATATTTTGTCTTGAGAGTTGTAGGTTTTTACTTTGGTGATATTTATGTGTGTACCATGGCTGTCTATGTTAGAAATGTTAAAATGAATAATTATAGATATTTAAAGCAATTCTAGGAAAACCCATCAGAAAAAAAAGTACAGCAATGAAGAAATAAAAATACTGAATTTTTATGTCAATTTTTGAATGAGGATATTATAGCTAAAATGAAAAGCATTATTTATACATATCATTTGCAGAAAATAGTTGAATTCATCTCACCATTATTTAGGAAGTAAGTAGCTTACTAAAGTGAACCAAGTGACTTATTTTCAACCTTGGGAGAAAAACTCAATTAAAGCTGCAATTGAACTGTAATGGCACCAAGGAGTTCAACTCGACCTCATATGCCAGATGATAATCATCTTTCAAGTGTACAAACAAGGAAGCATAGTTATCAAAGAATGAGAAATACATTTGTTCAAAGACCATTTACTGCTTTAACAAGAGGTGAAAGCTTGCCAGAAATGTATAAACACCTAACAGGGTGCTATTCATAGGCTTAACATGTTCAAAGACTTGGGGGGCAATTTAAAAATATCTTTGAAGTTGTGGGTATTCATCATCATATCTAATAATACTTACTTTCTAGAGCCCCTCTCTAAGGAGGGCAAAGCAATTTATCTGACTTATTTTCATGACATCCTTGTGAGATAAGGCAACTACCATTATCTCCATCTTGTAAATGGAGAAACTAAAACACTGGGAGGTAAAATCACTTGAAGAAGGTCAGTAGCAGGCCCAAGAATTTAAACATACACATTAAAGCTTTGAACTCCCATTTTAGTTTAACTACAGAAAACTAAACAAAGAATTTAAAAAATAAGCATCTCATGCTTTTTCTTTCTCCTTTTCAGTTAAAGAATAATTAATGGTCAATCATTTTGTCCTTGTTTGCCTTGGTAAGGAAAACTGTCTAAAATCAGGCTTTTCACAATAAGTAGACTCTTATTGCACTGGAAGGAATTAACTATTTGCAAAGCTGTGACATTCATTTAACAAACACTTACTAAATGCCTAGTCTGTAACATGTTGCATTGTTGAGACTTCAAAGGTGAAAAACATATTCCCTGTCCTTAAAGGTCTTCCTGGAGAGTAAGATTATATAAGCAGATTCTAAATTGCAGTTCAGTGTTATTTAAATTTAAGTAAATTCTTCATTTTATTCCCCCAATTCTTCCTCACTTTTCCCATCTCGGTAAGCGCCGCTGCCATACACTCAATTGCTCAAACCAGTAATCTGGGCATCACTCTTGCCTCATTCTCCCCTCACCTCATCATATCCTCTGGTCTATCTCTAATTCATTCCATTGCCACCACCTTACTCCAGTTCACTATCATCTCCTTCACAGACCTTCTGACTAGTTCTCTGCTTCTTATCTTGTCCTCTACTCACCACCAAGTCATTCTTCACAAAGCAGCCAGAGTGAGCTTATTAAAATACTAACTGAACCGTGTTTCTTCTCTTCCGTAGTTTCACATTGCGCTGGGAATAAAATCCAAAATTCTTATCAAGGTTTTGCATGATCTGGTCCCTCCTTACCTCTCCGACCTCATTTTTTTTTAAATTAATTAATTAATTAATTAATGGCTATGTTGGGTCTTCGTTTCTGTGCGAGGGCTTTCTCTAGTTGTGGCAAGCGAGGGCCACTCTTCATCGCGGTGCGCAGGCCTCTCACTATCGCAGCCTCTCTTGTTGCGGAGCACAGGCTCCAGGTGCGCAGGCTCAGTAATTGTGGCTCACGGGCCCAGTTGCTCCGCGGCATGTGGGATCTTCCCAGACCAGGGCTCGAACCCGTGTCCCCTGCATTGGCAGGCAGAGTCTCAACCACTGCGCCACCAGGGAAGCCCTCCAACCTCATTTTAACTCCTCTTCTCCTCTTGCACTGTGCTCCAGCCACCCGGGGTCTCCTCCTCTCGGTTCCCAGGACTTGCCAAGATCTTTCTCACCTTAGCTCCTCTGCTTAAATCGCTCTGCCCTGGCACTTGCAGTTTTTGGCACCTTCTCATCGTCATCTCAATTTAGATACCACTTCCTTGGAAGCGTCTCTGACCCCCTTTTAAAGCAGCTTCCCCTTCCTAGTATGACATTATGTTGGTTACCTTCATACTATGTTCTCCTGATTTGTAATAAATTATTTGCTTATTGTCTGTCTTCCTTACTGGGCTGTAAGGATAGAGGCAGGGATCAAGTCATTTACCTCATTGAAATATCCCTGGTGCCTAGTACATAATAGGTACTGAATAATTATTTGTCAAGTAAATGAATGAGTGCTATTGGGACAGAGAACAGACTACTTAATCGTAACTGCTATTTTACCAGCACAGAGGCAAAGTGCTAAATAGATATCTGCCAAGTAATAATGCTTTCTAATTTTTTTCAGTTATAAAATTAATGTAACAGTACCACAAAAAACATTGAGAAGTAGAAAACAATCACGTTTCAGTAAAACTCAAGTACCATTGGTATATTTCTATTTCCTTTTTGTATGTATATTTTATATAATTATAGCTGATATGTACATTTAATGTAATTATTTTTCAAATTCTGCTTTTTACCCTTGGTAGTAAATCACAGGCATTACTTTTTGATATTACAGATCCTTCAGAACCATTATTTAATATTGTTACTTAATGTTCCATTGAATGATTGTACAATAATCTAGATAACACTTTGCCTGCTGATGGATATTTAAGTTAATTTCAATTATTTTCCTGCTACTGTGAATAATTATTATGCACAACATTTGCTATATTTTAATTTATTTTTATTTTTGCCCACATTGCCTGGCTTGCAGTTCCCCCACCAGGGATTGAACCCTGGCCACAGCAGTGAAAGCCCAGAATCCTAACCACTAGGCAACCAGGGAACTCCCTGCCATATTTTTAGATTATTCATTTATTTAATTACTAAGAGTGCATGACTAACACAAGGGATAGTATTGGTTTGAAGGAGAATTGTCCAGACTTGTATAGTACATCTGGGTAATCTACCTATTTTGCTTTCTCTTCTAAAATTTCCCAAAATAAAATTTTTTTCTGGATTACCACATACATCTGCTAATCTAGAGCACTAGTTCTGGCCACAGCTTCAGACTTTGGGTAACTGTGTAGATTTAATCACTGATTTCTAGAGTCTAGAATTTTTCTAGAGTCTAGAATTTTTCTAGAGTCTAGAGTTTTCTAGAGTTCTTCTACTAAAATGAAGGACACATTCATTATATCTTTCCTGTCTTATTCCTCATCATCTTTCCTACCTTGCTTTCACGGCCAGCCAGTTTTAACAAAGCAGAAGGTAAAGATGACAGGGAGAATGAGAGAGAGAGAAAGAGAGAAGAAAAAGGGGAGAGAGAGAGAGAGAGAATGGCTAAAAACAGAGTGAGTCTATTTCTTGGGCAGCTTTGTGGTTCTGAGTTACAGGGACAAAGCATATCAGTGCAGAGGCTGAACATGGACATAATGGTGCCTCTCCTACATCACACCCTCCTCGTGCATTCAGTTGCAGCCAGGCATTGTAGGTGGGATGGATTGACCCTTGCCTATTTCCGGAATGGTTCTAATCCCATCTCCCTTGCCATTGTGATTGTTCTGGGATGGTCCAGGTGAAACAAGTCCAGCACTTCAGTTTACTGGTTGAGTGAAGTAAGGGTCTCTCTCTTCACATGGGAATGAAGAAGTCAGAAACCAATGTTGCTGCTATTAGCAGCTAAGAGGGAAACTATTCTGAGGACAGAGTCAACACATAAAGAAAGGCAGAATCCAGAGAAACAGAGAGAGAGAGGTGGAATCCTTAATGGACTGTACTGAAAATCTTGCTCTACTTCTGGACTTTTCAAATACATGAACTGATAGATCACCTTGATTGTTTAATCCAGTTGGAGTCGAGGTTCTTGTTGCTTCTACTAAAATTACTTTAACGATGCAGAAGGACTGGCATGACTGCCGGTTTTACTGCTACCTTGCCAAGGAATGGTACGGTGGTCCTATCCTAAAAGAGGGGTTAAGATGGCTTCTGTCCTAGAAGGAAATGTTCTCTGTAAGATAGGAGGCCTGCCTCAGAGACCTCTGGGACCTGCTCTTCTTCCACTTTAAACTCCCATGCCCTGGACCCCCAATGATAAGTGGCATTGCCTTTTTTTTTTTTTTTTTTTTTTACGGTGCCAGGTGGCATGTGGGATCTTAGTTCCCAAGAACAAGGGATCGAACCCACACGCCCTGCATTGGAAGTGCGGCGTCTTAACCACTGGGCCATCAGGGAAGTCCCAGCATTGCCCTTTCTAAAGATAGGACTTGCAACTTTCAGATACTATATTTGCAAGTACATTTTATCCTATTAGAGATGCTTTGTAGCTACCAAATACCATGGATGTGGCTTGTGATTATTTATAATATCAAATGGCAGAGGCACAGGGGCTGTAATGTTAAGGCAGAACCAATCTTGACAATAGACCTATGCTATTCAGGATATAGGTCCAAAGGCTAGGAAGCTGAAACCACAGAGTGTGCTTGGGGTGCTTATCTTAAGAGGAGAAAGAATCTTTTCTTCTGTGTGTGTGTGTGTGTGTGTGTGTGTGGTATTGATGTGTAGTTTTTCAATAATGAGATATACAATAATGAAAACTTGAAGTTCTCCTGCCCTTCTCCATCTCCCACTCCCATTCTTTCCTTTCCCCAGAACAGGCTCTCACCTTATTTGCTTGGTTGTTTATTACAGAGAAATTCATATGAATAATGTTATAACTGAGTGAGAATATCCATCTACTTTAATTTTTGTCTTAAAGTTCATGTTTAAAAAGAGTTAATACATGTTATTGGATGACTGTCTAATGTGTTATTCCTATTACAGAACAAATCTTCCTTTGGTATTCATTGCAACAACCTGACTCTAGCAAAGAATAACACTGCTGATGATAATGCTTCTGAATGGTTGACTTCCATATCGACAGATCTCCCCTTCTCTGTCTGACAGAATGCTGTTCCAGAAAGATTGTTCTTACATGTTCAATAACATAATTTTCTCTGCTAGTGCAAGATATGGAATTAACACCGAGTTACTGTATATAGAGGGCAAAGGAGAGGACTAGAGAAAAAAAATTTTTTTAACTTAAAAAACAGGGGCTTCCCTGGTGGCGCAGTGGTTGAGAGTCCGCCTGCCAATGCAGGGGACACAGGTTCGTGCCCCGGTCCGGGAAGATCCCACATGCTGCGGAGCGGCTAGCCCGTGAGCCATGGCTGCTGAGCCTGCGCGTCCAGAGCCTGTGCTCCGCAATGGGAGAGGCCACAACAGTGAGAGGCCTGTGTACCACAGGAAAAAAAAAATGATCCTGCAATCCCACTCCCAGGCATATATCTGGAGAAAACGTTAATTCAAAAATTTACATGTACCCCAATGTTCATTGCAGCACTATTTACAGTAGCGAAGACATGGAAGCAACTTAAGTGTCCACGGACAGATGAATGGATAAAGAAGATGTGGTATATATACGGTGGAATATTACTCAGCCATAAAAAAAGAAGGAAAAAAATGCCATTTGCAGCAACGTGGATGGACCTAGAGATTATCATATTAAGTAGAGGGAATGGTTTGAATTCACCAGTTCTCTCTACTTTTCTCCTCTCTTGTCTTCATTTTGTCTTTCCCCACTTACTTGGTTGTTCGGTCTTTGTCTCAGAGATTCAGATGCTGATTTTTAAATAGGGCACAAGGACTCAGCTATATTATTCTCAATTTCACACTGTTCATGCTAGTATTTCTTGAGGGTGTTCAGCAGCTATTTGCTTATATTTTTCCATCTGTTTATTCACGTATTCATTCACCCAATAAACATTTATTGAGTACCTGCTATGTGTCAGCATTATGCTAGGTGCTAGGAATGCCCGGCACTGGGTGACCAAGGCTCAGGGTCCTTGGCAGTAAACTAGAGGAGACAGACAGTGACCAATAAACTAATAAATATATAATTACAGAGTGTAAAGGAAATGAACAGGTGTTGTGCTAGAATACAATGGATGGGAGAGGAGGACTTAGGTGGTAGATGGAGGAGGAGGGAGGTGTATATATTCGGGTTATACTTTGTAGATAGATCTATGATAGAGATTTATGAAATGCATGTGAGAGAGGGGAAGGGGGAATCGGTCATAATTCCTAGGTTTCTGGCTCGAGCAAATGGGATGGATACAGGGACTTAATAATATGAGGAAAAATAGA
Source organism: Mesoplodon mirus (assembly GCF_964341445.2). Taxonomy (NCBI): domain Eukaryota; kingdom Metazoa; phylum Chordata; class Mammalia; order Artiodactyla; family Ziphiidae; genus Mesoplodon; species Mesoplodon mirus. The sequence continues at coordinate 60,002,598 of NC_138982.1, forward strand.
TTTTGTAGGAAAGTCAATGATTCAGTGTTTTTATGTTGAGTGAGATGTGAAACATCCAAATGGAAATGTTATACAGTTTCCATTAGTTCTAGTTTGTGTGTAGGACAGTCACTGTTTGTGACTATCATCCCAGTGTAATTATTAAAACTGTCCCTTTTCATTCTCAAAAATTTTGGTTTATACAATGTGTTACACGGTCATCTTATGTATTGGTAATATTAGGTTTAGTGGATTAGGGAGGCGTGATATTGTAAAAAGAAATATCTATTTGGTGTTCCTCCCCTTTTCTGGCACAGAACTCTTAAAACCCTTGGAATTACGGGCTTCCCTGGTGGCGCAGTGGTTGAGAGTCCGCCTGCCGATGCAGGGGACACAGGTTCGTGCCCCGGTCCGGGAAGATCCCACATACCGTGGAGCGGCTTGGCCCATGAGCCATGGCCGCTGAGCCTGCACGTCCGGAGCCTGTGCTCCGCAGCGGGAGAGGCCACAACAGTGAGAGGCCCGCGTACTGCAAAATAAAATAAAATTAAATTAAAAAAAACCCTTGGAATTCCCTAAGTGGTAACAGTGATAAAAATGTCTTGATATTCTTAACAAACTCCTTTCAGCTACACCTGAGTTTATGTTAATAAGGTGACTTTTGGAAAGCACCTAAAGTTGGGGGGCTGGTTGCTAGGGGAATCAACCAGGTGATTGGGGGTTGAAACTTTCAGTCCCACCCACCCCTCCACATGAAGTTAGAGCCTAGGTCACCTGCAAGGATTCCTTCATTCTTCTAATACTCAAATAACCCTTCACTGAATACTTTAAAATACTTATTTTATTAGTACAAAACCACAGTATTGTAGCTACTATTGTTTGAATTTTCTTAATGATTTTTAAAAATTATTTTTATTTTTATTGTTGGCTGCAGTGAGGCTTCCCTGCTGCGTGTGGGCTTTCTGTAGTTGCGGTGCACGGGCTTGGCATGTGGGGTCTTCCCGGGCCAGGGATCAAACCTGTGTCCCCTGCATTGGCAGGTGGATTCTTAACCACTGTGCCACCAGGAAAGTCCCTAAAAAGGGACCATTGATACTTGCAACAACGTGGATACATCTCAGGCATTACACTGAGTGAGAGAAGTCAGTCACACAAGGTCATATAAATATGATTCCACTTACATGACATTCTAAAAATGAAAAGTATATAGAGAGGGAGATCGTGGTTGCCAGAAATAGGGATGATGGAGGGAAGTAGGGGAGGAAGTATCTGTAAGTGGGTAGCATGAGGAACATCTTCGTGAAATAGTTCAGAATTGCATTGGTGGCTACACAAATCATATTTGATAAAATGACAAAGAACTATACACATATATTGTACCAATGTCATTTTCCTGGTTTCGATATTGTGCTATAGCTGTGTAAGATGGTCTCATTAGGGGAAACTGGGTGAAGGGTGTATGGCACTTCTCTGTACTATGTTTGCAAATTCTTGTGCGTCTATAATTATAACGAGAGTTCAAGGGATTATAGACATTCCACCACTTCTCTGCTCATAAGCTTCTCCTATAACCGTTGTATCTTCCCTGCATATACGACACTAGGCATATATACCTGGGACTTCTTTGCATGACATTTCCTCCCTAGACTCACCTGCTGATACCTGCTGAGCATGTGGCATCCAGTAATGACCTGTAGTTCTCAAAAAGTGTCCCCTCTGCTGGTTCGTGTACTATACAGGTTTCTATCACCTACACCTTCCCGATTCCTGCCGTACTCTCCAAGCAGAAACAGATCTGTTATTTTTCATTTTACCTAGTGCTCCTTCATTCCTCTGTCAGGGAACTTCTAACAGTGTCTGTAAACCCAGTTGCGAGGTTGCTTCTTTCTCACCTCCCTTAGACTTCGAGGCTCTTTGAAGGATAGGCTGGTCTGTCTTCCAGCTTTGTATTTCTGATGCTTGTGAGAGCCTTGCACGTGGCTGGTGTTCAGTACACATTTGTTAAATGAGCAAATAAACTGATGTGAGTGAGGGCCCCTTGAATACAGTAAATGCTCTACCAGTGTTAGATATGATGAAAATCCCTTAAAGCATCCAGCATAATAAGCCATAATGGTTGGAACCAGAAATGCTGATATAGCAAAGTCAATTACCAATTTTTAAAAACTTTAAGTCCTTTACAGACACGTATACACACACAAATATACGTACGTACACACCATACACCGTGCATGGTGGGTAGTCAGCTTTTATGCTTGGATTAACACACTACAAAGATGAAAAGTCTCTTTCCTTTCTTTACATAGACATTCACATTGGGGGCTTGCAGGGTACCATCCACACATCACGCTTCACATCCACTTCTCTCCAGCATGAGATAGCTGACACAGGACGTCGCGTGGTGTTCGACTGTTGATAGAGTTAAATAAATACTCTTTAAAGGGAAAAATACTTTCTTATGTGTAAAAACAACTGAATTTCAGCCACCAAATCATTTGCTCCAGCTCATCACCAGCCATCAGAAAAATGACAGGTCATTCTTCACGTTGCTTGTTACTAGTAGGAGAGTTTTAATGTGCCTGGATTTTCTGACTCAGATGCACTGCTTTTGTGGTAGCTTTTTGCCCTAAAGGGGCTTTCTCTATATTTGAGCTTAACTATGTACTATCAGAGGCCCCAAAGAAGGCTGTGTTAACTACCCTATTTTTCTAAAGAAAATTTATTTCTAGCTAAATCTAAAGTTAAAAACTGATAAGCACTTCTAGTGGCTTTATGAGAAAACAAAGAAAATAAGTTAATATATACCTTAAGTTAAATTTTGAAATGAAGTAAGACAATTAAAAAGGGATGATTTATTTATATTTCTTCTCCACTGTAGTATCTAAAATGGTGAGCCAAACAGAAACCGATAAAGCAATGATTTGCTTTCAACTTTTAATCAAAAGTAGGAATAATTGCACATAACAATTTTTCTGATTTTAGGAAAGAAAGTTTTGGTTGTTTGTTATATTTTCTATTCTCTTTAGTTTTCAAACTACTTATGAATACTAAATCCTACTTTCATAAAACCATTAAAAAAATAAATTTATTTATTTATTTTGAGCTGCGTTGGGTCTTCATTGCTGCACGCGGGCTTTCTCTAGTTGCGGCGAGCGGGAGCTACTCTTCGTTGCGGTGCGCGGGCTTATTGCAGTGACTTCTCTTGTTGCAGAGCACGGGCTCTAGGCATGGAGGCTTCAGTAGTTGTGGCTCACGGGCTCTAGAGCACAGGCTCAGCAGTTTTGGCGCACGGGCTTAGTTGCTCCGCAACATGTGGGATCTTCCCGGACCAGGGCTCGAATCCGGGTTCCCTGCATTGGCAGGCGGATTCTTAACCACTGGGCCACCAGGGAAATCCCAAAACCATTTTTTTTTTCTGTTTTAAATTTATGATCTGTCAAAACCTTAAGGCTGAAAGCTTTTGGCTTAACCATTTTATTTTTTCTCAACAGTAGATGGCAATATCTGTTCACCTGTAGCAAAAACCTCAATCACAGTAATGACTACAGACTTAGATTATTTTCCCTCCCACCCTGCAGAGTGAAATCAGTCTATTTAAAATTGTAAAACTGAAGACAGAAACAGTTTGCATGTCAGTATAATCTTACTTTTAAAATTTTGGTTGAAGGGGTACAAATGTATATGAGTAGATGAAAACTATGCCTTTATTTACTCCAGAGTAGAAAGGCAGGCGGCTCCAAGAAAAGGCTGCTGGATGCAGTGAACAAAGAGAACGGAGAGGTAGACAGTCTGAGGCGAGAATTAGAGAGGTTAAGCTAACAGTTTTTAGCTAGTTCTGTTAAAATTTATGCTCAGATCTTGTTACATACCCATAAAGGTTTTTTGCTTCTTTTTTAAAATTTCAAAGTGTGGTTTGCCTAGAAAATTTTAAACTTCATACATTTTTATTTTTGAGGAATAAAGTAAGCAATAAAGAAATTTAAAAATGCCAGTTTTGTACCCAAGGCCCACACTTACACGTTCCTTCTCCAGGAAGAAAGGGGGTGGGAGATTGAGACCAGGATTTTGGAGAGGTTTCCTTTAGATCTGGCCCTCCTCTGGTCCCCTCAACCAACGCATTTCCTATAAAGTGGATTTCTAACATTTATTTGAAGAAATGGCTCCACAGCTTCAAAAATTTCAAAAATGACAACTGATGGCCTAACAGAATAGCTGTTTTATAGGTTCCACAATTTTACTTCTGTGACAAGCAATAGACAAGCTTGCTTTCTTTTTTGTGTAATATTTGTTTATTCATTTGGCTGCGCCGGGTCTTAGTTGCAGCATGTGGATCTGTCACACGTGGGATCTGCTGCAGTCGGGATATGCCGCACTTTGGATCTTGCTGCATGCAGGATCTAGTTCCCTGACCAGGGATCAAACCCGGGGTTCCCTGCATTGGGAGCTCAGAGTGTTAACCACTGGGCCACCAGAGAAGTCCCTAGACAAGTTTTCTTAAAGACAGAGATAATATGCAGCTGTATCCTCCCTAGAATCTAACATCATCTATGCCTTTGGAAATGCTAATGTTATAGTGCTGTGTGCTGTGATGAGAGAAACACATTGACATACTCTCTAGCTTTTACTTTAGGAATTTCCATAATGAGTGTTATCTGCATCAAAGTCTATCTTTGATAAGTAACATTTGGTACTAATTTGATTGCTTATTGGTTATAACTTTATGGGTTTTTTTTTTTTTTGGCCATGCCATGTGGCATATGGGATCTTAGTTCCTCAGCCAGGGATTGCCCCCTGCAGTGGAAGTGCAGAGTCCTAACCACTGGACCGCCAGGGAATTCCCTATAACTTTTTGTTTTGTAGTTTAAAATAAGTTGGCCTTTTCTCAAAATAGTTCCATTGAGAATTTGCTCTTTGGAAAACTGTGGTTGGGAAGACAGCTGTTTTCAGACAGGACTGTTGGGAAGCATGGCAAGAGTATACCACCACCAAACATCAAGCCATATACAACATACAAAGAAAACAAAAGTTGGTTCATACCTGGTGTCAAATAGCCCTGGCTTCCATGACATCATACTGATCAAGACTTCAAATGTTTTTATGGCCCACATTAATATTAGGCCAATTTTCATTAAAAAAATGACTTCCTTTTTTCCTATGATTGACGATCAGCCTCTCAGAAGCAGTATAGATGATTATAGTACTTTTGGATTCTTTTTTTAAAATGGTTCACTTTAAGTAGCTAGATTTTAAGAATAAATGTTGGACCGGGGCATGAACCCATGTCCCCTGCATCGGCAGGCGGACTCTCAACCACTGTGCCACCAGGGAAGCCCCAAGAATAAATGTTTTAAGGAGGCAAGGAAGCATAAATTATAATCTATTTCTAAGTCAGTCTGTGTTGATGACTGTTAATTTCAGTAGAAAATTCCTTAGGATTCTGGAGATTTACATTGATACTTGAATTCCTATTAGAGAACAGGTCCCATGGTTGTCTGTCTCTCTCATTATTTAAGAAAGTTATGGCATGTGTGGTTAACTGAACAGAGTTCCTGCATAAATAAAGTGACCACATTCCATGAAGTTTTGATGGGTTTATGGTCAAATGAAGGAAATTATCTTGGCTATTTCTTGGTGGATCTTTTCCATAGAGTGCCGCTGTGCTTCTCACTTTATTTCCTGTGAAGTGATGGGTTTCACAGCAGAAGCCTACTTATTTTTAGGATCACAGGACATCTGGCCAGTTTTGTTATTTATGACAAGTCTTCTTTCAGGCAAAAACCTAAATTTCATCATTTCTTTTATCATATTAATATGACTGTAAACTAATGCATTATAGGATCTACTATATTTAGCTGAGGACTGTCTACACTGTGTATGTGTATCTATGTCGTTTTCATCACAGGAAGCAGCTTGAATTACTTTATAACGCAAAGAACTCTCCTCTATCTTATTTCACAAAAGCCTTTTGCTGTTCACTTGGTTTTATGGCCCCTACTATGTACAAAGAAAAGTGTGAACCTAAGAACAGGCCTTAGGATTGTAAGCTCCCCCACGTCAGAATACATTAAAGGTTTGATTTAATATTATGCATTTGTAGGCAGCTTTGAACAAACAAAGCATGATGGTTATGAGTGTGAACTGGGAAAGCCTGTTAATTTTACTTCTTTTCCATTCACTCTTATCTCAAATTCTCCAAGGTGGGACTTTTATCTGCATGTTTCCAAGAAGGTGTTCAATTAATAACAGAAAGAATTAAGGCTGATATGATCGTTTTGTGGCTTAATTTAACTCTTTTAAATAGACAGCTGGGAAGAAAAAGTACCATTTTCATATTTGTTTGTTTGATCCAGGTTTTTCCCCATTGTATTTGCCATGTTACAGATTTAGTAGTTTCCTCTCAGTAATTTATCACAGTAATCTGGTATTTGGTCACTTACCCACATAGCACTCACCAAATTTAACTTTAGGTGAATAATATTTGAAATGTTAATTTGTAATCTGTGTAGGGCTTACTCAAGCCACAGGAACCCTCTCTATTCAGAGCAACTATCTCCTGTTGAGGTGTCCCTATCTGATGCCCTTTACTTATTATCCCTCCCAAGCTTTCTCCTCTGACCTCTAATTGTGCTACCCTTCTCCTGTCAGTCCTGGTTTCTAGGCCCTCTGGGTTCTGCTTTTAACTTTTCCCCAGCTGTTAGAGAGCTGGAAGGAAAAAGAGCTAGTGCAACCGACATGCAGCTGGGTCATTCCATCCTTCAAGACTTAATTAAATGGACTCAGCCCCTAACTCCATATGTGGAGGGAAAGGAGGCATCTCTTAGCCCCATCCCCATTTCCACCATGTCTGAGGATTCTTGGGGCAGTGAGGGGTGCGGGGGAGCTATGTCCCAGACCAAGGTCCTTTGATTTTTGCTTTCCACTTCCGGAAATCTTCTCCACAGTGCATTTATCCTACTCTCTGTATTTTCTGCCTGCTTTTCCATATGTCTTCTTCCTGGATAGCACTCAAATCCTTCTGCTGAAAGTCCTGACAACTCAGGATTGTGCCTGAGATCTTATGAAAGGTTTGGGGCCATGAAGCCATGCAAAACAATTAAATTTCAGATATTTCTGTTCTGAAAAGCCTTTGGCCATGTTGCCTCTGGGCAGTTGCAGTCTTCTGGGCTAGGAGGAGGACCCAGAGTTCCCTTTCTCCCTATTTCAAAGTCTGCTCTTTTTCTTTGACTTATGCGTGCTTCCAAACCCCACAAATTTCTGTCTGTTCTTATGCAGAATGGTTTTGCTCCTTGGTCTTATTCCTGCCTCCTTCAAGCTGTGCCTCAAAGACTCATTCCACAGCCGAAATGACACATCAGGACTCTGTATTTCGTCAAACAGAGACTATTCTCTAAGATGTCTTCTGATACTAGCTATTAAAGTAATATTTGTTGAATGTGCTATGCTAAGTATTAATAGTTATAGGATTAATCCCCTTCTAGAGATATTTGCATGTTCACAAGGGATTAACTTGAGGAATTGGCTAACTTCTCAGACTACTTGTGGGCCCCTTTGGTGAGATGTGTCTGAATAGGAGAACCTTTTTAAACCCCACAAATTGCATCATAGAGGCCACTGATTTCTCCATTTTTCTACCTGTCTTGTATTCTTTTTTCTCTGCAAGCATAGGAAGGAATGTGGAGACATTTAAAGAACAGAGTTCATGATGAAGATAGAGTTTAAGTAGGTGTCTATGCTAACCTATTTATATGCATTATTTTACTTAATAAAAACCCTATGAGGATTCTGTGTGTTGGAAACAGTCCCCTTTGAAGTTACTCACCCAAGGTCACATAGGCAGTGGATTCAATCTAGATGGATCTTACTCCAAAATCCTGTGCCCTTCACCACTAGGCACCATGGAACTTTTCTCCATACACAAGTTCATTACATTTCTTCAAGGTCAGAAGTCCACTGACTTCAATGTGCTATTTTTTTTCCCTAGTCAGTAAATACAGCATTATTTAAACGCACACTACTTCTTTGTATGTGAACAAGAATCAATGTGTTGTGGGATACGTTGGCCGTGTGACGAGTTTAAACCAATGATAAGGGATTGAGATAGTGCAATACTGTCAAAAATTAACCTCCATTTCTTTATAAATATGTATTGTGTATGTATACATATTCAAGATATTTGGAAATTTTTTGTTTGCCAAGTTACAGTAATGTGATAAACTTTATGTTAAAATTAAGTATGAGAAAGCAATTAATATTTTTAAATGAAATATAATTGCCTTTAATATGGTTCTCCTAAAAAAATAGGGATTGTCATAAATACATTTACAAAGGCACTTCATGGTATAAAAAGGTTTATTTCCAAATAATTCATAAAGAAATAATGTTCAATTAAAATTTAGTTTAAATTTTCTCAGTAGGTAATGCATTCATATTGTTCAAAAATCTAAAGTTAAGAAAAGGTATATAGCGAAAATTCTTCTCACCTCTGGTCTTCCCTTGTATTTCCTGCAACCAATACCTTCTTTTCCAAGTAACCATTGTTATATTCTTATACGTTTGAATATATATTCATATTTCTCCCTCTTACACATAAATATTTGCATATTTAAACACTCTCATGTACTTTGCTTTCTTTACTTAATAATATGTCATGAAACTTTTTCCATGTCAGCATGCACATAAAGATTTTGTTCCTTTTCTTTTCAGTTGAATAATATTCAGTTGTATAGATCTACCATACGTTATTTACTCGGTCCCCACTCAAAGGATATTTGGCTGTTTTCAATCTTTTACCCTTTTAAACAGTGTTTTGGCTATTAACTTTGTGTCATTTTGCATGTATGTGAGTATATCTGTAGGAAGTGGCATTGTTGGATCAAAGAATACATGCATTTATAATTTTAATAGATATTATGCAATTGCCCTCCATAGAAATGTAACTAATTTATAATATACAAGCAATGTCGTGATATTCAACTAATGTACAAGAGTTTCTATTTCCCTACAGCCATGCCAAAAGGGTGCTAGCAAACTTTGTTTTTTGCCAATTTGGTAATTTAAAAATGGTATCTTAGTTGTGTATTATTTTATATTTTCTTACTATGAATGAGGCTAAGCTTCTTTTTATATATTTAAGACCAACTTGTATTTCCTCCTCTATGACCTATCTATCACATATTTTGTCCATATTTTCCTATGGAGTTATTATTATCTTTTTTTAATCAATACTATTCAGGAGATTTGTCTATCATACTTATTGCAAACATTTTCCCCAGCCTCACTCCTTGGAGGTAACGACAATTAACAGTTTGCGTTCTGAATGAACATATAGATTAGTTTGATATCACTTGAAAATTTTTCAGAATTGCTTTTTCCTATCTAGGAATAAGGTCTGTCTTAGGTTTTAAAACTTAATTTATTGTTTTTGTTTGTTAGCTTTATTGTTGTGTTTACAGGGGTCGGTCTTGAACATTTCTTGTTATGCTTATTTCTAGATGTTTTATGGATTTTTGCTGTGACTTTTTTTTTTTGGTCCAGAAATATCTTTTCATCTCTCTCAAGTTCAATGTCCGAGTTTTCTGTAATGTGGGTCCATCACTCTTTAACTGTTCTGAACTTTTTGGGGGAAGGACTATCCTGCCCCATATAGCCATTGGTGGCTGAAGAAGAATAAAAGGGAAAGGCCAACATGGCTCTTATTTATCAAGTTGAGGAGTTTCATTCCCTTGTAACAGTCTGTGATTTGGAGGGAAATTTCCAATTCTAACATTATCCTTCCCTAATATGGAAGGACTAATCAATGCCTAAAATTGATTGTAAATGAAGTACAGGCATTCCAGTTTACTCCAGGTGGGTTAAAATATGTTAAGTTAGTGGTTCTCAAGTTTTTTTTTGATTAATATAGACTGTACAACTAGAATAATTTTAATGAAATCAAGATTTTCTCCAATTACCACATTTCTAAGAAATCTACCCCTTATTCAAAGAAATGCAAGCCCTACTTTCACTCTAAATACCAGCTGTTTGGGGCAGCACTGTGCACTGGGACATTCTCCATTCTCAGGACTAGTGAAAACCCATGACATTATGATTTTTAATTGGTCAGATGATCACAGTTAAAGCAATTTCTTATTCCTTGGAAATTCCTATTCATTAAAAACAAATAAAAACAACAACACACTTTTGGATATGGCAAATTCTTATGTTTGTCAATACCTCTTCACCCTAATGTCTCAATTCATACTCTACAACAATATGTTTATATAAGCAGCTATAGGTTTTTAAGGATTATGTCATACTTTTCAGTTTATATTAAACAGTAGTTGCCAAAGAACTTTTATTTGTTATTAAAAAAATCACTTGTGATAGTATGAGTTATAAATAAGTTGTCTTTTATTGCTGCCTTTTCCTTCTTCTTTTAAAATTCTTTGTACTGGGGATTTGCAATCAACCCCAGCTTCCCTCATGGTCTGTTGGGCACGTCCCTTGGCTCACCATATTGAGAATGTGTTTATCTGCAAGTGAATGAATAGGGTGCAAGGATGTGGCTTCTATGCATCAAAACATGGTAGCTAAAACAAAACAAAGCAAAACAAAAAAACCTGGTAGCTGGTTTAGTGATTTATCTGATGAGAAATTTTCTCTGGAGGAACAGTGTTGATGATGTCTTTCTAATTCGGCTACCTCTGCTTCATTGAACACAGCTAAACCATATTTGAAAGCAAATGGAGACAATGTGGTAAACCACAGGCAGAAAGACAGAGCTCTTGAGTATTCCTGACCAAATAAAGGCCTGACAAGGAAGAATATGTGTTGACAGCATTTCTTAGGACATGCTTCAAGGATCACATTAAAACATTTCCACAGGGTACAGGCTTCAATCAGCAGAAGATGTTCTTGTATCCCAAGTACCATAGGGTCGAGTTCTCCAATGACCCCAGCACAGCAGCCAATATAGGGGCTGCTAGAGAAATTAAACAGATTTCATTAAGTGTCAGCAAAAGCTCATGGCCAGCTATTAGACAAAATTTTATGCATTATTGTAGTCAGGTCCCTTCCAAATACATCCAGGCTAATCTAATTGAATTGGATATCGAAGTAAGGATACATTTATTAAAAGGGAAGATTTGTTCTTCTGCCCTAGATGACAATGTTTTAAGAAATTCTTCTACTTTATTCAATTTATAAGATATATAAGTTGTTGGGATAAATTCTCCCAAGGACACTTTTCAGAGAAATGCATATATTTTCTTCCAGAAGTTTTACTGACTTTGGATTCATAATCACCTAATGTTAATTATCTACTGTGTCCAGCATTGAATTCCAACAAACCATAACAGCTATTGTTTTCTGAATTTTATAGTTGAGAAAAGAGGGACTTGGAGAGGTTAAATAATTTACCCAAGATCACATAAACAGTAAGTGGGAATAAATCCATGCGGAATCATGCAAGCTAATTATATTCCCTCCTTACATCCCTTTTATTATGTATTTATAAAAAGCAGTTGGTATTTTATCAGATGTGTATTATGCTCATCTCATTAGTGAAGTCTCATTCTATTTGATGTGAAAAATGTTTATGCTAATCACACTTACTGGGGATTAGTTTATAGAACAATAAAATTCTTTTCCTACCCAGTTAGCTCGCTATATATTTTTCCCATTGTCTTTACCAGTGTGGGAAAGATGGGAACAATCTGAATATGAAGCATTTCCCCCAAAGACAACAAGGTGGGATATTTGGACTGTGGCTATTAGCTTGTAGTATTTCTCAGAGTTCATAGCTTTTATTCTCCCTTCAAAACTTGTGGGGCCCTGGGGAGAAGTATGAGAAGTAGGAACATGTATAATTGCAACGGTAGGTAAGCACTAAAATTTGAGACACTAGCTTATAAACAATTCGGTTTCTCTTAGAGATGCTTTAGGTTTGTTTGATGGTATCTCCCTCTTATTTCAGTCTTGAGAGTTCATTGAACTCAGAACACTGAGAAGAGACTTCCATTCCCCACCTTAAGCCATCCTCTAGTTAACAATCTTGAATAGATAAATAGATTATCTTAAAAATTCCAGAGGAATAATTTCTCTAGTAACATATTCAGTCCAGTGTCAGTAGTTATTTTTTTAATTGAACAGTGTCCAGAACAGTATCTAGCACATGACAGGCACTTGATAAATGCTTGGTGAATGAAAGAATCAAACATAGATCCATCTGCTTCCTCAGAGGAGATGGAATGGCAAGAAGACTCTTTGCAAAAGTGAGATAAATTGAGGCTAAGAGGGAAAATTGGCTTGAAATCAGACTAAAATGGGGAAGAATGCCCTTCATCTGTATTGGCTTCTGGTATTAAGAAAAACAAACAAAACTTTAAAACAAAATTATTTTAACAACAGTGAGAAGAAAATTAATTTTAGTAGTTTTGTGATTCAAATGTAAATCACTATTAAGTTGACCTGGTATGGCATAAGGGACAGTAATGGAAAAAAATATATACTTTATGACTGTATGATAACACCCATATAGTTCTTAGACTTGATGGAAGGAAATACCGTATTGGAATCTCATGTGTCAAGCCTAAGATTTGCATGAACAAAAAAGTCCAAAGCTGCATAACAAAGGTATTGAAAAGTGATCTATGACATAAATTACTAAACAATTCAGAGACTAATCCCTGAGAAGCTCATGTGTGGTAGAGAACAAAGCAGCGCAGTGAAAGATTTGAGAATAGAACTGACATTGAAACTAATTGACTGAAGGAGAGACAGAACTCATAGTCTGAATCTAACCATGTTATTTGACTGTCAAAATTTTAAAAAGTCAACATTCTACAGAGGGTTTTAATAGGATCTGGTGTTTCAAAATATAATACATATTCAGAATGTCCAGAATATCATCCAAAATTACTCAAATACAAAGGAGCAGGAAAATATGACCAATTCCCTAGTGAAAATACAATCAACAGATTCTAACCAAGAGATGACCCAGATGTTGGGATTATTAGACTTTAAAGCAGTGATTATGTATAATCCTCCTCCATGAAGTGAAATTGAATACATTTGAAATGAATGAAAGGTAGAAAATTCGAGGAGAGAAGTAGAAACTATAAACAAAAGTGCCAAACTGAGATTTCAGAGCTGAAAAATACGAATGAAAAAACAAAAATTCACTGGATGGGCTCCATGGCAGAACTGAGATGATGGAGAAAGGAGTCAGTGAATCTGAAGACTGACCAATAGAAATCACCTGATGTAAAAAACTAAGAGAGAAAAGATTTTTAAAAAATGAGATCATCAGTACCTATGGGAAAATATTTTAAGATATAATATGTATGTCATTGCAGTCCCAGAGCGAGAAGGAAGGAGATTGGTGCAGAAAAAATATTTGAGAAATAATGGCTGAAAACTTTCCAATTTAGTGAAACACATAAGGTTACAAAATAAACTCAAAGAAAACCACACCAGACACATTATAATCAAACTGCTGAAAACCAAAGGTAAAGAAAAAAAACCTTGAAAGCAGCCAGAAAAAATAACACATTACACAGAGCCTGGAAGACAGTGGAAAAACATCTTTAAAGTGCTTAAAGAAAAGAGTTTGTTAACCAAGAATTGTACATCTAGTGAAAATATCCTTCAGGAGTGATGGGGAAATAGAGATATTCTCAGAGGAAGAAAACTAAGAAAATTCATTGTCAGCAGACCTTCTCTAAAAGAAATGATAAAGGAAGTTCTTCAAGCTAAAGGGAAATGATTCAAGAGGGAAAATTGAAACACTGGGAATGAAGGAAGACCAAACACATTTGGGTAAATGTAATAGCATATTTTTAATACCTTAAACATATAATAGGGTAAACTCTAAGTGGATCAATGACTTAAATGTAAAAAATTATGCTAGTACAAGGAAAAACATGATGGGTTCCTTTATAAACACTGAATGGGGAAAGCCTTTCTATGATTCAAAATTCAGAGCCCGTAAAAGGAAAGATGTGACAAATTCAACTACTTATATAAACTACATATATAAAACATGACTTTGTAGCACAAACAACATAAGAAGTCAAAAGACAGTGAAAGTATTTCCCGCTCAGAATCCAGAAAAAAGGCTAAATTCTGGAAGAACTTCTAGAAATTGAGAGAAGTCCAACAACTTGTAGAAAAATAGGTAAAGAACAAGAATAGACAGTTCACAGAAAAAGAAATATAAATTTCCCTTCAACTTAAGTTGCTTAACCTCACTCACAAAAAGAAAACCACAGATTAAATCTGTAGTACTGGGATATCTTAAAGGAAGGGGAACAAAATGGCATCATCTCTATATAGAAAAATTTGGCAATAGTTAGCAAAATTTTTTGACCAAGCAAAAGAAGACTACACAAAGATATTCATTGTAGTACTATTTGTAATAGCAAAAGAAATACTGGAAACAACCCATATGGCCATCAGTTAGAGAATGGTTGAATAAAATATGGTTTATACACAAAATGAAGTACTAAGCTGCTGAAAAGGAATGAGGACTATCTCTATATAGTGTTACAATAAAACGGGCTCCATATATACTATTAAGTGCAAAAAACAAGATGGAGAAAAATTTATTTATTACATGTCCTCCTTTTTTTAAAAATTGAAGTATAGCTAATTTACAATGTTGTGTTAATTTCTGCTGTACAGTAAAGTGACTCAGTTATACATGTATATATATATATATATATATATATATTCTTTTTTATATTCATTTCATTATGGTTTATCACAGGATATTGAATATAGTTCCCTGTGTTCTACAGTAGGACCTTGTTGTTTATCCATTCTAAATGTAGTAGTTTGCATCTACTAATCCCAGACCCCCAGTCCACTCCTCCCCCTTGGCATCCACGAGTCTGTTCTCTATGTCTGTGAGTCTGTTTCTGTTTTGTAGCTAGGTTCATTTTTGGCATATTTTAGATTCTACATATAAGTGATATCATTACATGTTACTGTTTAAGGAGAAGATGTGTGTGTGTGTGTGTGTGTGTGTGTTTGTGTGCATTTTTACTTTTCATATATATACATACATATAGATATAGATATATAGATATATAGATATATAGATATATAAAACCCAACAACAATGGAAGCTGTGGTAGGAAGAATTCCAGGATGGCTCTCAATATTTTGTCCTCCTAGTATATATGCCTCCTCTTGAGTGTGGGTGGGATCGGACAATATGATGCTTTCCTGCTGGCCTGGAAGAAAGAAAACAGCTGTGTCATGAAAAACATGTGGAGGAAGCCTGCTTGCTAGGACCTGTGGGAGGCCTCTAGGAGCTGAAAGCGACCAGCAAGAAAACAAGGACCTCAGTCCTATAACCATAAGGAATTGAATGAGCTTGGAAGATGACCCTGAGCTCTAATGAGACTGCAGTCCTGGCTGACACCTTGATTTCAACTTTGTGAGGCCTGAACAGAAAACTCTGTTACACCCTGCTCAGCCTTCTGGCCCACAGAAACTATGAGACAATACATATGCTTGGTTTTATGTTACTAAGTTTGTGGCAATTTGTTCAGCAACAATAGAAAACAAGTACAGAATCATAAACCAAAAACTTCAGATAACTTGATAGTACAACTAGATGGGTGGGGGAATTAAACTTTTATATCTATATTTATCTTTATATTTTATGTTTTATATCTTTTAAAATTCAAGTTTTGAATTTTAAATCTTATAAATATATTTATCTAAGATAAAATTAAATAAAAAAGAAAACAAACAGAAAAACAACAACTGAGCACTGAAGAGTTTCAGAGCACAGTTCAGAGCTGTTGGTATACACAGTTCTGCTTCCTCCTCTTAAGTCCTCTTAACACTGCAGAATCTATTACACAGAATGATACAGCTCATATTCTGCTCACCTTTGTGTGCCAGAAAACAATTCATCAGGAAGAACAGGATGTGCCAATAACCAGAGAAAGGGTGAGTGTGGAGGTAAGATCTTAGCATCTTTGAGGAACATGCAGAAGAGGACACTGAAGGATTGAGATTATGCCATTGAGAAAATTTCTCCCTCCATCCTTTGAAATGACCCTCCCCTGCCTACTCCAGAACAGGTCAATCTCAGAGAACCATGATCTTATACTTTCAGAAATACCTTCTGTCTCTTCTCATCAAAGACAATACATTTGAAATAGTTTGACAATATTTATTTAGCCAATACCAGTTATGGATATGGGCAATGGAGGAGAAGTCAATGGAGAAAGAGAAACAGATTAAAAAAAGGTCCCAGGGCTTCCTTGGTGGCGCAGTGGTTGGGAGTCCGCCTGCTGATGAAGGGGACATGTGTTCGTGCCCCAGTCAGGGAAGATCCCACATGCCGCGGAGTGGCTGGGCCCGTGAGCCATGGCTGCTGAACCTGTGCGTCCAGAGCCTGTGCTCCGCAACGGGAGAGGCCACAACAGTGAGAGGCCCGCGTACAGCAAAAAAAAAAAAAAAATGTCCCAAAGTAAAATAAGGCATAGCAAGAAAACCATACCAGCGAGAATGGTACCTCTGTCAGAGATAGATAAAGGCAGAACAGGTAAAGATATAAACAAATCTGAAGACTGAGAGGATGCTATAGGTCAAGATCCTTGATGACAAGTACAGAAATGTGATTCAAACTGGCTTAAATAAAAAAGAGAATTTATTGGCTCATATAATTGAAACATCCTGTGGTATGATGACTTTAAGATAGGTGGATTGAGGAACTCTAGGTTGCCATCAGGACCAGATCTTCTTTCCTCTGGCTTTTTCTTTGGTAGGCTCTTCCCTTCTGGGGAAAGATGGGGGTTTACAGTACTGGGCTTATTTCTTTACAGATTAGCAATTCCCAAAGCAGAAGAAAGTTATTTCCCCTAAATAAATATGACAAAGGTTTCATTGGTCTGGCTTGGTTCCCATGCCCATCCTTGATTTGTTTACTGTGTCCTGGGCAGCCAGGCCTGAGTCACATTGCCAGCTTTGGAGGAGATGAGAGCCAGCCACTGAAGCTGCAAGGACTGGGGATGGGAGAGGGGCTGTTCCTTCAAGGAAGATTTGGGTGTACTGGATCTTGGGGGCAGGTAAAAGCAATGGATACCCACTGTAAGGGGAAGTTTGGGGACTACAAACTGGATCAACATGAAAAGAAAAGGGTTAACAATTCATCCTCAGGGCGCAAGGAGAAATTAGGAGGAAAGGACATTAGGAAGTAAATGGAGAGGAAAACATTTGGCATCAATGCAGTGGGAGTCTGTAGAGATTAGTAAAATAATCATTGAGCAGCACTGAGGGCCCATTTAAAGTCAGATAGTGTGGATTTGTCATTAAGTCATTAAACCCGGTTTCAGTAGACTCATAGCAGAAGGGAAGAAAGGACATTTTACTGTAGCTTTCCCAGGGTTGGGGATTGGCCTAAGGGTGGGGAGAAGTCAGGTGCTAGCAAAGTCATGGTTAAGATGGGGTCCAGGCTGAGGTGTGAGGAAAGGGAAACTAGATGGCGGCTGGTGGACTAAGAATAGGGGAGGCTCAAAGGACTGAAGGTCATAGGCAGATAAAAAGCAGTCTTAGCAGGAGCAGTGGAGTGTAGATGATGAAGGACAAGTTTCTTAGAGGTGCAAGATATGTGGGTAGAGTTGAGACAGAAGGTGTAGACAGAGTCACAGCTAGCTATCAGGGTACCTTTGCAGGGAGGGTTCTCTGGAGAGCAGGTGCTGAAATGGAGTGAGGAGTACAAAAGGCTTATTTAGGAGTTAACACCAGTGAATGGAGAAAGAGAAGAGAAGGAATGGCCAGAGAGAGCCATCAGATCATGACACAGACCTGACGAACCCTTTGTCTTCCTGACCCGGAGCTCCAGGACAAGGAGTGCCCATTAGAGAAGCCCTGTGTTGAATGGGAATGGCTGGGCCATTGAACGACCATCTTACTTAGTCATTGACTTTGGGACAAGTGGAAAAGAGCATGAACTCCCCTAGAAAGCTGAGGCAGACTCTGAAAGATCTGACAGCTGGAGGATTGGCTCAGGGATCCTCTTTGCTAGGGATTGGCTCAGGAATCTGGGTTTAAACCAGTTACTTTGTGTGTTCCCCTGTTATTGGTCCAGGGTGGGAATATGATCTAAATTTATCCAATCAGATATGATTGGAGGAGAGTTCTCACCCTCACTGGCCCTGGGACAACAGCAAGACTATGGTGGCAGTTGCTCCTGGCAGCCTCCCTAAACTCTTGAGGGAAACCTTTGGATTGGGCTTACAGAGTGAGAAGATAGAAAGAACCTTGGTCCTTGGACCCCTGATGGCATTGTTGAACTGCTCAATCATGCAGCCCCAGTCTCGTCCACCCTTAAAAATTCCTATTATATACGTATCCCAATCAATTAAGCCAGCCTGAGTTGGGAGCTTAGATTCCTGCAGCCAAAGTATCCTGACACTAGGATATTAGAGGAGTTATCAGAGCAACTAAGCTGGCAGGAGCCCCAGAGTGATGGCAAAGGAAAAGGTGAAGGCATTGCTTCCAGTTAACATCATGGAGTAGGGTTGTAACTGAAAGTAGGGTCTGGCTGCTTGCTGCTCAGAAGCCAATAAAGAGGCCAGGTTGGTGGAAAGGAAAGTTTGCTTTATTCTGGATGCTGCAATGGGGAAGGGGGAAGGGGGAGGGCGGACTTCTGTCTAAAGGCCGACTCCGCCCCCCACCCCCCCACTGACGATCAGGGGGCAAGAGCTTTTATAGGCGGACAGAGGGGGCTACGTGCAGAAACAGCACAGTCAGCTCTGACAGTCATCTTGAAATTAGTCATCAGTGGTCTGACCAGCATCATCTTGATTGTTTTAAGTGGAGTTAGTCTGCAATTCCAGGGTCGGTTTGTTCCCATTTTCTTGAGGCCAGTTCTCAGAATTGTGGCAGCTTGTGTCATGGCTATGGTCTGGTCACCATGTTGTTGACTTCTTCCACCTGCTGGGGGTTTCAGTATCTATAAGACGGCTCAAAGGCCATGGCTCAGAATATTATCTATAGCCCTTGAGAAGGAACTAAAAGTCCTTGACTTTGCTTACTGACTAAACTATTATTGTTTTGTCCTGTTTGACTGCTTTTCTTTGCTTCTTCATTTTCTCACTTCTCTGATTAAACTTATTCTTTGGCTAAAGTTTTTCCACAGAAAAAGGCAGACTGAGGACATGGTGGGGAAGGATCATAAGGTCCTGCTCCGTTTCAGGGTGGCAAACTTTCCTTGAAGTAGTAGACCATGGTGACCTGGGCCAGGGGTACTGTAAAGAGAGGACAAGAAATTTTAAAAGAGGCGTGCTGCTGGGGGCTGAGAAACAATATACAGTGTTATTAAAAGCATAGGCTCGGGCTTCCCTGGTGGCGCAGTGGTTGAGAGTCCGCCTGCCGATGCAGGGGACACGGGTTCGTGCCCCGGTCCGGGAAGATCCCACATGCCGCAGAGTGGCTGAGCCTGTGAGCCATGGCCGCTGAGCCTGCGCGTCTGGAGCCTGTGCTCCGCAACAGGAGAGGCCACAACAGTGAGAGGCCCGCATACCACAAAAAAAAAAAAAAACATGGGCTCTGGGCTCACAATGCTGAAGTTCAAACTCTGGCTCTACCATTTGATAGTTATATCACTTTTGATAACTGAATCTCTCTGGACCACAGTTTCTTCATCTGCAAAATGGTGGTTATAAGGACTGAATCAGATAGTATTTATCAGGTACTTAGTACATAGTAAAACTCAATAATTATTATTGTTTTTTTAAAATAAATTTATTTATTTTATTTATTTATTTTTGGCTCTGTTGGGTCTTCATTGCTGCACGTGAGCTTTCTCCAGTTGTGGCGAGTGGGGGTTACTCTTCCTTGCGGCCCATGGGCTTCTCATTGCGGTGGCTTCTCTTGTTGCGGAGCACGGGCTCTAGGTGCATGGGTTTCAGTAGTTGTGGCACATGGGCTCAGTAGTTGTGGCGCACGGACTTAGTTGCTCCGCGGCATGTGGGATCTTCCCGGACCAGCGCTTGTACCCGTATCCCCTGCATTGGCAGGAGGATTCTTAACCACTGCACCACCAGGGAAACCCCCTAACTCAATAACTATTACTTTAAAAGATTATATCAGATGAATGGAGCCTGTTTCTCAACTAAAATCACTCTGTTGATGCCAAACTGTAACCTATCTGTTTTGTATCCAGGAAAAAGGCTAAGGGATTGGGATAAAAGAGCTGAAAATGCTGTTCCCGTGGAGGTGAGAACAGGGAGAGAGAATGAATATATGGGGTTTGATTTTGTCTCTCCTGTCTATGGATTGTCAAGAAACAGCTCAGAGCCTCTGGAGAGGCAGGAGGAGTGGACCACTGCCTTTGAATATGGGAGAGGGTGGTGCATGGGTGTGAGAGCATGAGAAGGGCTCCTGCAGTGTGGGGCAGAGAGGTAACACTTCAGGAAGTGGGCTGGAGGGTCATGCAAATGGGAGGCAGAGGCTGGGGTGATAAACGGGGAGCCTGAGTGTTTGAAGACTTTATAGATTGACCACATCCAGAGTTTCAAAGGGATCACAATGACAGCTGGGGCTCTGGCTCAGGCACTGGTAGAGAACACCACCCTCATGTTACTGACCAAGAATAGCCAACAGAAGGGGATCCCATCGCTCATATAAAGGGAGTGTATTTTGTTTTTCTAACTTTGCTCAGGCTGTGCTAGTCTACATGGCGGAAATATTCAGTGTCTGAAGTAAGCATCCACCTTGGGGGTCTGCAGGGTCTTGAGGCAGCTACCAGGGAAGGACAGCTCACTCTGCTTTCTCCTCTTGGGACCTATGGTTAACGCGCTGCCAGGTCACTAGCAGTTTGTAAGCATGTTTGTGTCCACTGTGGTGAGTTCCCCAGGGAGATACAGGAATTCCAGAGACGGTGGGGCTGCCAAGCTGTGTGGACACACACATAAGTGGTGTGTGTCCAGAGGTCACTCCGCTGCTCTGCTGGGGGTCAGAGAAGTAGGGAGAGGAGTCGGGTGGACATGGAGTGCTGGCATGAGAGTGTTTGCCAAGATCAAAATGTTCCCCATCTCTGCGAGCAGATGAGATCTTGGAACCTGGAATCACACAGCCTTAGCTCCAGCAGGGCTTCTGGCAACAGCCCTAGTGTCTTCAGCTACAGACACCACCTCTGTGAATGCCAAGAAAAGCAAACATAGGCCCCAGATCTCCTGTTGCACCAACTGGAAAGCAGCCCGCAGTGGAGGAGCTGAGCTGTGAGGACCGTCGTCTTCCCATAGTGCTTGATTTTCCACCATCCTTCCCCCATCTGAATCAAACAAACAAACAACATACTCATAATAAAATTTGCAGGTGAGGCTGGTTTATATTCTGAGATTCTCTTTTGATCAAATTCCCTTTAGGACACCAGGATAAAATGGTGAATAAAGCAGGATATGCATTATGTCCCAGACGTTTGAGACTCAATAGGAGGGGAGGAATCCTGGAAAAGCAGAGATTTCATTTCACCCCTGGGAGCTGGTTCTTTTTTAGTGGCCCAGGATGGTGTCACTCAAATACCCTCCAGACAGCCCTTGGAAAACGCATTCCAAGTTTCTCTTCTTAGGGATAGTGGTGGTCGGCATGGCTCTGTACAGTGTAAAGAGCAAGAAAACAAAGTGGCATCTTAAAGCCCTGGCGGTCCAAGGTTGGCAAATAAGATCAGAAGTCCATTTGAGGAAAAAGCTTTTCTCAGCTTTGGGTGAAGAAAAGTAGAATTAATAATATCCAGAGTGACACTAGCTACTGAGGAGGGGGGAAGTAGCCATAGTTTACCAAAGAAAACTGTGAGTCACCGGGGGCACACAGGTGAGTGGGGAATTTGAGATCTGGGGAGTCTGAATTTCTAGGAAATGAACTGGGGGCGGTTGGTGACTCAAGTCTTCAGACATTCTGAAGACTTTAGCTTTCTGATTCAACAAAGTTTCGTCAGTTGCCAGGTTTCAAGATTGTGATCAATCAACACATGAGTGTTGGTCATTTTTAATGTGTGAGGCATTGGGTTTCCCCTGGATTATTCCTGAGAGTTGTTCCTCCTCCGTGAAGTGCTTCTGTGAGCGCTGGATACCCTTCTGTCTTATCTCTCCTCTCTTCTCATGTGTCTTCCAGACCCCATCATACTGTCCAAAATACTTCCATTTCATAATTAGGCAGATTTTTAAGCATATAAAAATATAAAGAGAATGTTCCAAAGACCACCATAACCATCTCTCAGCTTCAATAATTATCAATGTTTTGTGAATCAACAATTATTAACATTTTGTGAATCTTCCTTTTTCTTCCTTATTTCAAAGCAAATCCCAGACATTATATCCTTTTCACCCTTTAACATAATTTCTACATTGTCACTTCTGTTCAAAAACCATGCTTCTCTGTTTGTTTGAAAAATTTATTGTGAAATATATATACAAAGGCATGTTTAAAATACATAAGAATGCTTAAAATAAAACAACCAAAAAAAATAAAACAAGCATTCGTGTACCTTCCTCCCATCTTAAGAAAAAAACATTGATCCTTTTTCAAAAAACAAAGAATGGAATTTGACTTGAAGCTCCTATCATGATGGTAAACTAACACAGATTCTTGGCTCCCTCCCATAAAGTCACCTGGCAGAAACTTTAGAAGTGAGGACCTCATTGCGGCTGCCATCACTTCCAGAAACATTGGACTCTCAATTCTGCCACATCCATCCTGAACAGTCGGACTGCCCTTGGCTCTGTGCATCATCCCCTCAATGGGTAAAAATCCTGGGTCAGGGCATTTGATTGGCCAAGCCTAGGTCACATGACTGTGCCCTGCCTGGGAGAGGAAATCTGCTCCTTTGCTGATTACTCTGATGGGGGTGGGGGTAGGGGGGCTCCCTCCACTGATTTTATATTTTCCCCAAATTGGAAGGGGATTTAGATACTGAGCACAAAAATGGTAAAAGTTCACCATTTTTGTATATATCAAGTATCTACCTCTACAGCAAGCCAGTCTTCTGAGCTCCAGCTGGTATGTCCAACATCCTACTTCTCACCTCCACTAGGCTGTTCCTCAGGTGCTTCAGAGTCGACGTATTCAACTCTGAGCCTATCATCTTTCATCAATCCTCTCTCTTCGCCTCTATTCCTTTACTTAGTGAACGGCATTGCCATCCCCCAGGAGCCCAAATCAGAAACCTGGAGGCCATCCTGGAATTTCCTGATATCTTCCATATTTAATTGTAACATCTTTTGAATGCACCTCTAATCCACTTCCTTTGTCTCTGTGTTCCCTGCCTGATTCAGGCGCTCATCATCCTTCACCTACATTGGCCTTGTCTTAGTCTGGGTTTCCCCAGAAGCAGATACCAAAATAAAGATTTGAGTACAAGTAATTTATCTGAGAGGTGAAGTACACAGGATAGGGGAACGGGATGTGAAACAAGGAAGAGAAAGCAGCCAGAAGGTCTGTTATCAAGCCAGCTCCCACTGCGGGTAACTGGGGCTTAATCCCACTGGGGCGTTAACACATGCACCAGATTCAGGTGCCAGCCCTCCTCAACCCTCGGTTGAGGGTGTGACAGGAGCACGAAGCCTGCTATGGCTTCATGGCCTTGAAGCCTGCCATGGGCAACAGAGTGAGCTCCAGCAGCAAGAGAAAGCTCTCAGGTGTGGAAATGCAAGTGCTGGCAGTTGGAGGACGGATGGTGTGCAGCGAAGTCGCAAGGGTGAGGCGCTGGTGGCATGTGATACAGGCCTCTAACTATCTTCCTGGCGTATATTGTGCCCCTCCCACTAACCTAATTATCTGTTTTTCAACCAGAGTGATAATTCAAAATTGCAATCTGATCACGGCATGGCTCCGCTGGAAATCCTTTTAAGGTTTTCCATAGCTTTCTATATAAGATCTAATACTTTAGCAAGGCGTGCAAGCCTTTTCCTTCGTTTGTCTCTTGCCTATTTCTTCAGCCTGATCTCTTACTACTTCCTCTTTCTTTCCTCTCACAGATACTATGTCCCATTCTTACAGAACCACTCGCACTTCACAGAATGTGCCACATTCTTTCATGGTTCTGCCTCTCTGCAAATGCTGGCTCCCTCATCGGAATGCTTCTCCCAGGTCCTCTTCTGGCTCCTTCCAGACTACGGAGTAGCTGAGTACATGGGGCTCTGGGTAGACCAGAGCTTGAATCAGAGCAGAGAGAGAGAGGGGCAGAGGTGGCTATATACCTACATATCTATGTATGTGTTCTTTGTAAGACTTCATCCTGAAAATGCATCCTCCTACTAATAACATAAAAATAGAAATGGACAGAATTAGACTATCAAAATACAGGGCCATCAGATATTTGAATCATACAAATAGCTCTATTAGTTCAAATTCCTCACTGCTCACCAAGCAACCTTCTGGTTATAATATGATTTAAATATTACCTGCCTGCAGGGAAAGTACAGGCCATGCCAAAATGAGCATTCTTTTGTGTGTCATGGTCATATTTCTTATTTAAATGAACAAATTGCATTATGATTTACATATCAGTCCCCTGTGTGTTTGATTGTCATGAAGTAGTCTCCCTGAGTCTGATAACTCTGGTGCACTGTGGAGGTCAAATTTTTGAACCTGTAAAACCAAGGACCATACATACCTTTGAGTACTGTGATGTCACCAAGGTAATGCCCACCTATAGGTAACCAGCCAGCTGGTTTTCTTACGGCAACACCTTCTATTATCCTTCTTTTAAAGGTACAGTGATTCTGACCCACCTAACTGTTGTTGATCACTTTTTTGATCCCCCTCCCCCCAAAGAAAATTAAATGGATAATTGTTTTAGGTTAGTAATATGTGCTTCTCTTCACTTACTCTGTGCAAACTGAAGAATGTCTAAATAAGATCCACGGTTTAAGTTCACAATTATGTTATTGGCCTTAAATATCTATCCTGAGAAGTTTGTGCTCTTAAGCATATAAAATAAGTCCTTAGGAGGCAGTTCTAGACAGATTATTACTTCTCTTGATTAGATGTGGAACAGAAAACATATTGATGTGAACGCTTGATTTGCAACAATGAATTTGATGTTCTATATCTTTGTTTACCAAACAAGAGGTTGATCCAGAACTTGATCTGTGGCGTGTAGCCACCTTTCTGAAGAGATGACATTGAGCAGATAAAACACTCCCACTCATGTTCCTCTTTGCTCTTTCCTTTTCCTCAGGCCGGATGCAGGTAATGATAATGTCCTAAAGAATGACAGAGCCACAGGATGGAAGAAGCTTGGGTCCCTGAATTACCATGTGTAGGAGAGCCAAGGCACTAACCTGAATTCCCTACCAGGACTGTTTTAGATGCAAGAATAAATATTCTATTGTTGGAGCCATTACATGCTTTGGTCTATTTGTCATGTCAACTAGTCTACCCTAACTGATATATTATGAGAAATAAAATGTGTGAAGTTAGTGAAATCAAGGGGACATGTGATGTTATGAGGACGCTGTGTTGAAATAGAAAACAAGGAGAAGGGAACTTCAAAATATTTACAAAAGCAAGAGTTTGACCAAAGAGAGTTAAGGTTTTGGTAAATGCAAACTATATATGCATCATTCCTGGTTCAGTGCTGGTAATTTGTACCCATCTCTATTATAATAAGAACAACCACATAAGAATGAAGTAAAAATACATTAGAGGTCTATCATGCCCTGTTCTAGCCAGCTTTATCTAGAGAAAAAATCTAGGGTGGAGCTGGGTAGTGGTGGTTTTGCTGAGACAAAAATGGAGTGAAACAGGAAAGAAATTGAAGGATGTATAAAAGGGTCAAATTGACCCTGCATGTTTGCAATATTCTTAGGAGGCTTTGCTTAGGATCTTAGGAGGATTTGCTTAGCAGCAGACTTTGGTCGAAGTCAGTGAAGATATTAAGCCATGACCACCTGGTCATCATGATGGACACTGCAGTCAGGGATGGGCCTTGGGCTAGAAAATGGTGGCTCTCTTGGTGATCTGTGTAAACTGGCTCAGGATTGTGGCATTTGAGGCAAATACTGCTTGGATAGCCATCTGTTCTTCCAGGACGATTGGGCCCACTGAGGGGTAGTAGAAGTGGAACAGTGAGGCAACAGTATGTTATACTATAAAAAATTTAACCATTTATTTACATTATTTATTGGGGCGGGATACTGCCTTTTATTTTTTTTTTATGGTAAATATAACTATTTTGCCTTTTTAAAAATTGAAGTATATATTGGTAATTCTCTGGTGGTCCAGTGGTTAGGACTCGGCACTTTCACTGACAAGGGCCTGGGTTCAATCCTTGGTCAGTGAACTAAGTTCCCGCAAGCCACGCGGTGTGGCCCATCCCCCCACCAAAAAAAAAAAATATATATATAAATTGAAGTATAGTTGATTTACAATGTTGTGTTAGTTTCAGGTGTATAGCAAAGTGACTCAGAGATATATAAGATTTATGTAAGTTTGTTTTCTATGTTTGTGAGTCTATCTCTGTTTTGTAAATAAATTCATTTGTATCTTTTTTTTAGATTCCATGTATAAGTGATATCATATGATATTTGTCTTTCTGTGTCTGACTTACTTCACTTAGTACGATAATCTCTAGGTCCATTCATGTTGTTGCAAATGACATCATTTCATTCTTTTTTATTTAGCCACTTTTTCTTTCGGCCATGCCATGGGATCTTAGTTCCGTGACCAGGGATTGAACCTGGGCCCACGCCAGTGAAAGTGCTGAGTCCTAACCACTGGACAGTCAAGGAATTCCCTAGACACTTTCTTATTTAAGGACATTTACATTTTCGCTCTTTTGCTAGTACAAACAATGCTTCAGTGAACAACCCTGAACCTTAATATATTTCTCTGCATGGGACATGAGTGTTTCTGAAGGTAAATTCCTAGAAGTGAAATGTGCTTTGCTTTTTTTAAATCATGTAACTTTTTGCTATTATTTTTCTTAACGTCTCAATATTTTATTAGTTAAAAAAAACAATAAAATTATATAACAGGATCCTTTGGCAGGAAGTAACAAAAAAACCCAGCTCTCATTTATTAAGAAAAAAAAAGAGAGAATGTTATTTTACATAAAATCTCCCAGTATGGTGGCTTCAGGATTGACTTATTCAGTGGCTCAACAGTGTCTCAGACTGAGGCTCTCTCCATTTTTCCACTCTGCCGGTCTCAGCATGTTGGCTGGCTTAGGGCTGTCTTACCTCCTGGTAGCAAGGTGGTTATAGGAGGGAGTAAATGGTCTCTCCCTTGTGCCTCTTTGTAAAAGTGAGGAAACTCTTGCCAGTTGCTTCCCAGCAGACTTCCCCTCAAATCACACAAGCACATGCCTGGATCAATCATTGTGAGGGGAACGGGACCATCATCATGGTTTTAGACCAATCAGGATTCACCTTCTGGGGCTGAGGCAGGACCAACCTCCCCCAGTGCAGATGGCTTGGGAAGGAAAGCACGTACCTGTAAGCAACCCAGGGTCTATAAGAAAAGAGAAAATGGAAAAATGGTCATTGGCTAGACATCTCACAATGTCTATTACAGACCTTGTTCATTATGTCTACTTTCAGAATAATCTGTTATTAACATATATAAAAATTGGATTTCTTATCCATTTTGAGTAATATTTCTATCAATATGTAATGGTTTTATTGAACTGCTGACAACCACATTTACCTCCAGAGGTACTTCTGGTTTAAGGGATTAATACAACTAATGTAGATTTAAAAGATATTTTTAAAAACATTTCTTGTTCTTTTGAAACCAGGTCACTAAATCTCTGTTATAATGGTGACAGTTGAAAGAAAGACCAAATCTGTGTACTAGAAATGTTGTTTAAAGTTTGTAAATCTTTATGTTGATTCAGAATGGAAATATTTCTGCTTATATGCTGACTCATATTGGCCAACTCATATTTTAAAATACTAATTTGGCTTTGAAGATTTATTCATACAGTTTTGGTGTAGACAAGTGCTACACATTAATTAAACTTGACTTATAGACAGCTTATTGGCTTCTTGTAGGTTCAAAAATTTAAATGTTATTTTTCATTATGGCTGCAAGTTCTAATCTCTACTCATCTCAAACCATGGCTAATTTAACCCTTTGTTTTGGTGTTTTGAAGGCATTAATTATCTCAGAGGAAGAGGAAAGGAAACACTGTAGAACTGAAAGTGTAATAGAGACAACTGAGGTAGGATGTGGTTTGGAAAATTTCAAAACCAGAGTGCTTTGCATATTAAAGTAAATATATTTTTAAATGCTCACGTAAATAAAAATGGGCCTGAAGATGTAAAAACTCAGTGTCTCCAGTCCAGTGGTCTGTTCTAAATGTTAGATCCATATTTCCTGCTCCTTAATGCTCCTTTTCCTTGGCTTGCCAGGAAATATAGTTGTTTATTATTATTATTATTATTATTATTATTACTTCTAAACTTCTCAGCCCCCCTCCCATCTCCAACCTGGTCTTGCATGTATAGTCACCAGCTTGCTTAGTGCTAACATCATACCCAGCCACTCAAGCATGAATTAGAGTGTTATTTCAGAGTCTTTCCTGCCCCTCACCAAAATAAGCCAATTGTTCTCTCATGTCTTGTGCCTTACACCTTCTAAATATCACTCACATAATTTGCTCTCTGTAAGAGACATTTGCTACTTTGGCCTGCTTCATTTACTCCCAGTTTTCCTTTTTTTTTTGCTGTACACGGGCCTCTCACTGTTGTGGCCTCTCCCTTTGCAGAGCACAGGCTCTGGACGCACAGGCTCAGTGGCCATGGCTCACGGGCCCAGCTGCTCCGTGGCATGTGGGACCTTCCCGGACTGAGGCACGAACCCGTGTCCCCTGCATCAATAGGCAGACTCTCAACCACTGCACCACCAGGGAAGCCCCCAGTTTTCCTTTTGAGAAGCTTCTTTCCCACTCTTAGTTCAAGTGGTGCAGGTAGGGCTCCAGAGGTGGACATGGAACCCAGCCTTGTCCAATCAGCATGTCTTATTTTCCTGTCCACAGTGATAGGTCAGAGTGATGGACACATGTCCCAAGTTCTTCCAATGAGATGCATATTCATAACTTCATTGGAACTTCTGGGGCTGCTCATAGGATGCGACATAAGCCTGGAGCTGCTTATTGACCTGCAGAGTCAAAGGGAAGAAAAAAAGAGATATTGAGTCTTGGTGACATCATCTGGGCTACTGGAGCCAGCCATACCTGAGACCTTACCTTTGCACTTTTTGGTTCAAGTTGCCTTTCTGTCAGTGGCAACTGAAAATGTTCTGATAAATAACCACTTTTCCATGCCCACTTAACCCTTAGTCCCTCTCTTGAAACAGTCTTTGCTTTTGTCTACTCTAACAATTTCATTTTTTCTTTGAAACTCAGTGTAAATGTTACTTCCTCAGAGAAGCCCTGCACAACATCTCCCCTAACAAGAGGGTAGATAGTCCTGTGTTCTGCAAAACTTTATTATGTACAAACCACACTATAGTGTAATTGTCAACATACTTGTTAAGTCTATGGCAGACACTACTTATCACCAACCAACCCCCATTCTCTCTTTTTCCTTACAACAGAATCCCTGTTTTGTTTGGAATGGCAATATGCCTAGCTTAAATACTTGCCTTTCCAGACCACTTTGCAGGTAGGGGTGGCCTTGCTGAACAATTCTGGCCAGGAGACATAAGCAAATGTCAACCTGAGATTTCCGGGAGAGGCTTTTTTCTCTTGATTTAAGCAGCTTTATTTCCCTCCTCTTCATTCTTCTTCCTTCGTCCTGGCAGGAGGCATGAGGCTGGAGGTAAAGCTGCTACCTGGCAGCCTTGAATGACCAGCCCTATGTTAGTGATGGTAGGGATATTTGGAGCTAGAGCCTGGATGACTCTGAATTGTCCATCTCGGGATCTAAATTTGGAGGAATACAACCCTCTTTAGTTTAGGCACTGTGAATAGATTTTTTATTTGGATGTAGCTAAATGCCATCCTGATAGATTTGCATCCTGAAAGATAGAGCCTAGGCCCTTACTTCTGAACCCTGAATATACCTAGTGCTTAGTACATAGTAAAGGTTCACTCTAATGCTTAAAAATGGGATTCAAGTCTCAGGTCCATTTCAATCCTGAGATTTTATGGTTTTATTCTGTAAACCACTTATGGTGTCTGCTCTCACTCCAGCATTTACCTTTCTCCCCAGCCATTCTATTGCATATTATTTTAAAGAGAACCCCCAAACCGAGAAGCAGAGGTTGGTCTCCACTTCTCTGTAATATGGGTTACTGCTGAAATTACCTTCCTTGCTTAATGTTGCTTCTAACATTTTCCCCCCCACATTTTTCTTGTTTCCATTTCATATACAGGACCTGCAAAGACTTTTCAACATGAGATTGAAATTTCAGATTCCTTTGAATATGGTTTCACTCAGAAAATACTTAAAACAATAATTCTGACTTAGGAATTCAGTATATTAACAGCTGCCAGTGTCAGTCATCAAATTTGGCTCCTTGAGAGGCCGCCCTGGGCCTCAGGTAAAATTCATCATCTTCCTAGATAAAAATGCATTTCCTTAGTCCCTGACTTGTGCCCCAGGGGACCGATCAGGCTGATGGTGATGATTATTGTAATAAGCAGTAATTACTGTTGGCTGAACACTGATTCCAAAATTTCTGAAGTCAAAAGGAAAAAAAAAAAAACCAACCCTCTGAAACCCAGCTATTATTGTAGCAAGGAAGAGAACTTTATTCCATAAGACATGTGTTAACTCCCATCAACAGTAAAGGAGAATTATACATGTATATTTCTCATTCGTCAAGAGTATCAAAGAATTCAAAATGGGTATCTCCCAGTTAGTTTCTGAAAGCACAGGTGGTGTTATCACTCGGAAGGAGGCAAAATTAATGTCCTTTTCTTAAAAAGAAGTTTAGTGGAAAAATAGTCACCTCTTAAGTTAACCGTAGAAGGGCTTTTACACTTTGAGAAGTAAGGACCAGAGTACTTAGAGCATCACTAAAATCACTCCAAGTCATAGATGATGACAGATTGAACATTTGCAAAAAGAAGAAAGTCCCCTGAGTTGGTGGCTTTTTGTTGAGATAGAGGAACATAGAATATATTATCCAAAATTCTTTGCGCCATGTGATTTAGTCAAAGAGCCCAGATGTTAGAGCTAGAGCTGAATTAGTGATTATACTCACAAAATTCCAAACTTCTCCAAAAGACATTCGAGAAAGCCAATAATACTTACCTGTGCAACCTAGGTACTACCCTTAAAGGTGAGGTATTGTTTTTAGATGTCCTCAGAATTTATCTTACCCAAAGACTTTTCCTTATTGAACTAATCCCTGGAGATTATCTTTAAAAGCAGCTCTATCTACTCTTGAGATGTCAACTGTTGACTATTGAAGAATGAAATAAGTTCATTTGTTGAAGAAAGAAAGAAAACCTAGTAATGTAATAAAAAGTGATGGGTTGGATGGTGGCTGCTTTAGAACGAATGTTCAGGGAGAGGAAGTGACTTTTGAGCTGAGCTAAGAAGGAGCTGGACAACAGAAGTTCTAGGAGGTAAACCTTTGAGGCAGACCCAGAAGAAGTGAAGACTTTGAGATTATTCTGGAGTACAGAGTGATGAGGGAATGTACAGGAGTCCCCAGTGCTGGAGCAAAGGTAGGAGTGGGTGAGAGGAGTGATCTGAGATGAGGTTTGATGAGGAGGGAAGGGCCGGATCAGGCAGGCCTTAGGAAAGAGAATTTATTCTAAGCAGGAAGCTGTTGGACATGACCTGACCTCATCTATGTTTTTAAAAGACAATATGTTGTATAGAAAATGGATGTTGTGAGGTAAGAGTGGAAATGGGGTACCGTCCGGAGGCTGTTGGCCAAGTCCCAGTGAAGATGGTGATTGGACTGGAGTGGTAGGAAATGGAGAGAAGTGATTGGATTCAGGTGTATTTTGGAAGAACAACCAACAAAACATTGATGAATTATGCATAGGGTTGAGAGAAAGAGAAGAATCAAGGCTTGAACTGAGTGGATGATGTTGCCATTGAATGAAATGGGAAGACTGGAGAAAGACTAGATTATTTTGTGGAGTTAGGGAAAAAAAATTGTGGATGTATTAAGTTTGAGGTTCCTTTTAGATACCTCGGAAGGTTTTGGAAAGTGAAGCTGGATTTGATAATCAGGTTTTCACTGGAGTATTGAGGAAGTGGGGAGAGACACTAAAGAGAACTCTTGTAGAGAAGTTTTAAAGTGAAGAGAAGCAGAGATGTGGTGTGATAACCAAGATCAATGTGGAGTTAAGGAAGATTTGTTTTAAGATGCAAGATACTGAAGCATATTTGTAAACTGTGGGAAGAAGCTGACAATGCATTCCTCTGAAGGAAAGAATGAAGTCCCTCAAAAGGCAAGAGGAAGAGAGATCAAGAGCAAACAGGGAGCCCTGAACTTTGATAGGAGCAGGAACACTTCATCCATAGCCAGTAGAGTGAGGGCAAAGAGTGTGAATATAGATGTGGATGGTTTTATAGATTTGGCGGTAGGAAAATGAAGAATTCCCTCTGATATCTGTATTTTCCCAATTAATTATGAGGCAATGTCATCAGTCAAGAATGGTGGGAAGGGGAAGGGAATACAGGAGATTTGGGGGAAAGAATAGGTGTAGGTGAGGTAAACTGAAAATCTGAAAACATAATGGTTTTTGAGCTGTGCAGTGTGCCCAAGTCAGATTTGTGATCATGGAGTTAAAGTTAAAACAACCAACGTGGTTGGTTACGTGCTTTTCCCTAGGAATCTTCTGGAGGTCTGGTCCAGGTGTGGAGTAGCTGTGGCAGTGAGTTTAATAGTGTTAGGTGACGTCACCAGGGGAATATAACAGTGGGGAGAGACTGAGTGTTGGCACAGAATTAAAATTATGGACTATTTGAACCCGGGTACCAGGACATGACCAAATGATGAATTGTGAAAAAGCAATCTGGCCAATGGATCAAAGATCTCTATGAGGTCAAAGACTTACTGTGAAGAGGGTACCTGAGTAAGTAAGAGGAGATCATCTGGGGAGCTATTAACACATAAGGCTGTTCATGCCCCACTTCTAAATGTTCTCATTTAGTTGTTTGGGATTGGAACTTCAGCAACAGTTCTAAAAGAGCTTCATAGGTGATTTACTTGTTTTGTTTGTTTTTTGGTCGTGCCTCTTGGCTTGCAGGATCTTAGTTCCCCGATCAGGGATCGAACCCAGGCCCCTGTAGTGGAACCTCGAAGTCCTAGCCACTGGACTGCCAGGGAATTCCCAAAGAGCTTCATAGGTGATTTAGGTGCAATTCTGGTTAAGAACTACCGTGTCCCAGGAAGATGGACTGTCAGTTCACGCTTGAGGACCAAGTGGTTAGTGGAAGGAGTGGGCCACTGAACAATTGGTGGATGTATGGTGGCCTTGGAGCGACCTGGGAATGAACAAGGGTTTCCTCCTCTCCTGAACAAACAGTGTCCAAAAGCGTAAATTTGAATGTAGGTACAGGAAATATTAACTGGGACAATAATCCCAACTGTTAACGTGAGGGCATTGCCATTGTTGCAAACATTTGTCGCGGGGCTCTCCAAGCTCACTGTGGTATGGTGGCCTGAGAAAGTGAAGGTCGCACCCACCAGCATGGCACAGCTCTGGGAGGGCCTCTCAAAGCATCTGGGTCACAGGCATTCTCAGGTGGTTCATGTGGCCTCTCTCCTCTCTTTCAAAGTGGAGGAATAAATGCCACCCTGTGTGTATATGGTCAAAAGTGATAAAAGAAAATAACAGCAAAGCCACCCAAAGTGCAAATTCCCTATCACCCTCCTCCACCCATTTTACGGATTAAAAACATAGCAAGGTGTCACTTATGGCCTAATGAGATAAAAAGAATTTTAAAAATACGAATCAACAAAAATATTATGACAGAACAATTTCAGAAACAGTCCTATAAATAACAAAGTGCTTATGTGATACACAACTTTAGTTCCTCGTCTTGTTGAATTCTGCACCCAGGAGTTGTCCAGGGTCACATCAG
Source organism: Mesoplodon mirus (assembly GCF_964341445.2). Classification (NCBI taxonomy): domain Eukaryota; kingdom Metazoa; phylum Chordata; class Mammalia; order Artiodactyla; family Ziphiidae; genus Mesoplodon; species Mesoplodon mirus. The sequence goes on from NC_138982.1 coordinate 60,036,581, forward strand.
GAGACAGCAGAAGGCTAGCTTCCTGTGAGGTCATGTATGGATGGACCTTTCTGCACAGGCTGCCTCTAAGCACAGGAACCAGAGAGATAAGCGCCTAGGTTACAGAGTCAACACTGGGCCTCTTACCTGTGTGGCCATGAAGTAACCAAGTGGCAGGAAACAGATGTGAAAATCAAAGGGAAGTCAGGAAAGGTGCATGTAGTGTTTACCTATTGCTTGGCCTGAAAGTTATGAGCACCAAGTAAAGTCAAATGTGGCCAAAGAAATTTCAGAACTTTCTCAATCAGGGCTTTCACTACTTACCCCCATCACTGTGCAGGTGGCAGGGTGAGCAGCAGCTCAAAGGGGAAAAAAAAGCATAAACATTTTAAAAGAAAATAAATGGCAAGGCTTTTAAAATGTGAAAGGATGCTTTCTGTTGGTTTTAATCTAAAATGGAATTTATCAGAAAGAGATGAAAGTGATCAAACAGTGTCCAGAGAGATAAAGAGTAAATCTGAAGGTAACTACAGTAAATATTCACCAAGATGATAATCCTAACTGTTAACATGACTACATTTTCATTGTTACAAACATTTGGTTTAACTTAATCCCCCAGAATATATTACTGCCAAAAGGAATCTCATTGACAAGAGCTAATGCGTCGGTTACTCTTACAACTATCTCTTTTTAACAGTTGACTTACTGGTAGTGTTCCTCATGGAAAAGACTAATTTTATTACCATTGTTATCAATCTCAGTGAAGTTCAGAGATATTTGCTTGTAGTTACTACAGCTTATTCCTTTGCTAGTTAGAATCCACATGTGTGAACAAGAGACCCAGAGGTTTGGGTGATGCTGTGTTTCTATCTGATGACAGTGTGACTGTGATCAGATCCTTTGAAAGTGTTTGGCTGAGTTTCTAATCCAGATTCTTTTGACTAAAGCCAACAGGCAAAAAGAAGCAGAAACAAAATGCACCGTGAACTTATTAAAAATGTTTTTTATATGATAAGCCTTGCAAGGAAGTGTAAGTGAGGGTTGTGTGGTGGGTGAGGCTCTTTAGCACTTCCCTCCAGCTTCTCAGATACTCCCAGGACTCTGGCAAACATCTCTTAACATTTCAGAGCCATAAAAGAAACACAAATTAGAAAGTGTCATGAAACTCTCTCAAATCTAGCATTTCAATGAAATAATGTAATGTGGTGGAAAGACTTTTGGCCAAAAAGAGATTCAGGAAATGTAGGTTGAGCTCCAGTTCAGTCATCAAATAGAAAAGTCATCCTGGCCAAGACATTTCCTTTCTGGACCTCGGTTTCCGAATCTGTAAAAAGAGAGAGGTCTAGCATATCAATGGTCTGCAAATAGTGCTTTTCTGACCCCTTCTGGAAAGGAGCAGATGGGGAACCCTATCAAGAATATTGTGGGATTTTTTTTTTTTTTTTTTTTTTTTTTTTGCGGTACGCGGGCCTCTCGCTGCTGTGGCCTCTCCCGCTGCGGAGCACAGGCTCCAGACGCGCATGCTCAGTGGTCATAGTGCAGGCTCAGCAGCCATGGCTCACGGGCCCAGCCGCTCCGCGGCATGTGGGATCTTCCTGGACCGGGGCACAAACCCATGTCCCCTGCATCGGCAGGTGGACTCTCAACCACTGCGCCACCAGGGAAGCCCAAGAATATTGTTTGTTTTAGGTATTGGGGCTTTCTTCAGTGAAAGACTTCTGCCACCAAAACATTTCATAAACTACTAGATTAGATATTTTTTAAGGTCTCTTTAAGAATGAATACGTTGAGGTGGGGGGAGGGATAAATTAGGAGTTTGTGATGAACATATATACACTACTATATATAAAATAGATAAACAACAAGGACCTACTGTATAGCACAGGGAACTATATTCAATATCTTGTAATAACCTATAATGAAAAAGAATCTGAATCACTTTGCTATACACTTGAACTAACATGACATTGTAAATCAACTATACTTCAGTTTTAAAAAATGAAAACAAATTTGATCAAAAACAAAAGGCAAAAGCAAAAAAAAAAGAAAAAAGAATGAATACTTTAAATTCACTGCAGTGGTTTGCAAAATTTTTTTATCCTGCATACTAATGAGTAAAAACATCTTGCCATGTACTTCCAAAATAAGTATTAAAAAATTGGGAACTCCCTGGCAGTCCAATGGTTAGGGCTCTGTGCTTTCACTGCCGAGGGTGCAACCCTGGTGGGAGAACTAAGATCCCTGCAAACTGCATGGTGCAGCCAAAAACAAAAGAAAACAAAACAACCCCCCCCCAAACAAAAATTACATATGTGTATTACTGTAAAATATATCCCTTATAAAACATTTCTCCCAAAATATAAATGTCAAAAGGGAAACAAAGATGAAATTTTAAAGTAAATCATAAATTTGTTTTTTAACAGTTAAAGCCTTTCTTTATCAGTAATGATACTTTTATTATTTAACATTATCAATGTTAACACTAAAGCTTGTAGTGAAAGTAAATATGAGTATGTCATATCTGATTGGTTGGTCATTATTTTTAACATTATTGCATGGTACTTGCTAATTTTTTACTACTACAGTAGAGCTCATGGTAGATCTTTAATACTAATAGTACTCTCTGTCAGGAACTACAAACAAAAATTAAATAAACAATCTATGGCTCTAGGATTTTCTTTTATAAATTTATTTATTTATTTTTGGCTGTGTTGGGTCTTCGGTGCTCTGTGCAGACTTTCTCTAGTTGCAGTGAGCAGGGGCTACTCTTTGTTGCGGTGCACAGGCTTCTCATTGCGGTGGCTTCTCTTCTTGCGGACACGGGCTCTAGGTGCGCAGGCTTCAGTAGTTGTGGTCCATGGGCTTAGTTGCTCTGCAGCATGTGGGATCTTCCTGGACCAGGGATTGAACCTGTGTCCCCCGCATTGGCAGGCGGATTCTTAACCACTGCGCCTCCAGGGAAGTCTCTCTAGGATTTTCTGAATGATTCAAAGATCATAAGAAGTTGGAAGATGGTGAATTCAATGTTCTTAATTCCAGACAAAATAATCCACTCTGGTTAATTTAAGCAAAAAAGTTTTATAGAAAGATAGTATTAATTCTATAGATTGGTTTGGGTAGTATGAACAGATTAACACTACTAATTCTTCCAATCCATGAATGTGGGATATCTTTCTATGTATTTGTATTATCTTCAATTTCCTTCATCAACGTCTTATAGTTTTCGGAGTACAGGGCTTTCACTTCCTTGGTTAAATTTATTCCTAGGTATTTTACTCTTTTTGATTCAATTGTGGATTGTTTTCTTGTTTTCTCTTTCTGATAGTTCATTATTAGTATATAGGATTGCAACAGATTTCTGAATATTAATCACAACCTAAGTGTCTATCAACAGATGAATGGATAAAGAAGATGTAGATATTACTCAGCCATAAAAAAGAATGAAATTTTGCCATTTGCGAACACATGGATGGACCTGGAGGGTATTAGGCTAAATGAAATGTCAGACAGAGAAAGACAAATATCATATGTTTTCACTTTATGTGGAATCTAAAAAATAAAACAAATGAACAAATATAACAAAACAGAAAGAGACTCACAGATACAGAGAACAAACTAGTGGCTACCAGAGGGGAGAGAGGTAGGGGTAAGTGAAAGATAGGCGAAAAGGGTTAAGAGGTGCAAATTACTAGGTAAAAAATAAGTTACAAGGATATAATGTACAATACAAAGAATATAGTCAATATTTTATAATAAGTATGTATAAAGTATATTCCATAAAAATATCAAATTACTATGCTGTATACCTGAAACTAACATAAATCAACTACGCTTCAATTAAAAAAAGAAAAGAAAGATACTAGGCAGTTTATCGATCTCCGGGAGGAGCAGGGAAGCAGGCTCGGATGCTTTACATAACAACTAGAAGAAATGTCCTCTCACAGCACAAGCCTAACCTAGCAAACCATGTGGCTGTTCCTGCTTGCTTCTCAACATAATGCATGGGACTGGATGCCAGAAACTCCAGCACGGCTGCCCCAGGAGTTCTGGATGCCTCTGCCTCTGGGATTGCCTGGAGAGCCAACTGCCCCCTAGTGATCACTGCCTGACATTGCTCACTCTGCTTGCGTACCTCTGTAGGTGTGTCTCTGTAGGTAAAGATCTGAGCGATACTAATTGCAATTAACAGGGTGGGTCTAGCCTTGATGTTCCCTAAGAACTGGTAAGGAGAAGGGGCATATTGGGTAAAATGGCTGGGCTTGAGGAAAGAGCTATCCCTTTCTAAGAAGGGGCCAGAATCCAAATTACCAAGTCAACAAAGGCAAAGCTTGGCTGGTGGCCTGCACTGGAATCTGTCCTTGAGTGGTCCTGAACCAGAAGGTAGAATGGGCACCAGGGCTTCCAGGCAGCAACATAGCTCAGCTTCTGGTGAGTGGGTTGGCTGGCGTAGGTTAGGTTGGCCTATCAGAGTCAATATGAGGAATGGCAGAGGCAAGGTCCAGCCCCAAGAAAGGGGAGTGGCAACGATGAGTTGGGAGGTCACCGCTCTCAGCCAGCCAGGTTGGGTTCAGGCCTGGGCCAGGACAGAAGGTCAGTAAGACAGACTCAAGACACAGGGTGAGAGCCAAATGCCCAAAACATGTCCAAAAGCCAAAATCCAGTTGAAGCACACTTTCTGTTTCCCAGTTTAAAAAAATATATATTTTTTATTATGGTAACATAGGTTTATATCATTACATAAGTTTCTTGTGTACATTATACTTCTACTTCTGCATACACTACAGTGTGTTCACCACCAAAAATTTAGTTTCCGTCCCTCACTAAAAAGTTGATCCCCTTTACCCATTTTGCCCTCTTCCTGCCCCATCCCTTCTGGTAACCACTGCCCTGTTCTCTGTATCTAAGTGTTTGCTTTTGTTTGGTTTAGTCTGTTCATTTATTTTGTTTGTTTTTTTATATTCTAAATTTGAGCGAAATCATGCAGTATTTGTCTTTCTCCATCTGATTTATTTCAGTAAGCATAATACTCTCAAGGTCTATCCATATTGTTGCAGATGGTAAGATTTCAACTTTTTACTTTATGGCTGAGTAGTATTCCACTATATTTATCACATCTTTATCTATTCACCTGTTGATGGGCACTTAAGTTGTTTCCATATCTTGGCTATTGTAAATAAAGAAGCAATGAGAAGTGCTGATATCTTAAAAGTTCTGATTGATGTTTTATTTTGTTTTAGGATGGGTGGGACAAGGCTTTAATAACTAAAAACAAAACTATAGCCAGATAATTATATATATATATATATATATATATATATATATATATATATATAATTATAATTATATATGAATATGCAGACACAAAGTACACTTTTGATTCTGGACATGGGAGCAGCCACCCACCACCAGACCCTGCTTAACGGAGGAAAGGAACTCCCTTACTACAGTCCAACTGCTGGAGGGTTCAGAACTGACCAGGCTACAGCTATTCTTAGCTGACAAGCCAGGTGAAGGCAATGCTCTAGTTATTTACTGCTGTACAACAAACCACCCCAAATGTAGCGGTGTGGAGTAATAATTATTTTATTATGTTCACAGAGTGTGTGGGTAAGGAATTCAGGTGGGACAGAGAGGGATGGCTTGTCTCTGCTTCACAGTATTTGGACCTCAGCTGGTAAGACCCAAATGCCTGGAGGTGACCCAAACAGCTGGGGGCTGGAATCATCTGGGGACTTACTCACTCACTTGCCTGGCACCTGGGCTGGGGTAAGTCAAAGGCTTATCTCAGCTGGGACTGTTGGGCGGAGAACCTATGTGGATTATGTTTCTCACAGTGTGGCCACTGGATTCTGAGGTAGAGCACCCAACTGGGAGCTTTCAGAGAGCAAATGTTCCAAGACACCTGGGCGGATGCTGTATGGGCTGTTATAGTTCAGCCTTGGAATGCACTTCTGTTCTTCTCTGTTGGTTGAAGCAGTCACAGGCCTGCCTAGGTTCATGGAAAGGAGACACAGACACCACCTCTTGAAGGAAAGAGTGTCAAAAAATCGGGGACAATATTTTAAAACTTCCACTAAGAGAAAATGAGAGAAAGGGAAAAGCTCAGAAGCAAATCAGCTGCACACAAATATGGACAAATTCTTGAATACCCGTTTAGTTTATTTAAATAAAAAAATATTGAAGACTTGTAATATACCAAGTACTGTGCTAAGCACTGGGGATAGAAAGCGAAGGCACAGCCCTTAAGGAGTTTACATTCACTGGAGAAGACAGATGAATGTACATTATTGTAACTGAAAGTCAAGTAAGGAAAGTGAATCAAGACAGATGGTATGAGAGCTGCAGTAGCCTAGAGGAAGGAGTAATTAGTATAGTAGAGAGGCTGTGCTGTCCAGGGGGAATAAAGTGAAATTAGAAATTAGTCAGACCTGAATTTGAATCCTACCTTCCCCCTTTCTTCGATTGAACCATGTAAAAATGCTTTTTTGGGTTGGGGGAGTGCTGTGGCTAAAAAGCAGTTGAGTATCAGCAATTTCATGTGGTTCAACCTAATACTAGCTAGGTCACCTTGAACAAGTCACTTAACTTTTAGGAACATCAGTGTCTTCACCTGAACAATGAGGTTAAAAATGTCATAGGGTTTTTTAGAAAAGTAAGATGACATATGCAAAGAGTCAGTGTACTGCTTAACACAGAGTAATCGCTTAAGAAATGGTTGTTACTGTTTTGTAATTATTATTACTATAATTATGAAAGCATTAGAAAGAAGGCTGAATCTGAGATGACATTTGAAGGGTGAACATGATTTCGATGGCCAGATAAAGAAGGTGGTAAGAGAGATTTTAGACTGATCAAAAACATGTGTAAAGGCTGTTTTTGTGATTCTAATTATTCTAATTATAAGTGATGTTTTGGTTCTACATTTGTTTGGGGACCCAGAAATTTCTTTTGAAAAGAAGAATTCGAGAAAAGATATTAAAACTAAAATTCACTAACAGCAAACCACCACAAGTATTTTCAAGTCTAGACATTCCACTATTTTTATGGACTAAATAATCTGCAATCCCTCCCTTCCTAAATCACTGAAGCTTTTGGCTTAATAACTAATAAATGTTCTTGAAAGAAAGGAAGGGAAATCCTTGGGGCTGAACATAAGAGTGAATAAAATCCTGGCAGTCTGTGTTGGGGGATGGGGAGCCAATAACTTTGAGAACTCAGGGCTTAAGTTTCAAAACCTTAATGGAATCAGGACAAAAGTTCTATCCAACATAAGTTGGGGAGTTAGAACTGATCCCTGTACATGTAGCTGAGTCTCAGAGAGTTATACCACCAGTGAAAGTCTGGTCTAGAAAATCAAGGAAGTTTCTATCTCATCTTGCCTCTCGGTTTAAAAGTAAAAAGTCTCCCCTGACAATTCTTCCCAACAGGCCCACTATCACTTATGTTTCTGGTTCTAATTACACTTCCTCCATGGTTTGGAAAACCCCAGGCTGGTAAATAAATTTAAAAATTGATTATACCCCTGGGGTATCTGATAAAGCAAATATAAACAGTCTTATCTCTGGAAAGATAAGACTTCAAGTAATTTTAAACATGATTCCCACAGATGAAGTCTTGCTGAAGGTGAACTAACAATCTAAAATTCTAAAATATAGGAAAACCATTTTTTCTGAGCAAAGGTGAGTAGATACAACAAACAGCAGTATTACATCTCCAGAAACTTCAGATAAAAGAAATTATACTTAAAATGTTTAAAAACTTAACCTTGAGATCGAAAATAAGAAGACAACAAGGCAGTGTGAAAAGATAATGGGCACATATTTGGAGAGAACCCATATAAATGATAGAAATTTAAAAGATAATTGAGATGGAAAAAAATAACGACAGGTTAAATAGCTAATTAGACACAGCTAAAGAGAGAATTAAAGAACTTGAATATAGAACTGAGGAAATTATTCAGAATTAAGCACAGAGAGATAAAGAGAATTTAAGAAGGTGAGGCAAAGAAACATGGAAGATAGCGCAAAAGTGTCTGATCAGAAAGCAAGAAAGAACAAGTTGAGAGACTGAAGGAGTGGCAGTATTTAAAATAGTAATTGCTGAACTTTTTCTAAAATTGTTGAAAAACAAAAATCATTACATTTAGAAAGGGCCTCTAGTTCTTAGCAAGACGTACTTTAACAATGGAGGACAAGAAGAGTTGGATACAAATACCACTCAAGGAATTTACAGTGTATTAAGAGAGATCATAGAGGTACAGGCAAAACCAACATGTAAGGAAAGGGTGCCAAAGGAGGTTGGTGATGGGAAGAGATTGCTTTCAGTTCAGAGAACTATATCAACATTTACTGGAGAAGGTGATGTCTGTCTTGGATCTCAAAAGATAGGTAGACAGAACATGTGAAGAGGAAGTGTAATCTCTCCCATACCACTGGCCTGCTTAATCTTCCTAAGGCACAATTTTGATAATGCCACCCCCTTAATCGGAATCTTCAAGATCATTCAATTATTTTCAGGACAAAGCCTCCAATTTTTGCTTTTCATTATAAGCCCCCCATGGCACGTGCCCAACCTATCTTTCCAAACCTGTAAAGTTCTCTTCTTGAATCCCATAACTCGGGCAGAATAAAATTCTTAACACTTCTGGTGCATACCTCATGTTTTCCCAACTCTCTTGCTGTTTCCTCTATCTAGAATGCCTTTGAATGAAAGGCAAAATTTGGGGCTTTATCTTGAAAATAATAACTAAGGGATCTTGAAGATTCTGAGTAGTAGAATAATATTTTCAGAACTTGCTATAGGAAGATTAATTAGGCAGTGGTGTGTAGGGAGGATTAGGAAAGGTGGTCCCTGGGGCTAAGGAGCCCATGCTCCATGACTACATGTTGTCCCTTCCGGGGGTGGGGTGATGGGGGAGGGACACAAGAGGCACCAGGCACCAGACTGTGTGGTGAAGAAACCTGCATGATTGTTGCTTCTGTAGAGATTTCAACACAACTGTTGTGAAAATCTCAGCATAACATGACACAACAGAAAAAAATGCATCAAAATAGTATTTACCATCTTGGCTTCTTTGCATTGGTGCATTCATAGCAGCTACAATAGAAGATGTCTTCCAGAGCCCTTAACAATGCCAAATGTCCTGATGTGTTCAATGTATCCAGTTTCAGAATTCGAGTTCAATGCCAATTAGTTAGGTGGATGGTAATATTTTAACCCATAGACTATTACTTCTAAATGGGAATAAGCTCAGACCAATTTTAGAATTATCCTTCAGTTTCTCCATGCAACAGAATATTCTTCCCCAGTTTTGAAAAGTATTTTCAAGAGTGTTTATAGAGTTGACTTGGAAATTTTTCTGTTAAAACCCAGTACAAGAGCATTGTATTTTCTGAAACATTTCAAGACCAAATCCTATCACGTGTCAGACTTCCAGTACATCTACGTGAGGCCTCAAAATAGATAATTAAACAGATCAGTTTCTAGCTTCTTCTGTGTACAATTGATTTTCTATACAGAAATTCTTTCTTTCCTAGTCTCAGAACTGTGGTATGCTTTCTTGTCTTCACCTTTGAAAATGGACTGCTTATAAAACATTTGCTAAAGAACATGCATCATCGTTTAAAAAAATAGAGCTTTACCTCCATAGGTATGTTTCTGGGAAAAGTGAGTATAAATCAAATTTTTGTAAGTCAAATCATATTTTAAATGTCCCATGGGAACTCATTATTTAATAAAATAGCATGGAGCGAATAATCACATTGTGATGTGGCTTTTCATAAAGCAGGGCACACCTGTATCACACTCTGTCATGGCTAAAGGAGTTCACTCTATAGCTGAGTTTGAGGGTAACCAGGACTGCCTTGGACCCAAGTCAAGGGAATTAAGTTACTGAGTACCGAGGATCTTGTTACACGGCAGTCTCCTTTATAAGCTGTTTCAGCATGTGTCCTATAGTTTGTACTTTAAAAAGATGTGGAAAATCTGCTCTATCTATAAGTTTAAAAGTACATTAATACATTAAGTAAATTAATGTACTTTGATGATGTCTATATTTTCTCATGTCAGCCATAATCATTTGTTTGAGTAAAGAATTTTAAAGTACTGCATATGTAAATTTCACAGATCTTTTATTTCCTGGCAGGGATCTAGACTCAATCAATAGTTTCATGTATTGAAAGTAAGGGTAACAGCTAGATTCATGAAAACCAAAATTTAAAAACACTAAACAAACAAAACAATCAAGTAAACAAAAAACTTTTTTAAAAAAGAGAAAGCACTTACTAATCCCATTAAAAAACACTCTCTATTTGAATTATCTGTGTGGCTTCCACCTCACAGGGAGAGACTATGGTAACATAGACACACTAGACATCTTCCAATGATGACTTTGTACGTATTGTCCTGAAAGACTTGCAATCATATGGCTAAGGGAGAAGCAATGTTTCTGTCAGTGACTCTCAGGGGCCCTCATCATGTGGCCCAGGTCCTGTTGCCTCAGGCTGTCTGGGACAAGGTCAGGACTCTGTCTGTTTGGGATGAGCTGGGTATAACCCTGATTCATATAGAGAGCAGGCGCAAGTACACAAGAATCCCTTAAAAATATGTAGCCAAAAATCCAACCACACACGCACATTGGTACCCGTTCAAACTGCAGTGTTAAGATCTAGTTGCAGCAGCTAGTTTTATATATGTCAAATGTCTCAGGCTTCAGCTATTTGAGGGGACAGTCTGCTGAGAAAAGAAAAAAAAAATCTCATTACAGATGGGAAAGGGAAGGGCAGTGTCCAAGATCCCTGACATACACACACACACACACACATTTATAAGCCTTTTCATTGTGCCAAATTACAAATGTTGGAGCTTGGAGCTCTAAATAGCTCCATTTGTTAAATTTCTACTATGTAGCCGGCACTAAATACTAAGCACTTTGTATACATTACCTTTTTTTTTTAATAATTTCTTTAAAAAATTATTTTATTTATTTATTTATTTTTGGCTGTGTTGGGTCTTTGTTGCTGCGTGCGGGCTTTCTCTAGTTGCTGTGAGTGGAGGCTACTCTTTGTTGCAGTGCGCGGGCTTCTCATTGTGGTGGCTTCTCTTGTTGCGGAGCACAGGGTCTAGGCGTGAGGGCTTCAGTAGTTGTAGCACGTGGGCTCAGTGGTTGTGGCTCGCAGGCTCTAGAGCGCAGGCTCAGTAGTTGTGGTGCACGGGCTTAGTTGCTCCGTGGCATGTGGGATCTTCCCGGACTAGGGCTTGAACCCACATCACCTGCACTGGCAGGCGGATTCTTAACCACTGTGCCGCCAGGGAAGCCCCTGTATATATTATCTTTAATCTTTGCAATAATTTTGTAAGATACACATAATTATCCCCATCATACAGAGGAGAAAATGGGGACTCAGAGACATTCAGTAACTTGCCTAATGTTACAGAGCTGGTAAAGGTAGGACTGGGATTTGAATCTCCAAAGGTTTGATTCTTAAGGTCTTGGAACTCTATTTTGCTCTCCCAGAGTTTGTCTAACTTATAACAGCCCCCAAATCTGAATACTGCCATCTTTTCCTAACATTGTCAACCATGGCTTCCAAAAGAGTTCCAGGATCTTTGGTGGTATTTGTCTTTTTTGCAGACCCTGAAAAGGGCTCACTTAATTTTATTTTACAGAATCTAGCCTTTAACTCTTAAACATCTCAGTCTTCAGCTACTGACCACTTAGAATGCAGAGATTTCCAGGCTTCAGGACCAGCTCTCTTAGTAACAAAATTAGAATATGAAGATGTCACACAGTCTTCTGAATTCTTTTTTTCCCAGATTAAGAACTCTTTCTCTAGAGAATTCTATAGAAGAGAAAAACTAGAACTCAAAGAGCTTCAAATCTGGCTAAATTCTTGGTTCAGGATATCGGATGTGTGAGTTCAAGCACCTTCCAGAGAGAGACAACAACAGACTAAGTGCCTAGTGATGTGAAGCATTGTGCTAGTCTACGGAAGGGGGAGTTGAGAAAAAGAGGTTAACAGTTGCTTCAGCTTTACAGTTCACAAAACATTTTTATACACTAATCCCAAGGGGAAAGGAATGACTCCATGCTGTAGTGAGAAAACAAAGCTTAGAGAATATAGGCATGGTCTCCTTCAAGAAGCCTACAGCTGAAAGGGGAAGGAAGACGTGTAAACAAAGAACTCTAATCTAAGGAGGGAGAAATACATGTCATACACTTGGCAGCAAAATACAGGAGGGTGAGAGGGAATTGGAGGGGGCTGTCAATCAGACCAAGGTCCGGGATGGCCTCACTGGTGGCAGACGGGGGCCAGAGGAGTTGTAGCTTTTAACGGGATAGGTTCATTCACTCCACCCTTTCCCGTGACCAAGGCAGAAAGCAGGATTTAAAATGAGGTTATCATGGAGGTGTCATGTTCCAAGACAGGAGAAAGAAAACCCGGTCAGGCACATTCTACAGCAGTGCTTCTCCAACTTCAATGTTCAAGCGAACCACCTGTTGAAATGCTGATTTTGATTTAGTCAGTCTGGGTTGGCACATGAGATTCTTTTTGTTCTCCTGAAGTGCAGGTAATGCTTGATGTGGCTGGTCGCGGGCCACACTTGGAGGAGAATCCACTTCACCTGGGAGCGTGTTAGGAATGCAGACTGCTTAGGTCTCACTCTAGACTTACTGAATCAGAATCCGCTTTTAAACAAGATCCCCGGGGGGTTACATGCACATTTAACTTCGAGGAGCACTTCTCTGGCATACTCTTTGTTCAGTAGAAGGGACCCAAGGAGGTCCGGACTTTTCCGGGCATCGCACACCCGCACTCCGCTTTCTCTCCGGAGCTCCTGTTCCCACCGGCAGAGATTCGTGCCCCCCGAAGCTACTCCTCCGGATGCTAAACCAGTAGCAGCTTCAGGAGTTGATCGCCTCGTCATCCTCCTTGCTGGGTTTCTTTCCACCTCAACACACGCTTCCCCGGGGCGCTCCAGCTGTTTCCCACCCCCACGCCCTGGCGGCTACTGTGCACAGCTGGAGACCTACTCCGCGGGCGCACCCGGAGCTGCGGCGGCCGGGGAAGCCAGGCGGGGGCGCCGCAGACTAAGGCTGTGCGGGACGAGGCCTTTCCGAGCCCGAGAGGGCGGCGGGAGCGACGGGCAGGGGAGCGCGAGCTCCGCATCTGGTGCCAACCAGCGCGGCCCTGGCGCGGCCACACATTCCCACACCGCGGGAGCTGCGGCTCGCTACCTGGGAGGTGGCGCGCATCACCCCAACCTGTGTTTCATAAACCCGTCGGAAAACAGTTCCCAGCCTCGAGGGCCAGTAATCAGCCAGTTTCTCTCGAAAGAACTGCTGATTATAATCCCCGAGCTGGGAGAGGGCCTCGGGGGCCTAGATTTTAAGTCGACTATTTAATATCATTATCATTATTATTGAAAATCAGCCACCTCTCTCCCCTCTTCCCTTACATACCTTTCTGAAGTTGGGGAGGGGGTATTGAACGACCAGAGGGTGGGAGCAGGATTGTAAAATCTAACGACTTGCTAAGAAATACGGGACCGAAAACGCAATTTACAAAACGGCGAGTTTTACAAGGTAGAGAAGGTAAATGGGCAGAAAACGCGCGGCCGCCGAAGCCCCGCAGCGCGTGCTCGCCGGAGCGGGCTGGCCCCGAGCGCGCCTCTCTCCTGCCGCGCCCCTGGGGCAGCGCGAGGATTTCGCAGGAAGAGGAGGCTGCCTGGATGCTTTGACCCGGCGTCCGCGCGCCGCGGAGAGGGGCATCCCGCCGCCCCGCACCCCCTGCGGCGGGCTGCGCCCCTTCCCCGGTAGGTCACGGAAACCAAGGTAGCCCCGCGCCTCACCGGCCCGGCGCAGCCCAGCACAGTCTCCTCGTCCGCGCTTGAAGCGCTCATTTCACCGCGAGCTTCCCTTTCAGGGCAAAGCGCAGCGGACGGTTTCAAGTTAACACCTTCACAAAGCCACTGCAGCGGGGATGTGCGCGTTTCCCCCTGCGTGGGTGTATGAGTGTGTGTTTTTCACAGGCTAAAGGGACAGTCTTAACATTTATTAAAGCCTACGTTCTCTGTCTCGAGGCTTATCGGGTTTGTCCAAACTTTTGTGACTCGTGTGTGTGTGTGTGTGTGTGTATGTGTGTGTGCGCGCGCGTCTCCACCCTCCTCTCGCATCCCCACCCCCGCCCGTGCAGGGCGAAGTAGTCCTATATAGCGATGATAAATATCCCTGTTGATCACTTGATTGATTACCTCCCTGAAAGGTCACGCGGGCTCACAGTAATTTCCTTTTGCCTAAGGCTCCCTTTTCACTTTTACTCCGGCACGACAGCTCCGAGTACACGGGATCTTTATTTTTTATTTTAACCCCTAAATGCAACCCCTCCCGAAAACAATGCACACAAGAAAAATCGAATAAAATCAACTCGAGACCTTTTAGCTCACTCGTAGCCGCCCTCCCCATCTCGCTCCTTTCTTTCTTCTGGCTCCCGCCCCCTCCTACTCCGGCCCCCTCTCCCCAACTCAGATGTATTCTGGACACTGTTTAATAGATGAGTGTCTTGCAAGTAAACTCAGGCGTCCCTTGGGTCTGCATTTCATGTCTGTGACTCTCTCTCTTTCTCTCCCGTGGACAAAAAATTCGGATTTAAACCACTAGACAAGCTATTAATTTAGCTAGACTACCCAGGGTCCTGAACCCAATTAATTTCTAATAATTATAGCCCAAGGGGGCTAGATAGATCTCCCTGCCTCTTTCTTTTATTGCCACTCCACGCCACCGAGGTCAGCGTATAATAATAAAGTGTATATTTTGAAAGCGATCTCTAGAACAGTGAGTTATTGCAATGAATGAAAATTGTTTCCATTTTGGCTAATTGAGCCGATGGCCGATAGCTAGAGCTCTGAGACTAAATAAAGAGGACTGTTTCATTTCAACATGAAGAAACCCCTGCCTAGCTCTGGTCACCCAGCGAGAGTTTAATTTCTTAACAGCCAAACTGAAACCCCGCGTTGGGTAAACAGTATTAATAATTGCATTACAATGATTAAATTAATCTTGCTGGTAGCCAAGAGAATATAGGTTGTGATTGAATAGCAAGATGTAAAGTTCACTGCACAAAGACAATAGGCCAAAAAATACCTCCTTAAAGAATTCAAGCTTTCTTCCAAAGATACTGTGGGGCTGGTTCAATCATGGTGCGAGGAAAGGAAAATTTCCTGTTGCATGTAATGTATTGAAAATCGGTTCTTTGCTGTTTCTAGTATTAATTAGAGAAATATAGTTGGAAAAAAAGGTATACTTGTCCTGTTCTTCAACGACCCATCTTTCTTCCAACTCCCATCTCGAGCTCTCCGCTTCTGCTTTTAAAAAAGAAAAAAAATCCAAAAGAAAAAAAATGACAGTAGCAAAACAAGTAAATCCAAACAGCCCGTAAACTCATCGACTTTCCAAGGACGCATTGCTTCCAGGATGCCCGCTTCCGTGGGAGGAAACGCAAGAAAACGTGGGACCCATGCTACTGCCCCTTAAGGAAACGAATTGCACCAGGAGAGGGAAAGGCGGACGGTGCGGGGGCGGGCAGCGAGGGCAGCTCCGCCAACTTGTTGGAGGCCTCTTTTCTCCTGCGCCAGCGACAGCCTAGACGGGACGTCAAAGGGTGTCGGGAACCCCAGCGGCCGCTGAACAGAAAGTCACCTGCTTGGGTCTCACGGCTGAGACTTGGGACAGGTGGAACTGACGGGGTCCAGGCACTGGGGAGTGGGAACCCACCGGGCTTGGCGCGCAGGGGTTCCCGCGCTGCAAGCGGTGAGCGCAGTCCGCTGCTGCTGGGCGTTTGCTCCATCAGGTTAAACACACTTGAACTAGCACGTTAGTTCTTTTATTAACACTCACTTAGGGCAGAAAGCACATGATAAAAATGAAAGAAAGAAAGAAAAAGAAAGAAAGAAAGAAAGAAAGAAGAAAGAAAAAAAGAAAGAAAGAAAAAGAAAAAAGAAAGGAAAAGAAAAGAAACCCAACTTTCAGGTTTGAAAATAAAAGTGACGATTTCGTGAATACTTTTGTTCAATAACAACAACAAAAAGAATGATGCCTTATCTTTTCACAATGCTTTGGCCCGAGGGCACAGAGGAGTTTGTGTTTATTATTTCGGTTAGAATATGTTGGATTCGCTCGTGTCCGGAAACTCTTGTAAAGACCAGGCAAAAGACCCTTTCGCTGAAGCGACCGCGACCCCAGGGATTTTAAAAACCAGAAGGGGAGGGTGCTCCAGCCGCGCCTCACTCCCCCCACCCCATACCCTCTAGAAAAGCTTCAACGACGGAGATCTTTGAAGTTGGGGCATCAGCTTTGATTTTCTTTAGTTTTCCACATCCCACCCAGTTCTCCTCACAGCCCCCATCTCACCCCCTGGCCCGCCACGTGGTTTATAATTTCTCAGCCGAAACAACCACCGCAGCTTCACGTGTGGGTCTTGTATTTAATCTTGGGTTTGATTCCATGGTACCTTCATTTCCTAGGAAATTCCCCGTCCCTCCTCTTAACCTCCTCTCTGCAGTGGGACCCGGATATAGACTCCCTGGGGATGAGATGAAAGGAATCAAGTAGAAAAGTGGAGGGGAACGTGGTAACTGCTTTTATTTTTTTTTCAGCCCCCCCATCCCCCCCGAAGTGAGAAGGTGAAATGAAACGTCCCAGGCAGAGCCTCCTCCTGTCCAGGGCGCTCTTTGGTCCTTAGTGGACTCCACCTCCCCTCCTGAAGGCCAAGGACCTTTAGGTTCTGATAGCTGGGAGGGGCTTGATCCTCCGGGCTGCCCCTCTGTCCTCTGGCCTAGGTGAGGGTCCCCAGAGAGTCCCTTAACTGATCAGAAGCAGTTTCTATGAACTTCTGGACGGCCAGTCTAGTGCATTTCTCTCCCTAGAGATTTTACTCCCTTTGGTGAAAGCTCTCAACCCCCATTTCTCTTTTTCCACCGAGGACATTTACTGGTCGCAGGGAAGGCACTCCTTCATCTAAACTGAGGGAAGCCAGTGAACTCATAATCACAGACCCTGGGCATCTACATTCAGAGTGCTGAAGTGCCTGGTGCTTTTGCACCAGCCGTATGTATAAGCACAACACCTGTATGTACAGGGCAATAGAAATTGTAGAAGGACTGGAAACACCCCGAACCCCCAACTTGCCTCTTTAGTCCCGAGGGGATGATAGAGGTCTCTTGTGCCCATGTGTTTGGGCACCAGAGCCTTCTCTTTTGGAAGCTCTTTTACTTCTACTCTGTGTAATTCCTTCCTTTACCCTCCTCTGCCTCCCCACTTCCCTTCCTCAC
This sequence comes from Mesoplodon mirus, assembly GCF_964341445.2. Classification (NCBI taxonomy): domain Eukaryota; kingdom Metazoa; phylum Chordata; class Mammalia; order Artiodactyla; family Ziphiidae; genus Mesoplodon; species Mesoplodon mirus. The sequence goes on from NC_138982.1 coordinate 60,053,888, forward strand.
ATTTCAACATTACGCATCTGTCTCCCTTGGGACCTGTAGCTTGATTCTCCAGGGACCTGTATCTTACAGCTAAATGCCCCTGGAATTACACAGCTCTGGAGAAAGAGAAGTTGATGGGTATCCCTGGCAGGGTGAATCTTTTGAATTTTAATTTCCTGCAAGCCATTGATGGATAATACCCTTTGGGGTTGACCCTTGCTATTTGTTCATTCACATCCCCAGTTTTAGTTTTGACAATAAATGACAACAGGTACAACTGAGCCTTCTGTTATCTTCCTTCCCCTACTCTGCCTTTGCCAAACTCTCGCCCAGGACCTGATATTCTTTTCTCTTTCCTTTAACTTGAACATCAAGGATGTATCGTTGCAGCACAGAGACAAAAAGATTGTAATTTTCTTTTATGGTGTCTGACAGGGTTTGCAACAGATATTAATGGGGACATAAATAGCTCATGGAAGGCACTGAACGAAATTGTTTAACGCAAGGAGGCTGTACCAAGAGAAAATCCATACATATTTGGGATTGATTCATACCTTGAACACAGCTAGCTCCTTTAAGAGGTCCCCATTTCTGCGTGCCCACTTCTTTGGTAAATCCTGTAATTAAAGCAAATTTCAACAATGTATTTTTTAAGAGGTGTGGGGGGATTTCTCCCCCACCTCCTCCTTCTTGTGACCCGGGAGGTCGTGGGTTTAAGCGAGTGAGTGAAATTGCAGGCAGACTGAGCTGCAGCAGGAGGCGACGGGGGCAGCGGTGGGGGAGGCCGGAAGGTGACAGCCGACCTCAGGGAAGGCAGAAGGTCTTGGATGTCAAATGCCCAAGCTTTCCGGGACCTGGGAATCGAGGGTGATCAACACTACTTGGTGAGAATAGACCAACTGATATGTTACAAGGATGGCAGAAAACGTTGGCATTACACCTAAAGTCAAGGAAGAAACAGTTATTTATTCTGCTTTCAACTCTGAAAGCAGAAGCCGCAATAGCTTCAGTAGCAGTAACAGCGGCAGCAGATTTCCCGAAGTTCAGGATGATTCTCACTTTCTCCTGGATCGCTCGCCGAGAGTCCGGTCCTTCTAGTTCTTTAGTGTGGGAAAGATTTTAAACGTCCTCTCCCCTCCCCCCACTTCTTGCTTTTCCCCAAGGACGGTATAGAAAATTTCCTACACTTTATGTTGGGATAAACAATAATACTAATAATACAAGCTTACTGGTGATTCCAACACGAAATCAATCATTTGCCCTAGTCTTTTCATTCCTTTTTTTTGGGGGGGGGCGAGGTGTCTGCTCCCCTCCGACTCCCTGTGCTCGCTCCCCGCCCCCCGCTGCCCTCCCCGTGGCTCCCTTTCTCCGCCTCCTCGGCGATTGCCATCTGACAAGATCTCCAAATCAAAGTGATAAATCGCTCCAAACTTTTTTTGGCGGCGTTGAGATGTTGGAGGGGCGTCTAGCGCGCATGTGCGAAGGTGTCCAAACTGACAATGCTGGAGAGATAGCGAGTGTGGATTGAGAGAAAGGGAGAGAGGGAGGGAGAGAGAGTGAAAGAGGGAAAGACAGAGAGTGAGTGTGTGTAAGAGTGTGTGTGTGTGTGTGTGTGTGTGTGTGAGAGAGAGAGAGAGAGAGAGAGAGAGAGAGAGGAGAGGGAGGGAGCGAGAGGGAGAGCAAAAGAAGGAAAAGATCCAAGAAAAAAAAAACCCAACCACACACCAGCGGCTGCAGGACTGGGCACAGCATGAGATCCAAAGGCAGGGCAAGGAAACTGGCCACAAGTAGGTGCAATATCCCTTTTCTATTGGCTTTCACCCTCCTCTGCCATCTTGCATATCTGTCTACAGCGCTCCGGGAGGGAGCGCGGGGCTGCCTCTCGCGCCGGGGCCCCGGGTGGAGGGCAGGCGCAGAGCAGACCCAGCAACCTGCCGGTCCCAGCCTCCGCGCCGGCCGCCCGAGCTCTTGCTCCTTGTTTGGGCGCCAGAGGAGCCGGGGCAGCCCTCAAACCCCGTGCACGGACCAGCTGTGGCAACCCCGGGGTGGGGGCGGGGTGGGGGCAGCAAAGACTTGGGTGGGAGGGAGGAGAGAGCGCGAGAGCGAGCGGGAAGGGGTGGGGTGGGGTGGGGGGTGGGGGAGAGGAGACGCGAGAGTCTCCCCCTCCCCTCTCCTTTCCCCCAGGCGGAGGAGAGTTGCCTCTGGCCAACCAGCTGGTCCCGGGTGTGGGAGGGGGAGCGGGGAATGGGGTGGGGGGCGGGCTGGGGAGAGGAGGCTTTTCGCGTCTGGGTTTGTTTCTGGGGTTTGGGGTGGGTGGCAGGCTCGCAGGGAGCCTCAGTGGCGGCGGCGGCGGCGGCGGGCATCAGTGGTGGAGTTGGGAAAAGTTGCGAGGCGGCCGCTGGAAGTTGCGCGGGCTGGCGGGCTGCGCCTAGCGGCAGTTGCGGTAGTGGGCGCTGTGCGCTCGGCCGTGCACTCAGGCGTGAGCGGCGAGGCGGGAGGACTGGGGTGGGGAGTGGGGGAGACGAGGGTGGAGGCTGTAGTCTGGTGGGGGGGGCAGGGCACGGGCAGAGCCTAGCTACAGGCTCAGCAGAGCTGCGGGCAGGTGGGGAGAGAAGAGGCCCCGCGAGCGCCTGGAGAGCCGGGAGTGGAGGGCGCACAGCCAGCGGCGACAGCCGCCGAGGAGAAGGAGGCCGAAAGGGCGCGCTCCGGCCCGCGAGCTCCAGGCTGGCTGGGCGCCGAGTGACCCCCAGGGGGCGGGCTGCAGGGACACTGGGCCGCGGAGAGCTTACGGCGGAGCCTCCCGCGCTACTTCTGGACGTAGCCGAGGTCTCGGGTCATTAACCCTCCCCGGCGCCCCCTGCCTGCCCGGCGTGGAGCGGCCTTCGTCACGCGGGACAAGGGCGATTGAGTTCGGGGCGGGGGCGACGGTACGCCCATCCCCCACTCTTCTCGCAGAAGTGTTGGGTGACTTTGCCCGGCCTTGCCCGCCGAGCCGACACTGTCCGAGAAAGCTAGAGCCTCAGCCGGGACTGTAGGCGACGGGACTGGGTTTGTCCAAATGCTTCTACCTCGAGTCTAAGGGTACCCAGCGGTGCCGAGAACTGGAGCAACCTGGAGGAGTCCAAAGCGCTCCTCCTCAAGGTGTCAGTACGCGGGGCTGGAGCAGCCTCGGAAAAGCAAAGGCCGCCGTTCGCTCTTCCCCTCACTGAAAACAGAACTCTAATTGTTTTGCTTGTGGACCAGAGAAAGTAGAGATGGGGTGGTGGGGTGGGATGCTTCCCTCAAATGAAATCCCCAGTCTCTCCCACCCCTGCGTATTAAAGCCAAGTACGCCCCGCGCCTTCCCGCCTTTGGTGTCCCCGCCACAGCAGCGCAGCAGGCAGAGGCACCTCGGCGAGCTCGGTTTCTTTGGCGGTAAGCGTCCGCGGTCTAGCCCGGCGAGATGCTGTCATCATAGGCGTCTTTCCAGTGCTTCTTCCAGTCCTCACCCAAGCACTCCCTCATGCCCAAATACGTTTCCTTTCGCTCTGGTCTCAGGGATCAACATATGTACAGGGCTCTTTGGGTCATCAGTTCATCTATTTCTCTTTCGGATATTGTTCATTTCACTTAGCTTCGATAGTGTCAAAGCGCGCCAGTGGAACTCCTATTTTTCCTGTTTGCGTTTAATGGGGCCGAAGTCTTTATTTTCATCTGAGGAAGAATAAATGTACATATGCTCGGAGGCCTGGAGGCTTCAATTCCGACTGAAGGTTAGGCGTGTGTGTGTGTGTGTGTGTGTGTGTGTGTGTGTGTGTGTGTGTGGTTGGGGGGACGAGAAGGGGGTGGGAGAGCCGATTTCAACTCTGCCTAAGTTGTGAAATGAAAGCCGAACGCTTCGCGCGCCTCATTGCCTGGTATCTGCCGAAGTGAAAGCAGAACACAAAACCCTTCGAATTTCTTGGGCAACTTTTCCAACTATTTTAATTACGAAGTTGTACGCTGCCGTATTAAAATATTCCCGCACGCACAGGCCACTCAACATCCAGAAACCGAGCCCGGTTTCCGATCTGATGATACTTGTCATTCATCCAGTGGGAGACCCGTTTATTTTGTCTCTAGTGTTTCTAAGGATGCTGCTGCGGCTTTCTGATAACTAGATGCGAACTCTTACAAACTTTTCTTGCTAAGCCTCAGGTTCTCGCTCGCTGCTCCAGCTGTTGCCACCGCGGCTGCCTTTCTCAGACAGGAGCGCTGCTTTATGCAATTCTTCAGTTGCAGTCTGGGTAATAAAGGAAATCATATTAAAACTAAGGATTTTTTTGTATTTTAAAGCGCTATTTCCTTCCCCAGCGTAGTACGTGAGTTTCCTAGCGCATGGCGGAGACAGTCGGCTACCCCTGCTGTGAATCTAACGAAAACTTTGTGGCTGTGTCTGCACCCGTTTCTTTCTTTCTCTGGGTTAGGAAGAGGCAGTGTGACCAGCATACTTTAAAAAACAAAACCACCTTTCTTGTTGCAAAAGTAAACATTGCAATGGAATCAAATCACTTAGAAACAGTCGTTTTCTTGATAGATTGTTATTCTTTTTGTGTTTTGTAAATTTCTTTGGTGGCCAAGTCCTGTCGCGATCTTGGCTACGGTACAGCATTCCATGAACCCAAACTAGGGACCACAGACCCTGAAAGTACCCGCTGAAGTTAAACTCAGACTGAATGCACAACCTACTTCCCAACTTACTGGGCTTGTTTTTTTTTTTTTTTTTTTTACACAAGAGTCAAAACCGATAAATTGGTTGCAAATCATTTGGGAGGAATAAACCATTTCATTAAAAAAATAAAGAAGGGAAAAGCAAGAAGATTGACATTTGTACTGTCTAAAGCCCTTGGCCTTTATTCCCACCTTTAAGAAAAGAAAACTAAAGCCAAGCAGGCTCTGGCAGCGCCGTGAGACTTCCCAGCCGTTTTCTTGGGCGGCTAGGACAGCACCTGGGCCGTGCCAGAAATGCCAGTTGCAACTGTTTTCTTCTGGTGATGGGAAAGAAGTGAAGCTGGGTCTGCCCAGCATGTCTAGGGCCCGAAACACCGAAGGAACCCCACTTCCCTAAAGTGACACCCGGCAGGGTTTCAATCACAGCAATGAACGAGTTGCAACGAATAACCCCCCTCCACCTTAGCTACCGGGCCCGCAGAAGTCTCGTAAAGACCCAGAAGGCGATGAGATGAGCAAGACCCCCGGCAAGGCGGGAGGGGGGGGGCACTTGTTACTTGTACACTTGATCTCTGTTCAAAAAGAGGCTCTGAAGTAGGTAAGGTAGATGACGACCCTTCCTCTCGCGCTTAAATTCCTCACCTTAGCAGCCCAATACCTAAGATAGTAAAGGAACCTCAAGCCCAGGTTCCAGCCTCCACTGTCCCTATGCCCAACTACTTGCGTTTTCCTTCATCCTTAAAAAAACTCAGATTAAAACACAGAGCTTTGTTTAAAACACGTATTTTATTTGTTTAGTTCAGACTGCTTTTGAGGAGGGAAAAAGCGCTTGCCCTACGGAGGCAGAGGCCCCTTTTAGGAAGGCGGTTTATTTGCCATTACTTGACCATTACCCTGGCTTAGGACTTCTTTATTGCATTTGGCACTTGGAGCGCAGTCCTCCTGCAGCATTTTGATGTGTTTCGCCAAAAAAAAAAAAAAAAAAAAAATCTGTGTTTAGGGGAAGGTTAACAACGCTTTTCATTTCCCCCTCACACTCATCTTCAACACTGTGGAAGGGGACGGTTCATTAGCTACAGGGGCAGGAAGGCTGGAATAAAAGGCTCCTTTTTCAGGTTTTTATTTGTAGGGGCTGAGGAGTCGCAGGTCTGGGTGACGATGCGCGTGGCGGTGTGTGTATAAGTGTGCGTGATTGTGTCTTTTGCGGGGGGAGCCCAGCTCGCAGGCTTTCTGAGCAGAGTCCTCTCCTTACTGCCCGGGGCTCGGCCTCCTCCGCAGACATTCAACACGTAGGACACTAATTGAATAGAAATTAACGCGTCATTCCACGACATTTTTACTTTCTTCTTCTTTTTTAAAAGTAGATGGTAATAATTCTAAGCAGTTTTTCTTTAAACATCTTGTCGTTTGGAAGTTTATTTTATTTCATTTCTCCGAGTTGGGACCAGGTTATCCGAGACTGCAGACGTTGCCTGGGGTAGGAAGGCCACAGCTGGGGACTCCCGGCTCCGTCGTCCCCCCACCCCACCCCGGGCAAGTAGGGCAAAGGAGGGCAAGAGAGCACCGACTTGTTGCCATCGGCACGCCTGGCCCAGGCTCCTCTCTCCCCACAGCTCCTTCATTTTGCCTCTGCTGGAAGCGGGCCCTGAAGTGGGGGAACTTGACTTGTCATCTTCTGGCCAATGGCTCTTACCCTGTTCCCAAGGTACTCAGGGCCTGGCAGAGCCCTATTCCTAAGAGCTGGGTACACCCTCCCACCCCTCCCGTCAGAACCCGCCGTGATGGGGCCTGGGGGTGGAGCTGGGGAGGCCCTAGAGAGCAGGGAGGCAGTGCTCCCCCAGGCCTCCCCACACCTCCCTCCTCCAGCTGCTGGGCTCCTGGCTCCCAAGCTCAGGCCAGAAAGCTTCTTGCCTCTTCATCCTCAGAGGTGCTGCGTGCCTGGCGCGCTGCTTCCCTCGGAGCCGGGTGTGCATTGACCGTGTACAGCACAGGAACACACGCGCCCTCACACACACTCACAGCTCAGGGGTTCAGGAACATCAAGTGCGGAGGGCGGGAACACACTCATTCACTCTTCCTGGCAGGGCAGGCCCCTTCCTAGCCCACCGGCCAGGGAAGAGAGAGGCTAGGGGGGAGATGGGTCGGGAGGAGAGAGTCGCACTCTAAGGACGCCAGGCACATTTTCCTGGAGAGGTGGTTAACCCTTCCTGGGCTGGAAGCGAGGCTCTAGGCCCTTTCTACAAAGATCTGTGGAGTCTGCTTTTCTTTTTGGCTGGGTGGCCCAGTATGAATCATTAGTTCCCTTCCCACTCCATTTGCCAAGGTCCTCTTTCTAAAATTAGATTTTCCCCTTCCCACTCTTCTGGCCTTCCGAGTTTACCAGGGAGTTCTCAAGGAAATTGGCTGGGTAGTGAGAAGAAGTGTGAGGAAGAGGATAAAAGGAGACAAACAAGTGGAACAAAACACGAGAGGGGAGAAAGGAAGAGAGAAACAGCATGTTTCTTCTTCCAGATCCCCAGTTTGCACACAGATGGGTATTATATTTTTTCCCCCAGTAAATGAAAAAAGTGTAATCCTTGTTAATTACCTTTGCTTACATGCCATACAAGAAACTTCAGAGACGTTTCTACATAAGGAAGAAACTGTTTACAAAACTCTTTCAAAAGTGTGACATATTGCTCCAGTTCAGCACTAAAAAGCTAAACACACTTACCCTCCTTTGAAGTGCCCTGGCTAGGGCAGCTTATTTGAGTGCGGTTCAGATATTGCTGTGGGTATAACTAATGGCCTCTACCTATTTAGCTCAAGTGGGAGGAGAGAAAGGCCTGAATTCCTTGTCCAATGGGTCCCTCTGGAGACTGGGTTCTGGCTCCTGGCCAGTTCTGTACAATGTCAACATTGAATATTTGAATTCCCAGACTCTATTTAACAAGTTTCTAAATAAATAAACTCATTGTGTGTCTGTGTTTAAAATTATTTCACCTCTTGCATAAAAGCTACAGCATCTTATTACATTGGCCTTGCAAGTTGATTTTTAAAAAAATAAACAAACAAACAGAGCATAAGGCATTTTAATAGGCAGACCTGAACAACATGTGTGTTTTGCAAAGACATTCTCTTACGTGTGGCTGAGTAGGTGCTATTTAGAGGGAGCTTGGGCTGTTCTGTGTGATGTGGTAGTGAATTATATTAAAAAACCAAGCTAAGTTCAGAAAGTCAGTGCAATATTAATCACATCCAAAGGGAGGCTTGACTGTGTAACTGCACTGTCTTTAGATATTTGATAATTCTGCCTGCTGGGTCCTACAGGACAGAGAGCTTCACTGATGTGTCCTAAATGGCTATCTGTAGGCTTCTGCACTCCATAAGCATTGGCAGGTGTGGAACTCTGCCCAGATGGAGTTTTGTTTCTGGGCATTTTTATTCATCTATCTTTGTCTGCCTTTGTAAGTTGGAAGGGGTAGATACACATGTGTTATCCTAATATTTCAGTATGGTTTTGAAATGGACCACACGAATCTTACGTTTTTACTAATCTCTCAGCATTTGAACATCCACAGCATTTTTATGCAGATGGGAACATACTTGTTCTAAGAAGTACACACTTAATTAAAAAGAAAACATAAGTTCTGGTCCTCTTTAAAGTGTGGACCCCATCTGGAGTTGTTAGGAAAGGAAGTAGAATTCACTCTAATTTATGTGGATAAGGGACAACATTATTAAAAAGAATGGGATTTGAAAGGGCACATAGCAAAACCTATAACATTTAGCTGGTACCATGGAGATCTCAAAGCCAAGAAAAAAATACCACCAACCCATGCAAACCCTAAAATAGATTATAATGACCTCAGTCATTTTCATTTTCAAAAATAATAGCCATGATTAAAATAGGGGGGAGTGTTTTACTTGGAACCGTACTCTTCTGCATTATTATAAAAGCTGTTTTGTGGTTAAAGAACTGTTTCATTATAGAAAAAAAAAGCAAGTGAATTTTAATCAAATTCCTGACTCTTCAAAAGCTCTCATTCTTGAATTACTTCTTACTTTGATTTTAGTTATTATTCTTATCCATCCGCAAACGTGCTGCTTTTGGCTTGTGTATTCAGCTAAATCCTTGACTACTAACTTTCGAAACAATTCTAAAGGAGAAATTTTATTTAGAGAAGTGACTTTTATTAATTCTTGCAGCAACACCTGCCTAGGTCTCGCTGGCTATATAATAGGAAGGACCAAAGCTTTCTTAACCTTGTTCAAGAACCTGCGTAAAGCAATTAATTTTGTAAGTTAAGGTTGTTCAAAGTGTGACATTTATGAAAGTCTTTGTACACAGCCCTTGGTGGGCTTTGGCGACAGGCAGGCTTAGGAAACAAATATTGGTGAGCAGGAATGAGCCACGTTTCCTGGTCATGAACATTACCAGTGTGCTCATCAGAGACTGCACCTGGGTGTGGTCCCTGACTGAATAGCCAGGTCATCTTCAAGCTATTGAACGACTCTGAGCTCTAGGATCTTTACTTGTAAAGTAAGAGTAACAGTACCACTTTCTTGGGCTGCTGTAAGGGTTAAACAGAGTAAACGTACCCATCATACCTCAGTCACAAGCTGTCATTCAATAAATCTCAGTCACTTCCCTTCTGATAGATCAGTTGCATTTTCTGAAGAGGATTTTTTAGACATCCTCCCCTCCTCCCCGTTCTGTTTTTACACAGTCTCATTTTTAGAAATATTTGCATGTATATAGTAAGCAGTTTGTATGTCCCCTCATAAATCACACCCTCAGGATAAATGGGAGTCATATCTAAAATTTGGGCACATCAAAACTGTCTACACCAAGCCAAACTAGGCAGTACATTTATTCTGAAAACTTGAGAATCTTCCTTTGCCCTTTTTCAGGGAAGGGAAGGGACACTGTGTGAATAAAGTGACTGAGATGTCAGCTTTGCTCCCCAGGTGCATGTACACAGCCTAAATTCAGTTGTGCGTATCCTCCGTTTGTCAGGACCCCTCATGTATGAAAATTTTACTTTTAAGGCACTGAGTTTTGTAAGTCACTTTACTACTCTAGCTGAGTTGCTCTTCTCTAAATGAGGGGATTGCACTAGAGCAGAGCTTGTAAACTCAAAGGGCTACGGGAGTTGGCAGGTACAACAAATGAGTGAGGCAAGGTGGTATGCGCACTCAGCGCTCGTGCTCTTATTTTCATTGAAAATTTTGATGCTCAGCCTTTGTACTCCAGAACAAGAGGCAGTGGTAGGGCTGTGGCAAAAGCTGGGCCTTCAAGACTTCTCTTAAGCTGCCCCAGCTTGCTTCTGCCATTTGGGAAAGGGCGCCCAGTGCCGCTAGGTCTTCCTTTTTTTTTTTTTTTTTGTGAACCAGAACACACACATTTATTAAGTTCCCTGTGTTACATGGGTGCAGTTTGTGGCACCCCAAAACAATTACAATAGTAACATCAAAGATCACTGATCACAGATCACCATAACAAATATAATAATATGAAAAGTTTGAAATACAATGAGAATTACTAAAATGCAACACAGGGACATGAAGTAAGCAAATGCTGTTGGAAAAACAGCACTGATAGACTTGCTTGAGGCACGGTTACCACAAACATTCAAATTGTAAAAAACCGAAATACCTGTAGGTCTTCCATTTTTAAGAGAAGCCACATATCTGGATTATTCTGTGAATTTTCTCTACTTTAAAATGTTGACTCAATTTAAACAACAACAAACAACATTCTGCAGGCCCAACCAAACACCTCTGTCTGTCATGTATAGTTCATGGACCCTGGTTTTTGCAATGTCTGGATTAGATGATTTCCAAAGGTCCTTCAAAGTTCCAACATTTTACGATATCCACAAGGCTTCCTGGATATTACCTTGTATTTTTAAGATCTATATCTTCCTTCTCCTCCCCAAAGTTACTGTGTGTGTGTGTTTTGATAGGTGGAAGTACTTATTACAGAATCTGATATCTGGCCATTTATCTGGAAAAAAAGTCTTTCTCAGCCATGTTGTGTCTTTCTTTCCCTCCACGCTGCTTCATCATTAATTGGCTTAAGAAAATAAACTGAAACACTCACTCCCCATCTCATAGCCACTGGCTGCCATTCTTCCTTATTTCTCACTCATCCCAATTCTTTGATTTGTGGGCTAGGGGTTGGGCAGTAAATCATTAGGAGACAGTTTTCTGTGGTTTTCCTCAGTGGGAGAAGAAGTCATTTGGCTACTGTGGGTATAACAGAGGAAGAGTTCATCCCTGCCCCCTAGGAGGGTCCAGATGTCACGTCCTGTACATCTGTAACTGAAGAACCCAACTGACTTTTAAGACATGAACTTAAGATGGAGAAATCAGTTTTTACGGGACGGATGTATTATTTGACAAGAGTGGCTCTCCTTGCAGGAAGATTATACGTGTCAGGGAACATTTGAAAATAAACATACATTATTCTGTTTATTGTCATGATTTGTATTTCTAGCAGAAGTGGTGGGTGAAGAACAGGTAAAATTAAGTCCTGGGGACTAAAAGCGCAAAGTATGGTGATGGAATACTGATACAACATATTCTCCCAATAAAGTCTGGAAGAAGAACTCTATAATACCTAAATCAGCACTACAGTCAAGGGACTGGTCAATAAATACTTGTTACTTTCAGTTAACATTGTTGGAAAAATCATCAGATAAAGCAATGCTTGTAGAGTAGTGATGAACCATGCTTGTAAGCATTATATGAGGGTTATGAGATACCCAGCTCCCAATTTTTACACCTGATACTGAAGCCCAGAATTTTTAGCCTGGCCTTTGAGGACCTCCCACTCTTGAGTCAGATGGTGATTCTGAGCCCAGGTTCTGAGTTAGATTGGCCTGGGTTTGAATCCTGACTCCCCCATTTACTAACTGGGTGAAATAAAGGTGAGCCAGTTAATTTTTCTGTGCCATAGTTTCCTTAATTATAGACTAAAGATATTTACTTCATGTGAGGATTTGATGAACTAATGCATTTAAAGTGCTTTTTTTTGGGTTTTTTTTTTTTTTGCGGTACACGGGCCTCTCACCGCTGTGGCCTCTCCTGTTGCGGAGCACAGGCTCCGGACGCACAGGCTCAGCGGCCATGGCTCACGGGCCCAGCCGCTCCGCGGCATGTGGGATCTTCCCGGACTGAGGCACGAACCCGTGTCCCCTGCATCGGCAGGCGGACTCTCAACCACTGCGCCACCAGGGAAGCCCTAAAGTGCTTTAAATATACTAAGAACATGTTGATTATTATTTTATAAAATTTTCAGGCTTATTTATCTCCTTATCCAAATTAGTCCATTCAACCTGACTCGTTTAATCATTTTACTTCTCTCACTCTCTTGTCAGCCTAGTCTTGTGTTTCCATCTTCCAACCTTTGGCCACGATGTTGCCATATTCTGTAGACCTACCCATACTGTACTTTGACCATCAATATCTAACTCCTTTAAGATTTAGTTTAAACCCTTCCTTCTTCATGAGGTTCATCTTCATCCCTCCTGTAGATGTGCTTTCTCTATGTCTTTTCATTCCAATAGTATGGAATTATTTTTACGTATCGTCATTTGGGCATTTTGTTATAAATTCCTTGTCTTCACTAACTGTATCTTCTTTTTCGAGCTAAACTGTAAAACTCCTGGAGAGTCCATTTCTGTTTTGTGCAGTGCCTGTTTCTATGTTTTGTATATGGCAGATATCAGTACAGTTAGGTGATGGTGGTTAGCAATGGCCTTTGGTGGATTATGTGAACCCTTTCAATTTCTTTGCCTGTAAAACCTTCGTAGTCAGGTAATGTCAGCACTAGAACTCTGGGATATTTGACACTTTAATTGCATACTAAATCCACAGTTGGCTTATTTTGACAGTGATAAACCACCTGGAAAGCACATTTGGAAAGTAGAGTATTATTCCTAATTTTCACCAATAAATGCTACTCATTTTGCCAGTGCAGGTATAACCCATGGCTCCTCACTTAAATTACAAATTGTTATTGATCCACATTTGATCTTAAGGTTTATCAAACTCTGTACTGTACCTGATTCTGGAGACTGTCAGTGGAATCGAGGTAGAGATGGTGAAACAGCTTGTGGACTCATGTAATTCCTAGGGACTTGGAGGTAGTCAGCTTCACAAAGGTCATCAGAAGCCCAGTTTTTAGATAAATTCTAACTCTAATTCAGGCAGTCTAATATAGATCATAGCAACAATAATTTTGCTGCATATTTTAATGTTCATTTATAATGAAAGCCTCTTTCTATTTAAGGCTGACAAAATGATGTTGCATTAAATCTTATTTAACTGATCAAATTAATCCCACCCACCCAATGGGGACCCCTTAATTCAAATGCAGCTATGTCTTTCTCCCTTTGAATCCCTACACCCCTTTCCCCCACCCACCATTTTACAAATCTCTCATCTCTGTGGAGAAAACAGGGCTATTTGTGCCTTGGATAACTGTCCTCAAGCTCTGAATGATTGCAGGGTTTCAGTTCCTGTTAGAAGTTTTCTTCTCCCAAGACCAGCCTGGTGTGACCTTTTATTTTATATTGGAGTATAGGTGATTAACAATGTTGTGTTAGTTTCAAGTGTACAACAAAGTGATTCAGTTATACATATACATGTATTTATTCTTTTTCAAATTCTTTTCCCAGTTAGGCTGTTACATAATATTGAGCAGAGTTCCCTGTGCTATACAGTAGTTCCCTGTTGGTTATCCATTTTAAGTATAGCAGCTTGTGCATGTCAATCCCAAACTCCCTAACAATCCCTCTCCACCACTCTTCCTCCCAGAAACCATATGTTCGTTCTCTAAGTCTGTGAGTCTGTTTCTATTCCATAAATATGTTCATTTGTATCATTTTTTTAAAGATTCCGCCCATAAGCCATATGATATGATATTTCTCTTTCTCTGTCTGACGTACTTCACTCAGTATGACAACCTCTAGGTCTGTGCATATGGCTGAAAATGGCATTATTACATTTAATCAGTGGGGTGTGACTTTTTGTCCTGCTCTTAGAACTGCTTTTAAAGCATTAGGAGGCCCTTTAAATAAGGGAAGAGACTAAGAACCACGATTTTTAAATTTTATTTTACATACTTATTTATTTTATTGGAGTACAGTTGCTTTACAATGTTGTGTTAGTTTCTGCCATACAGCAAAGTGAATCAATTATATGTATACATATATCCCCTCTTTTTTAGATTTCCTTCCCATTTAGGTCACCGCAGATCAAGTGGAGTTCCCTGTGCTATACAGTAGGAAGAACCACGACTTTATACTTTGGTGCTGATTATAGACTTTACCTTTGGCAGGAGCTATGAAATTTAGTAATAAAATGTTTCATGATAAGATGATAACAAAAATGGAGGGACTGAGCAACTATCTTTGTTTCTGGAAGCATCATGGTTTTTAACCTTATTCTGGGTCTCAGACCCCTGTAAGAATCTGATAAAAGGTATGAAGTCTCTCTCTAGAAAATATAAATATGCATACAAGTTTTTATACAATTTCAGTGGTTCATGGACTTCTAAATTCCAGCCATAGGCATTACAATGGTTCACTCATGTGACCAGACTTGCTGTACCCTAGTATGTTTGTTATATAACATCTTTTAAGTCTTTATCAATATTTTTTCATTATTTTAGAAATATTTTTTCTGCTTACAAAATTTATACTTGTTCTAATAATTTAAAAACTGCAAAAATTATCACACAGGAAATGAAAGTTCTTGGTAGTTTACCCTTTTTTGTCACACACTGCCTGCAGATGGCTACTATACACTGTTTAGTGTGGTGCATCTATTAGCACATATATATATATATATATATGTATATATATATATATATATATATATGTTTATAACTTTTTACAACAAGTTGCTTTTTTCTATTTAAAAACTTAATCATATACCTTTGACCCTTCCCCTGTCACTATGTATCAATCTAACCCATTCTTCTAAAGGCAGCAGATCCTCTACTGTTTGGATGTGACACATTTTACTGAACCATTCCCCTATGGATGACATTTGAGTAGTTTCCCATTTTCAGAACAGGGCAGAGAAGTTCTCCAAACCAGGACTCTAAGGGAAAACGAAAGTGAAGTGTACAATTAAAGGAAGCTCACAGTTCAGGGTGAAGTGTGCTGGCCTCTGAGCCGTGGACACAGTGGGGCTTTGGGAAGGTCATGGAAGGTTGCCTCACCCTGTCAGGACAGATCAGATTTCCAAGCATCTTTACCCACTAGGTCCAAGGGTCAAAGCCAGAGCTAAGGTACATCTTTGTGAGATCCACTGTGATATATCACTGATATTTCAAGCTTCCTGGATTGTTCTGGACTTCATATTTATGCCCATTTCCATTTTCTGCTGCTGCTCAGAACAGGCTATAGCGGAAATCAATTCATATACCCCTAACTGGATAAGGACAAGTAAGTTGTCAGGGTTTCAAATCTCAAGTTTTTGTTTTTGTTTTTAAATTACGATTTCTTTGCATGTACATTATTATCACTCTGTCCTATCCTGTATATACAGCTTAAACCAACTGATGAGACTAGATAAATGCAGAAGGTTATCAGAAGCCAATCAAAAATTTATTCATGTTCTTAAAAAAGTTACCCACAATAATTTCTAACCTATGAATTGGAAAGATTTTCTCTGGGTAAGCATGCTATGGGAAAAGTTTTATAATGGAAACTATCTCTTACTTTTAACTATAGCATCAAAAATATGACAGTATAATGTTACACACTAAAGCCCATCAGATGCAAAATTCTAGTTTTTGATTATAAGTTATAAACCAGGCTAGAGAGACTTCGGAAAAGTGGTTTTCTTTGGCAATGATGTTGTTGATTAAATAGAAAAAATTCAGAAAAAATTAGTTCATCCCATTCCTTTACACAGAAGTGTACAAAAATGGAATAGCTGGGTTTTGGTTCTAGTGGGAACAACTTTACTTATTAAAGCTCATTGGATTATATTAGATTAAAAACACACTAGACATTTTAGATTGGATTTGAAAAGGCATCATTCAAGGAATCAAAATTTAGTCATATAAATCTTTTTAAGAATTAATTTACTTTGCAATTTTGATTCCTTAGAGTACAGTATTTGTTCCAAATTCAAATTTTGTTTTCATGGATGCATAAAAGTTGTTCCATGGGGCATTACTCTTGTTAACATTTTCAAAGCATATTTGAAATGAGATCAATCAAATCAACTCAATAACTAGCTATTGAATGCCTAGTATATATAAGGCACAATGAACAAAATCCTAGAAACACTCACTTTCCTGAAAATAGTGAACATCAGCACTTGACAGACATACCCCTGATGGTTTATTAATGGTTTATTAACTGAGAGAAAGATCACTGTGTGCCTGTTGCTGCTCATCAATGACCACATTGTGGTTTCATGAGTCTGGAATGCTGAATCCTATGCCTGACTCTTCTCCACATATATTGTTAACATTGTGAAGCCATATACCCAACAAGCTGCAGTGCCATTCCAAGTATTGGGGGTCTTCTATTTGAAAATAATACCATACTTCATTTCTCTTAATACCTATCAGATGTGGAGGTCATTGCTTGCCTCACTAAATTACTTACGTGTTAATGCTGATATGGTTTCCATTCAAGATACTTGGAAACAAAACCAGGCCTTTATAAACACTTGCTGTTGGTGACTATCTCAACTGTTTATCAAATGTCTGTAATTCTAGGTGAAGGGGAGGTGGCAGCACACACACACACACACACACACACACACACACAGAGGCAAGGCCCCTGCCTACACAGAGCTCCCATTCTGGGAGAAATAAATGTGTATGGTCATATACTTCTAGACGTTGACCTGTGGTATTGAGAAAATTAAAGTAGGGTAATTTGCTAGAGAGCAGCCAGGACTTATTTTAGAAGGGTGGTTGGAGAAGACCTCTCTGAGGAGGTGGCATGTGAGCAGAGAGTGATGAGAGGAGAATGTTTTTTAAAGTGTTTGAAGTGTGGCACATTGACGCTTATGGCTGGCATATTCAATCTCCCTGGTTCTCTAACCTAGGGCAGAAGCAGACAAGGTGTAAAAGTATTGTCGTTGGTTTCATTTTGTAGAATGCACTTACAGATAACACGTAAACTTTTAGCTGGCTCCACAGCCTAGGGGCCAGCACAAAGGTTTTTGTGGATCTTCCTTTATAGATGGAGGGAGTGGGAGTTTTGGGTTTGATCTGTAAACACTAGGTAGGTGGCAGTATCAGAGAACAAATTAGGCTTCTGAACACATAATTCAGTCCAGTTAAACAAATATTTATTGAATACCTATTTAACAGCCAGAGCCAAGCACTGCATTGGGCACTGAGTGTACAAAGGGAAATAAAATCGGTTTCCTGCACTTGAGGAACTTATAGTCCATTGGGAGAGACAGAACATGTGGATAGATGGTTTCAGTACAGTAGGCTAAGTGCAAGCCCAAGGGTCACAGCCCTACTCCGGTTGAGTCACAATGATCTGGATAGTGGTATGTGACTGACTGTGTACCTCGTTTCACATCTATTCTGATAAAAAATTCTTTAACCAACATCCCTCTAAGCTCAGAAAAAAACATGTTTCAAATTTGAGGGTTAAAGGTTTGCATGTGTGTAATGCATTTAAAGACCTATTTCTAAATTTATCTTCTGAGACTCCAAATGCCTAGGATGGCGGGCATTTGTATATTAGATGAACAATAAAATGTTTCTTGAAAGGTCCACCCATCACATTTGTCTGTAGTTAGGGAAAAGCTATGGCAGGAACGGAGTAAGATGCAGAGTGCTTGAGGTGTGTGCCCCATAGCCTTGGTCTGCACCTGGGCAAAATGCTCTTCCCACCCTCACCAGTTTAGAGTATTTTATCCCTTGTGCAGCTAGAGCAGACTTTCCAATCACAGTTCAAGAAGAAGTTCTTTTTGGAGGCTCTCCAAGGGTTTTCTCCAACTCCTTGCCACTTGTAGCTGTGTCTGAGAGCAAAGATCTGATGCCCAAATTGAAGTCTGTATGGTTCAAAAGGTGCATCTTGCTTTTAGGCTCAGTTTTCATCTGGTAGAAGATAGTGCTACCCAAAGACTGACAGGAGCTCAGAGCAGTTGCTCGTTTCTCAGGCCGGCATGTGATTTTGTTGCTTGTAAAACAGAAGTAAGAATAAAAAGCACTCCCCTCTCTTCCAGTTCTCTTTACTAAACATCGTGCTGTGCTGTGTGTATGTGTCTGAGCTAATGTTCCAGCCTCTAGGCTTGGCAGAGAAGTCAGTGCATCCAACATCATTACCGCTGGGCACAGTTTGAAATCCTGAGCAAACTCTCCATGTGCCTGAATGCATAAGATGCTAGTGATCTAAGCATCCTTGTTGATAATGTTGCAATATTAAAACAGCAGCATAGATGTTGTTTGACTCATGAAGTAGCATTGTATCTTTGTTTCTTTGACCTAAAATTACTGGGTAGATGAATCTGAAGGGGGTGGGAAATGTCAAGGTAAAAAGCGATATTCATCCAGGGCTTTCAAAGGGCCTCATGATCTATGTATCAGATCTCTCTTCCTGCCCTTGAGTGATGGTAATCTCTCAGTCACCAAGGTTTTACTCTCAAGAAAAGAAAATACTCTGATACCTAATACGATGAGCTGCACCTTAGGAAACCTTCCAAGTGAATCTGTGGCATTGACCAGGACTTGTACACTACTTCCAGGAGGTATGGACCACCACTATTTATTTCCTTCTATTGCTCTTGCCTGATTTGCCTGGATGACATCATAACGTCTCATTATATAGACTTGACAATTAGTAATAACTTCACTAAGAAGAAAATGCTCTCTGCAGCATTTTAAGCCCTATTTACTTTGAAGATAGGTTCTGATTGTTTTCTTAGGTGTGTTCATCTCAAAAGTCCAGAATATTCTGGGTACCATGGCCTGTTTTCTGATGGCTGATGCTGGCCAAGGAGTCAGAACATAGTTTGAGTCTCAACTTTGCTACTCATCAGCCCGGTGTCCTTGGGCAGAGTTCTAACTCTCTGAGCTCAGTGTCCTCAAGTATAAGATAAGAGCAATAACTACCTCTGCTTTGGTTTCCTCCAGACTAGTAATGCTAAAAATAAGAGGACATATGTGTAAGCTTTTGTAAGTTGTAATGAGCTGTGTAAATTTAATGTGCTTCTAAAAATTATAGAATATTAAAAATGCTAGGGAGGGATTAAGAATGTAGACTCTGGAGCCACATTGTTTAGGCTAACAACTTGGCTCTACTACTGCCAAGCCATGTGGCCATGGACAAACTACTTATCCTCTCTGTGCCTCAGTTGCTTCATCTGTAAAATGGAGATAATTTACAACAACAACAACAAGTATCAGTACTAGTGAAGATTATTGAGTGTTCACGTGTTATGAGGTTAATTCTCACACCTCTGTGAGGTAGGCGATATTGTTATCTTGGTTTTGCAATGAGGGCACTGGGGACACGTGAGTCCTTTGCTCTAGGCCCCTCAGTTCCGAGCACAGAGCTAGGATCCAGTCTGGATTTGCTTTACACCGAAGCCTAAGAACTTAATCTGAACACTCCACTGCCTTATTTTTTTTCATCCAGAAATAAAAGTGGAACATTACATTGTTGGAGCATTCCAGAGCTCATAAGCCTAATAAGATTTTGGTTAGAGGACACCTTCATTTAAAGAGATGATTTCATACAACGCTTAGTAAAGAGGAATTTTGCCTCAGTTTATATGAGTAATCTTCTCTATGACAAGGGCTCGTTGTCTCCTGTCTTCCACTTTCTTCCCAGAGTCATCTGCAGTGTGGTTTTCCATCACTTTATGTTTTTAATTTTATTTAAGGAACTCTACAAATCTTTGTTCAATGGATGATTTAGGAGAGGCTTCATTACTTCATTACCTGAAATCACAAGCTAATTACACCTTACAACTTACTGGTGAATGGTGCTGGATTCAGATTCACATTTTCTGAACAATGCACTGTGACTGTATATTTGCCCAAGGTTACCAGTGTATTTTTAAGGCAAGGAAAGCAAGCCACAACTTTACGAGTCGTTCCTCTGTGTGCAACATCTAAAACCAAGTCCTGTTCACCCATCCTCAACTTTGTTTTAATATCCAAATCACTTGGACCTTGCAATGAAGTATTCAGCTAGTTGCATCATTGAGTAATCTGTGGGATTTAAATAAGCGGAGGGCTAATAAGGTCTCAGATCTAGTCCTTTTTTAAAAAAATTTTGGTTTGTTTTCTATTTTGGGGGAGAAGGCAGTGGACAAATTAAGAGAAGATACAGTGATTCAAATGTGGCTGCATAGAATCACTTGGAGAGCTCAAATATACCAATGTTTGGGATCTACCCCAAACCAATTAAATCAGAATCTCCGGGGGTGGAGCTCAGGCAGTGGGGAGCAGTGAGTCCTGGATATAAGAAACTGGGAAGAAGGGGGTCATTTTGATTAAAGAATGAGGGAGGTAGCAGAGTTAGTAAGGTGGCTCCAAATGCTATCTTTGGAGGTGATTCCAGGTCTGTATATGTTTTAATGTATGGCTTCCTTTCTGTTTTTACAGGCACAGAATTGGAATTTGGAAATATTTTCTTAGCACTTGGCTCCATGAACTTGCTTTCCGCCTATGATTTCTAACCTTTGTAGCAGTCATATATAAGAGCTTTCTAGTTGTGAAAGGCCACTGTTGAGGAGACTTCATCACAGAGAATGGATGATCTTTTGAGTCCAGGAGCTCTGATATCTTTTTGACCATTTTGATCTGGTAGCCATTTCTAAGGAGACAGTAGTGTTTTTCAGATTAAAAAACAACGACAAAAACAACCCAAACAAAAAGAGAATCACCAGCTGCTTGGTGAGAGAGCCCTTTAATATTGCTAGTTTCTTTTGTCTTTTGGTTTTCTAGAAATCCCAGACACAAATGCTCTACTAACCTTCCCATGCAAAGGGAGTGCTGGAAATTCCAGAGAAGGCGAGGAGGGAAAATGGAAAATGAATTGTAAAAAAATAGATGTCTCAGCCCAGGAATGTTAAAAAAGCAGAGTAGGTTTTCATGCTGGAATTGCCCTATATTTTAGAAAGTTTGGATGTTGAATGCCAGTGACCCTTATGCTTGGCTGGTTTTAATAAGCTATCAGTCACTCACTTCCTTATACAGGAAGATGCATTAAATAAACGTATTGGATGTTGTTGGATGGTCCAGGTATGTTCAGTTGCACCTGAGTGCACATTGGCTCAAGGTGCCCAGTGGTTCTGGAGGTTTCGTTGAGCTCAGTGGGATGGACACCAAAACAGACCATGTGAAGAAACATAGACGTTTGTGTGCACTTGTGGTGAAGGAGAATGGCTTTACTGAAAGACAGGATTGAGCCGGCAACAAGGCATGAGTGTGTACTTATCAAATGTGTTCTTGTGTGGATCTTTGGACACTTGAGGGTCTCTCCTTCAGTTTTAGTTTAAGTTGTACGTTTCAAAATTATTAACCATGATGCCCAAATCCTCTGAGGAATTTCATTTGGATTCTGCTGCTTATTTCAACAACGATTACTCTAATTGCCCCTTTGTTTTTTCTTTCAAAATGATCACTTGCATTTTCTAATTATTAGAATTTTCTTCGAACCAGGTGTAAAGGGATAAGGTGGTTCAGACGTTTAAAAAAAGAGAATAAAGCCATGTTTTCATAAGAGCTTTTGAATGTTTATTTTGATTATAATGCCAGTGTAAGATGAATATAAAATATAAAATGCTAGGAACCAAGAGTATAATTTTCTAGCCTCAGGAGTGGGGCTATAGAATCACACATATTTGAGATAATCTGTGTATTTTAAGAGCGTTATAAGCTGCAGTGCAAGAGGGGTTTTGCAGCAAAATATATGGTCAACGAGAGAAAATAGAATGATTCTATTCTGCAGCTGAGGCTTGAAATAAGGAAGACGAGGCGTGGAACAACAGGGAAGCGATTTCTTAGCTACCAGAAGGCACATACCTTTTGCTATCAGAGGAAATTTTGTAACTTATTTTCTGGGAGTGGAATATCTTTAGTAGAGGGCCATCCTTTTCACTATGCAGAAATCACTCATTTCATTCTCACTGGTAAATATTGTTTCTGCTATAGAGCTCCTTAACTACCGTTGAGATAAAATAGAAGATCCCCAGGAAGTGAAGGCCCATGGCCAGGACAGAGCTGTCATGGGGCCCCCTCAGTTAATGTTTAGGAAGCTTCCCTTTTGAGAATGATTTTGTATGAAAGATTCTTTTAATAATTTTTTATGTGACTGATCTCTCCCTTATGCAGCTTCTGTTTTGAGAGTAAGCAGAAGGAAATGGTAGTAATAACAAAATTGGTTTTTGCTCATTCACACTTTTTTGCCATTCGGATTATGGGAGTTGTGAGGTGGGAGACTGGATGGCAGAAGCAAGGCTGTGGAAGAAAAACATAGGTGTGTGGGAGAGAGAGGATGTGCAAGGCGGAGCAAACCGGACGTGCCTCTAAGAGGATCTGTTTAGAAAACACAGTGCTAAGGGTTCCATACGTAAACATTCATATTTGGGGATTCACACGTCTCTATTAACAGTTCTGTGCAAAGGACGTTTAACAAAAGCAGATTGATGACTGATGTAATTTAATTAGACTCTGGCTTCATAAATATGCAATGTTATTTGAATGAGAAGTTGAATCCTTCAGTCTCTTTAGAAAAAAAGGCAATTTGGTTTGCTTCAGAGTTGGTTGCAGACATTTCCACCCTGGTATATAAGTGGGTAAAATAATTGGGTAATTTAAAAATTAGAAGAAAGGCAAAATTTGATTGGCCAATTATGGTAACCATTTGTAGATATTTCTTACCCTTCCTTACAGCTCTGATTCTTTTATCCAGTTATACATACTATATATATATATATATATATATATATATATATAGTATATATATATATGTATGCTATATATATATATATTATCCAATGGCATATATATATATATATATATATATATATATATATATATATATATATATACTATCCAATGGCAGTTATTTCTTTCCTGCACCATGCCTTCTGTAATAGCTCGAGAGATGCTATTAGGTTTATGGCCCCTGATAATTTCACTCTGCCCTGAATCCTTTGAATGGTGGGTTACCAGCACATCCAGAACAAACTATTAAGACTTTATAATGATACTAAAATCAGTCTGTTGACCAAAGGCACGTAATGCTTTTTTGGATGAGGTAGGGGAAGGGAGTGCGAGAGTACTTTTTCTTTTGATCTTTGTTTTGAATAAAACTCTGGTCAGGGAAAATACCTGAGACCATGTGAATTGATGGGCTTCCTCTCTGGGGAAATTTGGCAACGTTGGAGGCCTCTCCATAACCATGGAGACTCTTCCAGCCCTCTGTCCTTTTCTCTTTGTCTTCTCTGAACTGCTCTTTACTTCTAGCCAAGAGTCTTTCCTTTTCACTTTCTTTGTTCTTAGTTGGCCCAAGAACATACCTTTTAGTTGATGAATTTGCAATTTTCTTAACATTTCATCAGTTACCCGGCGATTTTTAAACTCCATTTGCGAATATTTTCCTTCTCCCTTGTCTTCCCTTCACGTTTGAAATGGATAAAGCAGAAGTTTTATTTTTCATGCCTACTTTCCCAGTCACCATCTGCACCATCCTTGGACCCTCTTTAAGCCATTCTGTTAGATTCTTCTCTGAAATGAAATATATGATTAATAAATGGGAAGGCCCTTACTCGTGATTGATAACTACTTTTAGAAACACTGTGTTTTGCAATTCATTAAATGCCTTTTTTGCCATTTATATTTACTGGAAATTGATACTCTCTGTATTAGTTCTTTCCCAGTGACGGATCACCGGTAAATGTATAATTAAAAGGCATCTTAATTCTAATTTATCTTCATTTCTCTTTGAAATAGTTTTACAGCTGTCATATGGACCTTCTTCTCCATTCTAATGCATTCCCACAATTGTCCTCTCTTATTTCTGAATTTCTTTCCTCAGCGCCATGTCCCTTTGTCAGAAGATCTAAATTCAAATTCTGCCTCTGCCACTTGCTATGAGACTTTGGACAAATTGTTAACAGCCTCCAACCTCAGTTTTCTTACTGGTAAAGTGGGAGTGAGAATACTTATTTTGCAGAATTGGCAGGAGTTTCTAATGAGTTAATATACTGGAAAGTACTTTGTTAGCTGAAAGATAGCGTACACATTGGTATTGAATTAGCCAACATGGTCCTCTAGCTCTTGTGAATCAAACACTTGTGATAATACCCCATAATTGCAGATTACAGATATATCATAAAATAATTTGCAGGGGAAATGAAAGGCTGACCACAGACATGCAGTGAAACCTTTGGTGAACAGGGCCAAGTCTCCCCACTGCACAAGAGTACAGAAGGTGCAACCTTATCAGTAAGGAGTTGGCTTCATGGGGTTAAAGTCACACAGAAATGCTGACTCACCCAGATCTGTGCCCCGTGCAAATAGACAGCAGTCGGTACACTGACTAATTTTCTTTCAGCCTGCCATGCCCTGAGATAACTGTAAGTGCTTTCCTGTTTCTTGTCACTGCTGTGACTCCAGCTCACCCCCTTAGACCTCAGCAACTGGCCTCCTGACGCCTTAATCTTGCTCTGGTCTGGGATTTTCACCAAATGAGTCTTTCTTGATCAGTGAATAGATTTCCTCCCATTTTCTTCCCTTCTCCCATCTTCCTTAACTCCCATCTCAGGGCGGTCTTTAGCATCACAGGGGGCAAGGCGCCTACATGGGAAGACTTCTGCTCACCCAGTGCAGATTCTTCCTGCCTGTGGAGCCTGGAATGTCACTGCCAGGGCTTCAGGTGGTTGGTCAAAATCTTCCTGGGGTCTGTAGGAGAATGTTGATCTTTCTTTCCCACGATGGCTGATCTCTTCCAAGTGAGGGCTTTCATTGGGCCAGGGAGAATGATGTAAGCTTGGAATCACCTCTTCACAATTTGGGTGAGGTCAGATCTTGTCTCTGCTTTAGCAAACCTTGGCTTAAGGGAGGTGTAGGTTTTAGGGTTTTATAGCAGCTCTGCAGCCTTAGACATCAACTTCACTTCTGTAGGACAGAGGTGAGACCACCTACCTCATAGAGGTGTTGTGCTGTCTTGTGAGATTGTATCTGTATTATGCCTGGCACTCTGAAATTCTCAGTAAAATCCTCCTCTTCAGTCCTATGTCCTCTGTAAAGCTGCTACTATCACCACCTACCTTTATAGATGAGTGGCCCCAAAAGTAAAATCAAATATCAGAATAGTGTGGAGAGATGGACATTCTCCTGTAGATAGGTTTCTCCTCAAATTCTATTAATTCTATTGATTTTTTTTTTTTGGTTCTGCCCTCTACTGACTGGCATCTCAGTAGTAATCATCAAAATTTTAGAAGAGTAAAAGGCAATGTTATGGAAAGGACTTTTCAATAATTATTTATTGATGGCCTGGTTTCTTTCAATCATGGATGAACTTATTGTCAGATTCTGATCTGTGGGCCAATGAATGTTAAGGTTGTGTTCTGATTATTCTTTAGGGTCTTTATCCCTTTAATAGGTAATATATGGTTTATCAGCTTTAGGTAATGTGGCAGACTTTTATTGTTTAAATAAAATATTTGAATATTGTTCAAAGTAAATATTCACTGCCTCTTTCTGGGGGTGAATTACACTTCCCTACCCTGTGACCTTAGGCTTGCTCTGACTGATACATGTGAACAGGCAGAAGTTTTTAAGATTCAGCATGTGGCTCACCGTGATTTACCTTTTCTCTCTGTCACTAGTGCAGAAATGTTCTAGATAGAGGCTATTTTATTTATTTATTTTTGTTTGTTTTTTTATTTATTTTTGTTCTTAATTGAACTATTTGCTGTGAAACATTGAACATAACTTTCTTTGGGAGAGTGAACTTTTTAAAAAAATTTTTTTGCTTTATAACAAATTTAATCAGTTATACATATACATATGTTCCCATATCCCCTCCCTTTTGCGTCTCCCTCCCACCCTCCCTATCCCACCCCTCCAGGCGGTCACAAAGCACCGAGCTGATCTCCCTGTGCTATGCGGCTGCTTCCCGCTAGCTATCTACCTTACGTTTGGTAGTGTATATATGTCCATGCCGCTCTTTCACTTTGTCACAGCTTACCCTTCCCCCTCTCCATATCCTCAAGTCCATTCGATAGAGGTTATTTTAGCAGGTTAGGGCCTAGAGGAAAGATGGAGCTGAGTCATAGTTGACCCAGAGAAAGGCACATAGCCTAATATTAGCAAGAAATAAACTTTTGTTATAAATCACTGAGATTTTGGGAGTTATTTGTTAGAGCAGCTAAACCCAGCCTATTCTGACTGATATAGGTATAAATATTTGTGAATTTTGATTAATGTTTCATTGATGTACCGATTACATGTCCTATATGTACCATATATATATATATCCTTTATGTATTCGGTGAATTCTGAATTATATTTAATGATGTAATTGGTTTTCATTTATTTCTTTTTCTTATGTTGACTGTGGGAGTTTTGCGTGTAATCAGTTATGCCTAAAAGATACTAGTTGTTAACAAAGAAAAACAAACTTAAAGTGGCTTAAAAAATGAAAGAAATTTATTAGCTTATGAAACTTTAAATTCTATATGTAGATTATGCTTCTGGCATAGTTTGGTTAGCTATCTGGTTCCATTTATCAATTTGTTCTTCTTTCCTCTGTATGTTGGCTTTATCCATAGACTGATGCAGAATGCTCTACTACATGCTTTCTTATTCATATTCAGGAGGAGAGAGAAGGCTTGTTTTCTCTAAAACTTTGAAAAAAATCATAACCTTTCCTTTAATTGGACTGACTTAGGCACTATGTCAGCCTCTGAAGAAACTTCTGTGGCTGGAGGAACACCATGCACTGATTGACTCAGACCTTGGATACATGCCCATCTCTGAACCAAATCAGAACCCATCCCTGGAGCTTGGAAGGATGTTATATTAATATAGGAAAGCCAGCTGCTAGAGCAGATAAATTCCAAATTCTCTCTGACTTCATAAAACAAACATTTATTTCTCAGTCATGTTATAGACTAGTATAAATGTTCCTAATCCTAACGATTGGTTCACCTCCAAGAGGTTATTCAGAGATCTTAGTATCTTAGAGTTGGTTCATCTTCAACACAGAGCTCCCAGAGTTACTGCTTCTTAACTGCTTTAGCCCGGAAGTGACACACATCACTTCTGCTCACATCCCATTGGTGAGAAGTAGTCACACAGCCTCTCTTAGGTCAAGAGAGGTGTGCAGTGTGGTCCTTGGCTGGGCGTCTGCTTCCCAGCATGCACTCCACACTGTGGAAGGGAGCACGAGCCTTTGATGGTCAGCCAGCTGACTCTGCCACAGATGTTAATCCCACCCATGCAGAGCAAAGGGAGAGGAATGGAGTGAGTGTTGGGAGGCTACTAACCATGTCAACCACACCAGGGGACCTGGTCTTGATGTCACTGAGGCATTGATTTGTGCTGAAGCAGATGTGTGAGCCCTCCATTGCCTATTGAACTAACTGATGTGCTCAAAATTTCATCTGTTGCTTAAAAATAACTTCAGAGAATATTTTAAACCAGTAAATAAGTGAATTCTTGTAAGAAGTCAGGTTCCTCTCTCTTGAGGAACAGGTGAGGACCAAGGCTCAGGTGGGGTTCGAGCCAGGGTTCTCTTCCTTGGGGTCATGGTACATGACTGCAGGGGATAGACACTGCCTGTTATATGCAGAAGGCCTGCTGGGGCTGAAGTGAGGAGAATGTGTGCAGGAGGGTCACAGAAAAAGGCTTTGTGCAGAGTGAGAACTAAACTATTAAGTCAGCGTTTGGGGAGTCTTAAGGAAGAAGACAAAGCAGAAGAGAGAGAGATGATGAGTAATTAAGTGGGAGGAGGCTTTAAGACATTCCAGAAATGAGTCCAGGTACCCATAGAAGACTTTTAAGTGCTCTGACAGCATAGGCAGCCACGGAAAAGAAATACAGTTCACTATAATTTTCTATTACATGAGGGTTTTAACTATCCATCAGGATAGCTTTTTTGCTTATTCTTCAGGTGTCAGATTAAATATTTCTTCTCTAGAGAGACCTTCTTTGATGAGAATTTCCTCTACCCTGCCATCACTTCTTTATTACTGTACTCCATGTGGAAGTTGTAATCATTTGCTACTTGTTTAGAGTCTGTCTTTCATACTGGATTGCATGTGCCATGGGTTATGCATGTGCTAAAGGCTATGTGTCCTTTGACCCCAATTGCATACCCATCACCTTACTTACACTCTGTATGGAATAATTTCAAATGAATGACGTTTGAAATATTTTATGAGGCCATGGTTGTAAACAGCTATTGATTTTTTTTAGTTTGAAGAGTAGCTTCTCCAATTCAATTGAGATTCTAAAAGTTAGAAAAAGAAATTACTTCAAACTTTTAAAATTTAAAGAGCATACATAATAAATTTGTGATTTATTGAAATTCCAGTTGAGTATATTTGAAATTAAGTAAGATTTTGCTGTTGTGTGATATTCTCTAACAGTCTCTAAGACACAGTGCCAGAGAGTTCATTTCTTCTGGTTGATCTTTATTTCAGAGTTTGGAGTCAGTCGTAGCCCTCTAATGTCTGAGGCTCAAGGCAACTTGGTTGTAAATTGTTGGGACCCCAGGGTCATCTTTGGCATTGCCAGGCCTTGAATAGGGTAGATTCTGGCATCCACAGACTCCATGTTGTGTCTGATTTTATTGCTGTGTAACAAACCAGCCCCCAAGTTAGTGGCTTAAAACAAGTTTATTATTATTTCTTGCAGTTCTGGGTATTGATGGAGTTCAGCTAGGTAGTTCTTACTGGGAGTCTCATGTGGTTGCAGTCAGATGTTGGCTGGGGCTGCAGTCTTTAGAAGATATTGAACTGGACATTCAAGATGGCTCAATCAAATGGCCACTGCTACCGGCTGTCAGAGCTCAGCTGTGGCTCTTCTTATGTCTTTTGAATGAAAGATTCTTTAAATTCTATAGTGCTCTATGATTTTCAACATTTCATACAGGTAATTTCATATAATCCCATAATAACCCTTTTTTTCCTCCTACCCCTATATTGCCCCTCTTCTTCCCTCTCCCTACTGGTAGCCACTAGTTTGTTCTCTATATCTGTGAGTCTGCTTCTTTTCTGTTATACTCACTAGTTTGTTGTATTTTTTAGATTCCACATATAAGTGATACCATACAGTATTTGTCTTTCTCTGTCTGACTTATTTCACTTTCAGCTGTGGCTCTTGACTGGAGTGTTTGCATTTGGCATGTGCCTTCTCCCAGCACAGTGACTGGATTTCTGGAGGAACATCCCAAGATGTAGGGCTTTTTATGACCTCGCATTGAAGCCATGCCTTCTGCTGTTTCCTTCTGGTTAATACAAGTCACAGGACTAGCCCAGATTTAAGGGGAGGGAACTATACAAAGGCATGAATATCAGGGCTCATAGCTTGTGGGGGAGCATTTTGGGACACTATTTACCAAAGTCAATTAAGAAATGAACAGATCGCAGTTTGGAGTGTTAGGCTAGGTCTGATCATCCAAGACTGTTCACTCTATTCAGAGGTTGTCCGTGTTTGCTACAGATCAAGGTGGGAATGGGAAGATGCCTTTCTCCATGGAAGGAAGTCTTGAGGGAGGAATCTGGAACTGTGACTGAAAAGTCTCTAAAATATCAAGAGACTGAGCACAGGAGATCTTGAGTCCTCCAAGACTGCTCCAAGGCTCACCCGATGCAATCTGGGAGGACAACCAGGGTAGGATTAAGAATCTTTGAAAGTGTAAATGTTCTAGGAGGTGTACTCTCCCACTTGGCAGTTATAAACTGCTAAGGAGTGGCTGCATTGTATTCAAAAATTCATCTGACACTTAGATTCCATAGAATAAATATCCTATTCTGGTTGGGTTTCTGGGCTTCTTCTATCACTGAATTGTGAGCCTTTCCTATTGGTTTCCTATTTCTTTTTTATATTCCATGAAAAATGTGTCCAGGCATTGTTCCGGAGCATTTGAAAAGAGTAGTAATTGCTGGGAGTCACATATGTTTGTCACAGCAAAATATCCACTAACTCTAAAAAAAAAAAAAAAAGATTCTTGTTAGGGGAATGGTACAGACATGGAAAACCTTGCTTTCAAAAAAGCATTTTATAAAGCGTCATTATGTCTTTGTGAATAAGGTCATGAACGTGGGCTGGGTGAGTTAGACAGCTGATAAAATAACCATATCTCAAGGTCTGTAGATCTGTCAAGCTGAGGAGACTCTTTAGTTGATGGCTGCAATAATCTGTCCTTGTTCCTATATTATTTCACATTGGTGTCCATGACGCAGAGAGAATGCTTTTCAGATGACTTCACTGGGAGATATAGCCAATGCAAAAGATAAACAAAGTGTGTTCCAAATTATTTTGTCAGATTGGAACTTTGCCCTGCGGCCTGCAAGGTGCCACTCAGTAGACACAAATGTAAAATTGTTGATTTAGGTTTGAAAAAAAATCAATGGAAGAATTATGCGAAGCCTCGACAGCAGATTCAAGTGAAGAATATCTAGTTGAACAGAAGCTATGTATCAGTTAGGGAATATCATGCAGCTTCTAAGAAGCAGGCGTTATGTTAGGGTGCAATAAAGGAATAAATTAATTATGAAAATAGTCTGCCCCTTTATACTCTGGATTAGTCAGAGCATATCCAGAGCATTGCACACAGTGTTGGTCGCTACTTTTGAAGAAGGGCATTGACAACTGAAGTACGTGAAAAAGAGGGTGAAATAGATTATAAAGGACTTGGTGGCCATGTCATCTGAGGAACTATAGAACTAACTAGAGATATTGAGTTTTATGTATTCAATGAATGTTTGGCCATTCGAGCTAAAAGGATGTGTAGTATTTGAGAATGGTCTTGAAAGATGGATCCAAGGTACAAGGATATATTGTACAACACGGGGACTATAGCAAATATTTTATAATAACTATAAATGGAGCATAACCTTTAAAAATTGTGAATCACTATATTGTACACCTGTAATTTATATAGTATTATACATCAACTATACTTTAATAAAAAAAGAAATGTGGAGGTGGGTGATGCAGAGAAAATTGCATGAACTGAGTCAAGGAATTGTGAGCTACGTCCAGGCAATGATAAAGCATCTCTTTGGTTTTAAATACATGGCACATGGCAGGTAGTAGTGGAAGATGAGGCTGTAAAAGTAGGTTGAAGGCAGATGGTTGAAACCTTGAAAATCACATCACGGGGTGTGTTTACTTTTGTAGCCAAGAGGGAGCAATCCATGGTTTATAAACTAAGAATAGTTATGGTAACAACTAATAATAGTGAAAATAATAATCTAAGCTAATAGGCACTATTCTAAGCTCTTACATATATTAACTCACTTAATTCTCACAATAGCCTTATGAGCTAGGCATTGCCATTATCCTCATTTTATAGATGAGAAAACAGGCACAGCGGTTAAATAATTTTGCCAAAGTTACACCATTCCTAAATGGCAGAGCTGCAGCCTGGCCCAGATGTGATACTCTTACCCACTGCTGGGGCAATTTCCTGTGAGTCCACGTGGGCTGATCTGTGTCCTTCTTAGCACCTGCTGCAGCCCCGAGAACACTGCGGTCCTCCATTCAGCCCATCCTGGACTAGCATGTCCCTTCTGACTTCTACTTGGAGCTACCCAACAGAAAAACAATGTGCTGGAGATAGAGGAAGCAGATGAGTTAAAAACGTGATTAAGAAGCAGTGTTTGCTTTTTTGGATTTTGAGGCCTTTCAAGTTTCAGGTTCGAACAGTGGGTCCTGGGCGGTGCATTCTGATTCTGGTTCACTGCCAAGAGTTGGGTGTGTCTAGCACAGAGAAGTGATTTAAGGGTAATTTAAGCTTAAGTACTCCCAAATGAACATTACCCCAGTAGCATAAGGTTAAATTCTGGGTTTGCAAGGCCCCAAGCAGACATTTAAAAAAGAGACCCTTTGGCCCTTTGTTCAAATCCCTCTGATGTCGGGCTGCCTTGCAGGTCTGGTGCTACTTGGGTGGCACTGGTGTCCTGG
Source organism: Mesoplodon mirus (assembly GCF_964341445.2). Lineage (NCBI taxonomy): Eukaryota > Metazoa > Chordata > Mammalia > Artiodactyla > Ziphiidae > Mesoplodon > Mesoplodon mirus. The sequence goes on from NC_138982.1 coordinate 60,085,692, forward strand.
AGAGAGAAAAAGGTTGCCTGGAAGCAGGACCCTTCTACCCTGCACTGTTTGCCCTCCTTTACCGTTACCAGCGTGGCTTGGTTAGCATCATTAAGTTGGAGAGTTTAGCTATTTGAACAAAAGTCTAGGTTAGTAAAACAGGGGGTGTGGGCTTAATAATGACTTTGATAAACTTATTTGCTATGCTCTTATATGAACAGATTAGCTTAAAAAAACATACTGGAGCACGACCTCAAAAACTCTGTAAATAAGGGGTAAAACCTGTCCTATTATCACTGACTAATAAACTTATATTGTTGCCGGCAAAGGTGTGTGTGTATGTGTGTATGTGTGTGTGTAGTGGAGACTTGGCAATACTTAGCTTAATGACTGAAGCCTGTTTGTTTTGGGGGGACCTAAGTTCATTCAGGCAGTAATTAGTCCTCTTCTACAGGAACGCTGAAAGCATGTCCCCGTGTTCCTACACCTGCTGTCCCCATCCTTGTGGCTGCCGGTGCTATGCGCACGTGCTTAGTGATCCCATTCTGTGGAAGGGTTCTCCGACCAGCAGCAGGACTGTTGTGTGGACACCTGGCCACATCTTTTCTCAACCCCTATTTGACCAGGGTCACAACTGTTTACCTGCCTCTTTTCCTTTTCCATCTTACCTTGTTTCCTCTCTGACTGTTACCTTGTTTCCGCCCCTTGTCTTACTGTTTCTTCATTTTCCTTTTGCCCCTCCATCTCGATCCCAATCTTAACCTCTCTTCCTGAGTCTGCTGACCTGAAACATGGGCACTTGGCCCCAGACACAGTGAGACCAGATCACTGGAAAAGGCAGATGAAGGCCCCCGCCACTGGCGGTTGGGATACTTTGGAGACCATATTCCCAGGGGTTGATTTCCACAGGGTGAGTGTGTGGGTGATTTATTCTGTGCTTGCTGTTGGGAACAGGCAGTGCTGAACCCTCGGCAGGAATGTAATCCATGTATGACGATGCCCCCGCCCTTCAAGCACCTTTTTTTGTTCCTTGAATCCCGCTCCTGGGGTTGACATTTGAGTGAGAGTGGTGAGTAACCCAACTACCAGCATTTTTCTTCTTTCTAATTCATTTAACACACACACTCACATCTATCTTCTGCTCAGATGTACAAGTACGAGATAAATGGGAACATAAGGATCATATTGTACTTGAGTTATATCATTGCTGACTTCCTGAGAAGCCTATTCAAACGACCAGAGGATGTTAACTAAATTGACAATGTGTTTCTCTGAGGTGGAAGTGAGCAAAACATCTGCTTTTATAATAGTCTGCTCGCCTGTATAGGCATGTACTGTTTTGTTGTTCCAGAAGATTTTCAAGCAAATATACTGGTGAGTTTCAATGGCTTGGAACTTCCTGTTTTGTGATTTAAAATAAATGCCTTTGGAGAATGGGTAATGTTCACAGAATTCTGTGTTGCTTTAAATGTATCCTCCATCCTCAGGTCATCACAGGAAAAGATTGATTAGGAAGCTACACGGGATAGAAAGCAGATGATAGGTCCATTGCTTTTCTCCTTTAGTGCATAGCATTTGTCGACACTATTGTGTAGTACAATGAACCTAGTGTTCGAGATTCCAGGGCCAAGAAATACAGAACATTGGAAAGGCAAGCATCCTACAAAATGTTCAGAAAACACACATGAGCTTTTTACTTTTGATTTACAACCGTTATTCAGATAGGGCCTCAGAAAACCAAACAAAAATAAAGAGCTTTGGGATGAGCTAACTGAGGTAGGTTGCTATGAATTTCACAAAGCGTTTGAGGGACATAATATTTCACTGTGATACTGGCAGATAGAATGGCTTTTCTGGTGTGTTTGCACATGAGAGCTGTGACTTTGGCCAACCCTACTGTGTGATTCAAAAGTTTAAGCTTGGAGGTCTGGAGTTCTAAATCCAACACCCCTTGTATGTGATCTCGGCTGACTTTTGTTACCTCTTTGGACTTTGAGCAAGTCCATCTGTGAAGTGGAGCTATACGTGTAATTTGTTCTCAGAAGTATTGCCTGATCCGTGGATGCTAGCTGGCTGGTGAGAGAACGGAATATTTTGCGTGGAGGATTGTGTCATTGAACTAAATGAACGGATATCATGCCATCTCTAACAGGTTTCTGCGTAGCTTTATTCTGAATACTGCCTCACTGGAATACTGCTAGGGAAGTGAAAGGGAAGGAGTAAGTGAGAAAAGATGAGAGCCACCGGCATTTACAAGATCTTGTACAAGCTGAGCACTCCCCTTGCAAGCCCGGTGCTGGTGTAGACAGGGTCCCTGAACTCAAGCAACTTGTGGAATTTGTGCTAAGTATGTGGTAAAGAAAGAGCCAAAGTGCCGTCATGCTCCCTGAGATGGGAAAGAGGCAAACAAAGCTACAAGAGACAAACCCACCCTTGTGCTTCCTTATCCTTCGCATGGTGGTTCCTGGAGTGTGGGGTGTAGGCCAGAACGGAGAATGGGGTGATTTTGGGGGTTCACAGGCTCAGGACTCCACAGCCTTGAACCAAGACATGAGAGTCATTTCCTTTCAAGCTCTCTTTTAATCCTTCTAACAACTGCAAGAACAAATGCAGATGAACACGTGTTAATTTCTCTATTCAGCATAAAGACTTAGTTGGGTGACATAAAGAGGCTTAGTTGGGTGACAAAATTCAGCTAGAATTTAATAACGTTGTTTAGTTTTCATTCTTGATACCATTTCCTGTATCATAGCAGATGATACTGGTTTTCCATTTGAAATTGTTCTTTTAAAATGAATTTAAGGGACAGAAGCTAGTGCTTGAAGAAAACCATTGGACCAGTGACTATGGTCCAGGTGACATACAGGTGACCGTGAAGGAGGTACTGGAAAGCACTTTAAGATCTTCAAGGGGCAAGGCTGGGATGTGAAGCCAGGGCCTTGAGTCCGAGCCTGAGATCCCTCTGCAGCGTACAGATGAATTTTGGGGTGGAATTTTCAGAAGAGTAGGTTTTCCTTCCCCATACCTTGTGGGGATTAAGAGAAAAATGCCTCAGACTGCATCGTCCCCGTGGGTCACATGACAAACCCAGGTGACTTTCTAGGTAGCTGCTCCAGAGTCCCAGCAGACCCCTGAGCCTGTTGTTTCTCCAGAATTCCCACACCTGTGCCTTACGCAAGGTGTTTTGTGTTTTTTTTTTTTTTTTACATCTTTATTGGAGTATAATTGCCTTACAATGGTGTGTTATGTTTCTGCTTTATAACAAAAGTGAATCAGTTATACATATACATATGTTCCCATATCTCTTCCCTCTTGCGTCTCCCTCCCTCCCACCCTCCCTATCCCACCCCTCTAGGTGGTCACAAAGCACCAAGCTGATCTCCCTGTGCTATGCGGCTGCTTCCCACTAGCTATCTATTTTACGTTTGGTAGTGTATATATGTCCATGCCACTCTCTCACTTTGTCACAGCTTACCCTTCCCCTCCCCATATCCTCAAGTCCATGCTCTAGTAGGTCTGTTTCTTTATTCCTGTCTTACCCCTAGGTTTTGTGTTTTGAGCAGAGATCGTATTGTCCCAGCGTTTGGCTCTCCTTTACCCTTAGGGGCACGGTCATTGCTGATGACTTGGAAACGGCTCAGGGTCATGGCAGAAAGTTGCCATGTATTTTCCCTGCTGTGGAAAGGAGGCAGGTTTCTTTCTTCACTGTCTGGAGAGTGTCACAAGCCTCTGTCACTCCATCTGCCAGCCGTGATGGGGACCTGTCTGGATGGCCTGTGGAAGAGTGGGCAGGGACCCTTCCTTGGCAGGGCTCCGAGAAGGGCTAGTCGAGGTGGGCTGGTGGTGGGAAGCTGGCATTCTGCTGCTCTTGGGAGGCCCTGCTTTGATGGATGGCCAGGCAGCCTGTGCTGCACAGACCACCCGCCAGTGGCTGAGGTGGTGAAGCGTGTCCCCGTTAACTCCACTCTGGGCAGTGAATTGAAGAGGGAGCAAAGCCCAAGAAATGGGCCTTAGTGGCAGTGGTGGAAGTGGAGTGACTGGCAGCAAAGGTCTTTGCTTGTCCTCAGCCATTCAGTAGTTTCAGAGGCAATGTGCTCGGAATCTTAGCAAAAGAGGCCTGGGAGGGGAGATGGGCTTTCCACAAAGGTGCTGCCTACATGCACCTTCTTGTACGCACATGGCCTTCCAGGTTTTATCCTTAAAACATATTCGACTAAGATACGCCTGCTCCAACAGTAGAGTCCCCTGGCTGGGAGAGAGCTGTCAGTCATTAGTTTCCTATTCAGTGTTCATTGAGTAGCAGCTACAAAGA